>NW_024543094.1:20670000-22080000 GCF_018167655.1 Microtus oregoni
TATAAACAGTGCCTAGCAAGGAGTAAAAACTTAACCACCTGATTATGATTATACTAGGATAATGGAAAGGAGCGTGCCATAGACCTTTGTGTTTTCTAATTATTCAGTTTGCTTTATATCACGTGTATGAATATCCTGCCTGCATGTATGTCTATGCACCATGTTTGTTACTGGTGCCCTCAAATGTCAAAAGAAAACACCTGACCCTATGGAACTAGAATTACAGATGGTTATGAGAGCTGTAAACTAACCCCTGGCTCTCTGTGAGAGAAGCAAGTGTGCTTAGCTGCTGAGCCCTCTCCCCAGCCCCTAACTTCTCAATCTTCTTTGAAGAGCTTCAGACTTGTGACAGTTTCAAGAACCAAAGTGCTCCCGGTGCTTTCATCCTGACCCCTCTAGCTCCTGTGCTTGGGCACAGCTGCTTCAGCTTCTCCATCTTTGTCCCCATTTCCTTTTCAGTTCACTTTAAAGCTAAATACGTCCAGAAAATTTCCTCAAAGGAAGTTTTCTTATGTAATGAAAACTAATTATGAAAACGGGGCTAGTAAGATGGCTCCGTGGGTAAAGGTGCTTTCTGCCAAGCCTGACCTAAGTTCAGTCCCAGGCCTACACCCCTACGTGGTGGAAGAAAAGACCCAATTTCTCTCTCTCTCTCTCTCTCTCTCTCTCTCTCTCTCTCTCTCTCTGACACACACATACACACACACACACACACACACACACACACACTGAATAAATCAATGTAATAAATATCTTAATAAGGAAACAATCTGAAATAAACATTAAAGTCCTATTATCATGTATTCTGCACCTCTTGAGATTTTTGTCAACTGTCCTAACCATGTCCTTTCACAAATGTGAATTCAATCACCTGCTGCACTCAGTTTTTCTGTCTTTCTAATCTCTTTAATCTCTAAACATTCTTGGCTTCTTCTTCTTTTTTTTTTTTTTTTAATGTGGTTGTTTTTAAAGAGTTCCAGATAGCACTATTTGTGAAGCTTGTCCTCAGCTCGGGATTGCCGTTTGTCTCATCATCATTGGAGTCAGGACCATGCGGAAGTGATCCTAAGTCTGCAGAGCATGAAGTCAGAAGCTTCACGCTGGTGATGGGGCCACTTCTGAGGGTCTTCACTCTGAGCTGGTGATGGGGTCACTTCTGGGGACCTTCACTCTGAGCTGGTGATGGGGTCACTTCTGGGGACCTCACTCTGAGCTGGTGATGGAGCCACTTCTGAGGGTCTTCACTCTGAGCTGATGATGGGACCACTTCTGAGAACCTTCACTCTGAGCACTGGTGAAGGTGGCCCCTAACCCACTGAGCATGGCTACTGAAATGCTACTTTATACCTTTTATGATGAAAATGAGGGTTGAGAGGTGCATTGGCAGGCTGGGGATGGGCTGGGGCTGGGGCCCAGTTAGGAGAGTGGAAATCCATCCCAAGCATTTCGTAAGAATTATACTGAGTGAAAGAAACCCTAGAGGATTAAAAATTGTATGAATCCACTTATAAATACTTCTAGGTATTTCAAATAAATGTCTATTGGCAGAATTGAGAATAGCGATTGCTAGAAGCAGAAATAAGGTTATGTGAGAGGGAGTAATGAATATGTTTATTAATTTTAATATGGTGATAGTTTAAAAACTTTATGCAAATATGAAGCTTATCAAATGCTGTGCATTTGAAATATGTTCAGTTGTTTGTCTTAATTGTACTCCAATAACCCTGTAAAAAGACTGCAATCATAAAAACGTAAAAGAAAACAAGGCAAAAGCTTTATAATAACAAGAACAATAAATAGTTAACATGCTTTTAATCATCAATAAAACTCCACAAACTTTTCAAAAACGTTATAAGTATTAACCAACTTTCCAGCTTAAATCATATGTATTGACAACCATATTAATAAAAGAATGATTTGTCTGTCAATCTTCATTTATAAAATTGGCCCATCCTTTTCAGTTGTTCATAGCCAGTTCGGGTAGAGGCACAGTGAGACTGGCATTTGCATTTCTGCAAGGATGACATGATTGGAAAACCTCCCATGGAAGTCATTTCCTGATAACCTCAGGTCTTTTTATTTCTTGGTCCCGGAGGCACTTTAATATTCTCTTTAATAATTTTCTCTATTTATACTTTTTTTTAAAACAGAGAAACATATTCTCGGAGAGGAAAAGTTTGAACTGACTTCATTTTGCAAAATTCCATACAGAAACACTAGGTTCCATCCCCTCCCCCCATTACCCACTGTTTTCCCATCGTTGGAGGGGGTCAGGGCGCAGAGCCTTCTCTGCTTCATGCATAGGACCTCAGGAGCACCAGGTTAGGCCATTAGCACTTCTTAGTTACATGATCCCCATTCAAGCTCTCATTCCCAGTCCTAAATAGAAAGTCATTGCCTAATATCAACCAAATGGGGGCAGAGAATAATGAAGGGAAGTGGTGTGCAGGATTTCCCTCAGTGGGTTGAGGGTGGCCCCAAACAAATACACCACAATTCAATATCCACTCAGACTTTCTTTCTTTCTTCCTTACCACGTGAACTCTCTCCTTTACTATCAGGATAATCAGAATTCTACACTGGGACCTATTTATCTTTAATGGACCGCACTGATAAATTTTCATCCTCACAAGCAAACCATCCAGAAAAAGAGTGGTTGTTCATTTTGAAAATATTGACACCAAATGGTGACTATGTCAACAGGTCAAGCCATGGGAACAGCTGCAATAACACAGGGAAAGCCGATATGTCCTCCTGGGCTCAGGGGTCACATGCTGATCCAATCAGATGGCTGCCAGCTGTCCCGAACACATATTAAGTCACAAGTTAAGAGTGTTTTCTTTCATAGGCAGACACCTCAAAGACTCTGCACTCAGGTTTAAGATGAGAACTTAGGCGAGAGTGTTGACCATGTGAGGCATGTTCTGATCTTAATGCTTGGGCCGCCAACCCCCCCCCCCCCCCCCCCCCCGTCTTTCATCAGTGTGATGCAAACATTCCCAGCCCTGCTTACAATGTTCACCTTTGATTTCAAGAGGAACACTCAGAAATTAGGAAACAGACTTGGGCTTTTACAAAGGCAAATTATTTCTTACAAATTACAACCACATGAACTATTGCCCCCTTTGAACTAGAGCGGCTATGATCAAAACGACTAAAGACAACAACTGTTGACAAGATGTGGACAAAGCCCCCCTCCCCAAGAAGAGGCTGCACAGCATCGTGATTTAAGGGGATTTAAATCATGATTGATAAACACCATCACCAAAAGCAGTTTAAGGACTAAAGGGTTTATTTGGCTTAGGGTTCCAGAGGGTTAGAATCTGCAATAGTGAGGAAGGAACAATGGCTGTAACAGAAAGCTAAGAGATCACATCTCAGCTGCACACAGGAAGCAGAGAGAGTTTTGAATTGCAACACCATTACTGAATGTGTATAGCAAGATTTTGTGTTTGTGTGTGTGCGTGTGTGCATGTGTGTGTGAAACTCACACACAACATCAACATCAGTGGAAGTCAGAGGACAAGCTCGGGTGCTAGTCCTCAGCTTCCACTTTCTTTGAGACAAGGTCTCTGCTGTTGACTGCCCCATATCCCAGCCCCTGGGCAGAGCTCCCTGCAATTCCTGTCTAGCTCTGCTATCTCCCAGTAGGAGGCATTGGGGTGGCAGACACATGCACTATACCCCCACTTTCTATCTGGATTCTAGGAGTCTGGATTCAGATCATCAGGCTAATGCAGCAAACACTTTATCCACACACCCAGATCCCCAGCTTGTGGGCTATTTAGGGACCGTGTGTAAGTGCTGTTCACATGATTCTGGGTCCCGGGAATAGGAGCTCTACTTAAATAACCACTTTGTGCTTCTTTCATAATGCAAATTAGCAAAAATGAATCACTTTGCTGGCTAGGAGGACAACTAAGTCCTCTGCCTCAACTCACCCCAGTAAATGCTTACATCAAATTAGGAAGTAGAGGAGGATTCCTACTGGAATTCCTACTGAGTCACTGAATTAAGGAGTTCTGGTAGTTGAACTGTGAAAAACTAAGACTAAGCTATTGAATTACCCATTCACACTTGCAAAGGAGTGAGTGCACCTTCACGGTGTGGCTTGCTGGCGAAAACACAGGGCGTGATCAATAAGTTTAGGAGAATCAAGAATCCTAACCGTGTTCTCCTACCCACATTTGAAGTGTGTAACACCTCTGTGTTTCAAATTAATTTGCAATCTTAATGAAAAATATATTAGTAAGTGCAAATACAATTGTAAGAGGTACAATGTCTCAGGGATAGCTTTAAAGACTGTATGATATTAATCCATCTTCATTAACATCATCGTATGAGACAGGTCCCATTACAAGGCCCATTGTACAAATGAAAAAAGTGAGATAAAGAAGTGAAATCAAGACTATATTTAGGTTACACCAGTTACAGCAAGGATTCCAACTGGGTACTCTGACCTCTAAGTCCTTCGTTTTTAGCCATGACAACATGTACTTCTGTAGGATTTCATTTCTTTCTGTGTTTTTCTCTCTAAGCCCCCCCTTGAATTTATTTACATATGTATATATGTATGTATGTGTGTGTGCATTTGTGTGTGCACATGCCACAGTATAAATGTCAGAATTAGGCTCTTTTCTTCCACTCCATGGGTTCCAGGGATCAAACCTAGGTCGTCAGGCTTGGCATAGAGCACCAAAAACTACCGAAATATTTCACCAACACCTTTATCTTTCTTTTTTCATCCCTCCCATCCTTTCTCCTTCTCTCATTTCCCTCTTCCTTCCCTCGTGGTTCAGGGGACCAAACCCTATGCATTTTTTTAGAGGAAGAAGGGAAATAAAAAGACTCACAAGTGGTTACAAGCTCAAACTGAATAACTGTCTTCAGGTACCGTGAAGTCCACTCCTGACATTTGGAATTTCTGCAGTCATTATCGCAAATCTTTTTGTAGTGATTACTTTTTCTTATCACTGGCCTGGAAAGCAATTAGACGATGCTATTATGGTATGTTCTCAGAGTCAATCTCGCATAAGCATGGTTATTAGACTATGTCCCTTTATGTCCTCATCCAGGTAGCCCTGAACTAAAACTGACCTGCCTACCTATAGTCCTAACACAGCCTCTTCCCTTCCAGTGACTCAAATCAAAACTGCCACCTGTGTCACAGAATGAACTATCAGCGCGCCTTGTGTTGCTGTGCTCAAAGGAACACCCTTCCAAAGAACAGACCGTCACACTGGTGCCCCGTCCCACTGTGACCTGGCACACTTCAGCCCTCGGTGCCCTACAAAAGGCAACAGTTAGTCTGGGAGACCTGGTTGTGTGACCTTGGGCAACTTGTAAGGATGTGTCCTCTTCATTTATAATCCGACAGTTATAGACAGGAGGGACATATTTGCTTTCCCAGTGTCGTCGAGGTAGAGTAAGCAAAGATCTTCTAATAGTCTAGAATTTGGGGGCCATATTTTTATCCAGTGACACACACATACACACACACCCCTTGCCACAGGTCCCAAAGTGGCTGCTGGAAAGAAGAAAGTGACACTCTGCCTCCTACCCTTCCCCATGTCCATCTCTCTGCTCTCTACTTCCCTCATCCCTCATCTCTAACTGCATGTGAGCATGTTTGCTTACAAGTGCTGTGCTTATGTCTGTGCATGAGCATATGGGCGTCACAAGATGACCATGGGTGCCGTTCCTCAGGCACCGCCTACTTCATTTTTTTATATTTTTTTAATATTTATTTATTTATTTATTTATTTAGAGACAGGGACTCTTACTGACCTGGGACTCTCCAAGAGCGCTAGGACAACGGGCCAGTGAACCCCCAGGATTCTTCTCAGCAGAGGATTGCACCACATGCCACTATGCCTGGCTTTTCTTTAAAAAAAAAAAAAAAAGTTGGATTCCTGTAGGCCTATATTTTCTGTGTGGTTTGACAGACAAGTTCTCTGGCCAAGGTCAGGTTCCAGGGCAGCTACTTCTGAGAGACAACCTGTGGCTCCCTAACAAAAGGCTCGGGACAGGACGGGCTGCTCCTCCTTTTTTTTTTTTCTTTTTTTCTTTTTTTTATTTTATTTAAATTTATTTATTTATTAAGGATTTCTGCCTCGTCCCCACAACCGCTTCCCATTTCCCTCCCCCTCCCCCGATCAAGTCCCCCTCCCTCATCTGCTCGAAGAGCAATCAGGGTTCCCTGACCTGTGGGAAGCCCAAGGACTGCCCACCTCTATCCAGGTCTCGTAAGGTGAGCATCCAAACTGCCTAGGCTCCCACAAAGCCAGTACGTGCAGTAGGATCAAAAACCCACTGCAATTGTTCTGGCATCCTCATGAATATTAACCTTCATCAGGCGATGAAAGGAGACAGAGACAGAGACCCACATGGGAGCACCGGACAGAAATCTCAAGGTCCAAATCAGGAGCAGAAGGAGACGGAGCACGAGCAAGGAACTCAGGACCACGAGGGGTGCACCCACACACTAAGACAATGGGGATGTTCTATTGCGATCTCACCAAGGCCAGCTGGCCTAGGTCTGAAAAAGCATGGGATAAATCCGGACTAGCTGAACATAGGGGACAATGAGGAATACTGAGAATTCAATGCTCCTCCTTTTTTGTTATTATGTAGATCGCCTGGGAAGAGGTGTGAATTCCAAGCTGGTGAGTTGCAGGGGTGAATGTACTCCCGCTTCCCCTGGAAAGAGAATATTAATGAGCTTCCACCTTGGTTTACCTGCAGGAATAAAAGGTGTTTGAATAATAAACACGGGTGATCCTCAGGAATGGAGGAAGCCAGAGACTCCCTTCCGAAATCGCTGTGTGAACTGTGTCTCATTTTTTCCCATGCCTCCGCACCAGTCCAGTTAGGGAAAAGTAGTTTTATGTTGGGGTATCGGACCCCGACAGATTCCAAGAGATCCTCATGCTTACAGGCAAACATCTATCAACTGAGCCACCACTTCTGTCCCCTCCATCTTTTTTTATCTCCCTTCTACCCACTTCCTCTTCCTTAAATCAATTCCAACACTTGAGGACTAATCCTTGATTCCTAAGTCTGAAGACTTGGGAGAAGGTTAACATTTAAGAGTTAACGGCACAAAGTGCAGACAACAGCATCTGCCAGTCTTCAGATTTCTCTGTGTAACCTGGGTTGGCATATAGCTTTCCCTGACCCAGACTCAAATACAAACTCTGGGACAGGGTTAAGCTACCCATATTCTCTGAAACCTAGTTTCTTCAAATATCTATAAAATAAATCGCTGTGCAGGCATGAGGATCCAAGTTTGGATCCTACCAGCCATGTGAAAAGCTGGGTAAAACCCGGTGCCAATAACCCCAGTACTGTGAAGCACAGAGGATGGAGGCAGAGTCACCTGGACATCCAGATTCAGCAGCAAAGCCCATCTCAGAAGAATGCAGGAGAGAGCAGTAGAGCCGGACACCCAACAATCTTCTCTGGCTTTCTCGTGTGTGTGAGCACACGCACACATGCACACACACCACACACATACGTGCAACAGATATTTAAGAGGTCACTAATGTGTAACACTAAAAATTCCATGCCGATGGCAAGCAAAATGGCTCAGAGGGTAAAGGTACTTTCCAAACATTGGCCTCTGACCTCCGCACAGGCTTGTCCCACAGAGCATGTGTTCTCATACACAAAATAAAGAAGCAAATGAAATTTTGTACAAATTTACGTAAAAGAAATTCAGAGCTTGATGTTATGCTCAGGGTCGTTGTCAATAGCAGCAAGGCCGAAGCAGGAGCTGTGCTCTTCCTCACGGACCACATCACGGTTCTCCCCGCTCCGATTCTTGCCAGAGCTTATAATTTAAAGGCACACAAAAGGCTCTTGGGTGGTGAAGAGCGGGAGAAATTTGAAATGAGCCTGTTGGCTTTATTGGAAGAGTTTGGGATGAGTTCAGTGATGAGGGAAAATACAGAGTATCACAGACCTCAGGGTCGCCAGCGGTGGCCTCAGATGATGATGCGTGCTGCTTGCATAGAAACTCGGGTGAGCCCTGCATTGCAGTGAGAAGGCATGTCTGTCTTAGCAGAACCATTTCTTTTACAAGCAAATTAAACATGTGAGCATACTGAATAACTCATCAGTTCATCAGGGACATGGGAGGTTACACCATGAAAGCAGCAAAGAGCAATCCCGGTCAGTTTTGCTCCCATTCTGTTCGCCAGGGCAGGCACAGGGATGTAAATAGACCAGCACAGTTGCTCCTCTATCCGTGTGCCTTCGCCATCCTAACGTGGAAATATGCTTCCACAACAAGGGGACCGCAGAGGGGACATTGTGTGCTACTTCTCAATGGCAGCATTAAAGAAGACAGAGACTGACGTTCAGGTCTGACTTGGTTCTAGGAAGCAAGAAACCAATGCCTATTCTCAGGAGATGACATAACATCCTAATGACCTGTACTGCTGTTGATGAATCCTGATGAAGCTGTTGTTTGGTGGAATCAGAGCCCATACATGTAAACGGGGCATACATACGGCCAACCTATTTGCATAGTACAAGAGGTGGAAGGGAGGCCATCTAGATCACTTACAAAGCTGTTGGGTAGGCTTGCTGCTAAGAACCATCCCAAAATGCCATTGTTGTCCTTTGTTGTGTAAACTGGTTTTGCTATTGCTGTTTTAATTTAAGCAGGTGCACCCATTACATGTGCTTTAGAATATTAGGGCTATTCCTTGTAAATCACCTTCACCCATCACCGGAAGTCAGCAGACCCCACAATTTCCTCTGGGTTTCTCGGACCTGTTTTCCCCTTATGAACAGTTATTTGTTGACTCAGGAAGATGCCTAATGGGGTGTTACCCATGACTGAATCCCAGGATTTGGGGTCCACAAGCTTCTTGGTGCTGTGAAGTTAGGGTGTAAGTGGAGAGGGGGTGATTTTCAGAGAGGAATTCAGAAAAGCTATGAAGCAATTCAATTCGACTTTGAACCATACATGTCCTCTGTATGCCAATGGCAAACCTAATTAAAGAGATTCCCGTAGCCTGCTCCATTGTCAGTAAGGACAACTGAAAGTAAGGCATTTGGGGTGTGCTGGTGTTGGGGAGCCCACATTCAGTGAGCATCAAAGAAAGCAATGGGCTGAAGAAGTGCCGGGCTCTTCCTCCCTGTGAGCAAACAGTGAGCTAAGCACGGAGAGTAGCAACGTTAATTGCATGTCTCCTTGTGAAGACTAACTCCCAGAGTGCCAAGGAAAACTAATGAGCACAATCATAGCATTGCTCAAGACCGTCTCACCTGCCAAGCACTTTACCAGGTTAGCTCATTAATCCACTCGGCCCTCATGTGAAGCTGCTAATTATTACTATGCCCAGTTCAAAGATGGAGCCACTGAGCAGAGAAGGAGCTGCCTGGGATCCCTGGGCACATCTCAACCCTTTCTGCTCCACAGAACAGAGCGCAGGTGGCTGAGCTGTGTAATTCTGCCTTCCCTTTGATCCCAGATCCACATGGAAACCAGCATCCCTGAAGCAGGGCAGGACATTGGTAGGCTGAAGATTCCATGTGATTACTGGTTATTTCCCTCTAAAGCAATCATTACTTTGGAAAGTGCATGTGTTATGAATGATGTATACCTGGACCAGGTATAAGTGCATGGCACACTTATCCAAAACAATAAACTAATTCAATCAGCAGATATTTAGCCCCTGCTTTCCATATTTCCAAGATTATATCATGAACTAGTATCAATCTACTGTAGATTGATACATTATAACCAATTCAAAGCAGTTTCACTTTGCATTGGTTATACTGTTATTTTACCTGAGTATCAGGATTTTCTAGAAGCCATTTAAATAAACACTGTAATTCTATATTCCTTTTCACTTCAACTTTGCCCTCATCAGACTCCAGAAGTAACTGGTCACTTAATGCTGTGATCCATCAAAATCATCCCAAGCCCTATCATCCCAAGTCCTAGAAGAGAAACCTTTTGCCCATTGCAGTCTGTGAACTTTTTCTGCGGCCATTTTTGGGACTGTTGAATCAATCAGTCTCTCAACACTTGGTACCTGAAGAGAGCAGGCATCCCTTAGTGGAATGTCACACTTCGAACTCTGGTGGCAAAAAAAAACATAGTACAACTAAGGGTGCCTCTCTTGTCCAAGACTTGGGAGATAAAAGTTAAAATAATTAATGTAGAGCTCAATAAAATCTATAAAAAATATCCAGTAGTGTTCTTCAAAAAAAGTTAAAATGATTCATTTAAACTATCTATTTATTCTTATTTTGTGTGTATTATTGTTTTGTCTGCGTGTATGTCTGTGTGGGGGTGTCTAATCCCCTGAAACTGGAGTTACAGACAGTTTTTTTCTTTATTTTTTATTTATTTATTTATTAAAGATTTCTGCCTCCTCCCTGCCACCGCCTCCCATTTCCCTCCCCCTCTCCGATCAAGTCCCCCTCCCTCATCCTTCTGTAAAGCAAAGGACACTGTCACTAAGACAAAAAGGCAACCCACTTACTGGGAGAAGATCTTCACCAACCCCGCAACTGACAAAGGTCTGATCTCCAAAATATATAAAGAACTCAAGAAATTAGACTGTAAAAGGCTAATCAACCCAATTATAAAATGGGGCACTGAGCTGAACAGACAGTTGTAGTGGGAGCTGCCGGCTGCGTTTCTGCCGCCTGGCTAGCTTTACCTGAAATAATTACACAGAAACTGTATTCTTTTAAACACTGCCTTACCCATTATATCTAGCCTCTTCTAGGCTAATTCTCACATATTAATTTAGCCCATTTCTAATAATCTGTGTAGCACCGCTAGGTGCGCTTACCGGGAAAGATTCAGCATGTCTGACCTGGTGGCTTGCTTCATGGCGTCTCACTCTGAGAGGAGCTGAGTGACATCTGAGCTCACTTCCTCTTCCTCTCAGCATTCTGTTCTGTTTACTCCGCCTATCTAAATTTTAACCTATCAGGACCAAGGCAGTTTCTTTATTTAATCAATGACCTTCCTCCATCAAGTTGTGAACTGTTATGCGATTGCTGGGAACTGAACCCAGGTCCTCTGGAAGAACAACCAGGGCTCTTAAGTGCTGAGCCATCTCTCCAGCCCCAAAATGTCATTTTTCTAGAGATGAGAAAATAGATCAGTTGGTCAAGTGCTTGCCTTGCAAGCAGGAAGATCTGGGGTCAATTCCCAGAACCCCCATCTTTAAAAAGCTGACCATGGGAGTTGGTGAGATGGGTTGGTAGTAGGTAAAGGTACTTGCTATCAATCCTGATGTGCCAAGCTTGATTCCTGGAACCAACATGGTAAGAGGAGACAACCAACTCCCACACATCGTCCTCTGACTTCCACATGTGCACCGTGACTCAATTGTACACACACACACGACTGATAAAATTTTAAATGGTAGCATGTATTTGTAATCCATATATTAAGGAGGAAAGCCTGCTGTCCAGGCAGCCTTGTCCTCTTTGGCAAGTTCCAGGTCAGTGAGAGACCCTGTCTCAAAGAAGAGGGTGGACAATGCCTGATGGTGTCCTCTGGTTCCCACACGTATGTGCACAGACACGTGCACCAGAACCCATACATACATGTGTCCACACACATGTATACCTACAACACAAATACAAATGCAAATACACTCACTGAGAAATATTAATTTTGTAATAAAATCAGTAAAATTATGATGTGCTTACTCAAGTGTAGGGATTGACAAGTGTCCATCATACAATGGGCCTTCAGCTTCCTCACTCTCTGGAAGGCCTTAAGGAATGTCAAAGGTGCTACAGTGATCTGCGGCTCCTGGATCAAAGATGCTGTCTGACATTGTGTTGATGTCTTGTAGTGTCCAGTGTGGATGTCAAGTTTAGGAGCAGAAGAGACAGTCTGACACATGCCGGGAAAGATATCGGTCCCATAAAGAAAGAATGTCTAGGTTGCTTTGTGGGGTGGAGTGGCCGTTCCTGACACCGTGAAGGCTGTTCCTAGTCCACTGTGATAGGCCGAGCATGTGATAATCAGCTGCCTGACTCCAGCCCCCACCCATTACTTAGTCCTCGGATGAGGCCTTTAATGTTTCTAGGCCACCAATATCTTCATCTCTAAAAGAGAACAAAAAATGTTAATTTTTCCTGAGTTGATGGCAAGAACCAGAGGAAATAATCCACATAAGATATATTATATCCCTGATCAAAGTATCCTATAATAAGAACCCAGTGCTGCCTGGATCTTAGAGTTTCAAAGGGCATTTGAAACTCTATTTAAAAAAGTGTTCTTTTCACTATCATGATTATTTTAAACTCTCTCATTCAGTGCCCTTAGTGTAAGATAATCTAATTAAGGGGAATAGTGTGTAATGCAGGGCTGCATGTATCAGGGAAAAGTGAGAAAGTATTTGTTGATTTGGTTTCTTACCCTATAGGTCTCTATAGAGAGTTGGCAAATATCCTAGGATTTGTGTTATACCGAGGAAACCCATTACTTCCAGAATAAAATCGTGTGTGTGTGTGTGTGTGTGTGTGTGTGTGTGTGTGTGTGTTCTTGTGGGGGAAAACCTGTGTTGTTCATCTACCTTTGAGACAAGGTCTCTCACTGGCCTGGAGTTCACCAACTGGGTAGCCAGTGAGTCCAGGGAGTCTCCTCTCTACTCTCCCAATCCAGGGATCACAGGTGAGCATCACCATAGCTGTCTCTACGTGGGCCCTGGGATCAGACACAGGTCCTGATGCTTGCAGGGCAAGCCCTTCGCCAGCTGAGCCACCTCCCTGCCCTGATGCGGAATGTTGAGTCATACGCTTCATCTGTACTGACTAGAGGTCGATTTTGGTGACCCCACATCTCTCCAGATGTGAAAAGTGTTCTGGGTTGGGGAAGAGAAGGAAATCAAATAGTCCTCAACTACAAATCACTGTTTATCCCTCAAGGACTTTTTGTTAGAGTCAGGAAGAATTTGAAAAGGTGCCTGAAGTTTATTAGTAGTCGTTTTTGGTAACATATGATTGAACCAGCAAACAAAAGAATTTTATTTCTGTTTCATTTGATGCTGGGAACTCCTGGTGAGTGCTATGTTCTGCATGTGTACTAACACTTGGAAAAGCACAGAGCAGAAAAATCTGTGTGAAAAATGTTTCCCCAATGATTAATGATAGAAATCCAATACACTCATGAAAGAAAAATAAATGAAGGAGGAAAAATTCATATTTTCATACTTCAGAGTGCACATTCATTTAACCAACCTTAATATTTTTTCTAATCATGAGGAGACTTCAAGAAATGTAATTGCAAATATAGTCAAAAGTTAATTACACTATTATAAATTATATCCTTTTACCACTCCCTGGGGAACACCAGGAATTTGAGGGTGAGTGGATGTGTATAAAAATACATTTTAAAGTTAATAAATGATTTACATCATCAAGGTGGCATAAATACAAATTTTCACACTGAGTCAGTGAAATGATCAAGAGCAAATTTTCTTCTTTGGAATTCCTAGGGCACATTTGAGTTGGAGCCTTGCTATAGCTGCGTGTGACAAGACCCTTCTTATCTGAGTGACTCAGTGCCTGGAGCAGGCAGACAGATGCAGTTAGCAGAACAAAAGAATGCAAAGATGATGTCATCACTGGAAGTCTGCAAATAAAATCCACGGCTGAACTGAGAAAGGGCAGGTAATTGAAGTACAAGAATCTGACATATTAAAAATTATTTTTAGTGATTTATTATTATTAAACATTTTTGCCTATGTATGCTTATGCTGTGTGTACGCATGCTGCTGTGTGTTAATGCATGCATGTGTACATACATATAGAGGCCCAAAGGAAGCTGAGGCAGTTTTTCAGTTTCTACCTATCCTGTGGTGGCCTCCGTTTATAGTCACATTTCAAGAGTGTTAAAAATATCACTACATTTTAATTGACTACTAAAGACAGTTGCCTGCTAAGCATATGCCTTTGGAATAAGAGCCATGAAACTGCCATTGAGGAAACTTTCTACGATTTGGTTAAAGTAACTGAAGGGCAAGAATGAAGAACCCCCAAACACTCCCATTTCCCTGCTTAAATGACCGCAGGTGAGACTGTAAACGTGCTGCTATAGCTCTGGGATGATGTGGGGGGACAAGGATGTGGGTTGGTGACCGAGAGTTAGGTGTGTGCACTATCATATAGCGCCACTGTAAGGCCAAGGAGCTGGCTTTTTAGGTAACGTGCTTGCTATGACTAAAGACCTGACTTCAAATTCCCGAGAATGTATGTGAAAAGTCTGAGCATGGCGATGCATACCTATAATTCCATAGGAAAGCAGAGACCAGAGGATCCCTGGGACTTAAGCTCCAAGTTCAATGAGAAAGCTTGTCTCAAAAGATAAGGTAGAGGGTGATTGAAAAGGTACATGATATTGATCTCTGGTCTACACACGCACACACACACACACACACACACACACACACACACGTACCCCTCTCTCCCCCCACTCACACAAGCACATGCGCCCATACACACACTCTCTCTCACTGCTAGCCAGAGTCAGGAAAGAGTATACACAGGCTGGTTGTATTCAACCACTTTATAGAAGTCTTCAAATCTTTCACGGTCACATTCCTTCTTCATTGCTGCTATGACATCATCACAGACTTAGTAGCCTAAGGACACACATTTAACATCTTACAGTAGCATAGGGCAGAGGCCTGGCATGAGCTCAGACAAGCTGTGAACTTTAGGGGAGAATGTTTCCAGCCTCCACAGCCCCCTCATGGCTTGCCTCGTGGTCCCTGTCTTCATTTTCGAAGTCAGCACTGTGCCTCTCTCTGGCCTTACTTCTGTTCTCACATATCTTTCTCTGATCTTCAACTAGAAAACGTTCCCACTCTTCTGTGGTGATTCTGCTGGCTATGTAGCTGAGCTGGCCATGAGTTCCTGGCAATCCTCCTGCCTCAGCCCCTCAAATGCTAGGAAAATAGGTATGTGCCATCATGCCTTGATAAATCTTTAAGCTTAAATATATTTGCAAAGTGAAGATGGCTTTGAGATGCTAATTTGATTAAATTAAGGGTTAATAATTGAAAACTAACAGTGATTAATTAACAATAATGAAGGGACCCATCATTAAGGGAATCAGTGATCTGGTCTCAATGATTTCAGTCATTAGTCACCGTGCTGCAACAGGCGCTGAGCTGGTGGCCTCTCTTCTGCTGAAAAGGAGGCTGGACATTTAATTGAGCAGCCACAGGCATTCTGAGCACCTGGCCTGGACATCCATCCTGGGTGGGAAGAGGCTCTCTTGGTGCGAACAGGCACTGTCCAGTTATGGGTGGGAGAAGAAGGTAGGGAATGACTTCACGCTCTTTGAATCTTGACTGCTGCCTTCACCTCCTGCCCTTGTATGTCAGAACTCCAGGTTCTGCCACCTTTGGACACCCTAGGACCCAGCATCCAGTCCCCTCCTGTTTGGCCTAGGCTGAGGTATTATTGATTATGATTAACTTTTGGCTTTATTGGTCATGAAGCCTCTAGACATGGGCTGAGGCCTGTTATCAGCCCTGTTTCTCCATACTGATGCCCTGGTATAAGACTTGGCAGCCTCTGTATCCAGATGTGCCGATTCCCTTAACTGTCTCTCCTAGTTCTCCATACCCTAATGCCTGTTCCTCGGGAGAATCTTGGCCCAACTCTGTTTGCCACATAAGGCAGCATACTGAGTCTGAGATTTAAAAAGACTATTCTGGGGAAGCCAGAATCTTCTCTACCACAATGGTCCATGATCTGAAAGTCCCTGAGTCCTGTATCCATTCACGTACTTTAATGGGGGAAATTCCCCCTCCCAGACCTGAGCACTGCAGCGAGCATCTGGACATAGTCAGATAAAACCTGCAGACACAATTTTCCCTGCTGCACGTTCACCCTGCGAACCCATTATTGGTTTTAATCATTCACCTAGCAAACTCCCAAAGGTTCTCCTGAGAACGCTGTTAGGACAAGTGCTAGCATGTGGCTATGTTCTGTGACTGCTTAACAACAATAGATTTCAATGCTTGGGTATGGGACAACTTCGACTCAAACAGTGCTATGAGTTAACAACTAGCTTCCACAAAAAAAATAAAGCCACTTGGAAGATAGCGAGGCATTTCTCAGACATTCTGAAGGATGATCTGCACTTTGAAAACTGTACTGATCTATTGGGAGCTCACCAAGGCCAGCTGGACTATGACTGAAAAAGCATGGGATAAAACCAGACTCTCTGAACATGGCGAACAATGAGGGATGATGAGAAGCCAAGGACAATGGCACGGGGTTTTGATCCTACTTCATGTTCTGGCTTTGTGGGAGCCTAGCCAGTTTGGATGTTCACCTTCCTAGACATGGACGGAGGGGGGAGGACCTTGGACTTTCCACAGGGCAGGGAACCCTGACTGCTCTTTGGACTGGAGAGGGGGGGGGAGAGGAGTGGGGGGAGGGAGAGAAGGGTGGGAGGAGGGGGAGGGAAATGGGAGGCTGGGAGGAGGGGGAAACTTTTTTTTCCTTTTCTCAATAAAAGAAAAAAAAAAAGGAAAAAAAACATCTCCCTGGGGACTATGAAATAAATGATTCTGCTCCCCTAAAAGATGCATATAATAAATGCCAGTTCTCTAGGCTACAAGTGCCCCATTTTTTTGTTCATCTCTGATCAAATATTTAACCTTTGTTTCTTAGCCATAACACTTACTTTTCATCAAATTCCACAAAATAGCTTTTCAAATCAAGTAGTAAAACAGGCAGTACAAATTCCCACAAGCTGGTAATATGATACACACACACACACACACACACACACATACACACACACAAACACGGGGCAGGGGATCAATCCTGATTGCTTTTTCAGGATTGGGAGAGGTGAAGTTTAACCTTTTCATAGATTCTTCCAGGCCCAGGTACAATATGAAGACATGGCAAGAGCCATGATAGAGACTAATCCCATATATGCAACTGTGACCAAGAGCCCTTGCTTGTATCAGGGGATCTGATTGCTTTGAATTTGCTCCTTTAAGACAGCTCATGAGTCTCAAGATTTATGACTTGTCATAGAGAAACTTTAATGGTCCAGACATTCAACAATACCTTTGAGCTGAGTGTGGTGGTATATGTCATTAATCCCAGCATGTGAGAGGTAGAGTCAGGTGGATCTCTGTGAGTTCAAGGCCAGTCTGATCTACACATTGAGATCTTGTCTCAAAAACAGCAACAACAAACAAACAAACAAACAAAAAACCTTTTTGAACTCTTACTAGTTTTGAAGGTTTGACTAGAGCAGGAGAAAACCTATAGGTTTGGGGAGGAGAATTTAGAGGTCCATTCTTCTTTCTCGTTAGTGGTTATGATTATTATTGTTTACTAACGATGTGCTTCTAGGGTGGTATGCATGTAAAAATCTATTTTACAGTTCAAAACTAAACATCCTGGAACACAGAGAAAAAGGTCATTCTCTTCAGGTCACACTGTAGTTGATCTACGCTTGGTTTTTTTTCCCCCCACTACATTATTTTGCCCTAAAAGAGGCATGGTTCACTATGAGAAGTGGGGAGGCTGTGGAAGACCTGAAACCACGGAGAAAGGATAAAGGAAATCATGACCTTGGAAAGCGGCCACAGTTGCCAGCATGGTATGACTTCAATGCACAGCTTAGGAACGGAGCCAAGACTGGGAACTGGGAACCCCCTAATGTCTTTTTCTATGATTGGAACCACAAGTTTCAAACCTCAACCAAGGAGGAGTTGGAGAAAGGAAGGGCTAACGAAGATCCCATTTTAGAAACCTGATAATTAGCACACATTTGCATCAAAGGGATCTTGTCCAGCTCAACTCCAAGCCCAGTATGCACCTGTAGCATCCTTGGATTGGCCAGGCAGGCAGATCAGGGTACACCAGAGCTGTTCCCAGGGGCGACTGAACACTTCTTCTCCAAGGCCCTCCTTTCTCCTATTTTGTATTTCCACATGAATGCTGAATCAGGTCTTATTCCTGCTCCTTGATTAGAAATGGGATTTTAATTTCCAAGTTAACTCTGCTTCTTTCTCCGTGTTTAGTCTCAGAACATTCTAGAAGGTCTGCTCTGTTTCCTATAGTCTTAGGTAGGTTTCCTCCTGTCCTGGCTAAACCTTCAAAACACAGGTACTAACTCCAACTGCTGGCTCTTCCATCCTGTCTAAACAAGGTCATCTAGCTCCTCTCTGGCATCTCAGCCCCTCCCAAACAAGACTGATAGTGTAAATCCACTGGAAACATTCGCTGTTGCCATGGTACCGTGTCAGGCAGCACAGATGAACAGTGTATTGGGATTTGGAAAGCATCTTATTGTGGCTTTTAACCTGACTCTTCAGACACTGTGCATCTCTGTGAACAACCGTGTGGTCGATGTCCTGATAATCATGTATTTTGTCATTGTGACTGAATACATGGCAAGAAGCGATATAATGGAGGAGCAGTTAATTTGGGCTCAGGGTTTGAGATGACAGAGGCCAGTGTTGCTGTGAGCTTGACTCCTTACAAGAGGCAATGGCTGCAGTGGACCAGAAACAAGAGAGCTTGGACCAGGGTTAGAACTGGGGCTAGACTGCACTAGGACAAGCCTGTCATCGCTCCACCCCCTTAGTGACCCACTTCCTACATCTAAATCCCATCTCCTAAAGGTTTCACCTCCTAAAATAGCACCGCCAGCTGGGGACCAAGTGTCCGAACACACGAACCTGTGGGGGACTCTTTGCAACTATACCATAACAGTGGCCATTTGAATAAGTCTCTGCAAATACATCAGACACCATAAAGAAAGGAAGTAGAAGAGAGGGGAACAAAATGTTCCCAAGAGCAGAGAATAAGGCCATGGGGCATTTCACTTAACATTGCTGAAGTTACTTCAATTTGTTCTGAAGTTTAACCAGACTGCAATGCAATGAATTGATGGATAAATGTAAATATTTATGAATTTAGGTAAAATTATTTTTTCCTATTAGAATTCCACTTCTGATCATTATTATTGTAGTTATTATTTGGGGGTTCAGGGCAGTCTATCCTAGGCCATTGTGCATACCAGGTAAATGTTCTATCACTGAGCTAGCTCCCCAGCCCATTCCTGGTCTTTAAAACTCAAAAAAAAAAAAAAAAAACAGAGATGAAGAGACCTAGCTCTTGTATTGACTTTATAGTGTTTGACCTTGGTCAAATCACATGACTTTTAGGGGCTGTTCTTTCCTGCAGAGAAAGAGCATATCATTTTAGTTAATTTGTGAGGTCTCGGCTCTAAAATTAATGCCAGAATTGCTAAGTTTCATGGCCATTGGCTTTAGCACACTGGCCATCCCAGGACACTGACAGCTCATGAGAGATACAAACAGCAGAGAAGCTAATGTGACCAGTTTGACAAGCAGGCAGAGTTGTGACCCAATATGGACACTTCCTCTAGGGAGTCTCCCTGAGACTTCCACAAAAGCCACTTGGCGCAAATCCTGCCACCCAGCATTTGCTCTCTGATGGCTTCTTGGAAGAGCTATTCAGAGGGAAGAATCTCTTCAGAGTGTCCTAATGAGTGAGGCCCTACTTGAGAGGCCATGCAATGCAGGAACTCAATGCCCTCATTTCTTTTTTTTTTTAATTTATTTATTTATTAAAAATTTCTCTCTCTTCCCCGCCACCGCCTCCCATTTCCCTCCCCCTCCCCCAATTAAGACTCCCCCCTCAGCCCGAAAAGCAATCAGGGTTCCCTGTCCTGTGGGAAGTCCAAGGAACCCCCACCTCCATCCAGGTCTAGTAAGTTGAGCATCCAAACTGCCTAGGCTCCCCCAAAGCCAGTGTGTGCAGTAGGATCAGAAACCCATTGCCATTGTTCTTGAGTTCTCAGTAGTCTTCATTGTCCGCTATGTTCAGAGAGTCCTGTTTTATCCCAGGCTTTTCCAGACCCAGGCCAGCTGGCCTTGGTGAGTTCCCAGTAGAACATCCCCATTGTCTCAGTGTGTGGGTGTACCCCTCGCGGTCCTGAGTTCCTTGCTCGTGCTCTCTCTCCTTCTGCTCCTGATTTGGACCTTGAGATTTATGTC
Source organism: Microtus oregoni (assembly GCF_018167655.1). NCBI lineage: Eukaryota > Metazoa > Chordata > Mammalia > Rodentia > Cricetidae > Microtus > Microtus oregoni. Next base: position 20,690,055 of record NW_024543094.1, read on the forward strand.
CGGTGCTCCAATGTGGGTCTCTGTCTCTGTCTCCTTTCATCACCTGATGAAGGTTAATATTCAGGAGGATGTCTATATGTTTTTCTTTGGGTTCTCCTTATTTAGCTTCTCTAGGATCACTAATTATAGGCTCAATGTCCTTGGTTTATGGCTAGAAACAAAATATGAGTGAGTACATCCCATGTTCCTCTTTTTGGGTCTGGCTTACCTCACTCAGGATAGTGTTTTCTATTTCAATCCATTTGCATGCAAAATTCAAGAAGCCCTTGTTTTTTACTGCTGAGTAGTACTCTAATATGTATATATTCCATACTTTCTTCATCCATTCTTCCATTGAAAGTCAATGCCCTCATTTTAGAGTACAAACTTATCCTTTTGGCCCTCTGCCTCTGGCTTCTGTCCCCGCTCTGGCAAGTTCAAAGTGGGGTAAAACTGCACAGGAAAAGCCTAGCCTTGGTGTCATGAGCATCCTCATCCTTGAGACCAGAGGGAAAAGGCCAGAAAGGGACTACAGGGGTTCTTGGCCACCACCTGCTTCTCTGAAGGGTGAATCCTGGACCTTTCTGAGGCTGCTTGCCCTACTCTTTCCTCCTTGAGTTCCCACCTCTGTGGGATGCAGGAGGCAGGAAGGCTAAGCGATATCCAGGGTTGTCTGGGAGAAATGAGGATGCTTTGGACTGCATGCACTCCTTGCCAAACTCCCAATTCTATGTTGAAATCGCATCTCCCAAGAGTACTGTATTCAAAGATGGGGCTTTGGATTATGACACCCCCCAAAAGAGGGGTCCCCAGAGAGCTTCCCTATCTCTTACACCACGTGTGAGGAAGTGAGCTCTAACCAAAATCTTCCAGTGATTTGCTTTTGTACTTACCAACTTCGAGAACTATGAGGAATAAACACATTACTTAAGCCATCCCATTTGCAGCATCTTGTTACAATAGCCTGTGATGGTTAATCTTGATTGTCAACTTGTATAACAGGGAGATGTCTATAATTAATAGGACACCTGCTAGGTGTGTCTATGGGGGCATTTGCAAGGAAATCTGATGTGTATGAGTGGAACTAAAAGCACCAAAGCCTGCCTTGACTGTGGGGAACATGGTCCAATGGGCTGTAGGCCTGAGTTGAATACAAGTGTGGAGGAGGAAGCCAGTTGGTGCACCACACAAGCCCCACCCTTCACAAGTAAACGCACGTACTGCTGTTGCCGCCATTGCCTACACTGCACTACCGGTTTCTTCAGCCCCTCAACCTGACACACACCAGTGGATCCAGATGGAACACATGCCTTCTGCTTTGGATGATAGCTGTATCATTGTGCTCCCTTGCTCTGAGGCGTCCAGCTTCTTAGACTAAGTCCCAGATCCCTGTCTCTGGCTCTGCAGCTTGCAGACAGCTATTGATGCTTGTCTCGGAGAGATGGAGGATGCTTGGACGGAACGTGTACTTCTCCTAACTCATGAATCTACCCATTGAGACCCTCCTAACTCCCCACTGAACGAGCCAAGTTCAAAAATATCCCAATTGCGGATTCTATTGTGTTCTTCCAGATAACCAGGGTAAACACACGGCCTAAGCACCCTAACACAAGGAAGTCATCTTGAAGGGGCAGGGCAGGAGGGAAAGAGGGACACGGACGGAGAGAGACAGAGATAGAGACGGAGAGATACACAGAGGCAGAGACAGAGAAAGAAAGGAAAGACGGAGAAGAGAAACCCCTCAGCAAATGAGGACAATAGGAGGCAAGCCCTCCCCCCAGCTTCTCTACCCTTGCTTTTCTATCCCTCCTAGCCTTTCCTCTCTGCTGCCAAGGGCCTAGCATGCTACCTGTGACATTGAACTTATGATAAATTGGTGCTCCACATTTCAAGTCAGTTTGAAATAAGGCCTCCCTATCCCAAAGGCATGGATTGGCCATTGTGGGGTTCTATTCTTAGGTCACTCAGGAACTAAATCTAAGGAGTAGTCGCTTTTAATTCAAACTGCCTTTGTAGGAATTTAACAAGTGACCAGTAGTACAGTAACTATTTGTTACTTTTCTCACCAGAGTGGCAAAGCTCCTGACAGAGAGAGGCAAGCTAAAAGAGGAAGGATTTGTTCTGGTGTGAGGCTTAAGGGGATGCGGTCCATCATGGTGGGAAGACGTGGCTACTGGGGAAGCATGTGTCACAAAGCTTAGTTAGATCTGGGCAGATCAGGGTGCAGAAAGCTAGGCTGGAACCAGAGCCAGATCAAAACTTTCACCCTCAAGAGCCACGGCTGCAGTCATATTGCTGCCTGCTTCCCCAGACAGCACAACCAACTGAAGAGCAAAACTCCGAACACCATAATCCAATAGGAGATACTTCGCATTCAAACCATAAACCACAAACCACAGGACCACCTGTGTCCAGTCCTTAGCACTCACATTACAAGTGCATGCTACCATGGCTGGCGTTTTTGTGATGGTTTTGGGAACCAAACCAAACTTGTGCTGTTCAGCGAGCATTTTACCAACTAAGCCATGTACCACCCACCCTGCTAGAAGCTTGTCTTTCAGAATCCTTTCTTGGAATACATAAGGCTAGTTGTTTTTTTTTTAATTATTTTATTTTATTTTTTTAACTAGAGCAAAAGCCCCAAGAAGTGTCATGGGTTCAGTGGATCTATAGCTAACACTGGGAAAGACTCGCTGGCCCCTGGCTGGAGTTTGAATGAGTGCTTGTGTTTTGCACTTGATCATGTACAGTAGACAGCACATCCTTTTCCTCCCAGAGCTCAGCCTGATCTAATGAAGCAATCAGCTTCTTCTTGTCTGACAAAAGTTACAAAGAGACCAGAGCTGGGAGAGCAGGAGTGCAATCTTTTTACCTTTTCTATTTCGCTTTTTAATCTTGTGTTCTTAGGAAGAAATATATGGTTTTATTTCTCCTACTTAATTGTGGCTTCATGTCTGTCCCTCTTCCTTTTGTCTCTAGTATTGCGTTCCCTTGGTTCATCACTCAAGGAAAACATGGGCATTTATTTTCTTTAACGTAGCTTGCTGAGCCATGGGCAATTTTAGGGTGTGCCCACCACCTGGCCTAGCCTCCATTGCAATAACCATGCTCACACTGATCTGTGGGTATTCAGAGAGTGTGAGGCAGATTCGACCTAAGCCCATTGTCTTAGTCTGTTTGCTGTTGCTATAACAGAATCCCACAGACTGGCTTCTTTATGAAGAAAAGATTCAGGGTCGGAGAGATAACTGAGGTGGTAAAGTATCTGATATGCAACATGAACATCTGAGCTGGCATCTCTGGGACTTATGTAAAAAAATAAATAAAAGGCTGGGGATGGTAGAGCACACCACACTGGAGTGGTACAGACAGGTGGACACCTGGGACTTATTTGTCACCTAACGTCACCTTAGCGTAACCTAATGAATGAGTCCCAGTGAGAAACCCTGTCTTAGAAAACAAGATGACTGTATTGTAGGAATGACAGCTGAGGGTGACCTTTAATCTCCACACACACACATGAGCACAAACAAGCATGGGCAATACACATACATTACTTTTATATACCACACACATGTATACATATGTACACACAGACACACACACACACACACACAGACACACACACACACACACAGAGAGAGAGAGAGAGAGAGAGAGAGAGAGAGAGAGAGAGAGAGGGAGAGAGAGAGAGAGAGAGAGAGAGAGAGAGAATGTATTGATATATTGATGTAGCTCACACCTCTGGAGGCTGGCAAGCCCAAGAGCATGCACCTGCATCCAGCAGATCACATCATATCACAGCTGAGCTGACAGTGAAAGCTGCGCGTGAGTCAAACCAGAGAATGTGCGGAGAGAGCAGACCACTCTTGCCACCTATAACCCATCCCCGCAACAACGGCATTGTTCCTTCTGAAGGCTTCTGCCCTCAGCATTATTCTCCATGGATCCCACCCCTCAACCCTGCTTCACTGGCGTTTGTTCCTCACCTGGGAATTGAGGGGAACTGTCCAAGCTCACATACCTATATCAACCAAATAATTTCCTGAAAGCCATGGTGTTTCTCAGCTTTAGTGAAACATAAACAGAGTCTGTACTGACTGCTTAGAATGTCTGCTTTCCACACTCCCATGCATCCCAGAGGCAGGATGCTCTGAGTTTAGAGTGTAGGTAGGCACTGGGTAGATTCCCGATGGTGAGCCCTTACTTCATGGTCAGTCTGTTCTCAATCTGATCTCAGTCCTCGCAAACAACTTTCAGAGAAGGCCTATGAATTTTCCTGCTTTAAAGAAACCGAAGGTCAAAAACAAAAGAACTTATTAAAGATGCCATTGTCTTCGAGTCTGGCTCAGTCCTATGTTTGTAACCACTATATATCCTTTCTATCTTATCCATGCCACATCTTGAATGGCAGGACACTATATTCCACAGAATAAAGACTATTCACCACACCAAAATAAATCAGTGGTAGAATAAGTTAATCTACCCTGGGCTCCTTACTTCTGATTTCATTCCTACTCCACTATATATAATGAGGGATGTGCTGGGGAATGAAAGTTGTGGTAAAGAGCAATTTTGTACTCTAACTCGAGAAGCATTCAACAGGGCTGTACAGGCTGGGGAAGGGCAGCTCAGGTTGGACTCACTGAGCAGGCTGTTCCAGGTGAAGCTAGCAGCCTACTTAGATCACTCTCTTGTTGGCAGCCAAGATTAACTAGCAGTTGTGATTAATCCATCCTTCCTGAAGTCTCCAGGCAAGTCCTCTAATAAAATGAGTAATTGTCCCACTAAAGCCACGGAGAAGCTGTAGATTAAGCAGAGATGGGAGGAAAAGAGAAGAATTCTAACAGTCCAGGAACCAGCGCTGAGGAGAATGTCTTTGCTCACTAGTCCCAAGGCTAACTGGTAAGCCAGAGTCCCCAAAAATATTTTGGGAAATTTCTAGGACGAAAAGATAAAAACAAAGCACAAGTAACAAACTGACAGATCAACACAGCTCAGGACCACAGGTCAGAGGGGATCCTTGTAACTGGAAAGACTGAGGTGAAGAGAGTTGAAAGTGGGACAGGACAGGGATGATGATGAGAGCAGGTGGGAGAGGGTTGAGGAGTGCATGTGGGACAGGGTTGATGAGTGCAGGTGGGACATGGTTGATGAGTGCAGGTGGGACAAGGTTGATGATGAGTGCAGGTGGGACAGGGTTGAGGAGTGCAGGTGGGGCAGGGTTGATGATGAGTGAAGGTGGGAGGGGATGATGACTAGTGCAGGTGGAACAGGGTTGAGGAGTGCAGGTGGGACAGGGTTGATGATGAGTGCAGGTGGAACAGGGTTGATGATGAGTGCAGGTGGGACAGGGTTGATGATAAGTGCAGGTGGGACAGGGTTGATGATGAGTGCATGTGGGACAGGGTTGAGGAGTGCAGGTGGGACAGGGTTGATGAAGAGAGCAGGTGGGACAGGGTTGATGATGAGTGCAGGTGGAACAGGGTTGATGATGAGTGCAGGTGGGACAGGGTTGAGGAGTGCAGGTGGGACAGGGTTGATGATGAGTGCAGGTGGGACAGGGTTGAGGAGTGCAGGTGGGACAGGGTTGATGAGTGCAGGTGGGACAGGGTTGAGGAGTGCAGGTGGGACAGGGTTGATGAGTGCAGGTGGGACAGGGTTGATGAGTGCAGGTGGGTCAGGGTTGATGAGTGCAGGTGGAACAGGGTTGAGGAGTGCAGGTGGGACAGGGTTGATGAGTGCAGGTGGGACAGGGTTGATGATGAGAGCAGGTGGGACAGGGTTGATGAGTGCAGGTGGGGCAGGGTTGATGATGAGTGCAGGTGGGACAGGGTTGATGATGAGTGCAGGTGGGACAGGGTTGATGATAAGTGCAGGTGGGACAGGGTTGAGGAGTGCAGGTGGGGCAGGGTTGATGATGAGTGAAGGTGGGAGGGGATGATGACTAGTGCAGGTGGAACAGGGTTGAGGAGTGCAGGTGGGACAGGGTTGATGATGAGTGCAGGTGGAACAGGGTTGATGATGAGTGCAGGTGGGACAGGGTTGATGATAAGTGCAGGTGGGACAGGGTTGATGATGAGTGCATGTGGGACAGGGTTGAGGAGTGCAGGTGGGACAGGGTTGATGAAGAGAGCAGGTGGGACAGGGTTGATGATGAGTGCAGGTGGAACAGGGTTGATGATGAGTGCAGGTGGGACAGGGTTGAGGAGTGCAGGTGGGACAGGGTTGATGATGAGTGCAGGTGGGACAGGGTTGAGGAGTGCAGGTGGGACAGGGTTGATGAGTGCAGGTGGGACAGGGTTGAGGAGTGCAGGTGGGACAGGGTTGATGAGTGCAGGTGGGACAGGGTTGATGAGTGCAGGTGGGTCAGGGTTGATGAGTGCAGGTGGAACAGGGTTGAGGAGTGCAGGTGGGACAGGGTTGATGAGTGCAGGTGGGACAGGGTTGATGATGAGAGCAGGTGGGACAGGGTTGATGAGTGCAGGTGGGGCAGGGTTGATGATGAGTGCAGGTGGGACAGGGTTGATGATGAGTGCAGGTGGGACAGGGTTGATGATGAGTGAAGGTGGGACAGGATTGATGATGAGTACAGGTGGGACAGGGTTGATGATGAGTGCAGGTGGGGCAGGGTTGATGATGAGTGCAGGTGGGACAGGGTTGATGATGAGTGCAGGTGGGACAGGGTTGATGAGTGCAGGTGGGGCAGGGTTGATGAGTGCAGGTGGGACAGGGTTGAGGAGTGCAGGTGGGACAGGGTCGATGATGAGTGCAGGTGGGACAGGGTTGAGGAGTGCAGGTGGGACAGGGTTGATGAGTGCAGGTGGGACAGGGTTGAGGAGTGCAGGTGGGACAGGGTTGATGATGAGTGCAGGAGGGACAGGGTTGATGATGAGGGCAGGTGGGACAGGGTTGAGGAGTGCAGGTGAGGCAGGGTTGATGAAGAGTGCAGGTGGGACAGGGTTGATGAGTGCAGGTGGGACAGGGTTGATGAGTGCAGGTGGGACAGGGTTGAGGAGTGCAGGTGGGACAGGGTCGATGATGAGTGCAGGTGGGGCAGGGTTGAGGAGTGCAGGTGGGACAGGGTTGATGATGAGTGCAGGTGGGACAGGGTTGAGGAGTGCAGGTGGGACAGGGTTGATGATGAGTGCAGGTGGGACAGGGTTGATGAGTGCAGGTGGGACAGGGTTGATGATGAGTGCAGGTGGGACAGGGTCGATGATGAGTGCAGGTGGGGCAGGGTTGAGGAGTGCAGGTGGGACAGGGTTGATGATGAATGCAGGTGGGACAGGGTTGATGAGTGCAGGTGGGACAGGGTCGATGATGAGTGCAGGTGGGACAGGGTTGATGATGAGTGCAGGTGGGACAGGGTCGATGATGAGTGCAGGTGGGACAGGGTCTATGATGAGTGCAGGTGGGACAGGGTTGATGATGAGTGCAGGTGGGACAGGGTCGATGATGAGTGCAGGTGGCACAGGGTCTATGATGAGTGCAGTTCGGACAGGGTTGATGATGAGTGCAGGTGGGACAGGGTTGAGGAGTGCAGGTGGGACAGGGTCGATGATGAGTGCAGGTGGGACAGGGTCGATGATGAGTGCAGGTGGGACAGGGTTGATGATGAGTGCAGGTGGGACAGTGTTGAGGAGTGCAGGTGGGACAGGGTCGATGATGAGTGCAGGTGGGACAGTGTTGAGGAGTGCAGGTGGGACAGGGTCGATGATGAGTGCAGGTGGGACAGGGTTGAGGAGTGCAGGTGGGACAGGGTCGATGATGAGTGCAGGTGGGACAGGGTCTATGATGAGTGCAGGTGGGACCGGGTTGATGATGAGTGCAGGTGGGACAGGGTTGAGGAGTGCAGGTGGGACAGGGTTGAGGCGTGCAGGTGGGACAGGGTTGATGATGAGTGCAGGTGGGACAGCGTTGAGGAGTGCAGGTGGGACAGGGTTGAGAATTGCAGGTGGGACAGGGTCGATGATGAGTGCAGGTGGGACAGGGTCTATGATGAGTGCAGGTGGGACAGGGTTGATGATGAGTGCAGGTGGGACAGGTTTGAGGAGTTCGGGTGGGCAGGGTTACGGAGTGCAGGTTGGACAGCGTTGATGATGTGTGCAGGTGGGACAGGGTCGATGATGAGTGCAGGTAGGACAGGGTTGAGGAGTGCAGCAGGTATGACAGGGCCGACGAGAGCAGGTAGGAGACGGCAGGGACAAATTTCTTCACTCTCTGATAGAACATTCACCATTACCAGAATTCAAAATTCAAATGAAAGGCAAAATCAACAAGAAGAGCCACCTTCCTTGTTTGGCTGCTCTCAGACTGGCTATTATCCACATGGTAATGGGCATGGTTCTTTGCTCAGATTTCTCAGCCTGGGGACACTGTTTAAGGCACCAGAAGATGTGATGTCTTGAAGTTTGAAATAGCATTAACGTACATCCTCCAGAGAGGACTACAAAAGCTGAAGTCCAGACATTGTTGCTGGAGAGTTAAGAGCTTTTTCTGCAAAGGATGCTGGTGGCTCTCTTGAGTTTCAGTTTGAGTCAAAAGTGCAAAGTCATCAAATCCAAAGGGATTATCACACAGCAGCATCTGCAGAGGCAGCACTTGCTAAAATGTCATACACTCAGCATCTTCTTGAAGCCTAACTTTCAGTTACCTCTATCCTCGGATTTGGATTTGTAATAAAAGCTACCTTTAATTGACAAAGATATTGGATCCAAATGGCTTCAGATCAAAACGATATCCAGTAAGCACTGCAGTTGTTAAAACAACATTGTAAATAGTAAAGCTCGTCACTGGGAACACTATGACCAAAAAGCAAGTTGGGAAGGAAAGGTTTGGGGGGACTTATACTTCCATATTCCTGTTGAAGGACGTCAGGACAGTAGGGCAGGAACCTGGAGGCAGGAACTGACACAGAGGCCATGGAGGAGTACTGCTTACTGGCTTGCTTCCCAGGGTTTGCTTAACCTTCTTTTTATAGAACCCAGGACCATCAGCCTAGTGATGACACCACCCACAGTGGACTGGGCCCTCTCTCATTGATCACTAATTAAGAAAATGCCCCACAGCTGGATCTTACGGAGACATTTTCTCAGATGAAGCTCCTTTCTCTCTGATGACTCTAGCTTGTCTCAAGCTGACATAAATCCAGTCTATCCAGGACCTGAGTTCAGAAAACCACATAAATGCTGGGTAGATGAGCAAACTCACTCCTAATTCCAGCCTTAAAAGGCAAAGACAAGATATTCTCACAGTAAATTGTCTACCAGACTAGCCATACGGGCAAGCTCTGAGTTTGATTGTGAGACTCTGCCTTATTGAATAAAGTAGAAGAATGATCACGGATGTTTCCCAATGTCAAACCCAGGCTTCTGCATACGTTCTCATGCATATGCATACACATGCTAAAAAGGGCATGTATATATACTTGAAAATGGAAAGAGAAAAATACATAGCAATCTAATTACATGCTTATTTTAATCTCTTTTCCACATATATGTAAACATTGTATTCCACATATAGATGAACAGGAGTGGTAGAGCAAATACCAGAGGAAATAGACAATTAAAAATACAAAGCAAGGGAACTTTGTAAGTTGACTTCATGTATTTGTATTCAACACTTGAATATTTTCATAATGAACATATTTCATTATGTTCTAGACAATTTTCTCACTGCTCATAATGACAAGAGTTCCTTTGATTGTGTGTCATGTTGACCTTCATTTGTTTATTTATAACTTGCAGTGTTTCAATAACTTGGTTGGTTCTGTAAATTTGCCCAGGCACTGATTCCGCTTCTATACCAAGTAAGTATATTTTGGAGTCAGATACAACAACACTAATCCTGGGCAAGTTAACCCCTATGATAACAGTAAAAATTAAACATATCTCTTCTTCAATGGGGACTCCATGAGGAGTTAAGCACTGAGCCAAGGGATGAACACAGATGGCCTTGCTTCACCCTCTGACACATCATGGATAAGTACAGTATTAGAATCATTTCCTACTTTGCTGAAGAGGAGTCTGACATTGGGCTAGTTAAGTGACTTGCTGTTGGTCAAATGAATAACTGAGAAGCAAAGGCAAGCCCCAAATGTGCCACTGTATTTACCTCTCAGTTCCCTCTAGTGAAAAGTGTGGGCAGGAAGATTCAACTCACAGGACTGTTGCAAAATTTAAATGAGGTTGCATACATCACCAATGCCAAAGAGGCTGGGCACAATAGCTACCTACTTGAGGCTGCTAAGGTGGCCAGTACTGTGACAGTTACTACTACCACTAAATGGACCACTCTTGTGTAAACTTAAAGCCAAATAACACTTTGAATAATGATGGTGGTAACTTGAATTTCTAACAACAATGAGAGAAATCAATTACCAAGTCTTGTTATGGACTAAATACGTTAGAATCTTCAGCAAAAATATCTATGAGTAGTGATGGTCATTTTGTTGTTGTTTTGAGACAGGGTCTCATGTTATAACCCATACTGGTCTGAAACTCACTGTGTAACCTAAAATGGCCTTGAACCCATGGCAATCTTCCTACCTCAGCCTCCCAGGAACAGGGGTCACAAGATGAGCCCCCACAAATAGTGAGATACTAAATGTCTTCATGAAGAAATAATACTATATGCTTCTGTGGTAGAAATAGAGCCCAAGTCACATTTGCCCCTCCCTTCCTAGAAAACTCCTATTCATCCTACTACATGTCCCTCCCCAGTGCTCTCTTTCCTGGGAACTCCTTATACCCAGAAGAGAAGGGGACAGAAACCCCTCCTCTGTAATGCAGCAACATAGCACTAGGTGGTAGCCAAGAGTGAAAACCATATTCTAGGAAATTAATACCTGTACTCAGCACAGAGCCTGAACTATAGAAGGTAAACAATTAACTGTCTCTTTAATGAAAGAAAGCTTTGGATGTGTTGATTTTGAGTTGTTCATAAGGTAAATATTTGAGGCTAAATATTGCAGCTAAAGTGGGGGTCAGATATAGAACATCTAGCACAGATCCTCCAAGATGAATGTGTCAGCAGGACCTTGTCTTCCCTTGCCTGCTCATCTTGGGTCCAGGTTCCGCTCTGTCTGCACAAAGCCCTCCCTTGGATTCGATCTCTCTAGGACTCCAAGAAGTACATGCCAATGGCTGTCAGTGCTATTCAAAAGAAGTGGTAGAGATGAGAAACACCAGCAAACAGAGCTATCTCGAAGGGGACACCACTTCGGTAAGCTTTAGGGTGGGCTTTTCCTCTAACTCAGTGAGTTGTACAGGATTTCGTATGCAAGACAACTTGCAGCCCTTGGTATTACAGAGACAAAGTCAGAGGGATACTAGATGGTTGCCATTTCTACAATGTTCTAGTGATGAGACCAGGATAGAAACTGGTTATGCAGTTTAGGGACAGGGTTCTCTCTTCTTGTCCTTGTCCAGAAAGGTTTGGTTCCATCCTGGCCAGGGACTAGAAATGCTATAAATACTAGGAGACTCTAGTTCCCAGTCTGGTTTCTTATTATTTTTCTCCTCCTTTCACACAGCTATGTGACACTATGACCAAAATTCCAATTAAGACACCTGTGATAGAGAGGCACACAGACACCTGTAGTGTGGGTCAACTGGAGTGACCAGCTACCCCAACATGCCTCTACCCACATTTGGTCATAAGTCCTGTAAAAAAAAAGCCATTAAACTAGCAGCTCAATGCCCCCCCCCCACTCTTGTCACACAGGAGCTGTGCTTGCTTTATCGTAAGCCTCCATCTACACACCCATAATCAGCTCCTCTCTAAACCCTCACCCTCCCTGTGCTATGTAAAACCTGTTCTAATTAGCAGCACAAGAACCTGGTATCATCGACTCACTGGAAGATTTGTGTGACCAGGAGTTTGGGTATCCTAACTTGTGTGTTGAGATCACTGGAGGCTAGAAAGCCTCTGTCACACTCAAGAATCCCATTTTCTCCCCCATTTTACTATCTATGAAACCTTGAGCAAGCAAGTCAACTCTGACTACCTGTAAAGTGGGTAAACACACATCAAGGTTGGGGTAGGAACTATACAAAGTTCTGGGTGTTAAACATTTCTAGGGCCAAGCACTGAACTTACTTATCACATATTAATTCCCTTGTTTTTGCCTTTCCTCCAAACCAGCTTTCCTTCTGAAGCCATCTAGTTTGGGGTTCTAGATCAAAGCCAGCTACTTAGAAGCCTATGGATTAGATTTTGAATTTGCCTCAATGGTTTGGGACTGAACAGGCATGACTAGGCCATATCTAGTGAAAAACATTGGGGGAGGCTGGAGAGATGGCTCAGCAGTTAAGGCTAAGAATGTTCACAGCTCTTCTTCCAGAGAACCAGAGTTCAGTTTCCAGCATCCACACCCGGGGCTCACAATAGCATGTAACTCTAGCTCCCAGGGTTCTGCTGCCCTCTTCTGGCACCTGTGGGCACCCATACATAGGTGCCAGACACTCATATAGACACCTATATACAAAAAAATAAAAACAAATCTTTAAAAATAATATGGTGGCATAACCATGAAAGAACCTGTGTTCCCAAATCTGATCACCGAGCAGCGTGGTATGAGGACTGTCAAGACTCTCCCCAGGCATTGCAGGCTGATTTAAAACCAGGAATTACCCACTCTCGTTGTGTTTTTCACAAAGCATTGCAATACTCACTGGAGTGTCCCCCTCTTCCTCTACTTGGTAAGGGGATTTGTGGGGAAAAATAGAACACAACTATTCATCGAAACTTTGTTTGCTCAGACCCTCAATTCCATCAAACAGAGGAAACATAGATTTTTCAATTTTGATGTAGTCCACAATCTTTCAGGTTTTCTTGAAAATTCAAACCACAGGAATGATAATATGCTCCCATGTTTCTGAACAATATTACCAAGCCCTATACCAAGCAAGTCTTACAGCTTAACCCCAGTCTTTACAATTTCTTGAGCTAGCATCAATTGAATTTTTGATAATTTCAGATTTGATCATTTGAAAATTTAAAAATCATAAGCACAATTTCTTATCAAAAAGCGTAATTTCTTGAACTAACTTTAGTTCATTTGCAGGTTTCTCTCTCTTAATTACTGTCATGGAAAATAATATACCTGGAAAAGCACAATGATCAAAATGGGGAAAGAGTGGCCCATGAAGACAGAGAATCAATAACTCTTTTTTCTTTAGTAACTCTGGAGCTCACACCATGCAGAAGTTCAGCCCCTGTGTTTTCCAGCAGTTCTGGAAGCACCCCAGAACAGCTGTCCAAAATTGTTGAAAATGGGTCCTTTGAAAGCCTTAACCTTCCCTAGAATGAAGAAAATGGAAACCCTTTCATCACCTCTATGTGAAGCAAACCTAAAAGTCACCTTTAAAAAATTCTACTTGGGATTACTGCAGCTCCATTCCATCCCACTCCTATCTTCTCTGTGCACATCCTCCCAGATGTAGTTGTAAGTACAAAGCCAGGATACCACAGCTCTTTCTGTGTGCACGCAACAGCCCTGCCATTGAGAACAGCAGCTCAGCTGCAACAGCCATTGGAAGCAATAGCAAGAAGCTGAAGGAGACAGCTGTGCAGGAGTCTCTTCCAGAGTCACTCACATGTGAAGCTGCTCAGTGATATCACTGAGGGAGAGGCCATCTCTCTAGGGCTGCCCTTCTCTAGGGAAAGTCAACAGCCTCCTCATGCTAGGGGGAAAGAACTGGTCCTTCATCAAGACTTATAAAGAGGAAGTTGCCAACACCATTCTCAACTACTGCAGTCCACGGGGCTCCATGCTGTGTGGACAGCCCATGTACATCCAGTTCTCCAACTTGAAAGAGCTCTGAACTGACAGCTCAATCAACCAGGTGCATGCTTAGGAGGGTCTGCAGGTCATGAACTCCATGCCATTGCAAAACCTGACCTTGACTGTCTCCACTGAGGCTAAGGATATGGAAACAGCCACGGTGCAGGCCTGAGCTTTTTGCTCAGCGTCATCATGGAAAATCTGTTCTACCCAGAGACTCTGGGTGCGCTGTACCAGGTTTTCTCTAAATTCAGCACCATCCTCAAGATCCTTCCAGGAGCTGCTGCAGCATGCTGACCTGTCAACGGATGGCCAGAACACTCACAAAGCCTGCTGTATGCTGCACAGCTGCTTCTCCAAGGTCACCGGCCTCAACCTCAAGGGCAATGACAAAAACAGGCACTGCACTTACCCTGGCCTGCTGTCTGGAGATGTCTAGGGATCCTGGACCTAACCATGGTTGCGGCCTTCTGCCTTTCTGTTCCCAACATCCATAGAGAGCTGACCCCTTTGGCTATTCTTTGTGCAGCAACTGAAACCACAACAGTCTGAATTGCCATCCCAGGCCTGGCTGGTGCTGGGGATTCCATCCTGCTGGTCAATCACCTGAACCCTGAAAGAGTCACCCTTTAAAGTCTCTTTATTCTTCTCTGCATCTGTGGTGACATACAATGGGGGAAGATCTTGTCCAACAAGAACGTATTGGTACAGATAGCAGATGGCAGCCAGGCCCCGCTGGCCATGAGCCACCTGAACAGGCACAGGCTGCATGGGAAGTCAGTGTGCGTTATCACACTGTCAAAGCAGCAGAGTGTGCGGCTGCCTTGTGAGGGCCCGGAGGACTAGGGTCCAACCAGAGACTATGGCAGCTAACCACTGTACTGCTTCAAGAATCAGGGCCCTAGAAACTTCCAGAACATCTTCCTAACCTCAGCTACCCTGCACTGGACAACCTCCAGTGCCAGTGGCATGGTTAAGGGATTCAAGCTCTTCCAGAAGGACTGTAAGATGGCACCAGTCCAGATGGGCTCTGAGGAAGAGGTAGCGCCGACACTGACGGAGCTACACAATCATGACCTAAGCAAGGGGCACTACTTATGGTTTGTCATGCCCCAAGTTTACCATGTGGGTGCCTGTAGGGCCTATGGTAGCTTCCACCATTCTAGAAAAGCCCACTTTAAAAAGCAACTGAAGTGACCGTACAGTCCAGAGATCCTGTTTTTTTAAAGAAGGAGGAGTTTACCTTCCCCTTTAAGTATATCTAGACCACCTTGCCACAATAAAAAAGAAATTGGCTTGAGCCACAGAGGCCCAGTTAGCACCATGCGTTGAGGGGCCCAGGAGTGAACCACACTGGTAACATAGAACACAGCTGCTTTCTCCTATCTTGCAAAATCAGCCTGTGTATATGTGTGTATTGGGCAGAGTGGTGGTGGTGGTGGTCCATTAAAGCCATTCTATAGTCTGTAAAAAAATGTTACTTGCTATGGGGGAAGAGATACAACCATAAGAATAGGTGGAGGGAAACTCAGGCTACACCAGGAAGCTTCTTGGTGAGGAAGGCCTATGAAAGGCCAGATGTCAGTAATTCCTATTGAAGGGCTATCCAAAGACCTGCAAGCATCGCTCACATGGCTTGTGGCACCATAAACAGCATGCTTCTTAGAAAGCATTCCAAGATGTTCTAAGGTTCTATAGTGTTAGGTGGATTCTTAACAGTGTTTCAAAAAAGAGAAAGGTCTTCATTCATATCCTGTATACACCCTAAATACTCTGTATGACTCATTCATGTTCTCAAAGGTCATTGATGTTGACCTACTATGAGAGAGAGGCTCTGTTTCCTTCCTGTTTATGGTCTGGTCCTCAGCCCTGGTTTGGCATATACAAGTCACCAATAGCATATCTGATAGATTATTCGTTGACAGTGTCTTCAGCCTGTTTTTAGTTCTGAAGACTTATCAGTATCTTCAAAGATGATGAACCATACAGCCTTATAGGATTCAAGCAGTGGCACTACCTGATCCTCAAACCCAGGAATAGAGGTAGCCACCATCAACTCTATATTACTGTTCCTCTTCTCAAGATACTTGTCTTTTTGCCAGTGAGGAAATTGGTCCCTCTCCTGCCTTGCCTTGTGTCCCTGCTTGCTACTGACTCCTCCCCAGACTGAGACAGCATTCTTAACCTTCTTAACATAGGCCTCTGCCAGTTCCTGCGCTGATTTTTGCAAAGACCTGGGAAATAGGTAAATTCTAAGTTTGAGAGACATCAGGTGTTAAGACAATAATTCTGTAATGTCAAAAATGACAAAATAGCACCTGTCCAAGAAGCTCAAAGTCTCCCTAGATCACCATGGAGAACTGAGGTATGTATCTTCCATTTTCAAATCAATTTTCAGGAGAAACAGATTCTCTAAATGAAATGATTTTCTACACTGAAGACAGGGTGATGGAAAGATCTGGGCCTGAGAAGAGAAACGCATCCCCTCTCACCAGGACTGTTATTGTCATTATCTTTTCTGGGAAACGTGAGAATGACCTGGCCTGTTGAAAAGGGTAGATAATAATCTAGCATGAGGAAGCTTGCAGCCCAACTTCATCATGAGGAAGCCATATGAGCCAATATCGAGCGAGTCCTCAGGCCTCCCGGAGTGCACAGGTGTGTCTTGAAAGAAACTGAAACAAAGGGAGAAAGGGAAACAGGTCTGTTCCAATCAATCACAACTTAACAAACAACAGGAAGTGTACCATATTCTCTGTGGGGTGATTAGATTTCCCAAAGTCCAAGCAAACCACCTCATGTATTAGCCTACGAGAGACCGGAAAAGCCGTGCTGTGGAAATGGCTTCTTCTTGTAGTTTACATCTGTCCACCTATATTTTTTTATATTACAGATGTATTTATTTATTTAAAAAAACAACATGAGATTGACACTATCAACAAAATTTGAAGTTCCCATTTTGTTTTGCTTTGTTAAGACATATTCTTACTTTATGCCCAGGCTAGCATTGAATTTACAATTCTCTTGCCTCAGCCTTTCATGAATTGAGAATACAGGCCTATGCCATCAGGCTTGGTGCACAATATTTTAGATTTTACTTATTTATTTTTGTGGAGGGGTGTGTGTGTGTGTGTGTGTGTGTGTGTGTTGATGTACACACCTGTGCGGGCGTACTTACCTGTGCACATGCCTATGGAAGCCAGAGGTCACCTTCAGGCATTATCCTTTACCATTTCCTACATTTTTTTTTTTGAAACAGGTTCTCTCACTAATCCTGCTCTTAACTGTTTGATCTAGGAGCCCCTAGAAACTGCCCATCTCTGCTACCCTACACAGTGCTGGGGTGACAGGCATGGGCCACTATGCACGGTTATTTATGTAGGTGCTGGAGATCTGAACTCAGGTCCTCTCACTGAGCAGCAAGCACTTCACCTACTGAGCCATCCCTCCAGCCTCACATCTGTTTTGTTTCTGCATCTTAAATATCATCCTCATAGCTATGAAGTGATGGCTGGGTGCAGTTTGGCTTACATTTCTGGTGGTAAGTGATGCTGAGCATCTTTTTTGAATACCTGCTGGACAGAAGACATCATTCTTAGAGAAATTCCTTTCTATATCCTCTGTCCATCTTCAACTGGACTGCTCTTAGTTTCATGACTGCTATTTGTAGGAGAGATTCTTACCTATTTTGGATATTAATTACTTGTCATCTACATAGTTTTCAATTTTTCTTCTAATTCTCTGGGCTGCCCTTGACAACACTGGGTGAATAAGGAACTTGTCTCAGTATAATAAAGTTTATATGAGGAAAGCCCACAGTTAACACCATATGCACTGTCAAAGAAAATAAACAATTTTCCCCGAAGAACAAGGACAAAGAACAATGTTAGTAGCATGAGCCAAAAAGAACTTGTGAACTATTAATAGACATTTTAAAGGATTAATTTAAATAACTTACAAAATTCAATGAGTTATAAAGGAAAATCACCTATACCACTAAACTGGCAGACACTGGTGCACACATACGTCACAGGAACAAATCAAAATACATGTAGGGACTTAATGGCAAAAGTCAAAGAACATCAATAAAAGTCTTTAGTTAGCTAAATAAATAGCTAAATAGTTCATAACTAAGAGTCTAATAGTGAAAATGTCATTTTCTCAAACCTGATTTATATTTGAATTAGAGATTCCAAATAAGATATTTGGAAACATAAAAGTACAGTGACAATTAAAATATTCCTAAAGAGCACCATGGAAGGAAAGGGTCCTGCAGATATCATACTTTATATATTTAGGCTGTATTAGCACAGGTGCAGGACATGGGCTAGTGGAACAGAGTTCTCCAAAGTACTTAGTTTTGATTGATCTCAGAGGACGCAAAGGGAGTGGAAAGAGAGATAATTCATTCATGATGTGGACTTTCCACACGAAAGAAATTAAGTAGCCTCTCTTCCTGACCCAGACAGGTTTCATTAAATCCAACACTGAAAGTGAAGAAACTGTTAGAAAAAATAGAATTTCATCCTTATGTTGAATAAATTAAATAACATGTAGCAACATAATCTGTGAAGAAAAGATGTTCAAGCTTGACTCTAGCTAGATCAAGACTCTGTGTTCAGAAGAGTGAAAATATAAGCTACTAAGTGTTATGTTTATAATTACCAAACTATAAGAATCACAAGTATGCAAGAAACTAATAAAATTAATAAGAATGACAAGAGGTAGAAAACCATGCACAAGATAAGAACTAGATTATATGAAAATAATCCTGTGAACAAAACACCCTACCTACTGACAATTAGGCAAATGATGAAAATCATCTCACCCTTAAAGTTAGATAATCCTTCCACGTTATCAGGGTGGCAATTCCAAGTTTGGATAAAGATATAAGAAATAAATTAAAATATGAACAAAAACAAGTACTGCCTGCCCACTACTGGTTAAACTACAAGGTCTGTCAACACAGCAGCATGCCTTAGTGGCTAAAGTCGGACAATCCTACTCCTTATTGTGAACCCCACAGAAATTCATAGCTACCAGGAAACATTAAGAATGTTCAAACAGCTTGTTCCTTCTGATAGAATTCTGGAAACAGTCTAGATGTGCATCTACAGCAGAGCGAATAAATTATGGCATATTCATAACTGAACACTGCTGTCAATACAAAGGAAGCTCCAAGTTAAGATGAAGAAGAAAGATTTTTCAGTCAGTAAAGTACTTGTCTTGGAAGTCGGAAGACCTGAGTTTGATCCCCAGGCCCGCATTAGAAAGAATCGAGTTTGGTTGTGCACACTTGTAATCCCAGGCTAGGGAGGCAGAGACACAATTACCTAAAGCTCACACCCAGCGATATAGACCACTTGGCGAGTTCCAAGTCAATGAGAGAACCTATCTCAAAGAAATTAAAAGTAATGTAGACAGTGCCTGAGAAATGACATCAAGGTTGCCCTCTGTCCTCTACGTGAAATGTACATGTGTCATGCACACAAACACAGAGATACAGAAGAAAATGAAGGGCATGCACACACACACACTTCCATAATTAGTCAATAACAAGTACTTTATTGGGAGATGGCTACACACATAGTACAACTACCCCCAAAAGGGGTTCAGTTTAATATGTAGGAGAGCAAGATAGACTACTGGGGAATGAGCAAGGACTGAATGCAGAAAATGGGCATGGCTAATAAAAGAGATGTAAAGCTAACTATTTCCCAGTTCTAAGTCTGTCGCTGAGTTTTCGCTTTTGGTGGTGGGTAAGTACATGGAAATATATTTGATAATGAAAGCATGGAATCCAATGTGGAGCTCCATCGCTTCAGAATGGCTGTCTCTAACTGTAGAGATGTTCATTGAGACATCTTTAGGTCTAGCTAATTTTGGTGTGTGATGTTTTCTTATAATAAAGTTTATAAAATATAAGACAAAAAAGTAAAGGTGCAATTAACACAAGACACAGGCTAACATCCCACTCCTTAGGAAGCTGTTTTAGCTTCTGGTAGGACAAAGGAGGTGGTGTAAGCAGAGAGAACCATTGTAGGCTACTAGTACTGGTCCTCGGCAGACTGGAAACTACAATGATATTTACTGTACTTTTTCCTTAAGCTGCACATATATTTGATATATTCTTTTGTGGCCAGTGTATAATTTCCACTTTTTAATAAAAGAAATTGTTATATCTTTGCTCGAAGCCATTAGTGGTGCTGGATGTCAGGGTTCCTCAGGCCAGAGGTCCTCATGGCCTCATGTGGACTAATAAAATAGACAAGCTAACAAACACTGAACGTCCTCCATGTCTCATGGCTGGAGGCAGATTAAGTAATAAAGCCAGGCCTGTGGATTTACGCTGAGTGCAGTATTTCCACACAGTATTGCAACCCATCGTTCACTGACCCCTCATATTGGCATCGTGATTGCAACAGAAACGGACCCCAATTCAACCAGATCCAAAGAAGTGAACCAGTGAAAACGGAGGTTTGTACTGTTTATAACAACAACAAAGAGCTCAACAAAGACGTGAAGCTTTTTCTCCACAACAGCAAGTGCATTTTCGCATCTCCTTAGCCTGCTGACACTGTTTATAACAGCATAGAAAGGTCACCACAGCCTCAATCCACCCAGTAAGATTTGCTGCTATGCTCTTTCTAGCGCCACAGCTTTATTAAATAACAGCTCTCATCTGATTCCCAGGAAGGCCACTGGAAGGTTACAGTGGGCTCAGGTGTGCTGAGGGTGGCTATGATTGGGTTCTCCATTTGCACGATGTCTACCCTCTGCATCACTCAGCAGGTTTCCTGAGGATCTGCAATCCAGGCTAGTGACTTCCCTGAGGCACTAAGCTAGGATTCCTGGCTTTTTATTTTTCAGATGCAGAAACAAGTTTGATAGAGATTTAGTGTTTTTAGTGATGAGATTACCTCCCTTCCTAAAATACTGATACCAAGGAGGATGGAGTGCTACAAACTCTGGTCTTTGAGTGGGTTTTCATAAAAAGAGAAGGAATGAGGGAATCCAACACCAGCTTGGGGTTGGCATTTTGTAATTTTTCTTTGGCATGCAGGAAGGTGGGGGAGTTTCCCATGATTCTACCATCATGTCACTGTGGAATCCTGATTTATAAGGAGGAATTTTTCCCCTAAAACTATAAGTTAAAATATTTAACTTATAGTAAAGATCTAATCTACTATAATTTAATAAAGAGTGATTAAGGAACAGAAAAATCAAGAGAAGATATAGGTTGATTTTTTGCTTTGTTTTGCTCTTTTGTATTCAACAAGAGGCCTATTGTGCTCATTCTGAACTTTCCATTTCAGCATCTGCCTTCAGTTCAATGCTCCAGTCTCCAGGATATTAAGGAACTCACCTTACTTAGCTTACTTCCCAGTGCAGGAGTTTCCTCGTCAGACACAAAGGACTGTCCAATCCTCGAATTAGCCTTTATCCAGTGGTGCCAGGTACTAGGAGATAGGAACGGACATAGCGTACAAAATCCGGCTATGGCAGGGGCAGTGGATGCCAATGTCCTTCTGGAAAGAGTGCATTGAGAGGGACAGGGAGAAATACAGAATTCTTGCTTCTTTCACCTTTTGGGGGTGTAACGTGCAAAGTTAAACACAGATTCTTGCACATTCTAGGCATGTTCTGTCATGCAGCTTTTCCTCATTTCCATTCCACAGAATAAAAAGAGCAAAGAGCCGAGGAGATGGGTCAGTGGGTAAGAGGGCTGGGTAAGCCTGAGGACCTGAGTTCAGATCTTCAACCTCATACAGCATCAGACTTAGGTGTGTGTGCTGTCACCCCATCATTTGAGGTCGAGGGGTTATGGAGAGGAAGGTTGATGGATTGCTGGCTTCTGGTAGAGCTGAAAAATCATGTACTCCAGGTTTAGAGAGGAAGAAAAAGAGGGAGGGACAGAAGGAGGGAGGGAGGAGAGAAAGAGAATGAGAAAGGGAGGGAAGGAGGGAGGGAGGAAGGAGAGAGAGATAACACTTAATGAGAAAAGATCTGCATATATATTCTAAGACATGCCCAAACTGAATATGGTAAGCTTCCAAATAGCCTAATCTTCCTGAAAGTAGCTGCAGAAGAGGGGTTCAACATTGTGAAGAGCTGGCTGATGACAAAGGAGCCCAATGATCTCCTAGGAAAGGTAGGGACATCTTTGAGCTCTCCTTGCCTAAGAATAATTGTTTAAAAGAGGAATGTTTACTTTCATTTTCTCCCTATCACTGCTTTGATCTTTATAATAGCTCTTCCAAAAGTAATCTTCTTGGCTATAAGAAAAAAAAATACAGAAAGAAGTGCTGGGACTTGCAGAGGATTCAACCCTGGTCATAACTCAACTTCCTCCAGAAGGAAAACAGCCCAGGGAGCCTGGAGAAGTATATAGTCATAAACACACTGTCAGATGAGCATATTTCCTGTGATCACCTTTGGCCAAGGCAATATATTCATAGCTGACTGAACAAGGCTACTCACAGGTAAGAACCTGTAGACAAAGGCACAAATATGGGCTAGTACTTGGTAGAAGATGACTGTCAGGCAGGCCTCCTGCTCTAGGAGATGAAATACACGGTCCTCTGGCCACAGAGGGCGCTCTCCCCACTGTGCATTAATGGCCTCCTCAGAACAAGAAAGACACTTACACTGGCATTCTTGCTTAGTCCTATTCTGGGATGCAGCAAGAGAAAAAAACACATCAGGTGTAGCCTCTCAGTCCTGAACTTCTCACCAGAACCAGAAGAAATAAATTATTTTTCTTCATGGATTAGCAGTCAGCGCCATTATGTTACAGCAACATATCTTTGTTACCTGATTCTAACTTGCCCCAAGTATCAGCCAACTCTACCTCCTTACAATACAGGCAACACTCAGAGATCAAGTACATTGAGGATGATATAGACAACACCCAGAGGAACTCAGGTACACCGGCGAAAGGCAGCCGTACCTCAGAGTCCTTATAAAACTGCTAAAGTAGATGAGTGTGTATGCCCAAAGCTGACTCCTCCCTGAGTGACTGTCTACCTCCTCGTTCACATCGTAAGTATGCACAGCTCCATTCCTTCCCAGTCCACTGTTGGGCATCTTCACCATAGCTCCTCCCTCTTCCCTTCTCTGTCTTCATTATGGTGCTACAGAGGAGCCACGAAGGCAAACAAAGCTAATACAATGAATACTATTTCCCACTGTCTCCCAGTCTTCTCAACTTTCTAAATATGTAACTGTAAGTACATAGTCCCACTATTCTCCTTTGTGCCATGAATGACATTGTCTGACGAGCACTGAGCTCACTGAGCCTGCACACAACTTCACAGCACTGTAGATCACAGTGCTGCAGCCATGCAGGAACAGCTGAAGGGAGAAGACCATGTGACAAAACCTGTTTTCTTTTTTTTTTTTTCCTTGTGTTTTTTTTGAGACAGGGTTTCTCTGTGCCTTTGGAGCCTGTCCTGGAACTAGCTCTTGTAGACCAGGCTAGCCTCGACCTCACAGAGATCCAACCTGCCTCTGCCTCCTGAGTGCTGGGATTGAAGGTGTGCGTTACCACTGCCCAGTGACAAAATTTGTTTTCTAATCTCCCACCAACCATATCTCTGATGTAAACAGAAAATAACAGATCTCCATAGGATCTTTTCGGTTGTCTTTTAAAAAATCTTTTTTTCTTTAAAAAGGTCAATAGTATATAAAAGAAGAACATCTATATAATTCAGCCTTCCAATTTAGAAAATAATAATTGTATCAAAAGTGATGGATAAAGTAATCCTAAAACACATGACTGTTAAAATGAAAGAGGGAGCAAGCATCTTCTATACTCCGCCATTTCCTTATTCCTCGCATTTTAATGCCACCCTGTATTTGGTTGGGCAGGAACAAAAGTTACAGGAGTCTGGTCTAGTAGTGAAGTCAAAACATGATGACTTGATCTCTGAGTTATAAGGCTAAGAGATATAATCATGCCAGGAGTCTTGACTGACACATTCCTAGAGTTAGCACAGAAAAACTAAGTTGGGAGGTGGAGAAAGACTGTCTTTTCAGTGCCTTCTATCCATCCCACATCCACTAAAAGCACCTACTCCGAGTATCTTGTGTTCCCCACACTAGAGCCCAGCTATTTCTGAATATTTGCATACGCTAAAAGTACCTACTTTATGTGAAATACTTTTTTGAAATGTTGTTGTGGTATTGTTAAAAAAACACACTAAGTAAGGACTTTAAATCTGGCAGTAGAGGTAAGGTATACAATACTATGTATGACTGAGTGAGCGCCAGGTGCATGGATGAAGGTGGAGTTCCTGGGAGTTGAGGGAAAAGGGTTTGTAGAGCCTGGGGTGAAGACGAATGGGAACATGAAGTGCTGGTATTTATACAGGGCTTTTGTGAATTGATAAGCTTTTAAATACATTGTTGGTAATATTTATTTTATGTGGATGGGCATTCTACCTGCATGTATGTCTGTACACCACATTCATGCCATGTCTGTAAAGGCCAGAAGAGGGCATTAGGTCCTCTCAGAATGAAGTTACAGATGGTTGTGAGCCATCATATGGGTGCTATGAATTGAATCCAAGTTCCCTACAAGAGCAGTCCCTCTTAACCACTGAGCCTTCTCTCCGCCCCTGACAGGCTGAGATCATTAGCATCACTTCTGTAACAAATTAGCAGCTGATGCACTGTCTGCATTTTAGCATCTGTAAAATGAAAGGCATGGGCTAGATAGGGATTTGAGATGTCCGGAATGCAACCCAATGGCCTAACACCTTACTGTTATCTATAAAGTTTTATTGGAACTTCTGTTCACCATTATCTAAGGTTGTTTTTATATTACAGAGATAAGTTTGTGCAGTTGCAAAGATAATCACATATCCTACATATTCACTATCTAACACTTTACAGAAAGAGCTTTCAACTTACATCTTATGTCACTACCCCCATGTTCAGATGCCTAAATGAATCAGACAAGTGACAGACATTAGGGGCACAGGCATAACGGCAGCCACTAGATCTTCTTGGTTCAGCTTTTATCTTCTCAGTTTTGACAGACTTTGATAAGAGAGCTATTTTCTCCATAGAAAAAAAAGACACAAAGAAACTTGCAACTGGCCTTCAGTATCTGTATGGCTGAATCCTCTGCTGAATGGGGCACCCAGCGCTCTCTGTGATGAAAGCAGCCATTTGACTGCAGGAGAATATATGTTTATTGCCAACTCTTCATGTAGCTTCATCGCCACTCGGTGATAGGGAAAGAACGTAGAGCCTCGTGCATGGTAGGCAGACACTCTAGCACAGGGCTGTAGTCTCAGCTTCACATGTAGATTTTCACATAGTATCATTAAGACACAATTTTTCAGCCTAGCAACCAATAAATCTGTCTGCAAGGCACCTGTGCCTTGGGATTACACTCTGACGTTTGCCTAGCTATTTTGCGGAGAACTGAATTTGTGCTAATAGATGTTATAGGTCACAGTACACCTGAAGATGTGGTGGAAGGTAGGAAGCAGTAGAACAATGGCCTATGTGTGGAAGAACATACCAGAGGACAGGGAGCTGCTGTTAGGAACCACATATGTGGGAAGAGGACATGTAGATGAGGCAGGGTCAGTGAAGCGAAACCATCTAGGGCACGGCTTCAGATTCCAGATTAAAGAAAAAGGTGAGCATGGCATTATCCCAGAATAAAATGGTGTCTGTGGTTTAGTTTTATGGTGGAGTTACTTACAGAACTAGGGGAAAGGCAATTCAATGCAGGGTATCAAAGGTCCCACACTACCCAGGATTGAGTCCTTTTCTTGGTCACAAAATAACCAGTGTTCTGGCTGGGACAGTCTGGGAGAATGGTTATTCTATGAGAGATGTGAATTGCTAGGAGGCTGATTTTATAATCTAGAAATAAAACAAGCTTCTTGCGTAGAAAGGTCTTCGTCCTATTGTCCTCCAGTGGATGACTTCTCTCTGAATTTCCATGGAGACTTTGTGTCACTGTGAGTGTGTTCTAGCTGTAAACCCTTATCTCACAGGACTGAGCTGACTCAGTGGCATGAATACAGGCATACGGCCATGGAGAAGCTATTGTGTGGAAGGCTACATGCTAGAGAAGGAAAGCTTGCTGCTTACAACACTGCTAAAGGTTCCCAAGGAGTGGCCACTTGTGATGCGGCACTACTTAATATTTGTGATGGCCTGAGCACGAATGCACCTCCCCTTCAGTACCACCTTTTACAACTGAGATGGCTAAAGTAGCTGACTAACTTTGCCAGAGTCTGAAGACCAATAAGTGGGAGAGCCAAATTTTAAAACAAGACTTATAACTCATCTCCCCGCCGGAGACCTTACTTCCCCTGCCTCCTCAGCCATCCTCCCCATCTGCTCTCTTAGGGTTCTGGCCCTGAGTACAGATGCCCAGCTCCTGGGAAATAAATGAGCTGCCTCAGTCGAGCTAGCCGGCTGCCTCAAAAGAGCCAGTAGCCTGAAGGAAATTCAAGGGAGAGCCACATGAATAATTAAGAGCCCAGAAGAATTGATCTGTCAGGAAAGATTAGAAGAATTCAATAAAGTGTACTTTGCCTAAGCTAAGACAAGGGAAGAGGAAGTGGGGGGCGGGTGTTGAGGAGCAAGGGAACAAAGCCATCACAGAGTAGGCGGGCTTTCTGCTGGCTACATGTGGCACAAAGAGGCACCAATGACAAAGAGACATGAAAAAGAGAATACACCAAGGCAAACCTGAAGAATAATTTCTCAAGGATCACACTTACCCCAGAACCAGGAAGAACACTGTCTATGCACCCTACATGAATGAATAAAACCCCAGTTGTTTTATTTTCTCCTTTCCAAGCAGACTGCATTTCCTTAGCATAAAGTATTGAGCTCAAGGTCCTGGCTAGGTATCTTCAACAGTCAGGTTTGTCCAGGTAACTCATATGTGAAAATGAATCCAGTCAGTTAAGAGCTAAGACGGACTAACACGAGCATGGCTTTTCTAGGTTCTACTCTATGTACCACACAAACATCCTTCCCCACATTCACTTGCCCGGTATCATACTCATGAACAGGTACTCTGCACAGTCTTGTTTTCTTTTTAATCCCAAGATCCACCCTATACTTATTGATTTCCTGTGATAGTTCTACAAGCCAGACACTAGGCTAATTGTCAGCCTGCTGCGGTGACCAAGACAGGCTCAGCCCCTGTCCTCACTGAGCTGTGTAATCCAGTAATGCGGATCAGCATTTCAATGACGTCCACAGGGGCCATCAATGTAAAATATTGTGAATTACTGTGAAGGAGAGGAATGCAGTGTTAATCATGCTATGAAACGAAAGGCTAGCTCAATGCAAGGAGGCAGAATGGCCTCCTTAAGGAGAAGACAGTAAAGCTAAAGCCCGTGTCAGGTAGGTGGTAGGTGGGAGAGAGTAACATCTCTGGGTGATGGAGAGATGATCTCTAGGCATGACAGGTTTTATAAGAATGCTTTCTTTACTGAGGGTGTTGCCCAGCAACTGGATCAAGAATGTGATTATTAGTGGAGTTTTGTCCTGTTGGTTCTCAAACCGGGAGAAAAGCAGGAATCCAAAGGCCAGACATGTATGGAGTAAGCGGGCAAACACCCAATAAAACTGCACCAATGTTGGCATTGAGCTTCCCTAGATGGTTCTGCCAATATTGACAGATTCTAAAACCAGTTGATTTATGGAAAAGTACAAATGGAAGACCAAACTCATACGTTCTAGAGAATTCCTATAAAATCAGAGGAGAGCTACATGGAAAGGCTATTGTCACTGTATGACATACTGACTGGGGTCTTTACACACTTTGTCCCCACACAGCATGGAAGTGATGAGCATGGGCTCTGCAGTCAGACCCTGAATTCTACCTCTGCTGAACTTCTCAATGCTTCAGTTTCCTCCAGTGCAAAACATGAGACAATAACAGGGCCTATTTTTACCAGATTTTAGAAGCTTTATCTCATTAATACATATGAACATCCTAGAATGTCTAGCAATAATCTTTTCTTACAAAGTATCATCATCATCTTCCACAGAGAGTGCTGAGATAAAGGTACTCTTGGCTATTCAGTCTCTAAAGTTAAAAGTTGAAGTCATTCCAGTGACCAAATGAGATAGAATATGCTAAGATATGCTAAGTTCAGAAGTTGCAAATAAAAACATGAATCCTAACTGATGATGCTTGGGTGGACATCCAAACAGGACACTGTTGAGATCTAATCACAATATAAAAGTTTTCAAGATCTCTCTCTCTCTCTCTCTCTCTCTCTCTCTCTCTCAATCTTTTTTAATATTTATTTATTATGTATACAATATTTTGTCTGTACGTATGCCTGCAGGCCAGAAGAGGGCAACAGACCCCATTGCAGATGGTTTGAGCCACCATGTGGTTGCTGGGAATTGAACTCAGGACCTTTGGAAGAGCAGGCAATGCTCTTAACCTCTGAGCCATCTCTCCAGCCCCTCTCTCTCTCAATCTTGCTCTCACTCTCTCTCCCTCCCTCCCCCCTCTCTCATAGATAGATAGATAGATAGATAGATAGATAGATAGATAGATAATGAATGATAGATATTTAGATAGCTAGACAGACAGACAGACAGACAGTAGATAGCATCAGGAAATCCTTTTTAAGTACCTTCATGGAACAGAACAGGGTCAGCAGCAAGCCCTACAGTTAAGCTTTGAATCCAAATATAGGGACTCTCAAGAGCAACACTTGACAAGAGCTTTCAGAAAAAAATGGCTTTGATCTTGAAGAAATAGGGGAACTAGATGCTGTAAATGAAGGTCTCTCCAAGAGTAATTCTATTCTTCAAATGGAGCCAAATCTAAAGTGCCCAAATTTACCCAAATGAGTCACCACTGGATCCTTCCAAGAGCCCTTTGTGAAGTGGCAATGTCTGTGCCCAACCACAGGGCCACTCAGTAGCAAAAGTGGTATTGGTAAGATTTTCAGAAGGTTCATCCAAAGGCCCTTTATCTCCTTTGTTCAACAGAATAACACAGACATCTACTGTAGCTGAGATAAGGTGATTTAAGATTTACAAATAAGAAGTGGAGTGATGGGTTTCCAACAGCTTTTTCCTTCTCTAATCCCAATAACTTCTAACCCCTACAGCCATCATTCCACTTTCTCTCTGAATTGTACTATCATGTGTACCTTATATAAGAAGAACCACATAAGATTTGCATATTTTGTGAGTGGTTCATTTCACATAGTATAATGTCCTCAGGGTCTCCTCGTATCATGGTATATGTCACCTTTCTTGCCTTTTTTAGGCTCTATAATATTTCACTGCATGTACATGCTCCAAGCTTACCCTCTCACCACTGGTGGAAGCTTGGATGGCTTCCAGCTTTTGACTGTTGTTGAAATGTTGTCAAAAGATGTTGTACAAGAAGCTCCTAAGATCCACTTTCAATTCCAGGCGAATTGTTGGGTATTACAATGATTCTATTTTTAAGGTGTTTAAAGGACTTGGCATGCTTGTTTCCATTACAGATGCGCCATTATACAATCCTATCATCAGGGCACAATAGCCCCTACTGCCTACACAGTCTCCAGACCCTGGCTGTTCTCTGTAGGGTTGTGTTCCATGGGCATTCCCACCACTGAAGGATCAGTGGTACCCATTGGCTTTGACTGGTTACCACTTCCCTAAGGATTATGTCCTTGGGGAAAGTAGTATTTGAAAAATGTATAATTTCATTCCTGGCATCTATGGGTAGCATTCCTTCATCTCATGATCTACAACCACGTTTTCCATCCTCTCATGTTGTTAGCTGAGCCATTCTGGGTGTTCACTGAAGCAATGATTGACCCAAGAACACGTGCCATCAATCAAGATCAAACAGAAAAAGAAGAAAAGGAAGTGGAAAATGTGTTTCTCCAGCATACACAGGCCACCAGCTCTATCCTTGTGAGAAAACGTGTTTACTGAGAAGAAGATTGATATGCACAGGACCCAAACATAGCAATCAGGTAAATCTCATAATATCACAAACTGCAGACCAAGACATTGGGCCGATGTGTCCAATACTGGGTCTACAGACTTTCTAACAACAGGCAGTAAGCAATGCCTAAGCAACCATGGATACTAGGTAATTCAGACAGGGGCCTTCTGTGTTAATACACTGAGCATTTTCTACATGGAAAGGTGCTAAAGAGGTCTGGTCTGACATTTAAACCTACAAGACAACCCAGTGCTGCTATGAGGAGACTGTAGTTGCTACAAGAAAGGATAAAGAGAAGGATCGTGACTCAGTAAACACTTGCTGAGGCTTTGCTTGAGCTGAAGGGTTTATATTCCTTATCTTACATTTCTGTAGTTCTTGAAAATGTGACATGATTTATCTATTGACCAAAAACTATAGTTTGTTTTATGTATCAGAAACCCTCGACCTATAGGAATATATATGTGGTGGGAAGGGACTCAAGTATGAAGGGAGGGGGAACCTAGGAGAATGGTTAAGAAGAGAATTTAGGATACTCACAGCTGTAGAAAGGTATTTATTTTGGGCTCCAGGAAAAGTCTGCTCCGCTTCTGACACAGGACCCAAGAAGATGGAAAATACTTGAAACCAGGCCATATTGCTCGAAGGCAGAGGTTTTTACTCTTTGCTGATGTTAGTATACACTGCTGGTTGGCAATCATTGGTTCAAGCACTGAAGGAAAAACCATCTCCCCAGCTGCTGAAACTCAGTCTTTTAAACAAAACAGGACTTTTCATCAGAGGTTCGTTTCTCACCCTTCAGCTACAGTTAAATGCAGCCATTTTGGAAGAGCCTTTCAGAATCTACTGATGATCAAATTACACTATTGATTAATAAAAACTGCAAACTCAGAGCCTCCTGCCCAAATTCCTTTTAACTGGGCTTTTCTTTATTTTTTCTTTCTTCCTTCCTTCCTTTCTTTCTTTTCCTTTCTTCCTTCCTTCATTCCTTCCTTTTTCCTTCCTTTCTTTCTTTTCCTTCCTTCCTTCCTTCCTTCCTTTCTTTTCCTTCCTTCTTTCTTTCTTTCTTTCTTTCCTTCCTTCCTTCCTTCCTTCTTTCTTTTGATTCTTGATGTCTAACTTCTCATATTACTGCATTTGGGGGAACTCCACCATCATCAGGAGCACAATAGACATCAGAAAGCTCCTATTTGAGCCCAAGAATGAATCAGAGAAAATATTTAGGGAAGAAATCAACATCTCATAAAGGGGCAGAGCCTTGCAGGAAGGTCTATCAGCCAATCAGCAAGAATGTCCACAGCCAGTGATCACACACTCCGGAAAGAAACTAGAAAAAGAATAAACATGTACATAATCTCTGTCTTGCCTTGCAGACACCCCTGAACCACGCTTTAAATCTATCCTGAGGGAGAACCCTGCCTCTCCCCTGAACACCTCTTTTATTTGCTAACCACAAAAGAAAAGGAGAGGGAAGGGTGATGATGTGAAAGACAGCTCCACTGCGGGACTTTCAGAAATAAGGAGCAGGGATTAGGGAGCCTCCATCAGCAGTGTAGTGTGGTGGCATTCATTGCGCTCCTCCGCATCCTTTCTCAGCAAGCTCTAGAAAACACCAGGGCATTGGTCTCCACAGGGACTGTGCTCCACCCACACTGAAGGAAGTAGTCCTCATTCACAGTCCTTCCCCACAGTCCTGACTGCAGTGCCCTACTTCCTGCCCCGCTGTCCTTTCTTCCACGCCGCTAGGTTCATTGTGGCTTTGCTGTTGAGAGTAGGTGGCCAAAATTCACTGGCCAAGTATCCAAGGAACATCAGCCACATTTTCTCCTTGCCAAATAGACAACCTTTCATTCAAACAGTGAATAAAAGCCCCCAATTTTTTAGCACTTTGAAGCTCACTCTTTCAGACAAAGGAGGGCTCTCTCACTGCAGTTTCCTTTCTACTCCTTCAGCTACAGTTAAATGCGGCCATTTTGGAAGGGTTATTGATGGCCAAATTGCACAATTGATTGATACCAACTGCAAACTCAGATCCCTTTAATTGGTCTTGAATGATAGATACTCTTTTGAAATTACTTGGGCAGGGAAAGGAAAGAAATGTGCCAAAGACAACTTGCACAAAGAAAATTAACACCCTGTCTTTGTTTCATTTTTCTCTGGCATAGATACGGACTTCCAAGTTATTATTTTTTTTCCTTGAGAAGTAGTGAGAATGCGAACAGCCGTTGGAACTTTTCTTGTTCAGTTACCATAATTAGAAAAATAGACTAAAATTATGCAGAAGCAGATTGAGGGGGAAAGACAGTTCTGCTTTCATATGAAATAGTGAACTCTTTATTTTTTTTTTTCAATTCAAAGATGCCTCTCCCTCCGTATATGTCTTTCATCTCAAGAGTAGTTACTGCACTGCTTTCAAGTCTCAGGTTTAACAACGGGTGCCTTCTTCAAAGACCTGGAGGCATTGATTGGAAGTGTGTCCATGGCCATTGCCTGCTTACTAAGAGGCTGTTCTGGGGCTTGGGAGATGGCTCAGTCAGTAAACTACTTGTAATGTGTATATGAGAACCCGAGCCTGACAGACCCCCTGGACCCCATGTGGGTGGGTGATGTCGGGTATATGCCCACAATCTCAGCTCTGTGGAAATAGGGATAGGAAGAGTTCCGTGGCTCATTACCTAGTAAACCTATTTGAATAAGCAGGTTCCAGATCCAGGGAAAGACTATAAAACACTAAAGTGAAGAACGATTGAAGAAGATCCTGTTAACCTTGGTCCTCCGCATGTACCCTCCCCCCCCCCCACCACCACATATTCACAGATGTACAAACAAGAACAGGAATGTGTATGAGTTCTGATCCCCTGCTTCATACTAGAATGAAAGAAAGGACTAAGACAACCCTTTACTCTCTGATTTCTTACAGCTTCTTTTGACTGTCCCTGTGCTTCACCTAAATGCCCAGCAAACCGGCTGCTGGCCAAGGGACTTGCGATTTCCTTTGTTCTTGCTCACTTCCATACTGGGGTGTCACTCTCCCAGCCACTCTTGTCCAACACTGGGCTTTAACACCTCCTCGAGGTCCCACACTTTGTGTGTTACCCTGACTCCTCAGTCACCTGAGACCTCTTCTGTGAATCTCCACAGCATCTCTATCTGCCTCTCTGACTCCCCCATTATTTGACCTTGTTGCTCCTTGCTTTATGCTCTCAGCCAGTTCACACTGAAATCCCCGAGCGGAGCACTGTCCTGGACAGTGTTTCACGGCTCTTTAGTACTCAGGAGGGAGGCTGGGTGCTATGAGCACCACTCCCTGGGTTACTTTGCAGATTTACCTTCTTTATTTATCTCCAAGCCTGAGTGTCACCAGCAGTGTCCCTCTCTAAAAACACAGCCCTTTGTGGCCATACACCTGCGACCCTGCACTGGCCTTCCCATTCATCCCTTTGTTCAGTGACTCTACCATCACCCAAGTCTTCCTTGAAACAACATTTGTTGGGCAGATATTCAGGAAACAGCTATGTCAACCTCTGTGAACTCAACACATTTAGATAAATTCAGAAAGCTTTGAACATAAGGGTCACATTACATATGCGTGACCCTAACATGCCAACCGTAATGCCTGTTGCTGTGTGAGAGAGACAGACCTGAGCCTGTCTGATTCTGCTGGAGCATCCTGCACGCGGTATGTACCTCTTTCATCAAACGCCCTTGTCGGTCATCTGTGTTAGTTTCACGCTGCTCCCTATTACTTACTCCAAGCAGGGTCTTTTGTTCCATGGTCCTGCTGGCTCCTCCCGTATTTGCATAATCTCACACATCTCCCTCTATCCTACACACCGCGCAACTCCATTTGCTCACCCTTCCTTATCCCTGCTTTTCTGCCTTTTTCTTGTGTCCCAGTCCAAGGGAACACCCATCTGTCTCCTAAGAGCCTCTGACAGCCGCTCCTATGAAAAACAATCTCTCTCTGCTTTGTCTGTCCAAGTGTGGGTAGCTAAATTATACAGCAGAGCCCTCATTCCTCTTCATCTGGCATGTCACCATTTGGTTTTACATGTTGATGTCTCAACCTAGATGGCAAGGTCCCTGACAACAGGGATAGTGTCTTTTAGTGTCTTCTTTATGGGTTCATGGGCTAAATGTCAATCAGTTCTTGGTATCTGCTTAGTAAGAGATGAACGATAGTTTCCTGGCAATTTACGTTAAAATTGACTTGATATTTGAAAAGTGTGACAATCCATTTTCTCAGTGGAAGTAAAAAAAGAGAGGGAGTGATCCGACGAAGGGAATGAAATTTCGGTACAATTCTTGGGATATAAAATTAAAAGGCCATCTGCCTTTGAGAAGCGGCAGATGTGCAATTGATATTCTCAGCTCATTTGCCACTTGAATTTTGCAGACATTTAATGCTGTAATTGTTTATACAGTAAGATTATAAATACCCTTTAGAGACTAGCTCACTTCTCTCACTCTGTCTCCTCCCAACCAGCGCATACGAACTGGTCTTTCCGAACTACAACTTCCAAAGTAGAAAATTTTAAAAATTTGGCATGGTGCTCTTTTTGAAGATAGTAATTGGATAATACTTATAAAAATTTAAGGCAATAAAGTATTGATCTATCATTTGCCACCTAGAATTTTGTCCCATTCCATGCTCCAGCCATTTGCACAAAGATATCTGCACATGAGTGTTCACTGTAGGGTAGTTTGCTATTATAATATATTAAAATAGCCTAAATGCCCATCAATGAGGGTCTATTAAATATATTATGAGGCATTCATGTAACAAAAGCAGTACAGCCTTTATAAAGAATGTGATTGAGTTGTAGGGACCGACAAGGAAAGAGGTCATGTATGTACAGGGGATTTCTGTAAGATACACAAGAAACGAAGAGCTGGGATGGGATGTAAGCTCGCTTTAATTTTATAGTCCTTTATATTTATGAACATTTGAACCATAAAATTGTTTTTATTTTAAAAACTGCAGAAGGGATTTTGAAATAATGATATTCACACTTCAAATGGTTTAGACTGGGGATGTATGTGGCTAAGGATCTAGGGAGTTTCAAAATCTTTATGATAGTATTTTATGTCTAGATGATCACAATTGAAATGATAGTACTCAGTTTTAAAAAGTGCCAGGTCTTCCTTTCTTTATCAGATTCGAACTATTTCATTACCCTTGTGCTCAGATATAGACAGGGTACATCACTGGAGTGAAGCCTGTAGTAGCAAGAGATTGAACTAGGCTAGGTTTTATACTCTTTATGTAAGCCATTTTCACAGAATAAAAGTTACATTTTGAGTGTTTTGGGCTTCCGGTGGAAAAGTTCATGTCCTAAATAAAGGCAACACCTGTCTAGTCTGTCCTATTTCCTTGCTGTTCCGCTATGCCTACATTAACCAACAGATGATGCTTTTGGTTCTCAATGTAGTAGCTTTTAGTATCTTTCTCCTTTGCAACCAGGAAAGACTAAAACTATCAGCCACCTCTTCCGTCACCTCCAAGAAAACTGTGGAGGCCTTTGTTTAGAGTTCTTAGCTGCAGTCAACAAAACCAGCTCTAATTCACTGAAGCAGAGAGACATTTATAACCAGGTTCTAGAAACATAAGAATACACAAATCAGCTGGAGAGGTGGCTTAACAGTAAAGTGATTACTATATTAATACAACAACATGAGTCTGTATCCCCAGGACCTACATGAAAAGTTGGGCATAGCTGACACAAACCTGTAACCCTGGGGATGGTAATGGGATTTAAACAGATAGATTCCAGGGATGGCTGGCTAGCCAGTCTAGCCAAAGTAAGCAAGGTCTAGGTTTAGTGAGAGACCCGCCCCTATCTCAAAATCTAATGTGGAGAAGAAATAGAGAAGGAAATTAATGGTGACCTCTGTCCTCTACATATGTCATCATTGCTATGTACACCTGCACACAAACATACCAATACAGGTGCACATGCACACATGTGCATACATACACACACACAAACACACAAAGGAGGAAGAGAATATATAGGTGTGATAGTGTTGTAAACTTGACAGAATCTAGAATCGCCTGGGAGATAGGTCTGTGAACATGGGTGTTAGGGATGATCTGATTATAATAATTGATATGGGAAAAACTATCATAATTGTGGGTGGCTAATTTCCCTGGGCAGGAAGTCTACATTATATAAGTAGAGAAGAAACTGAGCATGTGTGCGTGTATTTCTCACTTCTTCTTGACTTTGAATGCATGGTGACCAGTTGCTTTAAGCTACTGCTGCCTGAATTTACCCTCCACTAACTTAGAATTGTCAGTCAAAAACAAACCCTTTCTCTTTCAAGCTTATTTTGTTGAGGCACTTGATCACAACAAGAAAATTAGGGAATTAGATAACTAAGAATAATGCCAACATACCTCGAGACTCTCAGAGAACATAAACCACCCTCGATGTGCAATTGCTACCTTTGTCACTAAAAGCCAGTTACTGGCACTTCCATAAGAGCTTATCTACAAAATGAACTATTTTTTTCCAGCTTGTTTCCAAGAAAACCTACCCTGTAACTGTTGCTTCAGGTTGCCCCACTTTCTTCTGCTAAGTCTGAAACCAGTGAGCTGGCCTAGTGGAAACCAGGTCACGTATTGGACCTTAGCTACAAGAGAGTCTAGGAAATGCATTTTTAGATCCCTGGCCTCTATCACTTAGCAAATAATTTTGGAGAGAGAATTGTGGCAACATAAGTGAATGAGAAACCTATTTTTCATCACATACAGTGTTCTGATTTGGCCCAAGAAAAGTAAGAGTAGTCTGAGAAATTTGGGGAGACATTTTGCTTTGTGATAAAGGGAGGTGGCTGCAGAAGAGCTCTCTCTCAGTGCTGCTCTTCCTGCTCTTGAGCATGGGAATAACGGGCACGACATTTAGAGCCACTTGCGTCTGCTGAGAGCCATACACTGTCAGCATTCTTCCATTTATGTTTTTCATCTTTAATCTCCCTGAGTCTCCCTTCTTAAGTCAGTCATTCTCACAACTTCTCCAACTCGGAAATCCTTCCCTTGTTTCCTTCCAGTCCTCATGCAACTATCCAACACCTTCCCTTTCCATCTCTTAGAAAGGCCTTCAGTAGCTTTCTACACATCATTAGCAGACTGACTTAGACAAAATACAATATGACTGCTTTATTCATTTTCCTAAAGCTTTTCAATTTTTTCTATCATTTATAGGCCAGCACACCATTGTATCTATATCTGTATATCTATAACCTTTTCCTTTGCCTCTCTCTCTACCTTGGAATTCTGCTCCCAAAACTCTAAACTTATCTAAATGGA
Organism: Microtus oregoni; assembly: GCF_018167655.1. NCBI lineage: Eukaryota > Metazoa > Chordata > Mammalia > Rodentia > Cricetidae > Microtus > Microtus oregoni. The sequence continues at coordinate 20,727,090 of NW_024543094.1, forward strand.
TAAAGATGGACCCAGACCCAGAGCCTGGGCACAGCCTCACCTTCTGGCCTAACATATCAATCAAAGGACTGTCCTATTTTAGGGCTAGAGATGAGGCTTAGTGGGTAAAGTGCTTACTGTGCAAGCCTGAGGACCCCAAGTTTCTAGAGATCACAACAAAGCTAAATGTAGGGATGCATATCTGGAATCCTAGCGCTCCTATGAGGGGAATGGCGGACAGCGACAAAATTATCAGCTCTCAGGCCAGATGGCTTACAGTATCCCGTGCAGCGACAGAAACTAGAAGAACCTTCCTCAACAAGGCTGAAGGGGAAAATTAATTCCCAAAAGTTGTCCTCTGGCCTTTACATGGGCACCGCGGCACATGTGTATATGCGTGTATACACATACATACACACAATTTTAAAAACAAGTGTTCATTTTATCTTATGTATTAACAGGAGCCACTACGAACCATCTCTCTCTGCCTCACACTGTAGTAATATTTCATTTGTATTTTAATAAATAAAGCTTGTCTGAAGATCACAGAGTAGAACAGCCCACTGGTCGGCCTTACAGACCAGGCATTGGTAACACACGCCTTTAATCCCTGTGGTGCACGCCTTTAATCCCAGCCCTAGAGAGAACTGTAAGGCCGGAGGACACGGCTCTCAGTCTCAGTCTCGTTCTGTGATTCCTAGAGGCAGGATCACCATTTCAGATCGAGGTAGAGATGAGCCAGTGGCTGACTGTTTCACTTTCCTGACCTTCAGGTTGAACCCCGATTTCTCTCTCTGAGCTTTTATTAATCATGCTTCATCCCACTGCGCCCCTCCGACATGCAGCTCATGAAAACGCATCCTGTCCTCCTTGCATGTGCACCCAGTTTGCTGCTCAATCATGTGCCTTCAGTGCCCTTTAACTCAGAGTCCCTGGCCTTGGGTCCACTTCTTTCAACCCAATTTCCATGTGAGCTCCCTGTATTAAGTATGTTTCTTGTTGCTGAGACCAACCATCTGACAAGATGCAACTTGGAGGAGAGATTTTCTTCTGGCTTACAGTTTTAAGAGATACAGTCTGTCATAATGGGGAAAGCCAGGGTGTGAAGAGGTACTGGTCACACCACATCTACATCCAGGAATCAGAGAGAGTATAGGAAGAAGAGCCATGCTAAGAAATCTCCAAGCCCACCTACTTTCCACAGACCTCACTGTGCTGAGTACCAAGTATACAAACATTGCCTCTTGAGACATTTTTCATTCAAGTCAAATTTCTAGAGTAATTTTTAAAAAAAAAAAATAGTCTTTTTTTTTTAAGTTCTATTTAATGTATACAGTATCCTTCCTGCATGTATGCCTGCAGGCCAGAAGAGGGCGCCAGATCTCATTACAGAAAGTTGTGAGTCACCATGTGGTTGCTGGGAATTGAACTCAGGTCTTCTGGAGGAGCAGCCAGTGCTCTTATCCCCTAAGCCATCTCTCCAGCCCCCAGGAGTAACATTTCTATAGCTCAGCTCCCCTTACGTCTTTCCATGCTTACAATTGTGACCAATTGTTTATGGAATTCCAGACACTGTTCAAACTCCTCACCGTGTATTCAGAGGGTATTTGATGTCTGCCTCCGGAAATCTTGACTTTTTCTTTGACACAGTTGCTGGGACTTGGGACTCTTTCCTTTGCATTGATGAGTGATTGCTATTCTTTTTACATGGATCCACATCCCACTATTACTAATGCCTTCCATAAACTCACCAAAACCTTCAAATCTCCCCAGAAGCTAGATGTGGGAGTGTACACCACGATTCTCACATTTCAGTGGGAAAGAAAGGAAATAGTGTGACTTTAAGGGCAATCTCAACTACATAGTGAATCCCAGACAAGCCTGGGCTATAACGAGATCTTGCCACAAAACAAAACCCCACCAGAGCCTTTGGAGCCACTATGGAGCTCCTTGTATTGTGCTCCCTTGCTCTATCATACATGGAGATTTCTCTACCGTAACATTAACCTGAGTGCATTGAAATTAGCTGTTTATTAGCCTTGCTACCTAAACTTTAAACTTCCTGACAGCAGGGACTGAGTGGGATTTATGCAGATATCCTCAGCACTGACCACAATGTCTCTAACTTTCTCCACAAATTGTTTAAGAAAAAGAATGTAAGGAGGGGGAAAGAGAGGGAAAGAGAAAAAGAATAAGCCAGGAAAGGGAAAGGAAGGGACCACATGCCGGCTGCTTGGGGAGAAAGAACACGGTCACAGAGTCTATAATCAGAGAGTTCTCTCTGCAAAGCCCAAATGACTGATTTCCCCTCCCTTTTTCTCATGAAGGTCCCTCCTTCACGACCTTGGTGCTTCGGGCCTTTGGAAAAAGCAGTAAAAGGACTGCCTCCATCAGTAGCCATGAGAACAGAAAGAAAACAAATAGTTATTGACACAGGTAATGTTCTTGTTTCCCTGTGGTCGCAGCATATGGCACAGGCTATAATAACCTAGCGTAAAGCATTCCGGGACAATATTAATGACCAACTAGGTTAATGACCAAAGACTCAGCCTCTGGCCAAGAACACATCCTCCTGTTCATTAATTCTTGGGAAATGACCTTAGCCATGTTCATTACAGCTCAATTACACTCAAGCACCACACAAGGAGAAAAACATTTGAGACTTAGTAGCAAACTACGTCCCTCTTTTACCCTGACACATGGGCAATAAAGACACAAAACAAGTTATTAGTCTAAATACCAAGCATGTAAAAGAAGCACGACGATTGCTTTATCAGCTTCCACAATCAATGAGAACTAAACTCGGCGACCTTAGGGGTCACCAAGCAAGCAAATGGGGCTTTTCTTGTGATATATACACACCCTGGGTGTTCTCCACAGCACAGCATTGCACTAACCATGTGACTCCCAGATACATAGCTTGGAGCAAAATCTAAAAATTCAAAGGGCAAAACTCTCCAAAGACCTGTTTTGGAGGGGTTCAGGCCCCAAAGAGGGTTTGTGGACTGGTGCCTATTGTCGAGGTCAATACTAGATTCTTCAACCCATGATCTCAGGCAACGCCCCAGCTCACACGCCCCCTTTTGTCCTGTTTAATCCTATGTGCAACTATAGAATATAAAAGGCGCATTCTTTTTCAATTAGACACTGCTGGCAGCCATCCCAATTCACCCTCACATCGAGTGCTTATAATCCAGGTCTTGGGAAGCAGAGAGCAGAACATCTCTAGTGCTTGCTCTCAAACCAGCCTATCACAGTGAGCTCCATGTCCCAGTGAGAGACCCTCCCTCTCAATCAAGGCGGATGGATGGCTTTTGATGAACCATAACTCAGACAGAGTCCAACACACATGTGCACACAGAGCTATGCACATGCAACTCTGTGCCCACCCCCATAGTCTTGGCTTCTTCAGAAATCAGCCTATTGTTCAACCAATCAATTATGGACAGTGTCCTCTGACTAAAGCCACATGGATAGGTGGCCAATCAAAAAAAAGACCTTTAAGCAATATGAGATCAAGTTACAGGCAGTGAGTGTGTGGCAGTGGCTAAAACTTCTTCTAAACAATGCTGACCCCCTGTAGTGGCATTTCAATTGTATTTTCATAAATAAAGACCACCTGAAGATCTGAGAGTAAAGCAGCCCCATTGGTCAGCCTTACAGACTCTGTTACGGTAATATACACCAGTCATCCCAGTAGCCACACTAGTTGCCATAGAAATAAGGTGGTACATGCCTTTAATCCCAGTGGTGCACGCCTTTACTCCCAAGCCTAGAGAGGAGTATAAGATGGAGGTGGTGGTGGGGCACCTCTCAGGCACAGTTTCTTTCTGAGTTTCCTGGAGGTAGGATCACCATTTCAGATTGAGATTGAGTAAGAGCCGGTGGCTGGCTGTTTTGCTTTTTGGGTCTTCAGGTTGAACCCCAATTTCTGACCCTGAGCTTTTTTTATTAATCGGGCTTCAACCCCCTTCAATCATAGATTCTCAACAGCCCTTTACTTAAATATCACCTTAAGGACACCCCTGTGATCAAGAAAGTGTAGCCCGAGTAAGTCTGCATGATTTCCTGAAGAGACCTCAGCAGAGGTTTACACAGTTGTCAGCTCAGGCACAGTTTGGGACCCAGGGACAGTGTGCCCTCCAATCATTTAGAAACAGCCATGTTATAGACAATCCAGGCAACGTGCAGAGAGCCTCCTCGATGCTGTTGTCAGCAGACCACTGTGACTTTGGTGACAGGGGCCCCACTGCCCTACGTGTGAGTGAAGACAACTTTCAGATGACAGACTCCAGTAGCTAAGTCTCACCAGTCAAGCCTCCAGCGTAGAGCACAGGCAAGTCCACTGTACCCCACAGGAACTCTTTACACCGAATTGGGGAGCAGATGCCTGTGATTATTTGAAGTCACAAAGTGTATAGCTAGCTGGTGGCAGAAATGCAGGGTCTTCCCACACATACACACAGAGAGACAGCCACAACTGATTTGGGAAGTTTATTTTAGTTTCTTGTGCATATTCTTAGCTCAGATGTCCTGCAGAAAGTGCTACCATGCAACGGAACGGCACTAAATACCTGGCAGAAAATATCCAAGACTGCTTCATCCAGGCCGGGCCGGATCCCCCACACAAGGAATGCTAATTGAAAAGTCAAGGTAACACTGATCTCACTCCGGTGCTGCCTTTCATCGTGGGCACTCACTTCAATCCCCGCTGTGCCAAAGCCCTCTCTCGGCTTGGCTTGTTCTTCATTCTCTTCGGGGTTTCTGCGTCACCCCAGTCCTGCTCTCAACCCGAATCTAATCGCCGGTCTGCTATAGCCTGGACTGCCACCTGCCCACCAGCCCTCGCTGCCAGAAAATTCCATTACAAACAGCACGTTCAATTTGGTGGTCCTAAGTGAATTGCAATCTATAATTCTTCCGAGTCTATTCCCCAGCCCAGTGTGGCGCATGGAGGTCACGATGCTCACAGCAGCCCCACCACTGGCATTCTGGAATTTAAACTGGAGTCCATCATGCCACAGCCCCCTACCCCAGATTGCCCTGTTATTCGCCATATTCATCTCATCCCAACTCCACCCCCAAATTCTCGCCATTGACACGACACTGGCTTCTCTCTCCAGCCTCCTACTGTATGCTACCTTAACTAGCAAATGTCAGAAGCCTCACAATACACATTCAGCTGGTCTCTTCTGGAAACCCAGAGTCCCCCAAGGGCAGATAGCTCAAACCCAGGTCCAGCCCGGAGGATTTGGAACATGGTCCCTCTCAGCGGGTTTTCTTCCTCCCCATGGCGAGAATCTTCAGCTTCAGTTAGACCAGAATCTCCCCTGCCTACGGCCTCTCACACCAAATCTCCCTTCACCCAGCACCGCCCTGTGGTCTTCCTCTGGGAAGGCATCCTTTCTCTTCCCTCTGCATTCTTAACTGTGCCCACTCTTCAGAATGGGCCTGGAATGTCTTACTCTTCCATAAATTCTATTTTGAGGAGGTTTCTAGAGCTTATCTCTCTAAATTCCTTCTGACCCACCACTAGCACCCCGTCTCTGATATGGGGCTCCCTCTTACCAAACGTTTTCTGTGATTCTAATTTGTCTGAAGAATCACAGGCTCTAGGGCAAGAGACATGTTCCGCAGGGACCTGAAATTCCTCTGAAAGTTTGGTCGAGGAAATGACAAATCAATTCTTGAATTTCTGAAATATATTTCATATACTGTAAGGTTCTAGAGCCTGCGAAACACCTTCCTGTCCCGGAGCTTCTGCCCTGGTTGCGATGCTCCAGCCAAGATATTTTACTGTGGTCTTTCTTTCGCCTCTCCCTCTTCAGCAGCATGCCGCCTCTACAAGAAGGCTTCCGCCTCTCACCCTAAGCTGCACCTGCACACTGTCTAAAGCTCACCATTTTAACTAGGTACAGGGCAATTTTTCCTGATGGCTCACCTGTTTGTGCCCAATTTGTTTCATTTTTGCTTTTCCCAAAGACACTGTAAACTTGGTGATCACAGAAGCCTCATTTGTCTTCTTTGCATTAAAGAATGTCAAAGCTAAAAACACAGAGATGAGTGGCAGGTGCTTGCCTAGCATGCTCCAGGCCCTAGGTTCAATCCCAGATACCAGAAAGAAAACTCCAGTGTCAGGAAGAGAATACCTGCTCGAGAAGAAGGTGTTGGGTGAGTGGATGAGGCACTCTGTATGTGAGACATAACCTATCAATACAGCAGATATGCATGCTAAATACCATGGCAATAAAGGAAATCACAGGGACACATCTGTTTGAAAGTCTCAGTCTTGAGTAAGTGCGTTATTGGCGAGCAGAAATGCAGTTGTGTACAGTGCAAAAATCTGGCCAACAAAGAACGGCTCAAAGGCCAGTGGTCCCTTAGGATTCCAGCAGAGCTGGAGCTTCCTACCGTGAGTGACATACAGCCACCCTGGTGCAGAAGGGTGATGCATCACTGAGGTTTGTGGTGATGATAGTATGAATGAGCTTCCTGGGCTGGCAGCCGTATAAAAGTAAAGCACATACAGTTGGGCACAATGCATTCTACTTGACAATAACAGGCGCAATGATGTTACTGGCTTGGGCATTTGCTCTCCCATACTTGCAGTCTTTCCAGTATCTCTCCACTTACTTAAAAACTGGCTAGAATGCAGCAATCTGTGTTACACGGAAGCAGCCTGAGAGATTTCATATTTAGTTCATCACTCGATCACGTCTTATATAAGCCCACTTCAAAGTAACACAGTCACCTGACACTCTTGTGTCAGACTGTATCGCCATTGTGAAGCAACAGAGGGGTCAAGGTCAGAATGGGGGGGGCGGTGATATTGCTGGGGCAGAAGCCTGGCCTTTGAATGACTAATGTGGACTGTTAGAAGCTTGAGGCTCATCTCAGGTACAATCAAGTATCAGTGGAAATTTTCAGCAGAAAATAACAGCCTTGATTTTTTAAAAATCTCCCTTTGGCAAAAGTCTCAAGGACAGACAACAGTACAGAGAGACTAGAAGCAAGTGCCAGGCAAGAGCTGGTGCAGGTGGCCCAGGCAGGATGTGGACTTGCAGTAAGGAGGGGAAGGGAAGAACCAGATTAGACAAAGTCCGAGAAAGCTGGAACAGCTCACGCTAAGACCAATTAGGTCAGGTGGATGCAAGACAGCAGAAGTCAAAAATGGGTCCTGGAAAATGGGCAAGATGGCCTCACACTAACGAAGTAAAGGTATATAGGCTAGAGAAAAGGCCAGAATCTTCTTCACAGGGGGTGGGGCGCTGAGTGTGAGGCGCCCCTAGGGTAAACAAGGAGATAAGTCTGGATTTGTAGTCATCAGAGTCTGGGAGCCAGACCTGTGCCAAAGATATGATTTGGAAACCACTAATGTACAGATGATAGTTAATACCGTGGGTATATGTGACATTGCTTGGGGAGATGAATTGGATCGACCACTCAGGAATTGCTCCTCCAGGTCTAGACTGTGCGACCAAGATTTCAATACCCAGGGTTGTACCAAGCACCCCTCATATTAATACAGCATGAGTCACCAGCCAAAGTCACCTTGACAGTGAAATTCAGTTCTCCTCGTTCGATACTCACCACACGGACTTAGTTACGCCGGCTTCCAGGACCTTTGATTATGACCAGGTTAAACACCGTATGTTCCGTCAGACATCACACATCCTGGTGCTGGATGCAATGAGAAACCGCTACCTATATTTGCAACATATGTTCTCCAAACTGCTATTAAGCTTTTTGCAAAGCAGCCATGCAATTAATCTTTCGCAGGGATGCTCTTACAGCCGCCCCGTCATGCGTGTCAGTTCTGAAAAGCGTGCATCTGACATTTGCCAGAGAGAACATATTGCTGCCCATACTCCAGTCATTTATCTTCAGAGGGTAAGAAAGTTTGGTTGGTTATTTAAAACAGGAATGTAAATTTCAATATGTGTGTGGCTGGAATGATTTTCATGATCCTGGGAACATCTTTCTCCCAAAGGCGTTGGCCACTCATACAAAAGTGGTCATTTGTTGCCTAGAGACTCGGGTACTGAGACAGAATTGAGCAACTATTTTTTTTTTTAATTAAGTTTGGCTCATTCATCCAGGAATCCAAGGAGATAAGTTCAGATAGACAGATAGTCATTTTATGTTAGTTTAAGATAAAGCAAGCAACTTACACATACCGAGCCTGTGTTTTCTTTGGGCCAAGCACAGAGCTAAATGTTTTGTTTGGGTAGTTTAGTGAATGATCTTGTCTTACATGGTAATTACTGTCTCATTTTAAAGATGGTGAGACATTTTCAATTTAGGGGGAAAAAAAGTCAATTTGTTTTGAAGGAAAGTTTACCTGTGGTTTAGGATTCATTGAGGCTTCATCTCTCTTGCTAATCTCATTGGAACTCTATTACAATGTCTAAGGTGCCAAGACTACCGTCAGTGGGCACCTTTTGTATCTGCCTTGCCAGACTCCCCTCCTCCCTTCTGGATACAGCAGTTCTCTATTTGGAAGATGTCTTCTCTAATCCACATGACTGGGTCGAATTACCAGCCTGTTGATATTCCTCTTATGTCCTCTAAGGTCTAAATCCCAGAACCCACCTGGTCAGAAATCCCCATTGTCAGACCCTGCTATTGGCCCAGGGATAGCCCAGTATCCAAAGAGCCAGTGAGAATGTGTAAGCTCTGACCAGCAGAGGAAAAGCTTGCATATTTATCTATGTTCACTGACGCTTGGGACAGGTAATCCCAGAGCAGCTTCTTGGGGAAGAACCCTTAGCTACATAGTTCAATAATTTGAGTGTTTCTGTTATTTAAACATAATAAAACAGACCAATAAATGAAATTTTACAAATTATAGCAAAAATTAAACTGACCTCAAATCTCTCCTTTTGAAAGGGATACATTTGTACATTAAACACTAGCTACCATGCACTAACATCAAGATGGTAGGTGTGCATCGAGAAATCAAACCTCAGAAGATGAATAACTGAGCCTAAGTAGGATGTTAGCCACTGACTTAGATGTAGCGATGATATGGCCTGAGCATTTCCCACAGACATTTGGGAGCAGCCCTTATTTTAAGGACAAGAGGAAGACAAAGGACATTAACAATCAGCTTCACCTTATACCCAACACTCAGGACCTGTGGTTGGTGATCAGACTTGAAAAGACTTTTACAAGTGTGTGCCCTGTATCACCATATCGTTATTAGTCTCTAACTTTCTATACAGTTTATCAGTATTGCTTCTTCACATTTCTGACAACGGTTACTGAAGTCAGGACAGTAATTCAGCACCACCACACACTAGCTGAGGCACCCTGGGCAAGCCATTTATCTTCTGTAGACCTTGGCTTCATTGCAACATGGGGAGATACAGTTCTCGACTTTCTTGGATCATGGAGAACATTTAGCAAAACAACAGGCACGATAGCACTTTGGAAAACATTGAAACTTAATAACTCAGAAGCAAGACTTGTTGGGGCAGAATTCAGTTTCTACTTGCTTTTGGTCATTTGGGATGTGGGGAAAGTTCCTTATAAACCCCGAATAAACCTGTCACAGGTCAGAGGGAGAGGGCTGCTAACTACCTCACGATAGAAGGAAGACTGGGACTCTTCCCAGACCACCCCCACCTGCCCTCCTGACCTTTCAGCCCTTTGTTCCCCAAAGAAATCCATCCAAAGCCAGCAACTCAGGCACCAAAACAATCCAGACTTCATTAAAATTCACGCCCTCCCTCCACCTCAAATTCCCTCTTTTGGCCCCCCATTAGCCTTTTATCTAAGCTTCAGGAACCCCACATCTTCACTCTGGGTGTACCCCAGTGCCTCAGCCCAGGACTGCTGATGCCTTCTGTGAGAGCTCGTCTAGTTCTCACGTGATTCTCTCAAGTTGTCTTACACATTTCTCATTTAGAGACACTGCCCTATCATTCAAAGGGAACTATCCTGCCTCTTCAACTCACTTGTAAGTTTGATAAAGCCAGTGACAGCTCCATGTTTCTTGTATGGAGTATGTACACGGCACCTAATAGTTAAAAAGGAAGATGTCTAAACGAGAAAAATGACTGACAAAAAGAATTTAAGGGAGCCAGTATATTCCGAAAGAAGCTCAGCCATCTGAAACTAACTCATCTAATTCACTTCCTTCATTACAAAGAATCACTCACTGATTTCTCTTGACTGAGTTTTTCCACATATTAACTTTCTCTGCTGTTAAATATGACCTTGGTAAATTCTTAAAAATACAGTTCAAGAAATGGAATGTTGACAACATGATAGACGTTTACGGATATAAATGTTGTTCTGCCTATTAGTGTTAACACAGGCATCCAGGAGCAACTTTTTCATTTTGTATATTAACCTTGATTTTGAGACTCTGGGCTTTCAGTTTCAGGTGTGGGAACACTGACAGGTTTCTCACTGTCTGATCACCAGGTGGTTTTTGTCTAAAAAAAAGAGTCTTGAAAGTAGTTAGGAAATATATGCAAAGGCATTTGTTATAGAAAAACGTGTTCTCCGCCTTTACTGCCTAGCCACTTAACTTAATATAAAAACTAATGTAGGGCTGGGAGATGGTGATTCAGAGTAGAACGTTCTTGCCTCCAAGCCTTGTGACCTCAGTTTATTCCTAAGACCCACATAGTGGAAAGACAGAACTGACTCTTAAAATTTGTCCTCAGGCTTCCTTCCACACACATGTAGACAGACAGAAACACACAGAGAGAGAAAGAGAGAGAAAAGTAAATGTAACAAACAGGTTTTAAAAATATTTTAATCTTCCTATTCTAAATATTTGAGCCTTGAGCCTTCACAGTCTAAGGAACAAAATGGCACGCCACGACCTTGGTAGCCTCTTAGTCCTCCCTCTGTGCTCTAGATGAAGATAATGAGTGAGCTCCTAGGTAGGTGTGGTGTCACATTCTTGTGAGTCTGACACCCAAGATGTAGAAAAAGGCAAGAGGATCAAGTGTTTCAGGAAAGCTTGAGCTACCTATCAAGACCCTATCTCAACATACATCAGCCAATTAACCAATCTACAAATCCCTGGAGGCCAGCATGCTCCAGTCTTTGCAGCTTTCCTGAACTCATGTGACCTCAGCAAATGACAAATAGCCTGTTCTCCAGCTTGTCATATGCGGCAGTGTGGGGAACTAAGCGGTGCCTCCTTCTGCTCCTGAGCTTTCTACGCCGATGGGGAGGTGAGCCTCTGGTGTACATGAGGCCGTCTTCTCCACTGGAGCCATCTGCTTTGACTCCATCCCTGCCTTCCTTAGTTGGGCTGCTCCAACTTTCACCGTCATCTGTCACTCCCCCTCTACTGAGAGAATCGGTGTCGTCCTCCCACAGCGCAAGCACACAGTGTTGGAGTCCTCCCAAATAACCCACATCCCCTGATAAAGGTACCTTAGACACCGTCCTGAGATCAGCGGGTTTTGTCCAGGGGAATTAAGCAGACCTCTGTGGGGTTGGGATCTTACAGTAGAGTGTGATCTAAAACCAACTTTCTCTGGTGGAAGAGTCAAATGGGTGGGAACAAACCCCTCCTTTATCAAACAACAGTGTAGTTCGTGTACTTGTTTGGAAAAAAAGTGACAACACCGAATAAAGTAGCCAAGCTGCCTACTCAGGAGCTCCCTCCTAGGTGGCATATTTATAGACTTTCCATTCACCCAGCAGAGAGAAAGGGCCCCGAGATCAGACCCCTCAGTTGGCAGATGACATAACCAGCGCACACACAGAGGAAGGGACAGACTGAACATGGCCAGTAAGTGGCAAAGCCTGGAGACAGAATGCAGAACTCTGTACCTCTCCAGACTCTACTGCTTCCAAAACCAAATAAGCATTTGAACTGACTGTCACTCCTGCAGCCCCAGGACTCGAGAGCCGTAAACCACAACTACACTCAACCCACACGGTATTGACCGCCCCTGAAACAGCGCTTTCGCAGCTCTGGCTTTTGCTCTTATACCACGCTACTCTCCCCAGTGAACAGAAGCTGGATAAACACTGAGAGCTGATTGGCTGATTAATGGGCGAATACATAATAAAGGACACCGTGCCTTCCTGAACTCACAGCCAAGGCAGCTCCACTACATGGCCTCTTCGTCCCATTTCTTTCCCTCTCGCTTGCTTAGAGATTTTGAGAATCATCACGGAACATGTCAAGGAAGCAATTGCTTTGGAATTTACCCTTTAAAAAGGCAAAAGGCACCGAAGTCCACAGGGAAAATTTTCCCTGAACCAAACACGAACTGGAAAATGTGCAGTGACGAGGATTACACGCAGAGCTCCTGGGAACGCTAATCTAAGAGTCCATCCCTGTGTCAAGAGCTATTTTCCTAGCTTCCCAGAGAGAGATCACAATCCTTTAATCCAGGCAGGAGGGGAGTGCTAGGCAGAGAGCTTAAGCAATGGGCACCGACAAGGAGAGGATAAACTCAGAACTGAAGAGAGAGCCAAGACAATATTAATATTAGAAGCCCAAGTGGTTGTGTGTGCCAGGGACAGCCCAATGGGGTAGAATGCGAAGTTTCTTTTTGCTTGAGTACCAAGGACTGCTTGGCATCTTGCAGTGAAATAGACATATATGTAAGCAGCAATGAGCATTCATTACAGAGGCAGAGAAAGAGAGGCGGGCGTGACAAACCTCTCTATGAACATACTGTAGGATTTGTATCTACTAAGTAATGTTAGACAGCATATATGTGCGAGTATGCACAGAAGCACATGGGGTTGCATTTTTTGCGCATGCTCTTATTCCAGGGCTCCTCTAATCATCCGACTCCTCACAGATATTGGAGTGCAAGGTTTGCAACCATCGCAAATACTCAGAACTTTGACCAGACATTTATTTGACCCACTTTAGACAGTGACATTTGTAGTAATATCACACAGTAGCATTAGTAAGTAGGGAAGCCATGTTAAAGAGTAGTAGCTATAGCAATGTCTTTTCATTCTTTCTTAATTCCCGGTAGACCAGAAGTCAGAGAGGCCCATGCAATTTCCAGCAATTCTGTGAACCAAATGCCACCTTTACTTTTATTTTCGGCTAACAGAGCACAAGGAGGCGTGTCCCTCTTAATTTGATGTGGCTCCCCACCCAGGGGGCAAACTCGCCCTAGCCACTCCTCCAGGTCACCGTAATAAACTCATCAGCCCTGAGCAAGCTGCACTTCCCCATCTCTGTCAGGAAACAGATCAATACACACAGCAGAGCACTCAGGCGCTGCTCATAAACTCTCCTGAGTAAATGTTAGGTACCTTCCCATGCCAAGCTGACGCAGCCTTCTTCCGGAGGCAGCGTTGCCAAGGCCTGTGAACTACTGGGCTTGAGAGGAGGAAGGATGGGGCACCAAGACAGCAAAGCGAACTGAACCCAGAGACAAGCCAAAAGCCAGATGGGTTGCAAGGTGCTGCTGCTGTCCTAAGATCAACAGCTTCCTTCACATGGTAAAAAAATCACAGGGGCCAAAGTAAGGCAGCCGTTCACAGACATATAAATAGCAGTGTCTCCTGGCCAACCTGAGATGGGAGAGGAGTGTCCACTAACTCGGCAGCTCAACTGCCACAAAAGCCGCCGTGAGCCTCCCTGGCTTCTCTAGAGAAACCCAGGAAGATAACCTTCAATCAGCCTGGCGACAAAAAAATTCAAATAATTTTTTTTATAAATCCCACAGCTGCCAGGAAAGGAAATCAAACAAACAAACAAGCACAACTCTGAATGTATATCCAAAAGACTTGGAGCAAAGGATGCTGAGCACGGAGGAGGGGAGGCATCTTGAGACCTATCTGGAGCCACCCTTGGCACCTGTTCGTAAGCCCAGATCTCGAAATAGCATCCAGCAACAAGTTTCTAAAATGGCAAATCTACGGCTGCTTTTTCCCTGAGAGTGCTTAGTCACGCTAATCCTCTGACCCAAGAAATCCTTTCACGGGAGCCTGCTAGCTGAAGCAGAGCCGTGCTCGCCCATGTCTGCAGCCATGGCAGCAGCCGCAGCAGCTAGCAGCAGTCCCTGAGGCGGAGGAAGGCTGGAGTGGGCACTCCTGGGCCCCACCTCCTCCCCAGCACACTCACCATCAGCAGGCTGAGCGCAGAGTCCGGCACCAGCTGCACTGCCATGGTCCCTGATTGCGATTCCCATGCACAGATGCTTCTGCTGAATCAGTCTGCCTGGGCCCAGGGCAGCTGCAGAGCATCCGCCAGCACCTAGAGCAAAGCAGCCGGACATATAGACTTAGGGAGCCAAGGGCTCAGGGTGAAGCTAGGCCACATTTCCCATGGAGTGGGGAAGAAGGCGGGGGTGGGGGTTGGGGGGGGTCAGGAACTGTGCTTAGGAAGAGCAAAAAATATATATGGAGCAGAAGGCGCATAGCAAGCTGCAGGTTATTTAAAGGTGAGCTCTCCCTAGCTTCTCTAAGCTGCATGTAGAAACCGCATCAAATACAAATGGAACACGGGAGCCTGGAACGCAGCAATTCTAGCTGCTACCTTAGCCTAGGCAACAATTCTGCTTTGAACCGACAATTAAAATAAAAATGTTTCCCCACTGCAGATAAATCAGCCAGCCCAACCAACACCCCGCCTCCCTGCATCTCTCAGCAAATTCTGCTGCATAAACATGCTGAATGTCACAACCTACCGGCTTGCAATCTGGTCAGTCGCGTCTCCCTGCTGCAGAAAGGTGTGTCTCTTCTGCTAAAGCAAGTATCTAGGAGAGAGAGGGCTGAGCGTGACCAGGAGGCAGTGGGCAGTCACTGGAGATCAGCAGATGCCCCCATGAGAAGTGAGGACCCACTCACTTAGGAACTGATCCCTTCCACCTTCTACTTTTCCCCTCCGAGTAGACTGCAGGCAGAGCTCCATGCAGGGCTGAGACTTAGGGAGAACATGGAATTATGCAGTCTGTTCCGTGAGCGTTCTGATCCCTGCCTGTACCACATGTACGCAGCCAGACACCCTCTACTTCTCTCTCTCTCTCTCTCTCTCTCTCTCTCTCTCTCTCTCTCTCCTTCCTCCCTCCCTTCCTCCCTCCCTTTCTTTCCCTCCCATCTCTCCACAGGGCTGCCTGTTAGAAATTTTGAAGGATCCTCCCTAGGGCAGGAGAGGGAGGGCAGAGGAGGCGAAATTATAAGAAAGGACACTGCATAAGACAAAAACGGCAAATGAGCCTTGGAAAGTCATATCACTGGGTGTACTTTCTCCCGAAGATGCCAAAAGAAAAACAGGGGGCTGCCACCAGGTTCTGTTACATACCATTTAGACCTGTGTTCAGTGTCTCTGTAGTCTTCCTCCAAATGAAACAAATCAAAGTGTCTTTACAGGAGCATGGTGAAATTCATAGCCTGGATTCTCTTTCAATTAAAAGTGTCAATTGCTTACACTTCTGGCAGCAGTTTTTAATCTCCTTTTCTGATCCCTGATTTTACTCACCTGCTATAATGACCCATAAAATATTCGGAAATTAACAGGATGGTGTGAAATCCGGGGACAAGGAAACTGATACTGTATATTAGAAACCTGGGGGAAGGAACGGCTCTTACCTATTCCTGTGAATAAGTACAGCTGTTGTCCCCATATACTTTATATGTGTATGCTTGTGTGTATGTTCACAAACACACGTGCAGATGTGTGCACATGCATGTGGAAGCTGGAGGATAGCCTCAGATGTCATTGCTTAGGCTCTGTTGGTTTTGTTTCATGGATTTTGGTTTTTCTCTAAGTAAGTTAGACAAACTAGATAGTGGGACACCTGATGGCTTGGCCAGCCTTATCTTCCCAGGACAGGAATCCTAAGTCTGTGCCACCGTGCCCAGACTTGTATATGTAAGAACTCGGCTCCTCATGCATGCCTCATGCTCGCACAACAAACATGTTAGAGACAGAATCATCTCCCAGCCTTCCAAATGCTAAGGCAGTGGTTCTCAACCTGTGGGTCATCACCCCTTCATATCTACATGTCAGATATCCTGCTACCAGGTATTTACATTACAATGGATAAAAGTGCCAAAATTACAGTTATGAAGTAGCAATGAAAATAATTTTATGATTGGGAGTCATAAAAGAATCAATGAATCCCTTCCTGCCACCAAGAACTGGAAGGTTCAAAGGAAAGGTGTATGAGCATAGCCTTGCATAGAACTGTGAGGACTTTCTGGACATGCTCAAGTGTTCCAATACACCTAAAACTTAGTATCGGTAGTCAAGAAATGATGACGTAAGAAGCACATCTTGGGTACTGACTTGGGGACCCTCACTCTGGCCCACCCTCACCCATAGACTCTTGAATGTTCAGCTCATCCTAGTCCAGTGCCTGCTTTGCCATTCCACCTTCAAAGAACTTTCCATCTTCGAGGAGATGAGGTGTGCACAGGAGTTACTTATAGATGTTAAGATATGGAAAATGCTATCAGGTGGCCTCGAAACAAGTCTTCAGGTAGCGGTGAGACAAGAAATTCCTTCTGGCTAGATTCTGAGATGAGCCCCAAGGAATAACAAGGGATCGTTTTAAATATTTCTGCCCTGCTGAGTTCTGTGTGGACCACGCTCTTGTGCAACGTCGAAAGTATAACAGTAGAAGCTACCTCAAGTGGTACATGTGGGCCGGGTGCGCTTATTCCACAGAGACAGACAGGGTGGCTTCAGGAGTGGAGAAATCCAGGCTGATAGAAAGGTTGGGGAGGTGGGTCTGAGAGATGTTGTCTCCATCATGGATGTGGCTCTTTGGCACACCTGCCTTCGTTTATGGTTTCCTTTTGTTTGGAAAGGAAACTGTCACTTGAAACCCAGAGTCCCTCAACAAGTGAAGAAATGCAACAAGTCTCTTGTGTGAACCCCACTGAAAGGAAGGGAAAATCTTGGGGCTGTGGGGGTGAGGGAGCAGATGAGGTAAGGCAAGAGACGAGTGAAAGATGTCAAAAGGTAAATTTCCCTCTACCCAGCCCAGTGCCTTTGATCAACCAGTTCCAAAGCCTGACTGCACCATGAAGGGGGCGGGGACAGCAAACAGCACTAGGAGTTGAAATGACCTTGAAAGCAGCTAGGGCTCCACGGTTAGACAGTGACTGAATTATAGGAAAAACAAGGGCCCAAGAAAATCCCAGAAGTAAGCAAATCAAATTCGCTAAAAGTATATGTATGGCATACTGCTTTCAATGTCAAATTTTTCACACACAGTAATAAATAGTTCTTGACTTCTCTGTGTGGGCATTCATAGGTGCTTTAAGTTATTAATACTTCTTTTTACCTTTTTGAATTTGTTTTTGCCAGTTTTATACATATATACAATGCACTGTGACCAGTCACTCACTCTGATCTAACTGGAGAGGAACAATCCAATGTCACAATTAGATAGATAATCTTTATCTTTGTGTAGTCTCACATCTCAAAACATCAAGCATGAATAGCAGCAGATGTGGCCGGTGATGTTAACTTGAGAAATGATAGAGGTGTCAAAACATTAAGTAGGAAGAGTCAGGAGTAAGGACATCACTCTAGAAGAGAGTAGAATATGGAGAGTGGGTGAATAAAAGTAATAAAGAGAGTGAAGGAGCCGTCAGAGGCTGGGGAAGAGCACCCTCAAATGAGTGGAGATGGGGACATAAAACATCTAAGCAAATGTGGAGCAGATGAGGGAATGGAGAATTCATTTATATTAAATAGACCTTTATCACAAAAGCAGTGATCAGCTGGGGGGGGGGGGGGTGGCAGGCATTTATTCCCAGAGGCAGGTGGATCTCTGTGAGTTTAAGGCCAGCCTGGTCCACAGAGTGAGTTCTGTGCTAGTCAGTGCCACGCAGAGAAACCCTGTCTTGAAAACCAACCAAACAAACAAACAATAAACAACAGTGATCCAAGGCAGGGCCTTTAATCCCAGCAGAAGTAGGTGGATCTCTGTGAGTTCAAGGTCAGCCTGGTCTACAGACTGAGTCCCAGGACAGCCAGGACTACACAGCTAAACCCTGTCTCAAGAAACAAACAAACAAAAATAAAAGCAGCAATCAACACATGGGATGTCACACACACTGGAATGATTTTTGGGCTAAGGAAGATGAATCCCTGTTGGTTGTAGTTAGTGGAACAGGAATCACTGCGCTAAATGAAACAAGACACACTCTAAAAAACAAGCATTATAATTTTTCTCATATGCAGAATCTGTTTTTTTTAAAGACAAGGCAATAGAAGGGAGATTATTTGGGAAGGGGAAGAGGTGAGGGGGTAAGTGCAATCAAAGTACATTATATACATGTGTGTAGAGCTGGAGAGTGTTGTTGGTTATTACTCTTTATTCTTTGGGGGTGGCTATCACTAGCCCCCAAATAAATCTACACAGAGAAACTCGTTCTTTATCATAAAACTCCAGCCTTAGCCTGGCTTGTTTCTTGCCAGCTTTTCTTAAGTTATCCCATCCATCTTTTGCCTTTGGGCTTTTACCTTTCTTTAACCCTATGGTTGGTTGAGTGGCCCCTGATGTCCTCCTCTCCTTGTTCTATCTTGTTCCTCCTTCCCAGATTTCTCCTTCTATATATTCTCTCTGCCTTCTAGTCCCACCTATCCTTTCTCCTGTCTCCCTATTGGCCATTCAGTGCTTTATTAGACCAGCAGATGTTTTAGACAGGCAAAGAATCACAGCTTCACAGCATTAAACAAATGGAGCATAAACAAAAGCAACACATCTTTACATCATTAAACAAATGTCCCACAGCATAAACAAAAGTAATCTTAAAATAATATTCTACCACAGGAGAGATAGATCAGCAGTTAAAAGCTCTATCCACACAAGCCTGATAATTGGGCTTGAACCTGGAACACATGTGAACAGCCAGATGTGGTGGTGTACAACAGCAATCTCAGCACTTTTACAGTGGCTGAGACTGGAGAATCCCCCTGGAGCTCTAGGGCCACGTAATCTGAAGTAGATTGAGCAATAGCAGAAAACAAGAGAGTCCTTGACTCACCAAAGTGGAAGGCAGGAACTGACTGAGAAGTTGTCCTCTGACCTCTACACATATACACATCTATTCTCACACACAAAAAATACATACAGGCACACACACGTACAGATACACATATAAACACATACAAAAGCATACATATACACAGACACACATATAAACAGATTCACGCACATACAAACATACAAAATACACACAGACATACACACACAGGAAAACACACAGGAAAAATTAATGAATTAAAAAATCTTTTAATAAAAGATAAATCAATGTCACATTCATCAAAAGCCATTACAAAAATTAGCCATTGGGCCAACGAGAATGTTCAGCAGGTAAATGTGTTTTATGCCCAGCCTAACAAGATGAATTCAATTCCAGGAAGCCACATGATAGAAGTAAGTGTGTGTGTGTGTGTGTGTGTGTGTGTGCGTTTGGGGTTGTTAGATGTGCCTTGAGATGCATGTGGTGGTCAGAGGACAATCTTGTAGAGTTAGCACTCTCTTTCTGCCTTTCCTGGGTTCCAGGGATTAGAGTGACTGTCAGGCTTTCTCAGTAACAACTTCCTCACTGAATCATCTTGTTGTTACCTATCAGGCCTTTCTTTGGCCTATACATAGTGGACGTTCAACAGCTGTTAAAATTAATGATACCCTATTCATTTTGATAATGAAAATAGGGAAGCTAAACAACGTTGGCATATTGCTTGGCCAGAATGCCCAAACCTAATTTTACTTTTAATTACAGCAAAGATCTAAGCTACCATCATTACTTCCTTAGTTTCCCCTTTAATCCTTACCCTGTCTTACTAATGTCTAGTTTGTCTTGGTGTCAAGAAGCCATCTGAGATTCTTCTATGAAAAGATATAGGTGACCACAAATCATTCTTGATCTATACTCTGCACTCATAAATTTGTCACACTGTGCAATTATTTTCAGCTAATAACAGATAATAGCAATTACAATAATATTTAGAAATAAGGTGACTCTAAAATAATGTTTATTTAATCATCAAATGATGCATCTAATTTTATTGGAAATATTTCTGTTATATTAGGGAAGGAACATCCGCCATTTGAGACAAATGTAACAGGGCAGATTTATTCTCCCAAATGAAACAGACAAAAATTGTACAAAACACACAAAGCTGTTCCAAGATAAAGGATACAAGAAAAAATGGGTAGTGATTCACATGCAATAAGAAGCAAATGAGATACATCTTATAATTATCACAGACTTGAATTAAGACTGTTCCAAGGCCACAGAGAGATGGGGTAACCAAGAGGAGTAAGTGGTCCTCTACCCCACGCAGATAGATGACAGAGTTCAGAAGACTGGGCCCTGAAGAGGAAGAAGGCACAAAGAGGACCCTTTGGGGACCTTCAGAGAGCATCACACAGCAAGAATTCGGTTGAAAGCTGATCCCCACACATATGTGAAGAAACCTTTATTCATGGATAGTCCTATGACTACGAAGGTCACTATACACCAAGGATCTGTATGTACCAGAGTAACAGAGTTAGAAGAAACTGTAAAGGTAAGGCCTGGGGCCAGGGAGATGAATTAACAGGTAAAGGTATCTATTGTCATACCCGAGAACCCACAAGATGGAAGGGGATAACTGACTCCTACAAGTTATCTCCGGATTTCCACACATGCTCATAAAATGCATGCACCACCCCCATCCCTCCAGACACACACATAAAATAATCTTAAAGATATTTTTAAGATGGGGACTATTTGGAGATCCATAGGAAATTAGAGATGTGCTCTCAAAAGGGATTGTGGAACTCTGCTGTTTTCTGCTCTAACTCTGTTTGGGACTATTTTCCACACCGAGATTCCACCATGATGAGCCATCACCTTGATACCATGCCTAATCTTGAGTATGGGCAAAGTGTGACTCTTTTTTACTCTACAGGGAACCTGTGTTAGGTGTTTTGTTCTAACAACGGAAAGCCAGCTAACACAGCTAAAGAAGAACCATGTGAAAGCACAGGAAGAACAGTGGTCAGTGCTCACAGGGAGCCGGAATAGTGTGAGCTCACAGAAGTCAGCCTGGAAACCCTCATAAATCATGGAACATTAGCAGAATCCTCAGAAGGCGATTACTTCAACCGTGAGGAATAATTAGCTATAGATTGATCGCTAACCTGAATCTGCCTAACACTTCTGAGAAGCAAGATCTCAAAGGAATAAACCGTCTCCACACAACCAAGCTACATACTTAAACAATCTTAAAAGACTATCTGTAAAAACACAAAAAAAATGGACAGAAGCTAACAAGGTAAAAATTACAATGTCTCATGTTTATTCAAAACCACTATTCACAAAAAGCAGTAGAAAGACTTGATCCCTAAATAGAAAATAATCAGGATCACCCATGGCCAGCACAGAAAATTGCATCAAAGTGCTCATAACTAACTCATTTTGGACATATGAAACATGTGTACATTTGTTTGTTTGTTTGTTGAGACAAGACTTCTCTGCATAGCCCCGGCTGTGCTGGAATTCACTTTGTAGACTTGTGGACAAAGTTGGACTCAAACTCAGAGATCTGCGTGCCTCTGCCTCTTAAAGGCTGTGATTAAAGGTGTGCACCACCACGACCCAGCAACAAGCACATTAAAAAAAACAGATTTATTATTATTTTTATTTATGTGTATATTTATGTGAATGTGTGCCACAAGTGTGTGGTTGTTCATGGAGCCAGATGAAGACATCTGATCCCCCAGAGTTGGAATTACAGGCAGTTGTGAACTGCCGGATGTGGGTACTGAGAACTGAACCTGGGTCCTCTGGAAGAATAAACAGTGTTCCTAAGCTCTGGGCATTCTCTTTGGCCCCAACACCAAAAAATATTAAAGATTACACAAAACCAGAATTAGTGTGTCACAAGACAATCAAAAATCTAATCAATACATAATTTGTATGTCTGAGAAAAGAGAGACACAGAAAATATAGATGAAACAAGGTCCTAAAATTTCTCCAAATTACATGTATGCTAAACAAAATCTAGGCATAATAAACATGGAAAATTACACTAAGGAACACCATAATAAAACTTATCAGCACCAGTGAGAGCAGCCACAGAGCCACAGACATGTCCCACACAGAGAAACATGGACAAGGATAACAGCACGCTTCTATAGATTGCTTGTTGAAAAGGAGGTGTGTAAGAACATGGAGGAACCCACACTGGAGCACTGGACTGAGCTCCCAAGGTCCCAATGAGGAGCAGAAGGAGGGAGAACATGAGCAAAGAAGTCGGGACCACGAGGGGTGCACCCACCTACTGAGACAGTGGAGCTGATCTATTGGGAGCTCACCAAGGCCAGCTGGACTGTGACTGAAAAAGCATGGGATAAAACTGGACTCTCTGAGCATGGCGAACAATGAGGGCTGATGAGAAGCCAAGGACAATGGCATGGGGTTTTGAACCTACGTAATGTGCTGGCTTTGTGGGAGCCTAGCCAGTTTGGATGTTCACCTTCCTAGGAATGGACGGAGAGGGGAGGACCTAGGACTTACCACAGGGCAGGGAACCCTGACTGCTCTTTGGACTGGAGAGGGAGGGGGAGAGGAGTGGGGGGAGGGGGAGAAGGGTGGGAGGAGGGGGAGGGAAATGGGAGGCTGGGAGGAGGTGGAAACTTGTTTTTTTTCTCTCCTTTTCTCAATAAAAAATGGAAAAAATAAATAAAAAATAAAAAAAGAACATGGAGGAATATTATCCACAAAACTGAACAAAAGCTATCAATGTGGGCATCTGTGCCCTACAAAATGGATTCAAGAATGAAAGCAGACTACTATTTCAGACAAATGTAGTTATCCAAAGGCAAAGCAGATTAGAAAAAAAAAATCTCCAGTCTCTATGGCTTCAGTGGTGAATTCAACTTAGGAAGCAGTATGGCTAATTTTATACTCATTCTTAGAGATCGCTGAAGAAAGCAGGATTTGAGCTCTGGTAAAACACCTTCCTAGTGAAAGCAAAGACTTGAATGAACACTTAAGACTAAAACCCACTAAGAATCACTGGTCAATATTCACCAGACTGATCTCTGGAATTGACAGAATACCAGTCAGTCTCTCACCTGGTCGTTTGAAAACACTGCGGAATGGATTCTAGGTTCACACGGAACAGAAAGGGACATAGAATACTCAAAACAGCTGGGTAAGAAAGACTGGGGAATGATATTTAATTTCAAGAGTTATTATGGTAATCAACAAGGTGATTACTCTGGAGACAAACAACTCAACAAACAACGACCTGGGTCCAGACAGAGACCCGTGCAGATGGAAATGGGCCATTAAATAACTAAAAACCAGGGCAATGCAGTAGAGAAAGGGAAATCTAACAATTGGTTCTGGAAAAGCAGGATATCCATAGACAAAGACCTGAACTTCAAGCTATACTTTGAAACAGAAATTCAGCTCAATGTGTATTACAGTCCTAATCGTTAAACGCCATAATGCCTAAAGATGGGAACACCAGGGAGGGTCTGGGGAGATGGTGCTGCCAAGAAAGAGCTTGCTCTCCAAGCATGGACTAGAGTTCAGATCCCCCAGGAGATGGAGACAGAGCATCCTTGGGCAAGATGCCTAGCTACATTAACCAAACTGTCAAGTTCTGGGTTTAATGGAGAGATCCTGTCTCAGTAAATAAAGTGGAGAGTAACTGAATAAGACACCTGATAGTGACTCTCTGGCCGCTGCTCCACACATTCTCTCTCTCTCTCTCTCTCTCTCTCTCTCTCTCTCTCTCTCTCTCTCTCGCACACACACACACGCACACGCACACACGAATACTCATATGCATATGAACATGTACATAGACACATGCAAATCACTTATATACACATGTAAAAAAACAATGGTTTTTCATTTAACTTTTTAAACTCGGAAACACATAATCAGAAAGAAAATAACTACATCTTGCGGTTTTAATTTTGAAAGTAGTAATTGTGTGAATAAGGAAGACGCCTCCATTTAGGGGCTGCAGAGACCAGAGGAGGTGCCATCACTGCCCTGGCTGTTGGAGGAAGAAGAGCGCTATGGTTAAGTATTTTTTTTTTTAAAGAGCTGTAAGTCCCAAAGGAAGCCAAGAGAAAGAAATTCCAAAGAGAAGGGTTATTTTTTCCTAGGGAAGAGGGTGCCCATCCCCATGACAGTCAAGGGAACACAAATGTGGAGGCTGTCAGTCAAGGTATTCTCATCTTGAGGGACTGGAGAGACTGGAGGGACCTTCCTTCAAAGACTGGATCTTGGTAGAGTCCTCTGCAAGTTTCTGTACCATCTCTTCTTCTTAGTTATGTTTAATTCTGAAATGTCCCCAAAGCCACTTTTCTTGAATGCCTTCAATATAGCACCACAGGCTGAGAACTGGGCTTCAAAAAAGGCTGTAGGGGACTTTTCAGAATGGTAACCACAACCCAGAATGATGGCCCAGACCCTCCTGCCAACTTTACCATGTCAGACTATTGGTTGCGAGTTGCTGCCTGGAAGGAATGTAGAGTTCCAGTGTGGATGAAGAAGCAGCCACCAAGATGTAGCCCAGAGTCTTCCTTACATACCCAGAGCCCTGGAGGCCCAAGGGAGGCTGATAATGGAAGATCAGGTGTCCCATACAAGGCCTGAGTTTTGGCCAGGTCTTCCTGAACATTCTACTACTGCCTCCGAGGTCCTGGCTCTGAGTCTGGCCCTGTCTTACTCCAGATGAGCCTGAACTTACACACTAAGCCTCCTCCAGAGAAGCCCTCATGTTTGCACAGCACAGCAAGCATTTGATCAACTGAGCCATTTTCCCAGGTTCTACATGAATTTTTAAATGTTATCTCTAGAAATTTTGTACCAGTTACATTCTGATTTCTTCACTTAGACTCAACTGCTTTTCTTAATGGCATCATCTATCTTTAACTCTAGGTAGATATTTTCTATATTTTGGTCCAGATGAAAAAATTCATGTTCTGCAATCTTTCCTCATAATCCTTATGTAATAAATACATGAGTTTCCTACTTCAGGTTTATAGAAAATATGGATCTCATACATACATCAGATTTTGTTAAACTATACACTAATCGAGAATTTTCCATTGGCTGAACATTTATGTGGCTTTTTAGTCATTTTCTATTTCAGATACTTGGAAATAATGTGTCTTTTTATAATTGCATGTATTTCCTTCTTTTTATAAACTGCATGTATTTTTATATTAAAATGTGAATTTTATATCAATGTTTAAAGTTTGGGTTTTGGGTCTGACTGGGTCTGACTGCATCAATGGGCTGGTCCATGAGTTCCTAATCTGATAGGCTGTTAGAGTGATGGACACTTAGGAGGTTAGACCTAGCTAAAGGAGAAGGCCCTTGGAGTATGCTGTGTGAACTAGACCTTGTCCTGACTTCTCTTCCTTTCCTTTCCAGTTTCCCAGAATGAAGCTAAAACATTTTAATGGTACTTATAATATTTTCCCACTAAAGAATTAAATTCTCTCATAGTGGCATCTCTCTCCCATGATGCACCTTTTTTGAAAGCTGTGTCAGCTTCTCGTTGGGACTTGTTTATAGACATGCTATTTGCTGCAGAAATCAATTCAATTTCATACATTTCTTTATAAATGATGCTATGTATTTTCTTTCTTTTTTGTGTGATTTATAGGCATGAATGCATATTTGTCTGTTGGAAACTTTGTAATTTTAGAGCTTTTATGAGTTCTTTATGCCATTTTTACAATAAACCTCCTTCTACTATAGTAATAGGTTTGAAAACTACCAGAGACCCTAAGAAACACTGTTAGTATGATGCCTTAACTTTCTGCAATTACTGAAAAAAAAAGTGTTTTGCTGTGGAATAATCCTTCTATGCTCTGTGAATATGTATTGTTCTCATTGGATAATAAAAAATTGACAGGCCAGTAGCCAGACAGGAAGTTAGATGGAAAAGCCAAACTGAGAAAGATGGGAAGAAGGAGAGAGGAGTCAGAGAGTCACCAGCAGAGGCAAAGAGAGCAAGAGGAGCACACGATGCTGAGAAAAGGTACCAGGCCATATGGCAAAGCATAAATAGAAATATGGGCTAACTTAAGTGTAAGAGTTAACTAGTAACGGGCCTGAGCAATTGTAAGTAATATTTAGCCTCTATGTGGTAATTTGGAAGTACTGCAGGGACAGAAAAACTCTGCTTACAATGTTTTGTTTATCTGCTGCTATTTTATCTTTATAACAATTGCATAGACATCTCAAAATTATTTGAAAATCTGCTTTAGTTTCTTTCTCATTGCTATGACAAAGCAAGTGATAAAAGCAACTTCTGGAAGGGTTTGTTCTGGAAGTGGCTGTTAGAAGTGTCCAAGGCATACTTTATAGTACACTGCAGAAGTAAGATGAAGAGGGAGAAAGATATGTACAGGGGTGGGGTGGCGTGGGGGAATATGGCCCACCATAGCAGGGATGATGTGGCGGTGCATGGCAAGCCCCATCAGTGTGAGGAAGCCAGCCACACAGCGTCTGCAGCCAAGAAGTCAGGAGAGAGGAGTGCGGTGCTCAGCTCACTTTTTTCTCTATACCCAGGACACTGGCCCGTGAGAAGATGCCAGCCACATTTAGAGTGGGGTTTCCCTCTTCAGTTAAACCTCTTGAAACACTCTCATAGGTATGCCCAAAAATGTGTCCCCTAGGCAATTCCAAATCCTGTCTCGCGGACAATCAGGATTACCCAACACACTTTCTTAGGCTACCTTTTCTTTTTAACTTCAACAACCTAAGCCAGTTCCATCTTCAGTTAAAGAACCACACTACCTCTGTGTTTATAATTTAATTTTTATTATAGTTTATTTATGTAAATTTTCCTTTTATCATAATAAAATTAAGTTATTACCAACAGCACGCAGAAAACAATTACATTCTTTATAATTGTATTGCTTATATTTGTTATATGTATCTTTTCTTATATCCTTAAAATAAGTAATTCATTGCCCATTTTATTTCAGTAGTCAATGTTTCTCCTAATGCAGTGTTATACTAGTTCAATTATTGTTGTTATAAAAACCACTCTATTTTGTGGAATAATTACCATTATTTTCATTAGCCCTCAAATATTCTTGTCTATCTTTCCAAGTACATGGTAGAATTAAATATTGTGAATTTCATAAATGCCAATGCCACCGTAGGTATTTTAACTGGTTATATTAAAAATACCTATTAAACCACACACAAGTGCCTTTCTCATATCTTCCTGTCCTAGAGTAAAACATATTTCTGTATATATCCAATATAAAAAAGTACAATTTTTGGATATGTATTATATACAGCTACATGTTTAATTAACATGTAATTCAATTTTGTGGCTATTGTAAATTGGAAGTGTTTTGCTACATTTTTAGCTGCCTAATAAATGTAACCAAGTATCAGGCTAATTTTTGCTGTTATATCTCTTGGCCAACAGTTTCTCTTTACTGGTTTATTATCTTAGTAGCTTTGGGTCTGAGTGCTTGATCTCTTCCAGTATATCCTCATAGTCTTCCAACAGCAATCTTTGTAAAGGCTCATTTATTTTCTGTAGATTGTTGTGCATGTACAGCTATAGAAATAGTTATAATATAGTTGTGTGAAATCCCCTCCCCCATGTTATGACTTGGATCTGAAATGTAGCCCAGAGACTTTTTATGCTGAAACTTTGGTCCACAGAGCATCTGTGTTCAGAGATTGGGCTTTGGGAAAGTGACTGGGCCTGACCGCATAGACGGACTGGTCCATGAGTTCATAATCTGACGATTATGGAAGATGATGGAAACTTACGAGGTGGGGCTTAGCTGAAAGGAGGAGGCCCTTTGAAGTGTGCCAGTGAGGGCTAAATCTTGCCCCTCCCCTTATTTCTCCACCATCTTCCTCTTTTCCTCTCTTCCCTCTTCTCTCTCTCCCCTCCTTCCCTTCTCCCTGGACATCATGAGGTGAGCAACCTTGGTTCACCATGTCCTCCCTGCTGTGATGTTCTGCATTAGCATGGACAAAGCACTTGAACCCACTGACCACAGACTGACACCTGTCCATACATAGGTCCAAATGCATCTTTCTTCCTTTAAGTTGCCTTTCTTGTGCATTTTGTTGCACAATGAAAAGCTGACTTACACCCCTTGTCCCTTCAGGGTCCCACCATTCACAATGCCTCCAGAATCGTACCAGCTCTACCCTGCTCTCTGCTGCCATCTGCCTTCACAGGGTCACCAGGATGACCTCCCAACCACAACTCAGAAGGTTATCAGGGTGACCAACCTTTCAGAACGTAGGTCAGATCTCAAACCTTGACATCCTCTGAAATCCTAATAGTCCTTATAATCCTTATATTCCTTTGCAAAGTCCTCTGTGCTCTGCCAGCTCCACCAGGGAATGTTTTTTTCATATTCAGGAGGAATATTTTTATTCCTAATTCTCACAGTCTTGGTTAAGTGCTATAGCACTTCATTAAGCAGTTGTAATGTCAGGTATTATATCATCCTTTAGAGGGTTAAAATGTTTCCTACAATAAGTTCTCCTTGGAATGATTAAGTAAAGTTAATCACCAGGCATATCCCTCTAATATTATTAGATAAATTGTTCATTTTGTTTATTGACTTCTCATAGATATAAACAAATTGCTGGTACATGTGAGGAAGATGTTTGAATAATTTAGCTTGCATGAAAAATAAGCATGTTGAGAAGAAAATTATTAGTACATTTCAAAATGACCCATGGGAACAAACTTCATTTATTTTTCATATATGCAGGCCACTATTTTAGCATGTGAATTTGTGGATGGGAGCCCCAGCTATTAAAAGTTACTTTTCTGTAGATATTCTTTCATAGCACTGTTGTAGTGGCATTTCATTTGTATTTTAATAAAGCTTGCCTGAGGGTCAGAAAAGTAAAACAGTCACACTGGCCAGCCTTACAGCCCAGGCAGCAATGACACACACCTTTAATCCCAGCAGCCACACTATCTAGTCACGTCCTTAATTCAAAAACTAGAGAGGATTCTAAAAGAGGAGGAGACAGCTCTCGGTCTCATTCTGAGATTCCTGGAGGCAGGATCGCCATTCTTAGACCAAGGTTGAAGTAAGAGCCAGTGGCTGGCTGCTTTCCTTTTCTGGTCTTCAGGTTGAACCCCAGTATCTGTTTCTGAGTTTTGATTTAATCATGTTTTACACTGTTGCACACCCCCAGTGTTCCTTTACTCTTCTCGACCAACCTGTTTCACCAACATTTGGCAGTTTTCCTAGTTTCTGACAATAAAGAAATAAAGTTAAGCCACCATGGAGGTTTTCATGCCAACATGTTTATCTAGGGGTCCAACAAGAAAAATTGTTCTGATATTTTAGTGACTACCTTAGCCTTTGTCTTTTAGTAGAGAGAATATGGGGTTAGAGTATAAGATTCCTACCACTTAGAAAGTCGACTTTGGTGCAGTTTTTAGTACTTAGTGTTTTTAAAAATTAAAATTTTAGCATTGACAGAAATTCAAATTCTGTGGCAATTTTAGCTGCTTCTGAAATGTTTTATTTCAATGGCATCTCTTGTTACCTAAAAATAGTATTAAGGCCATAATTATTTCAAGTAAAATCTGTTTCTTTAAAAAAATACTTTTGGTCTTTGAAAGTCCTATACATTTCTACAGTATATAGTGACCACACCCTTCTACTGCTGCCCCACGCCAGCTCTCCGCTCCCACCCCATCTCCCTCCTTGCTTTATGTCCTCTTGTTTATTTTTAGGCTTTTGTTATTAATACTCCTTGAATCCAATTAGTGGTGCACATACATATGGTGTGTGGCCATCCACAGTGGCATGAGTAACCTATGGGGGTGTATCCACAAGGAGAGTGAGTCCCCACTCCTCAGCACTCATCCACTGCTAATAACGCCTCGACCAAGGGCAGGACCCTTGCCTGTTCATGCTCGAGTTTGGTATGGCGTGATGTTGTGCCGGTAACCACACCCCTGTGAGTTGCTGAGTCACAGCCATGTCATGTCCAGAACCCAGAATTTCACAGCTCTCCTTCTCATCAGCCCACTCTTCAAGTCTTTCAGCCCACTTTTGCTCAGTTTCCTGATATAGATGACCCATCCACAGCTTGACATTAGTCTTACTTATACTCCATAGTTTAACCAGTTATGAGTCTCTGCACTAACCACTTCCCATTGCAAAGGGAAGCTTCTCTGACTGGCTTTTCTTCTTCTCCAGCTGGCCAGCAGCAGATATGGGATTTTGCAACCTCTGTAATGTATTGAGGTAATTATCATAATGAATCTCCCCCCTCTCTTTTCTTCCTCCTTTCCTCCCTCATCCCCTTCCTACCTGCCCTGCCTCAGCCATGTATGGTATGACAGTTCCTCAGTCAGTGAGGGACCTCACATCCAGTGATGGCCCCCTGGTGCTAGAGCGGGTAAAATGGAGTTGAAAGATTCCTGCCACCTAGAGACTTTGTGGCCTTTAAAATATCATGACACATATGTACCATACATGTTCAGGTGACACTGATGTAAGACAGGCTTCTTAAAACTTCTCTATGCCTGACCCCTTTTTGCTCAAGAAATCTTTACATAACCCTAGGAAAGCAAGTATATAAAATAGAATCACAAATCAAATATATACCGATAGTACAACAACATTAAAACAGGTTTTTGGTCTCTATACAATTGCAACACTTATTAAACACAAGAGCAAATATGCATAGTAACGCCATGGATTCGTTTCTTGTCATATGAAGACTACTGAATGAATATTTGCCAGACATAGAACATCTTCAATGCTTTTCAGAGTTGACTATTTTAATTTTACAACTGTCAATGATGAGAATATCATTTCATATAAACACATAGTGCGAAATGGCAGAAATTTAGGGCCATTTCAGAAGTGAGTAGAAATTCTGACCTAACCCCAAGCCCAAATTTACCACTTTTATGAAACTTAAGTGGGCAACTCACGGAGATATTTTTTAAAATCGAACAGTCTAACACAATACAGTAGAAAGGTATGCATTTGATCCATACTGAGGAATGTTAGACATTAACCTTCTAGAAGAGCAAAAGCCATTGCATGTACAATGCAAACACAGCTCATAACACACAGCATTCTCTAATGTGAGCTGAGGCGTGTCAGGCAGTGTTTGTTGGCAGTGTGTGGAGTGGCAGCATGAACACACATGTTGTCTGCGTGGCGTCACGTAATACAACACGAGTTCTGCCAGAAACTCCTCAGATTTGCCACACACTCAAGCTTGAACCAAGTTCTGACTACTGTGCATTCAAAAATTATCTGCTGTTGCTGAATTTGTCACAACCCTCACATTGAATTAAGCTCTTGCATACGGGTTAATGACCTACTGTTTAAGCAACTGCCATATAAACACACCTACTGCACGGCTGGTCATGTAAAAGGAGAACGCGCATATAACATTTGCTAAAGCGTGAGTGTGTCTCTGGTCTGGTTAGCATATACAGGTCTTATTTGCAGTGTAGGGTGTGCTCTATAATGGATTGTTTTCTGTAGTGGAGCATTTACTGCAGCACGCCATGTCTGATAGCAGCAGCTCCACACCACGCATAGTTACTGAGTCTCCTGGTTGCAATATTCTCTCTAGCACTTGATTTACCTCATACTCCTTGGTTCTTCATGGGTCCAGGAGCAATAAACTATACCACACATATGTACGAGCTACTATTTCAGAGCTACATAATCTAGAGTTATGTAAACATACTCTATGATATGCCCAGAACCAATGAATTTGCCTAACAATGCATTTTTGAGAACTTCTCCCCTTCTTTTTGTATATTTATGCAACCGATTTATGAGTAACTTTTTGGAGCAGTAGTTTAGGGATGTGACATCTATGCAGTCAAAAATTCACATGTAGGGCTAGGGAGGTGGCTCAGCCAATTAAGTGTTCATATTCTTCTGAAGTACCCTGAATATAATACTACTCACGTAATAAGCATGAAAGGCAGAACCTAAGAGAACCATATCTGATATGGGATTTCCCTTTGTATGCTATGAATATGTTTTATTACCATTGGTTAATAAAGAAGCTATTTTGGCCAATGGTTTAGCAGAGTCAAGTCACGTGGGAAATCAGAACAGAGACAGAGTGAGAGTAGGCAGAGTCAGAAGGACACCACATAGCTGCCGAAGGAGGCAGATGCCATGTAGCTACCCAAGAAGCAAGAGATAACAAACCACGAACCTTGTGGTAAAATATAAAATAATAGAAACTGGTTAATTTAAGATGCAAGAGTTAGTTAATAAGAAGCTTGAGCTAAAAGACCAAGCAGAACTGGAATTAATAAAGCTTCTGTGTGATTATTTGGGTCTGGGCGACCAGAAACAAATGATCTGTCTCTGCTTACACACATCTAAGAGGGCTGCAGTTTCTATGGTTAAGGAGGATATTATATTTCTACCCAGAACAGTGGTTCTAACCTTCCTAATGCTGGGACCTTTTAATACAGTCCTTCATGTTGTGGTGACCACCCCAACCATAGATTATTTTTGTTGCTCCTATATAAGTTTGCTACAGATATGAATCATCATCATGTAAATATCTGTATTTTCTGATAGCTATGGGCAACCCCTGTGAAAGGGTCATTTGACCCCAAGTGGTTATGATCCACAGGCTGAGAACCACCAATCTAGAAGGTTTTTTTTCTTCTGTATCCTGTTAGCTTCTGTACATTGTGCCAATTTATAAAGACTTTTTGGAAAGAAGTTGGGGGAAGTAAATCATAAAAAAAACAAACCACTATGGGCTTCCTGGGACATAAAAATAACCATAGCTGACTTCTCGCCTTTCATACTGAAATTGACATGCTCTGATCAGTAACCATAGATAACAATACAGCCCTCTTTGTTTTCTCCTAATGCTAGTTGGAACAGTCAGCAGCCTAAGAATTTCCCCAATCACCCAAGCTGCTACAATCACTCTTAGTTTTTTTTTCAGGTTACTTTGCCTTTGACATTCTGTCCTTCTGTACCCTAGTGATTTCTCTGTGAACATATGAATACTAACCTCCCACTTTACATGATCACAAATGGCTTCCTACCCTTGTTCCCAAAAGGCAAATTTTTAAATTTATTTATTTATGAATGTAGGTTGATATAAGAAAACAATAACTGCAATTTCTTTTGTTGAATAGGCTCATATGCTTAAATATATGTAGATCCTTAGTCATAATTAGGTTTTAGAACATGAACAAATTTATAAGTACAGAAATGAAAGATTATATGATATAAATAGGTATATAAAAGATGCATTTGTGCACACACACACACACATACATACACAGAAATGTAAATACACATGAGTAGATTGTGTCTTGGTATTTTTAGTGTATATTTATATAAAGACAAAATTCCATCCAATCATGGAAAATGTCTTAGAAGTGCTGAGATATAACTGAGACATAAAAGAATTGAAATGCGCAAGACTGAGCAGATGGAGAGCACCCAGGCAAAGAGAGCTCATAGTAAGAATGGAGGAAGGACGGAGATGAGAGCCATAGCCAGGTGAGCCAGTGATGGCAGATGGACACAAGGGGGGAAGGCAAAGCAAACAGACCCAATTATTTTGACTCAATTATGTTGATTACAATTATTAAAGATCAATGTCAGTGAGTTATTAGGGATTCATTTATTGCAGGCAAGACTTCATTCTTTTTGTCAGCACTTCCGAGAGAAACACTGGTATATATATAATGACATATATTCAATTATGTACAAATAGAAAATATTTGCTCAAGTAGAAATCCCTCACAGCCTAGTAAATCACATCGTGATATAGATATGGATATATAAACACCACAAATAAAATACCAAGAGAGGGAGGGGTGAAAGAAGGGTGAGGGGAGGAAAACCCTATGTGCTCCATGAATTGGCTTTTCAGTCAAAGGACAGGAAATTGTTCAAGATAAATTTTTAAATTTATTGTTTTTACATATGAGTGTTCTGTCTGCATGTACATCTGCAGCCCAGAAGATGGTATTAGATCCTATTATAGATGGTTGTGATCCACCATGTGGTTGCTGGGAATTGAACTCATCACTTCTGGAAGAGTAGCCAGTGCTCTTAACCCCTGAACCATCACCAGGCCCCATGCTAAAGATAATTTAAGAAATTAGCTATATTCGGGTTTGGTTTGCTTTCCTTCTTATCATATGATATTAGTCTCTATCAATTGATGGCATGTTTTCCCAGTGCTGCACATTTAAGAAAACAGCATAAGTCCTTTAAACCCTTTGCACCATGACTTTCCATGCTCAGAGGAAATGGCAGATTTTTGTTTGTTAAAGTATAAGCTACCAAGGGAAGAGAGACAATTGGCCTAGAAAGAGGAGAGCTCACAAGCCTGACAATAGAGTTCTTCAACACAAGAGTGCTAGGTGCTCCTTGTTGTACAAGCATGAGTACCTGGGTTGTGATCCCCAGAATACTAATCCCTGTGCTCCTAAAGCAAGATGGGAAGGAAGACGAGAGAATCCCCAGAGACACACAGGCCAGCTACCCTCAGACATGCAACAATGAGCAAAAGACCTGTTGTCAAACAAGGGGAAAAGCCAAGAGTGACACTCAGGGTTGTTCTCTGACACATATGTTGTGGCACACACATGCCCACACTTAGATGAATACACACACATGGGGGTAGGGCAAATGGATATTGCCCCACAAGTGATAAGGACTCATGATCTGACCGACTGCACCCCAGCCTCCCTGATAACAGAATTGCAGGAAGGGTGGGCACTAAAGCCACAGTCTTGTGAGCTGTAAGAAGGGTCCTCTCTGACCAAAGCCTGTGGTCAGGGTAATTATGGAGAATTCATTATAACCGCTGCAGCCACCAAGAAGTCGTGGCCATGAAAGCCTTGAACAGATAGGGCTACAGCAATGATGATGAAGCATCTGTTGAACACTCAACTTGAAAGCAAGAAAAACAACCCTGGCCATCAACAAAAGAAGAAGGAGCACTGCATAGAATCAAGGAGTACTGAAAACTGGGCCTTATAAAGTAAGAAATCAGCTGGGCAGTGGTGGCTCACAGCTTTAATCCCAGCACTTGGGAGGCAGAGGCAGGCAGAGGTTTTTTTTGTTGTTGTTGTTTTTGTGGTCTCCCAATGATAGTCATTCATTTTGTGATCTACTATGAAAATAGATTCAGAAAAACAAAGGCAGTACTCATGCTTAGGGATAGTAAGATAAATTCAACTTTTCTAATGTTGTCTCTGTAGCTGCTTCCTACACTTTATTGACACGTTGGGGTGGGGCTAACTGTAGTGTCCCTCCAACAGAAGTTAACAGCGTCAGCCACTGGCTCTGCTTCACAGCCACCACTTGGTAATCCTTTCCTCTCTCCGAAAAAGTCCTATCTCTCTTCTACTGTATGGAACCCCACTGTAGTAGCCCCCCCCCTTGTATACAAATGTCTTAACTATGTAACAGGTGTGATACATTTTTTTAGAGAAGGGTAACCACTGCACATGTATAAGGTTGCTCCGTCCTCATGTCCACAGAATCACAAGTGTGTACGACCTTTGAAGTCCTTGTGCTAGTAAATGGATAGACATCTGTGTAGTGATGAGGTGAGCAGAACTGCTTTTCGTCCTGCCCGGCTCCCACACAGCTAGCTTAGCCCCGGAATAATTACATGGAAACTGTATTCATTTAAACACTGCCTGGCCCATTAGTTCTACCCTCTTATTGGCTAACTCTCACATCTTGATTAACCCATATCTAGTAATCTGTGTATCACCACGGGGTTGTGGCTTACCCGGAAGATTCTAGCCTACATCCATCTCGGGCCGGAGCTTCATGGCATCTGCCTGACTCTGCTTCTTTCTCCCAGCATTTTGTTCTGTCTACTCCAGCCACCTAAGGGTTGGCCTATCAAAAGACCAAGGCAGTTTCTTTATTAACCAATGAAAGTAATAAATAGACAGATGACCCTCCTACATCACATCTGGAATTGAGGCTGACTCCTGAGCCGGTGCTCTTGATGGCATTCAGCTGGAGTACGGCATTCCCCTCCTCAAACATCCAAGGGTCAGCACCTATCTGAGAGTCCAGAGATCCTTAATGTGAACAAAGTAATCCAGTGGACTTCAGATTCTTTTAAAGAAAGAATAATGTTTCCACTGAACAGGACACCCTTCTTGACTGACTCCTTGATGCTCTCGAGGTCCCAAAACTTGGGCTCTGTCCTTTGCATTCTCTGCCCAGTTTTAGGAAAAAAAAATCCGCTGTAACAGTTTAGCAAACGTTTCCCGCTCTTTTTAATTTTTTTTGTTGTCATTTTGTCTGGAAGATGATGTCTCCTTGGAGTCATCCACCACCTCTGGCTCTTAGACCCTTTCTACCTCTTTCACATAGACCTCTGAGCCCTGAGGGGGAGGCTCTGCTGAAGACATCCCACTGAGGACTGGGTGCTCCAAAGTCTCTCGACCTCTGCACTTTGTTCAGTTTGTGGGTCTGTGTCTTAACACTGAAAAATGCTTCCCTGATGAAGGTAGATCTATTTTAAAACACATACCCCTAGGTTTGCTGTTTCCTTTTGATTATTTTTCATCATAGCCACCCCCTTGCTTTTTGACTTCCAACCTCATTTGTCCTTATACTTGGGAGTTAAATTAGACTTTTCTTTTCTCTGACAAAAGCCCATTATAAAATACACACACACACACACACACACACACACACGTCCTTTGATGAGTAAAAGCCTTTCTTACCTTCTTAAAAAAATCAGGTTCCTTTAATTAATTCATTCACTATCCCACTGCTCTCTGCCATGCTGCTGATAAATACATGGCATAAAAACACATTCAGGTTGCAGACTCAGGAAATGAAACCAGAACAGTTTGACTCTTCACATATTACTATCTAATGCTTATGCCCTGGGCCCATTATTGCCTCTAAGATTCAGTGTGAGCCAATCTACTGCTGCAATGAGTCTGAGAATTAGAAGCTCAGGAGGGCCAGGGAGCAGTTTCTTCTTCAACAGAGCCTGGAGCCAACTGTCACAGGGGTTCATAAAATCCCCAGATCCTTACCTCATACCAGAGCCGCACAAAGGCTGGTCAGTTTGGCTTATCTGTCACTGTCAGGCTTGACTAGAAGGCGCGAGATGGCTGTGAGGTTTGGGAACCATCACAGCCTCACCCTCTTTCCTGTCTGACCAGGTGGGGTCGTTGCCAGAGTACATCTTTATCCCATTGACTGCTGGGGGCTGGTCCATGGCTGTCTTTCAAGGTTTGAGCCACAGTGGAACAGGGAGGCTAGACCGCACACGTTACATATGTGTGATCATGTGCTAGTGCCAATTAGCAGCATGTGTTGTTGATCCTATTTCAGAAGTACCCGACAGTCAGCGGCATCATAGGAGAGAAGGACAGAAATCAGATCGGAGGTAATTTAGAGGCAGAGCGCCATGTGGTGCTATTGTTAGAGAGAGCTGCAGTCATCCCAGGAACAGGGCTGCAAGGCACAAGCCATGGCAGAGGGACACAGTACTTACAGGGTTAGAGAGTTCCCTCTTGCCTGAAACACATTGGCAAGATATATCAGCCAGGAAGCCTGGTAGTCTTTCCCATGGATGGGGGAATGGCTGCTCTGATTTCCTGGTGCATTCAAGTCCCTAGTGCTAGCATAACCATCACAGCGAAGGGAATCAAACAGACTTAGATCTCAAATCCAGAGCTGCCAGACCGCAGGGAGAGAGGCAGGCAGAATGTTACAGTACACCCAGAAAGGAATGGCGGTGAAGCTGCACAAACCCGGGGTAGCTTTCTGACCCCACCCTCCTGAAAAGGGCCATGGCAGCAAAGAAACAGCCTCGGATCTCTGGCAGACACTGCAGTCTAGTTTACTGCATCCATTCCAGCCTTTCCACGTGCCTGTCTGTACTGCAGAGGCTCAAATGTCAAAAACAACCTTATTTCTGCGACTTTCCTGCATCTGGGGTCTTGGGTGTGATTTAAGTTCAAGCAATTCCTGCAGGATATAAATAGAGAATTATGATGAAGAGAGACGGGCAGGTGGCCAGTTTGCATCTTGCTGGCACAAATCACCTCACAGACAGGATGACTCTCTAAGCAGGCTTCCGGCCTTCAATGTCTGCATCAGAAGCAGCCACCTACCCACACTCTGCAGAGGCAGTGTGACTCCCGGGGCTTCCCTGGTGCTGCTCAAGCCCTGCCCAGTGGGGTTTTTATTTTGTTGTTATTGTTGGTGGTGGTGGTGGTCAGACATGGATCAAATCCCTTTCTGCTTCAGCTCGTGAGGATGATTTTTTTTGTAACTGGGTCCCAACACACTATTCATCCTCATTTCACCCCATTTTTTATGAAAAAGGAGAAGACACACCATGTGCGCACGAGCACACTCACACACACACACACACACACACACACACACCGAGAGAGAGAGAGAGACAGACAGACAGACAGACAGACAGACAGACAGACAGACAGACATAGAGAGACAGAAAGACAGAGATAAAGGCAGAGACAGAGGCAAAGACAGAGAGACGGGGAGGGACGGGAGAGAGAGAATATCTTTAAGATGTGTGAAGAGCCTGGGGTGAGCAAGAGGGAAATCCTCACATTCCCTCATCACATGAAAAGTGTTGGCAGGGAAAGGTAAAAAACTGGCCAGATGAAGAATGAGCCAGAAAAGACTTCTGCACAGTTTTTTTTTTATATTTACCACATTTTCTTACTAAAAAAGAAATGTGTTCATATATTCAGGAAATTCAAAAGCCTTGGAGACGAACACTTACATACTTTAAAACTCTTCAAGCAAATTAGAAACAAAGAAATGGAGACGTTTCTCCATTTGAGGGCATCTGCCTGAGCCACGAGGCCACGTGTTCTGACTGGATGGCGTGGGAAGCAGTGCAGAGCAGAAGAGAAAAAAGAGATAAGGTGAAACCCAAGAGCTGAGCACCATGTGGACAGGTGTGTGCCTTGTGTCTTTTCCTTGTGGCTATATAACCCAACACCACACCTTGTGACAGTTGAAATAAATTCACTTGAAGCTTAGAATTTGGAAGTCTGGGGTTGACGGGCTGGCCCGTTTACCCTCCGATGACATTGAAACAGGAACCATTTCGTGCTCGACTCTCTTCTAATCCCTGATGGTGGCCAGGAAGCCTTTGTGCTCCTTGGCCTATAGCATCATGACACCAGTCTCTAGCTGCACTGTGACCTGGCACTCTCTCTATGGGAGGGTCTCTGTGTTCTCTTCATAAGCAGGTACTAAATACAGTGACGGAGAGCCTACTCTCCTCCAGTACTCCACCTTGACTTCTTCTAGTGGGAAATTAGACTCAGACTTTACTATATCTTTGAAGGAATATATTTTTCTCTTTGGGGAAAAAGACTGACATCCCCTCAAGGTCATTCTGTTGTTCAACTTCTATATACTAGTTCATTACAAGTTAATAAAAATGAGCTCAGCTTCACTCAAAAGACTACACCCTCCTCATAGCTGATCCTTTTGTTGCCTTTGAAACAACCAATTCCATTAGTCTCCTCATATACAGGGTGTTCTGAATACCAAAAAACACACCACTGAAAGAAAATAAAGCAGTGGTTCTCAACCTTCCTAGCACTGTGACCCTGTAATCATGGTGTGAAGAACCCCAGCCAAATAAATTATTTCATTGCTACTTCAGAACTGTGATTTTCCTACTGTTATGAACCATAATGTAAACATCTGATAAGTGGGATAGCTGATATGTGACCCCTGTGAAAGGGCCATGACCCGCAGGTTAAGAACCCCTGAAATAAAGGTAAATTCGATGAATCAAGGTAGATAAGAAAAACCATATTCACTAATGGTGAGGTACAAATCTTATAAACATATCCATTTTACCCATCATGAACTTATAAGTTTACTGTAAATTCAGGAGAATCAGCTTATTTTTACTTTAGAAATAGATTAAGAAAATTATAAAATTCTCACAGAAATCCAAAGTCTACAAAAGCAAAACTAGTTGTATAGGTCAGACTTGTGCTACTTAACAAAATGCCGATGTAAATGATTAAACGAGAAAGGATTTACTTTGGCTCATGGTCTCAGAAGTTTCAGTCCGCTCATGCTGGTTAGCTTTGTAACGTCTAGGTGAGGAAGAACATCATGGTGAAGAGGACATGGAGAAGCACCTCTGTGCATGTCACCTCAGGGACACGCCCCCAGTGTCTCACTTCCTCCAGAAAGGCCCCAAATAAGTCCACCACCTGGGGACCCAGGCATCAATGCATGGGCCTGTGAAGGGTACTTCAGACTTAACCATAACCATAACCATTGTTTTGTATAAATGGACAAAGTTGGAAAACTTCCATCTCTAGGTATCAAGTCTTGTTATAAATTTATGGTAGCATGCACTGTGCATTGCCAGTATAAGAATAGCATAGACACAGAATGTCCAAACTGACTGACGGAACAGAAAGAAGGTCCAGAGAGACTCACATGAGAATATTCTCATTACTTTGGTGTTTTTCTTCTTCTTTTTTTCTTTCTATTTATCTGCATGTTCTGGTCAGAGGGTGTACATACGTGCAGGTATGCACACGCATGTAGAGGTCAGAGGTCAACCTTGGGTAGCGCTATTCGGAAACTATCCCCCTTGATGTTCTAAGACATGGTCTCTCACTGGGGCCTGGGGCACACTGATTAGCTTTGCCTCAAGTAGCTGGCCAGTAACAGCAGGAATCTGCTCATCTCCATCTTTCCAGGGTTGGGATTCCAGTCACATGACACAGACTCTTCATGTGGATACTGGTGTCGAGTTCAGATACACCTATTTGCAAGGCAAGCACTTTATGAATCAAAATGTTCTCCCTGCCCCTCATTTGGATTAGGCTCTTAAACAGGATGCAAAAATACCGAACTTAAAGGGAGGAAGATAAACTAATTAGACTGTTAAAATTAAGAAACCCTGTTCACTGAAAGTCACTCTCTAGAGAGTGGACAGACAGCTGACAGATTGAAAGAAAGTATGTTCTCAGAGACTCCTTCCTCCATTCTGTGAGGAACTGCTACTAATCAGTAAGTAAACAGCAAATTAGCTGATAGAAAAACTGACAAACAAACCTGGAACTGACATTTCACAAAAGACTTCTACGTGGTGGAATTAAATACAAAGAAGATGCCCCTCATCCCTGTCATCAGAGAAATGCAAATTAAAGCTACAGATTGACGTCACTGTGTACCCACTAGAATGGAGAAAACAAAAAAAGGAGAGGTGTAACTATCAAGTATTGGTAGGAGTTTGGAGCAAGCCAATCACTTACATGGTGCTGGGGAGAATAGTTAATGGCTTTGGGAAACCCTTCTCTAGCATTTACTAAAGCTGACATCTGCCAATGCTCTTAGAATGGAAGAGATGCTTTACACCATTGTCCAGGCATTCACTTCACTGTTCTGGAACTGTGTGTCCCCCTGTATGAGGATTATTATTTATGACCATTATTTACAGCAACTGTGAAGTCAATAAAACTTACATGCATTAGGAAGCTTCTGAAACTTACAAGCCCTTCCTCCATGTGATGGAAGCAAAACTACAAGGGAGAAGAGAGTCTCTTAGCAGCTGAACTGCCTGCAAGTCTGTGAGTCACCACCCATGCTGGGGTGGAATTTTGGGTGCTGAAGCTGTCCTGAGGCACCCATGATCCTATAAGTAACCCCAATAAACCTACTAGTTCACTAAGCCAGACTTGGGTGAATTGTATCTTTGGTCTGGTGTTGGGGATATAGCTAGGATGAATACATGCTTATTCATTCTGCCTCAGGCAAAGCCAGACATCAATGATCAAGGCAGTACCACTAAGGACAACTGAAGGTGATGGTCCCCTGAGAGACAGGGAGAGGCAAAATAGACTGTTTCCCCATCAATTCTCCATCATGTATCCAGAGCTACTTCATGGACTCTTAAGCCTCCATCACTTCTAGTTTGCCCAGAAAGCAGGTTAAGCATGTTCTCCTGGCTCTAGAGAAATCTTCAGACTCAAGGTGAACAGTCTTTGGTGAACAGAGGAATGACAAAGGATGTAAATGTGATATCAACTCAAATCCATGCTTGTTATAATCACTTGTTTTTCCAGGTAGTAGCTGATCACAATCTAAAGTGATAAAAAGTGCCTGCACTAGGATCATCTGCTGGGTGACAATAACCAGAAACTGATCACACAGCAGTGCAAAGCGTTGACGCTTTACAGCTTCGTTGCTGAAACTGGTAATGATAATGGTTAGGATTTTTCTTGCCATTTGTTTCAGTTTATGGTTAGGTTATTTTTCTTGCCTTTCATTTCAGTTTTGTACTGTGGATAACCCAGATAGTCTCCCTAGGGGCCTCTGAGCCCTTGTTAGCTATGAATGTCATCATTGTTGGTTTTTTGCAGCCAATGGTTTCAAAGTACCAATAAGCTCCTAATGGATCCCCTGGGCTCCAGACATGCTCCTCTACTATGGTTCAAATGACAATTCGAATTCTCCAAAAATCACATTAAAGCTTAATATTTATTGTGAGGGTATTAAGTAAGGCCCTTTAAGATGTGATTAAGCCAAGGACACTGATGAATGGATCAGGAATTTTAACATAAGAGCTCATCAAAGCAAGTTTTCTCTCTTCTGCTCTCTTGCTATATTGAGGACACAGCCAAGATGGATCTCACTAGACAGGAAATGCCAATACTTTGATTGTCCAGACTTCAAAACTTGGGGAATAAATTTTCATACTTTATGAATTATCTATACTCAAGTGCTTTATAACCGGATTACACAAAGACCAAGATATCTTCCTTACCCCATTGTGAAATAACAGTACTAACTTTGTGTGATAATCAGTGCAAATTATCATTACAAGGAACATGATCTCTTTGTCTGCTAAACAGGTGGCTCTGGTGATGTGGGATTTCCCTCTATGTGCTGTGATTAGCATCAATGAAAAAAGGAACTGCTTGAACCTATAGCAGAGCAGAACTTAGCTAGGCGGGGAAAACTAAAGTGAATGCTGGGAAAAAGAAGGGCAGAGTCAGAGAGAAGCCATGGTGTTGCTGCCAAAGATAGACTCACTTTGCTGGTAGGCCACGACCTCGTGATGATGCACAGATTAATGAAGATGGGTTAAATTAAGATGTAAGAGTTAGCAAATAAGAAGCTAGAGCTAATGGGTCAAGCAGTGATTTAAATAATACAGTTTCTGTGTGATTATTTCAGGGCTAAGCAGCCAGGAACAAGCTAGTGGCCTCTTTCAGCAATGATGGAGGGAGGGAGGGAAATATGGAAGGAGAGAGGAATGAAGAAGGGTAAAGGGAGTGACAGAACTGTCTTAGTCACTGTTCTATTGCTGTGAAGAGACATCAGGGCCAAGGAAACTCTTATGAAAGAAATCATTTATTTGGGAGCTTGATTGCAGTTTTAGAGGGTTCCTGGCTGCTAATGTTTTCTTTTATCCCATCAGAGCAGATGATCTCCAACTCATCCACACCTTTTGATCACTGACCTAACCTCTCCTTTACACACAAGACAGAAAATTTTCCACATAGAAGTAGTGCTTGGAGCCCCAGTTTGAGATTCACAGCCCAGGACTGTCTCTTCTGCCCATCCTTATGGGATAACTAGAAACAGAGCCAACAACAAAAGGCAGGAATAGACTTTCCCTGGAATGTCACAGAGGTTAGGTGGCCCACAGAGGACTCATAGCCCCATCTGGAACACTGGGCAGGTTTCTTGGGAGAATTGTCCAGCAGTTACAAGAGCATGGAAAATGGTCTGAGCTCACACTGAACCTGTCTGTCTCCACCAGGGAAACAGATCAGGCTAACTTCACTTCTCTTCATTCTCCACATTACCACAGGTTATCAGAAGCAGAGTAAATCAACATATTCCAATGTGCTGTTTCCAATTGGCTTATTCTTTTTCAGCTTAGAGCAGGTGTTTAAAAAACCAAAAAACAAAACGAACAAACAAAAAATAGCATCACCAGGTGGTGGTGGCACACACCTTTAATTCCAGCAGGCAATCAGATCTCTGTGAGTCTAAGGCCAGCCTGACCTACTGAATGAGTTCCAGGACAGTCAGGGCTGTTATACAGAGTAACCCTGAAAACAAAACAAAACAAACAAACAAACAAAAAACAATGACCAAAAAAGGGGGAGGGGGTCCTAAAGTTACATGCAAGGTAAAAACTCTTTCTCTACAATGCAGTTGCTGTGAACTAGGGTAGTAAGAGATGGGATTAGACTGGAAACCCCAAGAATGTTGCTTGTCTTAGAGTGTGGTTCACCACAATCACTCAGGTGCCGTTTGACTTCCCTCCACAACTTTAGCTACAATACATTTCCAGACAACTTGTTTATTTCAAAGGATGGTCAGCCCTATTCCAAGAGCAGCACTGGGCTTCTGCACCAGCCACACCCATCCCCTGTGGCACAGGTTTGAAATATCTGGATTGCACAGAGTCTAACGACTCCAGGTAGACTCTGAGTTCTGGCAGAGGTCAACATCATCCGCTGTGTGTTTCTGAAGAAGCTCATGTATTTTCTGTCCAGCCTGCATTTGCTACAATACATCATGATTCTTCATTCACATCAAAATACCTCAGAATTCCATCAACCCCGCCCCATGAACATCTTCTTCAATGTCAAGATGCTTGGGCTGTTGAGGGAACATACATTGTCTGAGTATGTGAGAAAAAAAATTCTTTTTTTCTTTTTTTTTTTTTAGATCCCAAACATCATGAAGCTTAGCCAAACTTCTGTGGTCAGGGAGTATGGCTTCTCTTTCTTCTGTCATGCTGCTGTTCCCACAGTCCCAAGCAGGGGGGTGAAATGATGAAAACCGGTATGACACACAGTAAAGGCCACAACTGTCTCACTTTCAGCCATTGGCTGGTTCTCTGTGGGTTTTCCATTTAATCCCACATAGACTTGGGTTGTTTAAAATATGGGCTGAACAAAGGCAGTCTCCCTAGCATGGTAACCATCACACTGCTGCTGCTCCAGGTGTTTGCTCCACTCC
Source organism: Microtus oregoni (assembly GCF_018167655.1). Lineage (NCBI taxonomy): Eukaryota > Metazoa > Chordata > Mammalia > Rodentia > Cricetidae > Microtus > Microtus oregoni. The sequence continues at coordinate 20,772,041 of NW_024543094.1, forward strand.
CCAGCTGGAGAGTGGCCATTCATACACTGTCACGTCTTATCCAAGGGAGATCACCGCACAGACATGCTGTGTTAGCACCCTACGGTCTCAAGCCACCTTTCACACACTCCAATCTCAAGACGAAAATTCTCAGAAATATAAAAATTGTGAAATTTAAAATAGTTACTAATTTATCTAACAGGGAACAACACACTTAGACTACCCAACATTATCCAAACACAGGTAAGCAACTAAGAAAATATGAAATGCCTTTACATTTTTGCAAAATCTCTGCAAAAACATCTGGATTCTAACAATTACTCCTGTATTCAACTGATTTGAAATTTCCCATATTCTGTAGTCTCTGGAAAATTCCACCAAAAACGTATGGGACAATGGAAATGAAAAAGGCCAGCGTATCCTTAGTATCCCTTGAGGACAGGCAGTATAGATCTGTGGTTATGACCGAGTGTGGCAGTGGACAGTGCAGATGCAGTGGTTATGACTGCAGTGTGACAATGGACAGTGCAGATGCAGTGGTTATGATTGCAGTGTGGCAATGGACAGTGCAGATGCAGTGGTTATGATTGCAGTGTGGCAGTGAACAGTGCAGATGCAGTGGTTATGACTGCAGTGTGACAATAGATAGTGCAGATGCAGTGGTTATGATTGCAGTGTGACAATGGACAGTGCAGATGCAGTGGTTATGACTGCAGTGTGACAATAGATAGTGCAGATGCAGTGGTTATGACTGCAGTGTGAAAATGGACAGTGCAGATGCAGTGGTTATGATTGCAGTGTGGCAGTGGACAGTGTAGATGCAGTGGTTATGACCGAGTGTGGCAGTGGACAGTGTAGATGCAGTGGTTATGACTGCAGTGTGGCAGTGGACAGTGTAGATGCAGTGGTTATGACTGCAGTGTGGCAGTGGACAGTGTAGATGCAGTGGTTATGACCGAGTGTGGCAGTGGACAGTGTAGATGCAGTGGTTATGACTGCAGTGTGACAATAGATAGTGCAGATGCAGTGGTTATGACTGCAGTGTGGCGATGGACAGTGCAGATGCAGTGGTTATGACTGCAGTGTGACAATGGACAGTGCAGATGCAGTGGTTATGACTGCAGTGTGGCAATGGACAGTGCAGATGCAGTGGTTATGACTGCAGTGCAGCAGTTGAGAGCTCTGCTCCAGTACCACACAGCCCTGGCTCAGCAGACCCATTACCGCTCTGTTTGTTTCTCTACCTCAAGAACTTTACTCATTATTTTGATCAGTAAATGGGTACTAAAGTCTGTTGTGAACCAGGTATTAAGACATATGGGCTGTGTGTGTGTGTGTGTATGTCCTTTGCAGATATGTTTACTCCTAACCTTGATATGACTGCCTTTGGGAGGTAATTAGATCAGAACTAGGCTCTTGTGAATGATGCTGTAACTTGAACATGAGATGCCCAAGGTCGTGTGTTTGAATGTTTGGTTGCCAGATGATGATGCTGTTTTGAGTAATTAAGGAACATTAGTGACACGGGGCCTAATGTTGCTAGGTGCCTAGCAGTGGGCATTGAAGGGTAAATCTCTGCCTTCAGAATGCTGGGATTACACTAACGCATCAGATCTGAAAACAAGTGTTAACCACAGACATAACGCAGATGACCACTCACTTCTGGTGCTTTCTCCACCTCGTAGTACAAATATGAAAACAAGAAAACGTAAGTGTGATGGGATCCTATCTAGAGACCATGGTGTGGAAGCAGAAATGGCTAGCACCTTGCAAGTGGAACTAGGACAGGATGAATTGCATTGACGTTACACTCCAAGATCTGCACCCCTCCCTGCAAGCTAGTATCCACTTCAAGCTTAGGATGCTCAGACTATGAAATATACATTCACACCACTTTCAGATGTGGCAGATGAGTCCCAGGGAGCCCCAGAGATAGCAGATAGATTCTTGTTTGCCTTCCCAACGAGACACAGAAGAAATTAGTTATGCATGTTTCTGTACATATTTGTTCTTCCTCCAGCGTCTCGGGGGCCGCCAGAAGCTCAGATGTACCCACGGAGGCCATGCAGGGCTCACCACAGAGTACACACTGTGATGACAGCAATCAGAGGCCTTCTCTCTGTGGTCGGAAGCTGACTTGGTAAACCTGGAGACACTGCTCTTCCCAGTGTCCCCTAGAGCGCTCTTGGCATCTCCCCTCCCATTGGCCTTTCTGCCAAGGTCTTCTCTAGGACACACAGAGTATCTGACAACTTCAGGTCTCTCAGTGGAGCTGCAACCTTCCTGTCAACTTCAGCTACAGGTACCTGACACCTGCATCACGTCTCCTCTTGATGGAATAGGTGTCTGGTTGTGACTAAGGCCTCTCATATCTGCTTCTTACCAAAGTCTGACAATGTCACCTCTTAATGGTTTTCAGAATGGAGGAGATATCTCAGTGGGTGAAAGTACTTGCTACGCAACCATGAGAAATTGAGTTCAAATTGCCAGAACTCTCCAAAAAGTCTCAGAGCTCAAGTGTCTGTAACCACAGAGCCTCTATGGAGAGATAAGAAGTAGAGACAGGAGAATTCCCAGAAGCCTGTACACCAGAGAGCCTGACATATGTATTGGGGATGGGGCAAAAAACAGAGACCCTGTCTCAACCAAGGTATAAGGTGGAGACCAACTCCTGATAATGTCATCTGTTCACACATGGACACTCACAAACGTGTGCATGCACACTACACACATGCATATACATCCATGTATACACACACCCCTATATACATACACATACACACACACCCCACACACATACCACACACATACAAACTTTCTTGACACTTGAGACTAGCTGAAGGCTTCTTTCTTGTGTCCACACTCTATGCCCAGCACAAGGCTCAGGGGTCAACTCTTCCAGTCTGGGCATTTTAAGTTCACCGTTCACACTGCCAACAGAGGTTTTAGTCTAAGACCCTTACTACTCCGGAAGTCACATGAGAAGCAGGTTAAGTGTTCAGGGTTGGGAAATAGACATGGCTGCAAACCCTGCAGAGAGCTGACTTGTTGGTTTTTTAATTTTCTTCTTTGCCAATGGTGGGCAATAAGTCCTAACTCTAAGGTGCTTAGGGCACTATATTATTAGCTGTAGTAAGTATTCATTAGGTGGTCACTGTTAAGATTATCAAACTTAATATTCTTACATGCTAGGGATGTGGCCCACTGGTAGAGTGCTTGCTTAGCATGTACTAAGCATGAAGCCCTAGGTTTGACCCCAGCACCACCCCCAAGTCCTGTACACACATACCTTGCATAATATATCATCACTAACAGAAAGAATTCCAAGTCCTAGTTCCCATATATGTTCCAGGATGTGTTTGAATAGAAAAGGGGCATTGTCAAAGACTCCAAAGGGGACTAACTTGTTTCTGTTATTTAAATCAGATATTTGTTCCGTTCTATTCAAAGAGAGTCCTACATTGCTAACAGGTCGCATTGTTGAAGAGGGTCGTGTGCACAGCCCAACCTGAGAGGAGTCCCAGGTTACTAAGATACTCCCTATGCATGCCACTTTTTTTTTTCCCAAGCACCAATGCCAGCTCCATACATCAGTGGTGCTGGTTCAAAAACTGGCTTTTCTTCAGATTGGGCAATTCGGGTAACTGAGAGTTAGCCAAAACCAGACTATGAAATGAGGCTCTCACTAAAAGGGGTGTCACGGCACTCTGGCAGTGCTATCTGTCCTCCGCCACCAGTCTATGGATCCTGTAGGAAGAGGCCCCCACAATCAGTCTGTGGCCCTGAACAGGTTCAGAAGCACATCACTAACCCTAAGGGGGAAGAAAAGTCATTACCTGACTCTAAGCATCCTGCATTCCATCCAATTTAAATAATGCTGTCTCCGGTGTTGTCTGCCATTCATTTTAATAGCTCAGCCTATTTTCAGTACAAACGGAGATATCTGCTGCCTTCAAATTAGCCTCTGGTGCTCATCATTAAGTCATCAAGCCATTCCCTGCCAGAACTTGCATTCCTTAATATTGAAATATTTTCTGGTTTATTATCTATAGTCAACAGCTGATCTTCCCCAACCAAATGAATGTGCATTCAGCTAGTGGTGGGCACTACCTATACCAGGTCAATCAGTCATGATAGGTACATTGTTACCCACTGAAGCCACACACCCAGACAGATTTGATGTGACAATCACTATTTCCCTTGGGTCCTGTAGCATTTCAGAGCAGAAACGTCATAGCACCGGCAGACCTAAGTTCAAATCCTTTCCCTACTGTTTTATATCTGTGTGACCTCAGGTAGGTTTCTTGACCTCTCTGGACTCATTTACTCTTTTGCAGAACCTGAGCTAATCATACCCATCTTGTATAAAGTTTGGAGTATGAAGACTAAAAGAAGAATATGCATCTTTGTGATGGTGGTGGTACTGGTGGTGGTGGCAGTGGTACTGGTGCTGGTGCTGGTGGTACTGGTGGTGGTGGTGGTGATGGTGGTGCTGGTGCTGGTGTTGGTGGGAGGTGCCTAAGCCCAGTCACCACCAATCAGTAGCCTTAAACAAATGTCAGTTTCCTTTCTATTCCTTATTCTTGACTACAGTGGTATTGATTAATGTTTTGTTTGTTGAGTTGACAGAGCCTGAAGGGCCATTACTCGAGAGTCTCCAAGTGGAGTGCTGATGGGAGTCTGGCCGTAGAGAGAGAACAAAGTAGAACTCAGTGGCTTCTGACATTATTGAATTTGCAAAGCTTGTGATCACCCAGTGGGTAAAGGAGCATGAGAGCTATGCTGAGCTGTACTATGCTCAGGGTTACTATGAATGTGCTCCCTATCCCAGCATCACGTGTTAGAATCTTAATGGCCACTGGATGGTGTGGAGATGGAGCCTTCATGATGTGCAGCCTAGAGGACAACCATTATGCATGGGGACTCCAGTCTGTGAAAGCAGCAATACAGAGCTAACAGCTAGCTATGCTGAGAAAGGATGAAATCAAGATGGCTTGGTCCTTTTCTGACATCTCCACTTCCCTTTCTTCTCCACTGCCAGGAAAGCCATCATCAGCGTGCTGGTTAGCTTTATGTCAGCTTGATACAAGCTAGAATTATCTGAAAGGAGGGCACCTCAATTGAGAAAATGCCTCCATACAATCTGTCTTAGGCCATTTTCTTAATTAGTACTGATGAAGGAGAGCACAGCCCATTGCAGGCGGTGCCATCCTTGGGCTGTTAGTCCTGGGTCCTATAAGAAAGCAGACTAAGTAAGCCATGGGGCGTGTTACCAGAGGCTGTTCTTTTCCAGTTACCCATATCCAAATAATCACACAGAAACTATACTAATTACAACACTGTTTTGCCTATTAGTTCAGGCTTCTTATTAACTAACTCATATTTTAAATTAACCCATTTCTATTCTATGTATCACCACAAGGTTGTGGCTTACCGAGTTCTGACATCTTTCTCCTTTGGCAGCTACGTGGCATCTCCTTAACTCTGCCTACTCTCTTTATGCACCTCTTCCAGCCCTGCCATAGGTCAAAAGAGTTTTATTCATTACCCAATAAGAGCAACACATATATAGAAGGACTTCTCACATCATCTTCCCTTTTCTGTCTAAATATAATAAAATGTTATCAAGCAACAATTATAGTTACAATATTTAGACTATTTACATTTGGCAAATTAAGGAAAATTCTCTATCATCTATCGTATCTTCGTGAGTCTAAAGTTTTATATCTAATTATCCTTTATCATAACTAAGGAAAACTATAACTATCTGTCTTCAACTCCACCAAAGACTCCAGGAGGATATAATATTACCTAAGTAAAGAGGAAGTGCATTGTAAGCAACTTCCAAAACTCTAGAATTGACAGAGACACCTCACTGCCTGGACAGTCACCCAAACTTCTTCTGTAACATTGGGGCATTCATCTTTAGCCTATAGGCCTATAGTATCCAGCAGACTTTTCCATAAAGCAGGAAATTTGAAGATCTATTCTATCTTGTAATGGAAAAGTCCATCAGTTGCTTTCTCCTGTGTCCTGAGAATGTCTGGCAGTTTCTTCTGTGAAGCAAGAACCCTGAAGGACCATCCTATCTTTTGGAAAGGTCAACAGTCACTTTTCTATGATTCCCGCATGTCCAGTTCATATAGCATACCATTAAGCAGTCCAGGCAAGAACAGTTTCTTACCCAAATGGCTAGTCTTATTATATTGAAGGCAAATTTCATAATGTGTTTCTTCAATGCCCACCAACCTTTCTGAAGTAATTGGTGCTGCCAGAAGCGGATACATCTCACTGTCAAGAAAAGTCTATGTTCTTAAATCCTTTTAAATGCTATATTTAATAGCTCTTTGAAGTACTGAAGATTATATAAATATGCCTCTGCATATCTAGAAAATCTAAATAATATGACTACAAGTTTGACTATTATAAATGACTACTTGTTAATGCCTAATTTTAATTATACATTATATTTTTAAATGAGCTACACAAACACATAATACCTTAAACAAGAGTAGAAACATACACATAACAAAATTGACCTTAAATTAGTATCAAAATACAAAAGTCCATACCAATGTAAAGTATTCATTTATATATCATATCTCCCTTATTTTTTTAGATATTGATTGTGATCATTAATCACTTATAATAAAGCCCCTTTAAATGAAAACAAACATTTACAAACAATCATTTTGGGAATTTTGGCATTGTTTTCTCCAAACTACTTCCTGCTGTTTGCTGGGTGAAGTATTTTAGGGGTTCACAGAGATCTTTTGGGGGATCTTGTTCCATCAAGCCACATTAACCTGAAAGGAATCCATAGGTTCTCATCTTCTGTGGAAACAAAAGGAGAACCAGAGAACCTCTTTTCCAAAGTAACATATCATTAGACCCAAATTTTGAAGTCCAGATATCTTTAAAATATATATGTTGGTTAATCTTAGTAGCCCCCAGAATCAAATGTCTCTCTGTAGTCAAAAAATTCAAAGAAACACAAAAATATACATAATCCATCTTTCTGCATATATACCATCTTTATGTGTCTTATTTTTCTTTAGTCCTTCAATCTAGGATTGTCTGTACTCTGTATCTTTAAATATTCTTCTTTTAACTATTCATTTATTGTAACTATCTATACTCTTTTTCTCTGTCTCCCAAAATTGTGTACATTTTTTTAACACACTGTGTCTCATTCAGAGGTTATTTTTTTTTATGTCGGAATGTCTGTTCTATTGTGTATCTGAAATTCTTTTCTGACAAAGAGCATTTTAAAATGATAATCAGTATAGTCACAGCAGCCCTGGATGCCAGCCCCACTTCTCTTGGCCTTTTAACATGGCAGAGGTACATTCACTACCTCTGCGAGCCATGCTTACAGCCCCAGCTCCAGGGATGCAGCAGGTCTATGTTTCCATTAAGCAAGTTGTAGCATACTCCTCACAAACCCCATTTAAGTACAGGACCTCCCAAAAGAGCCAGAGTTCATGCTACCAGCATGAACCAGGAAGCCACCATTTTTTAGAGAAGCTGCACAGCTGTTTTTTCTGCTAATGCTGAGTCAGGAAGCCTTCTCCTAGAGGAGTCACACCTCTGCTCACTGTCAGCAAACAGAGTCTATCTGAAAAAAAATGCAGCTACAAAGAAGCTCTTTTCTTTCTTTTGTTCTTTTGTGTCTAGAATTCCTTCCCAAGCTCTCTCAGTTTTTATGTGGATGTAGTTGCCCCATGTTACACTATTTTGTAAGTGGAGGCTGTTCATTCATTCCCCAGCTTCCCAGATCCAAATAACCACATAGAAACTATATTAATTACAACACTTTTTTGGCCTATTAGCTCAGGATTCTTATTAACTAACTCTTAAATCTTAAATTAACCCATTTCTATTATATTGTGTATTACCATGAGGCTATAGCTTACCAGGTTCTGGCATCTTCAGCAGCTACATGGCATCTCTTTGACTCTGCCTACTTCCTCTATATATCTCTTCCAGCCCAGCTATATTATGTCCTGCCATAAACTGAAGCCATTTCATTCATTAACCAATAAGAGCAACACATATACAGAAGGACATTTCCCACATCAGGGGAGCAAGTCAGCACCCCTCCATCTCTTCTGTACCAGATCCACCCAAGTTCCTACCACATTTGAATTCCTGTCCTGATTCCCTTCAATATTAGTATTGCTGTGGAAGTGTAAGTCAAACAAACCCTTTCCTCCCTGACTTGTTTTGGTCCTTGTGTTTTGTTAAAGCAATAGAAACCCTAACCAAAACAACCAGCATGTTGGTACCCAAGAACTGTGAATACTTCTTTTCTTTGTATAACACTGTCCTGGATAGTTTTTATCATCAACTTGACACAACCATGATTTATCTGGGAAGAGGGAGTCTCAACTGAGGAATTAGCCACATCAAATTGCTCTGCTACTATGCCTATGGGCAACTGTCTTGATTAATGTTGATAGATGGAGAGCATCTTGTCAATGTGGACATTGGCACCTCTGGGTGGTTAGTCTTGGGTTGTGTAAGGAAGCTGGCTAATCATAAGTCAGCAAGCAAGCGAGAGGGGGTGAGAGAGTAAGCAGCATCCCTTCGTGGTCTCTGCCTCAGTTTCTGTTTGAGCTCCTGCCCTGACTTCCCTCAATGATGAGAAATTGAAGCTAATTAAACCGCTTCCCCCTCCAGGTTGCTTTTGGCCATGGTGTTTATCACAGCGGTGGAAAGAAAACAGGACAAGCACATTTCAGTCACTTTGCTGTGGCAATGAGAAGGGACCAAGGCATGGTCTGTGGTAGACAGCTGCAGCTATGGTTTCTGCTTTGCTCACACGTCTCTAGGACCTGGCACCTTTGGTATCCCCTCTCACACTGGCTCTGGGTTTGGCAGTATGACTAGCCGGGGATAATGGAACAATAAATACAAATGGGACTGGGTCAGGGACTTGTAGAATAGTCACACCTAAGAACATGCTGACATTGGCATCATCAGAGTTTGTAACCATCATTTCAGCAGGCATAGGCTAACCTGCTGGAAGAAGAGAGACTGTGGGGAAATGACTAGCCAGCAGGCCCAGCTTCCCTTCCAAGACATAAGAGGCAGCCAAACCCAGGACAAAATGAGAAGCTGAACATAGAGCCAGTCCATTCACAAGGTGATAGTATTTCTTGTAATGCAGCCAAACTAACTGCCTGATAAAAGTGCCGTTCCCTGCCTTGAGTAGGGATCCTGGCTGGGGAAGAAAATAAACTACATGCAGGTCACAGCTAAGAGCTGGGTAAATGGTTAGTACTCAGAGAATCCCTCTGAAGGAGAAACGTAATTGTCCTTAAACACATAGCTCATTCCACCTGGAAAGCGTTTACCACGTTTGTAATAAGGCCCAGCACCACAGGTGCAGGCCTCAAGTCAGCCTCTGTCCATCATGTGGCCACATCTCCTAAGTGAGGACAGGACTGTTGCTTCCACAGACAGACAAGGGTTAATGTCTCACCTAGGCTCACCCTGAAGGGAAGTGGCAGTGCATGAATCTAAATCCAAGCACTCCATCTTCATTACACGGTTTCTCTATATTTAGGGGAACTTGATGTAAAATTCAACAAGCATCTGATGTAGCTATTCTTAAGTCCCACATGTCAGCTAGGAGAGAGCGACACAGGAGCAGCCTCTCTGAGTACTCCACTCTCAACTCACTCTTCCTACCAAAGAGAATAGAGCCCCAGAGGGAACCTGTCCCCCATTCATTGCCTAATCTTGGAGATGGGGCCATCTCTTGTTTGATGGTGATGAAGGAAGTTGGTGGAGAGGCCCCTTCACCTCACCTTCTGGCGACACTTCTTTCAGCCAGTAGACTCAGAAGGGAAACAGGAATGCAAGGGAGAGCCCACATACACATGCCTGTCAGCATTCACAAGATGAACAAGGAGAAGGAAATAATAGTCATAGAAATCCTTTCTAATTCTGTAAACGGCCAACACAATCCCACTACATGTGTTATTTCTCTCTTCTGTGTTCAGACAGAAAACTGTCTGAGGAATGAGACAGCTGAGGATTTTGTCTGTGAACATAGGCTGCTTACAGAGACCTAGGTGACCTAACCTGCCTTCGTTGTGGTACAACCTGTGGCTTCTGGGAGGTAAGCCCGTACAGTCTCTTAACATTGTGGAAAGCAGTTCCACTTCTTGTTACAGAGAGAGAGAGGAGAGAGAGAGAGAGAGAGAGAGAGAGAGAGAGAGAGAGAGAGGAGAGAATTTGCTGGTGTGGCATGTGTCAGGAATTTCATGTATATTGATGAGGATTATTATATTTTAAATGTGTTTAGAGACCCTCAACCCTGGGAGGCATGGGCAGACTGAAAACCAACTTGCAGTGAATATTTATCAGGCTGTTATTAAGCACCTTGATAATTGCCCTCCATGCATCTTTATCAGCTGATTCTCTAGATAGAGCTGGAAAGGAAAGACTATTCATTTCCTTGTTTTAGACATGGAGAGCCCATCCCGGTGTCTCATGCCTGGAATGCCAGCACTTGGCCGAGGGAAATGATGTTAAGAAAAAGTTATGAGATCAGGGCCTGCCTGGGCTGTATAGAGAGATCCTATCAAGACTGTGATGGAAAGGATGGAGAAAGAAGACAGAGATGAAGACAACAGAGACCACCAGGGAGAAACGGGAAAGGGGACTAACTGAGAATGTGCAGTTTTATCCAAAGTCCCAGAGCTGAAAGTGACAGGCAGGGTTCAAATTTTTGCAACTTGGTATTGGGGGGCCAAATTTTGAAGGCGGTGGCTTTTAACTGTTCAAAATAAACACACAACAGATAGAATGAATAAGGAAATGTTTGTTCAAAGATATTCTTCAAACTGGAAATATAGGCTAGAGTAAACATTTCTAGTTTGGCAGAGGTATTAAATGGAGTTAACTATATAGTCAGTCACATGTCACTCAGAAAACTGTCTGAGGAATGAGACAGCTGAGGATTTTGTCTGTGAACATAGGCTGCTTACAGAGACCTAGGTGACCTAACCTGCCTTCGTTGTGGTACAACCTGTGGCTTCTGGGAGGTAAGCCCGTACAGTCTCTTAACACAAGGAATAGTATTAGTAACAACAGCAGAAATATTTGCATATCTAAGTATAGCTAAGCATAGGAAAGCTACAGTTAAAAGAAAGGTATGAAATGGCTTAAGGCCCGCAGGATGGGAAGTCATGCAGTACATCAGTGACTAACAGAAAATGACCGAAAGCCTGGACATGTGTGACTAACACAGATTAGCAGTCTCTGCTTTGGCTGCACTGACGTTACTTCATTTCTTTTTTTTTTTCTGATTCAATAATAAATTAACTTTACCTTATTGCAACATATAACTTTGTAAATATTTCTTTGTAGAAATCTAGTGAGACTATTTAGAAAGCATATTGCACAGCTGCAAAAAAGATCTCCTTCCTTGCCTAGCGTGTACAAGCTCAAGATTTGACCCTCAGAGTCTCTCTCTCTCTCTCTCTCTCTCTCTCTCTCTTTTTTTTTTTTTTTGCACTTAAGTGCCTTTGTTAGGACAGAGAAACCCAGAAAGTGTTGCCTCCCAGAACATTGCTCCGGGGATTCCCCAGAAGACATCTGGGAAGCAAGCATTGATGGAAGACATCTGGTATACCAGAAGCTGGCATGCCTCCTTAGCCTTCTCCACCCAGCTCCAGAGAAAGATGGGAGAGAGAGCATTGTTTGAGTCCCTTCGTTTCTTTTGGGGCAGATGTCACAAAATTCCCAAACAAGAATTTGTGTTGGAGGACATTAGGTAAGAAAACATTTTCTTTTTGGTTAAATGAAAATCTGTACATAGATAATTAGAGAGAGAGAGAGAGAGAGAGAGAGACCGAGAGACAGAGAAATCACTTTACAACCTTATTCTATAAGATTTTTTTTTTTTTACTTTTTTGTTGTTATTCTTGCTCTTGTTAAGAAGTCGGACACAAACACACTCACTAGCCTAGGTCAGCAGAGGTTCAGAATCAACACCACTGTCTTCCATCTCCACATCTCACCATTCTGGAAGGTCTTTGGGGTCAACAACTAATGTGTGGAGGTGGAGCTGTCATCTATGATATCAATGCCCTATTCTGGATTCCCTCCTGAAGTTCCTGCCTGAACCTTCACCTTTTTTTTTGAACATATGTTTGCTTTGTGTACCACATGTGTGCAGTGCCTACTGAAGCCAGAAGAGGGCATCTGATTGCCTGGGACTGGGGTTATAGATGGCCACTGTGTGGGTGCTAGGAACCAAACCTGGAACAGCAAGTGCTCCTAACTGCTGAGACATCTCTCCAACCCATTCATTTTTAAAATAAGTAAACAAAGCACATTATAAAACATTGAAAAATTTACTGCAGGTAATTCATAAGCCAGTAGCCCAGCTATTGATTGTCATTATGAATAGGACATAATCATATGTATTGTGTTGTTCTATGACTCCATATATAAGCATTTCTATAAACACAAGGGTAGGAACATCATGGTAGTTATCCATTGCTGGATGATACGAGGGATTTCTCAGTTCCATCATGAAACACCATGATATATGTGGTCTTTCATTAACCAAAACTTTGTTATACAATATACAATGGTACTATAAATGTAGTCCTAAGCCACTAAGGGTTAATATACAGTGGGTATTTAAAATTCAGAATTTCAAGGAACAAAAATAATAATTAAAAACCCCTGTAGTGGCTTTAAATACTCACATGCACACAGCCACGCACAGCTCTACCCACATCTACAGATGTCTTCCATCTGGCTCAAAATGGCTGCCACACCTCCATCCAGGTCTAGTAAGGGGAGCATCCAAACTGCCTAGGCTCCCACAAAGCCATTACGTACAGTAGGATCAAAAACCCATTGCCATTGATCTTGAGTTCTCAGTAGTCCTCTTTGTCCGCTATGTTCAGCGAGTCCGGTTTTATCCCAGGCTTTTTCAGACCCAGGCCAGCTGGCCTTGGTGAGTTCCCGATAGAACATCCCCATTCTTTCAGTGTGTGGGTGCACCCCTCGCGGTCCTGAGTTCCTTGCTCGTGCTCTCTCCTTCTGCTCCTGTCCTTGGACTTCCCACAAGGCAGGGAACCCTGATCACTCTTTAGGCTGATGAGGGAGGGTGACTTTATTGGGGGAGGGGGAGGGAAATGGGAGGCGGTGGCAGGGAAGAGACAGAAATCTTTAATAAATAAATAAATTAAAAAAAAAACACCAAGTAGTAAGAACTACCAAAAAAAAAAGCTAGCAAAACTATGCTTACATCAACATTACATTTGCCAATTAATAAACATAGAATTATGAAGCTTAAAAAAATGGCTGCCACAACTGTCCTCTCTTTCCAGTCAGAAGAAGTGGAAGAAAAAAAGGAAAACAGAAGAAAGTAAAGGAAAAGCACAAGCTTTAAAGAATAGTTCCTGGGCCAGGTGTGGCAATGCACTGCTTTCATTCATCACAGCTCTTGGGAGGCAGAGGCAGGCGGATCTCTCTGAGTTCGAGGCTAGCCTGATCGACAAAGCAAGCTCCAGGACAACTAGGGCTGTTACACAGAGAAAATAAAACAAAAACAAATCAAATAAAAGGCTGGATTCAGCCTCCCTATATTCAGCCTTCCAGAAGGTCTGCATATTGTCAGGCAATGGTGGCACACGCCTTTAATCCCAACACTTGGAAGGCAGAGGCAGGTGGATCTATAAATTCCTGAGTTCAGAGCCAGCCTCATCTATACAGTGAATTCCAATATAATCAGAGCTACTCAGAGAAACCCTGTCTCAAAATTTCAAAAAATTAATAATGACAATAATAATAATAATATTCCTGGAAGCTGCACACACCAATTTCATTTACATGGCATTGTCCAGGATTTAGGCACATGCCCATATTCATTTGTGAGGGAGGCTGAAATTTGCAGTCCATATTCCAAGAGACTCTAGGTAGAGCAAAATGGGAAGTCAGAAGCAGAGAGAGCAAACATTGGTCTGTACAACACACAGCCTAGCAAGAAAGGACCTCCGCGAGCTGCCACTATTTTCTTCAGCAGCTCACCAAGCTCATGTCAGCTGACATCTTTCCCTCCATGCTCTCCACCCTACCCCTCTGCAGTTAAAGTCCCCACGTTCTTCTCTTCTCCCGCCTGTGTGTCTGCACACCCTTTCCCTTCCTAGTTCTTCACTTCTGTCTCCTCTGAAGCTCCATTCTCTAGCTGTTGCTCAAACCACTCCTTCGTCCTCCACGATACCATGCATTCATTCCCCTTTCATGTCGGGACAAGGTGTTGTCCAACTGCTTACTCACTGCTCCTTGCGCTCCCGCTCACTTTCACCCCCTCTCCCCCCAGAGCACTGCGCAGCCCCTGCCTAGCACACGACAACACAAACTCCTTGCAGCTCTCTGCTGGAAAAATCCAAGCAATTGATCACTGGGGTCTAGATATGTTTGGGTGTGCGTTTGCTTTTTAAATGCATTTTGTGAGCTAACACAACTGGTATAGCTCTGATATTAAGACTTTAAGAGAGAAATATGCCTGGAGTCTTGCACCACGGTGCCAGTCATTCTGTCATGTTCCTGAAAGGAACCATTTGAGTGGAAGTGTGAAAGTGTGTGAAGGGATTGTACATGATCAAGTATGTACACATACATGTATATGCACATCCGTGTGGGGAGCAGAGGTTAGACCCAGTTAGAGTTGCTCAAAGGTACAGCATCTTGTTTTTTGCTTTTGTATTTGTGTGTAGGGAATGCATGTGTGCTTCTATCATTATGAAGCTACAAATGTATGTGGGGAACGCATGCATGAGTGTGTGTGTCTACACATGTGAACATACATGTGGAAACCAGGGGTTGATGTCAAGTGTCATCCTCAATCACTCTCTACCTTGTACACTGAACAGAGTTTCTCATTGTTACACAGAGCTCAGAGATATTGGAACTCTGGCCAGTCAGCTTGCTTCAGGGATATTCTGTCTCCATTTCTTTTGAGATCTAGTCTCTCTCTGAGATTTACAAGTCCCCAAACAGGCTATGTTAGCTAGCTAGTGAACCCCGGGAATCTACCTGTCTCTACATTTACAACTTTGGAGTTACAAGTGTGCACCACCATCCTGGGTTCCTTACAGGGATGCTTAACCCAGGTCCTTCCTCATGTTTGCATGGCAAACATGTTCACCAAGTTAGCGATCTCCCAGCTCCCAAATGCATCATTTTTATTAGTGTCTTTTCTAGCTCCCAGGGCTAATGCATATGCAAACAGATATGAATATATGCTTCTTTCCCTCTGCGTCCTCTGCTAAAGTTAGATCCTTCTGTGCCTTGTGAGCTTTTACACTCCCAGCGAACATCGGCTCATACCAACCCTAACCATGTCAGGAATGGGAACACCCTCATTCCTCTTCCGCAGTGGCACGGCACCCCACTGTGTGGATATGCCATTGCTGCTCCTCACACATCCCCTCATTATCACTACAGACAATGCTGCAGATGTGATCTCATATACAGAGAAATGAATCTAAAATAACCCCTAAATGCGATCTCTGTCAGAAAGGGTAAATGCATCTGTCATTCGGTAGCTATTGTGGCTTGGCATTTTAAACTTTGAAAAGAAACCCCAGTATGAAAAAGGTTGCCTTCCAGGAGTCTCTTTTAAAAAAAATCTTTTCTAAGGAAATAAAGCATGAAGATATTCAGGGCAAATTAGCTTATTGTCATTAGGCTGCTCTGTCACATTGGTGGTGGCTTAGGGAGAGACCAGGTGTAAGGATTCGCTGAAGCTTAGCCCTTTCTTACAAATGCAAGGCATTTCAGCCCAGTGATTGTCTGGCATTTACCAAAAGGCCATTTCTGCTTGTGGTTTGCAGCATGACAAGCTTTGCATGGCGTTAGAGACAAGATGACAAATTTCTCACACTGGAGACACTTCTCTGGAAGCAAGAGACTGGCTTCTCACTCTGCTCAGAGAGCTTTGAAAACACTACAGCAGATCAGACTGTGGGACCATCTGTGATGCCTTCTCCCTGGGGGTGGGGATGAGCAGAAGCAGCTCTCTGGACCTTAGCAAATGTATTGAAGCTGGACCACAGAGAGGGACACCAGGGTCCTTCTGTCCCAACCAGATGTCTGTGTTAAACGAGCTCCCCAAACCTCTCCAAACAAGCACCTGAACTGACTGGTTAAATGTTCTTTATCCCACAAAGACTAGTCTCCAAGAACAGGCTTAGAAACCATCCAAGGTCACACAGGTCAGAAGCACCAAGGATTAGAAAGAGGTAAGATCAATACTTCAACCTACTCAAATCAGCCAGCGTGCCCACCAGTCCCTGCCAAAGAGAGTGAGGTACTGGCTACCCACACTGTATGGACCAATGAACCTGGGGCCATGGCTGGTCCAGACATAAGACTCAGTACATTAGCACAGCAGTAAAAGGATGCCACCCCATGGGCTTCGGGAGATACTATAACCATATTGTATTAAAGAGGCAAAGATTTGGGGCAAATTAGGGATGGCCAGAGTTATAAAGAAAGGAATGCTTGTTTCCATGGTTCCCGAATACTCCTTTGTATCTTACTCTCTTTCCACCAACCCACTGTCCTCTCCCTCTGGATAAGGCAGTAGGCTCTCAGCAGAGGCACAGCTTCCTTCCTTTTTCATCCTCAACACAGTGGCCACAGTGACCCTATTCACCGATGGCAGACCTGTAGCTGCTTTCTTCCAAATGCTTCCCTGGTCCCCCTTCCAGGTCAATCATTCCATCACCTGGACTCTCATCCCTTGCTGCTCTCCCCAGGCCTCCACTCCCTGCTACTCTGGGCTTCCTAATTGTTCCTCGATTGTCGGAATTCTGCCTCTGGGAAGAATTTAGCACGTGCTGAACTCCCTGGAAGTCTGGAAGAAGTTCCAGCTGCACAACCACACGGCTCAAAGCCTCAGGGGATCTTTCTTGCTGAGCTCCTGCCCAGCCATCCTGCTCTAAGAAGCACTGAATGGCCTTTCCATTGGGGTTTTAACCTCCCCCAATTTCCCCCACAGTACTTTATATCACACACACACACACACACACACACACACACACACACACACACCACATGCACACATACACATTCATTTTGCTAATTGACTTTCTCGTCACTTCACAGACGAGCAGAGTACCAGGGACATTGAAGGCCCCACAGATTTATTTAATAAATGAACACACAAATGAAGGGATATAGTCCCACAAGAGACTTGATCTGCCTTTTTATCAAAGAATCAGCCAGAACACAAAGACACTGTCCCCACCAGTGCCACAGGCTCAGCAACAGCAGACAACAGCAGAAATAGTGAACTGTCCTTGCTGCATTTGGGAGAAGAAAGGTCAGAGTTTCACACCAGAGGACAGCTCTTTACAGTGGCTGTTTGACAGCATAGCACCTAGGGGATAGCATTTTGGCTAACATTTTCTTGGATGTACTTCTCTCTGTGACCCCCCTGACTGTTTGTTACCTGGCTGAAAGGGGCGGCAGTAGAACATATGGGCTCTGTTGTGTGTCAACACTGATGACACGGAATGTCTGAGACTCGGAGCTCATAGACTGTGACAAACACCTGCAAGTGGACTCATCCCTCAGGGTCAGCCAAGTATGACCGAAGCAGCTGGCCTTCTGCAGCCTGAGTGGTGAGCAGACAGGATGATGGGGCATTGTGTCTCTTCACCAAAGCCATGCTTTTACGTTACTTTAGATGTGACAGTAAAGCCAGAGGACACCCACACACAGACACACATAGGTATGCATGTGGCCGAGACAGGCAGACAGACAGACAGACAGGCAGATACACGTCTCTACCTTTTCTGTTAGCAATCAGGCCACAGTGAGGTCATGGTGCATAGGAGTGTAAGAGTAGGAAGGTGGAGAGAGGAAGGGTATCTCTTTTGTCCATTTATAGCAAACGTCTCTATTCACATCTCATAGGATCACGAACTAGCTACTTATAAAATATGAATACATGTTGTTACTTAGCTTCTCTAGGATCATGGACTATAGGCTCAATATCCTTTGCTTTACAACTAGTATCCACTAATGAGAGAGTACATATCATATCTATCTTTTTGGGCCTGGGTTACCTCACTCAGGATGGTTTTTTCTAATTTCATCTATTTGCATGCAAATTCCAAGATGTCATTGTTTTTTACCACTGAGTAGTACTCTAAAGTGTAAATGTGCCACATTTCCTTTATCCATTCTTCAGTTGAGGGGCATTTAGGTTTTTTCCAGGTTCTGGCTATTACAAATAATACTGCTATGAACATAGTTGAATAAATGTCTTCGTAGTATGATTGAGCATCTTTTGGGTGTATGCCCAAGAGTGATATCGCTGGTTGACTCCCCATTTTCAGAAAAACCTAAGAAAAACATACATAGATCCACCTAGAAAGGGGAAATATACAAGATCGCCTGACAAAATTGGGAGCATGGGGGTGGGGAGAGTAGGGAGGGCAAAAGGGCAAGATGAGGGGAGAAAGGGAGAGAGGAGGAGAACTTGAGGGAGTGGCACTAGGCAGTGGCACTAGGATTTATCCCTATTGCTTGTACTGGCATTTTTGGAATCTATTCTTTTGAATGGATACTTTGCTCAGCCTAGATATAATAGGGAGGGCCTTGGACCTTCCCCAAAGCAATGTGCCTTACTCTCTCTGAGGAGTGGATGAGGGGTGGGGTCGGGGTAGGTGGAGGGAACGAGAGGAGGGAAATGAGTGGGAAGTTGGATTGGTATGTAAAATGAAAAAAGATAGCTTGTTTTCTTTTTAAAAATTAAAAAATATGAATGCAGGGGGACTGGGGAAATGGCTTAGTGGATAAAAGACTTTCCATTCAGGAATGAGGACGGGAGTTCAGATACTCAGAGCCCACATCCATAAAAGCCAGGCCAGGGCACATGTGCCTGTAGCCCCAAGGCTAAAGGGTAAGGAAAGAGGAGGATCTCTGGGACTTGATAATCAACAAGCCTCAATGAAAAACAGCAGGCTCTAAGTCCAATGAGAGACCTTGCCTCAAAGGGTAAAACAGAGAGTACTAGAGCAAGACGTATGATATCTTCCTCTGGTCTCCATGCACACACACGCACATACACATTGCATACACACATATACCCCCCACCTTCACATGCATAAAAAAGGTGGAAAGAAACTGAGGAAGACACTACCTATCATGGGCCTTGGGCCTCTGCACACATTTGTACACATCTATACACATATGTAAACACACCCACATGTACACATTTACACACATGAACACCTAACACATAGCACACACATACACACACACACACACACACGTGAATGAATTGAGTAGAGAATGAAAAGAATGGTAAAAATATGTTTTCTCTTAGGTCCTATATTGTTTCTTTCCTTGCTGTTGCTACCTTTTCCTCTTGGATCACTAATCGGCTGCTTCCATAGGTCTCTCCATTACACGTTATGACAATTCCATTCTTCTAGTGACTGAGGCACCCATGCTGGATATAGTGGTTTGAATGAGAATGCTCTCATATACTTGAATGCTTTATCCCCAGCTAATAAAACAGTTGGAGAAGGATTAGGGGTGTGGCCTGTTGGAGGAGGTATGTCTGTCACTGGCAATGGGCTTTGAGGTTTCAAAATCCCACAGTAGGCCCAGTTCTGCTCTCTTTGTGTGTGTTGCCTGCTGATCAGTACATAAGTTCTTAGCAATGCCATGCCTACCTGCTGCCATGCTCCCTGACATGATGAACATTGACTAACCCTCTGAAACTATAAGGAAACCACTAATTAAATGCTTCCTTTATAAGTTGCCTTTGGTCATGGTGTCTCTTCATGGCAATAAAATGGTAACTAAGACACTGAGTTGCCCCTATTCATCTTTCTCCCGCTTCTGTTCTAAATATAATAGGCCTGTTGATTCGTGCTTCAATATATGACCTAAGTCTCTGTCTTGGGATCATCATCACCACTCTACCCTGGTCCAACTGAAATTGCATCGTAACTGGCTTTCCTGCTCCCATCACCAGGCAGGAATGTCCTTCCGGCACCTAACCCCTCCACATCCTTCTTCCACGTTCAGACCCCTCCACTGGCTCTGTAAGGATTTAAATCTGAAGTGTGCCCTCCAAAGCTCATATATTAAAGGCCTGGTCACCAATATAGTGTAGAGGTTAGTGATGGGTCTCTGGAAGCACCTGAACTTTTAAGACACTAACATCATTAATGGATTTATCCATTAATGAATTATTTCAAGGTTATTTGACGTGTGTGTAAGCATGTGTGTGTAGTAGCAGTTATAGTAATAGCATGATAGCATGTGCGCACATGACTTTAATGTATCAGGCTATGAGGTAGGCATCTGAGAGGGAAAGGCATGGCTCCAGAGAGAGAAAAGCCCTATTTCTTCATTTCTTCACCAACATTATGCTCTTACTCCAATCCAGATGTTCATGGCTGGCTGACATGAAATCAATTAGTGGTGTTATTAGCTTCCAAAGGAACAAACGTCTGTGCCGTACTCACAGCAACCAATACCATCATGTGCGTTAATTGGCCTGCCTGGTCAGACCTGAGAGTCTCGGGGACTAAATGGGCTCTGAAGACTGAATTACACTTCACCTTCTCTCAGCTGTCTTCATTCCACGGCCCCCCTGCCCCGTGTATCCCAATCTACGGGATAGGTGAAACTGCACAGGTGCAACACGGAAATGTGGGGCGTGGCTGCCTTTTGTGAAAGGAAAAAGCAGAACCCAGACCTTCTGTTTTAGCTGGACCACATTTTTGGACATTGTGAATGAGGATTCTCATTAATGCCATCAACACCTGCCCCTGAGGCTGGAAGGCTCAAGATCACATTGCCAGCGGGAAAAACCACACAGTAAATGCCAAAGTCACTCCCCTACCTGGGCTGCACGATGCCTTGACACTATATTTAGAATACAGTCTCAATGCCTTCAACAATACAAAGGGAAATATATTTAACCAGGGCTGGGGAGATGGCTTAGAGGGTAAAGTTCTTGTTGGGCAAGCATGATGATTTGGGGGTCCCCAGAAGCAATGTAAAACCAGGCACAGTAGCTCACACCTTTCACCCCAGCACTAATATCAGTATGGGTGTTAGGGACAGGAGGGTCTCTGGGGGTAACAGGCTAGCTAGACTTATGGTCACAGAGGCAAAAAACATAAAACTGTGTCTCAAATAAGATGGAGGATGAGGACCAACACCCAAGGCTGTCCTCTACACAGGCTTTATAGAATATGCACATGCTCACTCATACATGTAAGCACACATCCCATACACATAAACACATGCACTAAGAGGATTTTAGAAACCTAATGAGCAAACATCTTTGATAGACACTTCCTAAGGAAAGCATACAAACAGTAATAAATACATAAAAAGGTATTCAGGAGTATAAACCATTAGGGAAATGCAAATCCAAACCTCAGTGAGAGACTGCTTAACACCCATGGTGACGACTGTTTATCTGAAGCAAGGCAATGTCAGCAAAAAAAAAAAAAAACACAGAATAAAATTATGAATGCTTAAGGTGCTATGGAAAAGTTGGAACGCTATGGAGTGCCAGTGAGAATATGAAACCGGGGCAGTCATTTTGGGAAGCAGTAGATACTTCTGCACAAGCGTTTAGACAATAAACATGTGATCTGGAAATTTCTTCTGGCATATGACAGAAAAACCCCACAAAACTGAAAATAGATTCTCAGGCAGGTGTTTGAACATCAGTGCTCCTAAAGTCAAACAGCCAAGAGGCAAAACAGCTTAAATGTCCTTTGAGAGAAAAATGGATAAACAAAATGTAGGATGCACACAGCAAAATTCTAATACATGCCACAGTAGCCTCTCTTACCTGGGCACACACATTTCTCTGGGCATACCTTGTCTGTACCCTAGATCTAGTATCCCAGCCTCCTCTGCAGTTAAAAGTGGCACTGATGATAAATTATGGGCATCATTGGCAGGCTTGTTAATCCCCCTGAAAACTTTGATGCTCAAGAGCATGGTTACCATGGCAATGGCATGTTAAATAAATACTGGGAAGCTACAAGGGGGAGGGGCCAGGGACCCAAAACCACCAAAGAGCCACCTGGTGATGGATCGGCCAATATTCATTTTGGGGTTTGTGTAAGGAAAAATCAATCTGGCTTTGAGTCATAATTCACGCAGGGTTATTCCTGCTGAGTAAATCAGCCAGGAGGACTCACTAACATGTACCAGGATCAAAAAGCTGTCTAGCTGGGCATGATGGTGCATACCTGTAATCCCAGCACTCAGGAGGCTAGCATCAGATTGTGAGTTTGAAGTCAGCCTGGACGGTACTGAGTTCCTTTCTAAAAGAAAATGAGAACAAAACTCTGCAGCCATTGCCATTCTCTGCTTCTCCCCTGGTCTCTTCTACTCTCTGCAGTTATTTTCTGTTTCAGTGCTCTGGTTTAGGTATGTTTCTCTCTACTGTCCCTTGCTTACTACTATGCTTACTGATATGCCTAAGGCAAGCATGATAACCATTTATATTATACAAATGAGTGAAGGACTGAATTTGAGCCTGGTTCTCAGGAATCTGTGCCATTCTGGAAGGCTTTCCTCTGTATTGCTAATAATTATGATAATAATAATAGTAAATAATAATAATAAATAAGCTGCTTTAATTGGTCCCTCCACCATGGTCTCAGAACTGCTTAAAGCCAGAACACACCCTAGTGGAGTCTGTGACACGCTGCTTTGGCATGCTGCCATGAGCCCTGCCATGACTGACTGTCTATGGATTGTTTCCCTGGAGTGTATTTGCATGCCCTCTGGCTAGTAGGTAGCAGACTGTCAAATCCATGAATGTCTGGCTGGATGAATCAAAGAACAAGTTAGTGAGTTCATTTGTCAGAAGAAGAACTTGAGACTGATCCTATCTCAAATCAGAGGCAAAGCCCAGGCTACAGCCTTGGCAAAGATTGTCTTGATCCTTGTCTAGACAGTGTATCCTGTGAGTCACACCGCCACCCCCCGGAGAGGGGCTGTAAGGAGGCAGTCTGGGTCTGGAAAAGCTCTGGTCAGGGTACAGATGTGAATACAAAAGACCCCGTGGGTTCTGGGTATCACCTTTTCTTTCCCTAACTCAGTCTGCATATCTACAAAACATGGAATTCTAAAGAAAATTGAAAGACCCATGTTAACTTTATAATCAAATTATTTAAGCTCATTAGTCAAAGGGAAACTAGAGAACCATGCTGTGTTCGTGTTGTGTGATTCAAAACCCATTAACAACATGTGGTTATTGAGCATCTGAAATGTGCTCGTAGACATCATCACTATCATCACATCGATATCAGAGCACACTGGCTCGGACAAACCTGGTATAGCAAATGCATATCTTCCCTTAGTAACTTATATGCTGATGACTACTGGAACACTGGTTTAGATATAGCACGTTAAAGACAACGTTTTCCCCATTGCTTCTGACTTACAAAACAAATGGCGGGTAGAAAATTTTTAACTGCAAATGCTCATTGTGTTATAGACAGCAGCATCCTGGGCCATTCTGAGTACTATAGTTCTGCATAGTGCAGCAGTACCCTTTGATGAGTCTGCAATCTAATTTTCAAATAGTTTAATTTCTTTTTTATTTTACTGATGTTATAAGAGAACTTTACTCCAGAAGGGCAACCATGGAAGCTTAGCGTAGCTGTGTTTCTTAGCCTGGTAGCTAGGCTAAAGCTACTTGCAAGAGGGCAAACCATTGCAACATGAAAAGGACATGGGACTCAGCCACAGAGAGACCATGAAGCACATGGGGAGAAGGGGAATCTTTTCTAGATGTAAAGTCAAACTTGCTTGCCCAATCCTGTGGACAGATGCCAAGATGAGAGAAGCAGAGCCAGCTGTTGTCCTCGCTTCATTCATGACAGAAATAACCAAGTTATGACCTGAGGTGGAAGCTGGCATCAGGACAGTTCTAGAAAAGAGAAAAAGCAATAAGAAGTATGAGTAAAAGAACGCATCCATAGGAGAAATGTGCAGGGAGAGACCAAGGGAAGAGAAAGCAGGAGACGGTTTTTAGGAGCTGCTAGCAGGACCAGCGACATTGACAATTCCTGGGGACTGCATGAAAAGCAGACTCTTGAGCCCATTCCAAACTCAGTTCCTACATAAGACTTTTCTCTTCGCCGAATCTTTGGAAGACACTCCATTAGGCCTGACATTTCCAGGGAGTGGATTTCAGTTTTTCTTGGCAGATTCCCAAGTCAGGTCCCCAAACAGTATCCTTTCTCTGCACCAGCCCCTTATTTTCATTGGTCACCTTGAATTATCCAAAAGCATAGAAGAGAAAGGTCCCTTCTCTGTGAGCTCAGAGCTTTAATGTCAGCAAAGTCATCCTCCCATCCTTTGTCCTAAACCAAATCACCACACTCCATAATGGCATCATCTTTGTAGAATAGCTAGCACTTGGCAAACGTGTTACTCACAATGAAAACACAATCTGAAGAGGCGACTGATATCAGGGTGCTCTTTCCCTCTCCTGGATGGTGCTGGCCTGTAATCCTAACTCCTCATGAGGCTGAAGCAGGAGGATCTGAGCTACAGAGTGAGTTTAAGGACAAACTGAGAAGCTTGGTCAGATGTGTTCTAAAGAGAGACAGAGGTGGGAGGCAGCTTAGCAGTAGAGAACTGGCTTAGGGTGTGGTCACGCCAGGATTCAATCCACAGCATTCAGTCAAGCACGTGAAAGAACAAAGTGTTATCAGTAGTGAGGGCTGGAACTCCACACTCTGGTGGGGTCATTTCTAAAAGCATCAAGTCATTATTGACTCTCTAGTGTGCCCTTAACTAAAGTAAAACCTAAAGATAAAGGCGAAAAATGCCTTTGATATAACCGCTGCCTCCTGCAGGAAGTCCCCACTGCAATCCAGAGTCTCCAGTTCTGAGTTCTCACCACACTTTCACTATTGCCAGAACCCTGACTCTCTTTTCACCTGATACCTAACAATGTATCAGGTTTCTGTTGGCACATGCAAGAACTATCTCCTGAAAGATACACACCCAAGAAGTGCTTTATAATTATGAAATATACACAAAGCTTTCCATTTTTTGAAAAGGAGGCCAGAGTGTTAGGAGCTCTGCAGAGTAACAGCCAGGCAGGAGAAAGGGTCTAGACTCTGAAAGGCCACAGCCGCTTGTCAACAGCAGCTCATCAAAAGGCCTACAAGTTGGGATTTAGGGTCAAAACTCCACGTGTCATAAAGGAATATGAAAGTCAATACTGCGTAAAAACTTCTTAGGTGTTAGTCAACCCAGAGCCAACCGGAAGTAATAGAAGAAAGGTATGAGTCGACATTTTTTTTAATGCCAGTATTGATAGTGAGTTGTTTTGTTTTCTTGTAGAGACAAATGAAGGAAAGAATCCTATCCTGGACCAGGCAAAAGTTCAGTCAAGGCACAAAGGAGTCCTTTAAATCTTTTGTTCTCCTTGGTCACAGTTGAGTGACAACCCCCGACCATCACTCTCAGTCTATGAGAGACTGTTAGTGCTTTGAGTCCACGTCTACCAAGATGCTCTCCCCTGAAGAGAGCAAACGAGGTGAGCGCAAGCAGACACCCGTGAAGAGCCCCCGGCACATGGTTTACTTTCTCCACAGAGCTGCGATCTTAATTGTTCGGTTGAACACATTAGTAGGCCACACTGCTCTTGTCCTAAATAAATAAATAAGCTCAGCAGAAACGAACAGATGGAGGAGAAATTTCAGAGCAGCATGTGGGCGTTTCAGGCCCACATCCCATTATCAGATAACGGGATTTCTAACAGCGGGTTCCCACATACAGCTTTGCAAACTTCAAAGTTGTGTGTAACAGGGAGTAATGTGGGCCCCTCTCCCAAACTTTCTGCATTGCTCTCAGGGACATGATGCTCCTGAACCTGGGTCCAGCTTCTGTCTCCAAGAGTCCAGGCAAAAAGCACGCATTAGAGGCATACTCGTGGGCTTAGATGGTTGCCTTATTCTTGGCTTTTCTAGAGGTGAGACAAGTTCCACAGGGAGGGAGATGGGCTGTGGTAAAATGGAAACAGCTTCCTAGAGAGCTTACAAGAACGTGTCCTCTGGGTAACTTAAAGCACATGGCATCCTTGTTTGAACAAAGTGAGAGCACACAGGTTCGTTAGAATACCGAGAGACTTCCAACTAGCTCTGTAACAGAGCTGCAGATGGGTGACAAGACAGGGGCCACTGAAAGCAGTCAGAAGGGACCCTGGAGACAAACAAGCAGACAGACGAGATCCCAAGACCCAAATGGGGAGGGAAGAACCTGTGACCTGGGGTATTAACAAGAAGCTAGTTTAGCTAGACCTGAATCTTCTTGCTTTTCCCTCTCACTTTGATGGTAGAACTCTGACTTTCTCTGTCAGTACTTGGGTAGAAACAAAGGCTCTTAAGTAAGTTCAATGACTCTCCTGAAACCGGTAGATAAAAGCCTATAGACAGAGTCTAGAGAGATGGCTCAGTGGTTAAGATGCGCTAGCTGTTCTTCCAGAGGATCTGGGTTCAATTCTCAGCAACAATGCGGTGACTCACAACTGTCTGTAAGTCCAAGTTCCAGAAAATTCCTACTCCCTCTTCTCACATCTGGGGACTCCAGGCACACAAACGGTGCACAGATACACATACAGGCAAAACACCCAAATGCTGAAAATAGAACTAAAACCTATAATAGTCAAAATTCACAGTTGAAGGAAGTCTCTACTGTTCCCTCTGGCCCTTGACCTGAACAGAGGCCCCATTGCTTCATTCACATTACTGATAAGAGGCCTGAAAAAGCAGTAAGACACAAGAACAGCTACACATGAGCAGGTGAGCTGTGAGAACACAGGAAGAGGGAGTTAAGGGACCAGGTACTAGTTAAACTACAATAAAATTATCTTCCATATCTTAATAGACACATACTTCCATAGTTCAGCTTCAGCTCCCTCAAAAGAGCCTATTTCACTGGTTCTGCAAGTCGCTGAAACACATCCACATGGTGTCTAGTTCAAACCTTCAGCATGTCACCTCCTCTAGCCAAGAACTTAATTAGTTGTCATTAGACACTCCATGTCTATCTTCCGTATCAGAGTGTGAGCCCTGTAAGCAGGACTCTTCTACTTTGTCACAAGTCCAAACAGTATTTGCGACCTGACCCCAGACTAGTGCCTCAAATTCTACCAACATTAGTCTTGAAGGAACTGAATGAATGAGTGAATGAATCAATAATATTCAGGAAGAGGTAGAGTTTGACAGCAGACCTTCAATTAGCTCAATGTGAAGAGAATTCCTTAAACACTGGTTTATACGCCTTAGCCCCACAAAGTTAAAAAGAGGAGGGGGCGGGGGAAGCAACAGTAAGCAGGACTTGGAGGAGATGCTGACCATCGGCAGGTTCAATATCAAGTCTGAGTAGAAGGAGATAAGCCAACTTTAACTTCCACGTTGCCCAAATATATAACAGTGTATATCAGTGTATCTTCAGCAGCTCAGAGAAGATAAGGCATATCTTGATATATTTGACTTGCTAAACTGTGTCCTTTGTCATCATTTATAGCAAAGGCCACTTGTATATCTTAATAATCTGGATAAGTATCATTCAAAACACATACAAGCAAAAGAGACACTGAGTTCAAAGGACCTACAAATTCTCTAAGGAATCATTCTATTCAAAGCATACATACATTCTCTCTCTCTCTCTCTCTCTCTCTCTCTCTCTCTCTCTCTCACACACACACACCAAGTATCAAGTTCTGTTGTTCTAAAGTATAACATTCTCATGAAGGAAAGCTTGGAAACAAGAAGTAACATACTTTGTTAAACCATGTAAGCTCTCTAGCTGTCAAGAGTAATTTCTGTGTCAACCTGCCTGGGCTAAGGGATTTCTAAATGGCTTGTAAAATATTGTTTCCGGAAGCATCTCAATGAGTGTTACTGAAAGAGATTGGTATTTGAATTTAAGCTCGGTAGCGAAGGTCTTATTTATCAATACTAAGCATTCTCCACTTTGTGAAGCGCCTGCACAGAAAAGGGAGGCTGGGTTTTCTGCTCTGAGCTAGCACACCTTTCTAAGTTAATGCACAAACATGCATTCCTGGCTCTCAGGATTTCGGCCTCAGACTGACAGGTTCCACCATCAGCTCCTCTGGTCCTCAAGTCTTTGACTGCACATGTAGCAGCATCCTGGACTCTAGCTTATGGAGAATCACTGAGCCCTCTTGACTTCTATAAGCACTGCATCCAATTTCCATAATTTATGTCTCTCTCTCCTTTCCTTTCTTCTCTTCTCTAAAGGTCTTTCCTTTAGCTAAGACTTGTTTGTAATGGAATTTTGTCACTGAATTTAATTACTGCTTAACTCATTTTTTTACCTTGTTGACAAACAGAATTCTTGAACCCTACACTAAACCAGTCTTGTCAACAACAACAACAAAAATCATCCCATGTAAAGGTTTTACACCATCAAACCACCATCACCTTGTTTTTTCCCAATGATTCTAGGTTTCTCATTGTTTTCTTTTCACAAGAGTCAAATTGGTTTTAATTGGGGGATATAAAGGAACCACAATAATATTTATTCCCCTAGGGTCTATAGAACACACCTTTAAGAGGTATAAATATTGTATTTTGTATTAGTTAATCCTCTTAGCTTAACTTTATGGGAATTCTTTGTGTTTCTTTCATATGGTGGTGGAAGAGCTGAGAAACGGAGCTCAGCTAATAAATGCTTTATTGTTTTAGAGGAAATGCATGAAAAAGTATTGGTATTATATTATTATAATGCTATAATTATATGTTATATTACTCATGATATTAATAATATTAGTAATAGACCTTGCTTTACACAGAGGAAAGGAACACATGTAATGAAAGGATCCCGGGGAACTTAATCACCGAACTGCTGCTGCATTTTAAGCAATGAGCTGTTTGTTTTCTCTCTGTGAGAGCAGAATTCTAACCATTCCCTTCTTTCTGTAGGCATCATCTGAGATGTCCTGATTTTCCTTAAAGTGCAGAGTCCAAGAAAAACATGTAATAGTGTCTGCTCTATTCATCCTCGCTGATGGCCCTTTTCCTCATAGCCCTCTGGGATTCCAACATCCTTCTCACCCTCTTCTTTCTAACAGTGAAATTAAAGCCAGGAAGTGACCTGATAGACTCATTCACACTTAGGCAAGTGTGAATAAAAGCAGAGGAACTGGCTTCTCCCAGGAGTGTTCGCTCATGAATAAAAGAGCAGGCTTAGACTGAAAGGCTGTTTCCAGGGCCGCAAGGGAGGCTCAGTAGTAGAGAACACACCTAGCACTCACTACCCCTGGTAGGAGGGAGGGAGGGAGGGCAAGGGGGGGGACTGAGGTGGCCATGGGAGGCTATCCTGGTAACCTTGCACTGTCGTAGACTCCACACGGACTATGATCTACTTCCCCCACCTTCCCAGCTCACAGTTTCATTAGCTGTCTGTGCCTTGAAAGTCCCTTCTGGATCCAGAATATTCCCAAGTTCTGATATCATCAGAGGGCAGGATATGAAAGTCTTCTTCAAGAGTTTTGTCGGGCATGGTGAGAAGGCTCAGCCGGCCATGAGACTTTTTGTACAGGCCTAATGGCTCAAGTCTGATCCCTGGATCCCATGACCTGGGTTTGATCTCCAGTCACACAGTGCAAGGAAAGAATCAACTCTTGGAAGCTGTCCTTAGACTTGCACACATATTTGTGTGTACACACACACACACACACAAACTATGTTTATGTTTCCTGGATTCCAATTATAGCATAACCAGTCTCAGAATAATAGTCCCATCCCATTCCAGAGAGAAATAGAGGCTGCAGGTCTGGGGTACACTGTTGCTCTAAAAATGAAAGAACCAAGAGCTCTAAAATACCACTGCTATCCTAGATCAGGGGCCAAGGACATTCAGAAATAACAGTGTTTAAATCCCTGTGACAGTGGCTACATGCAGCATGGATTCAAACCTTACCCTCATCAGCTCTTCTGTGGCTAGAAGGCTGTCCCCACACAGCCAGAGCCTGCGGCTGAGTGATGACAGATGCCATGCCAGGAGCTGGCTGACCCCTATGTCTAAAGGCTCCACAGCACAGGGAAGGGTGGGAAATGGCAGGCCTGGTCAGCTACCACTAATGTTACGATTGTCAGCAGACCTTGCTGTCTTTTATCCTGGACCTACAGATCTGTAGCTTCAAAACAAAAGAAAGCTACAATTTTTTTTTTAATGGTCAAACCAGGAAATTTGGCACATTTTACTGCCCAGAATATGCCTCCCAGATTTCCAGGACCATCCCAAAGTTAGCTGGGCTTGAAAACTGCTGCAGGATCCCAGCAATGCTTCGGGTATTCTCTCCCCGTCCCCGTGTATGTGTTATTCACATTCTACATGCATGTATCGGTATGTATGCCCACACATGCATGCGGAGGCCCAAAGAGGATGTTTGTTATCCAGCTCCATCAATGTCCACCTTGCTGACCTTGAACAGAGTCTCCACCTGTGCCTGGATCTGGGCTGGCAACAGGGACACCTCAGTGGTCCTCTGGTATTTACTCGTCACAATGCTAGACGTACATGTGGCCAAAATTGCCTTTTTACATTGATGCTAGGAATTGTAATTTGGGTCCCCATGTTTGCCCAGCAAGTGCTCTGACCCACCGAGTAATATCCCCATTCCCATTTTTTAAAAATATAATAAATTTTAATTGAATTCCTTTCTAATGAATTCTCTAGCACGAGTGATATAAAATACTACAAACGTTCAAGTTCTTTTTATTATTTCATAAGCTATTACTACATACAGAGGTGAGTCATGTAGTTTATAGCTAAGGAATTCCTATTTCATTACCCAAAATATAAATAGTCACGTTAACTTTTTTATAAAATCATGCAACTAAACTTCCTTTCCCTACTTTATCCTATTTGTAGTAACTGGCAAATAAGTAAAAGAAAATCAGTAATGAAAACATAAGTATACCTAACTTTTTAATTTTTAAAATAGAACATCTCCTTGCACGTGCTTTCTGGGCCTATGTTAGACCAACTACTACTACATCCTCAAGGCATCTGAAAATCATAAATTCTTATCTTCACTTCTGGACATCTATTACTTTACATTTATCCAAGCTGGCTTTCTGGATAAAGTTTTGGTTGCTGGGTACCAAGACGCAGAAGGGATTTGCTGATGTGGCAGTTGTCACATGGTACCTCATTTGATCTCAGCAAGTCTGTGATGCAGGCAGAGACACCCAGGAGTCCGCACTAAGAACTGAGACCAATAGATCCTCGGAGACGCGCTCAGAATGACTGACGTGTTGATGAATATAGAAAGTAGGTTTATAACTCAGACCATCTTATTCTTTCTTTAAAACTTTCAGAATCTCAAGTTGCCTTCCCCCGAGGAATTTTAAATCTAGTAAGTGGGAGGAGGGTAAATGAAAATGTTAAACAAATGTGTCTCACCAACAAAACAGTTGGTTGAAGTGAAAGGCGGTCAGAAGGATGGAAAGCAACATGGTGAGGGGAGACATTGCAGAGATCACGGGGACGAGTGGAAGTTGAGAGCATATGGGGTAAGTGTGGTCAGAGAGATGTAGGTAATTCCAGGAAATAAGTATGTACTCCCATCCCCCCAGACTCCATCCTTGCCTCAACATGAAGCTTGACTTTCCCCGGTTATGAACACAGAGGACACAGACCCACAGCAATGGAATGTGGAGTGTGGATGCTTCCTCCAACCCTTTCCCTCAATGCAATCCCAAGTCACAGCTCTTCTGCTTGCAAACACGGGGCAGCACCCACGCCCCATCCTTTTCCATTCTGCAGCCTGACTTCTTGCTCCCTTACACAGACTTCTGTGTGCCCCATCTTCAAATGCTGCCTGTCCGTGATTGAGTCCACTGGCTTTCTTCTCTTGCTATACCCCATAAGTAAATCTGGGTCTTTGTTCCCTCTTAATGGAGTTTTTGCACAGACTTCCTTACCACGGACCCTCCTTCGGATCTCTTCTATGGAGTCAAGAGTGTGGTCTCCATAAGGCAACTATGCCTCCCTGAGAAGGCTCAGCACACTTCAAGCATTTCCTATAAGATAAGAACCCTGCTATCTGCTTAACACAGCAGCAGCAATGTCAACAGCCTTCCCTCCTCTGTGGGCTCAGCAAGTACCTCCTCCTCCCCCTCCATGTTCCAAGAACCATGTTGGAATGATTCCATGTCTCCGTATTTGTGAACTCACCTCTGTGTCTTTTCTCCTACCGTCAAGCCCCTAAATCTTTCCCATCTCTTCCACAGTACCTTTGCTTTCATGACTTGAAACTTTCCTCAGGTTTGGCTCAGTGTCGTGTCAGGTCCCCTAGGAAGCCTGACCTGACACAGGGTAGACCTAGACTTCCTTTCCCTGCAGCCCATCCCTGATTCCATGTTCCTTCTCTACTTATGTACTGTGCCGATATCAGCTCAAGCATGGCTCTGCTGATTATTGTTTTAATTTGCGCATCTATGTATGTCTAGACTCTTGGTTCCGTAAGGATAGAAACAGGATCATAGCCGTCTTTGAGTCTCTTATGCGTAGCACATAGTAGTTCCAGGGCTATCAGAGGATCCAAATTAGTATCTAGAGGATGGATGGATGGATGGATGGATGGATGGATGGATGGATGGATGGACAAACGGATGGATGGATGGACAGATGGGTAGATGGATGGGTAGACAGGAGATCACTTTACTTACAAGTTACAAGCCACATCTCATCCTGAAAAATCTTTTCAGTCATACTTATTTTCTTTCAACCAGTTCTGCCCACTCTATAGTGAAGTAGCTCAAAGTTCAATCAAGGCCAAGGCAGGCTTGAGTCCTCCTAATTCTATTTCGTTTCTAATAGCCAGAGCTCATCTCATCAATGACAAGCTGAGTGGAATAGGAGCCTCTAGAAAGAGTGCCCACATCACAGTATTGACATAATTTATAAAAGTGAGTCTTTGCAGAGCTGATTTACAGTCTTGCCATGAGATCAAAGGATGAGATGAGATGAAATTCTGGATTCTTCCTGTGAGCTGTAAAGCCAGGGGTAAGTGTCTTTAGAAGAATCCAGGGGCTAGGGAAGACCACCCTGTGAAGATGAACACAGCAATTGGAAGATGTGGAGACATACCAAGAACACTGGAGTCACAACAAACTGGGAGGGTCAGGGAAAATTGGCCCCTGGAGTCCGGGAGATAAAAACATCTTAGAAGTATATGGTGCTGACTAAGGTAAGCCTAGAGGGTTCCCGTTCCCGGAAAAACTATTCTGAGCAAGTGCTTCATCAATAATAAAAATGGGCTACTTATGCTGTTGTGGCAAGAATAGTTGGTGCTTATTGATCTCCCCACGAGCGCCAGCCACAGTTCTCATTATTTCTCATCTAGTAACTCATTTAATCTTCTGACCCTATAATGTAGGGTCCATTACCCACCTCCACTATATGGATAAACTAGCTTCGAGTGGCTCTTTCATTTGTCTAGATTCTCATAAAACATCATTCAGTCACATCTGTCCACAAAGCACACAGACACATAAAAGAGCACTTACTCAAGAGTCCAAGGCCCAGTGCTGGTCCCAGCTGCTCTTGAGAAGGTTTACCCAACCTGTCTGAACTGGACCAAAACTCTGTAACTCAAACATTCTGAGGTCTCCCAAGTATGTTTTGTTTCTGACATGGTACAATTTGCAAGCCAGGTTTTTCCTATTACCACTGATTTTCTTCTGCATTTTCACTGCGCCTGCCTGTCAGACTCTGACACCTGGCAGGAAAAGAACCAACAGAATCGGCGCTCTCTGAGCCATGCCAAAGGGCAGGCAGAGACACACCTCATATTTTCAAATCTCCCCTTCCTGCTGCAGCCAGGCCTCACTGGCAATGCAGGCCCCAGGCTGCCAGGAAGCCTAGCTTTCTCTCCTTCTTATATTTAAATTTAATTTAACCGTAGCGTTACCCTGCATGTCAACAACTCAGGACAAATTGATGGATTCTAGTTTAACTATTTAGCTGTGCCAGTGGTAATATGTTCAATCATGCATTAAATTAAAAATGACACTTGGAAATATGTATATCCTGGACTTCGGTTCTGTGTACCGAATAGGAAAAAGATTTCCAATGCTGTCTAGTGGAGGATTACCACCAGAGAAGCATGAATCTCATTATGGCCGGCTGCACAGAACACATTTGCAAGGCTCCATTTAAAAGCTCTCCGGCAGCCACAGCCTGGTTCTCTGGCTGGATAAACAAGCCATTTCTCTTTGCGAAGAGAAAGCCCAGCTGTTGCCAAATGAGGCTGCTGCCCAAGCCTCCAACCACCTCATTCTCACCTTGATTCCTGGGTACCCATCCATGGTTCTCCTCACCTGCTCCAGCTCGCTCCTCCTCCCAAGACCAAAGTTCCCTTTCCCAGAGACAGTAGCAAGTGCATCCAAAAGCACACAGAGCTAGGCAATGCTAATGGTCACCGTATAAGGCAGTGTGCCTGACCCTGGCACTATCTCATTCAACAGCTCTACACATTATTTTCTTGCTTTGGCCAATGCAGAAGTCGATGCCCAGAGAGAGCAGGTTCATTTTCAAGACACACAACGAGGGCAGGCAGAGCTGTGATTCCAAGCAAAGCCTGTCTAATTCTAAAGCTCAGCCTCTTATCCGTGGCCAGCACTGCCATTTTAAACCTTGCTGTTGGCAGGATGTGGTGGCACATGCCTCTAATGTACCTGGGGCAAAGTACAAGGTGGGTCTCTACAAGTTCAAGGCCAGCCTAGTCTACGAGGTGAGTTTCAAGACACCCAGTAGTACACAGGGGACCCTGTCACACTCCTGAACTTGTCCTTTTAACTGACTAGCCCACTTTTCATACCTAGCCACGTATCCATGTACACTCAGTTTAGATTCCAGATAGGAGCTTCAGAGCAATGAGACTTGCTTGGGATTTATTCTCTTTCCTTTGCCCTTCCTTCCCCTGTGGAGCAGTGAATACTGGTACTAGACTATGAACCCCATAGGGCTGAGGACCAGACTGCATTATCCCAATAGTCATCACTTAGTCACACATCCAGCATTGAACGGATGCTCATGGACATCACTGCGCTGCACTAAAGCGAGGCTTGGGGAGAGAAAGAGACAAGTAGGGGGGTCCCACCAAGGACATGGGAGAGTGTGGGCAGAGACCTGGCTGCCAGAACACTGTCACGAGGAACCGAGCAGTGGAAGAGGCAAACACCTAACACAAAGGCATTTTTCCCGTGGGGCTGAGTCTTGATGTCACCATAGAAGTCATCAGCTTTCCAACCTTTCATTTCCAACGTGTGAATTTGGTCATTTTGACTCCGAGTCACAGAAGAAAGCCTAACTGTTCGTACTTCCCTTCAGTAAGGACAAACATGGCAAGTAGCCAACTAAGGCAAATGCAGATGGAGATGAAGACAAAACCCAAGTGCAGTTGGCTGGGAACAATCGCACCACCATTCCTTAACTCTCCCTCTACACATACACAGGTATGGCTGTCAAATCACACAAAGTCCAATCACATAACCAGTGAAGTCAAGTGTTGCTCAAACAATTGTGTCATTGAGGAAATGAACACGGATCGGGCTTAAGACGTTTTCCCATTTCCCAGACTCCACTGCGGCACATTTGCCTGCTCATTTTCTATGTTCTATCCTACTTCCTTATCCTAATCATACAGCGACAGTTCCGCTCCTAAACAGAACTTCCCATCCACCCAGACGGCCTGAGGAATGTCCATTAGTGGAAGGCTCCCCGTGACCTAACCTTGCAGATTTCTGGGCGGAGCTGGTCTGGGCTGTAAGAGGCCAACAGTAGACTGGGCTGAAATTAACCCGATTTCAGCAGTTGGCTTTGAGTGCGCCTGCATCTGTTGTGTTAATGGACTGTGAGAGTTGCTGGGTTGTCTGCCAGAACCTGTCGTCAAGGTCGAAGGATGCAGGCAGGCAACCTGAGGGAGCCTGCAGCCTGGATGCTCGGTGGTCGCATGGAGTCAGTCACCCTGCACTTTCTGGCAGGTCTGCCTAGACATCCTTGGCTTCTCCGTCTCTCTTTATATTTAAAAAAGAAAAAAAAAGTGAAAGAGAAAAAAATTTAAAGTGCAAGCTGGGTTTGTTCAATCAGAAAAAAATTATAAACATTTATATCAACTTCATTTTAGCACAGTATCCATAATGTAAAAGAGAACCCTTCCTCTCCACATTCCTGGTTTCCCATATAGCTTGGGAAGAGCGGACACTGAGAACACGTGGCCATAGACAGGTGCTCTGTCCAGTCAAACAGCAGGCAAACTCCTGACCTCCTAAAGAAAAGCTCCAGCTGCTCTTTTAAAACCCACAGTCAACCCTGAGTCAGGGAGGAGCTTGCAGGGCCATATCCCTCCCTGATGAAGTATTGACTCCTGCTGGATCCTGGGGGAGAGGCAGTCACCGTCTATAGTTGTGCAATCACTGAGGGGCCAGCCAGGCTTCAGCAGACAGCTGCAAACCCATGGGCATAGAGACTTAATGGGTCCCAAAACTCAAACAAAGCTTCAAGAAAGAATAATGAATACGGGGGCTTTTATGAAGGGTATTAGAGATGGAAAGGAAATTTGAGGTGGTCATAAAATTCAAATTGCATGTTATATATGTATGAAACTGTTAAAGTGCAAATTCAGTAAGAACGTATGGGTATCTGTATAAATGCATATATATATATATGTATATATATATACACACACATATATAGATATTGTATTAAATGTTGTGTTCCAAGCATTTTGGTAAGTTGCCTGTCTCTATTCTCATCTGTGAAATGAGAAAACTGAGTAAGCAGAAGTCATGGAACTTGGCTCCAATAACACAGAGGAGCAGTGCTGGAACTCAAATCCAAGCCACCTGATTCCACAGCCCACTCTTTCAAGGATCAGGCTGCACTCTCAAGGAGCAAATGAAGTGTCAAGGAGTCTGCAGGATGGAAGGCTATTCTGACTCTCATTCTTGGGTTCCAGTATCTTCCATTCTTCTCCAGTCTTAGAACCACTTTATACCTTTGCAAAAAAAAAAAATTAATCATCAGTATCACTAGACTTTCAGTACACACAGAATCAGTACCAATGTGGACCTAATATGGTTAACAAATATATCTTTTTCAGTACAATAAAATCCACAATCATGACCCATGTGTATGAATTATAATATCCAGCGAGCACACTCTGAGCATCTATGGTTCTTGGATCCCCCGCACTAATCCTGAAATCCACAGCCAGCATCACTTTCTTCATCCACTGCTTCTTTTCATGGATGCCCAGAATAGACGCTGTAAGGCTAGATAGGAATTCAGACTTAAGAACAGTATGACAGCAGCAGAGGAGGCTAGCATAAGCCAGTGTTCAAATAAACGAAGGGTATAAGTAGACGCTGAATTTACTACAGCCAGGGTTCTCTTCTTCAATGGAGTCAGCAAAAGTCAGCCTGTAGAAACCAGGGTCCTTACCTGCCGTGTCCCCTTTATTACAACCCCTTTGTACTTTTCTGTAATAAAGTCATTACGATCAACATATTTTCTGCCACAGAAAAAGTCTTTTAAAAAGGGTTCACATCTATTATTTTTCTTTTCACTGTGACCAAATACCTTCTACCAAGCGACTTAGGGATGGAGCTATTTGGGTTCACAGCCCATCATGGCAGGGGAGACATGGTAGGGTCTGCGGCAGTGGAGGCTAGGGATGGAACTCCTCACCTGACATCAGATAAGGGATCAGAAATAAATTGGGCAGGAACTGGGGGCAGAAAACCATCAAAGTACATGCACTAGTGACCCACTTTCTCCAACTAGGACATACTTCCCATACGTTCTGCAGTCTCCCCAAACAGTAATACCAATTGGGGACCACGTGTTCAAATACATGATCCTCTAAGAGATATCTAAGCCATAGCAGAGGGTTTCTAGAACTTGCAAGAAAAAAAAATCTAAGTTTGAAGGGAACTTCTTCCCACCCCAGAACAAAACACTCAGGACTCTCATCCTAGAGTCTGCACTGGAGACTATTAAGTCATACTATTAAGTCATGTTGGATGTGATGTTATACACTTGTCTAGCATACTTGGCGGGTCACCCCTGTTATACTTCCATTCAAACCAGTTTGCCCCTTCCATGGGATCCCATTAACCATGAATCCAATCTAAAAAAAAAAATGAAAACAAACAAACAAAAACCAGCATGGCAACTCTCACGTTGCTTTTATTCTCTTCTTGGAAAGACTTTGCTTTCTGAGTTTCTCTGCCTCTAATGGCAGCAGAGGAGTTACCAGTATGGATGCTAAGGCCTCCTGACCGCATAGACACAACAAGATTTGCTGGCCTTCCCACTGTCAAACACTTCGATTTCCCTTATTCTTAAGATTAATTTTGAATAACTCCTGGCATTAAAGGGAAAACCATCTGCCAAGAGTCCTGAATTACAGGGAGACTTGCAAAGAAAGAAATGTTCCTCTGCTGGATATGTGTTTACTCTGAAATCAATATGGGAAAGAGAATTTATTCTGAAGTCATTTGATTAGAAACCTAGAGTCCAAATCCATATTACTGCCACTGGCACTATGCTAGACAGAGGATACTGACAAGGGATCCCTTGTGTGGAATGTAGAAGGTGCCCCGTGGGGCTACATCAATTCTTGTGTCTATGTTTGCATTGGGTTTATTCTACAGGGTCTGTTACTCCAACTACACATGATGCCTACTAAAAGTCTTTTCCTGCTGAACAGAGAGCTGGGGGACAGTATTTCTGTTGCCATCCCTTCACTTCACCAGTTCCCATGGAGCAAAGGCACGGCATCAGAACCAAGGCTTCAATCTAGTCTTGATTTGCTGAGACATTCATTTACAAAAGGGACAGGCAGGAAGGCTTCTAGATGATCCTGGGAAGGATGTTGATTCTTGCTGATACGGTTTTATCTGGACGAGTGTGGCAACAGCCTTGTCCTGCCAGTCTTCTCAAACTCTTTAGGGGATGAATGATATTTAAATCTCTGGTTTTCACCTGGGAAGCTCTGAGCCTTTCTGTGGACTGAGAACAAACACTGCGGTGAGCAAAGCCATATACCTGATCAGTGTCTCATTACTCATCAATGATAGGAGTCAAGAGACCCTTGCCCCTGGGTTCTCAAATAGAAAGAACAGGAAATCATGTCTGAGCTGAAAGCTGCTTTTTAAAAAGCAACTTGTTTCTCACTTTTAAGTGAGAAAAGAGACCAGAATACAGAGTTGGCCTGGATTTGGATATTGGATTTGAGATTACTTATTCACTGTGTCCCCTTGCCTATAAATGAGACTAACTAGCATCTGTATCATGCAGGTGTTACAAGTAATGAAGGTGATTATGTAGGAAAGCTAGAACCAACCTACTTCTGAATTTAGCTTGGGGCAGAGCTTTGGTCCTGGCACTCTGCTCTAACTGTCCTTGTACTGCTTCAACCCCATCACATAGCTAGGAATAGGCACACGGTAGAAGACAGACCCAATGGGAATTTCATTATCTTTGCCTATGAAGCTCATGTTAATATCTCTGCTCAGCAGTTAAGAGCATGCAGTGCTCTTGCAGAGCCTGGAGCTTCATTCCTGGCACCTACATCCAGTTTAAAATCTCTGTTCCTTTTCTATGATCACAAATTGTCTAGGCGGACTTGGTCCACTTTGTTCTAATCAAGTCCCCCCAACCAACCCCACTTTAACCCACCTCTAACCCCAGCTGCAATTCCCCAAGCTACGTGCTAACTCAGCCCCGAAGCGTTGACTCTATACTCTCTAGCTCCAAGAAACACATAGCATACA
Organism: Microtus oregoni; assembly: GCF_018167655.1. Lineage (NCBI taxonomy): Eukaryota > Metazoa > Chordata > Mammalia > Rodentia > Cricetidae > Microtus > Microtus oregoni. The sequence goes on from NW_024543094.1 coordinate 20,811,895, forward strand.
TTTTTATAAAACTTTTATAGCACACGTGTTTTTAGTCTTCAAAAGAAGAAAGGTGGGAGAAGTCTCTGGAGCAAATAAGACCTGGGAGCTGTGAACTTTGACATAATAATAAATTTTATACCATTTTATGAAATTAAAACACAAGATTCTTTGTTTTCTCTTGCTATATAAAGTTTTGAATTTTCCCAGGAGTTTAAATAAAACATTTTACATGAGCCATAAACCTGACATTAGCCCTTGGATGGCATGAGAAACACTATAATTTTTTTCTGACCAGCAAAATTAAAATTAGCATCATTGGCAAATGTACCATTTTTTTTTGTTTTTGTTTTTGTTTTTTTTCGAGACAGGGTTTCTCTGTGGTTTTGGAGCCTGTACTGGAACTAGCTCTTGTAGACCAGGCTGGTCTCGAACTCACAGAGATCCGCCTGCCTCTGCCTCCCAAGTGCTGGGATTAAAGGCGTGTGCCACCACCGCCCGGCGCAAATGTACCATTTTATAACCCTTTCTGAATTATTTTCATTGCAATTCTTATATTTTAACAGTCATTTGACAGAGGGCTCTCTTTTTAAAATGGAGCTGAAAGCCAATTTTTCATTCCTGACATACCCATATCATGGTAAATTGTAAAGTGTTGGCTGATTCTATGAAATCAGAATAGTTACTAGTAAATATGTTTATACTATACAGAACAAGATTGAAAACTACAAAAATAATAGGATATTTAAATTTGGCAAGTAATAAAGAATAACGGATGGGGGATGACTGTCATAGGTAATCTTTAGTAGCTATATAAATTGAGCAGGGGAAATTCTTTTTTTTTGTTTTTTTTTTACTACTTTATTTATTTATTTATTTAGGATTTCTGCCTCCTCCCCGCAACCGCTTCCCATTTCCCTCCCCCGATCAAGTCCCCCTCCCTCATCTGCTCGAAGAGCAATCAGGGTTCCCTGACCTGTGGGAAGCCCAAGGACCGCCCACCTCTATCCAGGTCTCCTAAGGTGAGCATCCAAACTGCCTAGGCTCCCCCAAAGCCAGTACGTGCAGTAGGATCAAAAACCCACTGCGATTGTTCTTGAGCTCTCAGTATTCCTCATTGTCCGCTATGTTCAGCTAGTCCGGATTTATCCCATGCTTTTTCAGACCTAGGCCAGCTGGCCTTGGTGAGTTCCCGATAGAACATCCCCATTGTCTCAGTGTGTGAGTGCACCCCTCGTGGAGAGGTTGTGGAGAAAGGGGTACACTCACCCATTGCTGGTGGGAATGCAAACTTGTGCAACCACTCTGGAAAGCAGTGTTTCGGTTTCTCAGGAAATTCGGGATCAACCTACCCCTGGATCCAGCAATACCACTCTTGGGAATATACCCAAGAGAGGCCCTATCATACAACAAAAGTATATGCTCAACTATGTTCATGGCAGCATTGTTTGTAATAGCCAGAAGCTGGAACAACCTAGATGCCCTTCAACGGAAGAATGGATGAAGAAAGTATGGAATATATACATATTAGAGTATTACTCAGCAGTAAAAAACAAGGACTTCTTGAATTTTGCATACAAATGGATGGAAATAGAAAACACTATCCTGAGTGAGGTAAGCCAGACCCAAAAAGGGGAAATTCTTTGATAATGATAAAAATAAAATGAAGATTGTATCACAAGAAAAACCAAAGCCATACTCAACACTAAGGTACATACTCTGTTATGTAATCAACACTGTTATATTTGTTTGCTTTTTTGTTTTGAGAGAGGGTCTTACTATATAGGCCAAGTTGGCCTCACCCTGGTAATCCTGTCTCCATCTCCCAAGTGCTTTGATTACAGATGTATGATAACATGACCTACACCAACAATTATTTGTGTGTTGAGAGACCTGAGATAGGAACTACGGTCACCTGAGTTCTCTGGGACCAGGACCTCATATTTCACCTCCTGGTCCCTCTTATTTCAGTATATGCATTATTTCTGTAATTTTGCCCTCATCCCATCCCCATGAGTTCCAGTCACTCCCTACCCCCCACCAATCCCAGGGAGTGATTTCTTTATAGCATACCTCTTTAGTTCTTATCCCCTCAAATGTGCCTTTACTTCCTTCAATTGTCACTAGGAAAAATGAAAGGTAAACAGAACACCAGATGCTACGATATATTTTCTCCTAATACTCTTTGATCTTAATACTAAAGATTTAGTTTAGGTGGAGACGTTCCTAAGGACATTTTCCCTGACAACCTGCAACTAGAAACAGGGAAGATGCTGAGTTAAGATGAGGACAAAGAAATAGTGTACCAAACTGCAGAACACATCAAAACAGACCCGTTTTCAATACTAGCTATGAGAACTCAGATATTTGGGGCTGTCTCTTTTCCTAGATTTGTTCTGGGGTTTGTGGTTTGGCTTTATGAGTGGTAATGAGTCTCTCATTCAATCATCCTGAAGTCCTAATCCTTTGTATCCTCATTTCCTTTCCAACCACTTAGCCAAAAAGTGACCCATCCATCCCAGCTGCTGCTGAGCCACCTTGATCAGGACTGTTGTGAGTGATTAGAATCAGGACACTCCCTGACTGGTGAGGGTAATCAGGCAAAGCCAATCACAGGGCTGTTAGCCTGTGTCAGAAAAACACAGATGGCTTTGGAAACCGAACCATGAAAAACAACCACCGCCCTAGACTCTGAGTAATGCGATTCTGGTCAATTCAAGCTGTTCTTGTTTATTGGAATTTTCTGATGTTTTTTTTTTTCTTTCCTACAGGGCATTCATTACTGGAGCAGTCAGAAAATTGCAAAAGATTTGATGACAGTTATTAGCACTATTTCGATTTTTTTTAGATGGTGGCCCTTAGTGATTTTTCTAAATCACTGTTCCATTCAAAGCTATATATTGTTTTATGCAAATCAATAACTTATTACATATCTCACTGGAAGGCGAACTGCTGCAGGCTTCTTAAACTTCCTCAGAAATCTCACTGACATTTGACTGTAGCTCTAAGTGCAGATTTCATCCAGAGCCTTGCAAGGTCTGTCTGCTCCCTATATGCAGTTTCAAAGCAACTTTCTCGAAGTTTCATTTACAGCAATGGTTCTCTCTGCTCGATAGTTCAGATGTCAAGTGGGCAGCTCAGATGCAATAGCTTCCTTCAGACTCCTCTGAGACAACCTGACCTACGCAAAGCTGGGGGCTTTTCAGAGGTTTCCAGAAAGCTTTCAGCTGGACGTTTCTATGAATCACTTTAACAAAAATCACCATTGTGATTAAGACATACTCATGCTAATTCCACAATGCATACTAAAGAGTTGCTCCAGATTCTACTAGACAGTGCATGTTTTGACTCAAGCTATTGAACAAATGGGATTTTATAGACAGGGTGAATATTAATAACTGCTGTTTTCACCCCTGTCAGATCTCAGAGTGCCCCAGTCTCTAATGCGAAGAGCATTGTTCATAATGCCTGAGATATAGAAGTAAATGTCCCTAGGTGTCACTAGTGCATATAGAAAATGCAGTATGTATACATTCCTTGGGATATAACTCAGGCATAAGAAGAAGGAAATCCTGCTATCTGCGGCAATGTGGATGAGCATAGAGAACATAATAGCAAGTGAAACAAACCGCACAGAGGAACACGGGCGCTGCATGATCTCGTTGATGTGTGGAATCTAAACAAGTGGAACTCACAGGAGCAGAGAGAGGAATAGTGAGTGCTACAAATAGAGATGAGAGAATGGGAAGAGTGAAAGAGACTAGGGGACATGGGGCACAGGGTGCCCACTTTCACTTATACGAGGAGTAAGCTCCAGAGATCAAATAACTGTAGTCTAGTGTATACTTGATTTTGCTCTGGAAGTAGTTCAAAACTCTCCTCACTGCACACATTCATACACAGAAAGAGACAACCACAAGGTGATGGATGGGTTGAATAGCTGGCATTTGGGTAATCATTTAGCATTGTCTATATATGGATACATAGGTAGAAATGTACACATAGCTATACTGCATACCTTGAATATACAAAATCACCGTTTGTCAATTATATTTCAACGGAACTGGAAGAGCATCTGTAGCACTGAGGAAACTGTTGTCTATTAAGTAGGTTACAGAGAAGAATAAGACCAAGTCAAGGACTCCACTGAGAATCAATGGCTCACTTATATACCCAAGAGCTTGGAATAATGGCCATCATGCACTAACACTACATGAGTAATATTCATTGTCCTCTTTGGGACACAGAAGTTGGTGGAACAATGTCCCCCTGATTCATCATTCTCTTTTCATAGGTTCATCTTAGATTTAAAGCTAGGAACTGTGTCACAGTCCTGGGTAAGTATTCGAAGGAATACAGGCATGCATACAGCAGAGATACCCGAAAACCCATGATCATCACTTCAGTGGTCACATTAGCCAAGGCACAGAGTCTGGCCCATCAACAGATAACGGGCTAAGGGAACTGTGTAAGAATCCACAATGACGTTTCATCAGCCCATAAGAAGAATGAAACTGTCCTATCTGTAAGAAGCAGATGCAAGTGGAGATCATTATCATAAGCAAAATAAGCTAGACTCGAAAAGGAAAACATCATGCTTTCTCTAATGTGAACTGTAGAAGGGGGTAATTTGGGAAGAGGAGGGCTTCCAGTAGAGGTGGGGAGATTGACAAGAGAGGATAATAGGGGCTGGTAGAAGCAAAGCACCTGACACACAGAGATGAAAATATCAGTGAAACCCATCATTTTTGTACAATGAATGTGCACATGTGTTTAAATATGTTACGGGAAAGTTGGATTACTGCAACCTGAATCTCTGCCTTGGCTTATTCCTCCATGCTAAAGTTTATTGAAGGCAATATGATTCACCTTTAATTTCAGCCTTATCATTTTATATTCCATACTCAACTCATCTATTGAACAAAGAACATAACTGTGTACTGTGTATGGCAGTGGTCCTCAACCTGTGGGTCATGATCCCTTTGGGGGATGGATAACCCTTTCACAGGTTTCACAACTAGATATCCTTAATATCAGATATTTATATTATGATTCATAACAACAGCAAAAATTACAGTTATGAAGTAGTAAAGAAAAAATCATTTTATGATTTAGGGACCCTGCAATATGAGGAACTATATTAAAGGGTCATAGCATTAGGAAGGTTGAGAAATGCTTGCCTATGGTTTCAAACATCCAAGTCAATGTGTATGGAGACGATAGCCAAAACTTCACACAACACAGGTGTTTTATGAGTGGTGGATAATAGTATTTTTCATTATGATATCTGAAACTAAAGTTAGCACCAGGTTCAGTGGGAATTCTGTTTTTCCCATTTCCTGTCTTTGATCTTTTTTTATAAAGTAGGTTAAAAAAATAGTCTTCACTTGGTTAGTTAAGTGTCTGCCAAAGACTTGTATGATAAAGGCTTTGGGGAGAGTAGAACCTAAAAGAGGTGAAGTCTCCCAGAATGGGCTGGGGTATGCCAATGAAGAGGAAGTTGAGATTGCAGCCATCTGTTTTTGCTTCCTGGATGCCCATTCTCTATGTTCTCCCACCATGGTGTCACACCTGATCCACAGGCCCGAAGAAACAGAGTTGAGTGAAAATGAGTTGAAACCTCCAAAACCAAAAGCCAAAATAACCCTTTTTCTCTTTCTTATTTGATTGTCTCAGGTATCCTGCTAACTAACACCAGTTCTGAGAACTAGCCAGTTTGTCTGTAAAGGAAACAGCCAATGAAAACATCGTATTGAAGCAGTTAATGTTCTGCAGGTATGGGGGCAGCATGATTTCAGTTCTCTTGCTGGAGTCCTGGAAGATCCAGAAGTACCTTGTAGCAAAGCCCTCAGGGAGTGAGCAGCTTACTAAACTTGGCATCCGCATACCATCTATTTGGTGACGGAAACTCACAAATGCCCAGCTACAGGCTTTGATGTGTTTATTATGATATACCACCAGCACCCGTTGCTACCTCCACAAAGTCCAGAATGATCTGGGTCTAGAAAAATAAATTTCAGAATTCAGAGTACCTGGGGAAATTACTTTATATGCAGTGGTTAGCCTACCTTATGGAGGTCTTATTTGACTTAGTTATTTGGTGTATGAGTGGTCAATGTTATTGACCATCTAGCCATCCATAAACCCTTCCACTTAATAAAACAGTGACCTATTAGCCCCTGAGTTCGATAAACAAGCAGCAAAGGGGTTCAGTGTATGTGGGGACAACCAATGCTATGACAGCCAGACTCTCTTGGCTCCATGAATGTTGTCCCAAAGAGGATAAAGATTACATTTTGGATCTATAAGAACTTGTCTGGTTTTACATAAAGAAATTACTGTGTGATTAAATTATAGTTTAGTTATAGTGATTAAACTATAACTTAGTTCCTGTAACTACTGAGACTTTTACCAAGAAAATATATACATATGGAAAAAATACATTTATTATATTGAGTATTCAACAATCCAGCCATACAGACATCAACTACTATAAACTCACTACTTCACACTGTACTGGATTTGCTGATCTCAAAATAACCAAGTCAGAAGGAGGTTATATCAGAAGGGAATTTTTCATGATGCAGTAATATTCAGTCCAAGCTGGTGATGATACTCTATAGGAAGTGGAGGAAGCCCTGGGTAAGTAAAGCTCTTGATCAGTGTGTGTTGTTGATCCGGGCATGGCCGTGTCAAAGCACCAGAGCCTCAGACCCATGGAGGAATGGCAAAGACTTTCCCCTAGAATGAGGTCCAGAGGGCAAGGCAAAGCCTGCCTCGGAGGACCAAACATGAGTGTTGACAGTCTGTGCACAAGATGTCCACCATAGCTTTCTCCTCAAGGATGTTTACAGTCTGAAGACCGCAGAGGATTAGCTAACCTACCTCCCTGATCCAGCTATATACCATAGACCAGCCTCATATTTGCTGAGTGTTATAAAGCTGCCTACTTGTATGCAATAGTCCCACTTTCTGATTCGATTCAATATAGTAAACACACTGAACTTCCAGGATGCCGAGGGTTCTCCAACAGAGAGCCCTGGCTACCCAAACCCAGTTTTTCTGTGTGTCTGTCTATATCTATCTTTTCTTCATTCCCTCTCCACCCCCAGGCAGATCCAAGTACCCAGAGGCATGCAAGGACTCAGCAACTTTCAGTCCATGCTAAGAAACTGAAGATCTTTCAAGCTGTGACCAAGCATGAACACAGCTTTATCTGTATCCATCCCCATTCAACACTTGCCGTATCCTCTGTAGTGCAAGAGGACAGGACTTTGGGCCATCATCAGAATAGTATGGCCGTCTATGCTGATGACTTTCTACATGACCATGCCTTTTACCACAAACACCCTCCTAGGAGTACATACTTAGAAAAGATGCCCAAATCAGACTTTAGAATTTGTTTTACACTGCCTCTCACCAGATTATGATTGAGTCTGTAAAGGGACAATTAGGCACCTGCTCCGTGATATGATGCTCAGAGAAGGACACACATCCCAACTGTGCTACTCCTGCCAAAACTGCTTGAGACTTCCAGACACATCCACATTAACGGGCAAAGAGAAGCCAGTTCTCCGCACTCCGCATGGTCCTGCAGAAAGCCCTTGTTGCTAAGGGCTCAAGGTGAGTGTCCTGGTGAAGTGTACTGTGTTGGGAGGGGCTTGTCTTCTCCCTGAAACTCCCGTGACTGCAGGAGCGCCCGTGACAGATGGAAAAGGGCTGAGAAGGGAGCGGCTACTCATCAAGGGATCCTCAACTGGACCAGGGTGGTTCCAATGTGACTCTGGAACCATTCAAGGACAGAGCTGATTTTTTGTGCTACCTGACAACCCAAAGAGAGGTCAGAACGATAAAAGCTATTTGTTTTCATTTAGCAGAATATTGACAAAACAATTTTATTATTCATACGATATCATTTATGAATTAATCTAATACTCCTAGTCAATAATATCACTATTTAGCATGAATTACCATTTTAACACAAATAATTTAGACTTTAATTTGGTTTGTATGGTATCACACAGTTGCTATTCACAGAAAAACTGAGCGGGGAAAAAAGCATGATGCATGGTCACTTAAACGTGAAAATCATGTAATAAGCTTGAAAGTACATTTTCACATTTATCTACTCAATACATAAATTTATCAGAACATAAAATGTTTTCTCAAGCAACTGAAAGACTGCTGCCTTCCACTTCGGAAAAGAAAAGGCAAATGAAAATAAGCCAACCTTATTATCAGAGGCAGGTTTTATAGCAGTATTAAAACATCCAGGAGCTCCTGTCAGTAGAACATATCCCATAACATACAGCTCTGTGGGCTTGATGGTCTCCACGTATCTTTAATGGCTGAAAGAGACGCCCCCAGCTTCCCAAGAGGTCTATTAGTTTTATAACTTCCCAGAGCTTTAGTTCATCAAGGTATTGATATCAATGAGGGCCCCGAGTGTGCACACACCCCAGTTATGTCCTGCAGAAGGCTATGAATGCCTCTAGGGAGGAATAATTCTATATGATCTGTTCAATAAACTTTATGCACCTAAATCAAATACTTGGAAGATGTTTTTGTCATTTATAACCAATAAAATGTATGCTACTAAAATAAAACATGGAAATTCACCAATGGGCACTGAGATAAGTAGGTAACAATTTAAGGGCAATATTGTTTATACACCTTCTATTATCACCCCTCAAGTTACTTGTCACCATAAAAAGGAGCAACAGATTTACAATGGAGACACCTGGAAAGCACCTGCTTAAAAAGTGTAGCAAAGCCACAAGCATCAGGGTCAATGACATACCTGTCACCTGATAGGCTGACCGTGGAAGGACATAGCATCCCATCTGGGCTGTTCCTGCCAACATTCAGAAGCCAAATCTGGTTATAGGAAAAAGTCACAGCTCAACTAGACAGATAGTGGAGAAAATAAATATCCCCTGCTTTTCAATGAGGCCAAGGCCAAGAAGCAAAGACTTGAGAACCTGTTCTATGTCAAAGAGAAACAGGCTGGGACAATTAAAGGCCATCTGTATCCATTAGATATGATCAGAGATTGTGAAGAAAATGGCCACAAAAGGCAGGATTGTCATCACTGAAGAAAATGGAAGACAGCTGGGCTGTGCTTAGAATAATAATATATTCCATTAATGTGAAATTCCCAGACTTTATTTAAATGATAGTCATCTTAATGTAACAAAACACTTACTTGTAAGGAAATGTATGCTAAAATATCTAGGGGCATGATGTCTTCAACTATCGCCTGTAATTCAGAGAAAAGTAAATGTTCACACAGAACAGTCTAAAAATGTAAATAATTGTGACTCTAAGCATGAAATATTCAGGAGATCTTTGTAGTAGTCATGAAAACATTTTTTGGTAACTTTAATATGTTATCTAAATAATGAGAAAAATCACAGCTGGAAAATTGCAGTCTGCAAAAATTTATATCAGTGTGTCTGGGGATGGAACTCTGAAATCTCTCCACTCTGCCCTTTGTCCTCCAAGGAGCCCACACTAGATCTTAAAGCAAATTCTCACTATGCAGGGACAGAACCCCTTGAGTAACCACAGCTCTATGAGGTACGGCCTTAAAAGATGGACTCCATACAGGCCCACACACAGACACACTCCAAGGAACACTATGTACTAAATTCACTAGGAGAGAAGGAACAAGCCGAGAATATTCCTGGTCAGAGAACATCGAACACGTTCTAACATGAATGGCAGGTCATGTTTCAACTCACCTGAAAACTTGCTTCAAAACCATGATGGAATGTGTATGCATTCCATCAGAGACCATAAGAAAATGGAGTTCATATGAGAATTGTGAACTGGGGAGATACCCAGGTAGGAAGAACAGGTAGTGTCACTCGAGGTGGGGTGTACTGGCCCATTTCAAGGATTAAAAAGGGAGACCAGTGTAAATGGGGTGAGCAAGGAATAGAGTGATATAAGAATCCAAAGTCATCATAGGTCAGCTCTTTTAGGGCTGGAATATCAATATATGATCTTCAGCGTTTACTTTGGGCATTATGGGAAGCCTCTAGACGTTTTCAAGAGGAGTATGTAGTCTGCCTGCTATGGGTTTAAGCATTACTCTATATAGTAACTTCTGTGTTTAGATCAGATACCTGAAGAGGAGCAACTTAATGAAGGAACGGTTTATTTGGGCTCAGTCTGAGGGACTGCAGCCCATCTTTGTTGGAGAAAGAATACTGGCAAGATCACATGACATCTGGAATCAGGAAGCAGAGAGAGATGAATGTTTGGTACTCGCCCAGTTCTCTTTTTTGCTTCAGTCCTCAAGCTTGCCCCATGAATGATACCATCCACATTCAAAGCGAGTCTTCCATCGTCAGGAAAACCTGGCTAGAAACACTCTCATAGACACAAGCTTTCATAGTGATTTTAAATTAAGTCAAGATGACAGTGAAGATTAATCATCATAATCTCAAATTCATACACCAAACGTCTACCCCAGTACTTTGAAATATGTCTTTTTATGGAGACTGGACCTTTAAAGAAGTAATTAGCATAAAGTGGGGTCCTATAAGTTGACTCTGATTCAATGAACCTCTGATTTAAGATGTTAGGACACAGGCACACGCGTGTGCAGAAGAAAGGCTATGTGCAGCCAAAGGGAGGAGTGAGATAGCCATGGAATCAGTCTTGTCCCCTGATCTTGGACTTCTAGGACATGAGAAAAAAATCCTGTTGTTCTGCTTAGACAGCTATACTTTGTTAGGGGAGCCTGAGCAGACTGAGACAATGACCTTCTGTAAGGACAGGCATGCAGAATATGGAGGCAGAGCTGGAGACTCAGGAGGAGTTGAATGGAGGTTGTCTAGGAAGCCAGGTGAAACTGGTGGGTCTGTGAGAGATCGTATGATGCAAAGTGGTCAGATTTGGAGTCTTTTCTGAAGCCACTCTGAGCAGCAGCTGGATATGAGGTATAGGCTTTGAATCGGTGAAAACAAGCTTGGCTCCAAGGTGATATTTTTGTTTTGTGTTTTTTTGGTTTTGGTCTGAACAATGAACAAAATGAAGCTGTCACATACTGAGATGGAAAGGACAGAGTATGGTGCCAGGTCAAGCAGGGATGTGGGACTCAATGGGAAGTATGAGCTACAGTTTGAAGGTAGAAGCAGGAAAGTAATGAGTTCAAGGTTAGCCTTAAATAAATAGAAAATTCTAGGCCCATCAGAGCTTTAAAATGAGACACTATAACAAAAATAACAGACTGTGCCCAGATTTCCTCATCCAAACCAAGCAAGAATGCAAGAATAATACAGAAGGGTGAAGTGTGAGAGTCAATGAATGAATAGCCAGTGCCAGGTAATGGGCAAGAGAGGGGCCTTTGTTTAGTGAGAACCCAGCTGGCTATTCTGCAGGATGCTAAAATGGATTTGGGGACTTTAGGGATTTAGACCTGTTCTTCTTGACTTTGGAAGAGTATCTTAGCTATTTACATCTAAAAAAGTAAAAGCAACTGAAAACAGTATTCATGCTACTACATAGACTTTAAACCAGTCTAATTCTTATTTATTTAATTTTATAAATCATATCTCATAGTATATAAACATACACATTCCATCACAGTATAATGTCATCTAATGTTATACTGAAATATTCATTTATCTCATTTTCTCAAGTTCCTTAAGTTTCTTAAGGAACAAAACCCTATTTTGACATTCATTCTATTTGAAGTACTTAAATTCTATTTAATCAGAATAGGTCATCCATAATATACATTGTGAAATCGAATTGATTGACTCATTGGTTTACACTTGGCTTTGAGGGAAATACTTCCCCATAAAAGCTTATTTCTGCCTGTGAGTAAAGGGCTTATAAAGATTCAACTGTTATAAAACCACATATTAATCAGCATGTCTTAAAATAAATGTCAAGAAATGGGGGGAGGAAAACTTTAATCTTTCTAGACGATGAAAGGGTATTTTTCTAGCCTGCTGGTTTCTCAAAGCATCCAAGATCTATAGCAGCATGCACTGCTGTAAAATGAAATATGTAATTCCCAGAGAAGACATTTTAAAAAACAATTAAGCCTGGAGAATGGTCTCATTGTCACTCTCTGTAGAACTAAATCTGCCGTAAAATAGACCATTGCACTGAGGGTATCTTTGGGTTTCCTTTTTTAAGACATAAATACATACACACGAGTAGCATCAGCCCACTCTTGTTCATTCTGCCTGGATAATTCCTATTTACACCACCGATTCTGAAGTTGAGTCGCTCCAAAGAGACCTCCGTGAGCCCAGAGGCAGGAGTCTAAGAGACCTTACAAGGTTGTGTCAGCTCCTGTAATGGCATTCAGTGACAGCAAGGGCTGAATGCCCAAAGTGGAAAGGGAACCCTTCATTTCACCTCTAATTACCGTGATTAAGGAAAAGCCCTGACATTTTACTTGAGCCTCTTGCTGTCTCTTACCATCCACAGCCAGCTCATGGGGAAGGCATGCTGCAGCAATGAGTTCAACTCAAGGTCTGACAAATGCCGTTTGCCCCTTCATTTGGAAATTAGCCAATTCCAGTAGATTTTCTTTGTCAGAAGACAAAAAATAACAAAACATGTCAGTCCTGAGTTTCTCTTGATGGTTGTCAGAAATAAGTGTTCATCTGGGCAGCATCACAGACCTTCTAGGAAGGAAAGGCAGCACAGTCTACAGGTAACTAGCCCCTGCCATATCCCACATGCACACCTCATTATTCCCCCTGTGAGCCTTTCCCTGATGAGCCAAGCCCACTTCTCACAGGTCATTTTCTACGGAGACGTTGGTTTTCAATGGTGTTCACTGTTAATTACAACTGATGGATGCAGGCATCTCCCTTCTAAGACTGCAAAATGGCCTGGAGAAGCGGCTCAGAGATTACAAGAGACTGTGGACTGCTCTTGCAGAGAACCCGAGTTTGGTCCCCTGCAGTCCAGTGTCAGGCAGAACTGCCTGTAATCCCGGTTTCAGAGGATTTGATAACCTTGGCCTACAGGGACACCTGTGCTCATGCACACATGCCCCACACGTACACAGACACACACACATGCACACAACTTAAATACTAATTCAAGTATGCATTTTTGTGGGGGAGACATGGTTTTACTACATAACTTACTAAGTAGACCAAGCTGGCCTTGAATTCAGGAAGTCCTCCTGCTTCTGCCTCTCAAGTGCTAGGATTAAATGTATGCACACTACACCCAAATTAAATCTTGTAAAACATTTCTGAAGTGTTTGTTACACAAGTACTTTTCCCTTTCTAAAAACTACCGTATTTGTTTAGAATTTCTCAGGCTCTGTAGATTGCCTCTTCGCTTGTGTAACTATTTTCTTTACTGCACAAGAGCATTTTATAAGGTTCCATTGTTGGCATTGTTCTTAGAGGGACTAGAGAGCCATTCAGAAAGTGTGGAAATTTCTGCAGCCATTTAAAAAGAAATTAGATTAGTCTATTTTCAGAATGGACATAACTGGAGATCATCATGTTAGTGAATTAAACCACTTGGAGAAAGACAAATTTCATATGGTCTCCTACATTTTATATAGGTACAGAAAACCATGGAAGTATATGCTCATGAAAGTAGAAGAGAAACTGTCTAGGGAAGGTGGGGACCATAAGGGAAATACATTAAACATACATGAACATTTAAAAAGTAAGCAAAAATTAAACATCAAGTAACAGCAAAAATACCCATTTCTGTTCAATGCTAACTTGGGAAAGTACCAAGGTCATTCCTATGATAAAACCAACACACTGCGGTGCACTGGGCCAGGAGACCTGGGTAATCCACAGTCGTCTTTGGAGTTCTTTCTTTTCTGGGAAGGTGTACTCAGCAGCCATCTGGTCACCAGATAGACACAGGGCCTGCACAGAGACTTCAGATACAAGGTGAAGGTTCACCAGCTGTCCTCAGAGTGAAATGAACACACTGAAGATGAGAAGTGATGGGACATGTCTCAGTCTACAGCCCGTGCTGCTGTGGGGGCTGCATCTTCCCATGAATCATTTCGGCCCATGCTGCACCACAGTGACATGAAACACTCTGCCTTGACCTGGGATTTGCTGCGGGTCAATAAGAGCATCGTGGCATCAGCCACCAAATCCCGACACTCAGAGTTCGCCAGAGGATAACTGAGGACCAGCTCCATTCTGTCCTTCTCATAACCCTTCCCAGGCTCAAAGTCAAGCCCACTTGCATTATTTTCTACATCTTTTGCGTTTTTGAATCCAATATTAGAGCTTTAAAACATAATATAAATGTACAAGTATTACATTTGTGAAATATTGTATAAGATAAACAGAATAAAATTTAAGGATACAGATTAAATATTAGTGCAAACAGTAAGAAGCCAGGTATGATAGTACATACATCTAACCCCAGCATGCAGAAGGCTCAGACAGAGAGATCATGGGTTTGAGCCTGAGCTATATAGTAAAACCCTACCTCAAAAAAAAAAAATGGTTACAACATTATTTAAAATAACGAGAAACTCTTTCTGTTGTGCCATTAGCAAGACTCTGATGCTTAAATAAAGCTTATGATAGAATACCCAAATTAAAACTTGGCAATTAGTGGCAAATAAATTAGACTTTTCTAGTTTAAAATCTAATTGCTTTTTGATAAGCAATATAATTCTCCCCTGCTGTTAGCCGTCAGGGCAGTAGCCATCTCTGTTGAAATGGGGACTGGGCTGAGAAAGGATGCTTTAGAGATGCTGGCATGTAGGCGTGGGTATTGGCTACAGAGACAAACACATACACCTGTGTATATGTTTTTAAAAATTAAAACTTCAACCAGAATAAGGATTCTTCAACTTCTCTTCTTAACTTTCTTGTTTCTATTATGTCATCTTTTTTTTTTAAATCAAAGATAGCTGAGTATAGAATGGTGATTGGCTCTATCTGAAAAATCAGTTTTGTTCTCCCCTTAGGAAGTCCCTTTGGCTTCTTAAAGATCTTTATTCCTGAGCTTAATCTTTATTCCTGAGCTTATTCATCTGTTATTCAATTATTATTTACATATGGTTCCTACATTCTCCTTGCCCAAATGATTAACAATTCTCAGATAACTTTTTTCGAGGGGGAAAAATAACCTTTGAAACAACAAAGTAAAATTGGAAAGAATATAGCATGATCACAGAAAGTTTCAAACATATGCAGACAGGCTATTACTTTTTTTGACAATATAATGTATCTCATTATCCAGAGTTCTCAGAATCCTAGAATAACCTAATTAAGGAAGCCGCAGAACTAATGAGGAACCTGTCTCTTCAGCTTGTAGTGTGGATGGGCCCATCACTAAACAACTATCTTTTCTTCTATGGAGCATATGATAATGTCAACCCATGGCCACCAACCAACATAACCCTTCATGAGCTGGCTTCAAATGGGTCAGGAGAAACGCACTTCTACTTGCTCTCCATGACTGAGACGTAGGCTAGCAGTCACCTCCCTCCTCCTATGTGTAAGAAAGGGGTGATCTGAAGCTGGTTTATCAGCACTACTGAACTCAACCATTTGCTTAAGATGAATCCCAGCTAGAAAGAGTATTTTTCATTATTAGCCAACATAAAATGGCTTCTCTTTCATCTTCCAATTCAGCGACTGGAACAGTGGTTGTTTTCAAAGATGGAATTTCAGCAAATATTAGTTCGAAGCAAGAGATAGAGTTTTTGTGACATTGCCTCCAATTGAGTGCACTCTGCTGGTTCTCAATGTTGATTAATTAATGGCCTTGAAATTATTTAAATTAATTAGTATCTCCAGAGTTAATGAGCCAACACTAACTCAGCGAGCAGCGTGCTTCCATTTTAAGCGCCTGTAGCATCACTAAGATTTTCTGTGAGTTTATAATCAGGCTACCCTTGAAGTTAAATATTCATATTTTTGAGAAAGCTGGCTGGAAACCAGAAAAAGTCAAAGTCTAAAGCTCAGCTTTGAGTTTGCTCCACAATCAGGAAGGGTCAGGAACGAAGGGGGCACAGCATGCTGAGCCTGCCTGCACTTCCACACTAATTGGCTGACTGGATTAGTTTAGCTGCTTTAGAGGAATAATAAGATCAAGATATTGTCTCATCCTCAGGCTAGAATTTCCTGCGATTGATTATCTGTCACCATGAACCAAATGAGCCTGGGTTGTTGCACAAGGGGGTATCTATCATTTCTTCCGCAGCGGCACGTTCTTCTCAAAGTCTTAAAGTCTGCCTACTCACAGGCAGGAAAGGCCAGCTACCCACCTCAGGTGCTAAGACTAAGGAAGGCTGCACCCATGCTCAGATCAAAGAGCATTTGGTGAAGGACACTGGAACCCAGGAAGTCACATGGTACTAAAGTTGACAGGTTTTGGTTAAGGCAGACCTGCTTGACATCGAAAAGTCGAACAACGGGCAAGGTTAGAGAGAGAAGAAACAAGAAGGCCAATGAGAAAGCAGGCTGAGTGAGGAATATGGAAGACTGGAGAAAGTATTTACCTGAGCCGAGAAAGAACAGGACAGAAGCAAAGTGCTTTTCCCCTGACACACTGTGGCACATCTAGTTATTTGAGCCTAAAAGATCACCTGTAGTCTTAACCAGTCCCCCATTAGCAAAGCAAAGAATAAATGTTTTCATCCTCCCTCTCTGTCTCTCCCTTCTCTCTTTTCTAGTCTCTCCCTCTCTCTCTCTCTCTATATATATATATATAATATATATATAATATATAATATAATATATAATATATATATAGAGAGAGAGAGTGTGTGTGTGCGCACACACACACCCATAGCACTTCTGTATATAGCAGCTGTAGAACTAAAAAAAAACAGAAAAATTCAAGTCAGTTTATATTTAAAAAGAAAGGCTGAGGTAAGGACCCGCAATAGAGAAACACCCAGGTCAGGTTTTTTTGTTCTGGAGATTTGGAATGAGATTTTTGGTAGCTAGGATACTAAATAAGATACTGGGTAGGATTTTACAGTTTTATTGTTGCTGTTTTGTTTGTTTATCTAAAAAGAAGTTACGAAGTTAGTTCTACAAATAGTTTCCTTCCCAGAGCTTTCTTAGAAAACAGGTTTGCATTTTCTTAATGCGATTCTGTGTGGAGGCTGAACAGAGACCTCCTTGTTTCACCTGGTTTCTGACAAACTCCGCCTTTCTTTCACAAAGCCATGTTTCCCAGCAAGGCTATAACAACATTTTCCACTGAACAGCTCTTCATTATGCAGAACCACAGCCTAGACTAAAGGATGGGTAGCATCTTAGTCCCCAGGCACTCTATGGCGGAGTACCATCAGTCACTGTGACAGCTGAAACCACACTCCTCACATATCCAAATGCCCCGTGACTGGAGGACACACTGCCTGTGGTTAAACACTTCTGATGTAGATTTTAATAAATTTGTTTCCATTAGCCAAAATGGATTAATTCCCAATTGCGACAGTAGCTCATAAATAAGAATATCAAGTCATCTGAATTTTTCCTGAAGGTGCTCAAGTCAGTAACATGTGCTATGGCAGAAAGAGACGATAACTCTGCTTGTTTCCTGCTGTATGGTGGTTGAGAATGAAACACGGGGCACCATCTTCTCAGCAGAAACCTCTGGAACTGCATGAGGGTGGTGACAACTGAAATCCATAGGCAAAAAGGAGACCCGACCTTCCATGAACAGTTGAGAGACAGAAAGAAGAAACAGAGTGTTCATCCTGAAAAGGTGGACAAAGGAGATCAGTCAAAGAGCAAAGCCTCAAAAGCAAAGGATGAACAAGGCTAAGGAGAGAGTAGGAAGTCCGTATTTGAAGCACTTGCTGTGCCAGACTCTGGTTAGAAGACATGGTAGTTCCCAGACACATAAAGCAGAGCTGGGTCCTGAACCCAGGCCCTTTCACACAGAATTCAATCTACCTGCACTGACCTGCACCCCTAGCTCTTCTCTCTTCAAGACAGGGTCTTCCTGTGCAGCCCGGGCTGGCATTTAATTCTCTCTATAGCCTGGGTTCTCTCCAAGTTTTCTATCCTTCTTCGTCCTGCCATGTGCTGGCCTCAGAGGCATAATGACTACATACCACACTCCAAACGTATTTTAAAGTGGTACTCATTCCTCCACCAGTTTAGCTATTCTAATTCCAGATGACCCCATGGTGTTCACCCAACCTCTTCACGGCTGTGTAAAAGACACAAAGAGTGATATCTTCTTGGTGAGTTCGTGGCCTGCTCAGTCTCAGCGCCCCTCACATATTGAATCTTCTCCCAGCTTTTATGGCCATTGTTTCTTAAGTGCTAACTATGGGCCACAGCTTCTTCCTCATTCTTTTCATGTGTGGGTTTTTTTGGGAGGGGGAGAATGTGATTATGTATGTTCCCACCTTTGTTGGCACATATGTGTGCATATGCAGAGAGGTCTAAAGTTGATGCTGAGAGTCCTCCTGGATCACTTTCTACCATATTCTCCTAGGCAGAGTGTTTCTATCAAAACCAGAGCTGGCCAGGATGGCCAGTTTCACCAGTCCATGGATCCAAATCTCTGCCTTCTGACGCTGGAATTACAGTTGGGCTTCTAGACATTTATTCTGGCTTCTCGAGATCAAAACTCTGGCCTTCATCCTTACACAGCAAGCACTTTAATGGCTGAGTAGCCCGGTCCCACGTCTTACACTGAGAGTCCTGACATAAAAGGTTTCATAACTGGCTGGGAATGGCGACACATTTGGCAACAACAGTTTCAGGATGCGCAACAACCAAACACTAATTGAAACTCAAATGCTTACTGAACCCTGGGCATTTCTAGCAGTGCTCCCCCATGCTTCATTGTATGCTGTCCCTGCAGCTGGGCTCTACAGACAGCATGCATTCATTGCATTGAGCATGTCAGGACATCAAGCAAAGGCACAAAAGCCTGCCCGAAATACTTCTGCTCAGATTTGACTGTCACATGCTGCGAATTGCCATGCTTTTTACTGTGCGTATCAAAGTCGTCTGTGGATATAGAAACACAGTGGTGTCATTTTGCAAAACAAAGACAATTTCCTACTGCTATTCCCAGCATGTATCAAATTAACATCAACTATGGACTGTATCGTGTCATAATATTTGGTTGTTTAACTTGCTATTTGATTTTGCTCACTTAAGTTTCACTTTTTAAAAAAAAAATCAATTAATGGATTTTGGCTTGGGATCAGAACAGAATTTCCAATTTCTGAGATGCCCGGAGCCATGCTCCTGCCATTTTGTATCACACATATCTGTGAAGCAGCATTATAGCACTGGCAATTACAAAATCAAAATATTGATCAATTCTGAACAATATTGAGGATGTTCTATGTCCTTCAGATCAATATTCAGCAAAGATTTAGAGACTTATGTGAAAGTAAGCAAGGGTGCCTGTCTCGTTAGTAAGCTAAGAGTAAGCAAGCTTGGTTTCACTTCTAATCCATGGTACAATCCTAAGTACAGTAAAGAACTGTTTTCCAATAAATTTCTTTGCAAATGACTGTCAGTAAATACTTGATTTGTATACCTACTTTACATACTTATTGCATGCCACAGGGCATATGATGAGTCCCTGGCTGAGCAAAAGGCTTAAGAAGCCCTGTTCCAGGCCATGTGGAACATGTGGATCATATAGACCCAATCCCTATCCTCCTCCTATTTTCATCAAGTCACTAAAATAAGGCAATGCCCTTACAGTAGAGGCTTAGAGGGAAGTGGGTAATAATCCCAGGAAGGGAGACGAAATCAAAGCGGTTTGGGTGTGGCTCAGCTACTATACTAGTTAACTGGAAAGCTTGAAGACCTGAATATGGTGTTTAAAGGCAATGTGGAAATGTTGGGCACAGTAGTACGCATTTGTAATCCCAGCACTGTGGAGGCAGAGATGGGAGGATCCTTGGGGCTCAGTAGTGAACCAGTGAGACTAAGTAGTGATCCCCAGATCAAAGAGAGACCATCTCAAAGAAGGTAGATGGCATTCCTGAGGATAGCACTCAAGGTTGACCTCTGGTCAGCACATATACACATGTGTACTGCTATACATATGAACACATCACATGCACACACAGAAGAACTCATTTTAAATATATATTTATATTTAAATATAGTATATAATCTATAATGACGATGGATGGATGGATGGATGGATGGATGGATGGATGGATGGATGGATGGGGGTAAAAGTGAGTAATAATTCCAGGAAGGGAGAAGACAAAATAAAGGTAATGTGGGTTGTGGCTCAAGTACTATATCGAGTCACATATATCTGGAGATATATATATACACACACACACACACACACACACACACACACACACACACACAGAACGATATACATGGAAAGAGGGCCCAATGCGTAAGTGTATAGGATCCCAAAAATACCTATAAAGTCAGGCGTCATAAAGCATCTATAGCTGGGCATAGTAGCACTATGGAGGCAGAGGCAGGCAGATATCTGTGAGTTTGAAACCAGCCTGGTCTACATAGTGAGTTCCAGGACAGCCAGCGCTACACAGCTGTATCAAAAACAAAAGAAAACAAAACAAAACAAAAAGTATCTATTATTCCAATACTCCTATGGCAAGATGGGAGATGGAGACCGGAGAATTCCCAGAAGCCTGGAATAGGCAGGAGTAAACAAGAGACTCAATCTCAAACATGTTGGAAGATGAGGCCCCACCCCCAAGATTGTCCTCTGACCTACACGTGCAAAGCATGCTACAAATAAACCCAAACTCGTACACATGAGCACGCACATGCACGCGCGTGCGCGCGCGTACACACACACACACAGATATTTAGCCCAGAGCTGAATCAACCTTTTCTCTCTATATAAGTAATACTAGATAACCCTCTGTGTTCTTATTCATGTTAAAATGTACACAACATAAAATTTATCATCATAACTATTTTCCAGCATACAGTTCACGTGCTAGCTAATTTTATGTCAAATTGACACAAGATAAAGTTATATAAAAGGAGGGAATCTCAAAAGAGAAAACTTCTCCCTAAGACTGGGCTGCTGTAGGAAGTCCTACAGCTAGTAGTTACCGGCCCATTAGGACGTGGCCTCTGTCGGCAGGCAAGCCTGTGGAGCATTTTCATAATTAGTGATTGTTGGGGAGAGGGCCCAGTACATGGTGTATGGTGCCACCCCTGGGCTGGTGGTCCTGGGTTCTATAAGAAAGCCGGCTGATCAGGCTGTAAGAAGCAAGTCAGTAAAGAACACCTCTCTGTGGTCTCGGTATCAGCTCCTGCCTCCAGGATCCTGCTCTGATCAATTCCTTCCTGACTTCCTTTGGTGATGAACAGCAATGTGGAAGTGTGAGCTGAGTAAACCCTTTCCTCCCCAACTTGCTTTTGATCATGGCGTTTCATCATGCCAATATTAACATTAACTAGGAAGGTTCAGTAGCAAGATCATATTTGTGTTCACTTGCAACCATCAACCCCATCCATTTCCAGAGCATCTTTCATATCCCCAGACTCTGAGATATAAACTGTCCACTCTCTCCTCCCCTAAAGTCTGGCAACCACTATACTGTCGGTGTCCATCTGACTCTTCTAGGACCCACTTCCACATGGAATCACATATCTCCCTCTTGTCTGTGACTCACTGAACTCAACTTAGCCTGCGCAGTTCCACAGGTCTTACCGCAGCAGCTTCATTTCTTTGGAAGGCAGACCACGTTCAAGTGCATACACATACCACATCGTTTTATCCCTTCTTCTGGTGGTGGGCATCTTGCTGTAGTTCCATCTTTTGGACTCTGTGAATGATGCTGCCATGAGCAGAGTCTTAAGAATATCTCCTTGAGTGGCTGGAGAGACGGCTCAATTGTTAAGAGCACTTGCAGCTCTTCCAGAGGACCTAAGTCTAGTTCCCAGTACCCATGTCGGATGGCTCACAACCACGTGTAACTCCAGATCCAGGGGATTTGATGACCTCTTCTGGCCTACTCATTCACCTACATTCACTTGCAGATATACATATATCTGCACATCATTTAAAGTATGTCCTTAATTTCTTTACATAGCCCTTGGTTTTAAAGCAGATAGTAAAAGTTTCCATTATATATTTATGTGAGTCCCACTGGCAGGTAATGATCAGTCAGATCATGCTCAGACTCGAACCTTGACATTCACATTTCTCATATGGTCTACCAGTTCCGTTCTATTAACAAAACCATACCTTCAGTGATCTAAGACAGTAAAGGCCCCAAACAGGATGATAACAGCTTCCTACCATATAGTGACCCCTGGATTAAGAATTCCTGCATGCCCTGACACTGTAATGGCCAGAACCTGTCATGTGGCTTCACTGGCTCACTCAAGCCGCAAGGCAGTCTAAGAAACACAAAAGAGCAGTTGGACATGGTTTATCACAAACTACATTGGATACATTAAAAAGAAAACAAGTGAGAGGAGCCTTTTCAAGTGTGTTCATGCAGTGGACATGCAGCGGACAACTTCCGGGGATTCTAGACTAAGAAAAGATCATCTGTGTGGCAGATCTGCTCCGTCCCCCCACCTGTACGGCCTAATCGTACAAAACCTGCATTACATGTCATCACTCCAAGTTACCTAAAGAAACAAATAGGCAATTCCAGCCAGGGAGTAGAACTTGTTAAGGTCTTAAGTCCACTAAAGGCAAAGCAGGCTGCTTGACAGTATGGACCAAGGGTATGGGGTGGAAAAAAAGGACCTCATGTACAATGATAGATCCCTGGGTCACTGATGCCCTTCTCCCTTCTCAGGCCCAACCTTCAGTGACCTAATTTTCAGAATGACATTGCACTTGGGTGAACACTCTACACCAGAAAATGTCCAAGGTAAATCTTAAATTTTATTTTAAGATTTAAAAGGAAAAAGAAATGTAAGGTGGAAATAAAGGCGAGCTCCTGCCATTTCTATGGCCTATTTTGAACTGTAAAGTGTGCTAGTTGGTAAAAGACTGAATAATATAACTGGATTCAAAAGACTACAAATAAATGAAAATGTTTCAGAAAGAAATATTGGTCCCTCCCTTTATTTGTGTGTGTGTGTATGTGTTTGTGTGTGTGTGTGTGTGTGTGTGTGTGTGTGAACCAAAAAGCTAGAGGCCAACTTCTAGTGCTGTTACTAGAGAGCCACTCATGGTTCTAGGTGTTTTATTGTTGATGCTGTCCACACATGTATTCAAGTCCTTCACTTATATCTGTCCATCACTATTCCCCTCTGGCTCCCCTGGTGCCATACCATTTTTTGAGTCAGGGTCTCTCACTGGGACCTAGATCCTGTAGAGTAGGCTTGGCTGACTGGCCAGTGACTTTCAGGAGTTATGTGACCTGTGCCTGCCGAGAAATAGGATTACTGGTGCACACTGTCATGCTCGACTCTGTGTGTGTGGATGCTAGACACTAAGCTCAGGTCTCCATGCTTATGCAGCAAACACTTTACTGTCTAAGCCATCTACCCCCCACCATTCCCATTTTGATTCTATTGAAAAGTAGAAGTTATTTCCAAAACCTTATCCACCTCATTATTATACAAGTCTATTAGAGATTATCAGTAAATAAATTTTATCTTCTTATCAATTAAAACATGTTGCAAAACTATTGTGCTCTAGATATAAAGACTACTTTTGACCTCCTTTTGGCAATCTTCAGTGAGAGCTTTTTGTTTTGTTTGATGGTTTCCTTTTGTGGCTGGAGGAGAGCAAAAGATGATTAAAGCATTGGTGATGTGCCACAGCCATCATCCTTAGACAGGTGCCACAGCGTCTAGAAATATCCACCACCCACCCAAAGAATTTTCATGAAGTATCTCTGTGTAACTGGTACTGTTCTTGGCTGGTGAAATACATTAGCATCTATATGGATGGGTACTATGGTTCTTAGGTAGACCCCTCCCTGTGAGAAAATCCAAAAGAGGATTTTAGATGGTCTTTGTTTATTTCATCTATTTCATAGGCATGTACAGTGCAGAAAAGCATTTCCTTTCCTTTTCTTTTCTTTTTTTCTTTCTTTTTTCTTTTTTTGGAAATCAGAAACTGTCACTGAAAATCTTCACTCATGTGTTTAAACCATTTCACTAACATCATAAATCAATACAGAAAGATTGTCTTACAGTGAGATATGATGCTAAGAAGCATGAAGGGACACAAACAAGCCTAACACATGAATAAACACATTCTTTTGTGATTTCTAGCCACACCAGGTTTCAAAGGAAAATAGTATGAACGCAGTGTCACAATGGTTAGATAACATCACATTCTCTAAGCATCTCTACTGAAAAAGCTGCAGACTGGGGTTCCACCTGTGGTTAAAGAAAAATTCCTTCTCAGTCTGCCCTCATTGTCAGCCACATTCAGAGAGTCCGGTTTGATCACATGCTCGTTCAGTCCCAGCCCAGCTGGCCTTGGTGAGCTCCCATTAGATCAGTCCTACCATTTCCATGGGTGGATGCACCTCTCATGGTCCGACTTCCTTGCTCATGTTCTCCCTCCTTCTGGTCTTCATCTGGGCCTTGGGAGCTCAGTTCAGTGCTCCAATGTGGGTCTCTGTCTCTATCTCCATCCATCACCAGATGAAGGTTCTTTGGTGATATGCATGATGATATTCATCAGTGTGGCTATGGGAGAAGGCCAGTTCAGGCACTCTCTCCTCTGCTGCCCACGGACCTAGCTGGGGAAATCCCCTTGGACACCTGGGAACCCCTCTAGAGCCAAGTCTCTTGCCAACCCTAAAATGGCTCCCTTAGTTAAGATATCTTCTTCCCTGCTCCCATATCCACCCTTCCTCCATCCCAACCATCCCATTCCCCTAAGCTCTCCCCAATCCTCCCCTTCTCCCTTCTCTCTCCCCATCTCCCCTTTTCCCCAACCCACTCACACAACCCTGCTCCCAACTTTTGCCCAGCAATCTTGTTTACTTCCAATATCCAATGATAATGACACCAGACTTTGATTCTACTGCATGTACTGGCTTTTTGGGAGCCTAGTCTGTTTGGATGCACACCTTCCTAGACCTGGATGAGGGGGAGAGCTTGGACTTCCCACAGGGCAGGCACCCTGACTTCTCTTAGGACTGGAGAGTGAAGGGGAGGGAGAGGAAATGGGAGGATGGGAGGAGGTGGAAATTTTTAATAAATTTAAAAAAAGAGAAATTCCTTGAGGTTCATACATATGGTACATCTTTAATTCAAAATGGAAGCAAAGATCCAGTGGCAGTACTATGGCATGAAGCATCTTTTAATTCTGGTGAAAATCAGTGGCCTACAAAAGACAAACAGAATGTCACCAAAGATCCAGAGACAGGAATGAAAGGCACAGTGAATGGTGTCTGATCATCGGAGGTCCTACATAGTTTTCTGGGTCTCTGGGAAGGATTAGGAGGTGTGGCCTTGTTGCAGGAGGTGGCTCACTGGGGCTGGGCTTGGAGTTTCAAAAGTCCGGGGCTAGCCCAGTGTCTCTGTCAACCTGCTGTCTCTGAGGATGCAAGTTCTCAGCACCATGCCTGCCTGCCCGCCATCACACTTCCTACCATGATAGACTCACCCTCTGAAATTGCAATCAAGCTCCCAATAAATGATTTCTTTCATAAGAGTTTCCTTGGCCCTGATGTCTCTTCACAGCAACAGAACAGTAACTAAGACAGTTCTGTCACTCCCTCTACCCTTCCCCATTCCTCTCTCCTTCCAAATTTCCCTCCCTCCATCCCTTCCTTGTTGAAGGTGGCCACTAGCTAGTTCCTGGCTGCTTAGCCCCAAAATAATCACACAGAAACTGTATTATTTAAATCACTGCTTGGCCCGTTAGCTCTAGCTTCTTATTAGCTAACTCTTACATCTTAATTTAACCCATTTCTATTCATCTCTGTATCACCACGAGGTCATGACCTACCAGCAAAGTTTCAGCATGTCTCCGGTGGCAGCTCCATGGCTTCTCTCTGACTCTACCCTTCTCTCTCCCACCATTCAGTTTAGTTTTCCTTTTCCCCACCTACCTAAGTTTTGCCTTATCAACAGGCCAAGGCAGTTTCTTTATTTACCAATGGTATTCACAGCATACAGAAGGGAATCCCACATCACTTCTCCTTTTTTTTATTTTGTTTAAATAAAAAAAAGTTTTAATTTTAACATGGTAAAATTACATATAACAAAACAGTTATCAAGCAAAAATTATAGTTACAATATTTATATCTTCTTTATCTTTTATAATAACTAAGGAAAGTTATAACTATCAGTTCTTCAACTTCATCAAAGACTCTGGAAGGGTATAATATTACCTAAGTAAACAGGACGTACATTGTAAGCAACTTCCAAAATTGTAGAATTGACAGAGACATCTTACTGCCTTGACAGTCACGCAAAGTTTTTCTGTACAGTTGGGGTGTCCATCTTCAGCCTACTGGCCCATAGTATCTAACAGACATTTCCACAAAGCAGGAAATTTCAAGACATTTCCACCTATATTGATAGTTTGTCAGTTACATTTTTCTAAGTCCTGCAGAATGTCTAGCAGACTTTTTCATGAAGCAGGAACCCCAAAGGATCATCTCATTTTTAGGCAAGTTCAGCAGTCATTACTCTGCAGGTCCTACATGTCCAGTTCATCAAGCAGTACAGGAAAGAGCAGTTTCTTGTCCAAATGGCTAACCAACTACATAAGGAGCCTCTTCAATGCCCATCTTCCTCTTGAAGTAATCGGTGCTGCCAGGAGCAGATATGTTTCATTGTCATGAAAAGTCCTAAGTTATTAAAACATTTAAATTCCATATTCTGGAGTCTTTGAAAGGTTTGAAGAATACCTTAACTGAAATAAATCTCTATATATCTAGAAAACCTAACTAACATGACTACAAGTTTGACTATTATAGATGATTATGCATAACCTGAATTTCTTAATTAAATGAATTTCTTAATTTAAATGAGTTGCACAAACACAATACCTTAATCAATATATATATACAGTATAGCAAAATTGACTTTAACTTTGTATTAACAGACCAAGATCCACACCAATGCAAATTATTCATCTCTATATTATATCCCCCTTTAAATGTAAAGAAACATTTAGAAGCCATATTTGGGAATATGGGCATAGTTCTCTAGACTACTTTCTGCTGACGGGGGGCACTATTAATCAAGTCTTTCCTGGTGTATCCTGTGTGCTAGGTCCATCTCTGTTAGCAGTTGGGCTGTTCACATCAACCTTTCAGCATTTTAGTCCATCAAACCATATTAGTCTGGAAGCAATTCACAGGTTCTCATCCTCTGTGGAAACCAAAGAAAAACCTCTTTTCCAAAGCAATATATCCTTAGACCCAAATTTGGAAGTCATGATACCTTAAGAACATATATGCTGGTTTAGTTTAGCAACCCATACAATAAAGTGTCTCTCTGTTCTTAGCTCCTTCACAGTCAAAAAATTCAAAGAAGACACAATAATATACATAATCCAGACTCTCTGTGTATAGTCCATAATCTTTTTCTTCTTTCTCTCAAGCCTAAACACATGTTTTAAACACACTGTGTCTCATTTAGAGTTCTTTTTCATCTTTTTCATCTGAATTTGTATTTATTGTGTATCTGTAATTATTTTCTGACCAGAAGTACTTCTTAAAATACTAAGCCCTTCTTATGAACTTAAGTGGCACCATTGCTAGGGGAAATATGGCCCTGCCTGCTTGCTCCACCCAGTCTGACATGACAGAGCAAAGGTCTGTTTTGCGTGAATCATGCTCACAGCCCCATTTTCAGGCACACAGTGGTTCTATGTTGCCATTAAGCAAGTTGTAGCACTCTGTTCACAAACCCTATTTAAATGCTCGACCTCCTGAAAGAGTCAGAGGTCACACTGGCAGCATGGCTCAGAAAGCCAGCATTTCAAAACAGGGCAGCTTTTTTATCCTGCTACTGCTGAGTCAGGAAAGCTTCTCTTAAAGGAGCTGCAATGTGCCACCAGCAATCAAAGTCCATTCAGAAAAAAATGTGGCTAAACTTTTTTAGTATCTAGAATTCCTATTCCTTTGCAAGCTCTCTCAGATTTTAGTTGGCCACGCTGGTGCACTAATTTGTCGAAGAAGGCCACTAGTTAGTTAGTTCCTGGCTGCTTTGCCCCAAAATAATCACACAAAAACTGTATTTTTTTAAATCACTGTTGGGCCCATTAGCTCTAGCTTCTTATTAGCTAACTCTTACATCTTAATTCAACCCATTACTATTAATCTGTGCATCACCACAAGGTCATGGCCTATCAGCAAAGTTTCAGCACGCCTGTCTCCAGCAGTGGTCCATGGCTTCTCTCTGACTCTGCCCTTCTTTCTCCCACCATTCAGTTAAGTTTTCCCCACCTCCTAAGTTCTGCCTTATCAACAGGTCAAGGCAGTTTTTTTATTCACCAATGGTATTCACAGCATAGAGAGGGGGCTCCCACATCACTTCCTCCCATCACACTTCAGACACTCACTAAGAAATCATGCCTAGCAATTTGGAATATACATTCATTTCCCAGCAAGAATCAAATGTCTCTAAAGTCATGATGTTCATGAAATAGGAACAAACAGTAAAATTTCATTCTATGTATTCTCAGCCATATGATATAGCCTTCTCTAATGCTCTACCCAGTTCCAACTTTCTGCTTGTCTAAGAAATGGATGGGTTTGAGTGATGACCAGTAGTATCATTTGAGAAACTTGATACAAAATGAAACTTTTGATTTCCAGGTTGGTAAGGATGAAAACCTTTAAGATGGCAGCAGGGAACATGGAATGTGCCTTGGGACTGGGTCACAGGAAACTAGCTCTGTTCAGGCATGCCCTCGGCATACCGGGGCATTTTCTCCTTGCTGTTTCTCATAAGTATAAGCAAGATAGTGGGTAGAAAACAGGAATGAAGATTTCAATGGGGGTATGGCCTAAAATCAGAACGTAAGGATTTGGGCATTGTGGGAAGTGCTATCTAAAAGTCGAGGGAATAGATGAGGCACCAACAAAGAGGTCAAAAGTTACCACATCAGGCCTGAGAAGAACTAGCATCACCAACACAACCAGCTCAGTACCAATGAACAGGGTGGTAAAAAGTCAGGAGTGGCTACCTGAAAGGGCTTTTTGCTATTTCCTAAGGGACCCAGAGGAACACAATGGTTTCCCTTAAACCCAATAGGTCTGTAATATAATAAGACCAAGGATGATGGATTTTGAGGAATGCTGACTATATATGCTTAATCTGTGGACAACTCTCTGCTTTTGAAGTTTTTCATTTTACCATGTCTTAATCAAGTACTGCTTAATAAAGACGTCCACATTTGCCAGAGATCATCAGATATGCCAAGCCTAACTTCTGTGCACTGATGTTACTGCACAGGTTCTTTGGAAGCTGCCAGAACCACTATGCATCTGAATGAAGGCATAGGAACAGCATTCTGTGTAGAACCCACTGCTCCACCTTTGTAAGAAATATCTTCTGTTGATAAAACATTGAACAGTAACGCAGACGTGCAGGGACCACAGAGATGGCTCAGAGGGTAAGAGAGCTTATTGCCAAATCTGAGTTTAACCCCTGCAAGCTGTCCCTGACCTCCGTACCCACACATACACAGTATAAAATTTATTAAAGAAAAGAAATACATAGAATTAAAAATTAAAAGCTCTCAATGATTTCCATCTGTTTGTGAGGGGTTCATTAACTTTTCAACTTTTCCCCACAGCCCGTCATACGGTCCTATGAAGAACATCTCAGAAGCCCACTAATTTTCAGTTTCTTACGAGTCTTATTTATTTGTTGGTGGGATCTATAAAGACTTTTCTTTAAAGAAGACCTGATAGAATCTATTTTCCATACTTTATACACGGCTCTCATTTAAAAAACAAACAAAACAGTAGATTCTATTTGTCTGAGTAGTCAACATGAGATTACTTAGTATTCATTTGTGCTCTGTGTTTCAGATTGTTTATTTGTGACAACAGATGAATCTATTTCTTACCCACACATCAAAAAGTTAACAAACATTGCTTCAAATATTTGTAAGCCATCAGCTTCAATTCAGTTAACAAAGTAGGCAACTTCAACATACCAAAGACTTTTCTTTTAGAAAAAAATCTATTTCATTCCATTTAACAAGCTCTCATTGAGCATCTCCTGGAAACCTGTGGAGAGCTCAAGTTTGAATATAGCAACAAAAACTGAACTCATCCTTGACCTTGGGCAGCCCCGCTACATGTGAGTCTTGTAGGCAGTCGAATCCCAAACACCACTGGCCAAAATGAAGGACTAGAGTGAGAGAAATCTGTCCTGGCAGCATGGACCAGATGACTTAATAAGGCTTTCATTTCAAATCTATGTGACTTCATAAACAGCGGGGCAGTGTGCAACAGCACAAAGGCTTTATTCCCTTCCTGCACCCCACTTGGGGACACTTCCTAGCGGTCTGGAAAGTATTTCAAACAACATAATCTATGCTTGTCAGCTTGAGTGAGCGAGGGCATCTGAGGGGACATTTATTTCCCTCGTCTTTCTCCCCTGGAGAGCTTTCAATTCCTTGCAAATTTTCAAGATTTGGTAGTTTGATGATGGATCTCAGAGCAACAGCAATGAATCAGACTCAGACGACTTGCAGGAACCACAGGGATTTTGTACTCAGACAGAAACCATCATAAAGCGAGCCAATTGGGGGAACTGAGGACACAGATGAATTCCTACAGAGAAGAGAGCGAATAAATGGCAAGTCAAAGTCCTAGCTGAAGCTAATTTTCATTTCTTTATATTTTAATACAAGTACGTGATATAAATGAAAGAGAGGCTTTCTCCCCAGTGGATCAATTGTGTTTGAAACTATATTTACAAATTGGGGGATATACATTGATACCTTTAAGTTTGAGTATGCACATCTGTCCTTGGAGAAGGCAGGAGATAAGCCATGTTAGGAGGTGACAACAAGGTGCAAGCCTAGAGAGATCTGAATGCTCACCAAAGCTGGGTCTCAGGCCGCCTCTACTCCAAGTTCTGTTCTTTCTCATCAGAGACCTCTTTGCATGCTTTCTTAGGTCTTACTCATTTTCATGCTTAGCTGAGTAGCCAGGGAGCAGATCTCAAGGTCTAAGCTAGACTGAATAGACTTGGCTTCTTCTTCGTGCTGTCTTCTCTCATCATCCCCAAGCTTTGCAGTTTCCCCGCTGTCTGCGTTTCACTGGGAATATAACATTGCCCACCTGCCTTCCACAAAGTACTAGGCTCTCCCTGGGGATCTTTGATTCATGTTCAGATGCTAGAAAGAGGAAGCGCTCTGAGCCAAATTAATAAAAGGAATTAGAGGGAATTTTTTTTTGTAAAACTACAGGTATATCTCATGAGACAAGAATTTGATCACTCAGTCAAATATGTGCCAGACACAACGATAGACACTATTAGAGACAGACATGTTCTTGTGAGGAGAGAGATCACAGCACCCTGGGTATCAGTGTGATGAGCACTCTGATAAAAGGGTAAAAAGTATTCAGAAAGCAAAACTAGGGACTGACTTAGAAAAGGCTGGGGAAGGTAGAGGGGCAAATGGTGTCACTGATAAAGTCAATCAAACACTTAAAAAAGAAATTATATCCTTCGGACACACAAGCTCTCAAAAATGGTATCAAATATTTCTTAGTTGGCTTATTGAGGTCTGCATTATCCTGATACCAAAACTTCAGAAAATTTACAGAAAAATTAGAAATCCTCTGGAACCTGAAGACATTACCTTATAATTAAAGGGACCCTTGTAGGTGTGATTAAGGATTTTGAGAGGAGAGAAGGAAACTAGATTAGTAAACTGAGATAAGGCCACAGCAGTCTCACAGGAGGGAACAGGAAACAGTAACATGAGTAGAAAAGCAGACGGTGGTTGGATGAGCTTGAAGATGGAAAGGACCATAGAAGATGGAAAACATGCGCCTTCCGAGTTCCCGGAGGAAGGCAGCCTGGCCACCTCCTGGACTTCACTTCACTGGTGTGACCTCTGATCTCCAGAGCTGCTGCATTTATCACAACGGTCTCTAGAGGCAGCAGGAAACTAATGCAGTGCAGTTATGTGAATCCCCACCCAGAGGGCCAGTGAAATGGCTCAGTGGGAAAAGGTGCTTGCTGCCAAACATGATGACCTAAGCGCCATCTCCAGGACCCACATGGTAGAAGGAGACAACTGAATCCATCAAACTGTCCCGACCCCACATGTGCACTGTGGAAAACTGATCACACATACACACACAAACACAGTAATAAGGTCTCAAAAACATTTTAGCAAATTGAGTTTAGGAAACCTATAAAAAAGACAGCACAACACTAATAAGTATAGTTTACCCCGAGAATTTAAGATTGGATGACATTCAAAAGTTAATCCTAGTAAATAATATACTTATAAGCACAAAAGAGAAGTAGAATGACTATCTCAAATCCAAGCAAAATAAGTGTTTCGCAAAACCCAATACCTGTGCACTGTAACAATGATGACGGTGGTGGTGCTCAGAGGAAATGTCTTCAGCCTGTCAAATATGAATTCGGTTTGAAAAAACTCTGTCCTCACATCATACATGGCCATGAAAGATGGAATGTGCTCATTCTAGAAGAAATGTAATAATGTCTATTCTCACCACCTTTATTCAATGTGTCAATAATATAACAAAGCAAGAAAGGGGACATTAAATCAGGGGGAAAGAAAGAGAAATGTTTTTTCAGAGATGTCACTTTCTGATTCTAAGGAATCATTAAAGAGCAATTAAAATCCATAAAGAAGTCTTCAGTAAGGTCACAAGATATACACAAAGTAAAAATAATAACAATCAGTTACTCATTAGTATATTAGCAATAAACAATTGAGATATGGATAGTTAATTGAATAAAATATATTACTTAAAACAAAAGGAAACCTGAACAAACAGAAAGATACCCAGTCATCAGAAAAGACCCAATATTGTTAAAATACAAACAGGCTTTCTTTGAAGAAATTTTCAGGTTGTTTTTCAGAGCTATGGAGAGATACAGAGGGAGGAATGGGCGAAATAAATCAGAGAAGGAAAGAGATGATGACTCTGGTGTCTAGACTGACTAGAAATGTACAGGAATCAGTCTGTGCGTTCAAAGAGAATGGGCATGCAGATCAATAAGACAGACTAGAGTCACCCAAAATAGACTCATGCATATATGGTCAATTAATCTCCAACAAAGAGAGCAAGACAACTGAATGGAGGAAAAGACGGTCTCTCCGACAAATGGAGCTGAAATAACAGCTTATTAATGAAGGAAAAAAATGAATCTCTTAACTCAATCTCAAACCGTATTTTTAAATTTAAGGAGGATCAAAGACTAAACATAAATACTCAAGAGTTTTAAATTTTTCTGTAAAAACACAAGAGGACATCTGTGGGCTTGGGTTAAAACAAGAGGACTCCTTTGACAGGATATGGAAACATGCCATGAGAGAGAAACCTGGAATTTTATTTGATGAATCAAAGTATTTTGTCGTTTGAATGAGTAAAAGTGTGAAGGAGCCTGCCATATGCTGGGAGAAAATGTTCACACAACATTTCAAATTAAGGATTAGAATATCCACGAACACTAACAAGTAAATGGGGGGGGGGGGGACAACTAATAAGAGACAAATGAACAAATAGTTTATATCCTTAAGGACAGCACAAAGCC
Source organism: Microtus oregoni (assembly GCF_018167655.1). Classification (NCBI taxonomy): domain Eukaryota; kingdom Metazoa; phylum Chordata; class Mammalia; order Rodentia; family Cricetidae; genus Microtus; species Microtus oregoni. Next base: position 20,845,497 of record NW_024543094.1, read on the forward strand.
CATATTAAACATTCTCAAAACGGGCTGGGGAGGCTCAGTGGGTCCAGTGAGGACCTCAGTTTGAATGCCCAGAACCCATGTGAGCCAAGCACAGCCGCGTGCATCTATAATCCCACTGGTCCTGCAGCAAAATGTCAGCAGCAGACAGCAGTCCTACACAACAGAGACCCCCACCTCAAACACAGTGGGAGGAGAGGACCGATGCTTGAGGTTGTCTTTGACTTCCACATACACAGTGATACACAATGGGCTTGTGTGCCCACATTCACACATGTGAACACATATCTACACCACATACACAATAGCAACCACAATATCCAACATAGGTAGTTACCAGGGAAATAAAATTAGCGGTACCGAAAGACACAACAACACAGTCACTAACACATACAAATTTAAAAAGCTGACGATATTTTCATTGGTAAGGGTGAAAAAAATATAGAGCTTTCATTCTGGGCTATATATTTTTAATAGCTTTATAAAAATATATTGAAATTTTGATTAAAATTATTGTTATCCTGAAACCTATAAATCCTTATTGCAGATACCTAGCTAAAATCCCAATGCTATATGCTAACACTCACCGTGTATCCACAAGTGTCTATTGACAGTAGCCGAGCAACCTGAAACAGCCGTTAATACAGCAGTCAGTGAATGAATAAGCAGTGCTCTATCCACACAGTGAATCCTACTCAGGGGTGAGCGGGAGTGAGCCACCAGCATAAAACATGTGCGAACCTCAAGACCATCAAGCTAAATGGGAAAGGGTCAGACAGAAGGCCATAACGTGAAATGTATTCCATTTATATAAATTTTCAGGAACAATATAAATATAAATAAAATGAGGTTTTTCCAGAGGTTAAGAAAAGAAAGAAGTCAGGAAACACAAGTCCCATAGGGAATTATGGGGTGATAGAAATGGCCTATAACATACGAATGGCGGTTATATGATTGCACATATTTAACAAGCTTTACATTTGAGTGGATAGATTTTATTAAATATAAAATGGAGTCCAATAAATCTTATCTACATACGTGTATATATATAGCTATTTCATATACATGAGCATGTGTAGAGAGTACACACACAAACACAAAACCACATATTTTATATAGCCTGAAAGAGGGCTGTGGGAAAAAGAAGCAAATGTGAGGGGAAAGTAAGAGGGAAAGAAGAGCAGGAGGGAAAGAGGAAGGGAGGGAAAGAAGGAGAAGGGTGAGAGAAGGTGACAGAGGAACCAGGGGAGGTGGTAACAATACCTGAGTGCTCACTACAAGCGCTCTGTGAGAGTGTGGGGCGAAAAGTCTTTAAATGAATTGACTAGAAGGCCAAGTCCAGAGTTGCACACCTAGGGAGAGGGCAGACATATCAAAGACAGTAGCAGAAATTATTCATTTGGGGAATGGCATTTGTCCTCTGCTTCACTAGACACATAAAGTTTAATCCGGGAAGAAGAGAGAAAAAACTAGAAGGGGAAAAATTTTAAATCTTTATATATAAATTTCTCAGGGTAAAAAGGCATGGTTGTACAATATGTGCTAAGAGCAAACCACAAATCTGAACATACAGATACATGCCTGCAAGTCCAGCATTCAGGAGCAAGTTGGAAGGATGCTACAAGCTTGTTATCAACTTGGTTCAGACAGAGAGTTTAAGGCCAGGGCTATAGAGTGAGACTTTGACTCAAAGAAAATTGGGGGGGAATAACATGAACAAAACACAAAATAAACTCTGGCAATTTGACAATTTTACTGAAATAAACACTAACAATTTTATATAATACCTAAAACTTAATCTTTACCTACCAATGAATAAGATCAGAGTTCAGATCCAAATGATGACACATTCAACTGGAAAAACACTAGTGCCTGGCATTTTAACAAAGAGACAACTCACAGAGGAGCTGACACTGTCCCAGTAGTGAGCTCAAATACCCAACAGTATAAATGCTACAAAAAGATCAAGATACTTAGCCTTGGTGTTAGGATGAAACAAAAAGAAACCCCACAAGAAACAAGCATTTTTCAGTTACCAAGTCTGAGTGAAACTGCGGCCCAGCGGAAACTCGCTCACACTACTGGGGAGCGTCTGAAGAGCTAGAACCACTTCGGGTGGCAATTTGACATCATCTTTAAAGTCAGACGTGTGCATGCAGCATGACTCCACACTGCTACACCCTAGAGAAAACTCCAGCACTGGAGCACCAGGGAGAAGGTTCCAGAATGTTCCAAACTTATAATACAAACTTATAATACAAACCATGACTGAATGCTCTCTGGTGGACGGGTGCACATGGTACACAGATGTGCATGCATCTGTGATGTGTGTACGTGTGTCAGTATGCATGTGGAGGTCAGAGGACACCCTCAGGTGTCATTCCTCAGGAGCTGTTCACCTTGTTCCTGAAACAGACTCTCTCTCTTTGGCCCAGAACTTGCCAAGCAACCTCACTGGCTGACCAGTGAGCCCCAAGGGGCCATTCTCTGCTCACGAGGGAGGACTTGAATGTGGGCACCACCATGCACTGTTTACTTTCATATGGGTTCTAGGAGCCCAACTCGGGTCCTCATGCTTACAAAGTGAGTATTATCTCCCCCCAGGCCCTCAAAGGTTTTCAATAGGAAAATGGATAAATAAATACCCTTAACCCTGTAGATGGTAGTAGAACAGTGTAAAATAACTATTCATAATTGTATAACTCTCAGAGTTTTTTTTCTAAGACTATACTTATGAAAGACCGGGTGAAAAAAGTCACATCAAGTAAAAGCAGAATCATCTTATTTAAGAAAGTGTAAAAATATACAAAAGCCCTTCAAATGCATATGCTTGTGCTATAAAAGCTATACAAAAAATGAAGGGAATAATGGACACAAAATTAAAGTATTATTTCTCCCTGTTAAGAGGACAGTGTGGTCACAAATCAGCAGCAACCTTGTTTTGTTTTGATTTCACTCACAACAGGTTTTTCTCTTTCATGGTAGTAGGAATTGCCCACAGGACCTCACGAAAGCTTGCTAAATACTCTACCCCTCAGCTCATTGCCCAAACCTTTTTCATTTTTTAAATTTTGAGGTAGGGTCTCCCTACTATGCCCAGGCTGACCTTGAACTTAAGATCCTTCTACCTTAGTCTCCCAAGTAGCTTTGACTAAGCAGTCCTGGCCAATACTCTTAAAATGTATGATCAGGTGGTGATCATAGGCTGCTAATTCTTTTCATACCTTAAACATACACATATACCATAAGCATGTTCATGGAATAAATGGCATATTTTAATTAAGAAACAAAAATACAAAGAAGGAAATGAGCAGCTGTGGAATTTAGATATATAGATCAGATCAATTTTTACCTCTGCCCAAAACACACCAACAGAACATAGATTTACACTATGATGTAGAATCTGGGGCCTTTTCCCACACGTGACTTTTAATTTCGTATGCTCTCAACCTTTGCTTTTCAGCCTCCGGCTATGGCCAGAAGCAAAGCCCAATATTTCCCCCTGTTGACATTTTCTTTTAATCAAAGCATATATTATTACGTCGTCTTATAAGAGCAGACACTGCTGGGTGCCCCTCTGGGTTTGAAAGGCAGCTTATTTCTCAGTGGCAGACATATTTATCAGGCATTCTGGCAGCGCGAAATGTCAAAGTGTCCATGTGGGAAGGGAGCGGGGGAGGGGAATATTTATCCGGGGATCCCATTTAATTATTGATAGGTTAGTGACCTGAATGTGCATGGCTGTTTTTGCATCCTGCAGCTGTGCTGCTGGGAACCCTGTCCGTAGCCTACTCTGTCATTGCCCAGACATTCATTTCAGAAGTTGTTTCCATTCTTGCTGTGTCCCCAAACGGAACGGCATTGCTGCCACTGCAATAAAGAGGAAATGGATATTTAACAACTGGTTGTATTTAGATGTATTTAGACAATATAAGATGTTCCCAGCTACTCTATCTGACCCCTGGAAACAGGATATGTGGGGCAGGAACCAGTGAAGCAGAGCTGGACTCTGCTTAGGGTTAGACAATCAGGGTCCAGTCCACTTCCAGGCCTGAGGCTTCTCAGTGAGATACTAAGTTTGTAGTCTCTTGTTTTAGCACTGAAACTCCTCGAATGATAAAATCTTAGAAACTGTTAACCAGTAACATATTTAGAAGTGTTTTCTGTGACCCAAGTGTCTTCGTTAGGGCGTCTATTGCTGTGAAGAGACACCACGACCATGGCAACTCTTACAAAGGAAAACGTTTCACTGGGGCTGGCTTACAGTTTCAGAGGTTTAGTCCATTATCATCATGGTGGGCCTGGACACACAAGCAGACATGGTGCTGGAGAAGGAGCTGAGAGTTCTGTGTCTGGATTTGCAGGCAGCAGAAGTCTGTGACACTGAGCGTAGCTTTGAGCACATGAGACTTCAAAGCCTTTATAGCGACATGCCTCCTCCAACAAGGCCACACCTCTTAATAGTACCACTGCCTATAGGCCAAGCATTCAAGCACATGAGTCTAGGGGTCTAACCTATTCAAGCCACCACAACAAGTACAGGAGACCCCGGATAGTCAGTTGAGCCCTTCTCTTATGGAAAATAGAATGGTTCCATCAAAAGCCCAACAGCTCAGACACTCCTTGTCCTTGAAAGTTCCTACATATAACAAGGAGACTGGGAATGAGGTCCAGGGCTTTCCAGGCAGTTGATCTAGAACCAACAGTGCAGTGTTTAATGACTACAAACATGAAGTCACTTTCTCCAAAGGAAGTTGGTAATGCCTAGGGAGCTAAGCCAGAGGAACACCCAGACTCCTCAGAATGCGGCTTGAATAAACAAAGGAATAACAGAATGATTCGCTAAGCAGTGTTGTTTACTGGTTCTACTCTACTACCTGTTATGGCATGGAACCCCAGACCCTCTTCCAACCAACCAGTCCCATAACATGTGACAGGACAGACATTGGAATTTGATGTCTTATATGCCTATTTTGTACCGTGGGGCTGAGCTCTCATCAGCCCCTCTTAATCCACTGGAGGAAGCATTGTCACGTATATAAGAAGTCACTATAGACACAGGGTCTGTCACAAGTTTCCCATTGAGGAAGGAGAAGGAGGATGGCAGTGAGGTGGGGTGCTTCTTTGATCAAATCACAAGTGCCCTCTGGGTGCTGGTGCAGATGTTACAAAGTGAAAAAGCCTTTAACACCAGCCTTTAAATTCATCTCACTCCTGGCTTCCAAGCTGCTTCCCTGAAGATGTGTCTATCTTTCTCCTGTCTTTAAATTCTTCTTGTTTGCTTCTTGTCTTCTGCCTCCTGCTACAATATCTCCACAATGCCTCCAATATGCACACTCGTGTGCACATGCACACAAACACACATGCATGCATCCACATGCAAAAGTACAATTAGCATGTTCTTGCACATATGCACACACACATAAGAATATATCTGGATATCCACAGTGTTTATGTCCCAAGTCACTATTTAACTCTGAATTTGTGAAAACAAAGTGTTGCTCCTAGATTGCACATAGGTTACATAGATTATAACCTGAAATCCTGAGCACTCTCATCCTGGTTATGATATTATGAATTATACATCTGGCTCTTTTACCTACTCTGGGTATCTGAAGTAATAGGGGCGGCGGGGCTGCGTCCCCAACATCCCAGCCGCCTGCCCGGCTAGCTTATGCCCCGAAATAATTACATGGACACTGTATTCTTTTAATCACTGCTTGGCCCATTCTCTTCTAGGCTAATTCTCACATATTAATTTAGCCCATTTCTAATCATCTGTGTGTAGCACCCCAAGGTGCGCTTACCGGGAAGATTCTAGCCTATGTCCATCCTGGGTCGGAGCTTCATCCCGGGAGCGGGGCATGGCGTCTCTCTCAGGCGTCTGCTCCCGAGAGGAGAGCTGTCGAGACTCTGACCTCACTTCCTCTTCCTCCCAGCATTTTGTTCTGTTTACTCCACCCACAGGGCCAAGCAGTTTCTTTATTGGCCAATGACCTTCCTGCATCATTTCCCCTTTTTCAGTTTAAACAAAAAAAAAAAAGGCTTTAACTTTAACATAGCAAAATTACATATAACAAAACAGTTATCAAGTAAAAGTTACAATAATCTTTATCATAACTAAGGAAAACTATAACTATAACTAACTATTCTTAACTCCATCAAAGACTCCAGAAAGATATAATATTACCTAAGTAAGCAAGAAAAAAGCAACTTTTAAAACTCTAGAAATGACAGAGACATCTTGCTGCCTGGACAGTCACCCAAAGTTCCTCTGTACTGTTGGGGCATCCATCTTCAGCCTTCAGGCCCAAGGTATCGACATTTCCATAAAGCAGGAAAATTCAAAGTCAGTTCAGTCACTATCTGTTGTGTCCTGCAGAATGTCTCGCAGACTCTTTCATGAATCAGGAACCCCGAAAGATCATCTCACCTTAGGCAAGTTCAGTAGTCCTCTCTCTGTGGGTTCTCTGTGTCCAGTTTATGCAATCGTCCAGGCAAGAGCAGTTTCTTGCCCCAATGGCTATCAAACACCATAACGAGCCTCTTCGATGCCCATCTTCCTCTTGAAGTAGATTGGTGCTGCCAGGAGCAGAGTGTCTCATTGTCATGAAAAGTCCTCAGTTACTAAAACATTAAATGTCCTATTCTGTAACCTTTGAAAGACATGAAGAATGTCTATCTAAAATATATCTCTATATATCTAGAAAATCTAACATGACTACAAGCTTTACTATTATCGATGATTATCCATTAACAACCTATATTTCTTAATTATACAGTACATATTTAAATGAACTACACAATCACAATACCTTAATCAAAATCAGAAACACTTATACATATAACAAAATTGACCTTAAATCTCTATCAATAAAGCAAAATCTATACTAATGCAAATTATTCATACCTATATCATATCCCCCTTTAAATGTAAAAGAACGTTTATAAACCATATTTGGGAACATGGGCGCAGTTTTTTCTCTCCAAACTGCTTCCTGCTGAATGGGGGCGTCGTTAATTAGGTCTTTCATGGTATAACCTGTGTGCTAGTTTCATCTCAGTTGGCAGTTGAGCGAAGTAAATTTTCTGAAGATGTTCACTGCAACCCTTCAGGAGGGCGTGGTCCATCATACCAAATCGGAATAGAAGAAATGAACAGGGTCTCATCCTCTGTGAAAACAAAATAAGAAACTCCTTTCCAAAGTATCATATCCTTAGATCCAAATTCAAAATATCTATGTTGGATTAGTTCAGAAGCATTTATAAACAAATATCTTTTAGTAGCTTTTGCTCTTTCCTCAGCATTCAAACAATTCAAAGAGAGCACAATAGCATACAGTATCAAAATTCTCTGTTTATTTTCCATCTTTGTACACCTTTGTTTTAACCTCTATTTCGTTTATTTTTACTTTTAACTTTCTGTTTTTTGAGACAGGTTCTCTGTATCTTTGACCTGAAGTAACTCTGTAGACCAGGCTGTCTTTGAACTCTTAGAGATCCGCCTGTCTCTGCCTCCCAGGCATTGGGATTAAAGGCGTGTGCTACCACACCTTGAAGTCACAGAGGTCTATCTCCCTCTGCCTATCAAGTGTTGGGATTAAAGGTGTGTACCACACACAACAACTCTCTTCCTTTTTTTTTTTACTTTAAGAACTTTAGATTTTAGTCTGCATATATTTTTAACACACTTCAAACCATTTAGAAATTTTCTTTGTCTTTGAATCTCTCTTTACTGTATATCTCTCTTTTTCTGACCACATGAGTCTTTAATTTACCAAGCAATATCAGTAGGATTAAAGGCGTGGCTTTGTCAGCTAGATCCAGTCCATTCCTTAGCTTTCCAGCCTCATGGCTGAGGTACTGGCTGTAGCCAGCAAGCGAGCTTCAGCAGCCTGTGCTTGCAAACCGCACAAACCGCCTGCGTAAAAGAGTCAGAGTTTGTCCTGGCAGGACAGCCCAGAAAGCCGGCATTTTTAAACGGCGCAGCTTTTTTTCCTGCTACGGCTGAAAACCGAAAAGCATGCGTTCAGCTTTTCGTCAACACCGTTTAAGTGTTTCGTGGCAGGACCTCTTAATGAGCTGCAGGCTTTGCAGCTAAAGCTGAGTCAGGAAGCCTCTCTTAGATGAGGCGCTTGCTTGCCTCTAGCAAGCAGAGCAGACCCGAGAACACAGCGAGTCTAGTTGCCATCAAACAAATCGTAGCACTTTACTCCAAATGCTCTATTCAAAAGCTCTGTCTCCTGCAGGAGCCAGACAGAGATCGCAATGGAGGCACAGCCCCAGGAAGTCGCGCTTTAAAATGACACAGCGTTTTTTCTGCTACTGTTACTGAATCAGGAAATCTCTCTACAGCACGCCACCAACAAACAGCAAAAATCTGTGTTAAACTCTCTCTTCCTTATTTTTAAGCCTTCTCAGGTTTTTTAAGTGGGTTTAGTCCATCACGTTGGGCGTCAAAATGTAGTAATAAGGGCGGTGGGGCTGCGTTCTCAACACCCCAGCCGCCTGCCCGGCTAGCTTATGCCCCGAAATAATTACACGGACACTGTATTCTTTTAATCACTGCTTGGCCCATTCTCTTCTAGGCTAATTCTCACATATTAATTTAGCCCATTTCTAATCATCTGTGTGTAGCACCCCAAGGTGCGCTTACCGGGAAGATTCTAGCCTATGTCCATCCTGGGTCGGAGCTTCATCCCGGGAGCGGGGCATGGCGTCTCTCTCAGGCGTCTGCTCCCGAGAGGAGAGCTGTCGAGACTCTGACCTCACTTCCTCTTCCTCCCAGCATTTTGTTCTGTTTACTCCACCCACAGGGCCAAGCAGTTTCTTTATTGGCCAATGACCTTCCTCCATCAGGTATCCAAACCTAATAAATCCTCAGACTCTCCTAAGTGATTCTCTTTGTACGCCAATGAGTTGACCGATGGCTGACACTCACTAGGCAGCTTCAGGATGGTGTCTGGCCACTACATAGATCAGGGAATAATGAGCATATTGAGACTTTCAATCCCACCCTGCTCCCAGGCTCCAGGACAGGGAGAGAGCAGAAGGCTAAGCTGATTAGCACTGATTATATCACTGGCATAATCAACCATGCCTATGGAAGGTTGGTCTCCTTAAAAACCTAACAGGATGGCATTCAAAAAGCACCACACATGGACATTTCCAGAAGGCTGCTTACCCAGAGAGGACACAGACGTTCTGTGCTTCCCATAAGCCTTCCCTCTGCACCTCACTGAGCAGTATTCCCTGCGATTCTCATGCTATCCTTTCTAAAATGCACGTAAATATAAGCAGGGCCTTTCCAGGGTTCCAAGAACTGTTCCAGCAAATTAAATGAGGAGGCTTGAGGGAACTTTGGTATACTGCTCATTGGTTAGAACCTGAGGCTTGATAATGGTATCTGAAAGAAGTAACTCTTGGAACAGTGTCTTCAAACTCTGTGGGTCTCTCCCTCCCTCAGCCCTTCTCTCTATCTCTCCCCAACCATCTCCTTAGAGGGCCCCTGACTGGGACCTGCTGCTGCTACAATATAGCCTACGTGACAAGAAAAAAAAACACACATCCAGTGTCAGAAGGATACATGTATGACAAGACTGTGGAAGAAAATGGGTTTGTGGGGGTGGGGTGCCCTAAACCCAAGTAAATGAAGCTCAGGAATGTGACATACTTGAGACGACACCACAGGGGCTAATACTCAAGCTCATCTAGTTAGCCCAATAGAGCTTCCTGGGCCATTTGCACCTAGCCGTCACTTCCCTCCCTGGATAGAGCTACCAGATAGACAGCCTGGCTCCCACCCCAGCAGGAAACGTAAGTCCGGCAAGTCAAATGTTCTCAGAAAGTACTGATTTGGGAGTAACAGAGTAATTTTAGCATCTAGGCAAATTCACAAATTCAGAATCCGTGCACACTGAAGATAGTGTTTATATATAGGTTTTCTATGCCTGGTATCATCTACCGCTAGTTATTAGTGCCCTCATTTTACGTGTGGAGAGGCAGAATGTTCTAGTTTCTTTTCTGTTGCTATGATCAAATACACTGACCAAAAAGGATCCAAGAGGAGGAAGGGTTTTACAGGTTACTCCAGATTACAGTCTATACTTCAGGGAAATCAGAGAGAAGAACTCAAAGCATCTGATTACAGACTAGAGCAAAGAGTAACAAAGCACTGTGCTATTTGCTGCTCTAGCTTCTGTAGTATATAGTTCAGGATCCTGACTAGGGAATGGTGCCACCCACAATGGTCTGGATCTTCTAGTATCAGCCAACCACCAAGGTAATCTCCCACAGACATGTCTATGGTCCAACCTCATCTAAATTATTCCTCGCTGTGCCCCTCTTCCTAGGCAATGCTAGGCTGTGTCAAGTTATAGTTAACCAGCCCAGAATAAAAACAGGATTTCAGTGTGGCAGTGACTCGTGAGTTGGGTTGTGGTTTTCTGTAGGATTCTACATCCAAGCTTGGTAAGAACAAGGCCAGAGTCATGGGAGTCAAGACTTTGGTCAGGCACACATGTGCCTTATGTTGATCATTGGAGTTAAAGGGCACTGAGATTACGAGGAGCTGTCCCTAAGTTAGTGCCCATACTGGCACTAGTATATGACTCCAGGCTTCCTGCCAGAATACATGTCATGACCTCACCAACACTTGGTTTCTTTTTCTTTCTTTAAGGAAATCCATTTTAGCTATGAAGCAGTATTTATTATCATGCTTCCAATTCTCATTCCCGTGATGATTGATAGTGAGCAACTTTTTTCTTTACCAAAATAGAAAACTCAATACCAAAATTTCACAAAAATCATGGGACTCTTAATGACCTCAAGCAAGAAGAAGAAAGACAGGGATCATATAGGACAAATGGTAATAAAAACAGTGTGGTACCTGAAGAAGAACAGATAGACACCCTGACATATATAGAACAGGACAGCATCTAAAATGAACCTGTGTATTCATGAACAACCAAGTCTTGATAAGGTGACAGGAACACACGATTGTGATAGAACTTTTCCAATAAATTACATTGGGAAAACAGGTGAAAGACCACACACACACAGAAAGACTTCTGTGAGCTCGGCTTGGCTATCACACTTATGAACTCATTGCGGCTGTGGTTACTCCCACAAGCTGGGTCTGTCAACATTTCATCGGTGTTGGGAGGGGCTCGTGGGGTCCTAGCCTCCCTAAGGGATGCCTGGCAGTTAATGCTGGATGAGGGAGGGGATGTCATTTTCTTCAATGGTAAAGCCACTAAATAGAAGCATGTCCAGTAAATAACCTCCCACCTCTACTCATACAAGGAATCCTGATCAAACTCAGCAAGAGAGGAACACACAGCCATGAAAGTAGAAGGGGATTTCTGGGGAGGGTAGGTAAAAGTGGGGTGGATAAGGGAGGGGAATTGGAGTAAAACAACTAAAATTGGCCATATATGTATGTGAAACTGTTAGAGAATAAATAAATAAAAACATGACTCCCTCCCTAAAGGAGACAGGCCTGTCATCTGAGGGCCAGAGTTCTGCCTTCCCAGCTCTTTGCATGCAAATGGATGGAAATAGAAAACACTATCCTGAGTGAGGTATCCCAGACCCAAAAAGATGAACATGGGATGTACTCACTCATAATTGGTTTCTAGCCATAAATAAGGGTCACGGAGTCTACAATAGGTGAATCTAAGGAAGCTAAGTAAGAAGGTGAACCCAAGGAAAAACATATAGTTATCCTCTTGGCTAAGGGAAGTAGACAAAATTGCCGGGGAGAAAATTGTGATCTTGGGGGTGGGATGGGATGTGGGTAAGGGGAGATGGGGAGAGAAAAGTTAGAAGGGAAGGAGGGGGGGCCTTGGGGAAACAGGAGGATTGGGATAAAGGAAGGTTGGACAGGGGAGCACGGAACCACAATTCTTAGTTAAGGGAGCCACTTTAGGGTTGGCAATAGACCTGACCCTAGAGGGGCTCCTAGGTGCCCAAGCCGAGGTCCCCAGTTAGTTCCTGGGGCAGCTGAGGATAGGGAACCTGAAATGACCCTATCCTAGAGCAATAATGACGAATATCTTGCATATCATCATAGAACCTTCATCTGGTGATGGATGGAGATAGAGACAGAGACCCACACTGGAGCACTGGACTGAGCTCCCAAGGTCCCAATGAGGAGCAGAAGGAGGGAGAACATGAGCAAAGAAGTCGGGACCACGAGGGGTGCACCCACCCACTGAGACAGTGGAGCTGATCTATTGGGAGCTCACCAAGGCCAGCTGGACTGTGACTGAAAAAGCATGGGATAAAACTGAACTCTCTGAACATGGCGAACAATGAGGGCTGATGAGAAGCAAAGGACAATGGCACGGGGTTTTGATCCTGCTTAATGTGCTGGCTTGGTGGGAGCCTTGCCAGTTTGGATGTTCACCTTCCTAGATATGGATGGAGGGGGGAGGACCTAGGACTTACCACAGGGCAGAAAACCCTGACTGCTCTTTGGACTGGAGAGGGAGGGGGAAAGGAGTAGGGGGAGGGGGAGAAGGGTGGGAGGAGGGGGAGGGAAATGGGAGGCTGGGAGGAGGTGGAAACTTGTTTTTTTTTTTTCTTTTTCTCCTTTTCTCAATAAAAAAAAAAACTCAAAAACAAACTTCAGCCTTTGGCTTTACATGTACAGATGTTTAACAAAACATCCTTTTAAGCAAGATTTTCACCTGTAGACTCCTCACATGGCACATGGTGGGCATGCAACAAGCGGGGAATAAGGACGGGTGTTTAGTCAGCCCTCCTGAGAGGCGGGAACTATAGGGATTCATGAGCCTTGGATACAAAACTAGATCCCAGCGGAGCAGCCAGGATCAGCACAGGAAGGCAATGGTGCCACTCTGGGTCCAAGTCTGACACTGCTTTAGGATTTTGGAAATCTTCTGCCAATCCAGGGCCCCTAGAGAGTGAAATGAAAGCCTTTGAGGCTGAAGGCGTCTGGGCCCGCAAGGTGAGGCACCTGACAGACTCCTGCTGTGAAAACTACATTTTAGTCCTCACTGCGGAGTTAATTCAGAACCAATTATTTCTCAGTCCAGAAGAGAAAATGTATTTCTCTGAACCAGAGTGTGACAGAAGATCTACGACGTGCCCTTCCCTCTCCAACAAAAGATCACTGCAAATGCTCTCTCCACCGGAAATGCCGTTTAGATGAGAGTACGTTCACTGAAAGAAAGCGAGATAGACAGACAGACAGACAGCCAAAGGCAGAACATCGAGGAGGCATTCTGAGGAAGTAAAATCCGAATTCATGCCAAAATGATCACACCCTGGGAACTCCCTGCGAAGCGTCTCTACCGTATTCCTCTGCTCTTCCCTCTGAAATACAGAAGACAATGAATCAAGATAATTAAAACTGAGCATTGAAGCCAGCCAGTTCATACCCGTAATCTTAGCACCAGGCTAAGGGAAGCAGACTTGCAAATGGGGTCAGGTTGGGCTACACAATGAGCCCTTGTCTCAAGAACTCAAAAGAAAACAACTAATTTAATTTTAATTAACTGTTATGTTTTAATTAAAAAATAAAAAATACTCATCAGACACTTAGAGTAATGAGCTTGGGAGACAAGGCCGTCAATGGCAGGAGCACATGCCTTTCTCTGTGTCACATGGCTTCCTAACAGGATAGATTATTGCCCTGGTGGGACTGTGGTCAGCTGCCGCTGGCTGAGTTCACAGATATTCAGCAAAGCCTGACAAAGACAGAGATTTGCCCAGATATTTCCTTTCCATGCCAATATCCCACTGTTAAAGAAAAATGGTGCCGGGCAGTGGTGGCGCACGCCTTTAATCCCAGCACTCGGGAGGCAGAGGCAGTCGGATCTCTGTGAGTTCGAGGCCAGCCTGGTCTACAAGAGCTAGTTCCAGGACAGGCACCAAAGCTACAGAGAAACCCTGTCTCGAAAAACCAAATAAATAAATAAATAAATAATAAAAAAAAAAAAGAAAAATGGTGACATCTGAGTGTAGAGCTGACCCTGTGCTAAAAACAGATTTGAAATAGGAGAATTCAGCTTTGACAAAACCATAATACTATAAGGCAAAAAGGAGTAAGAATTGGCAAGTTAGAATCCCAGCAGAAAGAACTCCAGTGCCACTACCTGCTAGGCACCCCTAATTTACAGATGCCAAGTGTTCCCAGTTTCATTGGCACCAGTTTCAAATGCCATCCCTTTCACCTCTCTCTCTCTCTCTTTCTCTCTCTCTCTCTCTCTCTCTCTTTCTCTCTCTCTCTCTCTCTCTCTCTCTCTCCCTCTCTCTCTCTCTCTCACACACACACACACACTTTCCTGCAGATATGAGCTAATATTGGACATTCACCTTAAATGCATTAAACAGGCACCAAAAATTAAAAACCATTTTTCAAGATCAGCATTTTAAAGCAATGATTTTGTGTACTTTGTTTTGGGTTTTAATACAAGTTAAATTGCTTCTTCTTAGCCTTTTATGTAAGAGCAAGTGTAAAATTTAAGTTAACACAAGCATATCCCTAGCGAACATCCATACCTTAGATAAAGACAGGTCATAAAACAATATTAATGGAAAGCTGAAGGGAATGGAGAGCTTCTATATATAGGATTTTATGCCCGTGCTTGATGGTAACTTTTCCAGACCATAAAAGTATTTCCCAAAACCAAAAATATCAAGAAGCCAGTGGACTTTCACATGGAAATATCTTACTTATGTTTCAAATAAAGTATAGCTTAATTCTCATTTTTCTTCTCCTGGATCTAACAGAAGCAAACACAGTCCTCATCTCTTTTCTGGGGTCTGCATCTCTGATGATCTTCACTCAGTTACTCTGAATGTGAGGAAATAACTTGGGAAGTGTTGAGCATTAGAGGAGGTGGGAATGGATGCAGGCTTGTAGTTTAGTGTATAAAGAGCCTGGGTTCCGTTTCCGACATTGAGGGGAAAAGGATATCAAATAATCACAGCAGCTTTTCTATGTCTTCTTTCCCATTTCTAAATGCTGCTTTAATTTTGGGGGAAAATACTACAAGTATATAAATTACCATAACAGCACATTTTAAAACTTTTGCCTCTACTTTAATATGGCTCAGTATGGCATTACTGAGTCCTGATATTATTTAAAATCTGGGTATTTTGATCTTCAGTGACAATTTTGCATTCAGACTACTCAAATGTTACATGAAAATATTGTTCCTCTTGACAACTGAGGTATTTGTGCTTCCTTAGCTTTGGGCCAGAGGCAAGTGTCTCACTGACACTGGCCAAGGGCCCTGCCCACTCAACCCACCCACTAAAGCCCAGAAAGATGGACTCAGACTCAAGCGAGAACATGCCTTCCTGCACTCGAACCTCCCAATAGCTTCACTCTACAGCCAGATGGAATCCATACCCCCTGACCAGACATCCAAGGTCTTGGTGAGGAAAGCTACAGGTGAGCTGGTTTCAGGCTCTCTCCAACGCTACAGGACCTTTTTCTGCAGACGATAAACACAGCACCCAGTGCTCTGAACTCTTCAAGTCCTTCTCCCCCTCACTTCCTTGGGGCCTTCTCACTTCCTTTCATGGCAGACCCTTCTCACCTTTTGAGTCCTCCCAGCCCATCAGCTGTTGTCCCCTTGATCACAGCGGTGTGACTTCTGAGACACTCAAGATCAAGTTTATTGACCTTGACTCTTAAAAGAGGGGATGGGGAGAGCCATTAGGTCCTCACCTGAGGTTCCAGCCACTGCACCGCCTTCCTAGCTGCATGGGACTCAGAACAACAAGAAAGTTCTCTTAGAACCTGGATGCCACACAATATATACAGCCTGGGTGGCTAACCGAAGGTGGGGCAAAACCATCAATGTCACTACGGGGACAGTGCCATCCACGCTAGGGTGATATTTTTGGTGGCAAAACTGTTTTGGGGTCATCCATGACCAACAAACTTAATGCTTTGGCAATTTAGACCCTAGTGGAACTACGGCTTGGTGCCCTATGGGGGTGTGGAGTAGAGATTTATTTACATGTCCCCAGGAAAAGTCCATGTATCTTTTCAAAGTCTGCCAACCCTGGACCATCTAAGTAGATGTGTGAATATAACTTTCCATGGTTGGGGCCCAGGCCCTCCCCAGTGTGCTTCAAGAACTCAGTGTCCACATGGATGTTTGCAGTCAGGTATCTTTCTGTTAAAGAAACACTAGCTGCTGAAGGAGGCAATGATTTTAGCTTTATTTTCTTCCCTTTTTTCCCATTGACACTTCTGTCAGCCACCTAACTTCACCAAACACAAGCAAGACTAGGAATTGGCTCTGTCTGCCCTGAATCCATGGGCAGTTCTGTCCTCAAAGGCCTAACACTTGTGACATTTGTGAAACTGTAGCTAAGATATCACCAGTGTAGTTTTCTGGGAAATGCCCTGGGCTGTCCCTGAGGAGGAAAAGCAACCCAGAGTCTTGGATCTCATATCAGCCCTTTCTGAGAACTGCCTCTTTCCCATCTGTCTGAAGGTCAGACATGGCTGTGGGAATGGGATAAAAAATAAAGAATTGTGTGTTAAAGGCCTGGCAGCATTGAAATCGTGATTTTTCTGGGCTGTGAATGGCTTTGATGATTCAAGCTGTGGCTTTAGCCTCACACTTTGTGTGGTTATCCTGGGCTGCTACCTGGTATTTATTCCTAATCCAAACCAGGCTAGAGAGAGCCCAACCCTGCCAGGAACTTCCCCTCCACTTAGACTGGAACTGACAAAGATGTTCACATCAAGATGCTGCCATCAAGGGGTTAGGGAGAAGGCTCAGCCAGAAATGTGCTTACCACAGAGCATGGGAACCTGAGTTCCAGGGCCAGCAACCCCATGAAAGCCAGACCTGGGAGACGTGTCTGTAATCCCAGTTTTAAGAACGCAGAAAGAGGAGGGATCCCCAGGGTTCACTACCAGCCAGCCTAGCCAAATCAGTAAGCTCCAAATTCAGTAGAGACCCTGTCTCCAAAAATTAAAGTAGAAATGCTGAGGAAAATAGTGCATGCCTTTAATCCCAGCGCTTGTGGGGCAGAAGGAGGCGGATCTCTGTGAGTAGGAAAATAGTGCATGCCTTTAATCCCAGTGCTTGTGGGGCAGAAGTAGGTAGATCTCTGTGAGTTTGAGGCCAGCCTGGTCTACATACTGAGTGCCAGGACAGCCAGGGCTATGCAGAGAGACAATGTCTCAAAAAAACCTCATAGTAATAATAATAAATAAGGTAGAAGGCCAGCACTTACCTCCAAGACTGAAGACCTGAGTTCAATCCCCAGAGCCCCCATGGTAGAAGGAGAGAACTGACTCAAATTATCCTCACTTCCAGACGAGTGTGATATGCCACACCCCTTCGCAACACACACAAACTAAATGTAAGAAGTCTTTCCTTTCAAAATAGATCACAATTGAGGAAAACCCCCAATACTGAACTCTGGCCTCCAAACACACATACATGCTATGATCGAGAAAAGTATTTCACATGAGGCATGGCGGTACACACCCTTAACCCCAGGTAGATTTCTCAGACTTTCAGACCAGCCTGATCGACAAAGAGAGTTCCAGAATAGCCAAGGCTACAGAGTGAGACCCTCTCCCCCTCTCAAAAAGACAAAACAAAATCAAAAATAAAACTAAGCTTGCCATTCTTAGTCTTTGGCTTGAGAGATAGTTCAGTGACTAAGAGCAATTGATGCTCTTTCAGACGACCTGGGTTTGGTACCCAATGTCCACACAGCAGCTCACAACTATCTGTAACTCCAGTTCCGGGAGATCCTCTTCTGGCCATTGTGGACAATGGGCATACACAGGGTGCACATACACATGCAAGAAAATACTTAAACACACACGGGAGGGGATAGATTGATCTTAGTGTAGAAAAAAAGGTTGATTTTAATGTAGAAAATGTCCTTGAAATCCAATAAATAGACAAGTTATTGAGCTAGGCGGTGGTGGCACATGCCTTTAATCCCCAGCACTCAGGAGACAGAGGCAGGTGGATCTCTATGAGTTTCAGGTCAGCCTGGTCTACAGAGGAAGTTCCAGGACAACCAAGGCTACACAAAGAAACCTTGCCTCAAAAACCCAAAACAAACAAACAAACAAACAATAAAAACCAAGTTATTTGAATAAAGGCAGTAAACCAGACTACCTCTTGGTGTTGGGCTAAGGATGGTACTTGCCTGCTTGCCTGTGATATTGCTAGTGTATGGAAACTCCTAGGGGACTGTAGGAAATTTACATACCTGCAACAGGGGTGAAGTGGACACTTCCTTATTTGTTCCCCACTCTGGGAGGAAAGGAATTTACTGCCCCCAACTGATAGTCTATCAGTGATGTTTAACCCTAGACCCCATGGGTCATATGGGACCAAGGATAGCTATGAATGCCTAGCAACACAAAAACATAAACTGACTTAAAATACTGAGGAGTGTGAGTGTGTGTGTGTGTGAGTGAGTGTGTGTGTGTGTGTGTGTGTGTGTGTTTTAACTTAGCTGTGTGGTTCTGAAGCATAAAATTTGCAAATGAAGTCAGATCGCAGCATCAAAAGGTTAGACACACCTGCAACTTTGCATTGGTCCATTTTATATTGAAACAATGAAATACCTGAAGTAGCTGACTTGTAAAACGAATAGGGTCATCATTCAGTTTGTGCTGGAGGTCCAAAAAGGATCACACAGACTTGGACAAGGGTCCCTCGGCTGTTGCCCATCCACAGAAGGAGCGCACGTCTCTTCTGTGGGACTTTTGTTCTTTTGCTTAGAAAGCTACCGGGACTGAATCCTGCTGGCTGCATGTTACTGACCTAGTCTGAAGCAGATAGTTTTCCAAAGTCCCCACAGAGGTGATTAAGTTACTATCCTCTTAAGACCATTAACTAATCTTTTTGGGACTGACAACTGTGTAAGTCTAGGGTACGGTGGTAGACGAATCATATTCCAACCATAGCACTGGGGAGCCTATTAAGGCAGCTCTGAGCTCTTTGAAATCATGTGCAAAATTCTGTGTCAGAGTGTTTCTACAAAAAGGATCCAAAACTCTTATCAAATGATTCGAGTATTTTCCCGCCCACTCTCTGTGAAAAATTTTTTTAAAGCATTTAAAAAACAAAAAGTAGAGAAACTAAAGAACTGGACTTCTGTAAAACATGAACAGTGAAGACACAAAGGCTGAAGGCCAGGAGTGACGAGGGAAAGAGACAGCCCCGCCCGGTTGGTTCCTAAAGCAGAGACAGTAAGGAAGTAGTGAACGGTATTGAGTAGAAACGACACTGGGGGAGACATCAGGACAGTTAGATAAACTTAAGGAAGGCAGCTTCAAAGAGACTATATTGTTGGCAAACTGTCGTTTTAGCTATTTCTGTGGTAGAACCAGATGACAGAGTGCCGTGGGATATATGGAAATGCATGTCCTGGATGTGAAGAGAGGAAGCATTGATTTCTTGTCTTCAAATGGGAAGGGAAAGGTTTCATCGGACTAACACACCTGATAAAGAAGCTAGGAGGAAAACAAATGGATAAACTAAAATCTTGTTTATTTTAAAAACGTTGGATTTATATGGATGCAAAGAGTATAAAGAAAGCTGAGCCTTTCCTTAGTGGTCATTTCCCTCCCTGGTTGGCTGCTAAATGTAGAAACAGGTAGATAAGACCCTGGCTGGCCACAGTTAGACACAGTATGGAGAAAACCCTGGAGCTGGGATATTCACAGGGACTAGACTGGAGTCTACAGAACCTCCAAGGGCGGAGCTAATCTCGGCTCATTCTCTCCCATGATGTGTGTGTGTGTGTGTGTGTGTGTGTGTGTGTGTGTGCGCGCGCGCGCACATGACAACAACACATACATATCCCTCTTGGAATCAGACTCAAACAGAGGCTCATCACAACTTCCCTGGACTCAGAATATTGCTGCAGGGAGGGGCCTATAAAACACACAGGATTTACTGTCCTTAGGAGGTCTGGGAACCAATGAGCAACATCTAAAGTTGCAACCCAGTCCTAGACCCAACTCAGCTCCTGAGTGGATCCAACAGAAGGTTGAAAAAGGTCAGCAATGTAGAGGGAATGTAGAGGAAAGGTCAGCAAACTTGAAGATGGTGAGCAGAAGTGATCATACTGAAAGACAGGAGGTAAAATGAAATGTAAGAGATGGAACAGCATCAAAATGTGTGTCGTTCCCATTCCAGGAGAGACAGAGAGATGGTGGGGCAGGATCTAGCTGTGTGGCACTCTGGGTTCCATCTTAAACACCACAGAAAAAATTAAATAAATAACAAAGAATTCTAAAATGTATGAAAGGCAAGAGCTACCAGACTCATGATATTTAAATAAATCTAAGATAAACACAAAGAAAATCATCCCCAAAGCCTTTTATATCACACTGCTGACCCCCAGTAGCAAAGTGAAGGAAACATCAAGTAACTGTGTTTCTCTCATTGAGAGAAGTCCTAAGAGAAATGTAGAGTTTATCTAGAAAAATTGTCTTTTAAAAATATTATTAAATCGGGGAGATGCTGAGTGTGTTTGCAAGCAGAGGGCAAGAAGAAAGAAGAGAGAAGAGCAGAGGTTGTCTAACAGTTCACAGTTAGGACCTGTGGGGCAGCGTGTGAAAACCATGGCTCTATGTTACACTGGCAAATGACTATCTCTGCAGGCCAGAGCAGGAAGCATCAGCTCTGACTACCCCACCCCTGACCCCCAGCACTGGGGACTGAACCTAGGGCCTCACACTTGCCAGACAAGCACTCCACCCCTGCACTAGACATTCTGTTCTTTCCTGTTTGTCACTTTGAGACAATGTCGTCATTAAGTTACCTGTAGCCCAGATGGTTCTTGAACCTGCCATCCTCCTGCCTAGCTTCCCAAGTACATGAGATTTACAGGCTTATACCACCAGACTCAGCTTCTGCCCCTTAATTTTATTAACTTAAATTGCTGGCTGTAGGGCTGAGAAATTGGCTCAGTTGAACAAGTATAGAGGTCCGAATTCAAATCTTCAGCACCCACACAGAAGCCAGGCGTAAGGCTCATGTTCTATAACTGTCACACTGGGTAGAAGCAGAGACAGAAGGGTACCAGGGGCTTACTGGCTAGCCAGACCAACAAAATGGCAGCTCCTGGTTCAATAAAGAGACCAGACTCAAAAAGTTTAGGTGGAGAGCAATACAGGCCGATATCCAACATCAGCCTCTGGCCCCCTACATGTATGCAAGGATCAGTACAACTACACACGTGCTCACACCCAGGCAATCCATTCATTCACACACAAAATTAATAAACACATAAGTAAATAAATTATAAATGAGTGTTTGTGAGCTACCTATCCCTTAGGGTAGTCATGATACTAGAGTATTTTAATTCTCTTGGGTATTATATGTTTGCTGTCCAATAGTCAACAGTTATTAATGCCACCCACACATATGCCCTTTTCAATGTGCTTCATTTTCTTCCCACAACTCTAAACTTTATCTGGGATCATTTTTCTTCTGTCTGAACTGCTTCTTGCAGTGTCAATGAACATCCTGCTTTTCTTTGTCTGAAAATGTCTTGATCTCACCTTAGCTCTCGGTGGGTTCTTTCACTGGACAGCGTGGAAGATTATGTCATTTTCTTGTCTTCAAATTCCCTGTTGAAATTCTCAACCTTTTTGTTTACCTCCTTGAATGTTCTTATCACCAAATTTGTGGTAGGGTGACACTAGCTAGACCCCTCCAGGCCTGCTGCTCGTTTCTGTGATTTATGCTCATTCTCACTCACGCTGCCCTAAGGAATGTATCTGAAACTCAGGCAAAGAGGAATGTAAAATGTCTTCATTGCAGTGATAGTCATGATATTTTTAAGCCATCGGAATAAAATCTTCAGCAGTGGGAGAATCTCTATTGATATACTGAAAGAGTATAAGTCTATCCCTAATAATATTTAATAAAAATTACCAATAAGCAAAAGTAACAGACATTATCAGTAGATTGTAAGAAAAAGTGGTCTTTAAAGAACAGATAGTGTTTAGTTTTAAATGTCAACTTACCACAGCTTAGAATCATCTGAGAATAGAGACTAGATTGAGGAATCAACTAGATAAAGCTGGCCTGTGGCATATCTGCGGGATATCATCATGATCGTTAATTGATGTAGGAAGACCCAACCCACTCTGGGTGGCACCATTACTAGGCAAGGGGTCCTGAACTATGTAAGACAGGAGAAAGCCAGACAAGACTACTTCCTGCAGTAGTAGCAAGCAGGAAGGCAGTACAGATACATTTGTTTCTCTCTGTCCTTAGCTGTGGGTGTGATGTGACCCACAGTTTAAGTTCCTGTCTGGATTTCTCTCCAAAGGTGCAGAGAGACCCAGAATTGAAAACTGAATAAGCCATACTTCCCTAAGCTGCTCTTGGTCACTGTGCTTTGTCTTAGCAACAGAAACAAACCTAGAGCAATGCACACATACAGAGAGACACCATAAAACATAACAGTCAAAATGTAACAGTCGGAGTAGTCAAATTCTTCTCCTCCATTTTACTGGTTTGCTTTCACGGGCGTTTATTACTTCATAATCAGAAAAGGTCTTTAGAAGACAATAGTCACACCGTTTTCACTGAAAAATGAAATGACTGAAAACACATCTTTCTATTCCAAAGGAGAACTGAACCAACGTATGAAATAGTTTTCTCTCATGCCAGGTTTTCCCTTTAATAAATTGGGTGTATTCAACATAAATTCTCCCCACGCACCTCAACTCCCATTTCTGTTGAACTAGTTAACGTCATACATTCATGGACTCAAATTCCCAAGCTCCCCCTTTTTTCTTCTTATATCCTAGAGGATAAATAAATTTATTGTAGTATTGGGAATATGGAGGCTTTTTTATTTCCAAACTCCTATTACTTGTTATTGCTTGGTTCCTGATTTTTTCTTACTCTTGGCTTGGTCTGGCTGTCTGCACAGTAACCTCTGGAAAGGTTAAGTGTACTCTTCCAAACCACCCATCAGTCATCCTCGCAGAGGGAGAGCTCAGAGCCTGAAAGCATTACTCTTCGTAACCAAGCATCTGTGACCTGGATTTGTGTCCTTCACAGCTCACGAAAACCAGTGCTGTGACACGAAGTCATCCCAGAAGAAGACAGCAGTCCATCCTAAAACCCTAGAGCAGTGTCTAAACTTTAGACAGACACAGCTTCCTCCGATGCTACTGTCTCCTCGATCTCCAGAAAGCTCTTTACAGCTTATGTCCAGGGAAGAAAATGAAGACTCAAACACCCTGGCTGGGATCACAGTGCTTTAAGTTTCTTGTTTCTGTTTTTGATTTTATACCTCAAAAACTTCTCTAATCTTATCTTTTAAAAGACGATTCTCTGAAGTTAGACTATATAAAGCTGATCAAAAAGCAATATACATCAACTTATACCAAACAAGTGTTCTTTCCTCAGAACCCCCTTCAGAACTGTTCCATCTGTGATAGCTCACAGTGGCTTTTCCTACAAACAGATACTGCTCTCAACAGGGCCAGTTGGCGATGAAGATGCAGACGGCTTTGCATGTCTGCTGGGCCGACCAGGCAGCAACACGGAACTATGGTCTAATATGAATGTAAAGTGTACGCCAAGAACCCGCCCAGGAGAGAAGCCATGGTGCCCAAGTGTCCACACAGCTCACTTCCACATCTTCCAAGGAGGAATCCACGGATAACAATTAAATCGTTTGCAAAGGGGCTGCAAGTATTTCAGTAGGAACCAGATGCAGTGCAGGTCCCAGCTTGAGCTTAACTTGGATTTGTGTTTGTTCAGCTCTTCTGACGGATGGCTGAAAGGGACGCTGTTTGCACAGGAACCATCTGGTTTCCCAGGGGAGAAACATACTAAGGGTGGAACCAGCCAGGTCTGGAAAGCATAGAATATAGGAAAGGAACATGGGCTCTACCTGGGTTGGACACTGCAAATAAACATAGAAAAGCCTTTCCGTTAAGATAGTCACGCAAGCATCACAAGTTATACACGTATGCACACATGTACATACAACATAGGGGATCACAAAGACAAATTTAGTTTTCCCCGCTTGCCACAGACGCACAGTCGCACACAAGTTAGGAGCAGCGGCCCTGAAGAACATACATTGAGATCGATGGGAAATGTTAAGGCCCAGCTAAAGACAGCAGGGCATCAAAAAATGTGGCCAGGACCGTGTATGCTCACAGCAAGAGAGTACTGCAAGCAGCAGCCGTACACACAAGGACAAGGAAGGCATCCCCAGGGAGATCATGAGACACATGAATTGGAGGTCACCCTAGGAGGCCAGGGGGGCCAGGGAGCATTAGTAAAAGACAATAAAATTTGAGTTATGATTCATATCATGACCCCATTAGACACAGGGGCCAGTGACGCTCAGGGAAACGCAGGCTACAAGAGTCTATCTGAGGCTATAATTATCAGCCCATTTGTTTTCCACCGGTGACAGGAACAGAAGCACAGTAATTGGAGGAGAATTGTGCAAAGACTCAGACAAATCGTGGCCCTGCTATATTCCATATTTTATAGGGAACACGCACAACCAGATGAACTCTGGAACACACTACGGCTCGTTACTTTTGACAGTTTGTGCCAGAAAGCATGTATCGCCAAGTTATTCATCACCACTTATACCCAGATCATAAATCTTTATTCTGCAAAAGCCACGCTTTGGATTTAGGGCAGACTGAAGTGTTTACTCTTTTTGGTTGGTGTCCCAAAGAATGGCCTCTTGATGTCATTCCTTGGGGACTCTATCTTTCCTCAAGGAACCATTTTGCCCACTGGCTTGTGACTTGTTCTTTACACTACTGAAAAGATCCAGTTGCAGCATTTGTGAAAACGATTTTCACAAGCCCCCTTTAAGACACTTCTGAGGCAATTGTGTTGGCTGAACCCCTGCTAAGTTAGTTCACCAGTTCATTTATTATATAGAGTTATAAACTGTGCCTAAACCTAAAATAAACATTCTGAAATTACTAGGAGAGTAAAATGGCTATTTTTCAAACATTGCTGGGCTTTAAGAAATCAGCTTAAGACTGCAAACAAATGCATAGAACATTGGAGAGATGATGGCTCAGGAGTTAAAAGTATTTGCTGCTCTTACAGAGGACCTGGGTTCAATTCCCAGTACCCACCTGGTGGCGCACAACCCGCTGGAACTCCAGTTCAGGGTATCTGATACCCCCTTTTAGCCTCCATGGTCACCAGGTACTCAGGCAGTGCATAAACATACATGACAAACATCCATAACAGAATTTTTTAAAAAATCCAAAAGACACTAAAAATGTGGCCAGGCTGTTAAAAGCACTGCTCTTACAGAAGACCAAAATTTGGTTTCCAGTACCCCTGTCTGGCAGTTCACAACTGCCTATAACTCCAGCTCCAGAGAATCAATGACTTCCATGCACTGACACACATGTATGCATGTGCACACACACACACGCACATGCACATACACACATAAAAAGTATTTTTTTTTAAACAAAGGAAAGGAACTTCAGTTTCTCATGTACCAGATACCAAACCCTTTCTGAGAAATGTACGAGGTCCCAAAGCCCTGTCACGGGGCCGTGACTATAGTGCCAAACTTCTTTCCTCTGTATCTAGAGACCTCCAGGGTCCTGGGGTAACTTACGATTGATGCTGCCCTGGCCCTCAGACCTCCCAGGTGATTGTGTTGACGGGAGACCAGGTCGACACTGACACTATGGGAACGCACCACAAATCTCCATATCCAATGGATAGTCTAACCAAGAATTGTCCAAAAGGAAGCAAGCCCCCTCTGACTTCGCATGCCTTCCCACCCACACTGCTCCGGCAGCCGAAGCTCTCCCTTTCCCACATTGCTGTGGGTGCTGGGTCTGGGCCATGCAGAATTAGAATCCATCCCCGGCTCTGCCAGAATATCTCAACAAAGCCCCCTGCTCCAGGCGCCCCCTTCAAGCCAACCCTCATCCCCCAAAGCAAGTAGAGAAAACAAAACTGTTCTATGTACCTTCTAGAACCTTTCCCAGGTTCCCTGTTCCTGTCGCTTTCTGCCCTCTCTCTGCCTCCGGTTTCACTGACGCCTCCACATTTGCCGCCAGTTTCCTCCAGCGCCTCAAATGCTTCCGCCTGCGTAGCCACGTCCCTCAACTCCCAGCAGGCTTTTCTCCACCGAGCCTGGTTTGGCCTGGTGTGGTGTTTGGGCCTGGAGCTCCGCACAGCTGTGCAGGTCTCCTCACGGACCATTCACAGAATCCTCTCACCTTCCTCAGCTAATATCCCTAAAAATTTCCTTATTACCCACATAATCTTGTATCCCAGACCTTGGCCCTTCCAAAGCGGAAAACCATCCTCACCTCCCAGGCCTTAGCTCCAGGCCAGCCTGTGATGGATCGTCTACATATGTTGTCAAACAGACCGAAATAAATACAGTGACTTTGAGCAAGGCTGTCCCTGAGTTGTCCACAAGTAAAACTTGATGTGCACGGCAAGAATATGCCAGTGAAGGTGGCAAAGGCCAAAGCCGGTGAAGAAGGTGGCAGTGGAGCCTGGCCAGAAACCACTCAAAAATCCTAACAAGAGGAGCAAACACTGGATTCTGTAAAATCCACTTACAGCAAATCCAGCCCAAGGTAATTTCACAAGTCTTCTGTGTTTTTTTCCTTTGGTTTGATTGGTTGTATGTTTTGTTGTTTTGTTTCAGGGAGTGTGTGTGTGTGTGTGTGTGTATGCATGCATGTATGCTTTAATCCCAGCACTCGGGAGGCAGAGGCAGGCAGATCTTTGTGAGTTCGAGGCCAGCCTGGTCTACAAGAGCTAGTTCCAGGACAGGAATCAAAAGAGCTACGGAGAAACCCTGACTCGAAAATCCAAATATATATATATATATATAATGAACTTATACAGAAAGTAACATTCCTATAGTTTTGCCCTTGCAGAGTACGGGGTTGAGACAAGGTCTCACTATGTAGCTTTGGCTGGCCTAGAATTTGCTCCATAGACCAGGTTGGTCTTGAACTGACAGAGATCCAACTGCCTCTTAAATGCTGGAATTAAAATGTGTGCCACCACTTCCTCTAGTCCGCCCTTTCTAAATGGCTTAGTCTCTATTTCTAGATTCATCTTATCTTGGGATAGCAAAGACTGCTTGCAGAATCCCACACAAGTGCCTCTGTTCTAAATACTCTAGTTCCTGGCCCCTGTTGCTTTGATGTAGATGTCGCTTCAAAGCTGTCAGTGTGTGTCCCTTTTTACTGGTCCTCTTCCAAGCCAGGGAATTCTGATGCCCCTGAAGATTGTCTCTGGTACTACAAAGATGAAACGAGGGGAGATGTGAACTCAGGAGCTCTCTAGGCTGTCCAAGGATGCCTGGGCATTAGTGTTGTGCCCACAGATGCCCCCATTCGATTTTGTGAGTCAGCTCTGTGATCCCTCCTGCAAGTTCGATGCTGACCCTCCCCATTCCATCCCCACCCCTGTCTTAGTGATGGATCTCAATACTCACACAAACATACACACATACACACACATGCACACACACACACACACACTTCTCACATTTCATCTGTGTTGAATGAAACTGGTTCTGTGTAGCCCACAGAGTAAGAGCAGTGGATAATAACTTCCAAGCTGAGTTGCAAATGGTCCTGCAGCTTCTGCATACGTTTATAGAAATCCGGCTGCCCCGAAGTAATACCAATGTACACCACATATGAAGAAATGGAGACGCTGAAGGGTGAAAGACTGCAAGGAGAGCTAGAGAAAGAGAAATAACGATACCTGGGATGTCACAGCTCCCACGGTTCTCATGGTCTCCCCAAGGTCCCACGCATCCTCTGACCTCATTCTGTTTTGCAGATTCATGCCTGTCCTGGCTGTGTCCCCCCCAAAATATTTGTTTGACTCTAATCCTCACTGCCTGGGAATGGGGATTATATTTGGGGAAAATCTTGTAAAGATGATTTAGTTAAAACAAGGTCAGTAGAGTAAATCCTAATCCAAAATGGCTGCTGTCTTTATCGGAAGAGATTAAGACTTAGACGCTCATGCAGAGAGAAGACTGTGCAACAAGACAGGGAGAAGGTGCAGCCAACGAGCAAGAGAGACTGCAGAGAACCCAATTCTTCCTGCGCCTTGACCTCAGACCTCCCACCCATGGGGAGGTGAGAAAATACAACCTGTCATAAAATACACCCAGTAGTGTGTGGTGCTTTGCTATGGCAGGCCTAGAAAACTGATCTCTGAGGACAAATGAACATTGGCATCTTAAGCTACTAAAATCTGGGGGTAATTTGGTGCATAACACTTTATAAACAAAATGCTATGATCTTCTAAAAATAAAGAAGTGATGTAAAAATTACATTCTTCTGCCCGGGGTGCTACTGGTATTGTATCAGATCCCGTGGAGGGGGAGACTACAGGGGACTTGTGTCTACCTGCATAAACTCAGAAGCAAGGAACTGTGAGGAACAACCATACCTTCAACTTTCCACCTTCTAGGCTGCTATAAAAATAAAGAAGTTAATTGCCCGGCTATAAAAATGCAATGACCATTAGGTCCCTCCTTGTACGTTAGCATCCTGACAACCACAGGATTGGGGAAAACAAATGCACCACGCAACTGCCCAGCTTGCACACCGCTAAAGGTTAATTGGATTCCATTTTAGAATCTGTGCATCTCATAGGAGGGTGAATGTGTTCAAGACAAAACAAGGTGTGTAATGCTCAGAATATTCCATTCACCCTGAGGCCAAAGCTACACGCTGCCCATCCCTGCATTAAAGAGAATGCCATTGTCTGTCGGGTCATGAGCTCTTTATCACCCAAAGTGTCAAGCCACCAGCAACGAGCAAGTGTCCCTGCTCATTCTTCTGAAATTGCCGAGGCCTCTGAGATGTGGCTCTTTGTAGAGAAAAATCAAGGAAGCGCTGAGTCAGCTGAGGGATTCCCTGGGTAATTACACCACTGTGAGTGGACTCAGAGCTGCTGACCATGTGGGAAACCATTGTGACTGTGTCACAAACAGCAGCAGGATTCCGAATGACAACCTACCCACCACTGTAAGCTGATGCACAGCTTCGAGCAGTGGGGTGACAGAAACTTCTGCAGAAATCTTCCCAACATGAGGAGCGGTGCTCTCCACCCTCTCTGTGGTTTGGGATCTGCACTCTCCTAGCAAGAGGAAAGCAGCCATGACCATTATTGGGTCCTATAGGTGTAAAACCCACGTAAGGGTTGGAGAGATACCTCAGTCAATAAAATGTTTGGCACACAAGTACAAGAGCCTCAATCCCCAGGAACCCATAGAGTTGGATCCCCAAAACCCATGTTATAAATAAACTAATTAATTAATTAATAAGCTCTGTGTTTATAATCCCAGCAGAGGGAGTAGGGAGAGCAGAGAATATCTGGGGTTCAGGGGGTATCCACTCGTTTAGCCTTCTTGTGAGTTCCAAGCCTGAGAGACCCTATTGCATAAAACAAGATGGATACACGAGGTTGTTCTCTGGCTCCTTCATATTACAAGTACTGAACACAGCACAGACCCCACTCAAAGGTTCCCAGCACAGGCCCCCAGATGCGTGTAGCCCCCCTTCTTCAGAGAATCCACTCTGGAGCGAGTCAGTTAAATGATGAGTGTCACATTGCACTGATAATTTGCATAATTTCTCTCTCTCTCCTAAATAGATCCAACCTCTCTACAAGCAGATGGCTCTCACTGAAGAAGCGTTTTCAGCCTCAAATTTCCTTTGCTAAATCCAGTGAATGGCAAATTAAAGGCACTGGATTTGTTAGAAATCAAGGACATAGCTCCTAGTTGTGAGAACGACTATTTGGTTCAAGTAGTCTCAGGAGATTCCTTGGTGAGAAAGGCAGGAACCCAAGGAATACACTGCACGTGGGAACAGACAGCCAAGGGACAAAGGATAGAGACATAAGAGACACTGATCTGGGCTCTTACACTTGGGCCACAAGCCCTGAACGGCTCTTTCTCAGCTGAACTTACCACCATGAGAAAGGAGCTTCCAAGCTAAGAACTTAGCTCGTGATCCCATTTCTAGATCCTATTGTTTGATCAAATTTTCTGATCCTCCTTCCAGAGTCATACACACACACACTCACTTCTGGGTGCTACAGAGAGTCCAGAGCTGCTTACAGCTCCATCTCTAGATTACAAAGGATGCTGAGGGGTGCGTGTCTACAGAAGGGGACAGAGGCCCCTGGAGGACAGACACAGAAAAGAATCAGCATCTTTCTAGACTCTATAGCCCTTCTAAAATTTCACACAACATTTAACCATAAGCATCATGGAGACTTCCAAAGGGCCGTTGTCTTCACTCGTCTGTCACCATGGAGACAAAGAAGCGAGCTTCGATTCCCTGTTTGATCTTTCTCTTCCCTTCCTAATAGAGGTGGATATTCTCCTCCTTGTTTTAAAACCAAGCCCTGCCCTTTCCACTTGCCTGTCTCCTCATTTCCTTGCCTGCCAGACACTGACCTTTGGTGGAAAAACAACAGACCTCATTTAAGCACTGGTTTCTGACTTGCTTAGCTACATGTGAATAAGATCAGCTTCTTCCTGTCTGCCACAAGCCTTGGACACCACGCAGCCTCAGCTGCCCGACCTGTGGAATGCTTCGATTCATTTCCACTTCGCTGGGGACCCTCGGAGGGACAGTGGGGTCTCCATCACTCCCTTTTATTCCACAGAGGATGTATTTCAGGACCAAGGCAGATTGCCTTCCAGATGGGGACGAGATAAAGGGCTTTGAATCCAGTCACATGGTTAAATTAGGAAGCAGACAGAAATAGAACAAAATGAAGCAGGGGCTGGGATTTGGGGGAGAAAATAGTACTCTTTGTGGGCGAGCCAGAGCTCAGTGATGAAGGCCCATGCTGCCTGAGATCTAATTTGCAATGCCGCAAAGAAATTCTCTGCTTCAAATTTCCTGTGCTCTTCACTTTTTGTCCCTCATCAGAAGCCGCTGGGGCTGGCGAAGATCCCAGTCAGGGCCCTCGGATCACAAGAAGAGAGGGACCTCTAGTGTTGAGCTACTTTCCTGCCGCCCACTGCCGCTGTTCCTTTCCAGATTCATCTATTAGCCTGTGACTACTACCACACTGAGGGATAATCTCCGTCTAAATGTTAAAAGTAGGAAGTGAGAAGGTTTTTTTTTTTTTCCTTTCTGGATAACTAAGAAAATTGAGGATGGCAAAATATAAGTGAACACACTATTTAAATATTTAAAGACTGCAGGAAAGTTTCACAGGGCCAAAAAGTGCTATTAAACATCTACTAAGGTGCTCAGTAGTTAAGAGCACTGGCTGCTCTTCCAGATGACCTGGGTTCAGTTCCTGGCACCCACATCAGGAGGCGTACAACCACCTGTAACTCCAACTCCAGGGGATCCAACACCTCTTCTGGACTCAGACAGCAACAGGCAGACAGAGGGTATGCATACATATCCACAGGCAAATACTCAAACATATAAAATAAAAATAAATAGCTCTTACTTTTAAAGTATCCATTAAACCTTTGACCTCAGCAAAGGGACTAAAAGTCATTTCTTGAGCATGAAAGCACAATGAAAATACCAGTTATCAATAGGTTCCTGATGAGTGACAAGATTTTTCACATCTAACAGCACAAAAAAAAAAAAAGAGAGAGAGAGAAAGAAAATGCCGACAAAGCAAACCCCATCTTACAGCATTTGACTGATCTCCAACTACAGAGACGGCAGATACTCACATGCAGATGCATCCACAGGAACCCAGGGAGATCCGGGGCAAGAAGAGATGTTACACCAATGCTTCCAAGATAGATGGGTTTTGGATAGGCCAGATAAACTGGGGAGAATGCATTAGAACGAGGGAGGTGAAAAGCCCAAGCTCCGTGGCACTGGGAAAGCCTTGGTCTTGCTCTCCATCAGGCTGAATGTGGGTTTGCTGTAGGACACAGCTAGGAAAGGTGAACAGAGATGAATGCAACAGGTCCTCCTGTCAGTGATGATTCCTGGTTGCTTATTCATTCGAGTAGCTTGCCAAGCATCTCCTGTTATCAGGGCCTTTGTTCTGGTGCAGAGGTCACTGTTAGCTTACTGTCACCATCACAAATATTTGAGATGATCAATTTATAAAGAGAACAGGGTTTATTTGTGTTGGGGTTTTTGATTGGTTCCTCTATGTTTCTTGGGTCTGTTGTAAGCCAGCACATCATGGAAGGGAACATGCAGTAGATCAGAACTATCTATTGACTCTCAGTGCAGAGGCTAAAGGAAAAGGGAGGAGCTGAGGCCCAACCCACTGTCCCCTTTGAAGGCATAGCTTATCACTTACCACTAGCATTGGACTTCTGGTGCACACCGGTCATCCCCGCACTTAAAGGAGCAGAGGATTGCTGTGAATTCAAACCCAGCCTGGGCTACCTATCAAGCATCTGGTAGCCTGAGCTGTACACAAAGACGTTGCCTTAAAAAAAATGAACAAACAAGCAAAACCTCTTCCTTTAAGCCCTTCTTAAAGGTTTTACTGTCCCCCATAGTGCCACAAGAGGAGCCAAGCCTTCAACATAGGAACATTTTAGGACACCAGTATAATTGCAAATTATACTAGATACCAAGAGCAAAACACATGAGACACCCTCTGTTTGGAAAATGAAACAGTTAGTTTTCATTGTCAACTGGACTGGATTTAGAATTACCTAGGAGGCACACCTCTGGGTGTGTCAATGAAGGCATTGCTAGAAAGATTTAACTGGTGCAGAAGACTCGGTTGAATATGGGCATCACTATCAAATATGTAGGCTTCCTAAATGTATAAAAAGGAAGAAAAGGGGGGGGGGAATATCAAGCATAACCACATAATCTATCTCCCTATGCTTTCTGGCTGTGGACACAACGTCCCTGCCACTATAGCTAAGTTATTTCAACTTCCTGCCTTCCCCACCCTGAAGGATCATATCCTTTCTCAAACCCTTCTTTGAGTTGTGTTTATCAGATAGTTTATCACAGTATCAAAAATAGCTGATGCATGAAAGGTAAACCAGTACCCATAATACCACAAGATGGTGCAACCAGAGAGCTGTGACCAGGTCTTAACCACAGTGGCAGATCAGTCACCTCTAATCCAAGGATTCATAGGAGGATGCACTTGAGTTTATTCTTCAGATGTGAGCAATAGTTCCTGGGATGAGGGGAGGAGTGGAAGAGGAAGACATTGGGGGTGAGTGGGTGGGGGAGTCAGGCCTCTATGTACACCATTACAAGTAAGTCTGTCTGACCAGACTCCACCTAAAGAGTCCAGTGTCGTTCCTGACGAGACACAACGATGGAACTAGGGGAGATGCGAACAGATTGTCATGGAAGCGTGCATAGACAGATCTGCAGGCCTTTTCTCAGGAGCCTAGAGAATAGAATTGAAAGAACTATGGCTAACTCATCCCTTTAAATCTGACATATGGCCACAGGGAGCTTGCATTGGAGAGGCATGATAGTTCACTTTGCCTCGACAGAAGTCAGACTTCCTTGAGGAGCTCTTGTCTTGGACTTGCGAGAATTCCTCCAACTGGAAAAGATCTGGCATGAATTTTGATGGCATTACCAGTTCTTCTCACTATTCACTAAAACTAATGAAAATAGCACCCAGAAAATTGTAACAAGCAACTGTCTGCTTGGTTGGAGTGCACGGCATTTAGATGTCTCATGAGCACACCCATGAGACCGACTTCTGGGCTTTTAACTTAGCTTTTTCTTTCCTCAAATTTTTTATTCTTTTAAAATTTCAATATGTGTGTGAAATGACCCTTAGTAATTGCACACTTCCCATTCCCCTCCTTTTATACAGAACTAGGCATGAATTTCCTCCTATGCAATGGACCTCAACTCCAATCAGAAAGTATTTGGTTATTCCCATACCATTAATGCCACTTTTGCAACAAAGAGCACATCTTGCCTGATAGGTTTTATTGTAGCTTGCAGAATTTATGGCTGAGTAAGACTTTTGGTGGCCTAGGCATGAATTTCCTCCTATGCAATGGACCTCAACTCCAATCAGAAAGTATTTGGTTATTCCCATACCATTAATGCCACTTTTGCAACAAAGAGCACATCTTGCCTGATAGGTTTTATTGTAGCTTGCAGAATTTATGGCTGAGTAAGACTTTTGGTGGCCTTTCTTTCTCTGGCTCTCTGAAAGCTAGCCAATATGGAGAAATCTTCCAACTTAATTCCAGCTTGATTTTTTGATGACCTGTGACCCAAGTGTGTGGTTTCTTCAGCAATATTGCCTTCCTTTCGAGTTCTAATGAGCAAAGTCAATAGCCTGGATTGTTGGGGGAGGGGCTCCTTAAGACTTCTTAATCAACAATTCATAGAGGGGTATCCCACACTTAGCACTGAGATGTTTAGTTAATAGTTCATGGCTTCTGGGAGCAACATTAATATCCTTCAAATAAAGGAAGGTCCCTTTATTTAAACTATTTCTTTTAGATTGTATTTTTAACAAGATTATAAAGCAATAGGTTTCCATGACTTATACACACGCCATCGGTTTGGGTTTCTGTTCCTATCCTCCCTCCTCATCTACACTCTTCTACCCCTCCCAGTTGAGCATTTTACCCCAGAACTCCCACTCCACTTTTACATCCAATGTGTTCTACTACCCTCCTTCATTAAAACCTATATTCCCCAATGGTCCTTTTCTGTCTTTCTAGCTTATACTTGCACTTAAAGTTAAACACACAGCTCTAAAAATTCAAAGCTAGGATTCCCACAAGAGGAGGCTCATGCAGCAGTGTCTTTCTGGGCCTGGGCTACCCCACTCAGGATTCTATTTTCCAGTTTCACCCATTTTCCTAACATTTCCATAGCTTGATTTTTCTTTATAGCTGAATAAAATTCCACTCTCTCTCTTCCCCCCCCCCCCCGTGTGTGTGCATATATGTGTTTCTGTCTGTCTGTCTGTCTAGAAGTGGGGAGAAAGAGATTTTCATTATCCACTCATTCACTGATGAACATCCAGACTCTTTCCCCCCTGTTGTGAACAGATGAACCACTGTGAGCCCAAAGCTATGTCATTAGCCAAAATTCACAGAGGTGAGGGTCTGGGATTTTTCCAGACACTTAAGCCACATTTCTCACTCTACACAATCTCCTGTTCCTCCCATCCAAATCCCATGCTAGAATGATGCCAGTGTTGGATATGCAGCCAGAGAAAGAGTCACTTTTTGTCTTCCTTACAATACATTAAACGACGCTTGGAAAGCATTCAGTACTAATGTTAAGATGTGATCTACCTAGTACACCAGGCACAACCAGAAGATAGCCAGAAGGCCAAATTAAAAGTAAAACTTAGAGTGTAGGATCCTACCATCTTCCTTCATACAACATCCTTCTCATCATATCCCTCTGAGCTAGCCTTAACCTATACCCGTGTTCTTTTCCAACACAACAGCTGGCATCAGGAAAACCTTAAATACTCTGATATTTTGGAAGCTAGGACAGAACCTGGCTCCTTGTGGATGACAGGATTGTGTACTCTCATGGAGAAGGGAGACATCTTGGAGAAGCACTCACTACAGCTTCATCTTGCTGCCACCTCACTTTTAACAGGTGGGAGTCTCTAGAAGGCTGATATCTATTGACCTGGTTGCTACTCCTCAGAGCAAATCACCAACACTTGAAGACATGGCAACTAGTCTCTCCCAGCCTCTAGCTCTTGGCTCCCAAAGTCACTGGTGAGATGAGAGTGGATTCTTGTTCTACTTCTTTGTGTTGCACACAGAAAGTTCAGGACCAAGGTTGGAGGACAAAATTCTATTATTGTGTCATATGACAAATCACAGATTTGCCTTTTCTGTGTCCTTCTTTCCTGACTTTGATTTCCTGTAGCTTTCGTCCCTCCCTTAGGAAACTTTCAGGACCAATAACACCTGCACACTGGTCACCCCAAAGGCTAATGCAATAGCTCATACTTGCTATTGCCCAAGTTATGTTTCAGAAAGGCCAGGCTTTGACACCTAGGTCCACCCCAAAGCCTTCTTTCCCACGTTAGTGTTTCTTGGTATCTAAATTTTACAAGCAGAAATTGTTTTCCATAGTGAGCAGCTCCATTTCTACTCCACCAGGCAGCAGGACAGAGCCAACATATAACTTACACGATCACTTACTATTGTAAAGTTCCCTGCATCCCTGCGCTTGCCATTAATCACACTGGAAAATGATAGAATGGCAAAGAAGGATGGCTGTTATTAATAAAACATGTCAGCCGAGGGCTGAACCAACCAAACACAGCCACCAGGAACTGCTATCTTGCCTTATTATCTCTAAATGATTGTCCAGCTGGTGGATTGGAGCACTGTGCTCACAAACAAAAGGTTATCCACAGAGGGACACCCCAGACACCAGGAGACTGATGGCGGGGCTCAAACTCCTGGCACAGTGACATCTAGTTTTGGAAATCAATATCATAAAAAGCTGATTAGTTAAAAAGAAGGTCAATTGATTACTATGCAATAAAATGCTAGGTACTTCTTATTTAGTAAAGAAAAACTTCTAAAATATATTCATGTAAGAAAGTTATTTTTTGAGCCCAGTATGCTACGAAGGGAAATAGAACTGATTAAAACAACCCACTTGACTAGCCCTGATTCTCCACTACTGAAGGCATGTGGGAAAAGTAAATCATAATTGCACATTTGGCAAACATTCATAAAGTGCTGTGCGTGCCAGTTCCCTGTTCTAGTTGATGAGGAAAGAGAAGTTACTGATTAAAGTTCCTGCCCTCCGGGAGTTTATTCCATCAAGGAGATAGGAAAAAAAAACTGTCAAATTCACAGCTCAATGCCAAGAAGTAATGAGAGCTGGAAGTACAAGTACATCCAGAAAGGTGGGCAAGAGAACAAATGGGTAGGGGCGCTCAGGGTGGCCCCTCATCTGCATAAATCCCTGAGGAAAGAGAGGTCACAAGCCATGTGAGCATGGCAGGAAGACACAGCCTGGCTTGGGAAGTGCAGTGTAAAAGCCCCGGAGAAGTATGTTTGGTGTACATAAAGGCTTTGATCCTTAACAAAAGCTTTACAGCAGACTTCCTATCACATGCTGGAACGAGCATTTTAACCCTCAGAGTCATCGGCTCATTTGCCACTGTTTGAATATAATGAAGATGGTATTTTAGAATTTCTCTTTCAGAATTCTCTATAGATTGCTATATGCATCCTCTTCCTCCAAAGCTTTACCAAAGAACAACAACAACAACAAAAATAAGCCAATAAAGTGACGTTAATGAAAAGGAAGGCGAGAAACTAAGAAATGCCTTGTGGTCGGATGAAGATGGGATCGAAGAGGCAGAGATTTGCATCTGGGCTAACGTGTCGGCAAGTCAGCAGCCATGAGGAAAGCTCACAGAGAAGTGGAGCATTGCTCACAGAAAGCTTCCCTAGCTCTGAGGTGTCTGTAGACAAGACTGAGCCAACACCTGACTAAGCAAGGGACACAGAGACACCTCCATGATGGCAGAGGCATACAGTCTACCGCTCCACTCATGTAGGTGGACTGCTTGCAAGACTGAGGGTGGCAGTTCTTCCATAGACGTGGGCCAGAGGTCCAGGAGAATGTGGTAACCCACACAGCCAAGTGTGTGGCACAGAAGGTGAAAGAGAAAACACTTCTTAATAACCACATCCTATCTCTAGCCACATCTGGAGATGTCCCTTCCCTGGGTGACAGGAAACAGCTGTCTTGTCCAAGGGGTTGCCTTGGGTGAGGAGGGTTAAAGGCATCAAAAGAGCCTTCATCATCATCCCCTTCCCTCAAAGAGATACGTTTGTGATCCTGTTCACAGACCACAGAGTCCTGAAGCAAACTCCAGCAGCACTCTCCTGGTCCCTCGCTGTACCCAGGACCAGCCTGTGTCTCAATAGGAAACCTATGTTTGCCCTGATACCTTTTGTGTAAGCAATGAAGTTAAGTTTTCTATTTATATTTTCTGTGCCTTTCCCTTCCTGACCTACAATGGGATTGTTAATTTTTTTAGTTCCTTCCTATCCTCTTTTAATGTCCTACATTCTATTTCTATTCCGCTGAAACTTTCAACTTTAAGTAACCTTAATTAAGCAGTTTCTTTCTTCAACATCCATAATTGCATAATACAACCTCCCTCCTCTAAATCAAATAAAGTAACATGCTGGTGATCTCTTAATCATGCTTGCCTTCAAGATTTGTTAAAACTGTGTTGACTATAGGACAGTCCCAAGATAATAATCATTACCTCAAAGATTCTTTTTTTAAATCTAGGATTTTTTTTTCCTTAAAGGAGCTCTATGTTTTAGAGAAGTATAGATTCACAGCAAGAATAAACAAAGTTCCCAGGTTTCCTTATGCCCCCAGGTCCCACTCCTACACAGCATTCTTCAGCACCATTCTTACATGTACTTTAATCAATTAATCTATATTAGCATATCAGTTATCATCATCCAAAGTCTATATCTTTTTGTATTATTTTTTGATTTTTGGAGACAAAATATTAACATGTAGCTATATTACATCACTTTCCTCATTGCTATGCCAAACAATAAGAACGTCACAAAAGCAAATTGAGGATAAAGGGGCTTCAGTGGAGTGAAGGTGGCTGCTCACACTGTATCCTCAGTCTAAAAACAGAAAGATGAATTCTAGAGCTCTGTTTGCTTTCTTCTTTTAACTCAGTCAAGGGCCCCAATCCCTGCAATGGTACTAACCACCTTCAGGATGGGTCATCATTCCTTGGTTAAACCTCTCCGGAAATGCTGTTGCAGATACAAAGAGGTGTCTTTCATGTCATTCCAAAC
The DNA here is from genome assembly GCF_018167655.1 of Microtus oregoni. Lineage (NCBI taxonomy): Eukaryota > Metazoa > Chordata > Mammalia > Rodentia > Cricetidae > Microtus > Microtus oregoni. The sequence continues at coordinate 20,884,290 of NW_024543094.1, forward strand.
CCAGTCTAGTTGGCAAGGAACAGCTTGACTTTTTCTTGAAAGAGGCTGCCATGTAGCCCAGGTTGTCCTTCAGCTTCTGACCTCTTGCCATCACCTCTCCAGTGCTGGGATTATAGATTATAGATTATAGATGCCTGGATCAGGAACACCCAAGCATTGTACATTCCACAGACATATCCATCCTCATACAGTATACAGGACAGTTTCACTGCCTCAAAATCCTCTGTGCCATTCCTGTTCATGACTTCTTCTGCCCAAACCCTACCAAAACCTGACTTTTCAATTATCTCCATCATTTGGTCTTTTCCAGAGTATCATATATTGTTTTATGTTGACTCCTTTCATCTGATGACACATATTCAAGGCAGCAGGAAGAGAATGTCACTCTGGGACTAGCTTCCACCAACAAGGCCACACCTACTCCAGTGTCACTCCCTAGGAGCTTGCGGAGGCCATTTTCTTTCTTCTAGCATTGAGCATATCACATTTCATGTTAGCTATCAGTTCTAGGGCATACCATAGTGTTGTGTGTCGGTCACTAAAAGAGGAATGGTGCCAATTGAGTCATGACCTCATTTAATTCACACCTCACAAGGTTCTTTAATCAATCTGAAAAATTTTAAGAGTTGTTTCTCACCTTTGTAGGCATTCTTGGCATGTAGTAAACAATTCTTTAGCAATTGCAACACAGTATGAATGCGTGAGACGGCACCTTCCACTGGGGTGTCCCCTTTTTCAGCGCACCTAAGGATAGGAGTTTGTATACAGGAAAACAGGACATTGTGTTCACTCTCCCAACGATTAATATTCTGCTTCTTCCTCTCCATTTCAATAATGGATCATTACAGAAACTTCTAGAAGATATTTTAATAACAAACTGAATTCTACAATATAAATGCCAATGAAAACAATAATAGAAGCCAAGTAGTAATAACATACAGAGTGTGAGTCAGGTTAATACAATCATATTCAGTAACAAGGACCTAAAGACTGCCTTGGCCAATAACAACTGTAAGATGCTAGTGGCCATAAACTTCATCCCAGCTTCAGAGGTACTAATGTAAAATATCTTGCTCCTCAGAACCAACATAACACAATAATTCATTCACGTTGTCCAGTATCTATCTCTATTCATGTTTTAGTTCAATGAAGAGAATGAATTTTGTCTGCCTACTGACAGTTCAACAGTGCCTATAATAAAACCTGAATTACAACATGTACTCAAAAATATTTGGCAAATGAAGAACTGAGAACTGACTAGGTGGAAATTCTGTGATTCATTATTGCCTTTCACTCAAACATGCAATGCCAACACATTGTCAAACTCACTGTGTTTTTTTTGTATACCCTTTAGCTGGCTGGAAGCCTGTTTCCCGGAAGAAGGTAATAAAAATTTGATATATGTCATCCAAAAGATGTCTGGTGACTTTCTAGGCTTCTACAAGGTTTTTGTCAAATTCTGGTAGAATCAAAGATGAATGACTCAGAAGATTCTACCATAGCATTCTCTATAAATCAAGACAATGGAGAAAGGAAATAGTGGAGATGGAAAGAGAGAGTAGTGGAGAAGGACAGGAGAGATAGGAAAAAGAGTGAACAATAAGGAAGAAGGAATGACGAAGAAAAAGAGATAGTGGAAAGGGAGAAAGGGGAGAAAGGAAGCAGGAAAATAAGGGGAGGGAGGACAAAGGGAAGTCTCATATATAAAAGGAAATTTGCTAATACATTTGCTAATACAAGTGAGTACTTCCCTGATGGATGCTGTGGGGTAGTAAAGGTGTGGATTCTAGGCATTTGATCATTCCAGAAGCCTATGAAGTTCTCCAGGAATCCAGGAAGAGTCAAGCTTCTACAGTAGAAAAATCCCAGGCCTGACCTTCTGTGTGTCTAAGCAGGTATCCATCTGCAGTGTGAGTAGAACAGCTCCAAAACCATTCAGTTTAATATTCAGTTAAGCAAAAAGGGAAGGGCCATGTCTCACTGACTGTACGCTCTCTTGAATTCTTGCTCCTGGAGTTTAATTTTATGGAGCCCAATGGTAGGGAGAGCCAATGGGTGTCCTCTGCAGAGAGTTGCTGACCCAATGGTAGGGAGATCCGATGGGTGTCCTCTGCAGAGAGTTGCTGACTCAATGGTAGGGAGATCCGATGGGTGTCCTCTGCAGAGAGTGGCTGACTCTTTTTCATACTCATGACTCAGGAACTTGCTCTTACGGATCATGAAGGCACCTCTGCCCCAGGAAGATCTAATGCAGGCTCTTGAAGCCTGTAGGTACAGGGAATCTCTTTTAATTACCCATCGAAACCCATCTGCCATCTGCATATTTCATTAAAAGAAAACCCCCAAAGGGATGAGATATGTGTTATATGCTCTTCCACATTCATTAGCACAATTCAACTTTTCATTCTAGATACCAACAGCCTCTCATGTCTTTAGGATTTTAACATCACACACTCAAGTCAGGCTAGTCTATGCTTGGGAATTGCTTTTTTTCCCCTTTCAAAATTCACAGAAGAGTATTTGAATCCGTAGCTCCTGCTTAAAGCATGGCTGAGACATAGCAGTCATCGAAGCCTGGACACCAGCCCTAATGTTTATCTCATTCAACATGACCTGGTGAGTCATTGCGGGGCATGGAGCCAGGAACGGGAACTACAAAATGCACAAGAAACCTACAGTGTCTCAAGGAAAGCTTATAATAAAATCTACATATAAATCTATATATAAATAAATATATATTAAATAAAAATATAATATAAAAAAGCAGATACTAAATCTGCTCTCAGAATAAATTTAAATATACTTGATATTCTCTCCCTCACATGGTCCTTTTTTCAAGTAAATCCATCCTTTAAATGAAAAGAATGGTAAAAAAAAAAATCACTCTTTGAGGGAGGTGGTGGAATTAAGACATGGCTAAATAAGGATCTGCTCCTTCACTGTTTGTGATATCTCTCTCTCACTTCCATTGGGAGCATCTCCAGGTCCATCCACAAAAAACAAAGGAGATTTCAGGTGTCCCTGGTTACACATGCCAGGGCTTTCAGGTTCTCAAAAGCAGCAGAAAGATCTTGCAAATGTGTAAATCAAACATGAAAGGAGAGTTTGGGGACAAAGGGAATCCCAGTACATAGGAGTGAACAGGGTGTCCTGAGTCATGGCAAACAAAGACGCAGACACCAGCCTGGCTGCTAGTCCTCTTTGCCGCTATTTGTGTTTTTGGTGGAAACCTGGTTTCTCAATAAAATTTCACATTAGGACATCGCCTGTGTTCTCAGTCATATCCTTGGAGACCTCAGTGGGAAAAGATGAGGAGCGAACAGCCTTGGGTTCAGGATGTTATATGGTAATTTACCTACTGCGTATTTACTGCTAGTATTGCTACTCAAGGGGACTTGAAGATAAGGAAGGTGAATGCAATCTAAGTCTATTTGCTGCAAGATACAGACGTGCTAACTTGTCTTCCTTGTGCATGGTTGCATATGTGTGGATATGTATTGTGGGTTTGTATTCAGATGGGTGTATAGGGAGGCTGAGGTTGAAGCTGGGAATCAATTTCAATTGTCATAAACATGCATTTGCTCTACTATGTGGGGGTGGGGGTTGGGCTCCCCTGGCTGATGGGCACGGCCCTGCATCAGAGCAACGTGAAAGGGAGCTGCCTGTGGGGAATGTGAAGATCCCTCTTTCTAGATTATTTCATTGAGAAGAAACCTGGTGGGCTCATGAGCCAGTCTATGGTTTCCTTCTCACATCCGTAAATACTAGTGTCTGCTTCCCGGATGACCAAGACTTATAATTCAGAACTTGAGACATGGGGTTTCAGTGAGAATTCGTCACCTGAAAATTATAAAGTATTTCCTGCTGCAGAAGAGTGCAAGGGTCTCTTTCGATATTGTAAATAATAACAAAGCCAAAGGTAAGGAAACCATGACCCAAATTGAGAAACACTGTCTCGCAGTCATTTAGAAGTTTCTTCATCTCTCCCCATGGTGAAGGCTTCACCCTAGCCCTGAGGGAGTGACCACTCTGGCTGCCTCCTAGTTCACAACATAACACTTTTGCCAAATCTAAGGGACTATTCTTTTATAGATGCCTATGTCTTTATTTTACTATCCTCCTGAAAATTGATTTGTAAATAAAATAAATTATTCTTATTCTATTTTTCTCATTTGGATAACTAAATATCATTAAAACATCAGTTTTTCTTCACTGATTTGCAATATCATCTATGTTATATACTCAAGTATAATATCTAAGAAATGTGTTTTTAGTGTTTTTAGGTTGTTTTGTTTGTTTTTATGTGCATGAATGTTTGGTCTGCAAAGGCCAGAAGAGGGCATCAGATCCCCTGGAACCGGCAGTATAGACAGTTGTGAGTTGACATGTGGGTGCTTGGTCAATAGAACCTGGGTCCTCTAGAAGAGCATCTGATGCTCTTAACTGCTCAGCTATCTCTCCATCCCCTAAATATGGTTCTAGACTACATCTTGTTTCATCATTCTATATTTTTTTAAATTTCTGCATCCATACTGCACAAATCTGAACTACAGTTTATACTATGTACTAATATATAAATGGTAGGACTCCCTTCCCCTTAGCTATCCTTGGCCCTACCTGCTTCTTGGTAAATGTAGAATATGTCTATTAAGCCACACAAACTCACAAAGCATACTGAACTTTCTTTGAATACAGTGTCAAGTTGGAGAGAATACTTGTTCATATTTTTAGAAAAAAATTAAAAGTTTAAAAACCTCTAGGTTGATGGCATTCCTCTTACACTTTTCATTATTCTTTATTGCCTGGAAATTTTTATATGTAAAGTAAAACATTTTGTAAACATGGAAAAGTAGCAAATGAATGTAGAAATCTTCAAGCACTTAGAAAATCTTTTCCTCTTAAGACAAATGTATATATTTACCACCATTACATGTTTAATAATATTTGAATTTATTTACATTGTAAATATTTAAGGTATATAACATGATGTTTTGACATACAAATGCATAGTAAAATAATCTCTGCAGCTCAATAAATGAACATATGCCATCTTCTGTAGTGACATTTGTGTACATAGCAAGAATGTCTAAAAATACTCCACAAATTCTGTATGTAAAGAGGTCTTATTAATTACTGTCTCCACTGTGCACATTTCGATTGCTAATTCTACCTAGCTACCGATTTGTATACTTTAACCTATTTATTCCAATTCCCTCTTCCCCATCACCTCTGGCAACTACTATTTTATTATCTCCATTTATTCAATATTTTAATGCCTTAGTTTTTCCTTTTCCATTTGTGTGTTTGTGTGCGTGTGTGTGTTATCTGTGTGTGTGTGTGTGTGTGTGTGTGTGTGTGTGTGCATGGTTGCATGTGTGTGGCTATGTATGTGTTGTGCAGATGGGTGTATGTGGAGGCCTGAGGTTGATGCTGGGAATCAATTTCAATCAAATCACCTCTATGGCTAGTCTCATCAGCCAACTTGCTGTGGAAATGACATTGTTGTGGAATAATCTTTCTGTACACTGTGAAGACATGTCATTCTGAATAGTTTAATAAAAAGCTGAATGGCCAATAGCTAATCAGGATTTCCAGACATAGAGGACGCTGGGAAGAAGAAGGGTGGAGACGCCAGGAGAGAGAAGCCAAGCTAGCAATATGGGCAGTGCAGAGTAAAAGTAACTGCGCCACCTAAAAGAACAGGCTAAAAGATATAAGTTAATGTAAGTTGTAAGAGCTAGTTAGAAACAAGCCTAAGCTATGATTGGCTGAGCTTTCATAATTAATAGTAAGTCTAAGTCTCCATGTCATTACTGGGGAGCCTATGGTCCTAATGAAAAAGTCTAACTACATGACAGAGCAGCCATTTTTCTTTCCAAATCTGGAATTATAGTCAAGATGCCACACCCACCTGGCATTTAGGGGCCTAAATTACAGCATCAAGCACTTTAATCACTGAGACATTTTTAAAGTGTTTTTAAATTCTATTTTAAATGGCTTTTTAAACCTTTTTTTTTTACAAAGTTTACTTTTGGACAATATACTTTTTATGTTTATAGTATATACATAGTCTGACAGACTTATCAAATCTAATAATTTTGTGTAGATTAGTTTGGACCTTATTCTCATATACAGTCAAGACACCTGCAAACAATGGCAGTTTTGTATCATTCTTTAGAATTCCCAACATGTTAAAAAATGATTAGCCATAATTCCTGCACTCTGGAAGCTGAGGAAGGGGAAACCTGAGTATCAGGCTATGCCCTGATTCATAAAAAAAAAAAAAGAAAAAATTGTGCTCATGTATATTTGCAAATGTGTAGATAATGCATATGTGTAGATATACATGCGTGGGTTTGGTGTGGGAAGTCCTTCTGTATGTGTGTTGTTTTTATTGGTTAAAATAAATTGAATAAAGAACCTGTCTTGGGCCTGGCAGGGCAAAATAGAGATAGGCAGGGAAAACTAAACTGATTACTAGGAGAAAAAAGGTGGAGTAAAGAGAGATGCCATGTACCCACCAGAGGGGAAAGATGCAAGCTGCCATCTGCAACCTTGCCAGTAAGCCACAGTCACGTGGTGATACACAGATTAATAGAAATGGGTTAAGATATACGAGTTAGCCAATAAGAAGCTAGAGCTAATAGGCCAAGCAGTGTTTTAATTAATACAGTTTCTGTGTGGTTATTTCAGGGCCAAGCAGCTGGGAACAAACAAGCGACCTCCTACAACATGGATATCCTACAACACGTGTGGATGGGTATCTTAAAACATCACATTTTCCCCTAGCTACAAATTATTTTCAATAAAGCAAAATTTTTGGCAACAAAAAACAAACAAACAAAAAACCACAGCCATAAAGCATCCTAAGTTTTCAGGGCTTAACATCTAGATCTATATTATTCAAGGTCGGCAAGGTAACAAGGAGACTTACCTAGAAAGGACAGCAGGTGACAATGCCTCACAGGATAAGCAAAGCAGTTACTGGTGTCGTAGAACCATGAATGCCCTGTTATTAGCTCAGGCAAGCCCACGGTTCAGCGGCTGGGTAGATGGAGCAGTCAGTAAAGTGTTTCCTATGCAAGGATCAGGGCCCGAGTGTGACTCCTAGAACCCAGTTTAAAGAACTGAGACATGATGTGACGGCTTGCTATGCCAGCCTTGAACAGGGAGACAGGAGGACACCTGGAGCTCTCTGGTTGGCCATTCTAGACCATTGGTAAACTCCGGCCATTGAGAGACCCAGTCTCAGAGAAATGTCAACAGCACCCAAGACTTCTGTGCACATACAGGTACATTCGGGCGCATGAACACACACACACACACACACACACACACACCCCACCACCACCACCACATCTCACACACACACACCACATCACATCTCTCTCACACACACATACATACGTACACCACACCACTACCCCCCCCCACATGCACACACTTCAAGCTTTGTTTATCTAACTTATTTTCTGAAGAGGCAGAATTGGTCACCACCATCTTTCTAAGGTTACCTTAGGTGACACTGCCCCTTTCTGCTTCTCACGAATCATTAGATTTTAAATGGCATGAGCAATTTACATTAATTTTTCCACACAGTGCCCATAATGTCCCAGTGCTTAGAATTTATTGATGTGGAAAGTGATTCTAAAATCAATTAAGCTATTCCAAAGAGTGAGCTGCCAGGCTGTAGTACACAGATCCGAGTCTAGGAACCTACAGGGCTCAGAAATCGCTCTGAGGTCCTTCACTCTATTGAGAAAGCCAGGGAAGTACACCCGAAGTCTCCATCTCCAGCCACTCAACTGTTTCTAAAAGCTCATTTCCGGCGGGGCAGGAGGGCAAATTTGCCTTGATAGAAAGAATTTATGCAAATTGTTTCAAACCTTTCAGTAAAGTAAAAGACAGGGAACAATCGCCCTGGTTAAAGGACTGAAGAGATCTTAGTTGCTACGGAAAATGGCCTAAAATTGGTGAAACACTCTGCACAAATTAATATGTGACATTCTGGATCTGTTTCGATGCAGAATGTCTTTTGAAAGCACCTGACAACGGCTTCTGCCTCCTGGTAACTTACCGTTCAAATGCTTCTCCCTGCGCTGTCATTTAAAGCCAGTCAGCAGCCCTGGAAGTTCAAACAGCTGCGGATCCTCCCGGACTCTCCTGCGTGCTGAGGGACGCACGCATGGATGGGAATGGCAATATACACAACACAGCACTGCGCGTGGGAGTGGGTCTTACGGATCAGGGAGGAAGAGGGCAAAAAGCATCGCGTGGGTGTTGGAGGAGCCATGTTAGTGGAATATCTGAGCTGGGCCATAGGCCAGAGCACCGAGGGACAATCGGGGGTACAGAGGCAGAGAGCAACAGGGCAGCAGTGGTGGAGAGGCTAGGAGAAGGTGTTCTGCGGTTGGGTGGGCCTGGGTTTGCGTCTTGGGCTTCCCTCTGTCTTACCATGGATAAAGCAATACCAAAAGTGTTATGGTCTGTGTATGAATCGTTCTCCCATGAGACTGGGTGTTGAAGACTGTCCCCAGCTTGTAGTACTCATTTGGGAGACTGTGCGAACTTTGGGAGATGGGTTCACGCTGGAGAAGTGGGTCATGGAGGGCATGCCTTTAAAAGGTAGACCTCATCCCCAGCTCCTTCTCCCGTCTGCTTCCCATCCACCATGAGGTGAGCAGCCTCTGGGACAGGACCCCGTTGTTGTCATGTTCTACCACCAGCCAGGAATCACCAGAGCCAGGAACCCCGACCTGAGACGTCTGAGCAAGCCAGGTTCTTCTCCTTGGTTCTGTTCCCCTGGACCACTGCTTACCGCTCCATGAAAACAAGCTTGAAAAGCCGGGGGGTGGTGCACGCCTTTAATCCCAGCACTCGGGAGGCAGAGGCAGGTGGATCTCTGTGAGTTCAAGGCCAGCCTGGTCTACAAGAGCTAGTTTCCAGGACAGGACAGCCTCCAAAGCTACAGAGAAATCCTGGGAAAAAAAGTCAAAAAAGAAAATAGCACGAGGACATGGCTCATAGGCGGTTATGACAATGAGCCAATAAAATACTTAGCATGAGGTCTAACCTGGGGTAAAGTCTGTCTGCTACCGTTCAGGACCGCAGAAGTAGCTTGATGAAGATGGCCGGTTTGAGGAGGACCTACGTTTCCCCGATAGGCAGATCAGTTTTCATTACAGTGACAAGGGAGACAGTTTAGAGAGAGGCCCTCCTCTGTTCAGACCTGTGTCTCAGGAATAACTACATATAATAAAAGCAAAGAGATGGCGGGTGAGGGATGAGTCTTCTATTAGTCAGCAGTGTGGGTGTGTGAGTGTGCCCTGACTTCCTGCCTCCTTGGCACTCGTTCACTGGGTGAATGAATGAGTGAACTCATTCTCACAAACAGGCACCAGATGCTGCCCCTTGACCCACAGCCAGCAAAAGCCCTGGGATTCACCCAGAGGATTTTTCTGGGTGCCGGGACTCATGTCACATGACAGGCTTAAACAACATTTACTACTCATGTCTTAAATTATCTCAGACAGACAAAGGCAGAAGATTAGGGAACTGGCGGCAGGGGTTGGTGGGGGAGGTAGGCAAGAAAATATAACAGGAACAATAACATGTTGATTACTGTTCTATCTAAAAAAATAAACGTTCCTCTGGATTCCAGTAGGTGGCAGCATCTGGCATCATTTTAAGGCCATTACAAACAGGCTCAACCACCTCCATTGAAGGTCTATGTGGGCCAGATGCGAGGCTAGGACTGGATTTTATTAAGTTATTTATGCCTCACAGTCACTTAACATGGGGTGGGGGCGGGGGTTAAGAACTTCTTAGTTTAAAGAATCTAACCCAAAGCTGGTGATTCTCATTGTCAACAGCAGGCCTGGGAAGACCTTTCCCTGAGTGGCTGGCACAACCCTGTAGCTGGAGACTTTGCTGTGGGGAGTCTGACTTCCTAAAGGCCTCTCGCTTTGGGGTTCTTTGTAGGTGAGAAGATGGGGCAGATGCTGACTTTTGGGCCCAAATCGCCTGCCCATCTTCCTTTATGGGGACTGGCCAGGTCCTGGGCACACTGCAAAGACAGTACCCAGCAGGCTCCCTGTCAGCATCTGGTGTTTAACAGATAGCATTTACTCAAGGGCTGGAGTTGGAACTCAGTCACAGAGTTCTCATCCAGCCTGCTGGGGGAAACAGGAGGTCAGTCCCCAGGATTGCCAAAAAGCAAAATACTTCTTGCCAAGATTTACACCCCAAACACCAGCTTCCAGCCCCCACAAGCTTCACCCCAAATATGCTGTCCTCTTGTTCTGGGCCTCAAGGTTCCCAAATGACTTCCTTAAGCCCAAGGGATCTGGTTTGGCCTTGGAGCTAGCCCTTCCAAGTCAACAGGACTGTCCTGACAGTTTCCACTGCTGGAGAACGTGTCAGTGTTTCTCTGCCAGGAACTGTGATTCAGTGTGTGTTCTTCCTATAAAGCAAGGGTACCGGGGAGCTTTTAGCTCGTGGAAATGATGCTTAAATTTTTTCAGGTCAACGTGGACACTTACAGAGAAGAGGAATCTGGAGGCAGGCTTCATGGTTTAAGTCCACAGCTGTTGCTGGAGGGTCTTTATCTAGCATTGCCCTGTCATTTGTTGGTGACATACATGAGCCATACAGCACTGTGGTCCTTCACTACACAGAATTCTGGTGACTGAGCCCTGATCAACTTGAGTTGCATAAAAAGAAAACATTGATAAACACAAGAATTATAACTACTGGTGTTTATAAACCAATTTACACTTAAAACTCAGCAAGGCAGATATAACTATTATACCCATTTTATAGATGAGGAAACTGGGGCCAAGGATTTTATGTCTTCAGTATCACAAAGGCAAAAGGTGGTAGAATTAATACAAAGTTCTCTGAGTCCAGATCCTGAGCTCCTAAACTTATTCTACTGTACACTCAATTTCCACTCCCAAATTCCAACATCCAAAAGTAATTCCAACTGACAATGTCTATATGGGAACCGGAAACCTCCTGTTACACACACGTTCATATAGACACACGCATGCATATGAAAACATGATTACATGTGTATGCACATATAAACACATGTGTATACATACATACACACAGATATACACCTACCAGTCAGGGAAGACTGGTCCAACAGCTGGAGCTGGAAAGCCAGAGGTTAGCAGGACTTGGCCCTAGGCTTACTGCACTTTGCTCTTATACAAAATGTGTGTGTGTGTGTGAGTGTGTGTGTATGTGTATGTGTGTGTGTGTGAGTGTGTGCGAGTGTGTGTGTGTGAGTGTGTGTGTATGTGTGTGTGTGTGAGTGTGTGCGAGTGTATGTGTGTGTGTGAGTGTGTGCGAGTGTGTGTGTGTGTATGTGTATGTGTGTGTGTGTGAGTGTGTGCGAGTGTGTGTGTGTATGTGTATGTGTGTGTGTGTATGTGTATGTGTGTGTGTGTGAGTGTGTGCGAGTGTGTGTGTGTGAGTGTGTGTGTATGTGTGTGTGAGTGTGTGCGAGTGTATGTGTGTGTGTGTGAGTGTGTGCGAGTGTGTGTGTGTATGTGTGTGTGTGCGAGTGTGTGTGTATGTGTGTGTGTGTGCGAGTGTGTGTGTGTGTGAGTGTGTGCGAGTGTATGTGTGTGTGAGTGTGTGCGAGTGTGTGTGTATGTGTGTGTGTGCGAGTGTGTGTGTGTATGTGTGTGTGCGAGTGTGTGTGTGTATGTGTGTGTGTGCGAGTGTGTGTGTATGTGTGTGTGTGTGCGAGTGTGTGTGTGTATGTGTGTGTGTGTGCGAGTGTGTGTGTATGTGTGTGTGTGAGTGTGTGTGTGTGAGTGTGTGCGAGTGTATGTGTGTGTGTGAGTGTGTGCGAGTGTGTGTGTGTATGTGTGTGTGTGTGCGAGTGTGTGTGTGTGTGTGTGTGTGATGAGTTCCCGCAAGAACAGACAAGACTACGATACTTTCTATGACCACTGAGTTTGAGCTTTCCTCACGATCTCATAGGAAAACATAAACTGTCATGTTGTGCCCACCTTTCATCATGGTTGCCACACCAGGAGGCTCCTTCCCTGGCAAGGACTCTAGTTCACCTGTGAGAACAGCTCTGTTTTTCATTCCATGACCATAATTCCTGAGAGAATGAAACTGGGGGAGGGGCATTTATTTTAGCCACAGTTTGAGAGGTGTCACTTCACCATGGTGGGGAGGACATGGCAGACCACCTCACCTCAGGGTAGACAGGAAATAGAACAGTACAGAATAGGGAGGGGTCAGAGCAATAGAGAGCCCTCGTGCCTCCCCTTAAACCCCACCTCCCACACTCCAGCACCTCCCAATGGCCTAAGTGGATTAAACTATTAACTGGGTCAGAGCCCTCATGGCTTAACTGTGTCTAGACTACCCAGAGCAATGCTTCACAAACATCCTAGGTGTCCCTCATTCAGCTAAATGGCAATCAAGATCAACCATCACAAACAGAACTCTCTTCTGCCCATCCTTCATCTGTACACTGACTGACACACAATAACTACTCAGCAAACATCAGTTCACACAAGAGAAGGTACGAACCCACTCTTGGGAGAGAAAGGCAGGTTGGGTCTTCGTTCCTTATGTCCCTTGCTCCCTCTCTTGGCTCTCCCCAAGGTGTCTATCTCTACACTGCCTTCCTGCTCTGTCACCCGGAAGGAGCTGTGGCGATGCACATTCAAAGCCAAAGCCATCGTGTGTGAAATAAGACAAGAGGAGAAACACAGGTGACTCAGAAGAGCCAGCAGCCTTTGTCACACAGGCTGGCGTGGTGACCCTGGAAAGCAGCAGGCCCCTGGGAGAACGGACTCAGGAGTGCAGTTTGGGCAAAGCATGATGGATTAGCACCCACATCACAGGCTTGCAGAAAACTCATGGGAGAGCAGCAAATAGGGTCATCTTAAACAGCACTAGCGTCACGGTGCAAGGACAGAGGGAGACAGGAGAGAAACTCTTTTAAGTCTTAATTTATTTTTTTTGAAGGGTCAAGGGGAGTTAATTCAGGGTTTCTCTGTGTAGCCCTGGCTGTCCTGGAATTCACTCTGTAGACCAGGCTGGCCTCGAACTAACAAAGATCTGCCTGCCTCTGCCTCCTGAGTGCTGAGATTAAAAGCATGCGCCACCACTGCCGGTTTAAAATTTAATTTTTAAAGTGTTAGGCATCCTTGTGACTTTTTCAAACCAATAGTGTTTAGTAGATCCTCCCCCTCACCTCCTCCAGCACCCTCCCCCACAACTTGTAACCCCATTCCAGTCTCTTTTCTGCTTCCACATCGCATGTGTCCTTCTGCCCACTGACCACTCTCTTTTTGCCTTCTTTGGGTCTCCAAACCTTAGAGACTTAGTTACCATGTGACCCAGCTCTACTGTGCCTGGGCAGACGCTCAGAGACACTCTCATACCGCATGAATTGCTGCTCTTTTCACAACGGGTAGGGAGAAGGAGGAAACAGCCAAGATGTCCATCAACCGGTGAAAGGACAATGAACATGTGGTATATAAACACAATGGGATTTTACTCAGCCCTAAAAAAAAAGCAAAATTAGGAAACTGGCAAGAAGAAGGGCTAGATCTGGAGAGTAGCATAAGTGAGGTGACCCAAACTGAGAAAGGAAAAAACCTCAACACACACACACACACACACACACACACACACACACACACGGGCACGCACACACGGGCGCGCACACTCGGGCACACACACACGGGCACGCACACACACACGGGCACGCACACACGGGCACGCACACACGGGCACGCACACACACACACACACACGGGCACGCACACACACGCACGCACACACGGGCACGCACACACACACACACGGGCATGCACACACGGGCGCGCACACGGGCACGCACACCCACACACACGGGCACACACACTGGCACGCACACACGGGCGCGCACACACACACACACACGGGCACGCACACACGGGTGCGCATACACGGGCGCGCACACACGGGCACGCAGTCAGTACTAAGAATGAGGCAGATAATAATCATTATCTTAGTCTAATGATACCCTAGAGGGAGGGGAAAGCCTGCGTTTGAGAGAATCTAAGCCTTTGTTGTACACCAAACTTCTCTGCATGAAAATTTAAAGGTGTGGGAGCTGGGGAGATGGCTCAGTGGATAAGAGGGCTTGCTGAGTAAAAGAGCCTGAGTTCAAATCCCCAGGACTCACATAAAGCAGCAGGTGTGAACGCCTATGTAACTGTAATCTCAGAGCTGTGGGGAACACAGGAGACTTCCTAGGCTTTGCTAGCTACCAACTTAGCTTTAGGTTCAGTGAGAGACCCTGTGTCAGAGAAATAAAGCAGAGAGCAATAGAGCTATCATCTGATGTCATCGCCTGGTGTACACGTGCACACACATACATACACACACATACACACACGTACACACACGTACACACACACACATAAGCATACCCTACACAGGTCACATCTATAGCATACACACGAAAACAAGTGCTGTGGCGTACATCCAGTTTTGTGCTTCTCAGATTTGGCCTTGATCTTTCTGTCTAGTAGCTCCTAGTTGCCTGCCTTCTTTGGCATGGCTTGGCTTATGAATTTTCCCCAACTATCCAGGGTCCAGCTTCTTTGGGGAATGAAGGGGCCTCATGGACCCTAAGGCAATGCGAATGAGTGCATGTCTACCTCCCACACCCACAGAAGCCCCTCTCCCACATCTTCGTCTAGCGCCGCTAAGCACACACTAGGAATCAATTTGCAGTGCAAAAATGTCTTTCCAGAGCCTACACATTTATTATTAAATGCTATGTGTGCCCACAAACATCTGTCTTGCCTGATTTGAATGGTTTGCCCACACACATCTTTCACACCTGATTTGAATTGTTTGGGGCTGATGGAACCAATTCCAGCCAAGACATTTCTTCCACTGCAGAAAGGCTTCCATCACACCCTCCTCAACAGGAAGTCAAGGCACCGGAATTGACATCTACTTTCCCTGATGGAAACACGATAGCTCTTGAGGAGGAAGAAAGACTATTTTTCCAGCAACAACTCAATGATGCAAATCCATGCACTCCGTACATTTTTATTCATCGGACAATTTGTGAAGCTCTGAATTGAACCAGCTGGGGTTAGAGCAGGATGAAATAAGCTTCATTTTTTGTTACATTTTTTCAAATAGAAAATAGTCTCGAAGCAAAAATCACTCTTGTAATAGCTGATCTTTTTTATTTTAAAGACCATTACACATGTTGAGCGTTTTCTGCCACCACTGGCCCATTTTCCCTGACTTCCCCTTTCTCACCCATCTTATTAATGCCCTTTGTTCCCCCAAACAATAAAAATTGATTTTTTCCAAAGTCACACACTCTAAAGAAAAGTAGGATGGGATATAGATCATTGAACACAATAAACATCCCTTAACAAAGTTCAAGTGCATCTTCCAGAATTTTTATGGGAAATAAATGTATTGATTATGACCTGCGTTTCTAAGTCTCTTAGCAGACTCGTGTCCAGTAGAGTTATCCTCTGAGGGGAAGCAATGCTATTGTCTTTGTGACAGAGCCATGGGTTCCAGACCCCGATTACCCAGAGATCTGCACAACCAGACCAGCCAACCAAATGCCTCCCAGGATCCAGTTTTTATAAAGCAAAGAAGGGGCAGGAGAGGTAGCTTGGAGGTGAAAAACACTGGCTCCTCTTGCTGAGGACTGAGCTTGGTTCCCAGCACCCACATGGTAGTTCAGAACCATCCATCATTCAAGAACCAGGGAATCCTCTCCCACCTTCTGACCTCTGTGGGCACCAGGCATGCATGCACATAGTACACATGCCATACAGGTAAAACACTTCAACATAAAAGGAAACGTAAACAAGCAATATTTACTATTTATTAAATACATTATTATTCATGAAATAAATTAAACTTTAAAGAGGATGAAGAGGGAAGAAAGGGGGACAGGGATAGAGAGGAAGAGAGGGAACTGTCAAGTCTTGAGATCTGGGATAGAAAATGGAGGTATCCAATGCTCCCTCAGCATCCCCAAGGGACTGGTCCAAAAAGCCCTGCATCCTCCCAAGTCCCTCATGGAAAATGGCATAGATTACGGCTCAGATGGGCCAAAGACACCCAGAGAGCAGCCTGAGTCCTCATGTTCCGGCCTGCCTAAAGCATCCTTAGCCCCCCCACCCACCCCAGGGCCTTGCAGCTCTGTATGCGTGGGTGCCACTACGATGACCACATATTGTGGTGGAGAAATGGGAGAGAGAGAGGTGGAACGGTTTGTGTGTTGTGGCAAGAGGCAGATCTGAAGAAGTGAGGGCCATGAGGAGTGGGTTGATATTGGTGGCCTGCTCACCACCCAAGACTAGGGTGGTGTCTGGGCTGGTCTGCTGCCTAGGGTTATGTCTGGGTTATGTCTGGATCTATGGTCCTTTCACAACTGGGTTCTGTATTGATGTCCATGACCCATGTTGCCACCAAGGCCATAGGCATGCCTGGGGTCCTGGCTGCCACCTGTGGTCATTTTGGTGTTTAAGGACCATGCTGCCACCAGGGCCATGTTGATCTGGGTGGTCTGTGCTGCCACCAGGACCATGGTGATGCCCAGGCCCGAGCTGCTACCTAGGGCATGTCTGGGTCCATGTTCCTACTGCAGCTGGGGTCTGCGATGATGTCCATGGCCTGTGTTAGCACAGGCGATGCACGCCAAAATCTGAGGGCTGTGTTGAACTTACCCCCCGCCACTGGCTCTAGAGTACCTGGCCCCTCGCTGGACACTGCAGCAGGAGAGCTGGTTCTGCCCCCACCATGGGGAATCCCCTCCCCACAACACCTGGAAGAGATGGCCCCAACCCTCACCATAGGTGTGAGAGAGCTGTCCTCAGTGCCATGGACCTAGGAGAACTAGCTCTGCCCCTCACCTGAGGGGGCAGACCCAGTGGCCTAAAGAGACAGGCTCAGCTACCACACAGACCCACATTCTGGGCCTTGAGTTGGCCGCCCTAAAATTTCCCGCATCTCTAACCTGTGAGAGTGCATGAAGGACTGGCCCTGCAGAATGCTAGCCACACGGTCTCCATGACTGGGGCAACAGCAGGACATCCGAGAGGAGTTTCGGTGAGGGTCCAGTGATGACAGTGTACCAGAGGCCTTGAACCAGACCAGGGACTCATTGCAAGGAATATTTTGCAGGTGAAGCTTGTTGAACAAAAGGTATACTGCTTGACACACCACATCTCCCGATGCCACTAGGATGAATAAAGAGGTGTTGGAAAGCTGGGGAGTGAGGTGGGGATTTTTGTTGGTTGGCTGGTTGATTTGATTTATTTTTAATTTATTTGGAGAGCATGTTGCAAGGATGAGGAGCAAATATGGAGGAACGGAGAGGAGATCAGGACTGGGGTGCATGGTGTGAAACTTCCAAGGATCAGCAAAGAATTATGTTTTAAAAATGAAATGGCCGGCAATTTTGTCTACTTCCCAAATCCAGGAGGATAACTATATGTTTTTCTTTGGGTTCATCTTCTTATTTAGCTTCTTTAGGATCACAAATTATAGACTCAGTGACTTTTAATTATGGCTAGAAACCAATTATGAGTGAGTACATCCCATGTTCATCTTTTTGGGGCTGGGTTACCTCATTCAGGATAGTGTTTTCTATTTCCATCCATTTGCATGCAAAATTCGAGAAGTCATTGTTTTTTACCGCAGAGTAGTACTCTAATGTGTATATATTCCACACTTTCTTCATCCATTCTTCCACTGAAGGACATCTAGGTTGTTTCTAGGTTCTGGCTATTACAAATAATGCTGCTATGAACATAGTTGAACAAATGCTTTTGTTATATGATAGGGCATCTCTTACATATATTCCCAAGAGTGGTATTGCTGGGTCCAGGGATGGGGTGGAATGGGGGTAAGGGGAGATGGGGAGAGAAAAGTGAGAAGGGAAGGATGGGGGGAACTTGGGGAAACAGGATGATGGGGATAAAGGAAGGCTGGATAGGGGAGCAGGGAAGCACATATCTTAGTGAAGGGAGTCACCTTAGGGTTGGCAAGAGACTTGAACCTAGAGTGGCTCCCAGGTACCCAAGGCAATGTCCCCAGTTAGTTCCTTGGGCAGCTGAGGATAGGGAACCTGAAATGACCCTATCCTATAGCCATACTGATGAATATCTTGCATATCACCATAGAACCTTCATCTGGTGATGGATGGAGATAGAGACAGAGACCCACACTGGAGCACTGGACTGAGCTCCCAAGGTCCCAATGAGGAGCAGAAGGAGGGAGAACATGAGCAAGGAAGTCAGGACCGTGAGGGGTGCACCCACCCACTGAGACAGTGGGCCTGAGCTATTGGGAGCTCACCAAGGCCAGCTGGACTGTGACTGAAAAAGCATGGGATAAAACCGGACTCTCTTGAACATGGTGAACAATGAGGGCTGATGAGAAGCCAAGGACAATGGCACGGGGTTTTGATCCTACTTCATGTTCTGGCTTTGTGGGAGCCTAGCCAGTTTGGTTGTTCACCTTCCTAGACCTGGACAGAGCGGGGAGGACCTTGGACTTTCCACAGGGCAGGGAACCCTGACTGCTCTTTGGACTGGAGAGGGAGGGGGAGAGAAGTGGGGGGAGGGGGAGAGGGGCGGGAGGAGGGGGAGGGAAATGGGAGGCTGGGAGGAGGCGGAAATTTTTTTTCTCAATTAAAAGAAAATGAAATGGCATAGCATTTATATATAACCTGTGCACATCTTCCCATTACTGTCTCTGGTTCTCTTCTAATACTTACCATAGATGCCATGTTCATTGTTTTGCACCATATTGTTTAGGGAGTGATAAGGTTTTTAAAAATCTGTCCATGTGTAATACAGATGCAGTTTTCCTCCCAATATTATCAACCTATGATTGGTTAAGTCTGCAGAGCTTTAGATACGGAGGGAAAACTGAAGAGAAGCATAGAAGCACCCCAGTGTCCTTGACGTAGTCACTGAAGTATCTATGAATACCTTTCTCTACTTCACTTGCTATATCTAAAAGATAATTGTGAGATGCAAGCAATCAGTCCCTCAACTTTGACTCACATTCTTTTGCAGGGAAATATGTAGAAATCCACATGGTTAGAAAATGCTCAGACAGGCTTAATGGTATAAAACTGGTAGCTACACCTACCTGGATAATAGTGGTATGTCCAATATAGGGTCACCAACTGCTTTCTGATTGAGACCTGCTCCACAGCAGCAAACACATACCTGGTTCACAATGTAAACATTGTCAAAAACCAATAGCTGGGGAAGTCACAGGCCCTGGAGGAAAATGGACTACTGGTGTTCGTGATAAATGGATATGTAGTCATTCTGCCTCAAAAAAAAAAATGTACCTATAGACTAGTGCTGCTCTCAGCCTGAGTCAGGAAACTTCCTTTTTGCAGTAGGTGATGTTAAATGAAGATATTTATACCTAGCTGAGTGTGAGAATAAGTCACTACTGAGTGATAGCCCCTAAATGAGAGAATTTCATCACCTCCTCCAAAGCCTAGGAAACATCATAGCAGAGGGGATAGAGAGATGATAAGAGCCAGAGGATGGAGAGAAACTCCAAGAAACACTGCCTCTGGATGTGAGGTTATTGCAGTCACGAATACACAAGTGACTTCCTGCACAAGACCTGGTCACACATGAGTGCGCATGGGCGCGCACGCGCGCGCACACACACACACACACACACACACACACACACACGGGGAGAAGGGAGACTAGTTGGGAGGAAGGGAATTGGCAGCAAGAATGGGAGTGGATAAGGGAGGGCAATTGGCAGAGGTGAATTTTCTTTTAATACAATCTTCATGTGTATGGAATTGTTGAATTGTTTAACTACAAAGAAAGAGAATGATGTTTACATGAATCTCCAGAAACTCCAGAATCTGCATATGTGCTTAGAATTACTGATGTTCACCCCAATGCCAGTCTTATTCCTCCCACTGGGTGCATTTGAGAGACAGAGGAACGAAAGGGAGGAGGGAAGAATTTTCTTTCCTGCCCTTTTGCAGTAGGCATAGCCACATAATTTGCTCTGGACATGACTTTCCAGCCCTTTCCCTGCCACACATGGTAGTATTAGAATGATGTGCTACAGTGAACTCTGAGCGCATGTGGAGTACAGCTTTCCAGAAAGTTCCATGGGTCCACAGTGGGCTTTGTAAAGCAAAGTCTACCTTTGGTCTCTTACACTGCAGGGCTGATTTGTCACAGCAGCATGGGGGTCATCATACCTGGGACATGATTTTGAAATCATACTCTTATTTGCCTATTCAACTTGTCTTTTGTACACATCTACGATATGCTTGTCAATATTCCAAGAACACAGCCATGGACAGACACACAACTCCCTGATGGCCTGAAGTCACAGTACAGCTTTCTTCACCTAACCACACCTGCAGTTCAGCTGGCTTTGCTATTCACTCCAGTGCTATGTCATACTGGACAAAGGACATGCTCTGGCTGGGACACCTGCTGATGCTGCTTTCCGAATCACCTTCTGCTCTCCTCACATCCAAGAAAGAAATGTTCAGCAGCTACTATCAAATGGCACCTTCCACTTTCTAATCTTTGGTTTCCCCTAATTTTCTTGGGCCTCTTGATTACCACAAGTGTTCTATAGCCGCTTTCAGACACCGCACATGTGAGAACAGGTGGACTGGAATCACGTGGCTCGTGTGGAGAGACAGGTACGAGGCATCCTGTGGGAGAACACAGTCTTGACTGTGCGGATCTGCAGCATGCTTGAGTTCTAACCTCTTACATCAGTATCATGGCAGGGCACACACAGCAGCAGGGCAGTTACGCATGCACTTGGGCGTCAGCCCCATAGGATTCAAGAGCTACTCCTGCCGGATACTTGCTCTGTCAACTCTGGAGATGCAGGTGCTGGTTCAGCGGGTATTTGCTGAGTGCTTACTAACTGCCATGTCCTGAAGCGTGAAAACTGAAATGAGTTAAGACAAACACTAGACCTTACTTTCTAATCTATACAGGGCCACCCTTGGGGTTTTGGTCTTTACCCTCAGATCAACAGGACGCCGGTAAATGAGGGAGACGCGGAAAAGAAGGCCATGGTGATATCAGAAGCTGCCATTCTGAAATGGTAGTGGTACTGGGGAGGGATGCAAAAATCCAGGAGATAGTTAGGGAGCCAAGTGGACAGAACTAGGTGGCTGGATGGGAGGGGTGAACCAGGCTTTTCCTTTTAGGCCACCAACCTGCTCCCAAATCATAAGAAACTTATTATTACTTTTGAATACTCGGCCTGGCTTAGCTCATTTCTGGCTGGCTAGCTCTTTTAACTTATTTCTCTATATCTACCATTTGCCTTAGGGCTTATTACCTTTCTTACTTCTGAATATCTTATTCTCATTGCTTCCCTATGTCTATCTGGCTGGCGTCTACCTGGCTTCTTGTCCCAGATGTGTCCCTCCTCTTCTCCTCCTTCTCTCATTCTTCTTCCCCTCTTTCTAGACTTCTCCTCCTATTAATTCTCTCTGCCTGCCAGCCTCACCTATTCTTTCTCCTGCCTAACTATTGACCATTCAGCTCTTTATTAAACCAATCAGGTGCCTTAGGCAGGCAAGGTGCAACAAATGCAACACCTTTTCATAATTAAACAGATGTAGCATAAAAAATGTAACACATCTTTGCCTAGTTAAAATATTTCACAACAGAGGGGGTGCGAAAATAACTCCCAGTTCCTAATACAGACGAGTGTGCTGGTTTGAATGAGAATGGCCTCCATAGGCTCATATGTTTGAATACTAGTACCTAGTTGGTGGAACCATTTGGGGAGGATTAGGGGTGACCCTGTTGAAGGAGGTGGCACTGGGAGCAAGCTTTGCGGTTTCACAAGACTCACACCATTCCCAGTGTGCTCTCTCCCCACTGCTTGTGGATTGAGATGTGTGTTCTCAGCTGCTGCTCCAGTCACCTGCTGCCATACCTTTGTTCCACCATCATGGACTCTGATCCTCTGAACAGCTAGGCTCAACTAAACTCTTAGTCGCCTTGTCCATGGTGTTTTATCACACAAACAGAAAAGTCACCAAAACAAAGAGAGAATGTGGTACCATCAGTGAAGACTGTAGAGAGGCCAGGGGGTGCCACTGGGGCAGGTCTATATTGGGCTCAATTATTTAACTTTATTGAACTACATTTCTCTCATCTCCAATGACAGTAGCACCCAGGGAAGAGCTGTGAGAACTTCAGGATCATTAGATCTTGAATACCAAATACTCCACCAAGTAACTGGCACAGAGAGGATAGTGATGGTGGCTATGTCTCCAGTGGCCAGCCAATTGAGAAGCAGGGACAGAGGTACCTGTTCTCACAGCCCTGTCCACAGTTTGGGCCACCCTTCACAGTTGCCATGGTATTACGCTTCTGTGATTCTTTCAATGTTTGTCTCTGAGTTCGCCTTGGTGTTCCAAAAGAACAGGGACTGGCTCTAATTTTGCTCAACACTGTATTCTCATTGCTTGCCAGGGACCTCATTCACTCCTGTGACCATGCATCCAGGACAGGTGAACAGAGGCAGACAGGCTTCCATTTGGTGGATATCGACTCTGCCATGGCAAACTACACAACTTCACTGCTAGTAAGCAAGCTGAAATAAATCCTCAGGAAGTTCTTTGGAAATCAATAACAAGTGTAGCATTGCGACACCTAGGATGCGCACACGGGGAGAGGGTACTCATATGTGATCCTCCTCTTCTGTCTGATCCAGGTCTTCTGTTACTACTACTCTTGAGAACCTGGGGTTTCAAAACATGCTTTTCTTTTTACACCCCCCCCATGTGTGTGGGTCATTTGCATTCAGATGTGTAAGTGCAGGTGCACACATGTCATGATGTACATGTGAAGGGTCAAAGGACAACCACAGGTGTCAGTCATTGCCTTCCACTTCGAGGTAGGGTCTCTTGTCTGCCTCTATGTGAACCAGGTTAGCTGGCCATTGAGTTCTCAGGGATCCTCCCATCAGTCTCCTGGCTCTGCTATGCATCTCTAAGAGCACGGGAAAGAGGTGTGCACTATCACAGAGGCCAGGTGGGGTCTGGAGATGTGCACTGAGGCCCTCACACTTACATGGCGAGGGTTTTACCCACTGAGCAATCTCCCCAGCCCCTAAACTTCCCCAGTCTTAATTTTTTGAGACTAGAGAAAGAGGTAGGAAGATGGAGAAATGAAACTCACATTTTGTTTAAATCACTGAAACGTTGGTCTCCACTATCTCACTTGGAGAACTCTGATGTGCTCGGGCGTTCATCTATCAACAAAACCATGTGATTTAGTGTGGATGAGCCTGCTGGATGTTTTCCTGCAGTTACTGTCTTCTAGCTGTTTCTATGGCATTTTATTGAACACTTACTATTTATTTTGTCTTGTGCAGCATCTTATGTCGGAACAGGTTTTAAACGCTTCAAAAGCTGAAGCCCGCTCCTACTAAGACATAACTGTATTTGTTATTAAGTGTGTGCAGTTAATTGACTGCTGCCTATCTCTGACAAACACTGAAACCACTGAGGAAGAAAAGGGGAAATGGGAAGAGAGCTCATGCTGGGATGGTTCCTTTTTAATAATGGCACTATCTCAGTAAGTTAAAGGTGGGAAATGCCCTTGGCTAGCTGGAGTTTTGCATAGTGATTGCTTTCCACATGGCAGCCCTAGGCAGGCTATCAGTTCCACATCAGCTACCTATGAACTCTGATTCTGGCTCACAAGGTTAGGTATGCCCTCCTGGATAGCTGTTGTATATCTATCACACACTTTCCCTCCTTGCTGACACTTGGTTGACCCAGACACAACTGTTTCCTGGAATGCTAGGGACTGATAAATAGCAAAGGGCAGGCGATGAAGAAGATACTGCAGTGAAGAGACCTTGGCAGTGGAATCGGAATGGCAGGACACACTTCTCTGCTGCTAATTCTCGCTAGACCAGGCTCCATACAGCCTCCGTGAGGTCTCAGGAGGAGGCAGAAGTCAACATTTCTCCAGTTCTAGACTAGCTTTCTTCCCCAAGCTTAGGTCTCAAGCATTCGACTAGCAGGAGAGATGAATGTACTGACTGACTTGAGAAAGGTACCAGCTGGAAGCAAAGGAGAAAGTAAATAGGAGTTTCACCACCACCCAAGGCAGGGCATTTGCCAGGAAGACCTTGACTCAACGACCTTGGGGCTCCACCAGGGCCCTGCCCTGTCTCATTGCAGGACTTCTATTTCCTCCATGTTCCCAGACACCTTGACCCAGTCAACATAAACAATAGCAGGAAAACCCAGAGTAATGGAACCTTACCTTAAGTTCCAGTTTCCAGAGAAAACACATAAAGGTCAAACCTGTTTCCATGGTGAGATCCACAGCCTGAGAGCCTTCGAGGGAAACTCCAGTTTGGGTCTTTTTCTATTCATAACCACACGCACACACACTGGGGTTCTCAAGAGCAAAAAACCCAACAGGATATATGTAATTTTACAAATTGGGAATGTGGTCAGCTGGCTCACCACAGCGGAGGGTGTGAGGATCCACAGCGACTGTCAGCAGGCTGAGAAGCTGGGTGCCTTAGAACAAGGGAGAGCAAGGCTGGAGCCCCAGTAGAGGCTGGAGGCCTGGGAGCTCCCAGGGAAGCTGCTGGCGAGGGTTCAAAGACTGAGGAAATGTGGAACCTGGCGCAGAGGCCCAGCGGCAGCCCTAAACACACCTCTGAAGAGGATGACTTGCACATGCATGCTTCTGTTTCGGGCTCTTTGTTCCATCTCAGCAGCAAGCATGTTCAGAACACTGCCCTGTGTCCCACGGGAATACCTAAATGCACGTTTCCAATTCTCTAGGCATTTCTCAGTCCAATCAACCACCATGGGGGGCAAGAAAGGATAGTAAACTTCTTCCTTCTGATCTGTTTTACTTCACTTTATTGCTGCATGGTCTTATGTAGCCCAGACTGGTGTTGAGCTCACGTTCCTCCTAACTCCACCACCTGTGTACTGAGATTATACACGTGGCCTCACCACACCTGGCTTCTTTTTATTCATTCAGTATCCCAACTCTGATGTTATCAATTGTGAGTGTATGTCATCTTGGATCACTGAAACCACTGTAGCGTAACCTATCATACGTGCACTGTATTGCCAGTCATTGCAAGATGCACGGTGTTTGAATGATAAAGAATGTGGAGTTAAATGTTTCTAGTTAACGCTTCCTTCATTTTCTTACTGCAGAACTTTTAGAAAATCAGGCCAGGTATCGTGACTTACACCTGTAACCCCAGCTTTGGATAGTAATGGAGAAATGAGGAGAAAGCTCACTATAAGTTCAAGGCCAACCTTGCCTATGTAGCAAGCTTTAGGTGAGCCAGGGCTATACAAAAAGACCCTGTCTCAGAAAACAAAACAGCTATAATACAAAGTAATAACTAATGTATTTGAGGGAGTTTTCACACACAAGGGCATCTCGCTTGTTCTATGAAGAACATACATTTTTTTAAAGTCGATGTATGTGTTTGTCTTTAGCTGGGCATACAGGAAAGAATACAGGCGACCAAACAATAAAGAAATTATAAAATAGAAAGATATATAAAGAATACTGTGGATCCTATCTGACAGCAAATTAAAGAGGTCCCATCAGTATGTCCAAGATAACACGCAGGCAAAAAACCCCAAAATTCACCGCACAGATTTGATGACTCTTGCTCTCAAATAAATAAATCTTCAAAGTGATCCCTGTAGGTTTGCAATCTAGAAGGCATACATTTCAGTAATACTAATGAACAAGATCAGTGTATCGCAAAAGGCCGGATGACGCTGGCCTTGAGAATGAAGGCACATGCTGTTTCCGAGGACCACAAGCCAGAGGCACTGAAAGCAACGGCAAAGCCAAACAAATTCATTATAACAAAGGCTTTGCTCCAAGGCCTGTGACTCATGATTGAATTTAGATGAATCAGCCAGCCAGGCTCTATGCAAGCAAAAGTCAGCCAAAAAAATGCAGAATCTTGCTCCTTCCGTTAGTCTAAGTCTTGATTGGATAAATTATACTGACATTTGAGGAGAATATGAAAATAAATATGGTCATACTAGAGGGGAATTTTAAATATGAAAATAGAAATGTGTCTAATTTTTTTCTTTGCAGGTGTATATGTATGGTGTGCACATCCTCATGTGTGCACACGTTGTTCGGGTCACATTTACATGTGGAGGTTAGAGATTGATGTTGGGCGTCTTCTTTGATTGTTTGCCTTATGTATTGAAGCAGAGTTTTGAAATCGAACCCAGAGCTTGCCAATTTAGCTAGTCTAGTTAGCCAACTTGCTTGAAGATCGTATCTCTATCTCTTGAGTGCTCGGGTTCAAGGTGGGCTGCCATGCCCAAGTGCCATTTGGACCAAGTGGCATCTAAGTGGGTGCTGAGTATCTAAGTTAGTTATTCCAAGGGGGTAGCTATCACTCAGATCTTTTGTGGAATGCATCTTCTGCGCTAGTTTTAGAGTCCATAGGATAACCTTAGAAAGAACAAATCTTTAAGAGACTTTACAGTGTTCCACACCACCAACTGAACTATCCAAGAGCGTTCTAAGTAGACTTTAAGATCAAGAGTCCAAAGAGCAATCAGGGTTCCCTGACCTGTGGGAAGCCCAAGGACCACCCACCTCTATCCAGGTCTAGTAAGGTGAGCATCCAAACTGCCTAGGCTCCCCCAAAGCCAGTACGTGCAGTAGGATCAAAACCCCACTGCGATTGTTCTTGAGTTCTCAGTAGTCCTCATTGTTCGCTATGTTCATCTAGTCCGGATTTATCTCATGCTTTTTCAGACCCAGGCCAGCTGGCCTTGGTGAGTTCCCGATAGAACATCCCCATTGTCTCAGTGTGTGGGTCCGGGGAGGGGGAGGGAAATGGGAGGCAGTGGCGGGGAGGAGGCAGAAATCCTTAATAAATAAATAAATTAAAAAAAAATAAACCAAAAATAAAATAAAAAAAAAAGAGTCCAAAGATACCAAAAGTTGAGTAAGTGGTCAAAATTTATAATTAGACAGTAAAAAGTGTGTTGTGTAGCTAAATTGTCCAGAATGCCTTCCGTCCTGAAGGCCTGTTCATGCCAAAAAAACAAAAACAAAACAAACAAAAAACCACTTTCATTTATTCTATTTGTGTGGATTGAACTCAGGGCCCTAATGCAAGCTACACAGGTAGAACACCTTGCAGGTTTTAAAAATATTTATAATATCTAATACAATATAAATTAATTAAATAGTAGTATTTTTATTGATAAAATAAGAAAAATACACATGTTCAGTTCATACACAATTTCTCCTCCCTGCCTCCTCTTTCCCTCTGTACCCTTCCGTCCCCAGTAATCCCCCCTTCCCTTTTCATATCTCCAGCATTCTGCTGTCTTCTTCACACTGCTATTTAGACTCACTGACCCCATGTAAGACTTAGGAAGTAAATAAAACCCGTTTCCTCTCCAAAGTTGTAACTAACAATTGCCAGGGGAAGGAGACTCTTCCTGCAGCAAATGCAGCTTTTATGAGTCCTTATGTGTGATGGGCTTTCAGTGATGCTCTCTGTTGACTGACCACTCCTAAAGGAAACCCCGACAACCTCCCTGGTTCACTGAGCCAGACATGGGGACAACTGTTTCTTCAGTATATCCTCAGTGTCCCTTCTGTGGGGAACAGACATTCATTTCCATCTCTGCAGTAAGGCATAACTGTCATGGAGGGAGATTTGAACCTCCCAACTATTCTAACCAATAGTATAATACAGCCATGTGTATAAAGTTCTCCCAACTCACTTCTTTGAGGGTAGAGTGCATGTAACTGAGTAAGCAAAACAACAACAAAAAGCAGAATTACTAAAAACTGTACTATTAACAAGCACTAAGTCTTCCAAAGATATATCTTCCACTGTTTTACTGAGCTCCTTAAAATTCAGGCTATTTGTTACCTGAAAGACCAACAGTTGCAATAATGCCCTATGCTTTATACAAAAGCAACACTTAGAACCACTGATATCTTAGGATGAAATTATCTGCCATATAAGTATTCAGAATCAAAAGGCACGCAGAGAGAAGACATACCTGTTGTCAGAGAGAACTGGTACCCAGGGAGACTTGGAAGCTACCTTTTAATCTCTGAACTGAACAATACTCCTCCTCTCCTGGGACTACAAGTCCACCTTAAACAATGAGACAGACACGGCTGTGTGGTCCAAGCATTGGTGATTTTTATTAAGAATAACTTTGGTTCTAAGAATTCCACCCTTGATTCTGTAATACTTTTCATTAAAAAAACAATTATACAAGAGCAAATACAAAAAATATTAAATTATGAAAACAAATCCATTAAGGCTCCCTTTATATATTATTATGTACACTTAAACGGGTCAAGATTCTCAGAGTAGAAGAATAAAGTCAACTGTTATAGCTTAGAAAGCAAACTACTTTACTAGCAGGAGACTACAAAACACAGATCTATTTTAAGAACACTACAGAGTGGAAAAATGGAGCCTTTTCCCCCCCTAAAAGTGGCTTAAAGCACAACACTGCTCAGATGTTGACAAGTCCTCGGGGTTTGGACTACACAGTGTTAGGAGCAAGGAAAGAGCGATGGTGTTTTAAAATGCAGACTCTGACAAGCCTCACTACCTGTATGCCCCAGGACCCAGCAGAAGCCATCACTTCGTGCTATTTACAAGTCCTCTTTTGGCCAGACCCTATAGCACTAACCACCAAGGAAGATCACAGGTCTGAGTGCAACCAGGAAAGAAATGTGTTTGTGAATGAGTCCCTTGGGTTTAGAAACAGAATCGGCCCTGTTCCTAATGAGCTGGTGATGGCCCTCGAAGATCCTATCATACAGTGGAACTGTTCTCAGGATACACATTGCAAGAGCTAACTTCCAGTTAGATAAAAAGGACTGAGCCGGTCCCAATTTTTTACCCTAACATCTGACATCATTACTCCACACACACAAAGAAAGAATAATCAATGTGCATTGGAGATTTTTTTCCAACAATCAGGAATGAACCTTCTTTTATCAAAAAGAAGGATGACGAAGTTGTCATCCAGTCTTCAAAGGCAAACAATTTTATCTTCAGCATCTCATATTTTATTTAGATAACACTTGCTGATAAGACTAAGAATCCATTTTCACTGTAATCAACTCTCAAGTTTCTCTGCCTAGCAGTGTATTATCACCCATCTATTTCTTAATCAAACTTGGATGGAGCTTGGGCCTGTTAACTACCAAACTGGGTGCTCCCAGTGAAAGCCAGCATCTAGTGTGCCAATCAAGGATTCCAGAGCACTACACCCAGCATTCTGTGCATCATGAAAGTTTGGAAATAGAAGTCTTCAGTGTAGAAATTACTGGCTAAATCATTTCTAGGGAGAAGCACTAAATACAAAAAAAAAAAAAAAATCCCATGCCTGCAGTATAAAATATATTTTGCATGGGAACTTTCATATTATTTCTAACTTAGATGTCTCTTTGAACAGCATGCTAGCTAGCATGAGGAAACTGAGCAGCTCTGCCCGGCCCCTCAGCTTTTCCTGAGAGATGAAGCACAGTAGTCAAGACCATCCCTACCAACAGCATCATGCTGAGAGAGCACAGAACAGTCGTTCTTCAAAACAAACAGAGGGGGAAAGAAACACGTGATCGTTCATGAGAAATGTTTACAGCTATGACTCAAAGACACTCAAAATGTAAAAAGTATAAAGTCTTCCACTAAAACCTCCTAGAAATGGATCTCTATTTGTATCATATTCAGTATCTAATGGCTTCGTCACTCAGTCCTCATGGACAACCCTCTATACTGCTCTCAGGAGAACTCAAATATCCGGCCTCACTATGGGACACAGAGGCTGAGTTACACACTCTAGTTCAATCCCCCAAAGAACTAAGGAATTGCTTCATCTAAAAAGACAAGTTGAGCAAGAAATCATAAACTAAAACTGAAGAGAAAGCCTATGGTCATCAAAACAATAAAGGAACAGTCACAATGTGCCTTCTTGGAAGTGGAAAGGCAGCATGTGGCATATCATACTGAGAACCTAGAGAAATTATACCAAGTTCGTGATGGGCGCTAACATGTCAAAACTTCTTATCCTATTTCTGAATTTCACTGTCAACCAAGGAAACAGGTATAGTTAAACATAAATGTTAAAGACTAACATCTTCCATTCTTAATTTGTATTGTGAGGGGGGTATACATTAAACAAGAAAATTCTGGGTTCTCAAAATGAAATACAAATATTTGACATGACAGATGAAAAGCATTTTGATGCAATCAAAATGGTCTCACAGTTAACCAAAGGAAGGATTCCACACAATTTCTTTAGTTTTGAAAAGAACAAGGCTCTGTGTCCCACTAAACTTGGAATGGAAAAAAAAGCTGAGTAGCGCAACCCTCAAGTGTTATTCCAGTGTCCACTTTCTAGTTCGCTTGCTTTTGTGTTTTGCTTTGTTTAAAGTCTCTAACCACAGGTGCATGATAACACATGTGCTATGTGCTGGTCAATGTCGTTCATTTGGCGAGTGGGAATAGCAACCGTCAAAGACGATTCATCTAGCATGATACGATGGCAAATCAAACCCGATCCTTTTTGATAGTCAAAATTCTCAGCTGTCTGGGTTCTCTTCCTCAGGACTTTGGCCCAAGACGAGCGCTGCAGAGGTACCTAGACATGGCTCCTACAGCGATGGTGGGGACACGCCAGGTCACAGGCAGCCTGGGCCTAGGACTCTTGGGCCTGGGCCACCTCCTGGCCTGTTCTCCTGAGATTGCCTTTCACCTTCACAAACTCCGGGGCGTTTTCTTGTTCTTCTTGCAATTTCTGCTTCTCCAGTTCAAGCTAAATACATTAAAAAAAAAAATTATTTATATACTGGGAGGCTTTTTAAAAGAATCCCAACTTTCAGGAAAAATATCTATGTGTGTGTGTGTGTGTGTGTGTGTGTGTGTGTGTGTGTGTGTGTATTTGAACCGATTCTGGTCAGCGTGATTGGTCTACTTAGCTGGCTTGGTCTAGGATCCCTTGTCTACTTGCAAGTCCTGGAATTCCAGGGTGGCTGCCACAACACATCCACCCCACACTTACATAGATTCTGGAATCTGAATTCAGCTCCTGTTGCCAGCCAGTGCTTTGGGCACTGAACATTCTTCCCACCCCTCTGGTTTGCTTTGGCCTCTAGTGACTCTTTTAGGTTTCTAACAAAAACTGAGTGTCTGCCTTCAATGGGATTTATGCCTCGCACTGTATTTGCTCCTTGTTTTTCTCTCAGGGTACACACATGCACATCTGGCCTGCTGGAATTCTGCTTGCCCGGAGTCCAACAACCTAAATCCTCAGAGCTAGACTGTTTTCATCCAAGCTTTACCTGCTCCAACTTCTGCTGCCGCTTTAATAGTTCTATTTCCAGATCAGATTTTTTCTTCTGTGCTTCTTCCTCCTTCAGCTTTATCACTTGGTCCCGTTTTCTCCTCTCCATCACCTTCTGCAATTCTGGTTTATTCTGAGGGGCAAGACCCCTACAAAAAAAAAAAAAGAGCAGAAGAAGGAGGAGGAAGAGGAGGAGGAGGAGGGGAGGAAGGAAGGAAGGAAGGAAAAGATGGAAAAACCATTAGCTTAATCTTTCAGGAAAAAAACGTAAACACAGCCACACAAGACACAACAAACCAGTCTATATTTCACACTTCCTAGAAAACCACACACACACACACACACACACACACACACACACACCATTCTGCCATCTCTCTTACCTAGATTTTTTTTTTTTAAATCACAACAAAATTTTTGAAGTTGTTTAGAGAATGAGGATTTGGTATATTCCACCTCTGATAATAAAGGATACACTGTTAAAATAACACACACATCTCTTCTTTCCCTATCTTCACTAGCAGGTGAAATTGCTGTATATTCTAATGAAAGGAGGGAGATTACTTTTATTATTTTATGGTCTATTTCACAATTACCAAGAATGAACAGGAACAAAACTGCACACAGGGTGTCAAGGAAATTAAATCATTAATCAGCATAATCAAAGTCCATTTGAGTTCCGAGTATCACCTAACCAGGTGGGTGTGAAGGCATACTGTAATTTCAGCATACAGAGAGGTCAGAGCAGGATACTAGCCTGGGTTACATAATAAATGCTGTTTCAAAAAAAATCCAAAAGTATCATAAAGGAAAATGAATAAAGACTTCCTCAGTTTTGTGAATAATAAGGTCTCAATATGAAACTATAGACAAAATTAAATTTTAGGACTAAGAATTTAATTATATGAATAATTTAAATTTCAGACATCTCCCTATATTTCACTGGCAAAAATAACTCCAATTATTAATAAATTTTTTCTGGGTTATACCAAAGTTGCCAAGCAAACTTTGATGTATGATTAAGCTGATATCCACTGCAATACAGAAATGGGCTTAGCTATGTTATTCATTTTCTGCTCAAAAACTTTACAAAATGGAGATGGTAAGATAAAATATTTAGTGACAGAAAATATTAGAAAAAAATGGTCCTTCTGTGATAACAGTCAAGAACACATATACATACATACATATATATATCTTAAATTTTATACCAGCACATCAATTAACTTTCTTATTTTTTCATTTTTTAAATATTTTTTCATTTAACTTCCTATGTCGATGAGAAAGTAAAGAACCACCTGTAGCCTTGCTAAATCCCCAGAACAGACTTCAGACTTGATGTCAAGACTAAAATTTGTCTCTCTGAAGTTTGGAAATCAACCCTTCAGCCCTAGAAAGGAAACGGTAGGCTCTCCTCATGAGCTCTGACAGCTATACAAACAAGAATGGCCAACCACGTCAAGACTGACCAGTGATCAAGGACTGACCAGAGACCAAGTTCCTGGTGGGCAAGTGTACCTAAGACCAAGCAGTTCCCACAGAGCAACCTAAGGCTGTTACAGTGAACAGAGCCGATTGTTTAGTGTGTGCTTGTTGCGGGAGGTCCTTCCACTCCTCCAGCCTATAGCCGCTGAGATACCAGCCCATTGGGGCGTGGTCTCTCTCCCTTTAAAAAAGAAGCCACTTCCCTCTCCCCTCTCTCTTCACTTCCTGCTCCGCTGGCAACTAGACTCCCTTCCTGGTTGCGCAGAGGGCTGTTGTCTGGGACGGTGATCTGTAAGTTTTTTCCCCTTTAAATAAATACCACCCTATTAATCATAATTCCAAACTGGTGTGGCATTGTTTGCGACTTACGCCTCCATGTGCCCAAGGAGAACCAGCACACAACATCTCCTGCAGCTGGAGTTACATTAATGCCTGACAGGAGTGCTAAGATCCAAACTTAGGGCCTCTAGAGGAGCAGCAAGTGCTCTTAACTCCAGACCTCCAGTCCCAAGCACAGCCAGTCTTTAAAATTAAGATTAGTATTTTATGCCAAAAGGTCGTGAAATATATCAATTGTCATAGAATTAAAAGTTGAATGCATGTCCCAGACTCTCCCCTTTAAGCAAACTGCAAAAGCATCATTTATGGTGTATTCTTGTGGTAGGTATTGTAGTTTGGATCTGAAATCCCCAACACATTCTCAGGATTGGATTAAATCCTATGTTTATTTCATTCCTATTATGCGATGTTGAGATTTAAAATTTTCAGATGCTGATTATGAAGATACTGAGCAAGCTTTTGCATCAATGGATACTGAGAAGGAAGATTAAATGACAATGACGTCCTCTATATATACATAATATATTTGCAATATTTTAAGCCATCAAGTTTGTGATACTTTATTACTGGGAAAACAAACTAATACATATACATTATTTTAATTTAAAAAGGGAGATTTGGAGGCTTTAAAATTTTTTATTACAGTGGGTGGACCAACCCCTCGCGGACCTGACTTCCTTGCTCATGTTCTCCCTCCTTCTGCTCTCAACTGGACCTTGGGAGCTCAGTCCAGTGCTCTGATGTAGGTCGCTGTCTCTATCTCCATCCGTAGCCGGACAAAGGTTCTATGGTGTTATTCAAGATAGTCATCAGTCTGACTACGGGACAAGGCCAGTTCAGGCACCCTCTCCTCTACTACCCAAGGACCTAGCTGGGGACATCCCGTGGACACCTGGGAACCCCTCTAGAGCCAAGCCTCTTGCCAACCCTAAAATGGCTCCTTAATTAAGATATCTTCTTCCCTGCTCCCATATCCACCCTTCCTCCATCTCAACCATCCCACTCCCCCAAGCTCTTCCCAATCCTCTCCTGATCTAATGGGAGATCACCAAAGCCAACTGGACTGGGACTGAACGAGCATGTGATCAAACCGGACTCTCTGAATGTGGCTGACAATGGGGGCTGACTGAGAAGCCAATGATAATGGCACTGGGATTTGTCTCTACTGCATGTACTGGCTTTTTGGGATCCTAGTCTGTCTGTTCACCTTCCTAGGCCTGGATGGAGGTGGGAGGGCCTTGGACTTCCCACAGGGCATAATACCCTGCCCTCTCTTAGGACTGGAGGAGGGCGAGTGAGGGAGTGGGAGGGAAATGGGAGGAGGGGAGGAAGTGGAAATTTTGAATGGTATTATTTATAAGGCAATAAAAATTTAAAAATTATTACATATATTTGCTTGTTTTTCTGTATTTGTATGTGTGTGTGCTCACACATGCCGCAGTATGCACAAAGTGCTGGACTCCCCTTTTTCCTGCTATGTGTGTGCATCGAGGACTAACTTGGGTCCTCAGGCTTGACAGCAAGCATCTTTCCCCACTGAGCCAGCTCACTGAACCTGTGAGGCATTTTTAAGGCAGTTCTCTACCCCAGTGCAGCCTCCCTACCAGCGCTGATGACTCCTGCCCCAGGAACTCTCTATAAGCATTTCTCTCCTCCTGGGTCACGGGATTGGGATTTTGTTGGTTTTGGCGCCAGCACAAGCAAGCCAGCTGCTGGTATAAAATTCCAAAAGAAAAAAGTGGGGGAGGGGTCACCGAGTTAAAGTCTAAGAAGCATTTTAGATGAAAAGTTAATGAAGTTTGTGAAAAAGAAGATAAAGCCACAGTCCATCCTAATTTTACCAAATACACGTTTTCTAGATTACAGGTTACAAACTACTCTGCCAAAATATTATTAGCAGCTTGGATGATACTGATGCTAAGTATAGGACTCAGAGCAACCAGACCTGCCTGTCTCTTTCTTTTAAACATTATTCTTTGTTGTGTTCTTCTGCACCCCAATCCCACTCACCTCCAGTCCCTCCATACTCACCCATCTCACCCCTGCAGCATGTTCCCCCAAATTAATTAATAACAAAACAAACAAGAAAACAAACCACCTCATTCCTTTGTCTTTCCATCGCCTCTTCATTCATCCCACTGGCATCGGGAACTGTGGTGTGTCATGCACTATACACTTTCCAATCAGCCCCACCCGCAAATGTTCATTGCAATGAGTCACTAGTCTGGTTCAAGTCCTCTGACACACCATCATCACTGAACCCTCACCGAAACTCCTCTCAGATATCCTGTGGCTATCGTTCTGCAGGGCTAGTTTCTTCACGTGCTCCAGCAGGTCCTACATGGGGTAGATGATATGGTGGGCCAACCCAAGGCCCAGGATGTGGGTCTGGATGGTAGCTGAGCTGGTCGGTCTGGGCCACTGGAAGTGCTCCCTCAGGTAAGGGGCAGAGCCAGTTCTCCTAGCTCCATGCCATAGGGCCAGGTCTCCCAGTCCCATGGTAAGGGATGGGGTCAGCTCTCCAATGGAGGGTGGGGCCAGTTCTCATGCTGCAGTAGGGTCAGTGAGGAGCAGGGCAGCTCCGCACAGCCCTCGGAGTCCAACATACATAGTTCCTATGATCTCCTGTAGTAACATGGGCCATGGACATCATCACAGACCCCAGCTGCAGCAGGAGCACAGGCTCACACATGCCCCTTAGCAGCAGTTCAGGCCTGGATGTAACCATGGCCCTGGTGGCAGCACAGGCCACCCAAATTAGTACGGCCCCAGCAGCAGCAAGGCCCTAAGACACCAACATGGTCTCAGGTGGCTGTCTAGACCCTGAGCAAAGACCCTGGTGACCACAGGAGTTACAGACATCTGATGATGTTACAGACTTGCTGACGCTGGGCCACAGATCCAGACATGGTCCATGGTAACAGCCTGCACTGCCAACCAGATCAGCATGGCCCTCAGACGTAACATAGCCACAGGCTGGCAGCCCAGACCTCCGGCATCCATGTGGCCTTTGGTGGTACAGAGCCTGCTGTGGTAGGACCATGGACCCAGACACGGTCCTTGGTAGCAGTGCATGTCACTCAAGTTACCATAGCCCCCATGGCAGCATGACCCTCAGGCACCAACAAAGCCCCAGGTTGTGGCCCAGACCTATGACACTGGCATAGCTTTCGATGATATCATGAGCCCTGGACAGCAACACAGCTCCTGGCTGTGAGAAAGCCACTGACCCAGACA
The DNA here is from genome assembly GCF_018167655.1 of Microtus oregoni. Classification (NCBI taxonomy): domain Eukaryota; kingdom Metazoa; phylum Chordata; class Mammalia; order Rodentia; family Cricetidae; genus Microtus; species Microtus oregoni. Next base: position 20,920,771 of record NW_024543094.1, read on the forward strand.
TGGCTCTCAGCAGCAGTCCTGGCCCGCCTGACACCATGACCTCAAATGATAGCACAGGCCACCAAAATCAGCATGGCCCTTGGGTACCAACATGGCCACCAGGTCCTGACCTAGACCTGGGCATCAGTGTGACCTTTGGTAGCAGCGCAATGTGGAAAGGTCATGGGCTTTGAGTTTCGAGAGAAACGGTATGATCATAGTTCACTGTTTAATCTGAATTGCCTTGAGATACTGGCCAAGCTGCCTCTCTTGAGATTTGTCATCTAGATAGTGAAGAAAAAGAAAGCCTTTAATAGAAAATTGATTAATAATAATATCCATTAAAATAAGTACATATGAGTGATAAAATGGACCACATCCACCTTCCCTATTCATGTGGCACCATCACACATGCACACTGCTGATTCCTTGAAAGATTCTGACGACCGAAAGTGCATTTAATAGTTTGGGGGGAGCATTTTTTAAATTAAAAAAAAAAAAGAATGTATTTCGCCTTCTGTTAAAGATACAGCAGGTTTTTCAATGTAAAAATCTTACATTATTAGGCAATACATAACTGGTTTTAGGATAAAAACTTGTTTATTAGCTTTTATTTATCTTCTATATCATATATTCTTTAGATACCATGGATTTTTTAATTTCTAAATTTTAGTGCCAAATAATGGCTTGATATATGTAATACATATGTTCTGTTTGGTTCATGGGTAACCAGTCTTGATTACTGGTTCACGATGTGATGAAAGTCTGTTCTCAATACAAATATTTTACCTTATCCATTCCATGTGAATTAGAGAAACTCAGAAAGCCCAACTAAGGGCTAAGGACTCTCTCAAGATCACAAAAGGGGTTTGGAATAAAAGGGGAGAGAAATAAAAGATTCCAGCTGTTTATAGAGATTAAGCCAATACTATAAATTAGAAAAAGAGGCAAGCAAATGAGAGGAATCAGGCAATTAATGTAAGTCAAACATGGGAGACTTGATCTTTGCATAGCTACACACTTTAATCCCCCAAATTAGCCTGAGTTGAACTTGCTTTGAGCATCTTTCTTTGGAGCTTCTTGTAGATCTTTTCATGAAGGCTTAGCAGAGTCATAGGGATGAGTAACCTACAATCTCACAGATCTGAAAACAATCTTATGTAAGCTTACTCATTCTTCAATAAAGTGACCCTGCATCTTTAACTATCCCTGCGCACTGGTCTATTCTAACGCCACTTAAAAAGCAGAGGACCTTGGCTGGAAAGATGACTCAGTGGGTAGACGGACTGCCGTGTAGGCATTAAGTACTTGAGTTTGAATTCCCCAGAACTCACAATTACAAAAAAAAAATCCCGTCGCAGTAGCAAGCACCTGTAAACCCAGTCCTAGGATGTGGAGAGATGTGGAGACAGAAGGGTCCTGAGAGCTTGCTGGCCAGCCTGTCCACCAACCAGACAGCTCCACATTGAGTGAGACACCTTGTTTAAAGCAGGAAAAGGTGGGAAAGCCCTGATGTCAACCTCATCTCTACACATGCCTTCCCACACACTACACATAACACGCAATAATAAGTAAACAAACATATAGCAGGATCCAGTCCCAGAATCCAGAGGCATTCAGGCCGAGATGGAAGTAACAGTCTGCAAAGGAAGACTAGAGGTATTTTGCTTCCTTTCTAAAAATTCAAGGGAAAGAGGAAAACGATGTAAAACTACATAAAAGAAACCAATAAAGACACGAAGAAGAATATTCTTATCTGTTAAGTCTAGGAAGTCTCCGCAACTAGGAAACACTAGCACGGGCAGGATGTAAATCTGATTCCTACACTTTCCAAAATGTCAGAGATTTAAAATTATAAAACATTTCTCTTCTGCTTAGGACACTCTCTCCCACCTTTAACCCGGTCTCTTCCACCCATGTTTGAAAATAGCATGCGTGGGCTCAGCAAGTGAAGGCACTTGCTGCCACGTTCTACACCAAGTTCGATCGCTAGGACCCACATGGTGGAAGGAGAGGTGTCTCCAAGTTGTCCTCCACATGCACGAACACAAGCACAAAGAAAATAAATAATAATGCTCCTTAAAATATGCATACATTTGGTAAGGGACAGTGTAAAACCCCAGCAGTGGCAGCCACACCTGCAGAAGCTTTGTGGAGAGACAGCTCTGGGATATTCATTAAAAGGATGCCTTTAATATGGCAGACAAGCAAACAATCCCTTGAAGCCTTTGTAAACACAATTAAAATAAAACCTGGTTACCTTAAAAATTCTTGGAGGAAAACAATGCTCAGGAAACTGTCATACCTTTTTTGATTCATAAGGAGCTCTCTGTGGAGGTCTTGATGTTTTCGGGATGTTTTGACAGGGTTGATTAGTTTCTGGGGCCTAATTAGTTCAGGATTGTCATCCTCTATGTAGTCTGGCTCAGCCATGATGTTTCTTGGATTGAGATAGAAGTCTCTGGGGTCAGTGTCCTCAAGCAGGCTGTCTGAAACACAAAGAGAAGGTCCATTTATTTGATGCTCAGGCCCTAAGAGCTGTGCCCAGTCTGTCATACTAGGACATGCTGTCCTCCGGTGTCTATTTCAGGGACATCATCAATTAAGCCTAAGGATTAGAAAGCAACAGGGCAAAATAAAACCTCACTTCTCTGACCTCACTCCTCTCCATGCCAATCACACCCTGAGTTCCAGTCACATAAGACACTTTCTGCCCCCACATTGCAAGGCAAGCTCACAAGAAACACTTGGGTACCAGCTCTTTCCTCAACCTCAGCAAATGAATCCGCACTACCCGAGCCTGCAAGGAGACAAAGCTTCTAGCACTCGCATGGCTAACAGGCAGCCTGTTCCCTTCCATCCACTCATCTATTCTCCGGGCTAGGACTGAGGGAGAGCTAAGGAAGGGAAGGCAGGTGACCTTGCAGCAAGATCCCTTTGGGGACATATAGAGAACACGTCTCTGGAGTACAGCAGAACAACATGCTGGCATACTTGAGCAGCGCCACTGAACCCCTTGTCTGAGGCTTCCTCCCTGGCTCTCTCCAGGCCTTGCTGGAGCTGTCCACTCTATGGCTCCAGTGTTTGCACCCCCTTCATGGAGAGGCATCTATCTGTCTCTCCTTTCTTAGACACCTGTAACTATGCAGGGCTGTGTGCAACATGCAGTGGGTGTTGTGACTACTATTTCATGACAGAAGACAAATCCCACTGGGGGCTGGAGCAAGAGGACCAGGACTGGCTGCAAAGTAGAAGCCAGGCCCGGGCTGGCATCAGTAAAAACCTGCCATGCATGCCAAATACATTCCTTGGTGCTGACCCCATCCCTGCTCCCTGCCCTCAGAATAAACCAGATGAATATTTCATAATAATTAACAGGAGATTTGTGCTTGCCTGTCCCAGTTCAGTGACTTTGATTTTCAAACTCAAAATCAGATAAGGACCGGGCTACAACTGAGTATCCCAACCTTACCTTCTCTGGAAAGCACACGGTGATAACTACTAACTCTGGTTATTACTACTTACCACTGGGTCAGAGAACAGCAAATGTATGGGAAGAAGAGCCACACCTAAATGGTTCATATCCAGCACTACCGCCTTCCTGAACATACACACCACGACACAATCCAGACACAGGGTAATCACAGGTTTCTGTCCATTCTCTGCAAGGACAAGGGCCACCTCTCCTCCAGTTCTAATCCCCAGTCCCCTCAGGTACATGGAAGATGGTGAATTAACACTGAATATATGGAAATTTGTACTACAAAGAATGAAAAGAGCTCCTCCATGAACGAGCTCTTAGTTAGTCCAATGTCAGCTTCTACCTTTACTTCTGCCATGAAGCCACCCAGCACAGATGGTTAAGGGAGGGGTGGGCTAAGTGGAGGTGGAGAGAGGAGAGAATGCAGGCATCTATCCACAGACTCCAGGGCAGACACTGGGGAAGAGCAAAGGTATTCAGTGACAATCAAAGCAGGAGTCTGAGTTTCAGAGCTAGTCTCCCTGACACCCGCACTGTCACCAGTGGGCTAGGTACTAAGCACCAAAGCCAAAACTAGGCAAAGTGACAGCCAGCTACCACTAGCACCTCAGTAACAGCACATGCAGGTACAGGGCCACATCCCACTCCAATGGCCCTAGAAACGAAAGACTCAGGCTCTTTGACAGAGGAACAAAACTTAATGTCTTGTTAGTGCTTATACTGCTAATGACATACAGCTAAAAACAAATTGCAAGTCCATTACTCTCAAAACCTAGGTATGCCAAACTGCAACACCTAATGTTTGTTTAAGGCAAGTGCTGTAAAAAGATCCAAAAATTAACATGAAAATAAACATATTAGACACCCATAGAATAAGTCAAGTAAAATAGAAAATTAACTATAGCTGCATCAATTTAAATATTTGAGGTAACATTGCATTTAATATTAAGGCTCAAAGCTACAAAATGAGGAAAACATAAAAAAGAACCCACACATTCCCTAGGTGCTGATAGAACTCCTGCAACCTTAACCAGAAAGAGAAATACAGACCTTGTATATAGGGAGTGAGGGAGCCCATCATAGCCAGCCTGACTTTAGCACCGCTGCTCCTGGGAAAATATGACTCTGTGCTTGAAATCTCAAATGCACAAGGCACAGCTCTCCAGTCCTGACCTGTCTAAAAAAGTCCAGAGCAGATTCATTCTAGTTAATCAGTAGACAAAGCAAGCCACCTGTTTCCATAAAAGGACCTGCTTCTCTACTCCAAGCCATGACATCCATTCAATGCAGAAGAGACTCCAAAGGTCAAAGTTACAAAGGAAGGAAGGCTGGGAATGGACTGAGGCAGACAACGAAAGAATAGGGCAGCCTCACCTCCAGGTGAGAGGAGACTTGGGTTGGACACTAGAGTACAAGTGGGTGGCCAGCGCAGGTGTTTATGACGTCTCTTTCAGACTTTAGCTTCAGAAGGCCTCCTCCCTGACAGCAATCGTGGGATGAGACGTTCAGGGGTGCTCCTGCTAGACAGACAAGACCCTGAGGCAGTGGGGTGGAGCTCCATGAGTTCTTCTCTAATCAGAGCAAACACTGTCTTTAATTTTCTCTGTCTTCGAGTAGGGGAGTGGGCACAGGAGCTCCAAGTCCCATGCATAGACCCTGAGCCTTCTGAGACCCAGGCAGTAGGCGTGTGCAATGTACCTCCTGCAAACTACTGTACAGGAGGTGGAAAGGGGTGAACTAGCTTGAGGCAGCTCCTCCCTGTACCCTCATGGTTGTACCACAGAGTGGCTGATGCAGGAACTAGATAGGGTCACTTCTTCGCTTCCTGGAGCCATGACAAGAGGAAAGAGGCAGCCATCTCTATGGTTTTCCTACCTGACTCTTTCCTCTGTCAGCCATCCTGTTCACAGTCACCCAAGGCCGACAACAGAATCCTGGACATATGGCAATATGTCTGTCTCGCAGGGCCCATGCTCTGACTGAAGTAGCACAGGCACTATGTACTGTACCTTCATTGTCCTTGGCTGTCCGCCACCAGGCAGCCTGGGCCACTGCTGATCCCTCTAGCAGATATGATAGTCCTTTGCTATTCCGTACACCAATCCTCACACCAAACCATATCTCATTTGGCCTCTCGGATGCAGACACACATACGCCACTGTTTTCCAGAAAGCTTTTCCTAATTTGCTGACTATAATTAAACTCTGGCCTCCAACAGCTATGGAACCATCTTCCCTCCCTTTTTCTAGTGTGCACCAACAATGCATTACAGAAACATCTGCATGTAACTTTTCATTGCTTTATTGCAAAGACTGTATCTCTTGACATTCTTCAGTCACCTTGGATTTGTTTTATGAGCATTTATTAGAAGTAACCAAGTCAGGGGTAAGACACCAGTAGAGGGAGCCCCTGAGCTACTTGACTTGGCATCTTGAACCTGTGCTCAAAGTAGGGTGAAAAGCCAGGTGGGTGCACCCCTCGTGGTCCCGACTTCTTTGCTCATGTTCTCCCTCCTTCTGCTCCTCATTGGGACCTTGGGAGCTCAGTCCAGAGATCCAGTGTGGGTCTCTGTCTCTATCTCCATCCATCACCAGATGAAGGTTCTATGATGATATGCAAGATATTCGTCATTATTGCTCTAGGATAGGGTCATTTCAGGTTCCCTATCCTCAGCTGCCCAAGGAACTAACTGGGGACCTCGACTTGGGCACCTGGGAGCCCATCTAGGGTCAGGTCTCTTGCCAACCCTAAAGTGGCTCCCTTAACAAAGAATTGTGGTTCCGTGCTCCCCTGTCCAACCTTCCTTTATCCCAATCCTCCTGTTTCCCCAAGGCCCCCCCTCCTTCCCTTCTAACTTTTCTCTCCCCATCTCCTCTTACCCCCATCCCACCCCACATCCAAGATCCCAATTTTCTCCCCAGCAATTTTGTCTACTTCCCTTAGCCAAGAGGATAACTATATGTTTTTCCTTGGGTTCACCTTCTTACTTAGCTTCTTTAGATTCACCTATTGTAGACTCCGTGACCCTTATTTATGGCTAGAAACCAATTATGAGTGAGTACATCCCATGTTCATCTTTTTGGGTCTGGGATACCTCACTCAGGATAGTGTTTTCTATTTCCATCCATTTGCACGCAAAATTCGAGAAGTCATTGTTTTTTACCGCAGAGTAGTACTCTAATGTGTATATATTCCACACTTTCTTCATCCATTCTTCCATTGAAGGGCATCTAGGTTGTTTCCAGGTTCTGGCTATTACAAATAATACTGCTATGAACATAGTTGAACAAATGCTTTTGTCATATGATAGGGCATCTCTTGGGTATATTCCCAAGAGTGGTATTGCTGGGTCCAGGGGTAGGTTGATCCCGAATTTCCTGAGAAACCGAAACACTGACTTCCACAGTGGTTGCACAAGATTGCATTCCCACCAGCAATGGATGAGGGTACCCCTTCCTCTACACACTGAGACAGTGGAGCTGATCTATTGGGAGCTCACCAAGGCCAGCTGGACTGTGACTGAAAAAGCATGGGATAAAACTGGACTCTCTGAACATGGCGAACAATGAGGGCTGATGAGAAGCAAAGGACAATGGCACGGGGTTTTGATCCTGCTTAATGTGCTGGCTTTGTGGGAGCCTAGCCAGTTTGGATGTTCACCTTCCTAGATATGGACGGAGGGGGGAGGACCTAGGACTTACCACAGGGCAGAAAACCCTGATGGCTCTTTGGACTGGAGAGGGAGGGGGAAAGGAGTGGGGGGAGGGGGAGAAGGGTGGGAGGAGGGGGAGGGAAATGGGAGGCTGGGAGGAGGTGGAAACTTATTTTTTTTTTCTCCTTTTCTTAATAAAAAAAAAAAAGCCAGGTGGGACTGATATTGAGGTCTTTAATCCATTTGGACTTGAGTTTTGTGCATGGTGATAGATACGGATCTATTTTCATTCTTCTACAGATCAACATCCAGTTTTGCCAGCACAATTTGTTGAAGATGCTCTCTTTTTTCCATTGTATACTTTTAGCTCCTTTATCAAAAATCAGGTGTTCATAGGTTTGTGGGTTAAAGTCAGGGTCTTCTATTCGATTCCATTGGTCGACTTCTCCGTTTTTATGCCAATACCAAGCTGTTTTCAATACTGTAGCTCTATAATAGAGTTTGAAGTCAGGGATAGTAATGCCTCCAGATGATCCTTTATTGTGTAAGATTGTTTTGGCTATCCTGGGTTTTTTTGTTTTTCCATATAAAGTTGATTATTGTCTTCTCCAGATCTGTGAAGAATTTTGATGGGATTTTGATGGGGATTGCATTGAATCTATAGATTGCTTTTGGTAGAATTGCCATTTTTACTATGTTGATCCTCCCAATCCAAGAGCAAGGGAGATCCTTCCATTTTCTGGTGTCCTCTTCAATTTCTTTCTTCAAAGACTTAAAGTTCTTGTCAAATAGATCTTTCACTTCCTTGGTCAGAAAAAAAAAAGCCAGGAGGGTTCTTCACTGAGCATCAAGCAACCAAAAAGGCTGAGAGAGTAAAGATGTGATAGAAAAGTCTGGAAGTCAAGAGGGGTATTATCCTTACACGAAGTATCTCTTCTAGACATTAACACAAGATATTCTCATCATACTGATGCTAGTGGACCATAAAATCAGGTTTTCTGTTGTTATTGTTGCTGCTGCTGTTTTGTCTATCAAATATGAAGTCAAGGAAAAAAAAATCAGTGCTGGCTCGATTAAGGAAAAATAGAATGCGTTGAGATTTTAGTCAAGGCTTAATTTCCTTGACTTCAGCTCTCCGCCTGTCTTTGAAAATGAATGAAATAATGTGAAAGGAACCTGTTTATTACCTAGGCACCCTCTTTGATCCCTGCCATGAATATGAGTACTTAAGTCAGAGCTATTACTAGCCAAGCTATAGCCAATACCATTACCTATTTTATCTTGAGGTGTAACTCATTTCTTTTGACCATATTTTCTTTCAAACCATAAATTCAAATTAACAATGCACAGTTTTCCTCACTGGTAACATTCAGTGAGTATGTGTGGATGCACAGGGGTGTATTCCATTCCCATTTAGGTGTGTGCATGACATTTATATGTGAAGGACAAAGGATAACTTTAGGAGTCATTCCTCAAGAGCTCTTCACCTTGCTTTGATGCAGGGTCTCTCACACAGGACTCATCAATCAGGCAAGGCTGACTGGCCAGTGAACCCCAAGGGACGCCCTATCTCTGTCTCCTACTGCTGGAGTTACTGGTGCACACACGCCACTACACCCAACATTCTATGTGTCTGGGGAGCATGCTCAGGTTCTCATGTTTGACAATAAGCATTTTTAACTATCAAGTGTTTTCCCCAGCCCAACATTCAGTAGCTCTCAGACCACCATGCTACAAGCAAAAGACCCTTCCAGGAAATGGTAAAAGGTCTATCTATCACACTATCGAGGTACAGATCTAGACACTATCGGGGTATCATGGCTCCAGACAATGTCCTTCCGAGTTAAATAATGATTCCCACTAAAAACATGGAGCCAAGGGAAGAGGCTGAGATTCACTATCAGGCTATTCTGGTCCCATCTTTGCACATCTGTACATAAAACACATAAAATGCAAAGACTAACCTTCATGGTTTGAAAATTAGAATTTACAAATTATGATAGTTTTCATTTGCCTAAATAATAAAAAAAAATCCAATTCTATCTAGAAACCTTTAGACTTGAATCCTAGCTTAGAGAGTTACCTCTTTTGTGGCAATGGATATACAAGATGCGTATACACATACATAAGGCATACCAGAGCCAATCGACACCAAGCAACTAAACTTTTGAACTGTAGCAACTACTCCTGGAATGCTGAAAGTATCCTGCCGCATTCTTTCCGAGAATCTATTCCCCATACTGGCTCTAGAAGATTCTGGCAAGTGCTAGCAACTCTGAGAAACCCAAGATGCCTAAGACTGTAGACTGGCAAACTCAGGCCTGGGTCAGCCTGAAAACCGGAAGGTGTTTCTTGGATCCATGGCAGTCTCCTCCCTCTGCCCCCAGATTCCCAGACAGACAGGAAAATGAGTTAGTGCAGGACTCTCTCCAGTGGCACTGGCCTCATCTGCCGATGTCTTGAACAGCCTGGCCTTAAAGTAAACCTAAAAACTCAGTGTGGGACCAGGAGCCATCATCTGATACCCAAAGGCATCTGACAAATGCTTGGAGGACCTATGAACACAAACCTGCCCACCCCTCTGGGATTATCGGCGTAAACACAACAGGGTCACTTTTCATATTCTGCCAAGCTCTACTACTTTAGAGGAGCGTTCCCAAGTGGCCCATTTAAAGCAGCGATGAAATCTTGACCAATTTTCTCTCAATATGTTGCTGTCCAAACGCCACACAATGACGTTCTTGGGAAAATGTCCAAACTCACTTTCTCATCAGTTTTTTCACCCCCTCCCCCAGTGTATTTTTAAACAAGGCACATACTTTATATTTAGAAGATGGGAAAAGGGGGCGGCACAAAGAAGGAAAGCAAGAAACACCCAGAAGTCAGAGCATGTAGTAATAGCCATGATACGCTGGACCAGTGTCAGGCCAACCAGGTGATGATGGGACAAAAGAACACCTGGGCATATACTTATATGTACAGAACAATCAAACTCCTTGTTATTTGCTATCAGGATGGTGTTATCTTTGGAGTGGGTGGTGAAGAGAAGACTAAGGCAGGGATGGGGGATTCCTGGATATGATGTACCATGTGCTAATACCAGCTTTGGTTGCACAAAGTGCTCACTCCGAAGATTCATCAAATGGCCCTTTCTGGTGCATGCCCTTCTCTGTAGGCATAGTAAACACACCTCAATAAATACAAGTTACATAACATCGCTGTTAAGACTATCAACTAAAAATCACTTTGCTGTTGCAATGCTACTAGAATTTGGCCTTGCCAACAGCAAGATATCTGAGAGAAGTTTTGGTGAGGGTCCAGTATTGATGGTGTACCAGAAGCCAGAGGCCTTGAACCAGACCAACAACTCATTACAATGAACACTTTGCAAATAAAGCTGCTTGGGCAAAAGGACATGCAGCTCCCAAGGCCACTACAACAAATGAATATGTGATGGAGAGGCGGGAAAGACAGAAGAGTAAAAAAAAAAATCGTTTTTTGTTTGTTTGGTTTTGGGTTTTTTTTTATTTTATTGGGGGTGGAGGATGGTCATGGAAGGACTCAGAAATGAATGGGATTGGGGTGGGTGCATAGTATGAAAGTCACAAAGAATCAATTAAAAGTATAAAAAAAAAGATTTTGAACTTCCATCTTATTAGACATGTAGGCATAGTAATCCTGTATCTAACCTGAACAACATAAAACAGAGACACATTAATACACAATGTACCGTGGAACACTTTTATTCTGCCTCCAGTCCAGTACCTCTCTACTTCACCCACTTGCATAAGGTTACACTGGCTATTTCACAAAACGTGCAGAACACGTCACTCCACACATGGACACAGAGATAAAGGGCTGGCCTGAGGACCAGCAGTCCTGGACAGGCCCTTACTCAAGTCATTCACTAGTCATGTGATTTTGTTTAAATGACTTACCCTGCATCTCGGCTTCCTGAGCTGGAAATCAGAGCTAACATTCCAACAGCTGTGCACTGTTCTAAACATGAGGAATATGGAGGTAGAACCCATGTACCACCCAAAAGTGTCCATCCATGCCCCAACACTAGTTCAACATCTCCTCTACATCGGAGAAAGTGCTCAGAACGGATGACGACAGAACCCTACAAGTCTAGTGTAGAAACAGAAGTAAATACTGAGAACCCAAGCTTGGCCTTTGTTCATTTTTCCCAATCTTGACCCAGAAGGGTGAAAGAGAGGGCACAGAAAGGGAGGAAGTGGAGAGAACAAGGGAATTGCTGATAGGCCAGGCACTGGGAGGATTCCATGCCTGCCACGGCCTGGGAAACCCCAAATTCCCCAATCTCCTTGATTCGGCCTGATCTCGAACACTGAGTGGCATCTCTCTCATTAGGATTTTTAGTAATCCACCACATGTAAGAAAATGTCCTGAGCACGGGCCGATGACATAAATATGAAAGGTCTCACAGAACCTAGTCCACATATGCAGTTTATTTTATCTCCCCCACATCTTGTAGAATATGAATTAACCACTGTTGGTGGAACTCCAAAAAGACCAAAACAGAAACAAGGAAGATCTTTACAGAGGCATTGTTTGTAAAATCTTCAAAGAAAGCCTATGCACAGGACACAAGCAGATAAGTAATGAGCTGTCAGCTACTGTAATAGTTTATAGTCTACATTCCATGCCACTGACATCAGACAGAGCTCACTGGCCTGTGTATTTAATTAAGATAGAGGCTTGGTGTCATTGTGGATTTGTACTACCATTCAACCACAGGTTATTCAAGTATATACGGTGGCTATAAGAAAGCAAACAGTAGAAGCAAAGGTAATGTGTCGGTGTGGTACCCAGATCCCATTGTGGATTCATCAGGAGATAATGATGCTGCCAATTAGTAAACAACAGTTTGGGTTGCTTTCCATAAACACTAGCAGGGAAAATAACTGTATTCCCTCTGCCTTCAAGAAACAGTCCCTATCTAAAATTGGTCAATTATGTGAGCAAAGCCAAAGTAAAAGACAGCAATTCCTGAACAAGCCAGTTTTGATAAGAAGTTGGATATTCAAACAACTTTAGAAAAGTCTAAAGACAAAATTCAAAGAGATGAGGAAAATAAAAAAGATATCATTGTTGGGTCAAGGTGTGGCTCAGAGGCAGGGAGTTTGCCTAAAGATGCTTTTGGTACCACGGGCTGAAGGACACAAGAATAAATACATAAAACCCACCCACATACCAGAAGGTGATTTAGATCCTTCAAGGGCAGAGTTCAGAATGCTCTCCTAGATTAGACTACTACTCTAATTCTTTGAGGTGTGCATGACAGTGGGGGAAAAGGTTCCTTGGCCTTGGTAAACAACAGCACACCTGTGTAAGCACTGAACGGGGTGACCAGACAGACAGATGGCCCACATGAGGAAGTGGAAACACACAGCACAGGAGAATGAAGATAGCAAGCCAGAGCAAAATACCCACAGCCTACTCAGCACCCTCTGAGGCTCCAAGGCACAGCCTGGGTTATCAACCCCAGGAATCCATGAGGGATTAGGCCAGCAAATGGCTGAGGACTCCAGAGATATATCACCACGGTGGTGCATCCCCTTCCCAGCTGTCCTCTGAGGGCTGGCTGTGCCTCATGGCCAATCAGACACTCTTTCAGATGAAATGTGCTGTGCTCATGATTGTCAAGGTCCATCCATGAGGAATGGGATCCAGAAGGCAACCAAAGAATCACTAAAGACAACAAATGCTCTTCTTCCTCCACTCAGGGCCATTGTACAAGCTCCCATCCCTGTCACCATCAAGAAACTCACTCAGCACTCACTGACCTACAGCTCTCCTATGGGTAACATTCTCCTCAGCCTGTCCTCCAACACGGAGCTCTTGTCCATCTGCAGCGCTCGGGGTCTGCTCTATGGCCTTCAGGGACATGGTGGCCAAGAACAAGTCTAGAGCCTTACACCCCACCCCACACTTGCATCTGAAGATGCTTCAAACTCTCCCTTCCTGCTGCAGTGTAAGCCCTTTCTAAAGCAAGCCTCTGGACCATTGCCATCTTTCCTAGCTTGACTCAAATTCCAACTGTGGACTTCAGCACCCACCTCTAGATAACCGTGCAGCCAACCTTCATTCCATTCTTTATTTGCAGCAGTACCAGATACCACCCAGGTGCGAGAGGGAAAGGCCAGCCAGACCTTACCCTACCTAGCTGTTACTGCAGCAACGGTCATCCAGGCAAACACGGGCTAACGCTGCTGTCTACTGTACATCGTCCACACCAGCCTCCCGCTGGTACAAGTCATCTTGTGCTGTTCTAACTCCCTTATTTCACACCTGTCTCAGACAGTATCCTCGTGAAGCCTGCATGAAGTCCGAAGTCTTTGCCAGAAATGCATTTGGAAGCCATCATCTTATCATTTGTTCCTTCTTCATTTCTCACCAAGTCTTGCAATCAGCTCCTCTCTGGGCTCCATCATTCCTGACCATCCTTTCTTCTCTTAGACAAATCCAATATGCTAACTTAATCAGGTCCAAAGCCCACAAGCTAAGCATCACTGTCACCTCAGCTGTCTGGTCTCCCTTCTAGGTTTCCCATAGTCAGGTTCTCAGTCATCCTGAATTTCTGGATCCAGTTCTCCCACAAATGCATACGTGTGTGTGTGTGTGTGTGTGTGTGTGTGTGTGTGTGTGTGTTTCTCTTCTTGTTTTCCTCCCACTTTTGATTCCACCCTCCAGTAAAATGACAACTCCACCCATCTTGCAAAGACATAGATCAAACGTCCCTCTCAGTGAACCACATGGTATTCCTAATGGGCTATCTCCCTCTCATCTGAACTGGCGTGTTAGATGCCCTTGCTCCCAGGGATTTAACATTCAGACATCCCTCTGCCCTGGAAGCTAATTTTTCAGTTAGCGTCACCATCTCCACTGTGTCCCTACAAGGGCAGATTCTAATACCACAGCAGAAAGAGACCTCTGATTCACTTCCATCCTCAGCCCTCCCACTTTCAACACAATGCTGCTGGCTGCGAGACCTGCTACGCCTCTGTTCTTACTACACATCACTTTCCATGGTCCCATGCAGCATGTCACACCAAAGGCCTCTTCAACGAAGTACTATGAATGAGGCGCCCACTGAGGAGTCTGAACATGCAATGGAGCCACTAACCTCACTCAGTTCCATTTTTAGGGATTCTTCCAGTGTCACTTTTTTGTCCCCAAGGGACATTGTAAATACTTCCTTTAGGATCCTAAAATTCATTCTGAACTGACTCGTCCACATTCCTTGTCCTCAGAAATATCAGTCACACATTGTTCAACTGAATGTGACCAGGTACTGGTCATGCCAGGCCTAGAAGGTGGGCCTTGGGTTTACAAAAGAAGCTGAGAACCAGGGAGGGCTGATCGGCACACACTGAGCAAGTTCCTCCTCTAATTTGATCTCAGGAACTTGGCACAAGTTCTAAACAAGCTATATTTGCTACAGATCTGAACAGAGAAACCAATGCTCATTTTCCCAAGCAACAGCTTATGCTTCCTCTTAAGACAGCTCAATAAAATCCTCACTAAAAGTCCATACACAGCACTGGGTTGGTGAGATAAATCAGCAGAAAATTGTGTCAGGTACAAAATAAGTATTTGTATAAATGTTCCCCTGAAATAATTAGTAGTTCATTAATATGCAGCACATTAATCTAAACAAGCCTCCAAGCAACTGAAATTCTAATTAATGATCTTGTTAATAATTGATTACCCTATATTCACTGGCCTTAAAATTGCTTCAGACTGATAAATTATACTATCACATAATAGCTGAGAAATGACCAGTGCATACTTTAGATTCAAGAGTTTTCTTTAGTCCTGTATAAAGCAGTTTGAAGAAGTGTGAAGTTCAAGAGCCCTTGGTTCCACTGGTCTAACAGTGTCACCCAGCGGTAGAAGGTACAGTTTGTACTCAGCTGCTCGCACTGGCTCTCATTCCATTACTACAAGGAAAAGAAAACAATGTTTTTCAATTTTGAACTGCAATAAGGAAACTGGCAAGTAAGTTCTAAAGCATAATTAGAAGAGATCCACTCTTTGTCCAAGGCTAAGCAGAGGCCTTAGTGAATCACACTGGAGGAAGGACCACCTCTGAGCGAGGCTTCTCTGGGAGAGGCCCAGGAGCGAGGCACCTTGAGCAGGAGCATGGCAGGCGGACCTGAGACTAGCCTATAACCGCAGGCTGAAGGAGGTGACCAGCCATGCTGGTTCTCAGCTGTGCAGCTGTCCAGCTGTGCCCCACTACAGTCCTGCCACCTCAGGGTAAGAGCTCAGTACTTTCCCCAAAAAGAAAATCTGTAATCCCTAACTCCACTCCAAGGTAGGCTCTTCGATTGTACAAATTAAAAAGAGAAGGGATGAGGACGTAAAGGAGGAAGAAGAAGGAAGAGGACAGAACAAGATGGCTCTGCAGGTAGATGCACTTGCCAAGGAAGCCTGACCCAAGAGCCCACAACGGAAGGAGAGAACTGACTCCTGAAGGCTGTCACCTGACCTCCATAGTTGTCCAACCCCCCAAGAGCTCCATGCCATGTGCATATACACACGGGCACAGACAACCGCACCCTCCACACATAATAATAAATATATTCTAAAACTGAGTAACAGAAACCTCCCTTGTTTACATGGGGAAGTGCAACTGAAAATAACCAGTTTGCTGGGGCTGAAACTCAGTGGTAAGGCCCTTGTCTGTCATGCATGAGGCCTCGGCTCTGATCCCCATTATTGAAAACCAAACAAATGAATGAGCCCAGTTTCCTTAACTATGCAAAGGTAAGACTGAGACAGCTGACCCTGAGGTCCTTTGAGAACTGAACAGCTCATCCACTGACCTCCACCAGTTTGACCAAGGGCTTCGGAATTTCCAACACTAAAAGGAGGATGGTCCCCAAGTGGCCCTCCACTCTACTCGGCTTGCTCCCTAGAAACTGCCTCCTACAGACCTGCCCCAAGCAGGCCTTCTGACCGGGTTTCAGCTTCCCTCACCTACCTGCCCTCCCCCCATTGTCTAGAAGAGTAAAATGCTGTGGCCCAAGGCTAGAGAGGGCCACAGGAAACAAACATGTATGCTAAGGAAAGCTGGTCAGCATTTATCGTTGTTGCGCAAAGTCACTAAAACGTATGCGCTACAGCATCACGATTTTCATGCAAGCTTTCTCACTGCTCCACGGGCTTCCTCACTTGAATGCACCTTTTCCAAAGCTCATGACACTCTCCACCTAATCCAAGACACATGAAAAAATAATAATACAAATTAAAAAGACAGTTTTCCACCTCATTCCCCTGTATTTAAAAAGTGTTTACTCTCATAAGCTATTTTTGAGAAGATATATTTTATAACTTCCTTTCTGAAGAATTGTTGGCAGCATGTAGCAAAAGGCCTTAATACTATTAAAGTTGGTGAGCCCAGTTCCAGAAATGCATCGAGAGAAAATAGATGTGTTGACAAAAATATCAGCAGGCTGGAGAGATGGCTTGGGAGTTAAGAGTACACACTGTTCTTGCTGAGGACCTGAATTCATTTCCCAGCACCATGTCTTAAGTGAGTGCTAAACCATTAAGGAGGAGGAAATGAAAACACTCACATTATGGCTCATAACTGCCTTTAACTCCACCTCCATGGGACCTGACCCTCTTCTGGCCTCCATGGGTACCTGCACTCACACGTATACACACACACACACATACATAAAAATAAAACCTTAAAAATAAACAAGAATATTATTTCCAGCATGATCTATGATAGTGAAAAAAGTAGAAAATGATATTTAAATATCTAACAATGAAAAATAATATAAAATAAAATTAGTATCATTGGAATAATGAAAGGGAAATATTTATGATTCATTAAGTGGGAGAAAAACACAAAACTAACATACCCTTTGTTTGAGTGCATTTGTGTGCACGGAAGCTCAGTACAAAGGTCTGCGGTGTCATCAGGACCGCAGGATACTGCCCAACACAATCAGAATCAGAATCTCTGGGGATGTGCCAAACAATTTGCATTTTCATCATGTGCTGAGTGCCTCACAACCTTTGAGGGATAGTAAACGTAATCCTTGCACAGATGGGGAAACTGAGGCCCAATGCAGCTTGTAAGAGTGTCACACAGCTCACTGCACTAATAGTTTGGAATTCTGATCTGTGCTCTTTGCCCTAAATAAGGAACATGAGGCATCTCAGGTAACACTTCATTTCCTTCTTCCCAGTGCTTAGCACTTAGTTATGAAGTTATTAATGGCCACTAACGCAGGCATCCCCATTGATGCACGCCCTGATGAGTATCCTGAGCAGCACCTTTGAGGACCACACAGAGAGGTTCAGATTAAGTGCATATTATTAAATCCAAGCCCACATCAGCAGCAGCTGAAATCTGCTACCTGCTAGGGCCAGCTTACAACCACTGTCCACAAGCCTCAGGGTCTACCACATTTAAAGTTATGCAAGTTTTAACCAATTTACTTTGTTATTCTGGCTTCTGCATTATTCTTTAATCTGAACACTAATGCAATGCTTAAATATTTATAGCATGCCACTCTGTATTCACAGAAATCAAGCTGGGAGGGGAAGGGAACCACAATTCATCCCGATGCTTCAAACCCCTGATTAGAGAGACTTTCCCTGGCACTGTGGTACAGTTCAGTCATTCCATTCAGGAAACTCAAAAGGAACAGACTCGGAAGAGGGCAGATTGGTCATTCCTGAGAGGAAGGAAGCTGCACAGACAGACCAGAAGAAACTTCACTGGACTCGCTGTCAAAAATATGCAGAGAATTCATGACTGGGCAGACCAAAGGGATTCAAAGAAGAAGATCGATCTTCAAAAGACCTAGTGGTTGAACTTCTGCAGAAGTGACCTGTTCTGCTTCCCTACAGTTACAGAAGTAACTGAGAATGAAGCAACCAGAACATAGAGAAGGCAGTGCAGCCTGGACAAGGGTCAAGGCCAGTCTTTGGTTCCTACTTCACCTTATTTTACTGCCTCACTCACTTCCACTTGCTCTCTCAAGGTTTCCAAATCTATTTTCTCCTGATATGGAGTTACTTTGGCACCATAACTAATACCACCATTATCATGATCAATAATAACTATATGTAATGTTTGAAAATCTATTTAAATTAGAGGTATACTTTAATAACAGCATCACAATTTTGCATGCGTCTAAGAGCCTGCCAAAGACTGTCCAGAGGCAGTAGGGCAATCCTCCACCTTTTCCCTTGAAGTCAAGTAACCACAGTGTTCAGAAACAATGATCTCTCGGGCCCCATCACTTGAGAACTCCACCTCTGCTTTGAGGCTGCTTTTCCAAAGCATCAGCCCTCAGGACAAAATGTACATAAATACACTTTTGAAAGTAAGGAAAAGGTGAAAATTAGCCCTACTGACACCCAGAGGAGAAAGCAGCAGCCGCGGTGACACTGGACCCTAGCACATCATCAGAACATGAGGAACCTGTGAAACAGGCCACCAGTCACACTTCCGCTTTTCCCCGATGGGTGTGGCTGCTGAGGAACTTCAGTCTCTGCTTCCTACACAAACGTCATGAAGATGTCCCTGTCCATCATACCCAGCCCAGGGGGAGCCCAGGTCCCAGTGGCTCTTTCAGATCACCCAGCACAGCAGAAGGGCAGCCCTGCCCTTCCTAGACAGCCCAGGTTCTTCTGGCCAGGCTGGCCCTGCCGAAGAAAGCTCAGTGAAGCCACTCCGGAGTTCGCATGTGTTCTGGGGGATTTGGCCAATGGTGTTCCTTCCAGCCTTCAGCTCAGTAAGTTACTAGCAAAACAGTAGAGCCGAAAGAGCCTTAAATGAAAAGTCTGGAACCTAATCCCAAGCTTGTCACCTCTGCCATCTGTGTCCTTCCTGGTAAAATGACAGCTATTTATTCTACTACGTTCCAACTTTACATCTCAAAAAGTGGGCATTCAACCACAGTGTGTACCCCACAGAAGGGATGCATTCTACCTTCAAACTCATCAACACTCAAAGGTTCATTTCTCATAATTATCAAGAAGAAACTTGCATGCCAGAGACAACAGCGGTAACATGCCAGTGTTTTTCTGGATGTCTTAGAATGTGTCATAGTTCCGGGAATGAACAGTGAATATACCTGCTATCTGGTACCACAATGAGAAATTAATATGGAGACTGGGGCAGGTCTTTGCCTCGTTGGAGGATGCCTGACTCTAACAAAACCCTTGGGAACAGCTATTTACACAGCTCAGGTACATCTCATTAAAGTGTTTTCCCACTTACCTCTCTTCAGGCTACCTCATGGGCTTTTCTGTGAATAACAAATTGCTTCTCTGTCAATGGAAGACACCAAAAGCAGGGCAGGAAGACAAAAGTACAGGTAGCAGTGTGGCAAGAACTAGCGAGCTCACCAAAGCACTTAATCATCCTGTGTTCCCCTCCTGAGCATGGGCCGAGAGGTAGGCTGTAAAGACCCGGAGGTGAGCGAGACATGGTCCCAATGTCCAGCAGCTCAGACAAACATGCAGAAGAAATCTGATGTGAGACAATACACATAGGCCCTAGAGGTGGGAAATACAGGGAGGCTTAGAGACAAGATTTTAAGATGATGGCTCCTGTCAGCTCCAGGAGAAGGAAGACTTTGTTTGTAGACTGTACCAATGAGATGCTCTGGGGTGCCAGGAACACAGCTACAAGAAGATAAAGCCCACACTAAAATGCTGACCTTAAGTCAAGGTTGCTACAGAGTTCACAGGTGTCATGGGTTCTCCTCAGTGTCCAGCCCTGCCTCCACTGGCCCCGTAGACACAGAAGGAAGGGAAGGAGACAAGGAAAGCCCCACAATGGCTCTTCACCTGCAGGGAGGGCACTCGCAGAAATGTCCAGAATAGTGTTATGTGACCAGACTAGCTACAAAGGAAGCCGGGGGAATGTGAACTGCATACCAGCTGTAAAAAGGGGACAGCAATTGCTGTCAGAGAGAGGATTAGCCTAGCCTCACCCACATACAAAGTTGTGGGTTGTGTTCCTCCCAAATTCAAAATAGCTATCTAAAATATGCCCTTGAAATGAGAGTATCTGGAACTGAGTTCTTTGGAAGGTAAATAGATTTAAAGCAGAGGTTCTCAACCTGTGGGTCACGACCCCTTTGGTGGGTCTCTATCTTATGATTCATAACTTGCAAAATTACAGCTATGAAGTAGCAATGAAACTAATTCTATGGTTGGTGGAGGTCACCACACCGTGAGGAGCTGTATTCAAAGGTCACAGTGCCACTGCTTTAAAGGAAGCCAGGAATCCTATGGAGGACGAGTGTCCTTGTGAGGAATGAGGAGCTCTAGGGATGGCTCACACCCATGTACTCTTCTCGCAGAAAACCTGGGTTCAGTGCCCACCACCCAGGCAGGTAACTCACAACTGCCAATAACACCAGCCCAAAGGGGAACAGAGTCCTCTGGACTCTCGGACACTTGCTCTCTCATGCAGATACTCACAAAGACATGTTAAAAACAAACTATTCTTTTAAAAAGAGAGATCAGAGCCTCTGCCACCAGCCACACACACACCCTAGTCCTGATGCCGGTTCTTGCTTAGAGGGTCCACTCCACTCAGGCCATGGCTGTCTGTCCACAGGTTAACACGGGAACTTTCTGAATCAGAATGAGGAAAATGGCAGCCACCTTCCTGGCAAACAAGGAGCACAAGCTGGCCACATTTAAATGGTCAGACCTCAGGTGCCATGATGTCTGCAGGGCATAATGACCTTTACCCTTAGGGGATTCAGAAGGATGCTCACTGTTCTAGAAAACACTCCAGAGCTGGGGTTCCTGGCTCAGTTGTAGAATCTTGCCTAGAATACTTAAGAACCTGAGTTCCATCCCCAAAACTGAAAAACAAACAAAATTTCAAAATTCAGATGGGGAGATGGCTCAGTGGGTAAAAGTGCAAGCCTAACGACCCAAGTCCAGATCCCCAGAAACCACATAAAAGCCAGACACAACCATACAACTGGCTGCAATCCCTTCGTGCTTCTGTGACAAGATGGGATGATCCGGAGACAGGAAGAGGAAAATCTCTAGAAGTTCATAACCCAGCTCACCACACATAAAAGTAAGGGCCAACACCCAAGGCTGTCCTCCAACCTCTATAGAGATGCCACGGCATGTCCACACCCACACAAACATATATCCCCACAAATGGTACTCTAAGGGCTCATGCACTCTTACCTCCTCCTGTCACAGCCTTGTGTTTCTCGATAGCTTGCTGTGGGTGGTTCCAGTAACAATGGCCCCACAGGATCATATATTTGACTACTTAGTGACCAGTAGTTGCACTATTTGAAATTGGAAGCATTAAGATGTGTGGTTTTGTTGGAGTAGGTGTGGCCTTGTTGGAAGAAATATGTCACTGGGGGTGGGTTTTGGCCCCATGCTTCTCTCCTCTCTTCTCTCTCTCTCTCTCTCTCTCTCTGCCTACAGATCTCCAGCACCATGTCTGCCTGTGTGCTGGCATGCTCCTCACAGGAGGATAACCGGCTAACTTCTGAAACTGTAAACAAGCTCACAATTAAACACTTTCTTCTATAAGAGTTGCCTCGGCCATGGTGTTTCTTCACAGCAGTGAAACAGTGATGGAGTCACTTCCCCTCCTCCACCCAGACTGCGGCCCACACTGATCATGGGGCCTGAGGGCTCTGGCCCCAGAAACACATCCCATCCGCCCACTCACACGGGCAATCCATCTATGACTAACAATCCTGCAGCCAAACGCCAGCTCCACTCAGTCCATATGTGCCATCCGTAAACAAATCCTTTCCACGGCTACAATGATCAGGAAAGAGTGGAACCAAGTCTAGCATTCCCTCTGATGCTGTGCCTCATGCCCTCTCTTGTGAAATGGAAAATCCACTGACCTTCCGGCAGCCGCCCAAGTTGCACATGCTTCCACCTCTTTTGTTGCCACAGAATTCATTACCCAGTAACTCAGTATCCAGAAACTTCCCCTCAGCGCTGACTTCTCACAGTTCTGGTCGCAAGAGGCAGAGCTTACTTGTAACGGAACCTGTTTTGAAATCCACACACACAGGGACTACTGGTGACTTACTTACAGAGGACACAGACAAATGACCTGTCAGGGCAATCGCAAAGCAAGCGTGTCCTTTACTGCAGCTAGCTATCAACCAACTCATGAATTGCTTCCGGACAAACAATTAGAAAATAATTGTTTAACAAAGGGCATATGCATCAGGACAGCGAGCTACTTCCCTTGTGTGTGTGGGGGGGGGGGGGGGCTAATCTGAAAAGCTTAAAATGTGATTCTACCTTCTTAAAGGGATCAAGTGCTGAAAGCAAAATGAAGAAAAATGTCGAGAGAGAGAGAGAGAGAGAGAGAGAGAGAGAGAGAGAGAGTTATTTCAAAAGTTTTTTTTTTTTTTTTTTTTTTTTTTTTTTAAGGCAAGTCAAAGAACAAACTCCGGAAAGAAATTCTCCACTCTGGTTTACAATCTTATAAATATCATACTGAATAAGATTCCAAATGCTTGAGAAAACAATATTAAGATTCAGCTTATAGTGAGAAAATAATAAACACAAGAGCGCATGGGACATGTTAAGAACGGGGTGTAGCTCAGCAAACGGGTGGACCGAGTGGTGGAGCAAGTGCCTAGCTGCATCCTCAGCACCACAAATGAAGGGGAGGGGACAGGGGAGAGGGGAGGGGCACTAGGCGCTGTGGCGCATTCCTGTTAGCCCAGGACTCTGGTGGCTGAGGCAGAATTGTAAATTGAAGGTCAGCCTGGGCTACAGCAAAACTCAAAAGAAAAAGAGAAGGATGGAAAGAAGGAGGAAGGAGGGGGAGGAGGAAACTTAATTTTCCTAATTTCATCTATGAACGTTCAGTATTAAAGTAACAACCTTACTATTATTTACAAAGTATATTATTAGTTCTGGAGGAGGAGGGACCTATTGCCATTCCAAAACTGTTGAGGTCGATAAGGATATATTGTCACAAATATTTTCTAAAAATCTATTTCACTTTGCAATTGAACCCTCAGAGGTTTTCAGTTATCAGTTCCAATAGTAGCTCCCACCTCCTGACTGCTTCATCACAGCCTCCCAAAGACCCCAGCCTCCAGGGCCTTCTGAGCTTAACCCTACAGAATTAAGAGTGCCCCTCAACACACACACACACACGAACCTTCTGAGACACCTGCCTTTGGACACACAGCTTGGTTCTGTCAGGAGGATTGGAAGTATTATATTTAGTATAAAGAAAAGGAAAATGACAACCTTGAAAGAAAATATAGTTTAATTTGAAAATTACAGTTTCAGTGGTCATATCCTCCATGTGTCCTGCTGAATGTGACAAAGGGCTCAGCTGAATGTGGCTCACGGTGCCTTGAAAGATCCCAGTGTAACCACCAAAATTCTTATATTCTTAAAAAAAAGAAAAGTCACTCTGAGCTTACTCAGCAATAGGAAAGAGCTAAGAAAGACATAGTAGACATAGTAATTAGCACTTCCCGAACATAATTGGACTCACGCTAAAGACCTTGGGAAAACATACAATAAGGACATACTATCACAAATAATAAATTCTTTTGAAAAATCTGAAAGTCACAGGTTAGTGGCTTTCAAGGGTTCTCTGGTACAAACCACGTTATCCAGTGACACAGGCAGACACCACAATTAAAAGAAGTCAAAGCCCCAGGCCCCTTTCTCACACTTCCAATACTAGATGTGTATTCCGAGTGTCCACCACCTTACCTTTCCTACAGCCCCCGGGGATGACTTAGCTGAGCCCAGGGCCTGCTAGTGGACCCACCTGAAGCTCGGAAGACCTGTCCCACTTCATTTAGCTAACCATGGAGGACAGACCCAGGTGCCATGGCCTGCAGTCCCAGCACTCAGGAAGTGGAAGCAGAGGATCCAGAGTTTAAGACATGGCTTCAGCACACAGACACATCACACACACACATACACATACACTCATGTACACAAGTAAATAAATATTTTTTAAAAAGAAATCTGCATTATTAGTTGATTCACCCTGTATTTGAAAAACTCCTAAAAGTAATTTTGAACATTTGATTTATTGTGTCTGTTCTTTTATTTGTAAATAAATTTCAGACACTGCTTTTGAAAAACAATAAACAGAACCAAAACAAAACTTTCTCAGCCAATGGGTCTACTGTCATCACGGCAGGAGGAGGTTTATATCACTATGAACAAAGTAACTCTTGAGATAATCTTTCTTGCTCCCTCCCTTATGTGCACACAGATAAAGGATCTGTGGTTACTCCAGCAGAGAAGGGATGGTTTAAAGGTTACACAATGGAGCCAAGGGCAGCTAGACCAGAAACACTGACCAGTATTTGCTGTTCCGAAGAGATGACGCTCAGCAAACAGAGCTGCACTGGAAGTTTCCATGTGGCGTCAACTGTACCAAGAGCTGCCAAATGACTCTATGCTGCGTTTCTGTTGTTCTAAGACAGATCTCGTGGAGCCTAGACAGGCCCCTCCAACCCACTCTGTAGTCCAAGCTGCCCTGGGCTTCCCCAGTGTTAGGGTAACAGGTGAGGGCCACTGTGCCCAGTACTGATATCTGTTTAATGCCAAAACAATAATAGTATATTATAACTCGTGTGTGTGCACATGTGCGTGTGCGCCGAAAATAAAACCCAAGGATTTGAGTACACTAGACACAAGCTCTACCTGAGCAACATTTCCAGTCCATTTATATAATGTCAAAAAAAGAAAAAAAGAAGAAAGAAAAAAAGAGAAGGAAAGGAAAGAAAAAAAACACTAAATTCCATTAAGACATAGTCAGCAAGGAGCAAAGAAGTTCCCTAGGATCAGGTATCAGAAAGCAAACATCAGGCCACGTGTCCCTGGAACATGGACAAGTGCATAGAAACAGATGGTATGGGGGAAAGCAAATGTTGCTCTGCTTCCCTTGCTGACAAACAGCACAAGAAAGAGCTTAGTAAGTTGGCAGGGCGTCGCTCAGGGGCAGAGCTCTTGCCCGCCATGCACAAGGCCTGGGTTTACTCCTAACACCACACACCAAAGCCAGGTCAAGAAGTTTCCAGATCTGACAAAGTCAGCCCAGCCGTATTACGCACGGATCAGCAACCTTACAGCTGAACAATGGGCAAATACTGCTCTGCAGAGTGCCTGCGGACCGGGCTCTGGCAGTGCTGAGGTTGAGCTGGCCTGAGAGAGCCCTCAAGCCCAAGTCCCTGCAGTGAACAAAGGCAGGGCTCACACTCCCGCCCAGGACTCACCTCCTCTGCCCTCAGAGCATTCCTTACCTTCACCTCTCAGCCTCGATGCACGGACTGCCATCTCTGACCTGTCCTTCCCAGGGTTGTCACCGTGCACACACAGGCTTGTCGCCTCTAGCCAGGGAAGCAGGCTCTGCCTGTTCAGAGTCAGTAGTTGGCCTCTTCTCTACCTTTTCCCCTCCACCCTCCCACTGCCCCACCCTCAAGTATACCTCCCCCGTGAATTCCTTCCACTGGCCTTGGGAAATAGGGCCTATTTCATCAGGTGCAAGTAATATAATCCTCACCATTGGTCTATTTACAAAAGGAAGGGAGGTGGGTTATCTAACATTTGTCAGGCTGAATTCAAAGCCAAGACAATGACAGCAGAAAGCCATAAAGTCGGGGCCATCACCCAGGTAGAGGAGTGCCCTGGAACAACCACTGGCCTTAAGCACACTTACACAACAATGCCCTTGGCACAGTCAGCAAGAGGGCAGGGAGGAGATGAAGGGGAGTTTTGCTGGTGTGAAGGGACTGGGCCAGTTGTGGCTTGGGGAATCTGGCAGAAATTAATAGGGGCAAGGCCTCAACTATGCCAGGAATTCTGCCCAGGGCAGTAAACAATCTCAGTGTGGTGTGGGACCGCATGAACTTGAGTTTTGGAAAGAGGAAAAACCAGGAGGGTAGCTAATAAGTTCTGACAGGGCTTTCCAAACAGGATTACATTTTCTCTTTCCTGTCTACACCATTAGCCAATAGTCTCCATTCTTTTACGAAGAAAGTGGGTGAAGAGGGACACTCGACCAGCTATTAGACGGAAGCAGGCTAAGTGCACACACTAGGTTTGACTAAATGGATGAGAGGAACCTTCCTACGGAGAACTCTAAACATTCGGCTTTTAAAATGTCATCATTGGTGGCAGGACCCCGAAAAGTCAATCTTGAACTGACCCGGCAATAGTCCCTGTGGGCTAGCTCTCACAGTGCTGGTCCTGCTGGGGCAGAAGGCCCCAATGGTCTTATCCAGTGCTGCGCCTTACATGCTACAAGATCAGCCCTGCAAGCAAAAAGTGCCCATGGCCAGCTGTGGCAAGACTCTATGAGAAGAGGAGCCGCTCTCTTGACTGGATTTGGGGACTGTACCACAAGAGGAAATTCATGCCTGGTATGGTAAATATGGTCAAAACCCATAGCTAGGGAAGTCCCCGGCCCAAGGAGAGAATCTATTGACCTTGTTTTGCTAAACAGTCATGTTGTCAGATTGCCTTGCAGTTTTTGTGTTTATATCCACAGATGAATGTTGCTCTCAACCTTAGCTAGAAACGTCTTATTACAGTGGGTAGTCATTTATGAAAAACAAAAACAAGACAGACAGACAGACAGGAAGTACACAGACCTGTACAAATCAAATCAGCACACTATCAAGTTCCTTGCTTTATATTTTGCATATGCCATTAACTAATTTTTTAAAATTCCACCCAAAGAATTAAGAATTCTCATCTTTCTCAAAACAGGGAAGGCTATAAGCCAGAGTAAGAATCTTTACTTGGAAAAAATACCCACAGCCTAAATAAGACAGTCTGAATTTCTAAATGTTCAGAGAACAAGACAATGTTATTATAAATATACTTGATGATTTGAAATGCTTGATTTTATCTTAAAAGAAACTTCTTATGAAACAAGACAAGACCAGATTAAGCAACAAAATCTTTCAAAAGTAAATTTACTAACATATCTGTTACTTTAAGTACTGACAACACTGTGAACTTGTAATCACGCTCCTACAGGGTTTAATGATAAAATAAGCCGAGTATCTGAGGCTAGCATTTTAATATAAATTTAAGCACCTTACTCTTCCTTTTTGTGAGACTAACATTTTACTTCCATCTGTCTTTATTTCACCTCATTCTTATTTTTTAATATAAATTCTATTTCCATTCCATTAGGAAGAAATGAATTTTGTTTCATCCTAAAATATTCACTACAAAGGAAAAAAGCTTCAACTCACTGAGTTGGAAAAGTCGGACACAGCAGTCCCTGTGCCCTTAGAAAGTGACCTATCCTTCCCTGCACACAGGCGCACGAGCACGCGTGCACACACATGAAAATAAACAGTGTGCACACACGTATGCAAGTGCAATCCAGCTGGGCCACGTGTGACATCTTTCAGAGTCACAGACTTTCCTTCTCTCTAGATAAGGGAAACAAGAGATGTCTGGCTCTTCCCATCTAAGGCACAAACACACCTGTGATCCACAGCAATCCACAGAGAAGCTATGCCTGGCCTGCAGCCCTATACCAGCATTGGGGCTCTCACAGCGCGGAAGGGACCAGGCACATACAGAAGGCATAGGATATCTCTATGTGACATAAAATACTTCATTCTTTTCTTAATGCTCTGTCACATAGTTCACACACATCCACACTTAGTTTAATAATGCTTAACTTAAGTGTATACAAAGTGTCCTTCCTATTGTTTGAGCCAACCACTTTGATAAGAGCCGGTTTGATAACAGAAATTTACAGCTGATAAGGTTGCCTGAGCAATGCACAAAAGACCTAGAAGTGCTGGTTAATGAGTTTGTAGATTGTTCCTGGCTTGGCCAGGACTCTGGGGTTGAAAATGGAAATATACTTACTTAGTCAGCACCCAGGCTGCCAGAATCAGCCCAGGTCTCACTATCCTCCTCTGCCACAGCCTGATCTAGCGAGATCCCTGCTCTGGATACCACGAAGTGGTGTGGTACCTCCACACCTGACTGAAACCTAAGCTTCACAGAACAGTCTTCAGTGGACCTGCAGGGTAAGAACAAGTTCGCCTCTGCGCTGCTCCCTAGTACTGACAGTTCTGTGCAAACAACAAAAGGAAGCATCCACACACACTTCTTTGTACCAAGAATTTACTTTCTTCCCACTGTTTGACAGAGTTCGCCCCAATGAGTCCTCCAAAGCCCAAGCAGGAACCACCACACCCTGTCCAACCTAGCCAGCCTGCTCCTCACACTTCGTGGCTTCACCTTGTCCTTTGCCATTTAGCCAACTTGAGAATTCTGCCAACTCCTACTTGCACACACACCACCCCTGACCTGGAATGTGACCTCCCAGACCCTCCCCATTCCAAGTCTCTCCCTTCAGGGCTTAGCCTCACCCTCCCCATTACAATCTACCACAGATCCCTCCACTGTCACTCTCTGTCCTACCTTCTTTCCCAACCTCCTAATCTGTGACTGTTGTAACTAACATCTGGACAGCTGTTACCTGGCACTGATGTGAGAACACAGGCCACCTCGAAGTTAAATACTCATGTGCTGGTCCTAGCCTGTCTTTTACCTTATTTGAGGCAAGGTCTCACTAACTAGACAAAGAATTTCTGTCTCCCCTCTCTTTGTGGGAGCCCGAGATTACGGGCATGCATACTATAGTGTCCACCTTTCACATGGGTTCTGGGGATTCGCTCTGGCTCCCACCTGTGTAGCTAGTGCTTTACCTAGTGAGCCATCTCCCCAGCCCTCAATTGTCACCTGTTAAAGTGATGAAGTTGCTCAATAAATTTGCTACAGAAAAAAGTGTGGTCTATGAGCACTTTTATCCATCCTGTTCAGGCTGGCAGTAGTACAAAGCGGCTTCCACGGGCCTGTGAAGCATCCACTGTAATCTGTTTATTCCTATTAAACACCCACAGTGGCGGGATCCGCTCACTACTGCAAAGCCTTGCTTACAATAGGTTTGGAATCAGTTGTTTGGAACGTGTAACAGTGATTACATTAGCAATGACTGCCCAGTCCACAAGTAGCCCACTGAAATACTACTCTATTACCAGGGAACTTTTGAACGCTTACAGCATTCCAGGCATTATTTCAATCACTTGTATTTCATCTCCTTTAAGCTCCCCAATAATTCTATGCATGAAGTATTTGTGTTCTTACTGACAGAGGAGTAAGCTGAACTCAGGAGATTAGCAACTTACCTAAAGTCAAGCAGCCTGGAATTCTGAAAGAGCAAAGTTCATGTTTTAGCCCCCACCACTGAGTCCCAGTAACTCCTCTCCCAGTTGCCAAGCTTTTTCTCCTTGGCCTGCAGGTCCTCTCACACCCCTGAAAGCCCTGAGCTATGCACCTCTGTGCTGTGGAATTCACAGCAAAGCCCATAATTACTCACCTCCCCTAGCTAAACACACACACAGTAGTCCTTCCAAAACTCCAACACCTCTAGCTCTGTCTGAGAAGTGAGAAAGTCAGCTGACTTAAATGTCACCCTGACCTATAAAAGGGAAAAAAATGCCTTCCTATAGATGCCAGAACCTGGAACCAACAAAAGACGGCTTGCTTATAACTCATACTCTGCATTACTAAAAAGCCAGAAAATGAAGAAAGTTGGATGGGAATTTCCAGAAGTATCCGGGGAAATCATTAAAGAGCCCAGCTGGCCAACAAGCTCCTGGTCCTGATCTTCCTATCTTCCTCTGGTTCTGAGACTGCGAAAGTGGATCCTGACTGTGCTTCCCGCGAAGCCAGGGAATGTGGCAAAGGTGAAGGTCAGGCCTGGTGGGCAGCTGAGCAGGGGCACTTCTAAACCTACCCTGTGGAGCAGACCACCGAGGCTGGGGTACTGAACTTTCAAGTCTGCCTCAATGCCCTACTAATACATCCCACTAGGTATAATCAGAATGGGTCTGAAGAGTTCACATTCTTACTCATTCTCAAGAGCCAAACAGAAAGGGGAGCCCAAATCTGCTCATTAAAAGTCAGTCAGAGAAAAAAGACATCTCAATAGTAAAGGTTCAACTGACAAGTAACAAGCTGTGCACTTCTTACAGACCACGCCGACTTTGCTTCTTTCCGGGCGAACCAGCTGGAGTAAGGACAGTAAAAGACAACATGACTACAACACGGCCTGCACCACAGCATCACCCTGCAAATGGGGCTGGCTCGTGACAATGACAACAGCCACTGCTCACCAGGCCAGGGCGCAGGCCTCTAATCCCAGTTACTCAGGGGGCTGAGCCTGGAGGACAGCAAGGCCACAGCTTGCCTGGGCTACCCAGTGAGCCGAGCATAGCCTGAGTAATTGAATGAAATTTTTGTCTCCAAAGTAAAAGCAAAGGGGGTGGGGAGTAAAGCTCAGTGCTAGAGTGTCTCCTAGAATGTTCAGTGTCTTAACATCTGAGGTTCCGTCCGTGGTTTAGACAGGTACAGCTATGGATTTAGCGTTTTCCACAATCTCCAGATTACTGAATCAATAGTTATGTAGGGGCAGTACACAACACAGCTTCATTCAATCAGTAGAATTTTCTCAGTGCCCCTAAATGTTCCACACCCTTTGTCTGGGGGACCAGACAGCTCAATTCCTGTTTGCCTCTTCAGCATTTTCGTTTTTCACACACACACACACACACACACACACGCACGCACGCACGCACGCACGTGCACACACGCACACTTCTCCACTCAGAACAAAGGCCCTTCACAGGTTTAGGGATTGTAAGAGTCCACACTAAGAGTGCTTGTTCTTTTGTAAAAACTAAAGTGAAATCTCAGCAGCCATGACTACAACACTAAGTAAGATCCAAACTGTCTAGGGCACTGGGGAAAGCATTGGTCAGGTAAGCCGTGAACAGGCTGCAGTCAGTCCTGGCAGGGCAGTTTACAGAGGACCCAGGAACACAAAGGGGCAAAGCTAACATGACGGATGAGGGCACATTCCGTTACAACAGCTGAGTAAGTAGAGTAACAACTGATACAGGATCCAGAATCTTACAGGGCTCACCTGTGATGCGGTCAGTAAAGGACACCTGAGGGGGTGGGTCCTACAGAAGGCTAAGGCATGATGGGAACTGTTACAGGCACGTGGATAAAACAGCTATCTTCAGCCACTCTGATTTGGTCTAAGACATGTAGGAAAGTGACCAAGAACTAGACTGGGGGAGGGGCTTCCACCCTATCTGTATCACAGGAGGGCAAGGGTAAAGGCCCCTCCCTTTTGTGGTTATGGTAAAACAGGAATAACCCTCTTCCTGATCCTCAAGGTCTGAAAATCCTTTCCAGCCAGGTCTAATTCACAATGACAGCTATAAACCCAAGAAGGACCCAAAAGGAAATAGTGGCTTCATCCTAGGAGAAACCACTGGGCAATCTTCAAGTGCATCTTCTAGTCTCCAAAATATTCAACCTGTGCTAAAATTAGACAGATGGTAAATTAGCCTACTTCCAAGTATAATGACAATTAAGGATATTGTCAAGTAAAGCATATATGGCTGTTTTAAATAGAGGTTCAAATGGTCTTTTCATAGCAAACATTATTAGAATATACAATTATATTGTGTGATTTTCCTTGGCAAACTGAGCCATGCCCTCCATAATGGCCGTAGAGCAACTGGTATACTTTGGGAGTCAGTCACGTTAGCAAAGCCACAGCCGAACACAGTTACGGAGCTGTCCACATGATGATGCTGTCAGCTGCTCTGAGGAGGCTGTGCAGAGGCTTCAAGCATCTTAGCAATCACTAATTACAGCACAAAGGATGTAAATCAGAGAAATGCAAACACGATAGGCTGCTCCATTTTCAGGAGAGCGGCTGCCATCAGATCTGGACTCCTGCCCACACAGGACAAAAGCTCCGGAGCAGCGTCCTTTAAATGCTGCCTCAGCCACAACAGCTGCCAATGTCCTTTCTAAACCCAGGCGTAAGCAGAGTGTGTCCTCGCATTTCTGAAACCACTCCAGTTTCCATCCATGAAACTGCGAAGTGACACTCACGCAAGCAGCAAATGACCAGACACTGGCCCACAGAGCGGCTGCCAGCTCTTGTCAGGTCATTTCCTAGTCACGAAGGAATAGCATCACCGCCACAGCACAGACATCCTCTTCTGAGCTTTTAGGAGAGGAAAGCATTCCACCTGGGCTAGAACAGAGGCAAGGAAAACGCAAACCCTGCCCCTGAGTGCAGAAGTTCAAGGCACACCAGTTCTTCCATATGAAAGTCCCCCCACCTGATACCAAAATAAAAGGGGAAGCTCAAATCTCAGGACAGCCATGGTCACATCCATCTGCTCAGTAAAAACGTGAGGGAAAACAGTGAATTTCAGCTCCAATTGGAAATAGAATGTTTTTCTTATAACAACCTACTGACAAGGGAATAAAGGCTTACAGGGCATGTGCATTCCTCAAAACACACCACATACACACACACACACACACACACACACACACACGACCAAAAACATTGAACTTTGCTCTGATTTTAAAAAAGAATTGATAATCATCTAAAATTGGAAAAGGGAGAAACATTTGTAAGATAGACATCAGCATGTTACTAAACACATACTAAACTAGGCTAGTGGAGCTGGAAATAGGAAGTGAGAGGGCCTCTTCTTCCATTAAGACAGAAAATATGCAAATGGAGGGTGGGGTGCAGGACCAGGCAGAAATGTTAAAGGTCAGCAGGAAGAACTGAAAATAAAAAAATCAACATGGCTTTCACATGCCTGACGTGTGTGTGTGTGTGTGTGTGTGTGTGTGTGTGTGTGTGTGTGTGTTGGGGAAGTGCTATGTCTGACTAGGGAGAATGAGACAGGGAAGGCGGGGGTGGGGGGAGAGTGAAACTCCAGAATTATGACATAAAGAGAGGGTTGACAGGCACTGTGCAGAGTGTGGGCCAACGAGGAAAAGGTTTCATTTCAGGCTGTACTGAGGCCCTCAGAGATGGGAAAAGGATCTCACAGTTACTGAGCAACTTTCTCTGGCAGGGCTCAGCCATCTAGGGAGAGATACAGGTGGTGGAGACGAGGATGGAAGACAGGCCAGGGTGTCGACGTGGAGCAGGAACATGCAGCAGAGCAGAGCCAACCTTCCTTCCAATCCTCCCCACCCCCAGAGAACAGGAGGAAAGGGCGGTAAGGAAAGCCACAGTCCTGGAATGACCCATCCTAAGTGAAGCACACAAGGTTCCGTCCCGTCAGTGAGAACTCAGAACTTCAGATCAGAAGCAGCTGCTGCTACTAACAAGATTTAGAGCAGTGACTCTGGGTAGGGTGACCCACTCATCTCAATTTGAGTAAAGTCCCATGTCCTGTGCAAGTCTTAATCCAAAGACTATGCCAGATCCACCCCACTCCCATGCACACTGGGGCTTCTGGTCCCCAGTTCATGCTGCCACTGTAATCATGGGGTAAGTGTCAACAGAGACATGAGCAGAAGACCTCAACCCAGCACCCAAGTGCTGAGAAAAATGTGAAACTGTGACCAGCAATACATATGGCTGAGATGAGCGTCAAGGGAGCCAGGAGTAGAAGAGGAGAGAT
This sequence comes from Microtus oregoni, assembly GCF_018167655.1. NCBI lineage: Eukaryota > Metazoa > Chordata > Mammalia > Rodentia > Cricetidae > Microtus > Microtus oregoni. Next base: position 20,954,441 of record NW_024543094.1, read on the forward strand.
CACAAGGGCAAGGTCTCCATCACCAGCTTCCAGACCTAAAGGCCATAAGGTGCGAGGGACATGGCATTCCCCTCTAGGCTGCAGGGTGGCCTAAAAGCAAAGAGCAAGAAGGTGGCAAACAGTTGGCTGACCACAGGATGGCACAGAAGACAAGTGGACACAGACTAAGAGCAGGAAAGCACGAACACAGGACAGGAGAAGCATACACGGGACAAGCCAAGACAGAGTGGAACGGAAAGGCACTCAGAACAAGGACTGGCCACCTCGCAGGAACACTCTGCTACTGGAAATCAACCATCCGACCACAAGTGTAGAACTCAGAAGGCAGGAACTCTGCAACTTAGGGACCTCATATGACACAAGACCAGAACAAACGATGCAAACCAAACTGTCCCAAACCAGGACCAGCTACTGCCATCCCAGACCCACAACAGACATGCACCTCCCTAACACTGCAAGTAAAATTCAGTTGTGCATGAAAACCTCATCTCAACTCGAAAGTAAATACGCTCTGTGCCAGGTAACTGAAATCTATTTACAAAAGCGAACATTTGTCCCCGGTCAAGTAGCTCCCTCACCCTGTGACAATGCACCTTATTGCTAAGAAGTCAGACCTACTCAGCAGCCCTGGATGGATGCCACCCTCAGGCCAGCATTCACACCGCTTCACCACCCACACATGCAGAGTCTACACTTCCAGCCACTTACAAGCACCATCCCAACTGTGGAAGGCTGTCTAATCTGCCTTGCAGTGTCGCCCAACACCTAGAGTCCCAGACTCCAGGGCCTAGCAGAAATGCACCTCAGGCTGTGCTTATAACACCACAGCTCACTTGTAAACTGTGGACTTCCTTGGCTTTTAGACATAAAGCAAAGAAAGCCAGCCTACAGTTCACAATCCCAGAGAACCCAGACATACATGGATCTAATCTACATGGGATGTAGAAAAAGACAAGATCTCCTGAGTAAATTGGGAGCAAGGGGACCATGGGAGAGAGTTGAAGGGGAGGGGAGAAAAGGGAGGGGAGCAGAGAAAAATGTAGAGCTCAATAAAATCAATAAAAAATTTAAAAAAAAAAACTGTGGACTTCCTGTGGAATCCAATCAAGACAAGGGGCAGACTAGACTTGAGCAGCAGGACCAGTTCTAATTATGTGTGCACAGGGCACTTCTCTCTGAAACAGGATAGACGATTATTGACAAACTAGTAGAATATTAGAGGACATAAAGTCTACACTGAAGCAAAGAATGTAAAATTATAACTGCAGAGTCCTACACAGAAGTTAACTTTAGTGAAAGGCAAGGACATTGTATCCCCTACCAAGCCAATACTAGAGCCCAGCCACCAGGCATGCCCAAGATTGCTGCTGGCTGCTCCAGGGCACAGTGAGGTCGAGAGGTTCATGAGGGACCTTGAAAACAATGCTGCCTGGCTTGTGTTTGATTCTCTCAGATTCCTCGTGAGTATATCATTGTGGACATGTGGGATTTTGAAAACCAACTACGCCCATGAGTTTATCTGTTCTTTCTGCCTCTTCTTTGGTACTTTAAGCCCTCTCCCACACAGGAAACACTGCACAGATGCCAATGTGAAAAATGTCCCAGGACCTGCTAGGCACAGGTACCATGACTCAGTGATAGCGTGCTCATTACAAATAACAATGCAGTGTGCGTGCAGAAAGAGCACCATGTATACGAAATAAATAAGTCTTTCAAAATTATAAAAAATAATAAAGTAGAAAACAAAACAAAATTTAAAATCCAATTCAGTGAGAACAGACTCTAGTAACATACACAACACACACACACACACACACACACAGAGTTGAATCTACAAGAATGAACCATTTGTTTATATAAATCTCTCAGTATTTCAAAGATGAGCCACAGTTTTTGCTGCTCTTGTTTTTATCTGCCCATTTCTAAGGACAATCCACAGACTGGTAGAAATGTGGCTGGGTACAATGGCATTCGGGACGCTCTACACAAACACTTGCTGAGTTCTGCTCTGAGCTTTTACAGATCAAAGGTCATCACAGTCACTCAGACTTCAGGACAGTAGTTGGGAATGACCACAAAGACCTTGCTTTTTGCAGTAAATCAAACTAACAGGTTATTATTCAGTGATTCAAAATTGACCAACACAAGAGACAGAAGGAAAAATTTAATATAAAGGCCACAAATAAATCATGTAGAAAACCCACAGGAAAAGCAGCAGGTAACTGTATTCGTAAGTTTACAGGAAACAAAGGAAATAAGATTACATGAAACTTTAATAATATTACATTATATATCTCCACCCTTAAAACAAGTCACCTATGGTCCTTTAAGTTCTTCATGAAGATGAGAAACTGCATTCTAATTGTGCATAATTGATCACAACTAGCCAGTAGCAGGAAGTTTGAGTCTAGATGCATTTTATCCCAGAGTAGAACAGTCTACACCACTGTGCCCAGCTGTGCTCTGCAGGAGAGGAAATACGACGTTCTATACCCGCAATGTAGTTTCATGCTGGCCTTTCATGGAAACAGACTTTGCTGCCTTTATCATACATCGCTCCTACAAGTGAATTATCCACAAGAATCAAGAGGGAGCAGTAAAAGGGCACAGCCTCTTGCATAGAACAAAGCCGGCTCCAGAGCTTCTAAAATGTCTGCACCAGGCATTTATTCTACCCGTACTAGGCCTCATCTACTAGGAAACTTTTCAGTGGTGAGGCATGACTCAGCAAACAAAGTGTGCTGTGTGGCAGCCCAGACAACAAAGTGAACAGCCATGAGGGGGGTCACAGGTGCACACTTTCATAGTCAATCCCTGATGGTGAGAAAGCATTTTACAGCATGACTCTAGCCATGCGTGGTGGCACGCACCTGTAATCCCAGTGCATAGGAGGCAAGAGCAGGGTACCCAAACTCGGCACAATAGTTCAGCTGCAGCTACATAGCAAGATCCTTTCTCAGCTCCCCTCCAAAAAAATATAAACCCCGACACAGAGGACCCACATCTATGCTTCGTGACACAATAGTGATTATGTCGCACATCACACATTTTCTGCTGCATTTAACGTTTTAAAATCCATTTGTAACACACCTTGTGAAAATGAGATTCAGCAACAGGTAAATGGTCAAATAAAACGTGCTATCTACATACAATGGACTATTATTCAACCGGAAAAAGAAAATGTCTGACCCATGCTATGACCCGGATGAAGCTTGAGAACAATAGGCTTAGTGGAATAAGTCAGTCACAGAAAGACACATATTGTACCACTCTGCTCATGTGAGGTCCTTCTTGTAGCCATATTCATAGAGCAGAGGTATCCAAGGGTGGGGGAGAAGAGGAGGAGGAGAAAATTAATGAATATAGAGATTTGGTTTCAGATGATGCAAAAGCTCTGGTGATGGACACTAAATGTGCCTGATGTCACCAAACTCTACACGTGAGGCTGTAACACATGAGACTGGCTGGGCAGGAGCACTGCAGAGCAAGCCTGAAGACATGAGCTAAACCCCAGAACCGAGAGAAGATAGGAGGGAAAGTTGTCCTCTGACCCCCACACCTGAGCAATGAGAGGCTGGTAAGACAGCTCAGTGGTTAAGAGTACTTGCTGCTGTTGCAGGGACCTCGGTTCTGTTCCTAGAACCCATATCGGGCAGGGGTGGAGAGAGGCTCACAACCATCTGTAACTCTGGGGGATACGGCATCTTCCTCTGGCTTCCACAGGCACCAGCACACATGTGACAAACACTCACACATATACACATACACACAAATAAAAGATAAAAGGTTTAAAATTAAATAACTTTTTAAAAAGTATTTTCTTTCCAAATGCGTGCTGGTGATATTCATGTTTGCCCTTCAGCTCACACAGTGTGGCGGCTTCCACCAGGATTTCTGCTCAGTCCTTGGTGCAGAGCCCTTTAAACTCAGATTATAACCTGTGCTTAGCACAACACACAGCCACACTGGCCATGCAGGTTAAGAAGAAACAAAAAGCCAGAAATCTTTACTAGTAATCCACAGCTTCCCACTCACAAGATGTTCCAGAAGTAAGTGGAAGAAGAAAATCTTTTCTCCGAAACATCTCTGGACAGCAGGTAAGGAGGTACATTTAATTAAAACCAGGTTGTTGTTGTTTTAGTTGTTTTTAAGGTCCGCTCACTTAAGAGTGAGTGGGTCCTTGTCAAAATTCTTCCCATCTGGGGTAGTCCTAAAGCCAACACCTATGCTAACATTTAATAAAATGTCAATGCTAGTGAGGAACAACTCAAAAAGCAAAATGCTAAAAATCTTTATTTCTAAGGTTGAAAGCCATTGTGGATTTGAAGTATCACCCAGCTTCCTTCGAGACACTGACCTCTAACTCCCCGAGGGCAAACGTCTGGTCAGGTATCACGCACAGGATGCCTGCCCTCATTTAGGAGTTCATGCATTCCACCAACTCAGTCTGATTTTATTCATCTGTCTTCACTTTGCCAAAGCTTTTTCAGTAATTTCCTCAATGTTAAAAATACAGTGAAGAAAACTCTAGAATAAACAAGCTCCTTCCCTAACGTGAATACATGTTTCCTTTGATGATTCTGAAATAATAATGGTTTATAAATATGACAAGTTTTTACTGGGGGTGGGGAGATTCATCCCTGAGTTGCTGAAGAGATGGGAGCTTACCAAACTGTTCACTTTCTAGTCCTGTTTATAAAGTAAATCAGAGCAGCCACTCAGGACTTATTTCCCTGTCAGGAAGCCATGCAGGAGGCAAGAAAACAAGAAACTATACTTTCATAGACAAGAGCAACATCATTTGGAAATTTCTGTTATAAAAATAATTTGTAAATATTAGAGTTAAAGAAATGGCTCATCAGTTGAGTGCACTTGCTGCTCTTCCAGAGGACCAGAGTTCAGTTCCCAGCATCCACATGTGGGGGAAGGCTCATAACTACCTACAAATCCAGATCCCTGTTCTGGCTTCTGCAGACACGTGCACTCAATGTTCTCTCTCTCTCTCTCTCTCTCTCTCTCTCTCTCTCTCACACACACACACACACACACACACACACACACACATACACACACACTTCAATAAAGAAAATGACGACTATTATAGATGAGATTAAAATGAAGGGTACTGGGTAAAAGGGAAAGCTGCTCATCTTGCCGGATAAATCAGTGCTGAGGATCCAAACACTACCCCGAGTGTGCTCACTGAACTCATCTGCAGCTCAGGTCACTTCAAGCAATGATCTCACCACCAGACTCCCCAAAACAGACAGAACATTTTCATTTAAACTCAGGAAAAAAAAAAGTGAGAGAGAGAGGAAGAGGAAGAGGAAGAGGAAGAGGAAGAAGAAGAAGAAGAAGAAGAAGAAGAAGAAGAAGAAGAAGAAGAAGACGACGACGACAACAACAACACAACAACAATTCTGATCACGGGTTTTCTTTCAAGGCTGCTATGGTTTGAGTCTAAAACGTCCCCCCACAGGCTTGTATGCTTGAACATTTGGTACCCAGATGATGGCACTGTCTGGAGAAGTTGTGGGACCTTTATAGTGTGAGGCTCAATTGTGGAAAGTAGGTCACTAAATATGGACCCTGTGGTTCTGACTCCCAGGGCAAAGCCACTCACCCCATCAAGCAGCCCCCATCATAACAAACTGCAACCCCTCTGAAACTGTGAACCAGAACAAACCTTACATCTATCTCTTAAGTAGTTTCTGTAGGTACTCTACCTCAGCAACAAGAAAAGTAACTCATTCCAAGACAGTATTTAGAATTACAAAGGAAAAAAATAGGTTATTTTCCTATTAATTTCTATGGCACCCCCAACAAAAGCATCTGGAAAATATCTACAATGTAGGGAGAAGAAAAAAAAACCCGATTTTTGTAAATTGTTTCCTCAATTTTCAGTTAAAATAGCTGCCAACTGTCACACCAACTTAAAAAAAAAAAATCATTAAAGTGTAGCTCTCTCCTAAGTGGTTTGGGCAGTTAAGTGCCACTTGTAAATGGCCGCAGCAGCTGATGGGCTTCCAAGAACAGCAGAAGGCACTATGTTACCGCGGAAAAAAACCTCAAGGCCTTTGGAAACAACAAACACTGAGAATCACACATTACGATTCAGAAGCCAGCTTTCTGACTGCCCTGGAATATAGAATATTTATCCTTGAGAAGGAAAGTAACTAATAATCTCACAATTGGAATAAATCAGCTGAATGGTACTCTGGTTATTTACCAGTATAGATCTCCACACTCAGCCTATAACAGCCCTAAAACTGCTACCCAAAGCACAGCCAAAAAACCACAAAGTTTATCCATGCAAACACGGGCCTTAATGTATTTCAGTCCCACTCTTTGAGGTAAAAAACGCAACAGAAACAGAATTTCAAATTCAAGTTGGGCTAGAACTTGGGGGACTGAAGCAGGAGGATCACACGTTTGAGACTTGCATGCACTATATATCAAGACCTTGTCTCAGAACACGAAGGAGTAGGGGTGTAACTCAGTAATGGAGTACTTGCTCAGTATGGGCAAGGCCCTGGTGTGGTGGTCACACTACAAAAGCAAGAAAGAAGTTTGCTCATGTTCTCCCTCCTTCTGCTCCTCATTTGGACCTTGGGAGCTCAGTCCGGTGCTCCAATGTGGGGTCTCTGTCTCTATCTCCATCCATCGCCAGATGAAGGTTCTTCTTATTTAGCTTCTCTAGGATCACAACTTATAGGCTCAATGTCCTTTATTTATGGCTAGAAACCAATTATGAGTGAGTACATCCCATGTTCATCTTTTTGGGTCTGGGTTACCTCACTCAGGATAGTGTTTTCTTTTTTTTTTTTAAATTTATTTATTTATTAAGGATTTCTGCCTCCTCCCCGCAACCGCTTCCCATTTCCCTCCCCCGATCAAGTCCCCCTCTCTATTTCCATTCATTTGCATGCAAAATTCAAGATGTCATTGTTTTTTACTGCTGAGTAGTGGACCACGAGGAGTGCACCCACCCACTGAGACAGTGAGGCTGATCTATTGGGAGCTAGCTCAGATTATGCCTGGTCCTCAATTCACTGCTTCCAGGACCCTAACTTCACACCAAGATGGACCTCAAAATAATGTATTCTGCAGAATCGTCCCAAATCATTTCCTCCTGCACTCTTTGAGACAGAAGAGCATGCAGTTACCCTCAGAGATGAAGATCTAGAAAACCCATGTCCTGCTGCTTTGAGAAGAGGTCTCCCAGGCTGAGGGACACCTGGGGCTCACACCACATGCCGGGCCTGCACCAACAAGAACACACATTATCTATGAAACACCCGAGAAGGTTTGAGGGCAGAAAATAAAGCAGGTGAAGAGGGACTGAGGCCTTTGCGGGACTTTCCAGAGAGGGACCTAGGGAAGAGGAAAGGCCTAGACATGTACAAGAAGGGACATGGAAACCAGGTCAGGGAGGGGGCCAGGGAGACACCAGACTCGGACTCACCCTTACACGTGAAGAACTAACCCTAAGCCCATTCCTCGTGATGCAGCCTTATACGCAGACCTAGATGTTCCTGGGGACATCTACCCCTGACATCACTGCAGGTGACCACCCCAGCGAGTGTTAAAATTGATACCCATTTGGTAAAATTCATACTGTGTAAGGTTCCATACTGTTTACAATTGTGGAAGCCATATGCCCAGGCCGGCCATTTCAATTCTAGCTTACTGCTGCCAGATCCCTTGATTCTTCTGGCTGTGGGACAACAGAATAAACCTGTCCTCATGATAAAGAACACTGTCATTATCCTGTGTATACTAAAGAGATTAGGGCTTGGAGGGGTAGGGACATGAGAGCACCCAACTTCAAAACACCTTTGACGTGCTGTCCCCAGAAATGCACACCAAGTTCCCTAAAGGGGCTGGAGAGATGGTTCAATGGTTAAGAGCACTGGCTGCTCTTCCAGAGGTCCTGAGTTCAATTCCCAGCAACCACATGGTGGTTCACAACAATCTATAATGAGATCTGGAGCTCTCCTATGGCGTGGGAGCATACATGAAGGCAAAATGTTGTATACATAATAAATAAATCTTAAAAAAAAAGAAAAAAAAAAGACTCGCTCTGACAAGACTAGAAAGCAGACCACACCCCTGGGAGAGCCTAGCCCCGAGAGCAGAGCTTTGCAGTACTGTTCTCAGTAACAGGAGCACCATGTTGTCAGCTGCTTCACTGAGGGTTCACTCTACACAGGCACACTGCGGTCAGCAGTTACGTTCCTGCAAACTCACTGCGAGGAGCACGGTTCCTATCTCCAGTTTACTGCTAAGGACACCAACTCAGGCAAGCACTTCACTCGCCTGGCGAACTACAGATCCGGGGGTGAACCTAAGCGGTGGAATTCTAGGGCCCACCCTCCCACTGTATTTTAAGTTTAAAGAACTGGAAAGAGAAAAGTGTTTCACAAGGCAGAAGTTCCCCAGGAAAAGCAGCAAAGATAGGCCCTTTCCCTTGGCCAATAAGAGAGGCAGGGTCTCACTGACCCTCCAGAGGCAGAGGTATGCACCCAGAAATGAACACATCGAATATGGAGCATCTACCTGTCGCTAATAGCTGACAAGTGACACGAAATGCACAACCACAGGACAGACCACAGAACTCTGCAAACAGGATATGGGTGCACCTTCCTGAGCGAGCACCACCCACTCCCCAGCTGCCCTTCTAGATTTCAGTGTGTTTTGATCTCTGTGTTATCACAAGCTTGTTGCCTGGCTCACCAGCTGTCTTCTGTTTTTTTTTGTTTTGTTTTGTTTTTTTAAGAAAATGCTCAAGGAACTTGTGGCCGGACACATCACTCCACCTAAATCATAAAGATAGGGTGGGTGGAGACCCAAGACTCACTTGCAGATAGCAGCAGCCATGGAGGAAAAGGAAAGGTTTGTGCTGGAAGCAAGCTACAGAGGGAAAGAAAAGAAATCCAACCCCATCTGCTTGCTAGAAGGGTCTCCTGCATTTCAGCCTTGCTGGGACACCCCCTGCCATCACAAAGTCACTTCTCAGGAGCCAGGGCTAGAGATACCACTCACTGTAGGATGGTGCTTCCTCCCTAAGAGGCCCATTGCTGTCACTGTCTTAGGGGAAAGGGTTCCAAGTTCAGGACACATGGAACAAAAAAATGACAGAAACACAAGAGTAAATGCTGCCTTATGAGGGAATTCCCAGCTTCCCCTGCTCACCATATCTTCTGAGGAGCAAGGAAGGGCTTTCTGAAGCTCACTCAGCCCATGGAGATAAACAGTGAATCCCACAACTGACTACAGACAGAGGTTAGTGTCAGGTGCCCACTGCAGGAAGCAGGAAAGCCCTCAGGCGACTCAAAGCCTGGAGCAACAGGGCTCCTTGTCCTGTTTCCAGCCAGACCTGGAAAACTTTACTGCATAATCAAGTGACCACAAGCACAACCCAAAGGTGGGAACGCAAGTGTGTCCCCCATGGGACTGCTTTCTCATTCCGTGGCATTGCTCTTTCATCCCATTCCACCACAAACAAAGGCGTCTCAGGCACGACAATGGGCTACATACATGGCCTCCAAATAAAACGGTTCGACTAAAAACCTCACTCTTGATTCCCAAAAAGAGACACAGAACACAAGCATGGAGCTCTCTCTGCATGAAGATCAGCAACTCTGAGGACCCCAGATCCCTCCCACTGACCGTACTACTTCATTCCCACTTTCCCACAGTCAATAAAAATAAGACTTCCAAAACCAGTTCTCATCAGTCTGGAAATTAAGAAGGCTCAGCCTCCCCTCCTTCTCTCCCCTGTTTTCTCAACAGTCCTAGCTAGCAATACCTCAAGGAGCCTGCTGTGATCCTATGAGCTCCCAGGAAAAAAGACCATGGTCTCCTCAGAGACTCCAGAACAGGTACAACGACAAATACTGTGGCATGTGATGTGCTGAAGTTTCCAGTATTAGCTGAGCAAACAGACAGTCATCTAAAACAAACCCAGAGAAGAAAGCTCCAAGAACTACAACACACAGTGACTTTCAGAATTCAAACAGTAAAGATGCAAGAACAGCCAGGTCTCTCCAACGACAAGGGCAAACTGCTGGCTCAACATGGAAGGCCCTGTGGGACAGATCTTCAGTCAGGATTTTCAGCATGCATGCAATGAGCATCTCTCTGCAACCATGTGCATATAAGCCAGATGACCATGTTATCTGCCACAGCCACATCACTTCTGGAGTGGATAAGGGCTCTGTTAGTAACCACACCTGAATTAATCAGTCAAGCCAGGAGAAATCTGAAGACCGACCTTCTCTGCAGAACACTTCCTTGCTTCTAAAAATCAACCTTACCACTTTCCCATAGAGTCTAAGCCACTGATCAAATGTTGTGTCTCTCCTAAAATTCACCCTTTTTGAACCCTAACCCAAAATGCAATGGTATTTGGAAGTGGGACATACTCAGAGTAGAGCCCTTCTGATAAAATGCACACCCTGAGAGAAGGCCTGGAGGAAAGCCATGTCAGGATACAGCAAGAAGGTCAGCTATAAATCTGAATGTAGGCCCTTCCTAACACTGAACCTGCCAGTACCTCCATCTTGGCCTTCTCAGTCTCCAAACTACAAAATGAATATTGGTCACTTGCCACTCAATATCTAGTAGCCCAAACTGACAGCCATTCACACATTTCTGCCCATTTCTCCTCCATTCACCAATTAGATTCAGTGTTGGATGGTTTTATATCAATTTGATACAAGCTAAAACAATCTAAGAAGAGGGAACCTCAATGAAGATCTTCCACGGGATAGAAGTTATGGAAGGGACTGCGGGACATTTTCTTGATTAATGGTTGATGGGGGAAGGCCCAGACCATTGTGCGTAATCCTGTGCTCTGTGGGGGAGTGGGGTGGGCTAAGCAGGCCATGGGAAGCAAGCCAGTAAGCAGTACTCTTTCATGGCCTCTGCATCAGCTCCTGCCTCCAGATTCCTGCCCTATTTGAGTTTCTGTCCTGACTTCCTTTGATGATGAACAGTAACATGTAAGTATAAGCCAAATAAACTCTTTCCTCTTCAACTTGCTTCTGGTCATGGTATTTCAGCACAGCAATAGTAACCCTAACAAAGACAGACAGATCCCAAAGCTCCAGGCTGAGCCCTCTGTGGACTCTTATCTCATCTTTATACTCTACCACGGCTTAAGCTAGCCCAACACTTCAACAGCAGATGAAAGGCTTCTGAGGATGGGACCAATAGAGAAGGCTAGCCCAAACCTGGGACAAATTCTCTGAGTACTAATGAGACTGAAAGTCTCATGCCACTGGATAGCCATAACCACAGACATGTTTGAAGCCACATCAATATACCATCCTGGGAGGCACACACAGGAGGCATCTATACATATCTCACATGGATATGCTGATACCTGCACACAGACACAGTGCCTACACTGTACGGGCTGGCTCACTTTAGTGTCAGAAGGTAAAGATGAGAACATTTGCGTTCACAAGCGAAGAACATCCCACACGTCACGCAGTTCTAGTCAACATCAAGATCTTACTTTCTCCACACGCCTGCAAAAACCTAAGGCCACCGTAGTGCTTGAGATGCTGCATTCAGCCACCACGAGAACTCGGTTTTATTTCCATGTGTTTATCCACAAAGACACATTCTCCTACACTTCTTTAAACACACTCATAAATATGCTCACAGGAAGTTGCTCAGCCCTAGAATTCAAAATGAAGAGACAGCGCAGTGAGTTCTCATGTGTGTAAACAAATGCCGAGGCTTTTGTCCATAATATGAGAAACTATTTTTAACAGAATGCTTTAGATTCTCTATAGCAGACTTACACGCAGACTTTCAAAGCCGACCATTCTTTCTCTGCAATAAAACCATCACCATCTCAGTACCCTGGGACTTTTGCTTCCTCTTCCTGCTCATCTCCTCTGTACAGCGAACACATGGGCTAGGTATGACTAGGTATGATAAGGCATGACTGCGCTAGCCAACGACACTGTGTTACCGTAGATGTCGAGGGAAGAGAGGGAAGAGAGTTCTAGTTTCAGATATATACTAAAGAGCTTAGGTCCTGCGTGACCCAGCAGCTTCAGCATGTTTTATAAAGTAAGAGGACTGGGGGGAGATCTCAGCAAATAAGACTACTTAGTAGGTAAGAATGAGAGCCTGAGTTCAAATTCCCAACACATTAAAAAACCGGATGTGGCCATACATATACCTGTATCCGAGCATTGCAGGGTTGTGGTTGGGGGAGATACAAGTGTGTTGCTAAGCTTACTGGCTGCCAGGCTAGCTCCAGGTTCAGTAAGAGACCCACTGTGGGGAGTGACAGAGCAGGATTTCTAGTTCCTCCTCTGGCCTGCATACGTACACACACACACACACACACACACACACTCTGACTGTACTCTTTCTAGCCCTCTCTCTCCGCTCCCTGCCGCCACTCTGTCTGTCTCTCTCCTTCCCCCTCTCCCTGCATTCCTCGATCCCCCTTACACACACACACACACACACACACACACACACACACACACACAGCTGTGAGTTCTCTAAAGCACCATCCCACATTCAATTCAATGTTAATTGTTGAAAGCACCTCCCTGGGCTATATCACCACAGTGCCATATTCAGAGACAGGGTTGGGTATGAATTTATAGAGGATGATCAAGTGAATCGTCCACACATAAAAAGCAATTTATCTCCATTTAAAAAGCCACGTTGATCCACATGACGCTAGCAAGAGCGTCTGACAATTATTACTCTGAAAGGGATATAAATAGGCCATTTTTGAATCAGTCAGCTATGTGCTCTGTTCTCCACCAAGCACATGCGTGCAACATGTTCCAGACAGCACACACAAACTGCTCAGTTTCTAGTAGAAATGGACTAGAGGGGAAACCAGAGTCTTATTAGAGTCACAGATCTCAGCCACCAAGTGTGAAAGAGGAAGTGCACAAAGAATTGTAACTTAGGGGCACTGAAAGCAAACAAGTGTCCCCTGGGCACATCAAAGGGGATGCGCAAAGCCACGTGTGGCTTTTATGTTATCCTAAACTGTATGGAGCTGCTCATGGATCAGAGAAGGAACCACGTCCCTGTGGGCACTCTCCTGCAGTCCCCTTGCCCTTGAGTGCTTGTGTACATGGGTAGTCTACGGAACAGCTCTGGGGAACACACTCTGCACTTCCTATGCTCTGGAGGGAAGGGGTGCCTAAGCCTGAAGCCTGAGGCAAGGCTAACCTCAGGAAATCAACACCAGATCTCCCTCCCTTTCTCCCCAGAAGGGTGGTTTAGGGCCTGAACTCCTCCCCCACATACACCCACACATCTCCCTAGAGGTACCTTCAGGAAGCCTCAGCTCCAGGATGGCTGACCCGGCTGGGCATGGGGAGAAAGAGACAAGCAGTTCCCAGGGACTCCCAAGTCAATTCTCTGGTGATGTTTTCAAGTACTTAGAGGCCAAATGGTGAACGTATAAAATATGATCAGAGGATTTTTTTTCTTATGTGAGTTGGCCCAAAGCACTTATCAAAAGATACTATCAGTTCAAATCTAGCTGGACATGTTCTCAGAGTGCTGGTCACAACGTGGTGACAGAGCACACCAAGGTACCAAAGGTCCTTACCCTGTGATACTGAGGGTATCCCCAGGTCAGCCACAGTGCCAGCGTGCAGTGTGCTGGTGAAGTAGGCTAATCTCATTTGCTATGGCATGGCCCTTTAAAAGGAGCATTCTCTATATTTCCTGCTCGAAACACAGCAATCCATCCTACTTATCCATGCTTACCACTGAAGCTGAAAACTGTCTGCCATTTCCCCTGTGTTTCGGTAAAACTAAAACATAACTATCTCGGCTTTATCATCCCCCGCTCTGCCGTGTGTGTGAGCGTGTTTGTGTATGCATGTATGTATATGCATATACATGTCTCTGCGTACACACAGGTATTTAGGAAGTCCAAAGGTTGAAATCAGGAGTCTTATTTATATTTAGAGAGAGTCTCTTACTGAGCCTGGAGCTCATCAATTCAGCTAGACTGGTTGGCAGGTGAGCTCCCATGATCCTCCTTTCTGTTTCCCCAGCACTGGGATGACAGACACACACAGGTGCACCTGGCTTCTGTACGGGTTCTGGGTATCACATTCAGGCCATCATGCTTGCACAACAAGTACTTTACCAACTGAGACATTTCCCATGCTCCTCTTTCAAAAAGAAATTTATATCATGTATATCATGTGTCTGTCTATCTGTATCTGTGAATCTGTATGTATAAGTATTCGTGTACCATATGTGCACTGGTGCCCATGGAAGCCAGAAGAAGTCATACTTTCCCTGCGGCTGGAATAAAGATGGCTGTGAGCTAACCAACATAGATTCTGGGAGTTAAACTTGAATCTTCTAAAGGGCAGAAGTACCGTGAGCCACTGAGCCATCTCTCCAGCTCCATTTTTTTAATTCATTAATGATTCACCTTTTCTAAGACAAGTCTGATCATACGTGTCCTTACCACATCAGACATTTACAGATGGTTACTGAAAAATTACCGGATGATGGTCTGTGCCACCGCATGGAACTGTTCCTTATAATTCTATGCTATAAACTCCTAACTGCATAAACACACAGAATTTGTTATTACTATAAAACTCAACTTACAATAAAACTAACCTGACACAATAAGATGTAGAAAAAACAGAGCAAATGGCAATTAACTTTCACGGTAGGAAGTATACTACATGAACTAACTGGAAAAGGCTCTGTTTTTTCTAGGAAGTCCCAAATGTCCTGACGTTGCTGCCACGTGGAGTGCTGTCAGACACTCTGGTAATGTAGGCCTCATCTCAAACTCACTAACTTGCTCATCAAACAATCTCTAATGAAATACTTAATTCAAGCACCATCATCAATAGATACTAACGACACTAGGAGAAAGGTCGATGGGGACACTCACAATGAAGGATCCAGCTGTCGACACAGAAACCCAATGATCAATGTTCACATTGCCCTGAGTGACAGTCGGAGACTGTCTTGGGATGATGCAACAGGAAGCAGATGTCCCTGTCCAAAGAGCTGACCACCAAACCCAATGGAGCAGAGGTGCTAAGAGCCAGTTTACAGACCCACAAGAACTAGTGGAACAAGTTTTCAAAGCAAACTACAGTACAATCCAGGAAGTGGGCCACTCTACTAGATGAGTGACCTGCTTTCCTCAACAAGCCAGCAGCACAAGGAGGAAGGTGCTGAGGACCAACAGCTGTGCTGGACTTGAAGGCCTTAAGAGGAAGAACCACCACGTGCAGACCGTGACATTTTAAAGATTTGGCTTCAAAGAAACCAGGTGTAATATAGCTACTATCACACTGTTTAGAAATGAGGCCGGTGTTAAGACCTTGACAAATTCAACAGATTTCTGGGCTTGCCCAAGTCTTGCTAGAGTTTTCAGTTGATAGCACCCTCAGCCATCCCTCAGGCAAAGGGCAGGGCCTAGCAACAGAAATAAACAAAGAAGTGCGTGCTTTGCCCAGCTCAGAAAGAGAAGTCTCTGAGGTCAGAAGAACGCAGGACAGGCCTGGGGATGCCCCAAGAGGAAACTTGCAGATCTTCCCACCCAGAAACTGTTGCAAATAAGCCCAGGGTTTTACCTGGAACTTACTCTTGTAAAAAGTGGAAAGTCGGTGCTCAGAGCAGAGAAGTCAGACCTGAAGTGAGCAGGGCACTGCACGCTGAGAGGACGGAGACAAGCGATGCCCACACACTACTTAGGATTTTATATCTTAAACAAGCGCCCACTCTACTTCTCTACTTCTGGATGGGGGAGGATGTGATTTCGGTCTTTTCACAATTACAGAGTCTAGCACCATACCCACTAATCTCTTTTAAGGAAGAAAAAAAAAGCAGAGTCCTGCAGTTCAAACAAGATAAGTCAAAGGAAAACTTTTTAAATTAAAATTGTTAATTTTTTTCTTCTTAAAACAGGGCATTCTAAAAAGAAATGCAGGGTTTTAGTTGTGACTTTGACCTAGTAAACTAGATTACATGGTAACATCCTAGAAGATGAAAGGCATATTACCTTTGAAAAGTTAGTCTATGAATGATACAATTTCATCCTTAGGACTTTAGAAACATATGGAACTTGCAAAGAGTGTCTTACCAGAAAGCAAGGGTGAAATCTAGGTGTAAAGTGTGTCCTTATTGCAAACAGCTCCCTGCTGTACAACAGCCATGGCTCATCAGTGCTTACCCCAGATAAACACATGTGACCAGCCCTTACCAAGCTTACTGGTATGAATGAGTTGTTGAAAATATCTTCCACAATTTAGAATACTTGTGATACATAAGGAATCCTTCTTCAATACAGGATATGAACTCTTCTAATAGGAATGTTGCACAGATTAAAAAAAAAACAACTGTTCAAATATGCAATTGACATAAAGATGAGAAAATACATCAATATCTAATGCAATTACATAATCATCTTTAAAATGTATGATGCCTAATTAAATTCCATCCACTAATATAGTTAAGTCATAAATAGCCTCAAGATACTTCATACAAAAATGTATTTCTGGTAAACACCACATTTAAAACGTAGCTCAAGCATGCAAGCTCTGCCTAATGGCATAATTATGTGCTTTTAATGTGGTGCCGCTGATGCATGCCTAAGGAAATTACCCCACGAAAGGACCACTTTAAGATGCCATGATCCCCATATGGTAAAGCCAAACTGAAAATTCAGAACAAACATTTTCTTAAAGCTATAACTTCAGATTTATCCGCAAGCCTCCTTCCCTACTGGAAGTCTCCCCTCCCTGAAGTGAAGATGTACAAGCTTTAAATACGGGCTCAGAGGAGCTCGGCAGCAAGGTGAGGAGGCAGGTCCGAAAGGACAACCTCTAGACAAAGCCTAAACTGGATCCTAGCTTTATCACCCTGGGCGAGCTTTTTAGTCTCTCGGCATTCTAGACTCCTCCTTGGTCAAGCACTAACTACACAACCACCCTCATGAAATCTCTTAGAAGATCACAAAAGACGACAACATTAACAGAGCCATGCCTCGGTGAACACTACCATTTTTATTAATGCTGTCTTAAGGTACATCCCAATGATGTTTTTCCCATCAGCACAGAACACATCCATCTAAGAAAGGCCAAGAATGCCCCTTAAAAGTATATGAATTATGAAGCCAGGTGGCAGCGGTGGTACACACCTCTCTTTAACCCTAACATTCTGAAGACAGAGGTAGGTAGGCAAATCTCTAAATTCAAGGCCAACCTGGTGTACAGAATGAGTTTCAGGACCCTCAGAGCTACACAAATCCTGTCTCAAAAAAGACAAAAACCAACCAAACAAAATGGAATATGAATTATGAAACAATGAATAAACCTCAAAAGCTTTATGTAGCTGAACAAACCCAACCCAATAGGCTATTTGTCCAAAATTTCTGGGGGGAGAAAACCTATGGAGACAGAAAGCAAGCTGTGGTTGCCTAAGGCTGAGGATGGAAATGGGAACTGATTGCATAACCTAAAACTGAACCGGGATGATGGCTGCCGAGCCTAAAAATTATGAAAAAATATGAACTGGATGTTGACAATAGGTGAATTCGATGAAATGTAAATTATACAGAGTATACTGTGAAAACAAAGAATACAACAAAGGCGTATTTCCAAAGTGTTCACATGAAACTTCACACCCATCCGCCATCATCATTCAGAGTTAAGACAGAATAGAGCAAAAATGAGATGAAGAGGCTGTAATTCCGCTGACTTCTAATCCCAACTCCCAGCCTCTTCCAGGACAACTTCTGTAATCTTTGTCTTCCTCGTCTGTGATACAAGAATAGACTGGCTTCAGAGGTTAGTGCATTATAAATAGAATCCTCACCCAGTCTTTCTTTTCCAGCAAATGGCATTATTGTTCACCTGGTGACTTGGATCTCATTAGTAGATGTTGCTCATGATTCTTTCACTAGCCAATACCAGTCCAAATCATTAGCCAGTCGCTATGGCCCATCTTCAAACTATACCATCCAGCTCCCTCTCACCAACTGCATGTAGCCGCTAGAGCATCTCAGGTACACACAAACATCTACTTCCATTGACCTTCCTGCGTCTCTGTTGGACCCTCAGAAGCCACCACTACTCTCCACAGCCAGAGAGACAGGCAGAAAATGCACAGCCATCTCTCCCACCCCTGCTCAGGATGCTTCCATGGCTTCTGTATCAGCCAGTTTCCTCACCATGGGACCTCATAGCTCATCTCAAACCCTTCCTCTTGCCTGCCCACCTGGCTCCATCCTCATTAGCCTTCCTGTGCTTCCTTCTATAGCAAGCTCCCAAGGACCTCAAGCCCTTCACTCTGCTCAGACTAACTGGAGTGCGTTACAGACTTGTTCAAAACTCAGAGCAGGACCCTCACCCTCTTAAGGCACCACTTCCTCTGCAGCAGGTTGCAGCCCACAACCAGACTTGCTTCCTTGGCATATGGCCATAAGAACTACCTCATCTGTGTATTTATTTACTGTCAATAAGTCATTAGCACACTAACTCCAAACGAGTGGGACTTTGGTCTGTTCCATCCCCAGACCCTACAGTCTGCAATATGGACTGGTACAAACCAGCATTCCTTAATGCTAAATGAACAATTTCATAAAGCATTTAGTCTACTACACAGGACACTACCAAAAACTGTGAGTTGGTAATAATTACATTGCCAGTATTTGCATTTGTTGCTATTATTGTATTTTACAGATAGGAATATAGGATCCTTAACAGCCTACGTCGAACTTTAGTCTATGATGCTTCCAGTTCTGTGAGCACAGGATAACTGAAGAGGGGACCATCACAGCAGGACCTACAGGAAGTGCAGAGTGTCTTCCTCACCATCCCAGTCCTGCTCCTGACACCATCTCCTAAGGAGTGACCTGTGTTCTGAGACCCCTGGGGCATGCTCTATCCGCAACAGCTGACAGTCACAGGGTAGGTACATCATGGAGTATAAAGACATGAAGGTAACAGTGATCTCCACTTACAAAGGAGGAAGCTGAACAGCTTGTCTCAATCCATGTACTAATTTAATGTAAGCCTGGCTGTAGCCGAGGCTTCTCTCTTCCAAGCTCACTGTATTACTCTGTGCAACCACAGAGGAAAAAGAAAGGGAGAAGGAGCGAGACAGGGAGGGAAATGGAGCCTTGGAATGAACTTTTGTCACACTTAAGCCCTCAGTTGTCACAGTTGTATCTATTTCAAATAGCGTCAGTGTTTTAGGGGAAGAACATTACACATTTACATAGAGACATCCAAATTAACATTCTTGACTTTGTCCAAGACACAGGGGTTTTTGTATCTCTATCTTGGACACTCATAAACAACCTGTGCTCACCTAGACTGTGGGGTTTATGCCATGAGTATGCAAGTCTTATAAACTTAGCATCCGTCAGGCTCAGACACCTAAAAACCCGAGGCTTCATTTCCACTCTCAGAGCGTACACTCTGAACATCGACGTCAGGGTTCCACAACCTTCTCTCTCACACACCTCACTACGACACTTCAGGAAAACAGAACACAACATGGAATGTCTAATATCACAACAAGGTTATCCTTAAAACTCTCCAGGGACCAAGATGAGACAAGAGGCCAGATGAAGAGGGGGACCGAGTCCCCGGCCCCTCCGGGCACCCTGTACCAGCACGTGACACGCTGCCTTACTAAAACTCAGTTTCCAAGACTGCAGGTGAAATGCGGGTTCCAGTTCCTACCCATTTTAATTTGCCTTCTTCACCACTGAGTGCCTGAAGTTCTTGATGTATCGGGAGATGAGTCCTCTTTAGCTAAATGCCCGGCAAATCATCACTGACTCTGAACGCTGCCCTTCCACGCTGCTTCGTTTCCTCTGCTGTGCTAAGGCTTGTGCTTAAACGGGATTTCCATTTGCTTTTGAGTTTTTTATGTTCTGTCTCATATCCATAAAACCACCTCAAAGGGCAACGTCATGAGGGCTTCCTGTTTTCCTCTAGAAATTTTGCAGGAACAACAGTTCTGGACAAATGTAGTATACACGGATGGAAATTCAATGGTATACTACAACCTTAATGAACCCGGAAGGGGTCAGGCTAGTGAAGACAGCAAGTTGCAGAGGGGCCAATGCTGCATGGTGACATTCTGTGAAGTATCTAATAATCAGGTTCACGGAGTCCAAGGGAAGGACGATGGTTGAAAGGGCTGAGCAGGAGGGAGATGGGGACTTCCCAACCAACAGTCGTGACGTTTCAGTCAAGCAATCGTCCAGATAGCAGCTGTCCAGGGTCACACCTGTGGTCAGCAACGACGTACATGACCCAGGTGTCCTCCTGTCTCTGCCTCCCAGGACCTAAACTGCAGCACACACTGGATCTGAACTCAGGTCCTCATGCTTGTGTGGGAAGAGCTTTACCAACTGAGCCCTCTCTCGGTGCTCTATAATGAAAATATTTCAAGTCTTTTTAAAAAGCCATCAAACTATAATCTGTATTCTACCTTGTTGTAGAGCAGACTTAATAATTCACTCTTAGGAAGCTTACAGAGGCTCAGCAAATTCCCTACCTAAAGCTTTCTGCACGTCTCATGACCAGCAGGGCTTAATCAGCTGCAACCCAGGGCATGCGGATTGAGGCTTTCCTCCTTAATCCCTGCAGCATGCTCCACCCGCACTCCATGTCTGCCAGTGTGGACTGAATACCACTGTCACCAACACCAACTCACATCTCCCTCGTGATCTCACACGAGTGTGTCACACACGCACCCCACTACAGAGGGCAGACCAACTACAGGCCCGGGTTTACACCTTTACACATCTTTGGTAGGGCTGCCCTGTGTTCCTCTGAAACACAGCCCTCCTGAAACTATCCCCTCTCCCTTCCTGTATCCCAGCCACGTTTGGGAATACCCTGAAACCACTCTCTCACTATTTTCCTGCAAACTCCTCTGGTTATCTCTTCATCTGTAATAGAATTTCCAGAAATGGGGGAGGAAACACAGCTGCAGCGGGCTGATCTCTGTGTATCACTGATATTTGTCTCTCAGAATCCCTGCAGGTCAGGACACCCACCGTGCCACGGCAACAACCCAACTTCGCAGGCTGCTGGCCCTGAGGCTACCTTCAGTGAGGACAATGAAAACATACTGTGAAATCTCTCAGTCACTCAATTCTGCACTAGAAACTGTTTCAATATATCAGTCAAATTATAGACAAAACACAGCAGCCCCCTGTTAATTCAGTTGGCCCCAGTGAGCAGGCCCTGGGCAACTATACTCTCGGCTCCAAGTGCCTGCCAGGCCACACCAGACTTCACATGGTTAGGAACTTAATCCCATCCTGCCCTGTGGTTTCCATCATTCTATCTAAAACAGCTCAAATAAAAAAGGGCTACTTCCAGCTTCAGCTCTACAAGTAACAGCCATTAACAATGTGGGGTCCCTTTGTACAACTCTTAAAGTACCTCCCTTGCCTACCCTGCTATGAGGGCCTAGTTGCTCCTGTCAACTACAATAAATTCGGTGCCTGGCCCCTAAGCACCTACCTAGACAAAGCTTCCCCAGCCACCTCAGAAAGTCTCCATCCATTTACCACGTCTAAATGGTAACCTAAGCCAGCTTTCCAAATCACTGCATTTCACAGCTGAGGCTCAGACCCGTGATAATAGGTGAAAGAAAGCAAGCATCCGTTCCTTTAAGGGCATTACCACAAGTACTCGGGGTGAGGAAAAGTTCAGATGGGAAAGACTCAGCACTTCTCCACAGGAAGGAAAAGAGAAAATCATACATTGCTTCAAGCAGGAAAAGCAAGAACAGGCAAAGATTAGACAGGGGGAAAGAGACAAGGAAGTGGGAAATTCTCAGGGGATCATGCCAAAGTTAGGCACAGCTATGGATGCATACAGTGACCTTCACTCCAGCTCAGTACGAAGCCAGTGAGCCCCAAAGCAAGACAATTTCTCCCTGGCACTTTTTCTAGACTCAGCACATATTTCTAGAAATTGGGATTTCCACAAATGGCTGAAAATCCAGCCCTCTTTGAACCAAACTCCCAAGCCCAGTTTCTAACAACACTCTTAACAATGAATTCTAGAGAGCTGAGACACTGAAACCCTGACAGTCCTCATCCGTGGCCCACTTTCGGTGAGAAGTCTTCTACCCCTCAGTCATTGCAGGAAAGGCAGTGAAGACCCTCCCTCCCTTTCTCCCTCCCTCCCTCCCTCCTTTCCTTCCTTCCTTCCTGCACTTGCAGCATTTGCATTTTAGACAAGAGCCAGAGCAATGAGTGGATGAGTGACAGCACCTGGCTCCCGCAGGTCAGGGACACGATTTCTTGAGCAGGTCTCTCAACTACAAAACAAGTCTTTCAACCACTTCAGGAATGGACTCTCTGACCCTGATACTGGACGCTCCAACAACAGGCTC
Organism: Microtus oregoni; assembly: GCF_018167655.1. NCBI lineage: Eukaryota > Metazoa > Chordata > Mammalia > Rodentia > Cricetidae > Microtus > Microtus oregoni. Next base: position 20,976,857 of record NW_024543094.1, read on the forward strand.
TCATCTGGCATGGCAACAGAATAGAACTTCCAAACTCTGACCCGAGCTCTAAGTTGGCTGTTGTTCCCACACTGTCCAAAGTTCCACAGAGGAGGTGGAAAATAAGAGCTGGGCATGCTGCTCTTTCCTCCTGGGCTTTCTTCAGGTTCTATTACGTAGCAAAGGGCCAGGACTAGGAGAGCATCACGGATGACTACAGAGGCTATGTGTTCTGCCCTCATCTAGGGGTCACTACAACCCTGCAACTACTGAAAGCAAGTGTGCTTGCAGATTAAGGAACCCCAGAGTACAGATGCAAACTCCAAATGGGAGGGAGAGCAACCAAACCGTGAACCTGAGAGCACGCGGCCACAACTTCCTCCTCGTGACGTCTCCTGGCTTCAAACCCATTGCATCATCTCCTCAACCCTGCTTCTAAAAGGCTGTCTCAAAGGCTTCGTTCTACTTGGAATATTAAAGAATTCAAAGATCAAACTTTTTACAAGGGGAAAATAAAAGTAATGACAGACATGTCCACTGGTCAAATATAGAGCTGAATGACTTTTCAGACACTCAAACTACACAGGGGAAGCTGGTTTTCCTTTCTCAACTCAAACTGTCTGAAGCATGCATGGATGCATCCAGAAAACCACTGCCATTCTTTCTACAAAGCAGCTCTTTCCGTCACGCAGGTCTCATGAACCTCAGAATTTTCTAAAATCGTTTATTATTTCATGTGCATGAGTGTTTTGCCTACATGCCTGCAAGTATACCATGTGCTTGTCTGTTGCCTACTGAAGTCAAGGGTGTTAGATGCCCTATAACTGGATGTACAGATGGTTGTGAGCCACTATGTGGGTGTTGGGAATTGAACCCTAGGTCTTCTCCAAGAGCAACAAGTGCTCTTGACAACTGAGCCAAGCCTCCAAGTCCCAAATCTCAGAGTATTTTTAAAGTAAGAAGATTTATTTGCTTTTTAAACAGTCAGTCCCAAGCTACTCCTGAAATTCAAAGAATATATATCCACAGACATATGTATATGCGTGTGTGTTTACCTCTTTCCAGTAAACTGCAGAACACATTACTTTTCCTTCATCATCCCTCTCCCTTCTGAAAAAGTAGTTACTGGCAAGACTGAGAAAATATATTCCAAAACAAGTTGATGGTCTAATCCTCCGTGAAAGTGGCAAAGGAATATTGCAAAGTTACATTATTAAATGTCACACTTTAGACAAATACAAAGGTTAGGAAAGAGTAATGTGTTCATTTAGTCTCTCTCTCTCTCCCTCTCTCTCTCTCTCCACACACACACACACACACACACACACACACACACACTTCCCTAACACGAATGAAGCAAACATGCTTTCATCCTCACGATATGTTTGGGTGATGGCCACATGAGTGAATTCTTTTTTCTGGTTTTTTTTTTTTTGAGATTTTTCACAAATATAATCGTTATATAATTGGAAGTGTAAAGCCTGAAACTATAAACACTAAGAAATCTTCCCTTGACGGGCACCTCTGAGAGGTTAAAGGAACTTTAACAGCTAACACTTGCAAATGATAGAGGGGTGGCATGCTTAGAGAAGACCCCGGCCTCCCTGATAGCAAGGAGGCTCCTCCAAGGCAGAATGACAAGTCTAACATGCCTCATTCTGGTCTCCTGTTAGCCCCTTCAGGGTCGAACCCATTCTAACCAAATAACTCCGCTTAGCAGTCCCAGACAAAAATTTTTCTGAGAAGGGACTGGTGTGGCTGGTGTCTGCACTTCATTCCCTCAACCGGAGCCCTCTAAATTTCAAAGAGCTGGTACGCTTCACTTCCCGCACACATGTCAAAACTTGGCTCTGATGGATCCGATTACTCCCAGTCACCCAGAAATGTTTCAGGAGGCAATCACGGAACCCAGACAAAATAAATAGAGGGACTTCTTATGCGTAGACATCACCCAATCTCCTGGCATTGCCGGACTCAAAGCGGCACCGCCGCCGAGTCCAACACAGAAAAGTAACTTGCAGAAAGGAAACAGTGTCACCACCACCTTTCTAAGCAGCGCGACCCCGCCTTTGTCTGCCGAGCAGGGGCTGGCGTCGGGCCGCTGACCCCATCCTGCCGCCGGGGCAGGCAAGACTGGCATCTGGCCGCGCAGCCTTGCAGCCAGGGTCTCAGGGTCTGGGTCTGCAGGGCCGAGGATACAACAATGAGCAGAGCAGCAGCCCGGATTCCCCCCTCTCCAGGGGCCCCTCGGCCCCCAGCGCCCCTCCATCGGGGCCCCGCCCGGGCCCTGCACCCTCGACCTTCCCAGGCAGCGCAGGGCCACCCGGCTCCCCGGCGCCGGCTTGCGCCCGAAGGACCGCGAAGCCATTCGGCGCTGCTGGCCAACGACAGGGTCCCCCGGACCGGGGTCAGACAGGCGTCGCTGTATCCCCGCGGGCGGCCGCCTCGTAAGCCCCGCGTCTTTGTGTGTGAAGTAAGTGTGGAGCCAGCCTACCTCGCACAAAGGCGCGCTGCTCCCCGGCGCGCTCCGCTGCTAGCGGTGGTAGCCGGCACCTTGGCCGCCGAGGTGGCGAGAGGGCGGTTCCGACGGCGGTTGCAACGCCCCGACTCCGAAGCCCGTCCGGCTCTGGGCGGCTCTCACACCCCGCGGCCCCACGCGTCAGAATTAAGAGCCGGGGCGGGCCGGGGGTGGGCCGGGGCCGCTGAGTCACCACTAGACCACGCCCCATGCTCCAGGCCACGCCCCGAGTATCCGACCACGCCCCCCGAACCTTCAGCTATGGTTGGCTCTATGGACAGAGATGAATGCTCCAGGTCGTGGGTCGGGTAGCAGGGGCCTCTGTTGTGTTGTTTTACTTTGGTTAGCTTGGGGACCCCAGAAAGAACAGGAAGGTAGAAGGAAAAATTGTCACCTGCCTAATGGAAGGTGATAGATGCAAATTCACTGGGTCCACAATGTAAAACTCATTATGCACCTGCTTGTGTGTGCTTTCTCTCATCTTTCTGTCTTTGTAAGTGTGTGTCTTTTTTGTCTGTCTTTCTCTGTGTCTCTGTCCCTTGTTCTGTTTCTGTGTCTGTCCCTCTGTTTGTCTTTCTGTCTCTATCTTTCTGTCTCTGTGAGTCTCTTAAATCCTTCTGGGTGTCTCTGTTGCTTCCTTGCTCTGTTGTGTCTTTGTGTCTCTGTGTATCTCTGTCTTTGTCTCTCTGTGTTATCTCCTTCCTGTGTTCTCCTTCCCTCCCTCCTTCCCTCTCTGTTCTCTCTCTCCAGACAGTTGAATTCCTGCCAAATACTTCTGGAAGAAAACTCAGGAGTTTGTTATAATTACACAAATTCCCAGCCAACTGAAGACTCGGAACCCCCGACCCAGGTTTTCCTCCCCATCCTCATGAAAGGGTAGTTGGAGACTAAAGTCAACGAAGGACTGATTCTAATCTTTTTTTAAAATTCTCTTTAATTTTTTCCCCCTGGCCAATCCAAAGCTCTCAAGATTACCATGTACCTGAATCACAGCAGATACGAAAGCAGGACCTGACTCAGGGTGAAAAGAAGGCCAGTAGGTTGATGGTTCTATACTAATTTTCTTTGCAACAGATGACTAAGGATTTATTTAGTAGGAAACTTTTCTGACTCAAAGAGATTAGGTCATATTCACACAGAGAAAAAAATGCTCCCAATATATTTCAATGAGCAAATTACTTATTCCGAAGGTATCTTGCCCTACAGCACCTTCAGTCAGCTCCTGGCCATCCTCCCTGCCCAAGAGCCTGCTAAGCAATAGACTCGCTCTCCCCAGGACTTATATTACATCACATTAGTCTGAAATATGGCATGTAATAATAACTCTACAATATTTCTTTGCCACTTCCACATAGAGTTAAACCAACAACTTGTTTTAGAATACACACACATGCATGCTCACACACACATGCACACACGTAGACACACACATACACACACATGCACACATGTGTGCACACACGCGCACACACATATGCGCACACACGCACACACACACGCACGCACACACACAATCAGAGCCTTCCCAGGCTCAGCAGCATCTGCTCACACTTCACTCCTCCTCCCCCTGCTCTGCATGGTGTTTCTTCTCTCCATTATGGCTTCCTAGTCACCACCAGCACTTGGGATCCAGCCTAGATTCCTACGCCTCCCCACTGGTGTCAACTTTCTGACTAAAATGGCTAGCTGTCCCCTTCCCTATCGTGTGGAGCACCACACTTGCCTCCTGGCTCTGTTGCCACAGTATGGTAGGGCTGTCCAAACCAGTCCTGCCACCACTGTCACAGTGTCCCAGCTGCTTTCTGGGAGAACTTTTCAGTATAAATGCTCCGCTTCTGCTGCTGCCAAAATCTTTATTGTGCTGCTACTTTTGTTGCCACTTTGACAAAACCCCAGAGAGAAACAGGGAAGGGGATGTCTTTGGCTCACAAGTCTTTGTCCTTCCTGGTGGCTGCTGTATCTGATGCTAACTCCTGACGTCATGCCCAGGAGCAGAAATGAGGGCAAATAGAGCCTGGTACCAGTTATCATTTTAAAAACCCATCACTCTTAATGTGACTAAATGTGGGTGGCACTATTGCGTAGGCTGGGGTCTGGGACTACATAAAAAAGATAAAGAGAATGAGCACCAGCATTTACCTCTCTCTCCTTGATGCTTGCAACAGTATGAACCACCTGACACTCATGTCATGTGTCTTTAGCTATTTGCTTATGTGTCATCTTGCAAACCATCCTAACCATCATCCAAGAGGGCTCTGAAGGGGCAAGCTGAGCATAAATGTTCCCTGAAAGAATCCTTCCATATGTACTCTCTTGTGTTGTAAGGAGAGGAGCCGCTTGTTTGTCCTGGCCGCCCGGCTAGCTTACCCCTGAAATAACCACACAGAAACTGTATTAATTAAAATACTGCCTGGCCATTAGCTCTAACTTCATATTGGCTAACTCTTACATATTAGTTTAACTCATCTCCATTAATCTGTGTATCGCCACATGGCTGTGGCTTATGGGAGATTCTAACTGGTGTCCATCTCGGGCAGAGAATCCATGGCTTCTCTCACTCTGCCCTTCTTCCCAGCATTCAGTTCTCTCTTCTCTGCCTACCTACTGAGCCCAAAGCAATTTCTTTATTCATTAACCAATGAAAGCAACACATGAACAGAACCTCCTACACCACTTTTGTGCCTTAAATCTTCACTATGTCCCATACATGTGAGCCAATCATTCATTCCAAAAAACAAATAAAGTGTTCATTTTGAAATCATATGTTGGCGCCATGACTTTTAGCCATATTGGGTTCTACTGTCTACATCCATTACCTAGTACCTTATAAAATCATGTCAAAACTTAGTGTCTTAGAATAAATAGGATTTGTTTTCTCACAGTGCTGTGGTGGTATAGACAAGGTTCAGCTGAGACATCTCAATTCTGTTCCATGCAGCTTCCATTCGGCTCTGTCAGATGGAGGTCAGTCAAAGATTGGCTTGTCCTGAGTACTCTCAAAGTCCAAAGCTGACTAACACTGTCAGCTTGGACACTTCAGACCCCATTCACATGACCCTCAGCATGGTCTTTTAACAAACCACTGATGGCAGATTCTCTCTTCTCATCCTACCTTAAAATACACATGGTAATTCCGAGCTATTCTCTGATTGTAGACAAGTTCTTGAAATTTGATGGAGGCATTTCCTCAACTGAGGACCCCTCTTCCCAGATGATGCTGGTTTGTGTCAAGCTGACAAAACCAACCATCACACCAGTGGAAGGTAGCAGCCTCCAGGTATATTTCTATTTTATGAAAAGCCCAAAGTCCTTTGTCATTGTACACTAAACCCCTAAGACAGGTTCAATAATTTATCACTAGTCTTATGTCCTAAACTGATAGACCAATATAAATATTTGTGTGTGTGTGTGTGCGTGCGTGCATGTGTGTGTGCGTGAGTGCGTGTGATGGAGGAAGGTCATTGGCTAATAAAGGCACTGCCCTGGCCCATTTTATTGGTTAGAGGATAGGTGGGAGGAGTAAACAGAACAAAATGCTGGGAGGAAGAGGAAGTGAGCTCAGAGACTCCACAGCTCTCTCGGTAGCAGACGCCTGAGAGAGACGCCATGCCCTGCTCCCGGGAAGAAGCTCCGACCCAGGATGGACTAGGCTAGAATCTCCCCGGTAAGCGCACCTTGGGGTGCTACATACAGATGATTAGAGGTGGGCTAAATTAATATGTGAGAATTAGCCTAGAAGAGAATGGGCCAGGCAGTGTTTGGAGGAATACAGTGTCCGTGTAATTATTTCGGGGCATAAGCTAGCCATGTGGGCGGCCGGGTGTGGGGGACGCAGCCCTGCCGCCCCAAATACTACATATGGCGCCCACGTGGACAACTGAATCTACAGAAAGCCTGAAAAAGCTTGGGAAAGAGTAAAGCATGTTTTCTTGATAGTGACAATTTCTCGGATCTACTCTGCTTGCTAGAGGCAAGCAAGCGCCTCATCTGAGAGAGGCTTCCTGACTCAGCTTTAGCTGCAAAACCCTGCAGCTCATTAAGAGTTCCTGCCACGAAACACTTAAACGGTGTTGACGAAAAGCTGAACACATGCTTTTCGGTTTTCAGCCATAGCAGGAAAAAAGCTGCACCGTTTAAAAATGCCGGCTTTCTGGGCCATCCTGCCAGGGCAAACTCTGACTGTTTGAGGCAGGAGGGCCGGCTACCTAGAGAGGACTTGAGTGTTGTCTGTTGTAGCTCAGTTGCTGGCAGAGACCTTGAAATGCCATACAGTTGTGGCAGTAAACATGGCTACAGCCTGTATATCCGCCATGAGGCTGGAAAGCTAAGGAATGGACTGGATCTAGCTGGCAAAGCCACGCCTTTAGTCCTACTGAGATTGCTTGGTAAATTAAAGATTCATGTGGTCAGAAAAAGAGAGATATACAGTAAAGAGAGATTCAAAGACAAAGAAAATTTTTAAATGGTTTACAGTGTGTTAAAAATATATGCAGACTAAAAGTTGAAGTTCTTAAAGTAAAAAAAAAAAGGAAGAGAGTTGTTATGTGTGGTAGCACATGCCTTTAATCCCAGTGCCTAGAAGGCAGAGACAAAGAGATCTCTGTGAGTTCAAGGTGTAGTAGTGTACACCTTTAATCCTGAATGCCTGGGAGGCAGAGACAGGCAGATCTCTGAGAGTTCAAAGACAGCCTGGTCTACAGAGTTACTTCAGGTCAAAGATACAGAGAACCTGTCTCAAAAAGCAAAGAGTTAAAAGTAAAAATAAACAAAATAGAGGTTAAAACAAAGCTGCACAAAGATGGAAAATACACAGAGAATTTTGATACTGTATGCTATTATGCTCTCTTTGAATTGTTTAAATGCTGAGGAAGGAGAAACAGATTCTAAAAGATATTTATTTATAAATACTGCTGAACTAATCCAACATAGATATTATGAATTTGGATCTAAGGATATGATACTTTGGAAAGGAGTTTCTTATTTTGTTTTCACAGAGGATGAGACGCTGTTCATTTCTTCTATTCCGATTTGGTATGATGGACCACGCCCTCCTGAAGGGTTGGTGTGAACGCCTTCAAAAAATTGCTTCGCTCAACTGCCAACTGAGATGAAACTAGCACACAGGTTATACCATGAAAGACCAAATTAACGACGCCCCCATTCAGCAGGAAGCAGTTTGGAGAGAAATAACTGCGCCCAAATTCCCAAAAAATGTTTATAAATGTTCTTTTACATTTAAAGGGGGATATGATATAGATATGAATAATTTGCATTAGTATAGATTTTGCTTTATTGATAGCGATTTAAGGTCAATTTTGTTAAATGTATATGTATTTCTGATATTGATTAAGGTATTGTGATTGTGTAGTTCATTTAAAAATGTAATGTATATAGGTAGTTAATAGATAATCATAATAGTCAAGTTTGTAGTCATGTTAGTTAGATTTTCTAGATATATAGAGATATATTTTAGATAGACATTCTTCATGTCTTTCAAAGATTACAGAAGAGGACATTTAATGTTTTAATAACTGAGGACTTTTCATGACAATGAGACACTCTGCTCCTGGCAGCACCAATCTATTTCAAGAGGAAGATGGGCATCGAAGAGCCTCGTTATGGAGTTTTGATAGCCATTTGGGCAAGAAACTGCTCTTGCCTGGACTATTGCATAAACTGGACACAGAGAACCCGCAGAGAGAGGACTACTGAACTTGCCTAAGGTGAGATGATCTTTCGGGGTTCCTGATTCATGAAAGAGTCTGCGAGACATTCTGCAGGACACAACAGATAGTGACTGAATTGACTTTGAATTTTCCTGCTTTATGGAAATGTCTGCTGGATACCATGGGCCTAAAGGCTGAAGATGGATGCCCCAACGGTACAGAGGAACTTTGGGTGACTGTCCAGGCAGCGAGATGTCTCTGTCATTTCTAGAGTTTTAAAAGTTGCTTTTTTCTTGTTTGCTTAGGTAGTATTGTATCTTTCTGGAGTCTTTGATGGAGTTAAGAATAGTTAGTTATAGTTATAGTTTTCCTTAGTTATGATAAAGATTATTGTAACTTTTACTTGATAACTGTTTTGTTATATGTAATTTTGCTATGTTAAAGTTAAAGCTTTTTTTTTGTTTAAACCGAAAAAGGGGAAATGATGGAGGAAGGTCATTGGCTAATAAAGGCACTGCCCTGGCCCATTTTATTGGTTAGAGGATAGGTGGGAGGAGTAAACAGAACAAAATGCTGGGAGGAAGAGGAAGTGAGCTCAGAGACTCCACAGCTCTCTCGGTAGCAGACGCCTGAGAGAGACGCCATGCCCTGCTCCCGGGAAGAAGCTCCGACCCAGGATGGACTAGGCTAGAATCTCCCCGGTAAGCGCACCTTGGGGTGCTACATACAGATGATTAGAGGTGGGCTAAATTAATATGTGAGAATTAGCCTAGAAGAGAATGGGCCAGGCAGTGTTTGGAGGAATACAGTGTCCGTGTAATTATTTCGGGGCATAAGCTAGCTGGGCAGGCGGCCGGGGTGTTGGGAATGCAGCGCTGCCACCCTTATTACTTCATGCGTGCATATGTGTGTGTGTGTGTGTGTGTGTGTGTGTGTGCGCGCGTGCATATGTGTGTTTCCTATGTGGTAAGAATGAGAAGGAGGCTAAAGAACAAAGGCCTCAGATAGGATATAAGGTACGGCTGATTGGGTTCTAAGCCAGTAGATATCTAAAGTTCAATCTAGAGCACATTAGATAGCAAAATTGCGAAGCAAAGTCCTGGAGACTAAGTGGTTAAGAATACCACTCATACATACCTCAATTAAAACCCAGCCTGACTATGTTCTCTGCTAAAGAACTCAAAAAGATAATTCGAGATGTTGACAGGGTTTGTGGCTCACCCTTCACGCCCACCTGGTCATGGACCTTACGGTCCTCTTCTAAGCTCATTAAGATTGATGGCAGAATCACATGTGTTATGGTTGAAGCACCGAAGTCCTTGGTTTTTGCTGGCTGTCGTAAAGAGCCATTCAAAACCCCTGAGATCTGCCCACAGGCTTCAATGCAGAGCTCTTTCTAACATTAAACCAGCAGAGACTCGCCAAATTCTTCAGTGCTTCAAACCAGTGACTTCCATCTCAGCCTCTAGCGAAAGTCGAACCATCTCTCTGCCTTAAAGTCAACCAATAAGAGATCTTCCCTGCATCTTCAAATCCCATCACAACACAATATGGCTTGGATATGGTTTCAGTTGTGCTTTCCCCAAAACCTCATGTGCTGGGTGAGAGTGTAGCAGTGGGAGGCTGCAGACTACAGAGATGGAGCCTCAGGGGAAGTCCTCATGTCACTGAGAGCCTGCCTTCAAAGGAGATCCTGTGAGTCCAGTCTCTCTGGCTTCCTGCTACAAGATGTGATGACCTCTTCCTCCCACAAGTATCCCACGTTTTAACGATATCTACAATTAGTCCTGACAGAAATCAAACCAAGGCCATCTGATCTTGAACAAATTTTAGTGGCCAAACGCATGAGGTAAATAAAGCTTTTGTTCTTCATAAAATTAGACTGTCTTAGATACTTTGTTATGGCAACGAAAAACCGACCAATACGCAACAGTGTGCAGTTTAGCATAAGGTAGATGAACGAGAACAAGCATGGGTGCTCTACAGACCAGGAATCTTGTTTATTTTTTTGTTTTTTTGGGTTTTTTTTTTTTTTTTTTTTTTGGATTTTCGAGACAGGGTTTCTCCGTAGCTTTTTGGTTCCTGTCCTGGAACTAGCTCTTATAGACCAGGCTGGCCTTGAACTCACAGAGATCCGCCTGCCTCTGCCTCCCAAGTGCTGGGATTAAAGGCGTGCGCCACCACTGCCCGGCTCAGACCAGGAATCTTGGAGGCTACTTCAGAATTCTTCCCCTCAATTATGAACATGGGTAGATGGGTACAGAGGCAGACAGACATCTTTCAGTATAAAATTTCTAGAACTCAGGTCAGCAAGAAGAGTCAGTGGGTAAGGTGGCTGCAGCTAATCCTAACAACCCAGGTTTGATCCCTAGAACCTACACAGTGGAAAGAAAGATCTGACCCCTAACAGTTGTCCTCCGACCTCCACAAGTCCACCCGGGCACGCATGCACACAAAATAAATAAATAAGGTAAGATATTTTAGAAGGGGGCCTTGGGGAAGTATCTTGCACAGAGTTCAGCAGCTACTCAGGTAGAGCAGAAAACGCAGGTCTGAGAAGGCTTGTGCTGGGGAAACTAGTTGAATATGTTTCCTTCCAGTCACCCAGATTCCACAGTTCAGTAAGCAGTAGTTTTCACTGCGCCCTGCTGACCTGAATAATGAAAAAACAGGAAAAGGAAAACAAAGTTAAGAATATGTCACCCCAATTTTAAAGCTTAAATAGCATGGTGACGTGAATACACTACGTTCCACTTACTTTGATTGGGTGTTTGGCATAGTTATTATATAACTGTAACCCAATATCCTATCACCCTGGGACTTCATTCGTTTTTAGAACTCACTTGTGGAATAGTTTGTGAAAAGTTCTGGGGTTTGTCATGCAAAGACAGTACACCCATGCCTTCTAAAATGAATCGTGCTTAGAAGACACTAGTGTTAGTCTTAACTGTCAACTTGATGAAATCTAGAATCACCTTGGAAACAAATCTCTGGGTATGTTTGTGAGCAATTTTCTAGGCTTGATGAATTGAGGTGGGAGGATTCACCCTAAATGTGGGTTTTACTGTTCTGTGGCATGAGGTCCTGGGCTGACTAAAAAGAAGAAAACAAGCTGAGCAGTGACATTGGTCGCTCTCTGATTCCTGACTGTCGATGCAGGGGCTGCCACAAGCTCCTGCTACATGCCTTCCCCATAACAACAGATGGTACACCCCAAGCTCCTGATGCCTTCCCCATGATGACAGATTTGGTATACCCCAAGCTCCTGCTACATGCCTTCCCCACAACGACAGACGGTACACCCCAAGCTCCTGCTGCATGCCTTTCCCATGATGACGGACAGGGCACCGGAACTGTGAGAAAAAAATAAATCCTTCCTTCCTTAAATTGCTTCTGTCAGGTGTTCTGTCACAGGAAGACAAGTAGCTAATTCAGAAGGGATAAAAATGGCCTACATGAATCGACTTACATCCTATAAACCAGATGTGATAATCTGTTACATTAAACAATGTCTTCTGTGAGCAAAGGAATAGAATAATTTCATTAAATATGTTAATAGTATATTAGCAAAATATGCTAATAGCTAATATCTTAATAACAAGAATAAATATATTGTCCCAATAGGACTCCCCCATTACAGAACTTTTAACAAGCTCCCTGCCTGAGCTACATCTCATCCGCTGACTGAACACTTCATTGTTTCCAGAGAGCTGAATAACTAACTAATTTAGAAAGATTTACTATATGTATTTCTTCAAACACAATTTCCTCTGGAGGACACACTTGTCTTTATTGCTCGGAGTTTTAAAATCAGAGGGGCTCTGTAAAATCCTGGTGCAAAGATCTGAGTTTCACATCTTTTTCTTTACATAAATCTAAAGCCAGAAGAGAAGGATTTCCTGAGGTCTTCCTGTGTGTTTAAAATGGAAAAATCTGGGTTGTTTAAAAAAAAAAAAAAGATGGGCGGTGCTCAACTGCTCATCCTGTCAAAACCATTAGCGTGGTGCTCAACTGCTCATCCTGTCAAAACCATTAGCGCGGCTGCAGAGCGGAGGCTGAGAGATGAACGAACCGCTTCTGCGGCTGAGGACTGAAGCTCAGACCTCTAAATTCTTACTTCAAATGACTAGTCCTACACACATACCACAGTCTACATAGAAGTGTCTATGATCCATTCCAATTTATTTTTTTCTCCTCTTGACATTCATTGTAAATACATCTCTGCCAGCAGGAATATTCCTTGCAATGTTTGAATTGGTAATAACTAGCTGATTGTCCTCTTTCTTTGCTCACCTACCTTGGATTTGGTAAAATGAAGCAAGTCCATGGAGTGATATAGTGGAGGCCAGGATTTGATTCTTTAGACCTGTATTCAGGCTGAAGTTCTAGGCTCACCACTTTGGAGTGCTTGCTCAGAGCACAGAGCCAGAAGGGTCTGCACCAGGTCCTCAGTGTATATATTATATCTACAAGGGTCTGCACCAGGTACTCTGTGTATATATTATAGCTATTGGCTTCATTTTTTGTTTTTTGTTTTGGTTTTTTGTTTGTTTGTTTGTTTGTTTGTTTTTTTGAGACAGGGCTTCCCTGTGTAGCTTTGGAGCCTATTCTGGCACTCGCTCTGTAGACCAGGATGGCCTGGAACTTACAGAGATCCGCTAGCCTCTGTCTCCCACGTATTGGAATTAAAGGCACGCACCACCACCATCCGGCTTGGCTTAGTATTTTTATAGGACTCCTGACTATGAGGACAAGTGAGTCTCTGACTCCTTTGCCTGCTCTTGAGTCTCTTTTCCTCCTGTGGGCTTTCCATGTCCAAATTCGATATAAAATGTTTTGTTTCATTTTATATTTTATTTTGTCATGTTTGGTGGTTATCTCTTAGAAGCCTGTTCTTTTTTAATGATAGACAGGAGTGGATCCAGAGAGGAGGGGAGGTGGGGAGGAACTGGCAGAGGCAGAGAGAGGAGAAACTATAATCCGGATATACTGAATGAGAAAAGAATCTATGAAGAGGAGGAGGGGGAGGAGGAGGAGGAAGAGGAGCAGAAAGAGGGGGAGGAGGAGGAAGGGGAGGAGGAGGAGGGGGAAGAGGAGGAGGGGGAAGAGGAGGAGGGAGGATGAGAGCACTGGTGGCTCATGACTACCTGGCACTCGAGCTCCAGGAGATCTGACACCCTCTTCTAGTCTCCAGCAGGCCATGCACACACAAGATGCACACACAAACTAGCAGGCACAGGCACATACATATAAATATAAACAAATACGTTTTTTTCATTTTTGTTTGGCTGGTTTGTTTCTGGTTTGAGCTCTGCCACCAGGTGACTTTGAACAAGGTATTTAGCTCACTGTGTCCTTCGTTTTCCCTCTGGACCTGGTAAATGATTCCTCATGTGTACAAAAAGCTCCACAGGAGTAGCGTTGCTGACACACTTGGTTGGAGAGCAAAGCTATTTGATCTACTTTAAGTTTACTAGTAAAGTCCAAACTGCAGCTAATGGGAAATCTTGCCAGAGAAGGTTTTCTTATTAACCCTGCTTAGAGAAGCATGGCTCCCATTTGAACTGCCAATCGCTACTAGGTTTTAAAAGTCCTTTCCCACTAATAGCATCTCTCCTATCTGTTCACCCAACTATAACATGAACCAAAGATCTAACTAAAGTCTTCATCACTGGATCATGTGAAGAGAAGCATAAATTTGAGGGATAAAGAGAAAAGAAGGAACAATAAAGTCTCGTCCGGGTTCACCTTCCATGGATCCTCAGGACACACTGCCCTGTCCTCAGCTGGCAGCCCGCCCTAGGCCCTCCCTCGCCTGAGTCAACAGCTGAGGGACACGGCAGGGCACACGTGGCAGGGCACACGTGGCAGGGCACACGTGGCAGGGCACACACGGCAGGGCACACATGGCAGGGCACACTGGCTCACAGCTGCTTTCCTCAGCTCTGCTTTCTCTGCAACAACTGCTTCCGCCATTTGTTATCAGCAGCACCATTCACACACAAGCTCGTGTAAGGAGAGGAAGAAATGCTAAGCTATTATAGACACTGTCTCGATCTACGAGAGACTGGGAACGCTCATAAATCTCTCTCCAAAATAATGACAGAGGTAGAGACAAAAAACACAGAAAGGGAACAAATTAAAAAAAATATATAAAGAATGAAAATGAAGAGAGAGCTACAGCCCCTCAAAGGGGAAGAAAATTCCGAAATATTATAAATCACTTGGTCTGGAAACGGACAGGAAATAGAAAACTAGAGCTCATCTGTGCGTGTCCAGGGTGCAGCAAAAATCTGGAGACTTCTATAAACTTCAGGAAAGTAGTCGGCAATTGCACTTTACTCGCAGAACTGGAAGACCCTAGCGTTGCGAAAACCAAACTTAAGATCTGTTATTCTCAACTTTCTCAGAAGTCCTCTAAGAGATAACTTTTCGATGTGACTAATTAAAAGTAAAACTTCTCTTCTCTCTCTTGACTTCCCTTCTGGCCTCAGAGCTTATCCAGTATACCCCAGATGGTCTCGCTGCCACACCAACGTCAATACAAAACTTCCTCTCAGGTGCCCAGCATGCACACAGGCGATTACGCCAAGCTACCGTCTTCTCTCATGTCTCATAATTTATTCTCCCTCTCTATGAACCTTTGCCTGGATGACAGGTGAATATCCACTCTACCTGCCTTCCTTCTGATTGCTTCTGGAATGGGTACAGTATGGTGTGCACAATTCTCAAGCCGTCTTGTAGAGGGGCGACATGAGTTAGCCTAGCCAAGGAAAGCAAAGGCTCCCTGCCCCCACCAGATTTCTCTGAGCCAGACTACTGGCTTTCCTGTCAGTAAAATCAGTATCATATCAGGAAGAGGGCTCAGTGGGTAAAAGCCCTTGCCATTCTAGCCTGGCAACCTGAGTTCCAACCCCAGAACCCACGTTGTAAATCGGCTACAGTAGTGCTTACCTGTAATCCCAGCACTCCTGCAGGGAGAAGAGCTGTGTGACAGAAGAACTGGCCAGGTATTCGAGGCCAGCTAGCCTGGAGGGAGCGCACACTAGCAGACCGAGCCTCAAAACTGACTTCAAAAATCTTGCCCTCTGACTTCATGCCCAGACAGACACACAGACACAGGCACACATACCAACAATTAGTGTTTAATGACTTCAAAGTTCCTCCTTTAAGAAAGGGAAAGGCCTCTTTGCCTGGAGAAAGGGGACTAGTAGCTAGTTAGAGTGCTTTACTTGCATGAGTCCCCGGGGATGATGCCGCACTGGTGGAAAAAAAAAAAAAGGATGGAGCTGTTTTCTCCATTAACTGTTGTCCTAAGGAGTCAGTGTTAAGGATTCCTTTCTGGATTTTTAAGTGGCTTTGTGTGGGAAGAGTAAACTGAATTTGCGAAGAGAATAAGTCAATGAAAAAGTACAGCAATGAGGATGGAAAGGAGGCGAGTAGAGGCGCCTGTCATACAATCTGGTCACCCGAGTTAGCCCTACAGAACCCACGAAAGGGTGGGACAGGAGACCTGAGACTGCAAAGCTGTCCTCTGGTCACCATGCATGTCCTATGGCATGTATCCCTCTCACACAAATCATGCATAGACACACATGCTCAATAATAACAAGAGTAATAAAAATTCAGTATCTGAACTCATGAATCTAATAAATCGAGTATATGTTCTATATTCTAATTATTATACTGAGTTTTGCCTTAATTCAATTGCAAATTTAGAAAGCAGATGAGACTCAATGTTTAAATTCACTCAATGGTTAGTACAAGAAGCCCTTATGAGAAGACAGAGAGATACTTATAGACTAGCACTAACAATCCATAGGCAGAGATTGAGATTCGGGGATCAAGGTGGCGAAGTATGTGTTTAGGATATAGGAGGCCCTGGGTCCAGTCCTCAGCACCAAAACTCAAAGAAAATGATGATGAAATATGATGAAAGAATTTAAGATACCACTGGGGATCGGAGAGATGGCTCACTGGTAAAGAGCACATACTGGTCAAGCAAAAGAGCCAAGTTGGGTTCTCGGCACCCATGCAGGTGGCTCACAAACATCTATAACTCAAGTTCCGGGGCATGTGATACTTCTGGCCTCTGTGGGAAGATAGCCACACAGAGACACACACAAATACACAACTTTAAAATAAAATAAACATTTTTAAAATATACTGTTATGAGTTAGGCAGAGTCCCAGCACTTGTGAGATAAAGGCACAAAGATCAAGAGGTCAAGGTCATCCTTGCATTCATAGAAACTTCAAGGCCAGCTTAGAAAAAAAAAGTTATCATATTATTTCTCAATGATCTGAACTAATAAAATGTAATATTTTATTCTTTCAAACTTTTTATAACATTTAATACTTTCTAAAATACAGTAGATGTTTTCCTACTGCATAAATAAAGATACTGAAAATCACAGTTTATTTTATTTTAGTTTTTTAATTACTTTTTACTTTCTGGTTTTCATAGATTCCAGGGTTTTCAAAATTACCCTTATTTATTTGATAGCAGGGACAAGTACATTTGCCATGACACATATGTAAAGGTCAGAGGGCATCCCATGGGTATCAGTTCCCTTATTCCATGACATGGGTAATCGGGATGGTTTCGTTAGGCCCAGCAGCAATCGCCTCTGCCTGTCAAGCCATCTTGTCAGCCTCTACAATGTGTAAAGTATGGCTATGATCTGCTGAGAAGGGCAGAATTGAGCATTTCCCTGGGAAGCTCATAACGCTGAACTTGGAGTTCATCTCTCATTCACCAGTCCTGCTGTCCTCAGGACCAGTTTAACGAGTAAGAAACACACTTGGTCCACTCCATGGGGCTGCTGGAAACATCTATGTCAAAAACACTACCAGCAAATAAAAAGACAAAAGGTTGTTGTTTTAACTGAGTTTTCTACTGTTCTCAGTGCTTTCCCCATGACATGCAATAAGCCCCAGGGACTATTAACGAGGCAGTAAATTAATATGCATGAGTTGGAGTCCCACCAAGAAGCTGATAAAAGGTATTATCCCACTGTCTAGGTTGGACTGGTATTACAAAATGGAGAAACCCAATTGGCACACGGCTGACAAGTTCCAGGCAGACTTTCTTTTTGGCTTGCTAGAGAACACAATGTTTCACTGAATAAGAGAAGATGCAAAGAGCTAGAGAAATTCCCAGGAATCCACACAGATGACCCCAGCTAAGACCCTAAGCAATAGTGAAGAGGGTACCTGAACTGGCCTTGTGCTGTAGTCAGATTGATGACTACCTTGATTGTCATCATAGAACCTTCATCCAGCAACTGTCAGAAGCAGTTGCAGAGATCCACAGCTAGAACTGGACAGAGATTCCAGAGTCCAGTCGAAGAGAGGGAGGAAAGGGGTCAAGACCATGATGGGGACACCCACTGAAACAGCTTACCTGAGCTGATGGGAGCTCACTGACTCACAGACTAAGAGAAGGGGAACCAGCATAGGACCACACTAGGTCCTCTGAATGTGGGTGGCATTTGTGTGGCTGGGGCAGTCTGTAGGGTCACTGGCAGTGGGACCAGGATTTATCCCTGGTGCTTGAACTCCTTTTAGGAACCCTCTCTCTTTGGAGAGATACCTTGCTCCATCCAGATATAGTGCTGAGGGGCTTGGTCCTGCCTCAGAGTGATGTGCTAGACTTGGTTGACTCCCATGGGAAGCCCAATCCTCTCTGAGGAGTGGATGGGGGATGGGGCAGGGAGAAAGTGTAAGGAGTGGGAGGAGGGGAGGGAGTATGTAAAATGGGAATAGAATGTTTTTTAAATTTTTTTTTTTTAAAGAGAAGATGTAATGAAAGATACAATTGGGTCCCTTCTAAAAAAATCAGTTAAAAAAAGAGTGGGTATATAAAAGTTTAAAAATAAGGTAGCAGATGGGTGGATAGGCAGGGGGAGGAAGAGAGGAAATGGGCGGGGAGAGGGGACAGTAAGAGAATAGGGAAAGACAAGAAAACCAGGCAGGAAGTGCTAACCACAGGCCTGTTTGTAGTAGGAGGGAAGAGAAGGAAATAAAGAGGCAGGGAAGGAAAAGGAAACGGACAGGAAGAAAGATGGAGTATTTTAAGACTTTGTGTGTGTGAAGGTCATGGCCTCTCTGAACTGTGAATTAAAGACTAAGGAAGCAAACTTTCCGCTGAGGGACTTCTTTCTTGCTCTGACCCTCCTGGCCATTGTTTTGTGCTAAGATAACAGTATTTGCAAAGGGTGTAGTTGCTGGGTACACAAAGCTGGGGCTTTATTGATTTAGATCCTTGAGGAACAAACCTGAAACTACAAATAAGGGTGAGCTCTATCCTCGAGCAGGACATGCATATTTTCCTCAGCCACATACATATTACCCCAACCAAGGAACTCACTTCACAGTCAAAGCAGTACAGTAGGAACCCTGGGGGACACTGCTTGCTGCCTAGCAGGAAGGCTTATGCTCAACTAGATTTCTCATGCACTTCAGGACCATCTCTCTAAGGAATGGCGCCACCATCCCTCAATGGACTGGACCCTCTTACAGCACATAGCAATCAAGACAATCGCCCACAGACATACCCACAGGCCAAACAGATGTCGTCAATTCCTCAACTGAAATTCTCATCCTAGACAATTTGAGTTGACAGTTAAAGCTAACTTAGAACAGACATCAACTGAATATGGCAATATAAAATTGTATATTTGAAAGAGTAAGTTTAAGCGGGCGTTGGTGGTATAGCGGTGAGCATAGCTGCCTTTCAAAGAGTAAGTTTAATGTATCAGATTTCCACAACTGATGATTTCTTAGAATTGAGGAAGAAGCATGGACGTAATGATGTATGTATAGTTGACTATAAAAGGGAAACGGTGAGCTAAGAGCCAAACTGAAGAAAACCAAGCAAATGCTGTCCTGTGAGGGTCAGTGTAGACACGCATGCCATCTGTAATGAAGGAAACTGTCCCTTAGTCATCTGTGGATTTTGCTTGATATTTTTTCCAAGGGACTCAGGGGGAGGACCATGCATGCCTGCAGCGGGTAAGAAAGACGACATTCACTCTGTTTCGATTGTTTGTAAGCACACATCAAGTTACTGCACATATGACATGGATTCCATGTATGATTCTGCTGAACCACATTTTTTACTACCTGTGACTGACTCCTGCTGCATGCTATTTGGTCTCAGATCTGGAATGTTCTGACTCTTATGTTCCTATTGAATGAGATACTTCCTCCTGTGGTCTGCTTTTTTAAACTGTGTAAAACGCAGCATTCTGTGGGCTAGACAAAACCAAATGCCAGAGGGAAGAGCACAATTAAAGCAGAGCATTTGATTAAAGCCTTAAGACCAAAGACTTGAAGAAGATAAAAGACAGAAAAGGGAGCTAATGCTTACCTTAGTTGAGTTATGAGTCTATTAAAGGAAATGGGATACTTGGCCTTACGAACCCCCAGAGGTTCCCGAACTAGAGGCATCTGTTGATTTGAGGTTGGGAAGGAAAAAAAAAAAGCATAAGCCAACAGATCTGAGGCTCCCCAGTCCATCAGGGGAGGTACCAGCCTTGTTTCATAAGGATCTGTTAGCTCATGGAAACAGACAGCAGCACACTGAAAACAAAGGAAGAAAAGGTCTTCAGGGCAGAAAAGACCCACACGACCATCTTGCAGCCAGAGAAGGTGGGCTGGGTGGTGAATACTTGACTCAGTCAATCCAAATGTCCTACTGTTTCAAGGTCTCGGCTCCTCAGCTAATCACAGATGGAGCTTTTGACAGAAAAGCCTTCCTCTTGCTTCTCTTTGAAATAAGACACCTTGTCTTTTAGCGTGGTTTTCCCACCAAAACGTTTAGTGAGGTCTATCTTTCATCATCCAATCAACAAATGTGTGTGTTCACACTGGGACCAAGCAGGATTTCTCGACTTAAGAATAGGGGGATTCAAAATGGGTCACTGTCCTACCCTGGCTCACAGCCTTTTGGAAGAGACAGACAATGGAGCAAGCAGTTATGATGTCATGAAATGCCATGATGGAAAAACAGCAGGCGATTCATAACACAGATTGGAGAGAAGACTCAAGGGAAGCTTTGCAATGAAGACTCTATGTAAGAAACACGCTAAACAAAGAAGTACTTCAGAACACTAAAGACCCTTATACTGGCAATTTGAGCACAGGTCAGTTTCAGGGATGAAAACTTTAATAGCATAGTAAATGCTTTAAACAATCAAACTTATAGTGGGTATCTATTTCCCAGTTTATTTGGCTGCTGTCTCAAGGTTTTCTGTTAAACATAAACTTTCTTGATGAGTACTATGTTTTCTTTCTTGCTGAAATATCACCCTTCATCAAATACATAATTTATGCTATGTTTCTATAAAAAGAGAACAAGAATGTGGGTAGAGGGGCTGAGAGATGGCCTAATGGCCAAAGCACTTGTCATGCATGTGTGAGGACATGAGTTCAGATCCCAGAACCCACACAAATGCCTGAAACAGTAGTGTGTGCATCTATAATAATCACAACGCTTTTTATTATTATTAATTAAATGTTTTCACTGATTCTACATCACGGCAGCAGCTTCTCCTCCTTCCCTCCCATTCCCTTCCCCCACCTTCCCTCTGTCCCCCGATCCACCCCACCTCTACCTCTGTTCAAAAAGGGTACCAATGAAGCATGGCATATCTAAGTATTTGAAGGAGGAGCGTAACGGAATAGATGACTTTATGGGGGGAGGGGGAAATTTCAGTGTCCAAGAGAAATCTGATGCAAGGGAAATTCCTACAAATCTTCAAGAATGACCTCAGATAGCAATCGTGGATATGTAGCCTGAACTGGCCATCTCCTGTAATCAAACTGGTGACTATCCCAGTTGTCATCAGAGAATCTTCATCCAGTAACTGATGAAAACAGATGCATAGATCCACAGACAAGCACTGGGCTGAGACTAAGGAATCCTATTGAGGAGAGGAAGGAAGGATTGTACAAGCCAAAAGGGTCAAGATTATCACAAAGGAACCCACACAAGCAAATGGCCTGCTTGTGGGAGCTCACGGACTACGGACCAATGTCTAGGAAAGTCTGCATGGGACCAGCTTAGACCCTCTGCATAGGTGTGATGGTTGTGTGGGTTGGTCTATTTGTGGGACTCCTGGCAGAGGGAGTGGGCCTATTCCTAATGCTTTGACTGGCTTTCAGGAACCTATTCTTCATACTGGGTTGCCTTGCTCAGCCTTAATTTAAGGAGAGGAGCTTAATCACAACACTATATTGCAAAGGAAAACAGGAGAATTCTCAAAAGCTCAAGAGCCAGCTAGCATGGCACACAGAGACCCTGTCTTACGAAAGAACAAAGTAGAAGATTGAGGGCTAGCACCAAAGATTGCTCTCTGACCTCCACATGAATGCCATGGCATGCCCAAGCCCTGCTACCACGACTCAGAGAGAGAGGGAGAGGGAGAGGGAGAGGGAGAGAGAGAGAGAGAGAGAGAGAGAGAGAGAGAGATACAGTCAGAGAGACAGACAGACAGACAGAGGCAGCTAGAAACAGAAACACGAACAGAGAGAAATGATGTGGAGACAATAGAAAAGCAACTGAGCAGACTGAAACCTTTTTGAACCTCACTTCTTTACCCTCTGATAACATCTCTCTTGCCCACACCTACTTTGACAGTAATCTGTCTTAAGCAACTCATCTTCATTCTTTTCTCTGGGCAGCTGACAAATGCCTGCAATTCCAGCTCCTGGGGCTCTGATGCAATCTTCTGGTTTCCAGGATACCTGCACTCACATGAATATTCCTCCCCCCACCCACTCACACATACACACAATTAAAAAATAAAAATCATTAGACAAATACAGAAACCCACAGCCAGACAATATGCAGAGCCAGAGAAACTTCAGAACACTTAGCCCTAAAAAGAATGTCTCTATCAAATCTCTCCTCTCAGGACTCAGGGAACCCTGCAGAAAAGGAGGGAGAAAGACAGTAAGAGCCGGAGGGGATAGAGGACACCAAGGAAACAAGGCCTTCTAAGTCAACATGATATTTACACATATGAACTCACAGAGACTGAGGCAGCATGCACAGGGCCTAAATGGGTCTGCACCAGATGGAATACTAGAGCTGAAAGAAGTGGACGCATGTCCCCATCACTAACCCGGAAACTAGCTCAAGTGTAGCCACATGTGAGTAAACATTTAGTTTTCACCCACTGAATCTCACTGGAAAAACGAACTACTCGGAAGGGTGGGCTCTATGCCCAGTAGAGATGCCCACAGAAAATGAACTCAATGGCATATCTGAGGGGTCCTTGTCTCATAACGTCATTTCAGGGCTTTTCTTCTCTTTCATTCTTAAATTTTATCTTTTTCTATGTTTTCTATTATCCTACTGGTACTTTACATATATGTGATGTTTCTATGGAATTCCTGAGTTTGCACACAAGTGTGTCTCTGCATCTATATCTAGTTCTTGTACTTTTTCTTGGGCTCTTTTCCTTCTGATTCTTGGTCCTGTCCTATTCCAATTGGTTTCTTTTGGCCTTATATTATTATATTTTATCTTATTATTATCCCCTAGATGCCTGTTTGTTTTTAAGAAAAGACAGAAAGGGGGTGGATTCAGACGGGGCAGGAGGTAGGGAGAAAGTGGGAGGAGTGGGGGGAGGGAAAATCATAATCAGGATATATTGTATGAAAAAACATCAAGTTTCAATCTTTTAAAAATCGTTAGAAAGACACAAACATCAAAAGGAGAGTGAACACTGCAGACACAGAAATGATCACAAAGAAAAATAAATTTAGAAAGGATGAAGGCACAGAGCTCAGGCTTCAAGCTAAATATCTCACAATCAGGTTCTGTTCTTCAAAGGTACAGATGACAGTCTAGTTTCCTCAATTTTCCTAATCCTCAACAAAATGTCAAGAACATCTTTCTCAACACAAACACTAGGTATCACTGAAGATATTGCTGTTTTTAATGAGTGTGCCAACTTCAGCGGCAAAGCTTCTCCCAAGTCATGGGGCACTATAAAATATCAGGGGCTCTTGTCAACAGCCTCAGCACTGTCTCAAACAGCTCCTAGGGAACATAAAACAAACAAAGTCGTGGCAGGTGTGGGAAGCAAGAGGCCCATTCAGAAAACACGAGGACCATTCAAAAGCCGCTAGAGCATTGAAAGCAGCTTCTTAATAATGAGAACAATGAGGTGGTCACAGTACAATAAGTCCAGGAAACCTATCAGATAATAGAAGTGTAGCAGCCGCTCCACGGCTGGCTGGAAACACTACCAACAGTAATGGGAGAGCCAGTTCTCACCCGACTAATGCTGAGGCTGCTCTGTTAAATCTCAGTCAGAAGATCTTGGCAGTCAACTCCCAGAGAGGTTGAACACACCAAAATTGGGTAGAGTAAGCTGTGCTTAAGAAAAATGTGGTAAAATTATGTGAGCAGCCACCAAACATGGGAATAAAAAGAAAGAGGTAGGTGGGACTATTGACTAAATAATTCAGAGATCGAATACACAAAAAGCATACATATAATAAAGTTTACTTACACTGACCAATAGTTAAAAGTAAAAATATACAAGCCGGGAAGATGGCTCAGTTGGCCAAGTGCTTGTCAATCATGCACAAGGACCAGCACCCCTAGAAAACGCCAGGCTGGGGGTGCATGCCAGTAATCACAGAGCTAGGAAGATAGAGAGGCGAGGATCCTTGGAGTCCGCTGGCTAGCCAATCCAGGAGGCAGGGAACTCCTGGCCCAGGGACAGACCTGTCTCACAAATAAGGTGAAGACTAGTTAGATGGCTCAATAGGTAAAAATACTTCCTGTTCTGAATTCCAGGCCCAGAACCTACATGGTAAAAGGAGAGGACTGATGCCTGAAGTTGTCATTTGGCTTCCACACAGCACTTGGTCCATGAGTCCACATGCCCCCTCTGAGCCCTGCTAATTTCCCAACCTGACACTAAATGCCCTGTCTCCGGGCCATTTTAATTTTTTTTTTTCTCTGACCCTCAGATGGAGCATCATCTAGTCCCAGACACCTCCCCAGGGCAGCAGGAAAAGCCTTGCTTGGCAAAGATCTATAATGACTTACTTCAGGGCTGGTCCAGCTACCAGGGCCTGCCAGTCAGGAACATGAATGACCCTTCTGGCAGCCTCTGCAGGGAGCTCATGAGGACAGAATGGGAGAGAACAACCATGCTTTGCAGCTGTGACATGAGGGGCCAAAATAGGCATTAACGTCGCGTGCGAGAGAAACAGGCAGAAGGGACAGGGAAGATTTGTCCCCTGAAGCTGCGTTTTACAAGTCAGGTCAGATTTCTTGATCTTTTTCATGGGGAAATTCTAGTGGTTACAGAATCCAGTGCTGCGGCTTAGAAGGGAGGGGGAGTGCCACCAAGGAATAATTGAATTAAATAAATATTCAAGGGTGCTTCCTCCCAGACTCACTTAGTTTGTCACAGTCAGCCCAACCATGCAACCTTTGCACGCAGCTGCCCGTGGAGAAACGAGCAGCTAATTTCAACAGGGCTGCTGAATAATGAAGACTTAATGGGCAAAATCCGAATGGAATCTGATCCCTTGCCTCCACCATTAGGAGACACACAGCTGTACATCAAAGCGAGACTAGCTTCCTCCCTCGTTAGAGCTGAGCGAGGCTCAAGACCCCAGGTCTCGGCAAGGCACAACCGGGGCTCTCATATGGCAGTGAGTGCTTGGAAGACGGCAAGGCTGACTGAGAGAAGAAACACCACCCGTCATGTTGATACTGTGGAAGGCTGGTCACTGCTGGTCACTGCTATCCACTGCCAGCCCCTGGGTGGCCTTGGACTTACACAGGACTCTTCTTCATAGAGCGTGAATGGAGCGGAGACTCTTGCCCTCCTGTTTTCAATACACAATTCACCAGAGAAACAAGCGAAACAATGCTGGTTTGTATTTGAACAGCAATAAGGAGTTTTCCATTGTACTGTGCAATTGTCTGGGTGGGGAGCTGGACATTTGGGCAAGTAGGTGCTGAAGGCCACATTCCCAATGCCTTCATTATTTGGCTTTTCAATGTGCAGTCTCAGTACAAAACATGCCTTTGATTTCATTAGAGATGAATGGGTCATTTTACAGCTTTAGGTGTCCTGTAAGATGCTGTGTGCATCTCAGCAAAGGTCTTCAGGCCTTGCATCGAAAAGACCAGAGGCCAAGTACACTCAGAGTTGGTATCCAATCTGAGCCTATATGATCTGCTCATACCACACTCCACTGCTGAGCTGTGTATCAGAAACCCTCTTGACAAAACTTTGTGTGGACACATAAGAGTTTCTGAGTATAGGTGCTTGTGTGTCACAGGCTCGGGTGTAGGGTAGAAATCAGCTTTGGAGTCAGTTCTGTGTAGTGGCATTTCACTCGTGTTTTAATAAATTAACCTGCCTTAGGACCAGAGAGTAAAAGCACCCACTGGTCAGCCTTACAGAGCAGGCAGTGGTAACTCACACCTGTAATCCCAGTAGCCACACTAGTTGTCATAGAAACTGGGCAGTACATGCCTTCAATCTAAGTGGTGTGTACCTTTAATCCCAGCCCTAAGGAGGATTATAAAACGGGAGGAAACAGCTTCCAGTCACAGTCTCATTCTGAGATTCCTAGAGGTAGGATCACCATTTCAGATAGAGGTAGAGGTAAGAGTCAGTGGCAGGCTGCTTTGCTTTTTCTGGTCTTCAGACTGAACCCCAATTTCAATCCCTGAGCTTTTATTAATCGTGCTTCATTTGGCACCCAACTTTTGGGGCACAAATTTATGAAAAAGTCATTTGCCTGAGGTGATTTAGCCACCAGCACAGGCCAGAGCTAGACTCAAAGCTAGCCACCTGGGTTCTGGGAATGCTGCCAGCTTCCAATCTGCCCTGGCTCAGCTTCCATGTAAAGATGGAAAATATACAGAGAATCTGGATACGTATGTGATTGTGTTGTCTCTGAATTGTTTGACGGCTGAGGAAAGAGCAACAGCTGCTAAAAGACATTTGATTTTAATGACAGTAAGACATGTCTGGTGGCAGCACCAATCTACTTCAGAGAAGATAATGGGCATCAAAGAGACTCCACATGGAGTTTACTTTCTTTGAGGCAAAAGTAAGCCACTGGGCAAGAATACACGCCTGCCTTGACTGCTGACGGACATATGCTGTCCTAATTAGACAGCAGGATGTAAACATCCTGCCTTACAAAAGTCTGCCAGATACGCTTGGCCTGTAGGCTGAAGATGGATGCCCCATCATTGCAGAGGAACTCTGGGTGACTGTTTAGGTAGCCAGTCAGATGTTTCTGTCATTTTTCACAATATTTGGAAGGAAGTCTCTTGTTTACACTTCTTGCTTATTCAGTTAATATTATTTCCTTCTTAGATCTCTGAGGTAGTTGAAGATTATATAGTTATAGTTATACTTTTCCTTGTTGACCAGATGCAGAAAGCAAGTTATGATAGAAAGTAAATCAGGTAAAAGACTTTAGACTCACCAAGATAGGATAGAAATGGAGTATCTTCTCTGAATCTGTCAAATGCAAATGGACTAGACATTGTTGATGTATTTATTGCCTGTATATATTATAGTCATTGTACTTATTGAATATAGTTTTCTTGTATTAGTTATAGTCTTTTTTTATTTTAGACAAAAAGGGGAAATGTAGTAGCATTTCACTTGTCTTTTAATAAATAAAGCTTGCCTGAGGATCAGAGAGTAAAACAGCCCCTCTGGTCAGCCTTACAGACCAGGCAGTGGTGACACACACCTTTAATCCCAGTAGCTACACTAGTTGCCACAGAAACTGAACAGTGCATATTGTTAACTCCAGTGATGCATGCCTTTAACCCAGCCTTAGAGAGGATTATAAAATGGGAGGAAATAGCTCCTAGACACAGTCTCATTCTGAGATTCCTGGAGGCAGGATTGCCATTTTAGACTGAGGCAGAGGTAAGAGTCAGTGGCTGGCTGCTTTGCTTTTTCTGGTCTTCAGACTGAACCCCAATTTCAATCCCTGACTTTTATTAATCACGCTTCAGTTGTGGCCCTCCACTTGTCGAGATAGGGCTTCCTTTGCTTCATTTTCTGCCTCACCTCTCTCTATATAGCCACTTTTAGGGTAATGTTTCTCTCTCTTATCTCACCATGGGAATGCTGGGGTTGTAGATGTCTGTATGGTACTGCATGGCCTTTCAGGTAGGTTCAGAGAATCAAACTCATGTCATCAGGTTCACATGCCTAGCACTTAAATCCACTAAGCCAGCCTCCCATCCCTATAAACTCTTTTTTAAATCCTGATTTTCTTCTGAGCCAGTTAGCCATGGTCCCTATTTTCATCAGCCTCTGTCTCTTGACAGGATACTCTTATAATTAGATCTAAGGATGGCCTAACGGTAAGCTCCAGACAAGGCGTTTATAAGGCAGACACTGGTGAGCCTGGTTCCTTCCAGGCACCAATTGCCACACAGGCAATTTAGGTAAATTGTCATGACTTGAACCACAGGGTGTAAATTACAGTGAAATGATTAAAAAGGAAACTTTCCTAGATGAATGTTATTAATTCTTAAATTTTTGCCATCCAATTCTACAAAAGCACTCGTTAATCACGGTCCTGTTTATTTCCATACCCCAGTCTGCTTAACATTAGACTATGATCAACAGAATGATTATAGAAACTGGACCTACAGAGAAACAGTCAAGAGGAGGCATGCAAAGGATAGACAACAGATGTCAAACCAATAGCAATGAAAATGCTAGCTCATGAGCCCCTAGAAAGAAGGTGGAAAGAATTCAGAATAGAAGCAAAGATTAAGTAGATTGAGGGGCATCTAGGTTGTTTCCAGGTTCTGGCTATTACAAATAATGCTGCTATGAACATAGTTGAACAAATGCTTTTGTAGTATGATTGAGCATCTTTTGGGTATATTCCTAAGAGTGGTATTGCTGGATCCTGAGGTACAATGATTCCCAGTTTTCTGAGAAACCACCACACTGATTTCCAAACTGGTTGCACAAGTTTGCATTCCCACCAGCAATGGATGAGTGTTCCCCTTGCTCCACATCCTCTCCAGCATAGGCTATCATTAGTGTTTTTGATCTTAGCCATTCTGACAGGAGTAAGATGGTATCTCAGAGTTGTTCTGATTTGCATTTCCCTGATAGCCAAGGAAGTGGAACATGTCCTTAAGTATCTTTGGGACTTTTGAAATTCTTCTGTTGAGAATTCTTTGTTTAGTTCAGTATACCATTTTTTAATAGAATTATTTAGAATTTTAATGTCTACTTTCTTGAGTCCTTTATATATTTTGGAGATCAGTCCTTTGTCTGATGTGGGGTTGGTGAAGATTTTTTCCCATTCAGTAGACTGCCTTTTTGTCTTATTGACTGTGTCCTTTGCTCTACAGAAGCTTCTCAGTTTCAGGAGGCCCCATTTATTTATTGTTGCTCTTATTGTCTGTGCTGCTATAGTCAGACTGATGATTATCTTAAATATCACCATAGAACCTTCATCCAACCACAGATGGGAACAGAGGCAATGAGCTACATTGGAGCACTGGACTGAGCTCCCAAAATCCAGTTGAAGAGTAGAAAGAGTGAGAGTATGAGCAAGGAATTCAAGACCATGAGGGGTTCATCCAATAAGACAGTTTGCTTGAGCTAATGGTAGCTCACCAAATCCAACTGGACTAGGAGTCAACTCTGAAGGGGGTTAACAATTGGGGCAGACTGAGGAGCCACTAATAGTGACACTGGGATTTGTCTCTACGGCATGTACTGGCTTCTTGGGATCCTATTCTCTTTGGATGTAAACCTTACTCAACCTAGATATAGTAGGGAGGGTCTTGAGCTTTTCACAAGGCATGGTGCATGGCCCTCTCTTAGGATTGGGGTGGGGTGGGGTGGGAGGGTCTGTTGAGGGAGTGGGAGGGAAGTGGGAGGAGGGGAGGGAGTGGGAATTTGGATTGGTATTTTTTTAAGTAATAAAATAATAAAAAAAAGAAAACATACTTTAATACTATGCTCCAAAGTAAGTCCTTTCTGTCCCATAGCTAATGCTGAAATCTGTCTGTTGAATTTACTATTCCTTCCCCTCTTCCTTTTTGGAAAATATACAGAAGAAACAAAAGTATAATGGAAAAATAGCTGAATTGTCATAATTACCACAGTAATCATTAGGAAGACTGAAGAGTGTCCAGGAATACCCACTGTTCACAAAGATCCCAAAAATGAAGAATTGAGAGGACACCAAAGATTTATTGAGGTCACATTTTCAAAACAAAGACTTGAAAGTACTTCTTGTTGAGAGCAGTGGACATGCACATGCATATTGAGCAGGAGGAACCAGGAAAGAACCTTCAGATGCTCTTGTTTGGCTTCTGGGAATTATAACAGGATCTGTTTGGGATGCTCACACTACTGAGATTTTGCTACTATTTTAAATCTATTTGGAGCCAACAAAACCACGAACATAATGCCAACAGCAAGGCTTACAATAGTCACCTCTATCTTGCCCTTCTTTTTTTAACCTATTTTTTAAAATTGTTTTTATTGAGCTATATATTTTTCTCTGCTCCCATCCTTCTCTCCCCTCCCCTTCTACCCTCTCCCATGATCCCCATGCTCCCAATTTACTCAGGAAATCTTGTCTTTTTCTACTTCCCATGTAGATTAGATCCATGTATGTCTCTCTTAGGGTTTTCTTTGTTGTCTAGGTTCTCTAGGATTGTGAATAGGCTTGTTTTTCTTTGCTTTATGTCTAAACGTCATTTATGGGTGACTACATATTATATTTATCTTTATGGATCTGAATTACCTAACTCAATATGATGTTTTCTAGATCCATCCATTGCCCACAAATTTAAAGATGTCATTATTTTTTTCTGCTGTGTAGTGCTCCATTGTGTAAATGTACCACATTTTCCTTGTCTAGTCTTCAGCCGAGGGGCATTTAGGTTGTTTTCAGTTTATGACTATGACAAATAATGCTGCTATAAACATAGCTGATCACATGTTCTTGTGATATGATTGAGCATCCTTTGGATGTATACCCAAAAGTGATATTGCTGGGTCTCAAGGTAGGTTGTTTCCTAATCTCCTGAGAAATCACCATATTGATATCCAAAGTGGCTGTACCAGTTTGCATTCCCACCAGCAATGGAAAAGTGTTCCCTTTACCCCACATCCTCTCCTAATAAGTTGTCATCTGTGTTTTTGATCTTGACCATTCTTACAGGTATAAGATGGAATCTCAGAGTTGTTTTGATTTACATTTCTCTGATGGCTAAGGATGTTGAGCATTTCCTTAAGTATCTTTCAGTCATGTTAGATTCATCTATTGAGAGTTCTCTGTTTAAGTCTGTACTCCATTTTTTTTATATTAGATTATTTGTTCTTTTGACTACCAATTTCTTGAGCTTTTTGTATGTTTTTGGAGATCAGACCTCTGTCTGATGTAGGGTTAGTGAAGATCTTTTCCCATTCTGTATGTAGGCTGTCATTTTGTCTTGTTGACCGTGTCCTTTGCTTTACAGAAGCTTTTCAGTTTCAGGAGGTCCCATTTATTAATTGTTTCTCTCAGTGTCTGTGCTGCTTGGGTTATATTTAGGAAGTGGTCTCCTGTGCCAATACGTTCAAGTGTATTTCCCACTTTCTCTTCTATAAGAAAGGCTGGCTTTATGTTATGGTCTTTGATCCATATGGACCTGAGTTTTGTGCATGGTGATAGATATGGGTCTATTTTCCTTCTTCTACATGTTGATATCCAGTTATGCCAGCACCACTTGTTAAATATGCTTTCCTTTTTCCATTTGATATTTTTTGCTTTTTTTCAAAAATCAGGTGTTTGAAGGTGTGTAGATTAATATCCAGATCTTCTATTCTGTTCCATGGGTCCTGCTGCCTGTTCTTATGCCAATACCAGGTTGTTTTCAGTACTGTAGCTCTGTAGTAGAATTTGAAGTCAGGGACTGTGATACCTCCAGAAATTCTTTTATTGTACAGGATTATTTTGGCTATCCTGGGATTTTTGCTTTCCCATATGACGTTGGGTACTGTTCTTTCGAGGTCTGTGAAGAATTTTGCTGGGATTTTGATAGGCAATGCACTGAATTTGTAGATTGCTTTTGGTAAGATTGTCATTTTTACTATGTTAATTCTGCCTACCCAAGAGCATGGGCGACCTTTCCACTTTCTGGTATCTTCTTTAATTTCTTTCTTAAAGTCTTCCACTTGTTTGGTTAGAGTTACTTTGAGATATTTTATGCTATTTGTGACTATATGAAAGGTGATATTTCTCTGATTTCTTTCACAGCCCATTTACCATCTGTGTAAAGAAGGGCTACTGATTTTTTGGAGTTAATTTTGTATCCTGCTTATTACTGAAGGTGTTTATGAGCTGTAGAAGTTCCTTGGTAGAATTTTTGGGGTCACTTATGTAAACTAGCATATCATTATCATTAAGAGTTTGACTTCTTATTTTCCAATTTGTATCCCATAATCTCCTCTTGTCGTCTTATTGCTCTAGCTAGAACCTCAAATACTATATTGAATAGATATAGAGAAAGTGAACAATCTTATCTTGTTCCTGACTTCAGTGGGATTGCTTTGAGTTTTTTTCCATTTAGTTTGATGTTGGCTGTTGACTTGCTGTATATTGCCTTTATTATGTTTAGGTATATGGTACTAGCTCTTGTAGATCAGGTTGGCCTCAGACTCACAGAGATCTGTCTGCCTCTGCCTCTGCCTCTCCTCTGCCTCCTGATGGTGCTGGGATTAAAGGTGTGCTCCACCACCACCCAGCTTTCTTTGCCCCTCTTTTATTGTATTGTTGCTTTTCAAGGACAGTGTAATTGTCTCCTAAGTCCTTCATGCTGTCTTCACATGCATGAATCTCAGCAATTTTCTCACACTCTGCCTGGACGCCACTCGAGCAGCTCTTTGGCAGGTCTGCACTGCAATCCTTTTCCAGGCTTACAAGAACCCCTTTCCTGAACCACCACTATAATCACTCTTTATAACCTATGCTATAAAGGACATACATGACAAGGACTTCTTGCCATCCCGGGACATGTTTACAAATAGCCTTCCTCAGACAAAGATGTCTATCTTTCTATATCAAGCATCCTGTTTAAATGGAAGAGATGGCCTAATGGGTAATTTTTATAAACAACTGATATAATCCATCTGTTTTTACAGACAGATGCCTTTCCTAGAATTCACCAGGGAATCCTTGAGAGTAGATTAGACTGAATTGTGATCATTTAACATTTTCCTAATTGAATTACATAAGAAAACTGCCACTGTGAGCCCAGATCTCTTCCTCTAATTCAAAGAGGTTCTTAAGGAAAGGGGGAGCTCAGCCTCTAACCTCCCTTCCCAGTGACACAAATTCTTCTCTTTCTTACATGTCTCTTAAGTCTTTTTTGGGGGGAGGGTTCGAGACAATGTTTCTCAATAGTATGGACTAGTCCTGGAATTCACTCTGTAGACCAGGCTGTCTTGAACTCACAGAAATCTGCCTGCCTCTGCACCCCGACTGCTAGGATTAAAGGTGTGCACCACCACCACCGGGCACATCTCTTAATTCTATGAACAGTCCTTCTTACTGCAGAGCTGGCTACATATCTTGTAGAGTCCAGTGTCAAAATGGTTAACCATTTCCACAAGGCGCCTGCAGATGCCATATGTGGGTTCTTCCTGTGAACAAATCTGAGCTACTGTACCAATTGCAACTGCTGAAGGAAAGCACCGATTCCTGAGTCATAGGAACCACTGGACTCTTATGATGACAGGATTCCGAATTCTGCATGAGAATCATTTCATGTGGGAATTGCAAAAGCAGCTTTTCTCAGGGACAAGGTTGATGTAAGTAAGGTAAGGCAGAGAGAGAGAGAGAGAGAGAGAGAGAGAGAGAGAGAGGAAAAAAAAAGCTAAGGTGTGAGCTGGGGATAAATAAGGAAAAGAGCAAGGCACAGCACAAGGACTCCAAGCCAGAATAGCAGAAGACAAGCCAAAAGAACACAGAGGAAGAAGTGTCAGATAGGAAAGGGGGTCTAGAAATCAGGCTGGGGTCCGTGTTCAGGAAGAAGCAATTGATTTAAAATGACATTCTTGGTCAAATGCATCTCAATGAGGGCTTAGGGAGATGGCTTAACCACTAAATTGCTTGCCATGCAGGTATGAGGACATGAATTTGATCCCTGAAATCCACATTAAAAAAAATTCACAGTGAGCCCCTACAGTCCCAGGACTGGGGAGGCAGAGACAGGAGGATACCTAGAAATTGCTGCCCAGCTGGTGTAACTAAATTGGTGAACTCTAGGTTCAGTGAGAAACTCTGTCTCAAAAAAAAAAAAAAAGATAGGAAGTGATGGAGGAAGAAACCCAACAATTGACTTCTAGTTTTGACATGCATGTGCATATATGTGTATACATACACATAAAGTACATAATTGGGTGAAGGTGTTTTCAGGAGCTCATGTGTAATTCACACAGAAGTCTTTAATTGTGAAACTAACCAATAAAAACAAACTTATTCTTTAGGAGAATAAATGCATATACTACACATGAACTTCTACTTTTCAAATAATGTAAGAAGATATCATTGATGGAAAAATTCCCCAGAGCAAACTCAATTAAGTTAATGCTATAAGAGAAATCCCAGGATCATGAAGTGCCCTGAAATAATCATGAGAAATTTAATGATCAATTAAATTATCTCATTGAGTTATTGATAAATTAACCTAGTTTGTGAACTAAATTAATTTATTGATGAATGAGTGTATGAACACACCAGTTAATCCTAATGTATGGAATACTAAATTAGCTTTCCATTAAACAAACTAAATTTGATAATCTATAATAGGTGATCCAACAAATATTTATTGAGCAAATGATCAAATGGGAAAATGCAAGCAAATTCATTATTGACCCTCATACTTCAGGAAGGCAAGGCACAAAACATGGCAGAAGGATTGCAAACTGAATCAACAAAAGACAGAGCCATGGAGCTATAATTTTCCAACCAGGAACTTAATGTTTTTTCATAAAGTATGCAGAGAAAATATTAATTCAATAGGTTTGCGGGATTAAGCTCATATTTCTCCCACTAGTGACACATCAAGAGAGTTAGAACATGTCTACTCATCACTGCATTTTGTGGAGCATAAGTTCAATTTTGGGAGGAGATGATACTGCATGTAACACACACCAGCTATGTAAGAATGTCTTGACTGCATGTATATACGTGCACCGTGATCTTGCCTGGTGACCAAGGAAGTCAGAAGAAGATGTCAGATGCCCTGGAACTAGTTATAAACGACTGTGGGCCACCATTGGGGTGTGGATACCAGACACTAAATCTAGGTCTTCTCCAAAGGCATCAAGTGCTCTTAATGTTGAGTCACTCCAGCTCCAACTATTACTGATGTAAAATGTTTGTTTGTTTGTTGTGTATACAGTGTTCTGTCTGCATGTATGCCTGCACTGCAGGCCAGAGAGGGCACCAGAACACATTATAGATGGTTCTGAGTCACCATGAGGTTGCTGGGATTTGAACTCAGGACCTCTGGAAGAAGTGTCAGTGCTCTTAACCTCTGAGCTATCTCTCCAGCTCCCACTACTGATTCTTTTAAAATGATGCAAAATAGCTTTGAAGATTTCAAAACAGGGATGGCACAATGGACTAGAGAGTAAAGGTGCCTGTCCTCAAATCTGACGACCTGGGTTTGTCAGATACTCAGAACCCCCATGCTGGCAGGAGAGAATGGAACCCACATGCTGTCCTTCAATCTCCACACATGCATTTACTCTTGTGATGCTTAATGTTGAGCATCCATTCCGGGAACTTCAGAATCACTGCAAAGGGCTGGAGAGATGGCTCAGCCATTAAAGGCTAGGTTCACAACCAAAAATATGGAATCACCACAAAACAGATCTGTGGGCATGCTTCTGCGGGAGTTTGCAGATTAGGTTAACTGTGGTGGGGAGACCCCCTCCTAAATATGGATAGCATCATGTTCCACCTGGGGCTAGGGTCCTGGACTAAATGAAAAAGGAGAATGTGAGCTAAACACTAACATTTTTCTCTCTTTACTTCCTGACTATGGCACAGCTGCCTCGCATTCCTGCCACCATGCCTTCACCATCATGATGGACGACCCTCTCAGCTGTGAGCTCAATAGACACTTCTTCCTCAACTTGTTTTTGGCAGGTGCCCGACTGCAACAGGAAAAGAAACCCACACAGCTCCACATCCTGACTTAGGAAAACAGACAGACAGACAGACAGACCTGGGTCTGCACTTGTGGAAATGGCTGCTGTACACGAGGGGGAGAGGGGACGGAGTCAGGTCGGAACTATCTACTTGCACCCAGCCAAGCTCTCCTGTGGAATACAGCTGTAAACTTTCCATTAAAACAACGGAGCAGGGGAAAACTGAAGAAGACCCAGTTGAGCATACACTTCCTGACTCAGCAAGCACATGAGACAGCACATGTATCTACTTTTGACTCACTGTGTTCTTGGCTATTAATTCCACAGCTGAAGAGAACTAATAGGGTCTCCCACCCAGAGAAGCATCAATCCCAAGGCCAGAGACTGATCTGAGAAAACAAGTGCCTGTGTCAGAGAGAGCCTCAGTCTACAGAGGGACCACGCTGAGCCTCAGGTGCGTCTTTGTGTCCTCTGAGAATTTCCATTGTTTCCCTTAGAAACCAGCAGTGTATTTACAAAACTTGGGGCATGGTAGCCCGACTGCTGTCCTAGCACTCAGGAGGCGGAGGCAGGAGGACTGCTGAGAGTCTCTACCACCCAATGGTTTCCATGTCAAAGTCCTACACATTGCTAGAAATGAAAGAATTCATGAACGATTCCAAGTCAGAGTGGAAGCATTATTCTTCTTATTTCATATATTCTGTCTCTAAGAAAACATACCCATTGATGATTACTTCTCTCCTTTCATGGTATACATTAGCACCCTCCAGCATATGAAGCTAGGCAATGGGGATGACTTCTAGGCTTGTCCCAGCTTGAATGCTCCATGTTCTATGACTCAAGTAAGTAGTATCTTGATAATAGGGTCTTAACCATTAAGTTCCAGAGAATAAGAAAGAGAATTGGTAATAACCTAGAATGTTTGGAGATTTTTCGGGTCCTCACTGGCTGACAACTCCACAAGAACTAGCCTATTCCTGGCCCCGGGCTTTTTGTTTGTTAGCCTCTGGACCCTAATAAGGGTTTTATTGCCCTGGTATTAGGTAAATCCATTCTCTCTCTCTCTCTCTCTCTCTCTCTCTCTCTCTCTCTTTTGCCCTCTCCTCTCCTCACCTCAATTTAACCCTTCCTATTCCATTATTCCCTAACTCCTTATATCAGTGCATTAAGTCTCCCTGAACCCTATGATATACAGCAGTGACTGGCCTGACAAGACACGCCCACTAGGGCAGAAGTGGCACAAACAACTGACCAAACACTTTCTGATTCGACCTTTGACAAAATGAACCCCAGACCTGACACCATTATTAGGACAAGAACTTATGGCTAGACAAGACATAGGCCCAAGGGCCTACTACTATTCTTTGCTAAATATATGTAGTTATGTATATAGTATTAACTAACTCCTAAAGACTCATCATTATACCCATAGGTCAATGCATCTCTCAACCCTCATCTAAGAAGATACTATGTGCAGTATGTGATGATTAATACAGTGACCCACAACTCACCAAGGTGCAGAAAACAAGAACCTACAGAATTCTCAGTCCTAAGTCAAACGTATATATGACTGCACCCCATCCTCCTAAGGCTCAGGGATTATTTCGGAAGATAGGGTGGAAAGAGTGTAACAGCCAAAGGCAGAGGATGACTCCAAGGAAACAATGCTTTCTGAACACAGCTGGTTGTAAGATTATGCACCAAGCCTGTGCAAAGCCAAGTCAGACCAAATCTCAGCATGAAGACGGGAGTTTGGGCACAAACCCCACCCCTAGCCACAGAGTTTGGCAATTGTTAGCTGTCGAGAGGGAGAGTCAGTTTTCCTCACTGATGTAGCTACTGGTGAGTCAACCATGCTCCTGTGGAAGAGCATGCATTGAAGAATATTTTTCATGTCCTTGTGAACGTCTGCCATGTGTATGCTGGTGCCCACAGAGGTCAGAATGGGGTCACTGGAGCTGAAGTTTATTGGTGGCTGTGAACTGCCTGATAAGGGTTTTGGAAACTGAACGTGTGTCCTCAGGAAGAGCTGCAAGTGCTCTTAACTACTGAGCCATTTTTTCTGCCCTAGATGCACGGTTTTCAGATTATCTTCCAGGGTTCTCTTCCGCTCATCCCTTGTCCAGGAGGCACTAACAGATTCTTTGTGCTTCCAATTCTCACATCAGCCTCTTCCTCACTGCTGCTGTTGCTGACATCCGGGTCTCAGTTATCTGGACCTTACGTCCAGGCACTGTGTTGTTTTATCTTTGGTGCCCTTTCTTACATTATCATCTGCTCTGCATACTACTTCCTTCTATATTTTTTGTTTGTTTGCTTGCTTTTGGGGATTTAAACATCTAGATCAAACACTGCTTCCTCCAGGCATCTTTGACTTAACCACGCTAAAGACATCTTATTACCTTCTGACCCTAAACAGCACAGAGACCTTCTGCTCTGTCTGGAGGACTCTGTTCCCTCTGCCTATTTGTGTCTTTGCCTCATGTAGGGCTTCCTTTGTAGTGAATGCTCAATTTTAGATCATTTTAGAGGTTTGAAACTGGGATTCGAAAAGCTACCTGTTCTTCTTTTTAAGAAATTTAAGAGCCAGGCGGTGGTGGCGCACGCCTTTAATCCCAGCACTCTGGAGGCAGAGGCAGGCGGATCTCTGTGAGTTTGAGGCCAACCTGGTCTACAAGAGCTAGTTTCAGGACAGGAACCAAAAAAAAAAAAAAAAAGAAAAGAAAGAAAGAATTTAAGATTGGACTCAGGGGATCCAGCCCAAGGAAGCAACACAAAATAAGCAAAAATTATCAGGATTTCTTATCCTTGACCTAGCATGATTTCCTATGGCTTCTGCTTCCAAGTCGGGCTTAGAGTATAAATAGTTCCTTACCTCCTCATTAGAGTGTTTTTCTGTCTCACAAAAGGAGTACTTGGCATTCCTACCCAACAGCTTCAGCAGAAGGGGAAAATCTACTTCAGCCAAAGTGCTGAGCTACAATGCAGCTAGCCATCAACTGAGCCCTGCCAGACTCTAGTCTCCTCTTGGAAAAACAGAAAAGCCACATTGCTACTCTCCATTCCTCTTATGTCCAATTACCAAGCTGTGTGAGAACTACCATTTTTTCTAGATAAAGACATAAAACCTACTTTAGAAACTTGGAGCCTCGCAGACTATGAGATTTCTTGTTTAATAAATTGGTCTGGGAAAATACAAGTTGGTACATTGAACACTGCATATGGGTTAGAGAAACAGAAGTAAAACCAAGTTGGGCTAATTTTAAATGACTGGCTCAGGCTTCCACATGGAATGCCAATCTAGGTGGCTCAAACAACAGATCCTTGTTTTCTCCTAGCAAATGCCATGGAGCCAGAGTTACAGGTGATGGTGACCAGACTAACATGGGTGCTTGGAACCAAGCTCAGGTTCTTTGGCAGAGTATCAAGCATCTTTAACCCCTGAGCCATCTCTCCAGCTTTGGCACTCATATTTGTAAGAAGAGAAGGACATGTGGGATTACATTTCCCAAGCACAGATAACACAACTAAGGAAAATTCCACTAGCTCTTAAGGCTTGGAATACTCTCTTAGGCTCAACGCACCCACCATCCAGTTTAGTGCAGTTTCAACAACCCCCATGGCTCTTCTTTGACACAGTCCTGGCAGAAGACCTTGCCACTTCCAATGCTCCCCTGGTTGACCCACTTCCAAGGTACCTGGAAGAGACTGTAGAGCCTGTTGAAATCAAGACAATAGGCATCAGCATAATTTCCTCTAGTTCTTCATAAATAGTAAATGCTTATAGCCAAATAGCTCTAATGTTCATCTTATCAAACATAAGAAATCCAAAGTCACCCTTTGTTTTGTCCCTTCTCCATAGCTCTCAGTGTAACCTCATAGAATACCACAAGTTAAACTGCTGGTGTTCTCTTCAGAGCCCACCATCTTTAGGAAGGGTAGACTGAATGGTCCATGTCTTCAAGTCCTGGTTCCTTCTTTCTTCACACTTTCATCTCCATCCTATTACATTTCACTATAATAAATGGGGAAGAACCACACCCCTTTCCTAACACTTTGCTTAGAAATCTCTGCATTTGATTTCATCATTCACATTTGTAGCATCCACAAAATCTGAGAACACAGTTCAACAAAATTCTGTGTCGCTTTTTCATGAGTACCATCTTCCTCTGGTTTCCAATAACACAACCTTCATTTTTGCTTGAGATCTCATCAGAATGTCTCCTTGAATAATAGGTGTTTCATAATCCTCTATGTTTATCAATTAACTAATGCCACATTTTAAAAGTATTTGTTACAAGAGCCCCTTCAACTTAATACCAAAGATTTTGTTGGTCAGATTTTTCCTAAGAAATGAAACCAAATGGGGAGATAAGTGGGTGGATGGGTGGATGGATGGATGGATAAAAAGACAGACAGGTGATAAGGTAGATAGATGATAGATAGATAGATAGATAGATAGATATCTAATCGTGTGATAATAGATAATAAGAACTAACAAGATCCACAGTTATTCCACTGGGTCCAACATTATGGCTCAAAAAATGTATTGGTACAATACATTTTATTTAGTCTACTGATTCAAACACTAATCTCACCCAGAAACACCTCTCTGTCTCTCTCTGTGTCTCTCTCTGTGTCTCTCTCTCTGTCTCTCTCTCTGTCTCTCTCTCTGTCTCTGTCTCTCTCTCTCTCTCTCTCATGTGTGTTTGTGTGTGTATGTGTCACACACACACCCCACATACATATCAAACCCACCCACCTAGAGTCCTGTGTATGTCAGACTAGCTATCACTGAGCCACACCTACAGCTCCAGGATAATATTCCACCACGTCTCTGGATAATCCCTGGCCCAGTAAAGTTAATAGACACTGACTCGGGTCATGACCTTTGTATTCAGCAGTGTCCGCAGGCTTCCAGAAATAATTATACTCAGGTCATGACCTCTGTATTCAGCTGTCTGCAGGCTTCCAGAAATAATCCGAGAGAACCATCTAAGCAACTTCAGATTGGGCAAAGACAAAAGAAAAGCAGTCGTTCAACTTAAGATCACTGAAGCTGATTCATATTACTAATTAGAAACTCCCAGGACTAGAAGTAGGGGGGGATGTTAAATGTAAGAATGGAGGCCGTTTCTTCTCCCTGTGTGTATTCCTAGCCTCTTCCCCCATGGCTTCTCCATCTTGGTGCTGCAGTAATATAGTGGAGCTTCATGAGGGGAGCCAAACTTGAGCGTATACAGTGATGCAGCAATAGCAACATTTATCAGAAACCAACTGTTCCAGGCACATCTCTCATTTCCAGTTCTCTGATCTTTTACAATATCTGAGTGCACACTCCATAGAGCCTGCTGTCGTCTTCTCGCCCCCAATTGCTCAGCTAGGTCCTATCAGCTTATTCTACAGACCTGGAAACTTCCCAGTGAAACAAGTAAGACTTGTACTGGGCTGTGCATCAGGAAATGTCTGTCTTGAGAAAGCACGTCCTGTCTCACGGATGTTGCTCTTCACGGCCGCTATACATCACTACCGTGTACATCAGTAAAAGTAAATCCTACAGCAGATGGCGTTTTCTTCTATATTAGAGATTAGAAAACGGGAGGCTTTCTCTTGGCCTTGCTTCTACTTGCCCTATGACCTTAACTCACTTAATTTCACTATGACTCAGTTTACTGTAAAGTAAACGTTTTATCTGTTCCACTCTATATTGAGGAGTTTTAATGACAGATTTAAGTAAAATTATGAAGACATTTACAATAAGCAGGTGCAGGCTTAGAGATGATTATACCTTTTATAAAATTCAAAATCTACCCTCTTTTCTGTGTGACAGGTGTTCTTCATTGTGTTCCTCACTACCTCATCATCTTCATGCCCACCTGTTCAAAGCAGAGAAAGATTATATATATAGTCTGCTCTAGTAGATACTCGGGATTTTTTTATTTAATTTATTTATTTTGGTTTTTCAAGAGAAGGTTTCTCTGTGTAGCTTTGGAGCCTGTCCTGGTGGAACTCACTCTGTAGACCAGGCTGGCCTCGGACTCACATAGATCCACCTGTCTCTACCTCCTGAGTGCTGGGATCAAAGCTGTGCACCACACCACCATTGCCTGGCTGATACTCAGGAATATTAATGCCCTTACTTTGTATGACAGAGCATGGGAAGCAAAGTCTGGTCTCTGTTGTTCAAGTATCATGGAGAATCCAATTATAATAATTGGATATATCCTTTTTGTGTATGAAATTAGATTCAAAATAAAAAAGACAACATAGGGTGGGAGGAGGGAACTGTGTCTTAGGAATCTTTAGTTAGGGAGCTGGGGAGATGGTTCCGTAGGAGAGACGCCTAAGGACCTGGGTTTCATCACTGGAAGTCACGCAAAAGCCCAGATGCAGTACTGCACATTGGTGACCCCAGTACTCGTAGAAAATGGGAGGCCAAGACAGGAGAATCATTCATAAGCTAGCCTGGTGTATACAGCCACAAAACCAAGAGAGACTGCCTTTAAAATGAGGCAGAAAGGGGAGGACAGAATTCTCTAACATCCTTTGACCTCCACATGTGCAAGCCCGGCACTCACATATATATCACATGCTTGCGCATACACAAGTACACCATAGAAACACACCATGTCTACACACACAGAGAGATAACATCTATACAAACATGCTATACTCACAATACATAAGCACACATGTGCCATATACATACACAAGAAAAGAAGAGAGCCGGGCGATGGTGGCGTACGCCTTTAATCCCAGCACTCGGGAGGCAGAGGCAGGCGGATCTCTGTGAGTTTGAGACCAGCCTGGTCTACAGAGCTAGTTCCAGGACAGGCTCCAAAGCCACAGAGAAACCCTGTCTCGAAAAACCAAAAAGAAAAAAAAAAGGAAAAAAAGAAAAGGGAGAGAAGGAGGGAGAGAAAGAGACGGAGGGGGAAGGGAAAATTGTTTAGATAGTCCCACCTCAAGATTTGGAAGATGGAAAATCTTTTGGGAGGTTAAGTTTCCTGCCGTTTCTGCCCTGGGGCACAGGTATTTATTTATTATGCTTCATACTTCCCACATCCTAAATCTTCAAGATATCAAGCAAACACAAGGCGGGGCCAAGTGAGCAAGTCTGAAAGGCTCTTTCTCAGGTTGGCACCTGGACGCATTAACAGTAGCCTTTGAGTTTCTGCCTCCCTTTATCCTAATCAGACCTGCAAAATGGCACATTGGAGCTGTCTGATTGGGTATTTTGATTCGTTAATAATTTTTTTTCCTGGCTCACTGTGACCATGGCTATGACTGTGACTGACCGTCCTGGAAAGACTCCTCAGCCCCATAAGAGGTGTAGCTAAAGAGAGAAGAGCCTGCTCCCTGAGAGTTCGGCTGCCAAGAAATATTTATTCTTTCTTTTTCATTTTCTAGTGGGAAATTATGACTGGGAGGGGGAACAGCAGAAACACTGGCAATTCAAATTCCACCGTGCCCAAGCTAGGATTCATTTCCTACTTTTTGCAGGTCCCAGATAAATCTCTCGTCTTGATTTCAGTTTTCTATCACTTACGCTGACATATGTCACATTGATTAATAACAACCCATGAGAGGGAAAACGGGACGTTATGAGACAGGGGGGTTTAATTGTTTTATCTCGATAAATAAGAGGTTAGTAACAAGAACTAGATTCACATTATTGGAAATAAAGTCTACCTGCAGCACAGACATGAGCCTCCCAGCATTCTCCTACTTCACAGCACATTGGGCTACTTGCAAAGAAAGGCAGTTGGTTATAGTCTAACTGCCCACTGGCACCTTTGCCATGGAAGTTGTGATGAAAGAGACCTTTGAAATGGGTGACTTACAGGCACCTAGCTTATCTTCTGTCTTAATCTGAGATCTCCAAGGTTACAAACGAATGAAAACAAGGACATGGCCGCTTCGAGATATGGTTGAAGAGAAGGTTTTTATTGCAGATATGAGGGAGAAAACTGCCAGAGGAATCTGGAGGAATCCAGAGCAGGGACAGAAAATAGCAGAGAACATAGCTAGTAAATTGAACCAAGTCATAAGAGGATGGAGAACCCAGCACGACAGACTCAACAGAGACCACCCAGGCACCACCCAGGAGTGGACATCCAAGAGAAAAGTACCTAATGTTCCAACCATCATAGATAGGATCACCTGATGTCCCTTAGCCCAGCACAACCCATCCCCTTTCACCAAGACACCCTTAGACAAATATCAGCCAATTAGGGGTCCTGAACCTTGGAAATTCCTCACCTCAATCTCTGTTGTGATAAAAACCCCACCTCAAGGCTCTCTGATGGTGCCAATGCATTGGACACACAGAGAGTCCGAGTGTGGACTTCCCGGTAAGCGCACCTAGGGGTGCTACACACATTATTAGAAATGGGCTAGTCCAGGTGCGAGAGTTAGCCGAGAAGAGGCTAGATATAATGGGCCAAGCAGTGTTTAAATGAATACAATTTGTGTGTTGTTATTTCTGGTGTAAAGCTAGCCGTGCAGGAGCCGGGCGGGAAGAAAAGCAGGCCCGCAGCTCCTACAACAATACACTAAACCTTTTTCTTAATAAATTTAGCACATTTGAGAAATGTGCAAAAATATTACAGTGTAGGAAAACTCAGTTCAAATTTTCTAGTCACCTCAGTCTTTTCCATTTTGGGTCAAAACCTAAAGAAAGAAGGAAGGAAGGAAGGTCTGAGGTAATTGCAATCTACCCAAGAGCAAAGCGGGCCCCAGATCTCACAAGGAAGCTTGACTCAAAGAGGAAGAAAGCCTTTGGCTTGGTAAAACTGAACCACCAGGGTTGAACTGACTGGCCCTCCATCCTAGCAGGTGCAGTCACTCTGGCTGCTGCTGATAGGCAACATGCAGGAGAAGGAACAAAAAAGCAGA
The DNA here is from genome assembly GCF_018167655.1 of Microtus oregoni. NCBI lineage: Eukaryota > Metazoa > Chordata > Mammalia > Rodentia > Cricetidae > Microtus > Microtus oregoni. Next base: position 21,021,123 of record NW_024543094.1, read on the forward strand.
AAAGCCCTGGGCACTGAGAGGCTTTCAGAGGCTCCTGTTGCTAGGGAACTACTTCCCCTGGGTTCACAGGCAGCTAACCCACGAAGCTATTCAGAGGCCCTAGAACAATCTTCCTGGGCTTCACCAGCAGTGGGAGGGGGAAAGAAGCAGCTCTCAAAGCTCGCAGATCATGGTTACACCAAGCCAATCATGGCTTTTCCAGCAGATGCCAAAGAGCTAAGGGTGCTGGAAGGCACTGAGATAAATAGATGTCCTGTTTTCATGAAGTCAGGGGAGTGGCCAGCTTCTGCCTTTGCCCATCTGAGTGTGCCAGTTGCAAACTGTGACATATACTTATGCAACTTTAACAATTCCTTAAGATGACAATGTTTTCTTCATGTTTAGATCCCCACAGCTCCAACACAGTTGCTTATGAATAGCTGCCCAAGTTCCTTGATTTCAACTTTGCCATCCCATTAAGATGTGCTAGGACTTGCTCAGTTTTGAGTTGGGTGCTGATATGGAGATAAAAATACAAAGGCAAGATTTTTCTTTCAAGACATCTCCAGGACTGTTAAAAAGCTGTCCTCAGAGCATCAAGGTCACTCCCTCCTTCAGGGCAGCTGTAACTGTGTGAAAGAAACCCTCAAGGCTTTCTCTATGAAGTTCCTTCATGGGGGGGGGGACATTAGACCCTCATCTAAGATTCTGCCCTCCTTCCTACACCTCCCATCCTTCTGCACAGTATAGACTGAGTGTGTGGGGGAGTCCTTCTACACAACGACAGGGAAGTCAACACACATGCAGGGGTAAGACTTTCTGGTGATACAGCTTCTTTGGGGGTTACTCATTCTCCAATAATAACTCCTTACACATGCAAGTAAGTCCAATCAACCCATTGGTTCACTGAGCAGGATTTTGGCAGAGAATCACATAACTCTGGTCTGTCACTATACCCTGTCTGGGCTGAGCGGACATTTGTTCTCATCTCCCCAGGAAGAGTTCATACAACGAGGTTGTATACAAGGCTATGGTTATGAGTTAGAGTAGGTTTGGCTACAAGTAGCAATAACAAGTAGCAGAGGCATAAATGAGATGGAAAATTTTAGTCTGGGGTCTTGAGGGTTTGGGTTTTTGTTGTTGTTGTTGTTTTTGAGACCGGCTTTCTCTGTGTGTCACCTTGGTTGTCCTTAGAACTCACTCAGTAGACTAGGCTGGCCTCAAACTCACAGAACTCCACCTGCCTCTGTCTCCCGAGTGCTGGGAGTGCATGTACCACCACATCCAGCCTGTCGAGTTTGGGGTTCTTATACACAAAATAATCCTGCAGGAAGACAGATAGCACTTGGTGTTACTGCTTCCTGGTTACAAGAACAGAAGATTTCTACACTTTTTCTCGACCATTTTCTTTTCTTTTCTTTTCTTTTTTTTTTTTTTTTTTTTTTTTTTTGGTTTTTCGAGACAGGGTTTCTCTGTAGCTTTGGTGCCCGTCCCGGAACTAGCTCTTGTAGACCAGGCTGGCCTCGAACTCCCAAAGATCCGCCTGCCTCTGCCTCCCGAGTGCTGGGATTAAAGGCATGCACCACCACCGCCCGGCTTCTCCACCATTTTCAATACATGGGTTCGTCTTTGAAATTCGCATGTGGTCTCACCTGGGTAACAGAAAAGAAAACCAACCTATGTCCCCTGGAGGGAGCATTCCAGAACTCTCAATGTAGTCGATGCTGTATTCATAGTTTTTCTAAGAATAACATGAAATTTGTTTAGGAATTATGAAATTAGCCATATCTGAATATTCTTCCAATTTTTATTTTAAGCTTATGGTGTCTTATTATTGTAAACTTGAAGATTAGATTAGTTCATCTCTAACTCCTATGTTTATTGAAGAGTGGCAGTCACTGCCTACTTATCAGGCTGGGAAGGTTAGGAAGGTGAGCATGTGCTGGGCGTGTACTTATTTCCTCCATGGTGCAAAGCTGGGCCTCCTTAATCACATGTGTCTGTAGCAGATATTACAGCCCCCAAATTAAACCTTACTTTTCCACTTAATGTGAAGTGTGTTTTTTTTCCATTTTGCTATATTACTATATATTTAAGAATTAGGTATGTTCATAGGAAAAATGAAAATAGTGTTAAAAAACAAATAAGCCACATTCCCTTGCTCATTGTACATCATTCAAAATTCAGGAAAGGTTGGTTGTTAAGGGGCCAGGACATTAAAGGAAACATCTGACATTCACGGTGCAGTGCAGAGCTCCCGAGTATGTAGAAATCCAGGTATCAAGGTGATTCTTAATAGCCAACATTTTTATTGGCTACATCCCCTCCCCGTGTTCTTCATATCTATTTATTGTACTTGCTGATATCCCCTTCAAACTAAAGAAGCCACATGAGAATTCCTGTCTCAGGGTCTTTTTACAGAGGAGCAAATGAAGACACGTCTTGACAACATGAACTTATATGATGTGGGAGGTCCTTCTGTATATGTGTTGTTTTTATTGGTTGATGAATAAAGCTGTGTAGCCCAATGGCTTAGCAGGTGGGAAATCCAAACAGAGATATAAAGAGAGAGTAAGCGGAGTCAAAGAGTTGCTGTGTAGCTGCCGAAGAAGAAAGACACCCACAGGAACCTTACCTTACCGGTAGGCCACAACCTCATGGTAAGACACAGATTAATAGAAATGAGTTAATTCAAGATGTAAGAGATAGCTAGAAATATGCCTGAGTTGTTTGCCAAACAGTGTTGTAGTTAATACAGTTCTGAGCAGTCAGGAAACGAATGAGCAGTCTCCACCTACACTTATGCATTGTTAGCCTGCCCTCTTTGATGAGGGTGATGAGGAATGTAGATTTATAGCTGAGACTGTAATTGTATACAATGATATCAGGGTTCTACAGTTAAAGAAGAGAATATGAATAACTGGCCCATTTCTGACATAGGAGATGGAACATATCCATATTCATATACTTCTGGAAGATATGGGCCACGAGAAAGGCATTATAGGGATTACCTCTTGGTTTATATTTCATTATCTCGGTGACACCAAAAAATCTAACTTGGACCTTCAAGTCTAAGATTTAATGGCTAAGTGCATAGCAAAGTGTTTTATAAGAATGGGTAAAGCCTGGGACCAAAATGACCAGTGAGTAGACTATTTAAAATGGCGTGAGTATGAAGGAGCAATACATGACTGCAGGACTGGACAGCTGCACTGAGGGCATGGGTCAATGATGGGGAGGGTGCTTGTCTAGTGTGTTTGATCCCTAGCCCCACTATTTAAAAAGTCTGTTAAAACGGGAATTGATATGAAAAAGAATACTACAAAGTCACTCAATATGGCTGGAATGGAGGTTAAATGTAAAGAAGGAATTCACCATGACCTGGGGGTTTGAAGCCAAGATCCATGATAGCTCATGGACAGAAGTTTTACATCAGAGAGAAAGGGGGATGTCTGTTAACACCACTTGTAAATACGATGTCCTGACAAAGTCAGAGTAAAACACCTGCTCAATGTCATCAAAGCTCGGTGGAAAAGTGATGACTCACTGCTACACTTTGTCTTCATCAAAGCTTGACTTTGTATGGACAGAGAAAATTCCAAGAACTCACTGGACCTCAGAGTTCTCTTTTCATGGGAGGTTGGGAGTTAAGTAGCACCAGACCTAAGGTCTCTGCTGATAACTTTGCTAAGTCAGATGAATAGAAAACTAACCTTCTTGACTTGGCACTGATGAGAAATTATCAAATCTGTCTAGAATATATACTGATTTGGAAAAACTATTAGAAAGGACAGTTTGGACTCTACCAGGCCTGGCCTGTGATGTGGGAAACCCTGCTGTATATGTGTTGCCTTTATTGGCTAATGAATAAAGCTGTTTCAGCCAATGGCTTAGCAAAGCAAAGCCAGATGGGAAATCCGAACAGACACAGAGAGAAGTAGGTGGAGTCAAGGAGACCCCATGCAGCAGCCGAAGAAGAAGGACACGCCAAAATCTTAGGAACCTTACCGGTAAGTAAAAGCCTCGTGGTGATACACAGACCGATAGAAGTGGGTAAATTTAAGATGTCTGAACAGTGTTGTCATTAATACAGTTTCTGTGTGATGATTTGGGTCCTGGGGGCCGGGAATAAAAGACCAGTTTCCTCCCACAGGCTTGAGTCCTAGTTTCAGCCTCTTCCTGCTATGTGACCTTGGAAAGAATGACTGTTAAAGCTTGAGTTATCTACAAAGGAGAAATAAAATACCCAAACTGCATTGGGCTAATAAGAGGGCTAGCCAAGCACTTTACCAAAAGCATTCAACAAGGTGTTCATACATCCTAAGTACTTAAGGAACGCTTAGCTATTGTTGGTGTTGTATGGAGGCTGGCTTGAACACCAGATATCTTGTGCACATTATCACCATAAATCAATTGTTAGTATGACACAGTTTGGTAGCTGAACCAGAAGAATTCAGGATATATTCAAGGGGCTAGCTGAGGAAGTTGTAGTCACCTGAATAAATCCATGTGATTCTCCCTCCCCTCCCCTCCCCTCCCCTCCCCTCCCCTCCTCTCTTCTCTTCTCTTCTCTCTCTCTCTCTCTCTCTCTCTCTCTCTCTCTCTCTCTCTTCCTAAGGGGTAGGGGTTCTTTATGTAGCCCTGGAACTCAGAGATCTGCCTGCCTCTGTCTCCTGAACGCTGGGATCAAAGGCATGCATTACCACCAACTGGCTCATAATCCACTTTCTAAGTCATTGAAATAAACCACAGACTGTGGAAAAGGCATCTATGAAAAGAATCCACACAGAAAACATTATGAGACATAAACTTCTGGAAACATGATCACTAGAGTTGCCAAGAGTAACGGCTTTAAATGAACGTAACATCAAGTAGGTGAAACTGACCCCAGGTCTCATTGCACACGCTGAGTAAAGGCTCCGTAAATGCTTAGGGAATGCATGACCAAGTTAAATATGTAACCAAATGGACAGATGCCACCGTATTTTACAATTAAGGCAAATACTGGAATCAAGCCTTGGCAAAATGAGTCCTGACTTTGGAGTCTTTGATCCTATTATTTCCACAGCTTGGAAAAGCCAAGAACAGTTTGTCCCTTTTTCCCACTTCTCCTTAGATAAAAGTTGAAACTTTTCATGATTCCTACTTACACTGGAATCACACCTGATCAAAACTCCATCTACAAGATGCCAGGCACATAGCCAAATGGGAAAGTTCTCCTGAGCTGCTTGTACCTCATCAACTAAGCAAGAATAGGAGCAAGCAGCTAACACCCCAGTCCTCTCAGGAGTGTGCAGTAGCCTCTCATTTCCCTAGAGAAGCCCAGGTTCCAGGCTAACCCTGATGCCAGCTACTGTGTCATAAGGTAAAGCTGGCTATTGCCAACAGTCCAGCCACACCACCCAGGACATGACTGCAATTCTTAGTGGTATCTTCAGAGTGGTGAAATCTTTCATAATTTTCCATTACTGAAATCATGAAAACTTTAAACAGTAAAGTGTTAGCTGCTGGTAGCAAGTAACCCGTAACTGCAGGAAGCGCTTGCAAGCTTGGTGCTACCATTTCCTCTCCCGTTTCCATAGCAACAGCCCCACAGGGTCTTCTCAGATCCTCAGATACCAGACAATGCAGAAACTTCCACTGCAGGGACAGAAAATAACAACATGGTTGTGAAATGTGTGGGAAGAGTTTCTTCCTGCCTGAAAATGACAAGGTTTCTTCTTTGTGTCTCCTTCCCCTGCATGTATTTCCTTTCACAGCTTAAACCAGTAAACCTGGAGTTTAAGCTTCAAATGCCCTCAGGACCCCAGGGATACAGAGGAGCTGATGTTTTCACTATTAGGTACACATTATTAGGCCTGTTTTGGTTACTTACAATTTCTGTAGAAACTGAAGCTGGGTAACTGAACCTATTTTTTTTTTACAAGTTTTTAAATGCTGGGAACTATTTTTTTTAAGACTACAAATCAAACAGAAATCTTCTAGTAAACGAGTGTACTGTGTTTAGAGTGTCAGCCGCATTAGTTAAGATCTCCTTTTGGGATTTCAGAATTATTTACTGTTTCCTGTGTGACTATAAGGAACATAAACATTGCATTTCCCCTGGTTACCAATTATGGTCAGAACCTGTTAATGTGCTAACAGGAAAACATTATTTCGGAAAGGACTTTTTTATTCTGTTGCATTATAGGTTCTCTTTCATCATTTGTACTGAGGGATTAGATGCCAGAGGTGTTCTTACCCAAGCTGATTTTTTTTCTCAAGACAAGTTTCCCCAGAGCCAATCAGGGAATACCAATTATGGTCAGAACCTGTTAATGTGCTAACAGGAAAACATTATTTCGGAAAGGACTTTTTTATTCTGTTGCATTATAGGTTCTCTTTCATCATTTGTACTGAGGGATTAGATGCCAGAGGTGTTCTTACCCAAGCTGATTTTTTTTCTCAAGACAAGTTTCCCCAGAGCCAATCAGCAATTGAGATGAGTACTTGCACCTGTGTTTAGTACTCCAAATTAAATGATACCATGATTCCAATTTATCCACACTCAAACCAAGCACATTCACATTGAGTCAGAGTATGGCAATAGCCAATGCTTCAAGACAGTGACATTAAAAAGGAGAAACATTTCTTCCTATCATTAAACATCTAACGGGTAGATCAGCTAGGACAACACCAGCAGAAACTCCCACCAGGTATTTTTGAGGTCTGCTACCATGTTGACCAATCAGGAATGAGTACTCTACAGCACATACTTTAACTTCTATTTACACATGTTACACTTTTAAATTTTTTGTTATTCTAAGTAGCTGTTAGGTCTCAAAGAAACCTGGGACAAGTCTTACTGGGCACCTGTAGCTCCTCCCAGCATAACCCATCCCCAACCCAAAACCTCTCCCTCCCAGGAGCAGGGTTTCCCTTTCCTTCCCCAAGCCTGATGCCTCTATAATTCAGTCAAATGAGTTAAAAGAACTTTTTCCTAGTCTCTCATTTAGACTTTAAACTTTAAAAGAACTTGCCCTGTAATGATTGTTCTCAGGAATCAGCCACTGGTGTATCGTGGTAAAAAGTATATGAAAAATAAAATCTGTTTCGCATTTCTTTTCTCCTCACTGTGCTGTTGTTATACCTTCAGCACCAATCAATGGGTTTTCTGGTGAGCTGGGAAAGCACGGCCTACTGTCAGTCACATGATGTGGGAAGTCCTTCTGTAAGTGTTGCTTTTATTGGCTAATGAATAGACCTGTTTCCGCCAGTGGCTTAGCAGAGTACAGCCAGGTGGGAAATCCAGAGATATATAGAGAGAGTGGTAGAGTCAAAGAGATGCCATGTAGTTGTTGAATGAGACAGACACGGAACCTTAGCGGTAGGCCACAGCCTTGTAGTGATACATAGATTAATAGAAATGGGTTAAATTAAGATTTAAGAATTTGTTAAGAATATGCCTGAACCATAGGCCAAACAGTATTGTAATTAATAGAGTTTCTGTGTGATTATTCAGGTATGGGCAGCGGGGAAATGAACGAGCAATCTCCATTTACATAATGGTGCTGATGTGGGCCTACTACAACCACATAAAACCTGAGAGAGCTTGGAAAGGAATTCTAAACACAAAAGAACAGAAGTAAGCATGGCTTCTTGATAATGGCATTTTCTTGGGTGGTTTCTGCTTGCTAGAGGCATGACTCCTTTAAGAGAGGGCTTCCTGTCTCAGCATTAGCAGCAAAAACTGGATGATTCTTTTTAGAGTCAGATTCCTGGTTTATGATGACAATACAAACTCTGAGCCTTTCAGGAGGTCCTGCACTTAAATGGGGTTTACGAGCAAAGTGCTCCTTGTTGATTAATGGCAACATAGACCTGCTGCATCCCCGGAGCTGGAATGGTGAGCATGGCTTGCAGAAGCGGTGAACATACCTGTCATATTGGACTGGGCAGAACCAACAGGGCTGTGAAGTTGATCCTAGCCATGGATACTTAGCAATTTAAAAAAAAAGTGTTCCTGGTCAGAAAAATGGTTAAGATATGCAATAAAGACAGATTCAAAAAAATAAACCTCTGAATAGGTCACAGTATGTTTAAAAAATGTACCTAGATTTGGGAGAGAGAGGAAAAAGAGTATAGACAGATATAAAAAGAAGTTAATAGTTTTTAAAAATAAAAAAAGTTTTTGAAGAGTACAGACATTCATGGATTAAGGGAGTAAAAAAATAAGCCATGTAAATATGGAATATATACAGAGAGTCTGGATTATGTATATTATTGTGTTTTCTTTTAATGTTTTGACTGCAGAAAGACATTTGATTCTGGGGGCTGCTAAATTAAACTAACATAAAGGAATCTTGACTTCAAAATTTGGCTCTAAGTACATGTTGCTTTGGAAAAGAGGTTCTACTTTTGTTTCCACAGAAGATGAGAACCTATAGATTCCTTCCAGGATAATGTGGTTTGATGGAACAAGATCCCCCCGCAAAAGAACTTCATGAACCCTAAAAATACTTTGCCCAATAAACAGCAGGAAGCAGTTTGGAGAAAACAATGCCCAAATTCCAAAAATGATTGCTTATAAATGTTTGTTTCCCTTTTAAGGGAGACATGATATAGAGAAGAATACTTTGCATTGCTGTGTATCTTGGTCTACTGATATAACTTTAAGATCAGTTTTGTTACACTGTGTGTGTGTATAAGGTATATATATATATATATATATATACACACACACACACACATATATCTGCTCTTGTCAAGGTATTGTATTTGTGCAGTTCATTTTAAAATGCAATGTATAATTGAAAATTAACAAGTATACAAATTAATAGATAGTCATTTATAATAGTCAAACTTGCAATCATGTTACTTAGTTTTTCTAGATGTGCAGAGATCTCTTACAGACAGATGGGTACTCTTCAAACCTTTCAAAGTTCTACAGATTATGGCATTTAAAATGTTTTGGTAACTTAGGACTTTTCATGGCAATGAGATACACCTGCTCCTGGCAGCACCAATCTACTTCAAGAGGATGATGGGCATTGAAGAGGCTCCTTATGGAGTTTGCTAGCCATTTGTCCAAGAAACTGCTCTTGTCTGAACTGCTTAATGGTATGCTGTATTAACTGGACATGCAAAATCCACAGAAAAAAAAAATGACGGCTGAACTTGCCTAAAGAAAGTGAGACATCCCTTCATGTTCCTGCTTCTTAAAAGAGTCTGCCAGACATTCTGCAGGACACAAATGAAAAGTATGGACAAACTGCCAATATAAGTGAAGCAATCTTTCAAATTTCTTGCTTCATGGAAAGTCTGCCACATACTAGGAGCCTATGGGCTAAAGATGGAGAGTCACCCAAAGTTCTTCTGTAACATTGGGGCATCCATCTTTCTGTGGGTTTTGCATGTCCAGTTTATACAGCATACCATTAAGCAGTTCAGACAAGAGCAGTTTCTTGGACAAAAGATAAATTAGATAAGAAACTTTCCAGATATAAATAGACCAAATATTGTAACTGTAATTCTTGCTTGATAACTGTTTTTTATGTGTAATTTTTTCTACGTTAAAGTTAAAGCCTTCCTTTTTAATTAGACAGAAAAGGGGAGATGATATGGGATGTCCTTCTGCATGTATCACTTTTATTGGCTAATGGATAAAGCTATTTTGTCCAATAGCTTAGCAGAGTAAAGCCAGGGTGGAAATCCAAATAGAGATACAGAGAGAAAGTAGGCAGACTCAAAGAGATGTCACATAGCTGCTGAAGCTGACAGACACTTGAACCTTAGAAGTAGGCCACAGCTTTGTAGTGATACATAGATTAATAGAAATGGGTTAATTTAATTTAAGATCTAAGAACTAGCTAAGAATACAACCGAGCCATGACTAACCAGTATTGCAATTAGTATAGTTTTTGTGTGATTATTTGTGCCTGGGTGACTTGGAAATGAATGAGCAGTCTCTGTTACAATCAGAAGGTCAAGGTTTTAAATTTCCTTTGGTTGTCTTCTAAGAATAAACTTAAAAGTGCCTCTCATTGTGCTAAAAACATTTCTGCCCAATCTATATATCCAACACTCTGGATATACAGGAAAACTGTTAATGCTGTTTATCTAAATCATTCTTGGATCCTCCAGCTTTTACTATAACTCAAAGACACCATAGTAAATGATGTCTTTTCTACAATGTGGATTCCAGTATAGTTTACAGTGCTAAGGCTCACATACCTAAAGCTGCAACTCTCTTTTATAACTTAAAAATTTCAAATAAGCATCAAGGAGTCAACTGGGCTTCACCTCTCACAGGTCAAAGGGACTCCAGATAATTGCTCTTGTTCATCAACAACCTAAGTTTCTCCACCTTCCTATTCCTGAAGACGTGATCTCGCTCACCCCTGGTCTTGGGATTCCCCTCCTCCAAATACAAGGATCATGGGCCTGGAAGTTTCAAATGAACACTGAAGACAAAAATCTTTCCCTATACTCCTTAACTTTACCTTCTCTCCCTAGTCATCTGTCCCAGCAGGTTTCGTGTCAGCTATGGACTGCTCCATGGCTGCCTACAACAAATTAGCTCCAGGGAGTCCATCTTTCAAGATTACTCCAAAGGAACCTGCACTTCCCTAGTCCCAGGTGGTCTCACAGAACCTGGACTGCAAGCAAAACAGCTTATACTCCCTTCTCTTCCTATCTTCTGAACATCACTCCAGCCTTTCTCGGCCCCAACAATAACACCCCAGTTAGAGCATACAGAGGTTATAGAAGAGACTGCATTGTCCCTTATCATCAACAAAAGGCTAAATGTTAGATCTCATACCCAGGACAAGTCTCAGTATCTGTGGTTGCTCCCAGTGCTTCTTACCCCATCCCCTAACTTAAACCTCTCCCTCCTAGGGGCTGAGCTTCTTCCCAGCCCAGGCCACTGCTCTTGGCCAGCGTCTCCTCTCTTGTTCTCTCCATTCTATCATAGTCTGGTTTCGTGTGCTGGCCATATTCAGCCCGGACTCTTCCCTCAGCCTGCTTTCTCCCTTATGTCACAATAAAAACCTCCTTACTTTTGGAACACTCATGCCCTACTCTTTTTCCTTCACTTTTTTATTCAGTAGTCATGTATCTTAGTTATACAATTTAATGCTTCTCACTGTTATTTTTATATATGCTAGTTTTTAGTGTGTGTATATGACATACATGCAAAAAGTGTGTGTGTGTGTGTGTGTGTGTGTTCTGTATTTGTGTGTGCATATGTGCAGAAGCTCATGCACAACCTGCATGTTGAGGCCAGAATCAATATCAGGAATTTTCCAGTATCTTCCACTATCATTCTCTACTTTTTCCAAGATGGGGTTTCTTATTGTTTTGGCTAGACTGGCTAGCTAGAAAACACCTAGGGATCCACTTACCTTGCTCTAAGCCTAGGCTTAGAGCACAGGCAACCATGTCTGCCTCTTGTGTCCTGGTGCCTCCAGAAAAGATGTAGGATCCCTGGGAACTGGGGTTACAGGCAGTTGTGAGCACACCTGGGGTTGCTGGGAATCAAACTGTAACCAGTGCCTGCAACCACTGACCCATCTGTCCAGCCTCACCACTCTCTTACACAGATGTTGGGGATCTGAACTTGGACCCTCATGCTTAGTTGGCAAGCACTTTACTTACAGAGCCATCTTTACAACCTATTTGAATCATTTTTACATTTATTTATATTGTATATGTGATCTAAGCCAAGCTATTGGTGCTTCCAAATATGTTACAGTTGTTTTTAAAGAATGAGTGAGCCCTCCATTGTGTAAATGAACCACATTTTCCTTATCCTTTCTTCAATTGAGAGGCATTTAGGTTGTTTCCAGCTTCTGGCTATGACAAACAAAGCTGCTATGAACATAGTTGAGCACATGTCCTTGTGGCACAATTGAGCATTCTTTGGATATATACCCAAAAGTGACATTACTGGGTCTTGAAGAAGGTTATTTCCTAATTTTCTGAGTAATCGCCAATCCAAAGGGGTTATACCAGCTGGCATTCCCACCAGCAATGCAGAAGTGTTCCCTTTTCCCCCACAACCTCTCCAGCATAAGTTGTCATCAGTGTTTTTGATCTTGACCAGTCTGACAGGTGTAAGATGGAATTTCAGAGTTGTTTTGATCTGCACTTCTCTGATGACTAAGGATGCTGAGCATTTCCTTAAGTGTCTTTTAGCCATTTTAAATTCCTTTGAGAGTTAGTTCTCTGTTTAGGTCTGTACTCCATTTTTTTTATATGTTAGATTATTTGTTCTTTTGACGACTAATTTCTTGAGCTCTTTGTATATTTTAGAGATCAGACCTCTGTCTGATGTGGGGTTGGTGAAGATCTTTTCCCATTCTATAGGCTGTCATTTTGTCTTGTTGACTGTATCCTTTGCTTTACAGAAGCTTCTCAGTTTCAGGAGGTCCCATTGATTAATTGTTTTTCTCAGTGTCTGTGCTACTGGGGTTATATTTAGGAAGAGGTCTCCTATGATAATGTGTTCAAGTGTACTTCCCACTTTCTCTTTTATGAGGTTCAGTGTGGCTGGCTTTATGTTGAGGTCTTTAAATTTTGCAGGCAAATGGATGGAGCTAGAAAACATCATTTTGAGCTAGGTAACCCAGACCCACAAAGACAATTATCATATGTACTCACTCATAGGTGGTTTTTAAACATAAAGCAAAGAAAATAGCCTACAAATCACAATCCCAGAGAACCTAGACAACAATGAGGACCCTAAGAGAGACATACACAGGTCTAATCTACATGGGAAGTAGAAAAAGACAAGATCTCCTGAGTAAATTGGGAGCATAGGGACTTTGGGGGAGGGTTGAAGGGGAGGGGAGAGGCAGGGAGGGGAACAGAGAAAAATGTAGAGCACAATAAAAATAAAAAAAATTAAAAAAAAAGAATGAGTGAGCCCAAAGGACTCACCTGAGGTAGGAGTTGCCAGGTGTGGGGATAAGACAGGCACGAGAAAGAATAGCCAGGGAGTTGTGTCCACCCAGCCACTCCTGAGTGTGACGTGGGCTGCACTCCAATTGTGTCATAGATCAGCTTTGACAAGGGTACCACTTATCAGGTAGGGGCACGGGGATTAGAAAAATTAGTAAAGAGAACAAAGATGTGAGTGAAAATAATAAAATAGAAACACTGGATAGTACCAGGAGGGAGTCCCAGGGGATTCTGAAGTCACCCACATTTAATTTCCATTTGCTTTTACACCGCGATATAACCGAGGCAGAAGGCAAGCGACGGCTTTAGCATGACACACAGCACAACTAGAACAGTCACTTGCTTCAGTTCTCGATATCAAGTCATTAATTCTTGAGAAAAGCTATTCTGTTGCTTAGGCAGCGAACCCACCCTAGACCGAGTATCCTGAAGGCAGTCACTCCCTAGATCAAACCTCCTAATTCAAAAGAAGGAGCAGAAGTATGCTTTAATTTTCTTAACTTTGGTCAGGGTGAATTGGATCTACCTATATGGGTCATCTTAATGTCCAAAACACAAAGTAACTACTCCCTATGTCAGGGTGTGTAGCCACAGTTGCTGTCAACAACTTGGGGCAACCTCAAACTCTCTTTCAGACAGATAGAAATAGGCTCACATTTTTGGGCCTCCGCATGCTGGGAAAACTGGAAGCCAGGGTAGAACATGCTATACCATCCTCTGCTGAAGGGAAGCAAGTGGCATATTCATTCATCCACTAAGTCCCATTGAGGATGGGTGGAGGGCTGTTCCCAGAGGGAGGCATTTCCATGATAAGAAGACTTTATACAAAGGCTTGCAGGAGCTAGAAGTGGAGACAGTACATTAACAAGAGGGTGACGAAACACCTGTAGGTGTGATGGTTAGCTATATACACAAACTTGGATGTTTGCCAGGGCTGTAGAGAGGGCTATGGAGGAACAGTGAGGACAAGTCTGACTCTCCTTGTGTAGACATTAAGGAGAGGGGGCTGATGACCCACAGTGAGATATCAAAACATCTGGTAAGGTATCTCATCTGCAAAGCCCAGGGAAACCAGAGTATGTATGGGAATAAGTGAGCTGATTTAGATGGCATGGTGGCATGTACCTCTAAGCCAGCACTTAGGAGGTGCAAGGAGGAGGGGTCTGCCACATAAGGTTCAGTCTTTTCTGAGACCTTGCCTCGCCAAAAGGAAGAGGAGGGTGATGACATGTGAACTGTACAAAGCATCTCTAGAGACAGAATTCTCATTTTTAAAAAAAAGTTTATGTAGGGGGACATGAGTAACAGTAAAAACAATGGCATCAACAATAATCTCTGAGATCGCCATCTTAGAGAGTCAGCTAGAATGTCTAGGTGATTTCTACTCTCTGCATCTTGAGACTGGGAAGAAAAGCGCACTCCAAAGATAAAACAGGCCAGTCATTCAAACCCATACCAGGGGAAGTGGGTGGTGGGGAGGGCTTATGGGGTTCTTCCAAGAGAGAAGCATTGAAAACCTTACTTCTGATTTCATATGCAAATGTCACCTTCACATCAGTTCCTCCTTCAAGAGATCTCTGCAAAGGGGCCACATTCAGTTTAAAGCAAGCAAATACGATGATATTTTAAAAGGTAAAATAGAGGCCTGGAGATAGCTTAGTGGGTAAAAGTGCTTACTGTGGGAAGCTGGCAAACCAACTTGATGCCTGGGACCCACGTAAAGCCAGAAAGAGAGAAGCAACTCCACCAAGTTATCCTCTGACCTCCATATATGTACTGTTGCACACATGACCAGATACATATATCATGCACTGCAAACACAATAATAATAAGTAGAAACTTCAAAATCTAAAATAGTGTAGACACAGATTTTGGGACACTAAAAATTCAGGCACTTTTACTCTACATATTACCATACTGAACGTTTCTAGATAATCAATATAGCTTGAAGGTAAATTTCTGGAAAGTTCCATGCCTCTACTCTTACTGTGTAAAGAGACATAAGGAAGGACATACAGTATAAGAAGTAAAGTCTAAAGCCACCAAAGCACCTCCCTGGGTGTGTGACATAATGTCAAACTAGTTGAGACCAAAGTGCAGCCCCTTGGCCCCTGTCTAGCTCACACATGTCCCTATTCAGTCAACAGCAGATGAGATGTGTAAATAGCTGAACACAAAGGTCTAAACCAAAGCCCCATTTTTATTTCTCTTTGGCATTTTCCTATTCATGAACAATAAACGACCTGTGGAATTATCAGAAGTAAGAAAATCTAGTGTGTGTGCAGAAGTTGCTGTCTTGGTGACTGAGGAGGACAGGCGCTGTGTTTCCAGAGCATGGGTAGCCTTAAGTTTGGCTTAGCAGAAGAGGGTGTTAAGAACTCTGAAACCCCGTGCCATGAGCTGACCGCTTCTGGATGGAAATGGCAGTGGGTGGGAAGCAGAGCACACATCACTTAAAACAAGCAAAGGAATCTCTTTCCATTCTATACCCGGAAGGGCTCACTGCTTCTTCTCCTCCCTGGGACACGTTACTCCCACTTTGGGTCGCTAGAGAAATGGTTCCTTACTGGGTAAGGCGATTGAGGCCACTGGAGAAGACACTAAGCAACAACAATTCTCTCCTAGTTCTTCTCTATAGTTGACAATGCAGGATCAATAGGAAATTCAAGAAACGTTCCCTTATGAATTAGGTCAGGGTTCATAGCCACATTTTACTTCCTTAAATCTGCCCCCGCTCCTCTCCTCTTCAGGAAGAAAGCAGGTGGCAGTGAAATCCAATTTCTAGAACCTGAAACAAAGGGAAGACGGCTTGATGCATAGGCTAGAAGGTTAGATCATTAAGGGCTTTTTCTTCCTTCACTCATTTGTTGAGAAGCTGAGAACTTAATGCAGAACCCAGGACCTGCACATAGCAGGCAAGTGCTTCGTTAAGAGGGTTCAGGGATCCAGCCTTTGTTAGAAGTCAGCTGCAACCTGATATAGTAGTTGTTTTTCTAGTAAAAGCTCCCCCCCTCCCCCCGCAAACTCTCAAACTATCCTAGGATTGAGAGAATGGGAAGAAAGTAAACTAAAGATAAAGGAAACATATTTTGCTTCCTGGAGGCAGGATCCGTGTCTGGAGCAGCTCTGACATCCCGTGGAGCAAGTTTTTACGTCACAAAGCTTTGCTGTAAATGACTCAGACCCTCGTTCTCAAATTCATGGAGTTCTTCAGCATTCCAGGCATTGTGTGGGAAGCTGAAGGACAACAACAAACCCAAGATAAAGGGTTTGGTTTCTGAGTCACCTAACTAGCCTATAGCTTAAGAGACTGGACAAACATCCCTGCCTCCTTCAACAAATACCCACTAAGCACCTGCTAGGGCCCTGGTTCCAATGGGGATGTGCGGTGTGCGCACAGCAACAGTGTGTAACAAAGCTGGACATCCCTGCCTCCACGGAAGGGCAGACAGACACGAAGCAAGCAAACTGGGCCATGTTGAACAGCAGTCACTGGTTTCGGCAAGACAAGTCCACGCGGGAAATGAAGGAGAGGTTCCTGAAGGCGACCCAGAAAAGCCCACGGAGAAGGAAGTGCTGGTGCGCAGTGAGGACATGATCCACACAGACTTAAGCATCCCATGCAGAGATGAAGGAGTGTGGGGACCAGATCTCCCTGAGAGGCAGCACTAATCCCAGCAAACACCTCTCCGAAAAGACTAACCCAAACCCTCCCTCTTGGACCTGGGGATTGAAGCACACACCAGAGCACATGCTAAGCATCAGGTCTGTCATCAAGCTATGATCTCGCCCCTCCCCCTTTACCTCTTTATAAGACAGGGTCTCACTAAATTGCCCAGATGATCTTGAACTCATGCTGTCGCCTAGGTAGGTTTTGAACTTGAGTTCATATTTCCTCCGCCTCTCAAAGAGCTTAAGTCACAGATGAATGCCACCGCTTCATCTTCCTTTTCTCCTCACTTTGGTGTCTGAGCCTTGGAAAACTGGGTGGATGGGTGTGTGTGCAATCAAAAGGGATGTGTGACTGAGACAGCTTATTTCAGTGGAGGGCTCACCTTAGACTGCACTACAATGAACCTAGAAAAGCTGGGCTGGGGAGGTGGCCTCATGGGGGATGGGAGGGCAGTGGGGTGGGGAGGAATGGGAAAGACTCAGTAGGTAAAGTGCTGATTACACACGTGTAAATATGCAAAGTTTCTCTCTCTCTCTCTCTCTCTCTCTCTGTGTGTGTGTGTGTGTGTGTGTGTGTGTGTGTGTGTGTGTGATTGTTATTGAGATCAGAGTGCCTATAACTAACCCTAAGCACTAGAGAGGCAGAGACAAGAGAACCCTGGAGCAAGCTGTCTAGCTAGACCAGTTAAGCTCTGGAGGGTTCAAGTCAAAGACCCTCCCTTGGTATGGAAGTAGCAGAGTGGCTGAGGAAGTTGTTCACTGTCAACCCCTAGCCTCCACATACACTGAAAGTTTCTGTACCCCATTAGCCTCTCCACCAATGCAGCAATCCAAATCAGACCAAATCAAACTGAATTAGAAAAAGCTCAGGTTTTAAAAACACTCCCAGATGATTTCCCAGCCTCCCAGAGAGGAGACAGGAAAGGAAGACCAGAAAACCACAAGTCTGTTTGCTGGGGGGCAGTTTAAATACCCTGTGGGAGTGGTCTTGAGCATCTCTGGGAAAGGGGGCATCATTTGGCAGGCTTTCTGAGATGCAGCAGAGTTTGGAGAGAGATGGGGGAGAGGCTTTGGATACATTTTCCACCAGAACATTCCAGACCCTTTGAGTATATGAATATCAGGGGCTGGGGTGAAGCTTAGCTTCCAGCAGAACATAGAACATATACCACACATGTAAACATATATACAAACAGGTATGCACAGCAATACTCTCTCTCTCTCTCTCTCTCTCTCTCTCTCTCTCTCTCTGTGTGTGTGTGTGGGGGGGGGGGGAGGGAGGAAGAGAGAGGGAGAGAACCTGACATTAACATTATTTTATTACTGTATAAACAAATGTGTTTGCTGGCTTTGCCCAGCAAGAAGGCCTAGCCTTTGCTGGGTGAGCCTCCCCCATGGCTGACTGCACACATGGAAAAGCAGGTTTCTGCTCAGCCTAAGCCTGGTCTCACTTCCTCACAGAACTTACAAAACTGCACGGTGGTTTGTCTCCTTGTGCTCACTGTGACCATTTTCAGTTGAAGAGTTTTGACTGTTTGGGGTTTGTTAGTACACACTTAAATAACCTACAAACCACAGGAAATGAAACTTGCCTAAACTGTGTCACCCAGCCGATTCTGAAAATGTGCTCCAGTCAGCTCCAGGTGACCCTTAGCAAAAAGAGGGTGCCCTGGCAAAACCTTTACTCACTCAGTGGCTCCAACTTACAGGACTGACCCTAAGGGTCTCTGCAGCACTGACCAGGAATTGCCATTGCTGAGGTCCTGGCAGCATAGGTAGGGTAGGCACTCTGATAATATATTCTTTATGATTCTTAAGTATATTTAGAAGTTTGATTCAATATGCAAAATTTCTCTCTCTCTCTCTCTCTCTCTCTCTGTGTGTGTGTGTGTGTGTGTGTGTGTGCATGTGCGCGCATGTACGTGTGTTATGTATGAGACTGTTATTGAGATAGCAGGGGTCTCTTGTTACATGGCCCTGGCTGATTTAAGACTATCTCAGGATCTTCTTAAATCACCTTCCTAAGCACAGGATGCTAGGTATACACTATTATGCCCAGACTAAACCTGACCAGCTGTTTCTTTTTGCTGTTTTGCCTTTGTTTGTTTGCCTTTGCTTGTTCCAAACGGGCCTCAAACGCACAGACCCCTACCCACCTCTGCCTCCTGAGTGCTGGAGTTAAAGGCGGCAGAGATGGCTCGGTGGTTCAGAACACTTACTGGCTCGTGGGCCTGAGATGAGTTCCCAGCACCCACATGGCCACTCACAAATACCTGTAACCCCAATTCAAGGGGATCCAGCACCTTCTTCTGACTTCTGCAGGCTTCTTATATGCAGGTCAATGCAGACATGAAGGCACACACACATAAAATAAATACATACATAAACCAAAGAGTTGCTTTCTAAAATAAAAGGGAAGGTGACCATAGAAGACTCAGAGAAAGGAACATATTCTGTGGACAGGCCAATAGAAAGGAGGCTTCCCTAGGGACACTGTCATGGCTAATTCTATGGGTAAGCCTGAGTAGGCCCAAAGTATCCAGATGGTTCTTAGCTGTTTGTGTCAGGGTGGTTTCTGAAGATGAGTATTAAAAGAGGGCCCTTAGGAAAGAAGACAGCCTCTGCAGTGGGAAGAAAGATCTCTTCTGTAGAGCCAGAATAAAAGGGTGAGGGGAGCTCAGTTGCTTGGGTTGGGTGTTATGATTTGAATAAAAACGGCTTACGCAGGTGCATGTCTTAAACACTTGGAGCTCAGCTGGTGGTGCCCATTTGGGGGAAGTAATGAAAACTTTAGAAGGTAGGGTCTGGTTAGAGGAAATGGGGCAGGTTCTGGGGGAAAGGTTACATCTTGGCCAGTGCCTCTGTCTGTCTAAGTGTGTGGGGCCAATCAGTAATCCCAATCACAGACTAGACCCTCTGAAACACAGCCCAAATCAACACTTCTGCCTTTAAGAAAAGACACTAAAACGCCGCGAAGTCTTCCACTGGCCTTGGATTGGGATTCAAGCCCCGTGGCTCCTCTGGTTCTTGGCCGCATACCAGCCATTTCTTCCCTCATCTATAACCGAGTGGTTCTGGTTCTCTGGAGAGTCTTGGTTATTATAGACCGAGAAAGCATCAGGCATAGCAGCTGCTGAGAAGTGAGGCATGCTCTCAGGAGAGAAGACATATGTAGGTGTATGTCCCTGTCCTCAGCTACTTCCGGTTATGGGCTTACCAAGCTGCCAAGCTCTATGATCCACCTCTGTGCTGACAAATGCTTCTGTATGGCAGGCTGGCCTCCTTCTTGTCACTATTAGTAAAATCTCTCTGTTTTCTTCTCTGGTATCCAAACAACAACCTTCTGACTACAGCAAAGGAAAGCGTAAGTATGACAATTTTTCACTCGCAAACCCTCCACCAACAACCATGATTCTTCACAAAACCATAACCTCAATCTTGCTCTTCACTGTGCATTTATAACCATAGCCCAAGTATGGTTCTATAGTCTTTCCTTTATTTTCACAGTGAGGGTTATTTCCAACAGATGTGATGCACCTTCACATTTTCACCTTCCCATGAAGGCTCTGACTTCACTTTTCTCTTCTGTTTAAAAAGTGAGTGTGGGCATACATGTGCGTGGTATATTTCTTCTGTTTAAACAGTGAGTGTGTGCACACCTGTGCATGGTGTATTTTTACTACATCCTTGTGCTCACCCATGTGGCTGTGTGGGATAGAAGTTGACTTCAGAATGTCATCATTGTTTGACCATGTCATCTTTTGAAACAGGATCTCACACAGAACTTGGAGCTGGCTATTTCAGCTAGGCTGGATGGCCAACCATCTCAGGAGATCTGCTTAGATCTGCCTCCAACAGACACTGGTTGCCACGCCGGCCTCTGGTGTTGGTGATGGGGATTCAGGTCCCCAGACTGGCACAGCAAGCACTTGACTCACTGAGACATCTCCCTTGGCCCTGATTTCATTTTCAAACAGATGCAATCCGTTGCTCTTGAGAAGCACACAGCCTAATGGAGCCTTGCGTGTGTTTGCCTGTGATTCTTGGTATTCCTCTGCTCAGGTGAAGAAAGGGGTGGCCATGCGATAGGATTACCTCTGACAGTGTCTCCCCCCCTCACCCTCTGCTCCACTCATCCTTCTTTGCCTGTTTGCTGATATCAAAAAGATTTCCAACAGCCACCATAGTTTTTCATTTTCTGGGTAAATCTGAGGCTTACAATCCTAGTGTAGTAAGGGTTGTATGGCTGGCAGCATGCCCCTTGCTGTTCAAAAAACTAGGGGCCAGACAGAATGAGAAGGAGGTGATAAATAAGTGGCTGTTCCTGGGGAAATGTGATAAGACCAGTGACAGACTCCATTCAAGGCTAGCTTGGTGACGCAGTGAGTGTAACTGGGACTCCTTACAGAAGTGTGAGTGTCGGGTGATTTACAGAGCATGGATAACATATGGGCAATGATACTAAACCCAAAGAAGAGTCTACCCACCTTGCTAATTGCTGTGCCCTCTACAAGGGAATGTATGCAATGTGTTTTATTATGGCATTTTCACGCATAGGTGTCATTGTTCTTTATTCTCATTTGTCCCTGTCCTCCACTGCCTGTTGTCTTCCCTTATGTTTGCTGTCCCTCTCTGGCTTGTTTCCTTCTTCTCACAGACACCCCCTGCATCTGCTTTAATTACCTTCTCTTTTCCTTTCTCCCTTAAGACTTCCTCCTCTTGTGTTCTCCTTTCTACTTTGAGGAACATGTGAATTCCCACAAAGGGGATCTGGTCAGAGGAGGACACTGCAGTGGGGTGCTCTCAGCTGCTCTGATTTTAAGATATCCATGGTCATGTCATGGCTGAGAGTGCATAGAGGAGCAGGGTGTAAGAAGAGCTGGCTGGGGACCAAAGGAAACATATCTCCTACCTGCAACCCCATGCTCCTCTTCCTGAAAGGGAGCAGCAGAGGATAGCGATAACATTGCAACTCTGAAAAATGGACTTTATATAAAGGGGAAACCCTTTTGTGCTCAGATAGACTTCCATGGAGACTCAAGGAAATGCTACCTGGTTCTAGGTAGGCATTGGGGTTCTGTCTACTACAGTCAACGCACTTTCTAAGAACCCCTTCCCATGAAGCATTGGATTATCAGAAACAGAGACTAGACAATGACTGTGATAAAGATTAACCACCCCCCAAGGAACTGTCATTGTCTCTTGGGTGGCCCCTATATATCTCAAGACAGATACAGTGACAGATACCTAAGGATTAGGTCATGAGCCCAAGACAAAAGCTGATCTTTAAGTATGTATCACTTTGAAATCAATTAAAGTAATTGATTTTTACTTTATCAATGCCCTGGCTAATGTATCTCCATGACGAATGAACTCAATAGCCATCTTTGTAGTCTGCTTCTCATGTCATGTTCTCTGAGAAAACTTCCTGAATGCCTCAATTGCTCATGTCATCCTTTAAGTGCTGCAATGCCCTCTACCCTTGTGTATGTGAGCATGTGCTCATGCGTGTGCATGGCTTTGTGTGTGCACAGGTGTACCTATATGTACAAGCATGTGCCAATCAGAAGATAACCTCCCGGGTCAGTCCTCAGATACTGTCCACTTTGATTTTGCTGTTGATTTGACTTTTCTTATTTTCATGTGCATGTATATGTGGTGTATATATGGACGTACGTATGTTCTCATGTAGATAGGCACAAATGGAGGCGCAAGGGATCTTCCTTCATTGCTCCTCTACCTTGTCTTTTGAGGCAGGGTAAAGCACAGACTTCATCAACATGATTAATCTGCCTCACCAACCTGCTCTGGCAGAACCCCCGCCTCTGCCTTCAAGGCTGGAACTGCAAGCAGGCTGTCATGGCCATTTAGTATTTACACAGGTTCGGGGAGAGCTGGCTTTTTACTTGCCTAGTGGATGCTGTAACCACAGAGTCATCTCTGCAGCTCCCCACTCTACTTTTTGGACCAGAGTCTCAGTGATTTGGAGCAGATTAGGCTGCTGGCTAGGAAGCTCGAGGGATCTGCCCACCTCCACCCCGGCAGCTCTGAGTAAGAGTACAAGCACACTCTAACACACCGAGAGAACAAGCACACCCAACACACCGAGAGAACAAGCACACCCTAATACACCAAGAGTACAAGCACACCCAACACACCGAGAGAACAAGCACACCCTAATACACCAAGAGTACAAGCACACCCAACACACCAAGAGTACAAGCACACCCAACACACCAGATTGTGTTGGTTTTCATAAATATGGATGCTGGGGATTGAACTCAGCTCCTCATTTTTGCCAGGTAAACACTTTATTGACTGAGCTGTCTCCCTGGCCCTCTGGTCTTGTCTCTGTTTAGACACATGCCTTTATTCTTGGATCTCTGAGTCTATATATTATAGGCCATGTTTAATTACAAGGCCCACAAAGACAAGACTTCCTCAGCACTCTGATTTCTCTATAATTTACATTTTACTTGTTTAAAGGCTATCATTTGTGTAGTATTCAGTTTCTTTTTATTTGGTTAATGGCTTCATTTATTGTTGTCTATAAACTCCCGGGGGTATACCAATGTATTTTTGTACGTAGCAGCTAAATATGGCCTAGGCCTCATATAATAAATGTTCTGAATGTGAGCTTTCATACTTTAGAAATAATTTAGCAAACACAATCTACCTGCTGTACACCTAGCAGGATTTCAAAGAATGATTCACAAATACAGGAGCTCTCAATCAAATGGTCTATAGACAGCCCTACAGCAATAAAACCTGAGTAAAGGACTCTACAGCACACACGAAGTGAGTAAATCCAGAGAAGTTTAGAGCTACTGAGAAATTGTGGCTGGAGAGACAGGGTCAAGAGTACAAGCCGGAGGATCTGGGTTCAGTTCCCAGAACCCACACTGGGCAGCTAACAACCACCTGTGACCCCAGTTCCAGGAGATCTGATGGCCTCTTCTGACCTCTGTGACCACCTGCCCACATGTAGAACACATAAACTCACACAGGTAGACACATAAATAAAAACTTAACCAAATCTATAAAGAAATGGTGAGAAACTATTATTTACTTGAAATTCTCACTTATGGAATAAAACTATTAGGTGGGATTTTAAGATAACAAAATACAAGTCACTTATTCATATGTCCTATGTCATAAATCTAAATGCACAATAATCACAAACAAAATGTGATTCTAGCTGGGTGGTGGTAGTGCATGTCTTTAATCCCAACACTCAGGGAGGCAGAGCAGGCAGATCTCTGTGAATTCGAAGCCAGTCTGGTCTATAGAGTAAATTCCAGGATATGCAGAGCTACAAAGAGAAACCCTGTCTTGAAAAAACGAAAGAGAGAGAGAGAGAATATGATTCTAGGTTTATTTCCTTTTCTCTTTTTTATTTTTATATTTATTTATTATTTTTGGTTTTTTGAGACAGGGTTTCACTGTGTAGCTCTGGCTGTCCTGGAACTCACTCTGTAGACCAGGCTGGCCTCAAACTCACAGAGATCTGCTTACCTCTGACTCCCAAGTGCTGGGATTAAAGGCATGCACTATCACCATTCAATTTCTTTGTTTTTTTTTTCTTCTCTTTTTTTCTTGGGTAATGTTCTATCTACTACACAGCCTAGGCTGCCTTCAAGTTCATGATTCCTTGTTTCTAGGTGTTGGGACAACAGATATGCATCACCCTACCTATCATGAGATTCTAGATTTCAAACTAAGCATTGTTTCTCCTTTTCTGCAGAACTGTTTTTCCTAGCTGTGCTCTAACTCCAAATGTGTTGGCTGAGGAAAATCTTACTATGATTCTAGATTTCTAGCAATACTCTCAGCGATCCTAAGACCAGGACCTTAGCAGAATGGAAATGAAATGCCTGCCTTTCTTTTCCCTAAGGTGTTGCAGGACTCAATGGAGTCAACTGTATCTTAGAAAATCCTTGTAGAGGCATGGCCTTGTGGGTACAGTGTGTGTCATACAGGCATGAGGACCTGAGTTCAGTCCGCAGAGCCATTCACAAAGCCAGCTATAGTCAGAAAATGTGGCAGGTTTCTATTCATTGACTGGTCAGCCTAGCCAAACTGGCAAGTTCCAGGCCAGTGAGAGACCCTTTCTCAAAAACAAACAAACAAACAAACAAAAAATACAAGATGCCAATTCTGAAAAATGATACTTGAAGTTGACTTCTGGGGTACACACACACATGAACCTATGTATACATATGTCCCCCTCCCACCTACACATGTATACACACACACACACACACACACACACACACACACACACACACAAGAAAATCTTTGGAGAATGGCAATACTCTCCCATACATATGAACAAACATCCTCAAGCTATAATGGACACTCAGCCAGCAGAGCAAATAAAACTTCTAAGCTCCTGGTCTGCTTGTTGGTGACTCTGCACAGACCCAGCAAAGATCATTATGAGGAATTAAAAATCAAGGGCAAAAATACAAAGGTGACATACAGAGCCATTTTCCCGGGCAACAGACAGAAGTTCAACTCTGCCTTATGCGCCTCCTTTCCAACTCCAAATGTCATTTCAAGTGTCCTCAACCCCGAGGTTGTCACAACCTTCCTGGCCACAGTCCCCCAGCGCAAACTTGATTGCCTCCTCTTCACAGTTCCCAGCTGTATTTTGATAACACAGACATTTCACAGTTTCTTGTTATAAACACATCTGTCTTTTAGACATGTTCCGTTGTCTTGAGTACAGATACCATGTCTGATTCTTTTTATTTAATTCAGAAATGCAAAGCCAGCACAGAGTTGGCCCTCACCAAACCACCTTCATCCCGTAGAAGAAGACAACGCCGTATACAAATGGACACAACAGACTCACTAGCAGGAAATTCCTAAGGGCTAGGTTCTAGCGTAGTTGGGAGAGCGCTTGCCCACCATGTCTAAGGCCCGGGGTTTAACCCCAGCATCACATGAAGTGAGTAGAGTGGTATACACCTGTAACCAGCATTTGGAGGTAGAGGCAGGAGCATTAAGGTCACCCTCAGTTACCTAGCAAGTTCAGGGTTGCATCTAAAAAGAGCAGGGGCAGGGGAGTGCCCCACCAATGACTACTATACATAGGATTGTTCCAGGTGCTCAACAAGGAAGGCCACGAGGGAAGCGACTCCGAGGAATGGGAAGTGATCAGGGAAGTTTTCTGTAGGACACAACGTTAGTGCTAACACCCAACCAGTGAACCAGAAATACAGGAATCTATCTGCAAGGGAGAGTGTCCTAGGAAGAGGCACCAAACCAAAACAAAGGTCATATTTGGTGGGGTATGGGTACAGAAGCAAGGGAAGAACAGATACAGCGGGAAATGGGGTGCTGGTGAAATAGCCCCATGGGTCAAGTTCTATCCCTGAGACCTGCATGGCGGACATGAGAACAAAGTCCTACCAGCTGACCTCTGACCACACTACATGCCCAATGACATGAGCGCACACACACAAAGAAACAGATACACGTATAGAAGAAGATGCCATGACCAGTTAGTAGCTGACCCCCTCCTCCACTGTGCCAGAGTAGGACACCACGTTTTTCTCACTTTGCGTCATCTCTCCATTATCGCCTTCAGCTCTGTGACCTTACTGCCTGATTTCTACTAAATGATAAGCTGCTTCTAGCAACCACCACATCTGGAGCAATCTTTCGGTTCTGAGTCATACAAAACACAACAGTTGTTAGGAAACAAAGGCGGGAGTCCTGAGTTTTAGCTTTGGGTATGTTTAAGTCCTCTCCACTAATGTTTATTTTTCTGACCGTTGTTTCTCACGATCCTCTCTGCTTACAGTCTGAAGTTCTGATCCCCATTGGCTGTTTCCCTCCACACACGTCCTTTCTGTTATGAAGTAAATAACGTCAGCAAAACTGTATACTTGACCCCACACTAACATCTAAAAGAAAAACAACAAACTGTTCTAAATAACATCTCCCAAGATAATTATAAGTATTTTAGTAAGCAACTATACTCCTTGATTTTTCTTTTTATTGAAAATAGATTTTTTTCCTCACATAATTTTTCCTGATTGCTTTCCCTTCCTTCTACTCCTCCCAGTTCCTCCCCTCCTCCCTTCCCATCCAGGTCCACTCTCTGTCTCTCATTAGGAAAAAAAACAAGATTCTAAGGAATCATAATAAAATATAATGAAATAAAATATAATAAGACAAAGCAAAAACTATCATCTCCAAGATCTCCGAGTTGGACAGGACAAGCAAACATACGGAAAAGTGCACAAGAGGTCCATTCGTTTGCATATTGGGGATCCCATAAAAATACTGAACTGAAAGTTATAATATACATGCAGAGGACACAGGGTAGACCAGTAGACCCTGTGATTTCTACTTCAGTCTCCGTGAGTTCATATAAGTTGCTCATGTTGACTTAGAAGGCCTTGTTCTCCTAGTGTCCTCCATCCCCTCTGGCTCTTATAAACACCCCTTATCTTTATTACTGAATCTGAAATCTTCATCTGCATCAGCACCTCATCTCCTTTGCAAGCCTCGTCTCATTCATAGTTGCCATCAGTGTGTGGAGGAAGACAAGAAAGGGAACGAACCATTTTTGCAGTGCAAAGGGATTTTCCAGGTGTGCTGCCTGGACAACATCGCCAGCAATACCACGTCTCTGCAAACTCAACAGCAGAGCTCAGCCTGGCTGTGAGTTACAGCGGCTGGCCAAAGAAGAGCCACTCAGACAGTCCTCTACCTGACAGAATCTTCTCTTCCAGCTCAGGACACTCGCTCTCTTGGTGCGATTCTTCTTCCTAAATTCCAGCCCCAGAAACAAGAAAAGCAGAGAGAATGTGAAAATAAGTATTAACTTACAGTTACATATTTTTGTAATACTGAATCATATGAGATTAAAAGCAGAGACATTTAAACCAAGTCCCAAATAATGGAGGTTTGGGCCTGGCATGGTGGCACACATCTTTAATTCTAGCACTTAGCTAGAAGATCCAGGTGGATCTGTGAGTTCAAGGTCACCCTGGTCTACGTAGTAAGCTCTAGGGTAGCCATAGAGAGACTCTGTCTCAAAAAAAAACCAAAGTGGGAAGATAAGATTTGAGATGTGTGTATTCCTGTGTGTCTGAGTATCATCTCTCTGTACATATGTGTGATGTGTGTATTCCTGTGTGTCTGAGTATCTCTCTGTACATATGTGTGTTTATGTGTATGGGTACAGATGAGGTTTGAGATGTGTGTATTCCTGTGTGTCTGAGTATCTCTGTACATATGTGTGTTTATGTGTACGGGTACAGATGTACATATGCTTGTGTGGGTGGGTGCGCATGGAGGTCAGAGGTCACCCTTAGATGTTATTCCTTGGGAGCTAAACCTTGTTCTTTGAAAACGAATCTCTCATTGACCTGAAGCTTGCTGACTGGGCTAGGCTACTGGCCAACAAACTCCAGGGATCTGCATGTTTCCACCTCTACGTTACATGACAAGCACACCACCACACTGGCTGTTCTATGAAGGTTTCTGGGTCTCAAACTTAGTTCTTCATACGTGCAGCAAGCATTGTAACAAGTGATCCATCAGTTCCAGGAACTGGGATTTCAGAGGAACAGAAGTTTTAAGTCAGATAAATTTGAGGGTGCTAGGTTACACATCTCTGGGTGCCATTCATACTAGGGGGTCTTTAAATACACCCTTAGAGCAGTATAGGTCCACGGGTCTCTCTGACTAGTGTATTTAAGGTACCAATGGCCTAAATGAAAGAGTCAAAGGTTCCTCCATGGATAGTAATTCTGGTAGTAGTGAGACAAAGAAAAGTAGGCTCTATCCTGCTTGGAGCTGATCCTACATACATTTTAAAGTCCTAACACTTATCTTTCATCTGGAAAATGGGTGTACACATTGCTCTCTGAATATTGGTATAATGTTCTTTATTGATTATGCCTTATTTTGATTAATGTGTATCAATGCTGATCAATGTGTTCTAATCAAATCCAATTTCTCTTTACTCACACTTCCTAATCATTTCATAGTTCTAATATTCAGTGTGCTACATAAAGTCAACATCTTAGCTTCCAGACATGAGAAGGAATGTGTTCAACAATATAGTCCATTTTCTTTTCTTTTTTTAAAAAATTTATTTATTTATTTATTTGTTATGTATACAATATTCTTTCTGTGTGTATGTCTGCAGGCCAGAAGAGGGCACCAGACCTCATTACAGATGGTTGTGAGCCACCATGTGGTTGCCAGGAATTGAACTCAGGTCCTTTGGAAGAGCAGGCAATGCTCTTAACCACTGAGCCATCTCACCAGCCCCTACAGTCCATTTTCTATCTAACTATCTTGTAGCAGATGGCAGGACATTAGATGTAGGGATGAATGGCATTTTATTGTTTATGAATACCACATGCTCCTTACTATTCACCCATGGATAGGCCCCTAGACTGATTCTATAGCTACTGAGAATATGCCACATGAACACAGCTATGCAGGTATAGTTTTCTTATGCTAATTTCACTCCATTGGGTTATGTAACCAGCAGTTGAATAATGAATCACCATAGTTCTATTTTTGAATTTCTTTCTTTTCTTTCTTTCTTTCTTCTTTCTTTCTTCCTTTCCTTCTTTCTTTTCTTTTTTGAGAAGCATCCATACTGCTCTCCCTAACAGTTGAACTAGCTTGCGCTCCCACTACTTGCATGTGAGTCTCTTTTTATCAGTATTTTTAAAATCTATACCAGCCACACTGAGATGAGATGGCACCTCACTGCAGAAGCATCAGGAGACCTGATTTCTAAAACATATGTGCATGTGCTGTGAGGTGTGTGTGCTTGTGTGTGGAGGATGCACACGTGTGTGAGTGCATGTGGGGCCAGAGGTAGACATCAGATATCTGATCACTCTCTACTTCAGTTTTTTTTTTTTTTTCGAGATAGGGTTTCTCTGTGGTTTTGGAGCCTGTACTGGAACTAGCTCTTGTAGACCAGGCTGGTCTCAAACTCACAGAGATCCGCCTGCCTCTACCTCCCAAGTGCTGGGATTAAAGGCGTGCGCCACCACCGCCCGGCAAATATTTATTTATTTATTTATTATATATATAATATTTTGTCTGTGTGTATGCCTGAAGGCCAGAAGAGGGCACCAGACCCCATTACAGATGGTTATGAGCCACCATGTGGTTGCTGGGAATTGCACTCAGCACCTTTGGAAGAGCAGGCAATGCTCTTAAACGCTGAGCCATCTCTCCAGCCCTCTACTTCAGTTTTTGAGGCAGAATTTCTCACTAAACCTGGAGCTCACGACATCGGAAAGACTAACCAACCAACATGTCCCAGAAATCTGCTGCCTCTGCCTTCCCAGTGTTGAGCTAACAGGCATTAGCTGTTAGTTGTTGGCCTCAGCTCTAGTTGGATGTCTGCTGGAGACCTGAACTCCGGTCCTCAGGCTTTCTCCACTGAACCATCTTCCTGGCCCCAAGAACTGATTTTTTAAAAAATGACAACAGCTGTACCTATTGTATCACTAACACTAGAACCTGCTACAAGTAAGGGAGATGAATTAGTAACACTGATAGGGTTCCTCTATTGTTGGGGAATATTTTACCTAGGGAAAGCTGTGTTACATCTGTTTATGCTACAGAGCATCACCTGAGCTGTTGAAAGCTGTGTTACATCTGTTTATGCTGCAGAGCATCACCTGAGCTGTGGAAAGCTGTGTTACATTTGTTGGTGCACTTGTTCAATTATGTAAAATTATGTAAAAACATTTGTTTTACCTTGCCTGCTTAAGACACCTGATTGATCAGATGAAAAGCTGAACATCCAATAGCTAGCCATGAGAGGGATAGGTGAGGCTAGCAGACAGAGAGAATAAATAGGAGGAGAAATCTAGGCTCCATAGAAAGAGGAGGGAAGAATGAGAAGAGAATGAGGGAGAAAGAAAAGAACACACCAGGGCCAGAAGCCAGGCAGCCACCAGCCAGTCAGACATGAGAAGCAGTGAAAAGAAGAAAGACAGAAAGAAAGAAAGAAAGAAAGAGAGAAAGAAAGAAAGAAAGAAGCAAAAGAAGGAGGGAGGGAAGAAGAGAGAGAGAAAGAAAAAGAATGGTAAAAAGCCTTGAGGTAAAACATTGAGAGAAATAGGCAGGTTAAGTTATGATACCTAGCAAGAAACAAACCTAAGCCAAGGCCAAGCCTTCATAACTACAAAGTCTCCATGTCATGGTTTGGGAGTTGTTGGTGGCACAACGAAAAAGCCTACTACACTCTAGCTTTGTCAGCAAGACGAGTTTGTGATGAGTCACCACTTTGTCTGCACCCCTCTGGAGAGGAAGCCGCCTCCTCAGCTTCCCTCCGAGCTTGGCACGCTTCCTCTTCATTCATTGCTCTTTCTGAGAATTTAGCCCAAAAGAAGAAGCATGTGAATATGGAGTTCTACATATGATAATCAGGTCTGCTCTACAACTGTAGTGGAAGCACAGACTCACAAACCATTTCCATCCTTTAAGACAAAAAAAAAAGAAATAGTCCCAAAACGTGTTCTGAGTTGGCTCATTCATCCCTAAGTATTATTTCCCTGGGATCGGCACCCCCAGCAGACTCTCAAGCTCAGTCAGACAAACGTGCTTTCTGATTCAGAAAAACTAGTGTCATCAAATTACTGTCAGTGTTGCCTCAAAAAGGAACTGACGGTCACCTGTGTCAAGGACAAGTGTTTCTCCAGGGATCCAACACAGTCTCCAAAGTTTCTTCACTGCAGACCAGATCCCCCAATTCACCCTACTTTAAAAACCCACAGAATAGCATTGAATGGGTAATTTGAGTATACAAGATCCCTATCCAATTATCTCAAATTTACATTACGAGAAATTTGAATGAATCAACTTGCTACACTACAGCAATGATATGCAAATTATACAAAATGATCCCACCAACGCACAACAGCTCAACACAGCACATGAATTCTTGTTTCCCAAAGCCCAACAGAATTTATACATAATAAAAAATAGAGTCATATTACAGCCACAGAGAAAAAAACATCTGAGATGCCAAAGTTATCCAAACTTGCTTTATAAATGAAACAATTCTCCCGTAGTGCCAATGAGATGTCTTCCTTTTTATTGTTGTTGTTTTGTTTTGTTTCTCAAGACAGGGTTTCTCTATGTGGCCTTAAACACAGAGATCAACCTGCCTCTGCCCCCCAAGTGCCAGGATAAAAGGTGTGCGCCACCACCACCTGGCTAGACTGCTCACTTTTTATCTCTCTGACTTTCAGGGAAATGGAACCACCATGGCCCTTCCATTTCCCTCCAGACATGATCAATCCTCCACCCTTAGTGCCACGGCTTCAGTTTTCTCTTTAATGAAAACTGCTAAGCCCACAAGAAGCAGAGGGGGCTGAGGCATCTGCAGTCCTCCTGGCTGGAGAATGCTCAGCACAGACTAAATAAGCATCTGCCTTTGGTAGTATAAACCATGTTCTATTTAGAGAAAGAAGGCTGTAAATGCATGAGTCTTCTCTTGAGCGTGTGAGCCGCTGAGTATGTTGCGAGCTGATTTTCCCAGGAATGCCGCCATGGCATGACAGCAACCCAACCGGAGGAACGGCTGCTAATTTTGCTGTCTGGAGTTCATTGTGTGTCCCATTTCCTTCTTAAGATGCCCTGTCCTGCTCTAAAGAGGCTCTGGCTCCTGTGGTGGCCTGTGTGACTCAGGCCAATGTTCATCAATCTATTGTGCTTTTCTGTCATTGGTAGAGTAGTTGTTGATCCAATCAGGGCTAATGAAAAGTAACAAGGGCAGGAGAGATAGCTCCAAGGCCAAAGTGTCTACTGTACAAGAGTGAGGGCCTGGGCTTGAATCCCCAGAGCCCACGTAAAAACAAAATGAAGTAGTGTGTGTGTGTGTGTGTGTGTGTGTGTGTGTGTAAAACCCGCTCCTACAGTGAGATGGGAGGTGGACACAGAAGGATCCCTCTGCCAGCCAGCTTCCTAATAAATGCTGGGGTGAATAATAAGAGATTCTGCCTCAAACAATGTGGTGGACAAGGATGGACACCTAAGCTTGTCCTTCAACCTCCACACATACACCGTGGTACATACATGGCTACACACATGAATACATAATTAATGCATACAAATCACACACACACACACACAAAAAAAAAAAAACCAATTCTTTTTTAAAGTTAAAGGAGTCAAATTTTTCTCTGGACTTCTGGGACTTACCCACTGGCCCTGAAACCTAAAGTCAGGTTGGAGCTGGTATTTGTAGTTACTATTTTTTTAAATATTTATTTATGTATTTTGTCTTCTGCCTGCATGTGTGCCTACACACCAGAAGAGATCATCAGTTCTCACTACAGATGATTGTGAATCACCATATGGTTGCTGGGAATCAAACTCAGGACCTCTTGGCTTTGATTTTGTCTGGGAAAGACCCACTTTCTAGTCGGTAGATGGCATCTGTTCAGCTCCATCTTCACAGGAGAGATGCAATGAATGAGTTCCTTTGGGCCACTTTCAAGAAGTCACTAATCCCATTTATGAGTGCCCCACCCTCTAACTTACCCATCTTCTAAATTCTAGCCTTTCTTAAATACATTCACACTGTGAATTATCATTTTAACATACGGATTTTGGAAAACATTCAGACAAATAATTATGCTAAATATTTCATAAATACATTATGAATGAGAGAATTGGAGCACCATTTTTATTCTATCTCCATAGTGACACAAGAAATTACTAATACCACATATTCATCTCATACTTCTCCATGTATTCAATTTATACAATCAATATTTTATTTGACTGTATATGTAGATAGAATGGTGATCCCTGAAGTGATATTTCATTTGTATTTTAATAAATAAAGCTTTCCTGAAGATCACAACACAAAATAGCCACAGTAGTCAACCATTACAGGCCAGGCAGTGGGAGCACACACCTTTAATCCCAGCAGCCACACTAGTTAGCCATAGAGGCTGGGCTATGGTGGTGCATGCCTTTAATCACAACACTGGAGAGGAATATAAGGCAGGAAGAGACAGGAACTCGCTGTCCTTTCTGAAGATTTTATAGAGGTAAAAGCTCTCTAGTGGCTTGGCTACTTTGCTTCTCTGAGCTTCAGGTCAAACCCCAATATCTGTTCTCTGGGTTTTTATGATTCATGCTACAGATCCCCCCAGTTTGTACATGAGAGATGTGAACCCCACAGCCACATAACCTCAAAGAAAGGCAAGGCCACGCCTTCCACTCAATGCCTATTGACGGAGTTCAGCAAGGGGCCAGTGAGGTGGCTCAACAGGCAAAAAGGCTGGCCACCAGGCTTGCTGACCAGAGCGAATCCCACCAGGCTCTGGACTGTGGAAGGGAAGACATAATTCACACAAACTCCTCAGTGATCTTCACACGTGTGGGGTGGCATGCCTGCACCATGGCCGCACACACCTGCATACAATAAATAAATGAAGGCAATACAATCTTCAGAGGAGAAAAGGAGCACGGTGAGATAGCTTCTGTTGTGGTCTGGGTATGAAGGGCCCTCTGAAAGGGTCATGTACTGAGACTGGGTCCCTGTCTGGTAGATCTGTCATTAAGAGGAGATGGGATTGTGTGGGTGCTGATCCACTAAAGGGTTCATAACTTGGTGCACTACTGGGAAGTGTAGAAACCTAAGACAGATCAGGGGGCATAGAACACTGAGGGTGTGTCCTGCCCACCCCACCCCCCTTTTCCTGGCCACCATGAGGTGAGCTCTTCCGTTACATACACGTGCCAAAAGGAGGTTTTGTCTAACTAAAGCCCAACAATAGCCCAACAATAGAGTACACCAGGAGCCAACACAACACAACAGAGCTAGCACACCGTGAGCCAAAGCAATCCCTCAGTCCTTTAAACCACTTCTCTGGGACATTTGACACAATGGAGAGACTGACAGGGATTGCTATTGGCTCCTCTTGCTCCCTCCAAGTTAACACAGAAAGAAGAGGTATGGCCAGCTGCCTCAAACTTCCCCAGGGTGAGGATTCCCTCGAAGCTTTCCTAAGACTCTTGAAGATGATGACAGAGTTCTGTGTTCCACACCCTGCTTAATCTCCCATTCAGCGCTCCCTCTGAACCTTGTCATTTGCAGAAGCTGGAATTATATCTGTGAGCAGGAGTCACAGTCGTAAGCACTGACACCCAACAACCCCTTTGGTTTCCTGCAAAATAGATAGGAACTTGGCGGTGATGGTTTTTGTTGTTTTGTTTTCGTTTTTATTTTAAACCTAAATTGTTCCAGCTCTCACTGAAGCTAAAACTGTGACAAAGTTTAGATTCAAGGTCTGGCACCTAAAACCTGTCCTGAACTTTCAGTTGACAGGAAGTACAATTTATAAATTGTCTTCATGAATTTAAAGTATTATGTGATTCATCTGGGGAAGAAATGCTTAATTAAGATTCTTCAATGCCAACTAAAGAATTAGAGAGACTGGGCAAGGAGCCAAAGACTATATCTCCTGGGCCCCCAAGACACAGACTTATTTCTAAGTATATATCTTAAGTCAACTTATAAGACAATATTAGTTTTTTCATTTTAATTTAAAACCTTTTCTTTTAAAGACTTATTTTATGTGTGTTTTTACCTACATGTATGTATGTGTACCATGTACATGCCTGACAGTGCCTGCAGAGGTCAAAAGAGGACATCAGATTCCCTGGGCCAGAATTATATATGGTCATGAGGTACCATGTGAGTACTGGGAATCCAACCCAAGTCCTCTGAAAAATCAACAAGTGCTCTTAACTGCTGAGCCATCTTTCTGGCCTCAATAATAATGTCTTTAATGTAATTGTGATAGTTCTTTTAATTGCATGGCAGCCTTAACATATAACTCAATAATTTCAGGAATCGAGAGAAGCTCTGTGCCTAAAACACCTGGCAAAGGTTCCTAGTTTTAAGGATTTCCCTGAGCCAGCACACCGCTGCATCTTTGAGACAAGCATCAATAAAATAAATAATACGCTTCCAACTCGCCTTTATTAGCATTTTGTTTTATTATATCCTATTTTATTGAGCCTTTGAGACAGAATCTCTACATAACCAGGCTGGCCTGAAACTCACAATCCTCTTGCCTCAGCCTTCTAAGTGCTGAAAATACAGGCATGGTAAGCTCATTACAGGAAGGTGATATCGTATAGAGGAAAATGAGTGCCAGAGGGCCTGCGTTCCCCTCCAAAACAACTGGGGGAACCTGACCAAATTCTTGGGCTTCATTTCTCTGTCACAAACATGAAGGTAACCATGGATGTTTGAAACCCTATGGGATGTCTCCACATCAAATAAATGGAAGAAGCATGAAACACATGCTGAGGTCTCTAGAACAGTGGCTTCAACCTCTGTTTAACTCTCTCACGGCTTCGGGAGAACTCAGTCACTCCTGGGCAAAAACAAAATCAGCACAACAAATAGAATTTCTGGTGCTTCACACACAGTGATTATTCAGCAAATATGGATTGTTTGCGGACTAAGCTCAAGCAACACCAAGAGCATGGAGGGTCTAGAGAAATTCAGCACGGAACAGGTGGTGGTATTATGAGAGGAGAAAGGAGGGGAAGGCACTAGAGAAGAGTGTGCCCAAGAGTCCCTGTCTTCTGTTTCCATTCTCTTCCCATCTGCAACTGTTCCCATGCCCAATGCTTATTCCTGGGTAGAACCTGACAGAGCCATTTACAGACCATGAAGATTGAGGTGTTTGAGATGTTCTCTCTCTCTCTCTCTCTCTCTCTCTCTCTCTCTCTCTCTCTCACACACACACACACACACACACACACACACACACAGATAGGCAATAAGCCTCGGAAGGATATTTTGATTGTTCAGCCCATTCTGTGATACCTCTGATCTTCCTAACAGGACACAAGCCTTTTGTCTTAGTTCCTTTCCTGTCAGAACTTCCAGAAAGGGAAAGGTTGTTTACAGAGAATTTGAGTGAGTGTCCAAGGTTCCGTCCTTTATAATGAATCTACAAATGAAGTTCCTTTCTGAAGACATCTCCCCTCATCTGCTCACCCTCTCCTCCCACACCTTCCTGCTGGTTTGATGCTTCCCACAGCTGCTGTTAATGGGGTCCAGATGTTCAAACCCATCAGTGCCCTTGAACCAATTCTGAACTTTAATCTAGAGAGGATTTTTATTATAATCTAATGTGAACTTTTCTTTCATTTTCTGAAAAATATCATTTATTCAACAAGCAAAAATATTCAACAAACATTATGCATGCCACTGGCTAGTAGGAGCGAGACTATGGGACCGGGCACATGGTCCTTGTCTTCCAATAGCTCCTTCAGAAGGAAAACAATCGTTACAGCATGAGAAGAACTAGTGCAGTATTACTAGTGCAGGAATACTGAGGGACACCTCCTCATCTGAAGGTCATGAGAGTTAAGTACAAGGAAGACTTCTCAGGATGTTGGTACATGTCAGGGAGGCGGAGATGAGGTAGTATTCCAGGTGGAAAGTGCTTCTGGAATACAGTCTTAGACAATTATCTTCCATCTCAGAGGAAGAACATATCCCCAGTATCTTTCTCCTTGTGTCTGTTCACATCAATGATTCCCTTGGCCTCTGGCTTCCTACTGGGGCCAACCAATGAGAACCACTAGCTAAGAAAGGGAGGAGAGTGAGGTCAAGTTCTTATTTCCCTATGCTCACCTGTGAGTTCCTGAAGACCAAGGCCTATATCAAGGCAATTTTCTCTAGGAAAGACTTTTTCTCCAAGTTCCTATTTATTTCTGCTTCCTCTCCTCTTGTCTGGAGGCTTGAGCAGTCATAGCCCTGGCATGATCGGTACTGTTACCAGGTTTCTTGTTGAGAGCCATTTTCTATTGAATCCCACACTGATACAGCAATAGCAAACATGTCAAGGGTAAGCAGGATTCAGAACCTACTCATAGATGCCAGTGATGGAATTAATGATGACTGATCAATCTGTTCAATCAATCTACAGGCATTTACCAATGGCCAACTAGAAACACACACATACACATGCACACACACACATACACACACACACACACACACACACACACACACACACACACACACCACATAAGGATTCTGGATTGTAGAATATGAGGAGGAGTAGAGTCATACAACGCCTCCAGGACACAACAAGATTCATTCATGAGCTCACAGCAGATGTGGTTGCTGCACCAGACCTGTACAGTATCAAGCCAGACATTCCATCATGGATGAAGGATTGCATAACTCTGTACTGTTAGCCAAGGAGCCACTGTCAGTTGATGGCTGCTAAGGGAAGGGGAATCAGTTCTTTTCAGGGGTGTGGTCCCTGCTGTTTGACCTTGCCTCAGTGGGTGCCCCAGAAAGAGAAATATTAACTCAATTCAGTGTGCTATTTTTAAAGGAATAAAGATGGTGTTAGAAGAGGGATGTGGAGGGGATCCGGGAGGAGCTGGATGTGGAGGGGATCTGGGAGGAGCTGGGGGGGGGATCTGGGAGGAGCTGGAGGGGGAGGGATCCAGGAGGAGCTGGAGGGGGAGTAGGGTGAATGTGAATGAAATGGACTTGTATGCATGTACAAAGTTCTCAAATGATAAAATTGTATTTTTCATAAAATAGTGATTAGTAATGGGGAAATGAACAAGGCAAATGCTCTACTCACAGAGAACACACTCCAGGCTTTGTGCTCCAAAGTTCCATGTGTCGAAGGGAACAGAGCAGATAAAGCCCAAGGCACAAGCAAACAAGGCTGTGCCTTCTGCAGCTGCAATGGGGTGAAGTTTGTTGGATCTGTTGTTTTGGGGTCAAAGACCATGAGACAAGCAGCGAGATAGAAGCTTTCTACAAAGTGCCACACTTATTCTTCATTGAAGAAGTAGGGATTATCTTCTTTACTATGCAGATGAAGCACTGGCAGCCTTCAGTTTCAAACAGCTGGCAGGAGGTATAGACAATTAATGGCCATGACCAAAGGGGGGGGTCGTTGAACAAGACTTAATTACAGGTTTGATGGTAAGGGCTATCCTGCCATTTGGGGTTGATTTCTATTATCATGTACACACACACAGTAGGCTAAGGAAGCAACTTTTGGGAATCCCCATTCTACAAGGTAAATCGTACACCAGTTAAGACTTGGCCCTAGAATTAGATCTCAGGAATGATGACAAGCAAAGCAAGGAACACCCTAGGAATACACTTTGCCTTTGCAAGGGCTCTGCTCCCTTTTAACTGACTATTAATTGTTGGTTTGAGATGTTATTGGAGATTGATGACTGGAAAGAAGGGTCCTCAGAGTCAGACTGTAAATTTAAGGCTATTAGTTGGACCATGGTGGCACACGCCTTCAATCCCAGCACTCAGGAGGCAGAGGCAGATCTCTGAGTTCAAGGCCAGCCTGGTTTACAAAGTGAGTCCCAGGACAGCCAGGGCTACATAGAGAAATCCTGTCTCAAAAAACCAATTAATAGATATAAATAAATAAAACCATGACTATTCTACTTGTAATTAGTCAGATAGTGACTAGGGGAGGGGTGTCTTCATCAAGTGCTTCCTTTGACTACATGGGTAGCCTACAACCCACACAGGAGAGGTTTCGTGGGTCACAAACAATACAGGTGCTAGTAAATTCAAAGCACCCCATAAATCTACAAAATTCAAATTTAAGCACTATTAATATCTTCATTTTTAAAAAATAATACAATTTTAAAACTGACTACCCTCTTTCCCTTATGCTGAAATGCTCACCCATCATGGTTTATGCCTGCCCTGCTGCTGTTCCTTTTCAAGGCCCTCAAAGTATCAATCTGGGTGGGAGATAATGGGCCTGTGTAGACTGTGTGCAACTGACTGACAAATAGAGGTGGTGTCCCTTAGCATCTGGCAGCCCACCTGGTTTCAGAATGAATATCTTGCTGCATTAGGTTCTCAGCCACTTTATATGCCAAATGAGAATAGAATATGTGGCCAGTGACTTTTATAAGTGATAATGAATAAAAGTAGTTCATAGAGCTAGAGATTTTAGAGCTAGAAATGACCTCAAGAGATCATTTAGTGCACAGGGCTCCAGAGAGCAATACAAAAACCAGAGTGATGCAGTCAACTGACACCACCGTCTTCTAAAGAGAGATCTATATGTTTGGTACATAACAACACAGAGATCCAGTAGTGACTTGGTGATTAAACCCAACTTTTTTCAAACTCAGTTCCTCATGCTTACAAGGCAACCCCATCAAGTTGTCTCCAGTCCTAAATTTTAAACAAAATTTAAGGTTTGATTAAATGTACACAACAAAATTTACATATGACAAAGACAGACTGGAAATTAGAATTACACTTGCTAAAAGGTTTAATCACCAAGTCCTCCTAGCAGGCAGGGGGTCTCTGGGGCTCCCTGGCCAGCCAGCTAAAGCTGCTTAGTGAGTTGTGAGTTCCATTCCAGGCCAGTGAGAAAACTTACCTAAAAAAAAAAACAAAAAAACCAAAACACAAAAAAAGCTAGGGCTGGTAATTGGGTAACAACAGCCAAGACTGACCTTTGGCCTCCATATGTCTGTTTGTATACCCACACCCTAAATGCACACATACAAATTTCACTAAAAAAATAAAATGCAGGCTGGGAGGTGGTGGTGTACACCTTTAATCCCAGCACTCGAGAGGCAGAGGCAGGCGGATCTCTGTGAGTTCGAGGCCAGCCTGGTCTACAAGAGTTCCAGAACAGGCACCAAAATCTATAGAGAAACCCTGTCTTGAAAAAAAGTAAACAAATAAGTAGTATTGTATATACAGTTGTTGTTACAACATACAGATAGCTGATAAATGGTTATGACAGTGACAAAAATCAACACCCACCATTTCATAGGTTATCAACTTTTCTTTAATGATAGAACACTAAAAAACCTACTTGGTTCATAGAAATCTCTACTGATGGAAGATATCCTTCTGTATATGTACTGCTTTTATTGGTTGATGCATAAAGCTGTTTCGGCCAATGCCTTAGTAGAGTAAAGCCAGGCAGGAAATCAAAACAGAGACATAGAGAGAAAGTAGGCAGGGTCAAGCAGATGCCATGTAGCTGCCGAAGGAGACAGACACCTCCAGAACCTTTACTGATAAGGTGGTACACAGATTAATAGAAATGGGTTAATTTAAGATGTAAGAGTTAGCTAGGAATATGCATGAGTCATTGTTCAAGCAGTGGTGTAATTAATACAGCTTCTGTGTAATTATTTGGGTCTGAGCGGCCAGGAAACCAAAGTGCAGTCTCTGCTTACACTCTACAACAGTCCAATTTGGTCAACTACAGCAGTCACAGTAGTGTGTGTGTGTGTGTGTGTGTGTGGTGTGTGTGTGTATTTGAGTTCTGTCATTGTCCATTTTGCATAGCCGCTTTGTCCCTACTGACCTGCATACCCATCTCAGTGGCCACTGTTTTGCTCTTGATGGTTGGAATATTACTTTAACTATGTAAAGACATGCTACATTTGTTTATGTTGTGAAATATTACTTTAACTAGGCAAAGATAAGCTACATTTTCTTCTGCTGCATTTGTTTAACAATGTAAAGATGTGTTACATCACACATAAAGAATTGTTTATGCACATTTGTTTAATCATATAAACATGTTTTGCTGTTTCACCTTGCCTGCCTAAGGCACGTAACTGATCAAATATAAATCTAGGCAAAAGAGGGACAAGCAGGGCTGTCAGGCAGAGAGATTAAGTAGGAGAAGGAATCTAGGCTCAAGAGAGAAGAAGGAGGAGAGAACAGGGAGAAAGAGGAACATCCCAGGTGTCAGAAGCCAGGCAGCTGCCAGGCAGCAAGATGAAAAGCAGTGAAAGTAAGCTCTACAGAAGGAAAGAAAGGTAGAAAGCTCCACGGCAAAATGTAGATGAAGAAAAACAAGCAAGTTATAAGAATTAATGAGATAAGCATAAGAAAAGGCCAAGCATCCATAACTAATATAAAGTCTCCATGTCATGATTTGGGAGCTGGTTTTTGGCGGCCAGCTACACTTTATCCTGCTACACTTGATTTCCATGTCTGAATTTTTTTTCATAGATTTTACTTGTAAGATTGTACATTGTTTCTCATTCTGGTTTATTTTAGTTAGCTCTGTGTCCTCCTGGTTCATCCATGTTGGAGCAAATGGCAGGATCTGATTCTAGAGCGGAATGATATTTCATGGTACATCCATTCTTCCATCGGCAGACACAACAGATTGCTTCCATACTCTGGCAATTGTGAACAGTGCTGCAGTAAATATGGAAGCACTCATATCTATCCAAGGTCATGACCGCACTTCCTACGGGTATAGGCCAAGAAGAGGGAGTGCTGTGCCTTACCGCAATGCTACTTATTGCTCAGGACCCTTCACACTTATTCCCATAGCTACTGCACCAATCTACAGCCCTCAGACTGTGTTCAAGGCTTCCTCTTTCTGGACACCCTTGTCAGCATTTGTTATATACTGATATTTTGGTAACAGCCATCCTAAAGGGTGTGATGTGATATCTCACAGAGGCTTTGACTTGCCTGGCCATAATGATTAGCAGAGTTGAGCACTGGCCTAGTTTCATTCCCAGTGATGTGGGAGGAAAGTCACTTAGTGGGGAGACAGGGCTTGTTTCAGTTCACAATTCCAGATTACTTACTCTTCCATTCATGGATTGAGTTTTGAGTGTGATGTCTAAACGCCAAGGGCAATGTAAAAGAAATTTGCCAAAAACAAAAAAGTATTTTCTTCCAAAGATTTTATGGTTTCATATCTTATACTCTGGCCTTTCATTAATTTGGGGTCAGATTTAATTCTTTTACATGTGAAAATGAAGCATTCCTGCATCTCTTTCTGACTTAGTCATCATTTCCCCATGGTGTGTTCCTGATGTCATTGCCAAGAGGTAGTTGACCATAGATGTTTAGGTTTCTATTTTGTTCTTTTCTGCTACATCTATGCTTTATTTATCTGCTTTATTTATGCCACTATCAGATAGTTTTTTGGGGGGAATCTGTGCACAAATACATGCATGTGTGTGTGTGTGTGTGAGAGAGAGAGAGAGAGAGAGAGAGAGAGAGAGAACATGCACGTACAGTCTGACTTGTTTATGTAGTTACTTCAACCTAGATGATTCTGTAATGTACCATCATTGAGGACAGATTTCTTGCCAAACATTGGCCCAGCCCAATTCAACATTTTCTCTTAAAACACAAACACAAATCAGTATGAAAAAAATTGAATTCACAGTAATTTTAACAACCACAAAGTCAAATCATCCATGTAAAACAACTTACACCATGGTAGATTTGATAGAGGGGGGTAGAAATCTACTGAGTATGGATCCTTGTGTCTTTTTCAAGGTACAAACATTTTGTTTTGTTTTATGAGAACCATGCCATATATAGCCCAGGCTGGTGTTGAACTCATGATCCTCCTACCTCAGATTCTCAACTACTAGTATTACATATGTGAACTGGCACCACTGGGACCTCATTTTTTGTTTGTTTGTTTTTTTAATCCAGTGATTACAGGACTAATTGAAAGAGGTTTATTGTTTTTTTTTTTTGAGGTTTTTTTTTTTTTTTTTTTTTTGTCAAAGCATGATAGCACATGTCTAGAATCCTAGCACTGGCTAGGCTGAGGTATCAGGATCAGGAGTTCAAGACCAGCCTGGGGTATATAGTGGGGCTCTGGAAGAAGGAGGAAGAGAAGGAAGAGAAAGAAGAGGAGGAAAAATTGTTATTTGATAGTAAAAGGAGAGGAATGTAAGCAGAGCCAAGGCAAAGCTGACACAGTTGTTAAAACACCTGTATCCTCAAGAGCTTTCTTAAAGACTCTTTCACTTAAAGACTCTCAAGCGAAATTGTCCAAGCGTTCACTGTTCACATGTGTACATGCGCTGTGCTCTACTGAGCCACGTAGCAGCATTCTGGGGGAAATACTGTCACGTTCCTTTTATATTTGCATGTTTTAGGGACTAGAGTTAGTCAGAGGTCTGTCACTGTAACAAATGCCAAGGATAATCCCTTTATAGAGAAGAAAGGTTTAATTTGCCCCACAGTCTGGGATATTTCAGTCCTCGAGTCACCTCGTTTCTTTCTACATCGTGACAGAAGCCCATGACAGGAAGCAAAACAGAAAGAGAGCTGAAGGGCTGTGGTCCCACTATCTCCTTC
The DNA here is from genome assembly GCF_018167655.1 of Microtus oregoni. Classification (NCBI taxonomy): domain Eukaryota; kingdom Metazoa; phylum Chordata; class Mammalia; order Rodentia; family Cricetidae; genus Microtus; species Microtus oregoni. The sequence continues at coordinate 21,064,870 of NW_024543094.1, forward strand.
AAGGGTGTGTTTCCAATAGCTAGAAGACCTCCTACTAGGCCCCACCTCTCAAAGGTTCTACCACATTCCACTCAACCAAGGCTGGAGATGAAACCAAGCCTTGAACACACAGGCCTTTGGGTGTTAGTCCCAATCCTAACTATAGCCTCAAAGAATCATGATTGGATGCTAACATCAACTCCATACCTTCAGCTTGGGGTTGACTCTGCTACGTCCCTACTGGCTCACTGTGCCTCCCTCTGCAGAGAGTCAGTTCTCGGGAAATACGACTGGAAAGTGCTGCCCTGGTTTCTTGGGGGCAAAGACAGAGGACACTTACAATGTGAACTACAAAGCATGTCTGTGGCCGCCATAAGGAAGCCTTAGCTCATTTCCCAGGCCGTGGAATGTCAGAGAAGGATATAGCTAGCTGTCTGGGAGACAAGAAAAATCTTAATGATAGAAGTAAGCTTTAGTTAAACCATGGAAACCAGGTTCACTGTGAGCAGACAGAAACAGGAGATGCAGGTACACTGAAAAAAAAGGGGGGGGGGGACACAATATGAGAAAACAATGAATGTATAGTACCCAAGGCAGATACTGAGCAACAGGCTCTGCTAATAGAGGAGGAATGGGAAAAACAGACTGACCTATATTCATTTGTGTTGTTCAGAGAAACAAACCAGTTAATGTATTCATAGATTAGATGGAGACAAAGAAGGAGCTTTATTATGATAAATTGATTGCAGGTGGAAACACCCTCAGGGCACACCCAGAGACATAGTTTTGACAACAATCCTGGCATTCCTTAGTCCTGACAAGGAGACACATAAAACTGACCCTCATGTATATTGTACAGTATCTGATAGCCATGCTACAAACCATTACTTAACTTTCCAAGTTGTAGTAATCCCCCAGAGGAACCAAAAGTTACCCATACTGAAGATTAGTCTGGCAACAGTATGGGGTCTGAATCAGAGGACTTCTGCCTCTGAGGAGCAGAGACAATGAAAACACCTTAACAAAAAAGCGCCGGTCAAACTGAAAACCCAGGCAAACAAATGCTATATTTTTTCTTTCATAGGGGGACCCAAGACTGTATGTGTGTGTGTGGGGGGGGGTCTGTCTGTCTGTCTGTCTGTAGGTGTGGGAATAAGTCGTGGAACTATAAATTGGACTATTAGAGAAGAAAAGATGTCTTCAGGAAGTGCAGGGAGTGAAGGAAAGGATTCAGGGATGACATGAGGAAGAAGGGGCTTCTGAGGAGGAGACAAGTGTGGGTGTTAATCAACAGAGTTTGGGGCTGGAGAGATGGCTCAGTCGGTGAAGTGCTTACCACTCAAGCCTGAGGAGTTGAGTTCGAACCCCCAGAAGACACGTGAGAAAGGTTCACACCTGTATCACAGCACTAAGGGGTGGGGGGGACTAGAGAATCCTTCTGACTTGCTGACATCCAGTCTAGCTCATTCTGTGAGTTCAAACTGAGCAATAAACCCTGCCTCAAAAAATAAGGCAGAGAGTGAGAGAGGAAGACCCAATACCAACCTCTGCTACAACATGCACATACACACGCGTGTATACACACACATATCTGTACATACATGTGCACACACAAAGGAAAGTTGTATTATGAGAATATTATAATTAAACCCATATTTTATATGCTACTTTTGTTGTTCTTTAAGACAAGGTCTTGCTACCTACATAGCCCTGGCTGGCCTAGAACTCACAGAAATCTGCCTTCTGCTGCCTCCCATATGTTGGGAAGAAAGGCTTGTACCACCTTGCCATGCTGTGTACTAACTTAAAAAATAACAATAATAAATATAAGAGTAAAGATAACTGTGATGCAATGGGAGTAGCTGACTGAGGACAAACACGACCAAGGAAAAACCTTAGCAATTGAGGAATAATCCCAGTAGAAAGACTAGTCTTTGAAACTAAACCATTAGGATAATAATATTATTATATTTGGGACAATTTGTGGGACTTGAGAATTACGTTGTCACAATGAATATGCATCACACTTGGCACTGTCTAGGGCACTTTGGGGGTTGAGAGAACACCTAGCTCCCTTCCTCATAACTTTCAGAACTCTAAGGAAATAGAGTGGAGGTCATTTCCACATGGAAGCCCTGAGGGAGCTGGACGTTCACATCAAATTGTGTACAGGGGGAGTAACTATGATGACTTCAGCTCTGAAGCTGGGCTGAGGCCATGGCTCATGGGTCAAAGCATGACGATCAATGTTCAGATACCCAGATCCCATATAAAAGCCAGGCACGCTGAAGAGCCAACTTGTAAAGCTAGCCTGGGAAGGTGGAAAAGGGATTCCCAGAGCAACCTGGCTAGAAAGACTAGGCATATGGGAGAGTTCCGGGTTTGACTGAGAGACCCTGCCTCAATAAATAAGGTAGAAGAATAATTGTGGATGATATGTATACTTGTACACAAGGGCCACATACATTCAACAGACACACATATGCTCCACACATATGCATACATGAAAATGGAAGAAAGACAAAACAACAGAGGCACTGACTCAGAAATGGCAAGCATGCTGGTGGGGTGGGAATAAAGCAGCAGTCTGGGTCTGTGTATCCCACACTGAACCATTGTGTATAGACTGCAGTAGTGCCCAGAGCATCAGCCTTATGCCATGAGCAACACTGGCATACTCCTTCCCAGATGTTAAACTGAATAACCATTTTCCACTGGCAACTCCAGCAGCCAAAGCCACATGATTGGCACAGGCCTTGGGTGCACTATGGGCCCAGCTGGCCACTTGGAGGCTGATTGCAGAAAGAAAATGATGACATAGTAAATACAAAGTTAATCTGGCTTCCTGGAAGGCACAGGACAACAGCCAACATGTGGGGTGCACATGCATTTCACAGCAGCCAGGAGCTGGCTCCTGGGGCACTGTGCAGCAGCAAGAGCTTCATCCTGACACCAGGACCAGAGCGAGATGCAGCCGTGCTTTTCCTTGGAAAATATTCTCTGTACTGCTGTCTTTTAATGAAAGCAGTGATTTCATCCATCCAGTTTCAAGTCTCTTGGAATAAATGTTCTCTCTCTCCTTCCCCCGCCCCCGTCCCACTGTGTGTGTGTGTGTGTGTGTGTGTGTGTGTGTGTGTGTGTGTGTATGTATGTGTGTGTGCACGCGTGTGTGTGCACGTTTACGTGTGAGAGGCTGAGTACACACACATTTGTGAGTGAGCGTGCATACAAAGGCCAGAGTCTGTCATCAGTGTCTTCTTTATCCATGCCCTCCACTTGATTTGAGGGACAATGTTTCTGCTGGACCTGGAGGTCACTGATCTGGCTAGTCTGTCTGACAGCAAACCCCTCCTCATGCTTTCTACCTCCCCTGAGCTGGAATTACAGGTGAACACCACTCTTTCTATGTCTTTCTAATGAGCTTGGGGGATTGGTCTCAGATAGGCAAACCTCTGTGCCAAGCACTTTACCAACTGAGCTGTATCACCAGCCCTAGAAGTTCTTTAATGTTCTATTCTTACCTGAAGGTCCCTGACAGCATCCATCATCCAATTCTGTCTAACAAATTGATTTTTGAAAAGCTTAGTCTCAGAGGAATCGTTTCATTTGCTGTAAAGTGCCTAATAATATTCATTAACTCACAAAGCCAGTGAGAACTCTAAAGGAAGCAGAAACCCCTTATGGGGTATCTCAGGTCACGCACAGGACATAAGCTGGAAAGATAGCAAGGTGGCTGGGGCAAAGGTTTCCTGGTTTTGTTTTGTTTTCCCACAGAAAGGGGCAAATGATGCAGAGGAAGCGTGTGTTATCACACTGGCAACTTCTGGAGATACCCTTGTAAGACCTGAATCTCCATGGGAATTTTTGCTGAACACAGAGGTCCTGATACCTAAAGAGGGGCTGCAGAGATGAAGAAGCAGCTGTGCCTTCTCAGACTTAGTCTTGGATCAGCAAGTTAACAGAGTTTGGAAAGCAAACCTCAAGAGTTCAGAACCCCAACTGGTGGCAATAGCTGCCCATTTAAAAAACACATATATATTTTAAATCCTGTCTATTTCTGATTCTCGGATGTAGAAAGTCAAGTACATTGACAAGAATTATAATTGCAGGAATTATAATCAATAAAATTATCTCACAAACACATTTCATGATTATTCACAAACACTAAAAAACAAAGAGATTTACTTATGCACAAACACTATTGTAAGTTTTGCGTGTACATATTTGTGTGTGTGATGTACATACATGGTTATGCAGGTTTGTGTACACATTTATGTGGAGGCACACACACATATATTCAAAGGAAGAGCATAATATGTAAGAACCCTAAGATATTATACTTAGGGAAATCAATCATAACAAACAAAAGTACTGTACAGTTCTAGTCATGCAGACAGACAGGGCTGGAGTGGGGAGTTAGTGTCTAACAGGAATAATTTCAGTTTGGATGATAAGAAGTTCTGAGATTGATGATAGATATGATTGGAGTTAATGAACCTCACCATTGAAAATAGCCAGCATGAGAATATTTTATATTGTGTATTTTTACACACATGGCTTGCGTGCTCATGCACGCATGAAAGGTCCAGCACGTATTCACTCACAGTCCCCCTCTCGAGTGATGTCACAGGCTGCTGCAACTACCTTTGACCTACTTCCCGTCAATGGTTCCTTCAGGACGCAGACAGAGAAAGACAACCTCCTCTCCTCAGCAGCACTCTGAGAAGGAGCAAATGAATCTCCAAATACCTGCCGAGGACCTCTAGATCCTGTGTCGCCAGATCAAAGGAAAAATTAGCCCCTGCTTGCAGGATGTCAGGAGACTGGAGAGGGGAAGCCCTTCCTGCAGAGACAGAGACTCTCTCCCAGCTGTGGGCTCAGCTCCAGGCATCTCTTTCCATCAAGGATGCTGGTCTCGTGGGGCGAACACTCCAATCTCATCAGAGGGCTGTGTCAGCTGGGAGAGATTAATGGGCCACATTAGTGCCTTAACTGGGCAGCCCCAGTATTTATTCTCCATTTCTTTCTCATTCTTCATTCTATTAAAAAAAAATCTCTGTGCTGTTTTGGCCATAAGCACGGCTCTTCCTCTCACACTATCATATTGGTGAAATATGCAGACACTGTGAAATTTTATCTTAAAGTACTTATTAAAAAGAGGTAATGAATCTCCCCATGAGTCCCAGCTTCTAGGGGCAAACTCAGGCTCATGAACAAAAGCGCTAAGTCCAGCCTGGCTGTGGAAGGCGCAGCACACGTTAATAGTGACAACTGGCACAGCCTTCCGCTCCCAGCTGCTGTCAAGCCAGCGACCCCCACACACTGTCCCCACACTCATTCCCCACTTCCAGCCTTACAGTTGTTCTGAGTGTCTGCTTGGTCTCTTTCCTTTAGGAAGCATGAGGCCCAGATCAACTTGACCATTTCCCGTTTTCACGACTCCATGTGCATTTTGGATATGCATTGCCATGAAGACATGACAGGGCCTGTCCCTTTTATAATCAATGAAGCCAACATCATTTTTAGACCAATGGGAAAGGAAATGTACATTTAAGGCCCCATTTAAACATTGGCTATTAGCCCTAATAGTATATTTGATGGAAAAAAATAGTAAACTGAATTCTTCTGACGTTTTCTTATTGTTTGTCTATATGTGTGTATGTATTCACGTCTGTCTGCACCAGAGATCTGTACCAGGTGTCTCCCTCAATCACTCTTCCACCTAGTTTTCTGAGGCAGGACGTCTCATTGAATCTGTTGTTAGATGGGGCCAAAGAGCCCCAGATCTCCCCGTCTCTAATTCCCCAGTACTGGGATAACAGGCAAACATCTCGGTGTTTTGTGTAGGTGCTAGGAATAAAATTCAGTTTCTCTTGCTTGCACAGCAAGCGCTTTATCAACTGAGATACCTTTCAGGCTCTAAAATCAAAAATTTCTAATCCACAAAGGACATCAAAAATTTCTATTCCTGCCGGGCAGTGGTGGTGCACGCCTTTAATCCCAGCACTCGGGAGGCAGAGGCAGGCAGATCTCTGTGAGTTCGAGACCAGCCTGGTCTACAAGAGCTAGTTCCAGGACAGGCTCCAAAACCACAGAGAAACCCTGTCTCGAAAAACCAAAAAAAAAAAAAAAAAAAAAATTCTATTCCGCAAAGGACATGGTTAAGATGATAAGCCACAGAATGGGGGAAAATTTGCAAAACACATAGCAGATAAAATTCTAGTATTCAGCACTTGAGAGGCAGAGGCAGGTGGGTCTCTATGAGTTCTAGGTTAGCCTGATCTACAGAGCTAATTCTAGGATAGCCAAGGCTACACAAAGCAGCTCTGTCTCAAAAAATAAACAAATAAATAAATCTGGTATTCAATATATACAAAGAACTCAAAATTTAACACTAATAAAACACACTATTCAAAAATGGGCAAAAGAACTAAACAGATACTATGTCAAATAAAATATCCAGGTGACAACATACAAAAGGTCACTGGGGAATTAAAACAATGAAATACCACTGTGGGTAGAGAGTTGTCTCATCAATGTAGAGCCCTTACTCATCCTCCAAAGGACCCACGTTCAGTTCCCTGCACCCACATTGGGCAGTTCACAACACCCTGTAACATTAGCTTCAAGGAATCTGATGTCTTTTTCTAGCCTCTGTGGGCACTGCACACTCATGGTGTACACACTCACACAGGCAGACAACTAACAAAAATAACTTTGTTTAACATATCACTTTAACCCTGATAGAAAGGCTATAATCACTGATAACATCAGATGTTAGCAAGTACATGAATGATGAGAACTCTGAATACTGTGGGAAATGCAAAAAGGTCCAGTCACTTTAGAAGGCAGCTTGGCCATTTCTTACTAAAACTACACACATTTCATGTGCTCCACCAACTTAGCTCCTCAGGATGTACCATAAACAAGCGGTACCATGTTCACACAAAAACCTGCCCGCGGAGGAAGCTCTACTCATGAATGCTAAATACTGAAGCTACCAAGATGTCCTTCAAAGGATGAGTGGATAACTTGTGGTTTATTCACACAATAAATTATCACTTGGGAATTTAAAGTCATGAAAAGACAATGGAGAAACCTTAGCTGCAGATCAATATGTAAAGAGTTGCATATTATTTGATCCTAGCCACAGCCACAAATCTCTTAATGATAGGATGCATGTTGAGAAAATTGCCATTCGGTGATTTTGTCATTGGAGGACTGTCACAGGGTGTGCTTACATAAACCTAGGTGGTTCTCCCTACTATATATCTGGGCAATCTGGGATAGCCTTTGCTTCTAGGCTACAAGCTTGTACAGCAAGTGGCAGTGTGTGGCCATTGAAGTACGATGGTGTTTTGTATCTAAGCATAGAAAAGATATAGTAAGAATACAGTATGGGGGCTGGAAAACTCAGTAGTTAAGAGCGCTGGCTACTTTTTCAAAGAACCCAGGTTTGATTTACAGCCCCTATGTGGTGGCTCACACCATGTATAAGTCCGGTCCCAGGAAGATCCGATGCCCTTTTAAGGATTCTGCCTACACTAGGCACACATGTAGTACACAGACATACATGCAGGCAAAACATTTATAAATAAAATGATTTTTAAAAGAATACAGTATGCAAGATTTTTTTAATGGTAAACTTATATAAGAACCTTACTACAACTAGTACTTAAATTAGTAAATGAACCTGTCACTGCATGCTTATAATATACACTCACACAGACAACCACATAATACACAAAAATAGTTTCTTGGTGGTGAACTGGTGAATAAATAGGGAGTGTGAAACCCTGCATCACTACTGTTGATACTGTAGACTCTGTAGGCACTATATACTTAAAACACTAAATACATAAAAATTGTTTTCTTCTGAAGTAAATATAACTTTTTATGCTGCATACTTTTAAATTTTAACTGTTTAAGTTTTTGAGAATTTCATATATGGGTATTGTGTTTCTACTTCTCCCCTCCCACCTCTAACTCCTCCCATTTACATACTTTTATTGATTTTATTGATTTTATTGAGCTCTGCTCCCCTCCCTGCCTCTCCCCTCCCTTTCAACCCTCTCCCATCGTCCCTATGCTCCCAATTTATTCAGGAGATCTTGCCTTTTTCTACTTCTCATGGAGATTAGATTCATGTACGTCTCTCTTAGGGTCCTCTTGTTGTCTAGGTTCTCTGGGATTGTGATTTGTAGGCTGGTTTTCTTTGTTTTATGTTGAGCAACCCCTTATGAGTGAATACATATGATATTTGTCTTTCTGGATCTGGGTTACATCCATTTCCCTGCAAATTTCAAGATTTTTTTCTCTTAATTACAATACAATTACTGAAAACATGGCCCTTTTTTCTTAAATTGTTAGCCCATAAGTAGATTTAAGAACTGAATAGACTATGAGGAATTGGTAGAACTGTAGAAGGGGGCCCGGGTAGAGAAAGTGTGTCACTGGGCACGCGCCCTAGAAAGATACTGCTTGTCTCTGCTTCCAGCCACTCTTCCTGGACCTGGTGAGGGGAGCAGCTTTGCCCAGCCACATCTTCTCACTCTGTGATCTTTAGCTTCATCAAGGTCCCAGAAAAATGGAATGTAGCATTTGTCACCATGGACAGAAACATCTGAAACCATGAGCCCATGAGTATCTTTCCTCCTGAAGTTTTTTCTTGGGCATTTGTTACAGCAATGAAAAAACTAACTAATACAGCTTCAAGCAAGACTTTGTCATTAAAGGTTTGAAACACACCCTGGGTGCCCCGCCTTGTGGATGAAAGCCCTTTCAGACATCTCCTCAAAGTATAGGGAGGCTTCTGTTGTAAGGGGGCTGCTTGTTTATTTCCCAGCCACCCAGCTGCTCAGACCTGAAATAATCACACAGAAACTATATTATTTAAATTACTTCTTGGAGAATAGATTAAGAAGGTGTGGCACATATACACTTTAGAGTTCTACTCAGTGGTAAAAAAAAACAATGACATCTTGAATTTTGCATGCAAATGGATGGAAATAGAAAACACTATCCTGAGTGAGATAACCCAGACCCAAAAAGATGAATATGGTATGTAGTGGATTCTAGCCATAAACAAAGGACACTGAGCCTATAATTCATGATCCTAGAGAAGCTAAATAAGAAGGTGAACCCAAAGAAAAACATGTATTTATCCTCCTGGACATTGGAAGATTGCTGGGCAAAAGTTGGGAGCACAGGTGTGGGGGTGGGTTGCAGGGGAAGGGAGAAGGAGAGGACTGGGGAAAGCTTGGGGGAATGGGATGGTTGAGAGGGAGAAAGGTGGATATGGGAGCAGGGAAAAAGATATCTTAACTAAGGAAGCCATTTTAGGGTTGGCAAGAGACTTGGCTCTAGAGGGGTTCCCAGGTGTCCAAGGGGATTTCCCCAGTGAGGTCCTTGGGCAGTGGAGGAGAGGGTGCCTGAACTGGCCTTGCCCCATAGTCACACTGATGAATATCTTGCATATCACCATAGAACCTTCATCTGAACATGGATGGAGATAGAGACAGAGACCCACATTGGAGCACTGAACTGAGCTCCCAAGGCCCAGATGAAGACCAGAAGGAGGGAGAATATGAGCAAGGAAGTCAGGACCGTGAGAGGTGCATCCACCCACGGAGATGGTAGGACTGATCTAATGGGAGCTCACCAAGGCCAGCTGGACTGGGACTGAACGAGAATGTGATCAAACTGGACTCTCTGAATATGGCTGACAATGAGGGCAGACTGAGAAGCCAATGATAATGACACCGGGTTTTGATTCTACTGCATGGACTGGCTTTTTGGCAGCCTAGTCTGTTTGGATGCACACCTTCCTAGGCCTGGATGGAGGGGGGAGGGTCTTGGACTTCCCACAGGGCAGGGCACCCTGACTTCTCTTAGGTCTAAAGAGGGAGGGGGAAGGGGAAGGAGAGGGAAAGAAGAGGATGGGAGGAGGTGGAAATTTTTAATAAATAAATAAACAAACAATCACTTCTTGGCCCATTAGCTCTAGATTCTTATTGGCTAACTCTAACATCTTAATTTAACTCATTTCCATTATTCTGTTCATCACCACGAAGTTATGGCCTACCAGCAAAATTTCAGCACATCTGTCTCCAGCGGCAGCTCCATGGCTTCTCTCTGACTCTGCCTTCTCTATCCCAGCATTCAGTTTAGTTTTCCCTGCCTAGCTAAGTTCTGCCCTGATATAGGTCCAAAGCAGTTTCTTTATTGATTAATGGTTTTCACAGCATATAGAGGGGACTCCCACATCAGGCTTCAACCCAGTGAAGATTGTCTCTTCTCCACCATCGGCTCCTCTAGAATTTCCAGGTTTTCTTCAGTTGCCTTCACATCAGCACTTGCAGACTCAATACTCAGTTTACACACTGAAGAAGAGTAGGAAAGTCAGCATCACAGCTGGGTTCAGCCGTGCCTTTGCATATTGCAAACAAGTATTTGCTTTGGCTGTGGTTATCGCCATGTTGATAAGGAGATGCTGTTTAGACCTCAGTGTAAGTCACTAGCAGTTTCTTCCCACGACCCCCTGTTCCCTGGGTCTCATTGCTTTCAGTGAAGCAGATCTTTTCACAGCTTTCAGTACTGTGTTCTTGTTCCTCAGGATCACAGTTCTGGGGGAATGGGACAGCCCTGACTGAACAGCTGCTTTTCCACTTTCATGGTGGACATTTTTAACTTCATTTTTAATTTTTAAACTTCACTTCCAGGTGAATCACTCAACACCAGCTCTCACTGGCAACACTAATAGTAGAGATTTTATGCTTAAGGGTCATGAGGAGCAAAATAGCATGAGATTAAAGCAATCCCAAGAGAAAACTGAAGCAATCAAGATACTCAGTCAACACAAGACATATGAAGCTGTTGCCAGATTAGCACACACTGTATTCTGTACTAAATATTTTGTTAAACGGAAGTGCACCCTTGAATGATAGTACAAACAGACAGCACAGCACATGCATAGGCAGACACAGTCTCTGTCATAATCAAGCATCATGCACTACACATAACTACGTATGCTGTGCCTTTCTCCCTGTCCTCACATGAGGCTTGTATTCACCAGCACTAGCACAAGCATGTGAGGAACGGTCTCTCAAGGACATCAACCAGGTTATGGTGTCACTGAGCAGTATGAATTCTTCAGCTTCCTTCTTCAGTTTTCTTCCTTGTTGACTGAAATACTATGCGTCACATGACTATATATAAGATTTTGGAAGGAAAAAAGCTTTAGTTATTAAAATACAAGTGAAATGCCACAACAACACAGAGACTATTCTCCTTCAAGTGAATTGTAGAAAACTCTGAACTTTAGCTAGTCCTGATGGAACCTATGTTGCATACCAATCACTATGGGAAACCGATCTACTTTTCACTCAAGTTTTCCCTAAAAGTCTATACATTTAAAAACAAGATGGGGGCACAGTTAAAAGAGTGATGATGACTCAGAGATGATTAGTTCCCTGTGGTATACTCTGGCTTTCCCGTGGAAAGTCTGATGCTTAAATATACAAATTATTGCTAAAGAGCATGAAATCCCCACCCATATCCCACCCCTATGTTTACCAAGTTAAGAGACAGAACTTTGAACCCTAGCTGGTCAGCATTACTTGAGCATAAAGACTTGGGTTGGGGAGATGGCTCAGTGTCTACAGCCCCTACCAGGCAAGTTTGAGGACTGGAGTGTGGATCCCAGTACTCATTTAAATGCCATACAGGCATGATGGTCCACCTGGAACCCCAGAACTTGGGAAGATAAATCAGAAGACCCCTGAGACAAGCTGTCTAGCTAGACTCACAAGGTCAGTGAGCTCTGGGTTCAGCAAAACCGAGCCTTATTCAAGGAAGTTCAGTGTTACCTCCGAAGACACCCAACCACAACCTCTGAACTCTAAAAGCAAGTGCACATGCACGTGAGAGCATACTATGCACACACATACATACTCATGTAAAAACTCCCACAGACATGCGTAGGCTGGCCCAGAAGTACAAATGACTAGAAGCTAAGACACTGGCAAAGAATTTTGGCACAGAATCTAAGGCTTAATGAGTTACCTAAAAATGTTACTACATTGATGAAAAGGGCTAAAGGTACCCAAGTGTCAGAGATCCTGAGACGTGTGTGTGTGTGTGTGTGTGTGTGTATGTGTGTGTGTGTGTGTTCCTTTCATTGGGAGTGATCATGAAGAAGTTTTTGTTGTTGTTGTTTTAGAACATGAGCCCCAAAAGAGGATTTATGTGGAGGTCTTATTTTAAGCAATTTTCTTAAGAGTCAGGGAGACTAAGATGTATGCTCAGCTTTCAGGTCAGGGAACTGGTTCTCAACCTGAGGGTCACGACCCCTGAGTCCATCAGAAAACACAAACATTTACTATGATCCCCAATAGTAGCAAAATTACAGTTAAGAAGCAATAAAATAATTTTATGGTTGGGGGTCACCACAACATGAGGAACTGTATTAAAGGGTCACAGCCTTAGGAAGGTTGAGAACCACTGTCTTAGGACTTCTTCTGTTTCTTGGACTTTCCTTCCTATATTCTGAATTTCAACTACAAACCAGTCCTCTGACATGGAGTTTCCAGGGTGGTCTTGTTCCTCTAGGTCATCTTCCCCAACGCCAATCCCCTGCTATGATTTGCGCAGTGGTACAGGTTTAGAGTTTCATTCCAATCCATGTTCTCTTCTGACTAATTGGATTACCCAAACCACATTACCGTAATGGAAGATAATGGATTATTATGTTACCCTTCTCAGCAGTGGACAATAGGCATCAAATATCTCTGCACATTGTTTCTGTCCACAGCCCCGCAGGTCCACAGAAGCCAGCAAGCTTTATCTGTAAGCATGTTTGCTCTAGAGCACGGACAGTATTCCACAGAAGACATTTGGAAATTATGACTCCTCAGACAACAAGTTCCCTGTAACCACTCACCATCCTGGCTCCAAGGTGCTGGGTGAAGGCTATCCACTGAAATACAGAGGGCAGGGCATTCTTTGCCCACAGAAAGACTAGCACTGATCCCTCGCTGTCTCTGCAATGAGAAGGGGGTATGGGCGCAGGGACAGTCAGAGCCTAACGATGCGCTCCCGATCCCACATCAAACTTTTGGAACACACGTTAACAGAGTTAAGAGACAGGAAAGGGGCTGAGGGTATAGTTCAGTTGTCGAAGTGCTTTCCTGGCATTCTTAAGTCCTGGTTTCGAGTCCAGCAGCACATAAACTGAATATGGTGGTGCATGCCTGGAATCCCAGCATTCCCTCCAGAGGAGGAAGCAGGGAGGGTCAGCCACCCAAGGCTGTCTTTTACTATAGTGTGTGTGTGTGTGTGTGTGTGTGTGTGTGTGTAAAACATCACAAGATACAAATGGCTAAAACCATAAAATCCATTATAGGGTGGATCTAAAACCCCCACTGTCATGCCCAGTAGACCAGTAGCCTAGGACATCCAGGCTACCTGTCTTTGTTAGAAAGCAATGAAATCTCAGATGGTGTCACAGGGAACCCAAAGCCTTGAATCAGCCCCACAATCCTATGTCTGAGAGAGGTGAGGCAAGTTTGAAAACCTGAACATTTATCCAAATAAACCAACTTAAAAAGACGACCTTGACTGCAAAAATCTGGGAAATTTTTCCTTTCCTTCACAAGTAGGATTAAAGGCTGGAAGAACAAGATGATCTCGGTCCTTGAAAATAAACACCATCACATGACTTTTCCTTGTTAGGAGTGAACGTTTATCTGTTCACACAGAACAAAGAACCAATTCTATCCAAGTCCAGTACAATGAAGCTGTGAGTTTGCTGGGGTGACTTAGAGAAAAATGGGTAAAGGGTTACTTACAAGGACAAGGGTGATTCAAAGGCAATTGTGTCGCCTCAAAGTCTACCTAGCATGAGGTGATGACTCACAAAAGCCACATCCCTGGAGCTCTCTGTCCTGCAGGCAGCTCCACTTGAGATTAGCTTCCTCTCTTCTATAAACTTGCTGGAAGGCCCTTGTGAATCCTGGTACTTTCATGAAGTTCCTGAGCCTCCTGGACAGGGATCTCTTTAGCTTCCTGAGTCTCCCTCCATGAAGGAATGCTTCAATTTGGAGAAACCCAGCCACAAACCCCTCTCTGTTTCTTTCTTCAGTTGAGTGGTGCTGAGTAACAGGTCTGGCCCAGGGGGCAGGGCCCAGGGGGCAGGGCCCAGGGGGCAGGGCCCAGGGGGCAGGGCCCAGGGAGCAGGGCCCAGGGAGCAGGGCCCAGGGAGCAGGGCCCAGGGAGAGTTCACACTGGAGCCAGATGCTTTGTGGTGAAGTAGGAAGAGTACAGGGCTGGAGTCAAAGAGGGTTAAGTATGACTCCTCTCTTCCTCAGTTTCCCTCTCTGGAGAGTGTGGTGTGCCTGTCGTTGTGCACAACTCTTTGGAAAGCGGATTATTTAAAGTGGCTATTCATGGAGGACCAGTAAATCACAGCTGTCCTCAATCAAGAAGGCTTCTGGTGGCGAGCATGTGGTTCATCCTTCAGTTCTAAGGTCCAAACCAGAACTCAGCGAGATCCCTTAGCAGGCACGGTGACAGACAGAGAAGCTATTGGAACACAAAGCTCTGTCTTGTTTGAGTGACGAATTAGCGTTCGCTTATAGTCCAGAGAAATCTGGAATGCAAGTTTTATGGACTTAGAGGAAATGGAAAGCTAAGAAAAAGCTGTTTAGATTTCTAGTTTTTTTGGAAGCTTTTGCTCAAACCCAGGAGAACAAATATATTAGAATTGTCAGCTTCACAGTGTAGTCAGAGACAGCCCGAGTTTAGTGAATGCTGAGAAGAGACATCCTCCATCCTCACTGTTTGGGTTAAAAGCGTCACCCCAGCTCCTGGCACCCCTATATCCAAGAAGCCTGGGATGTTTGGGTGAAAGCATCACCCCAGCCTTTGGCACCCATCCTTGGAGCGCCAATGGAGCAGGAATGAAGCCGGAAGCTCCATTTCAAGCCCCTTCCCCTGGGAGGTGCCTTGGTCCAGACTCCACCTCCGGGAAAGCCCACCAAGCAGTGACCCCTCCCCAGGGAGGGTCGGGACCACTCCCACAGGCTATTTAGGCTGCTGCCCCCAGAAAGGGAACACGTGGTCTCCAGTTTTGCATGGTCTCCCCTTCTCTCTCTTCCCCTTGCCATGCTTTCCCGGGCCACCCGGGAGCACTGCATTAAACGTGGGCATCTTTTATTCCGTCTAATTTGGTCTGATTGGAATTATTTGCATCAGCAGAGAGGCTCGTTTTAAGAAATACTCCTAACACTCACTTTGAGACTTCCCTAATGATACCAGCATCCAAGGGGAAGCAGCTGCCATATAAAACAAGCATCTCCCTGGCCATGGTGGCTCACCTGCAATCCCACATCTGGGAGGTGGAAGAACTTGAGGTTGGTCTGATAAGCACATCATGACACCCTACTGTAAGAAGTGAAGAATACATCTCTTATTTATAGTCTCCCTGGGTTTTATAAAATAGCTGCTATAATTACTGCTGGGTCCATGAACACTGTGTGTAGGGGGCTCCCTACTGACCTTATGTCCTGTGACTACAGTTCTATAAGAAATAAAATTGTGTCAAACTCCTGACAGATCAGCATCTATTTGTCTTAGCATCTAACATTTGCCTCTTTCAGCATTTCTTACTTCGACAGACTTTAAACACTTAAATAATTAGAACTGTTCTACATTAAACAGAGTCTTAAGGGATGAAAAATAAATCGATACCCCACAAAAAAATGTTTTATAACCTTGCTTACAAGTTTCATGTTAATTTAAGAAGTTATTACCCCTACCATTTGCATATATGAGTTCATGCCCATATAAAAGTGATGTTTTCTACATAAATCTCCCTTGCCTATGAATTAGTCACCCATCTATTCTTTAATACACACTGCTCACATGGCACCCACTGGGCAGAGTACAACATAAAGACGAAACCATCCTTAGCCCTGTAGAGGTCACAAAGGACTAGTGGTCTGGATGTACAGGCTTCACATATGTTCAAATGGTTTCTTTACTAGTGTGACATAGAAAAATCATCTCTAGGGGGCTGAGAGATGGCTCAGAGGGTAAGAGCACTGGCTGCTCTTCCAGAGAACCCGGGTTCTATTCCCACCACCCACATGGAGGCTCACAACTGTCTGTAACTCCAGTTCTGGGGAATCCAATGCCTTCATACAGATGTACATGCAGGCAAAACGTCAATGCACATAAAATAAAAATATAAATTAAAAAACCCATCTGTACTGTGACTCAAAACTATCAGCTGTCTAAAGCATGTGCTCACAATTTTGTTTTGTGTTTTGTTTTTTATCGATTTTATTGAGCTCCACATTTTTCTCTGCTCCCCTCCCTGACTCTCCCCTTCCCTTCAACCCTCTCCCATAGTCCCCATGCTCCCAATTTACTCAAGAGATCTTGTCTTTTTCTACTTCCCATGTAGATTAGATCCATGTATGTCTCTATTAGGGTCCTCATTGTTGTCTAGGTTCTCTTGGATTGTGATTTGTAGGCTGGCTTTCTTTGCTTTATGTTGAAAAATCACTTATGAGTGAGTACATATGATATTTGTCTTTCTGGGTCTGGGTTTACTCACTCAATATGATGTTTTCTAGCTCCATCCATTTGCCTGCAAATTTCAAGATGTTGTTATTTTTTCTGCTGTGTAGTACTCCATTGTGTAAATGTACCACATTTCCCTTATCTATTCTTCGGTTGAGGGGCATTTAGGTTGTTTCCAGGTTTTGACTATGACAAACAGTGCTACTATTGTGGGGTAAAGGGAACACTCCTGCATTGTTGGTGGAAGCACCAACTCAACTGTTACAGCCCCTTTGGATATGTGTATGGCCGTTTCTCTGAAAATTAGGAAACAACCTTCCTCAAGACCCAGCAATACCACTTTGGGGTATATATCCAAAGGATGCCAATCACACCACAAGGACATGTGCTCAGCTGTGTTCATTATTTGCCATAGCCACAGTTTTGTTTTTAAGGTGAGAACATTTTCTAGCCTGAGAACTTTCAATCAGAATCTTCCAAAAAGGTTAAAAACCATCCCGAAACAAACTTTATAGAAAGCCCCAGGAACCCAGTAACAGAGGGATCAGGAAGAAGGCTGGGGGAGGGCAGAAACCCACCCCCACATGGAAAGTGATGTGCCCAGGCCACAAGCACGTGGGTCCTAGAAACTCCACTGTCTTCTCTGCCATGGTCACTGGCTGTGAGAAGACAGAACAGGGGCCTTTCTAAGTCTGGTTTGGGATGAAGCTAGAAAATAAACATTGGCAGAGTCATCCATAAAACTCCCTTAACTTCAAAAGACTGCAGGGAGCAGCCCCCTTTGAATTCTGCGTAAAAGAAACAGACACACGATTCAGATTTCATGAAAATAAACACAACTCTACGGGGGAAAGAGAAGCGGCACCTAAGAGCCAGATGCCGTTGGGCAGAATGATATGTTTATAAACCAACAAGCTTGCAGGAATTCATGATGCTCTCGTGCCCCCACCGCACCATTCTATCTCCCAACAGAGCCAGGTTGATAGGATAGTTTGGGAAACTGGTAATTTTATAGAAAGTAGACCCTACTTGCAATTAGAGATACTTGGGGAGTCAGAGAGGAGAGAGAGAGAGAGAGAGAGAGAGAGAGAGAGAGAGAGAGAGAATACATATGGGAGGGGATGGGGAAAGATAGAGAATGGGGAAGGAAACCGGAAAGAGCCAAAAACAGAAGAAAGAATGTGAGAAGAGGAGAGGGAGGAGGAGGAAAAGAAAGGAATAGGGAAGGAGAGGATATGGAGGGGAAAGGGAAGGGGTAGGGAAGAGAAGAAAGAAAAGAGGGTGTGGGAAATGAGAGAAGAGGGGGGAGGAGAAGGGAAAGGGGAGAGGAGAGGGATGCAGTAAGAAATTGAGTTTTCTCCTCAGATTTAAGGGTTATGAACTCTGAACTTAATGTTCAACCAAAGCTTCTATCTTTGTCAGTTTGGAGCGCTATATCAAATATATATATTAAGTTGGGTGGCTTAAACACCTAACATGAATTTCTCTGAGTACTTGAGGCTGGGGAAAACCTCTTCCGGCTCTGTAGATGGTTTTCTTCTCCAGGGACTTCACAAAGTAAAGACAGTGAGGGAGAAGGCTTTCTGGTGTCACTTATGAGGACACAATCTCTTTGTGGGGGTCCCACCACCATGACCTCAGCTGACCCTAAACACCCCCAGAAGGCCGTACTGCCTAATACCATCATATTACATGTGGGTTTACGGGGAACACACATTCATACATGAGGAACAGGAACGCCCAATGGTGCCAGATGAAGCCTCTGTCATACATGGTGGGATGGTTTAGTTCGTGAGTAAAGCCAACGCACAAGGATTGATGCCACACTCGACCTGAGGGAGACAAGCACTGAAGCTGTACCACAAGACAACAAACAAACCCAAAAGACACTCAGGGTTCTTTGGAGATGACGGTCAGTGGGTAACATCCTAAGATTAAGGATAATAGCGTCACACTTTCTCCTAGAAGTCATGTCTGGGCACACAGCAGTGAGAGATCTGCACTTCCAACTCTTACAAGTAGGATGACTGTACACGAGAAATACTGCCCCAGAGGACCAGGGCCAATGAAGGATCCTTTCACATCTCCCAAATTTCAGCTTCGGTCTTACGTTTTCCTCTGTGAAGGAAACTCTAGCTCTCCCTGAACTTCTAAGAAAGTATGTGGAGTTCTAAAACCAGCACGGCAGTGCCATGCTCACTTTGACAACGCTGCCCAAGCAGTGACTCTGGTGTCCTGACTGTTAGGAAGTATTCCAGCATGGGCTTCCAGCTGTCATTGGGCTTCTAAGTCGAGAAATATGTCTGCCTGGCACTTGGCACGCTAGACGAGTCAGGCAATTAACACCTCACAGCCAGCAGCCCCCACAGTGACTCTTAGGCTCTGCTATACACAACCCCACCCCTATGTCCAACTGGAACTTCCCAGGGTTTCCCCCACAGTAGTATACCAGTTATCCATTGTACCAGTTACAGGTACAGCCCTGTGACCGAAATATCTGAGAAAACTGAAAAGGAGAAGAGCGCCACTTTGGGCATGGTTTTGGAGACGTCCATCATTGTAAGGAAAGCGTGGCTGCACTGAGCTGTTCATGCTGTGCCAAGCAAGAAGGAGAGAAAAGGGGGGGGGGGGTAGCTCCTTTATTCTTGTCTGTTCCATCTGGGGGCCCAGTATGCAGGATGGTGCCACCCACCTTCAGAGTAAGCCTCCCCTCTCTAGAAACACACAGACACACCCAGAGGTGAGCCTTCCCAGACTCCTAGGTGATCCTAGATTCAATCGCATTGTCAATGGAGAATAATTACCACATCCACTGTGAGAAATGAGCTACAGTGGCTTCCTCCCTGGGTCACTGCCCTCCTCCTGAGCCTTTTGGAGAAACCCACAGTAAAGCAGATACCCAGGGGCCAGTAAGATGGCCCAGCAGACAGCCTGAGCTTGACCCTGGACCCATATGGAGGAAGACAGAGCCAACTCCCACAAGTGGCCTTCTGACTTTCACACACATACCATGCTCACCCCCCAATAAGTAAATAATTTTTAAATAAATAAATACATTTAAAAACAATACTCAAATGCTTGAATAGCCCGCCTCTCTTCTTAATAATTTTGAGTAAGAAGACACAAAAGCCTCATTGTAGGAAGAATGGCCTAGTGAGCAATCAAAAAGTAAAATGGAACGTCCAACCAATACAATGTGAACCAGTGGGTGGTCTGAGGTCTGGGCTTGAAGCCATGGCTTGGGTCATATTTAAATTTTTTTTTAATCTACTGCATTTGAGTCATTTTCTTTAGTCAAAAATTTTCATTAATCAAAACTTGCTTTAAAACATCAACTTCCTAGGAAAAAAGTTTTAAATTTCTAGAAAAAAAACAGTAAAAAATTATTCTTTTTCCCATTCTGATTATTATTTCTTTGGTAGTGTGTGTGTGTGTGTGTGTGTGTGTGTGCATGCGCGCACGCATGAGCATGCTGTCTGTTATGGTAAAAGTCATAATTTTTAGTAATCAAGTCAAAAGACAGAACAGAATGCAGCAAACTACAGGGAACACTAACCAGCACTGCCCCGGGGTCTGGACTCCTGGAACAGCAGGAATAGTTTCTGTGAGCTGCGCATCAATGAGATCCCATTCCTTCCTCTCTTGTCAGTCGCTTCCCTGTCCCACATTTCCTTATAGGCCAGAGTTGGGGGGGGGGGGGGTCAGGAGGCTGTGTGTGCTGCCTGTTGATTTATTTGCAAAACTCTTAGTCCCAGTGAGGCTTGCAAAGCCATCTGGGGTGACACAGGTGCTCCGAGTCCAGCCAACAACGAACACTGTTGAAACTCTCCAAGTACTGGTAAGCCGCGAGCTCTCGTTTAGACTACCCACATGTCAGAAAAGCAAGTATCTGTTTTAGAGAAATTTTTCCTCTTGAGAACCAAGTTATTTTCATTTTGTTCCAAGAATGAGACTCAATAATCCCTATATTTAAATGCGGGCAACACTAATTAAACTATGTTAAGTATGTATGTATGTGTGTACATTTGCATAAGTGTGTATATATATATATTTTAGTTAATATGTGTATATATACAGATAGATAGAAGATAGATAGATAGATAGATAGATAGATAGAAGATAGATACATAGATAGATAGAAGATAGATAGATAGATAGATAGATAGAGTCTCAAAAATAAATAGGGAAGAAGAGGTCATGAATTCTTGAAAGGTGTAATTGAAGGACATAGGAGGAATTGGAGAAGAGGGAGGGTGAGAAAAAAGTTTCCCTTTTATTTTTGAAAAGAGGAAACATTCAGGAATGAATAATATTTAGATATGGCTTGATTCCCCAAATGCATGCAGGAATTTAAACCCCAAGAAATTATGTCAACAGCATTAAGGTTGTACAAAATGGCTCAGGGAGTTAGGACCTTTCCACCAAACTTCAGAACCTGAGTTTGTTTTCCTTTGAACTCTACATATGGTGGCATGAATGTACCCTCTTCACTCACACAAAATAAATAGGAGGTGAACTTTGAGAAGTTATTAAAGGCATTGGCTGGAGCCCTGCATCCTGGTAGCTTTATGAAAGGAGCCCATATAACATAGCAACGCACACATGCCCCCACCATGGTTCAGCTCAACAGTGCTCTGCAAGCGCCTACATAATATTGTTTTGACTTTGTGCCTCCAGAATTATGGCCCAAAGCAAACTTCTTGTCTTTATAAAGGAGCCTGCTTCGGGTATTTCATTATAGTAGTGAAGAGAAAACTAATGCGATGGAGAAATGTCAGGAATTTCCTCTCTTGTCCATCTGTCACTAAATTAGCAAGAAAAGTATAAGCCAGGCACAGGAAATACTAACTTCTAACTTCATCTATCTAACAGATGAAACCTGTAGCAGGGGATCAAAACAGGGGCATAGAGAATGTGAAAAAGCATAGGATCAGGACCTTCACCCTATAACAGTGGTTCTTAGTCTGGGCTGCATGCTAATCATCTAAGGTAATCATTTTTAATAACTACAGTGCCTTGAGGCTTTAGTGAGGGGTAAACATGCTTGCTGAATAAGTATGAGGACCTGAGTTCAAATTTAAACCCACATTTAAAAGGCTAGCATGAACATGGGAGCATCTGTAACCCCAGAACTGTAGGGGGCATTAAGACAGGATTGCTTAGGAATCCTGCCTGCTCCAGGCTCAATGAGAGGCCCTGCCTCAAAATAAGAGAAAAAGTGATGCAGTAGAACATCCAATATCCTTCTCTGGATTGCATACAAATCTATCTAGACACACAAGCACATACCATACATCTATGTCACACAGGTAATCACATAAACTAAAATGACAGGAAATGAATTAACATGGCACAAGCATAGGATCTTTAAAGTTTCCCCAGGTGATTCTAGCACAAAATGAACGCTGAGAGCCACTGATCTACAGTAAAGCCAGCTGGACAGTGACTGGTGTCACACATAACAGTCTTCGGCAGGATTCTGAAGGGTGAAGAATAGAGTGAGGTCACAGCTAAAGGGAAGAATGCCTGCAAAGCAGGCATGAGCCCTGAGTCTGATTCCTACCACCATAATAGCTACAGAAGAACTCAACACAATTCACAAGCAATAACCTTATGTGTATGACAGATGGCCTAGTGAGTAGAGAATACACTGTGTTTAGGGGGACATGAAGAAAGAGGGGGAGCAGGCAAGAATACGGCTGATGAGTGGGAGCCAGATCAATGTGGCAGCCAGTTGAAGGATCTTCTCCGAGACAGGATCTGGTTTTTGCACGAAGAGTACTTTGGCTGCAGCACTGGAATGAATTATAGGGAACAAAATGAAAGATGAAGACACCGTTGCCATAAACCAGGCAAGAAATTACACGGTGTTGGCCTAGGGTAAGCAATCTCTGTGGTTGGCCTGAAAAGTACTGACTTTTGCATTAAAAGCTCTGGTTAACTCTTCCATCTTGGGCAAACCAAGACAATTAATGATCCCATGAAGACCATAACAGGAGCAGCAGAAATGAGTTAACATCTCACAGATAAAGTTTAGAGATACATAAACTGATTTGAAGAATGAGAGGAAAGAGAAAGGCGAGGGAAGAGGAGCAGGGGGAGAGGAGATGAGGAACAGCAGTGGCAGCACCAGCAGAAATGTTGGCTCCCCAGTTTTTAGCACGGCAACTGATGGATGGGTTCTCACCATAGTGGGGACACTGGGATGAGGGAAGAGGTTCGGTAAGCCCAGGTGGTATTTTAGGCTTTGTTTTAAACCTGCTCACTTTGTGACATCTAGACAACAATATAACCGACTCATGGTACCTAAATATCAGTGAATACATTGATTGACTTATTGAGCACCTGCCTGGCACCAGAAAGTGAAAAAAATAAAGCAAAAGGGTGCTTGCCTCAGTAAGAACCAAGTCCAGTGGGAGAGGGAAGAAGTCAATGATTCTACCATGCTTTATTTTTAATTTCCCAGAGCAGATATTCATCTTTATTCTTGCTGGGGCTTTTTTCCCTGTCCTAATACCACTGCTGTAGACAGGATGACCAGACAGCTGCTGTCCCTGGGATGGACTGATTCACACCTGCTGTTTCAATGTAATTTTAAATACCAGCCCTTCTCCCTCTAGGGAGCATGCCCGTTTCCATGGTAAAGTGTGTAATGACCTATCACCGGCTTCTCTCTCTCAGTTCAAGCACACTATTGATTTCCTGTGTTCATTCTCTTAGAACACTTCCCCCCCCCCTTCACAGACGCCATTGTTCAGCAAGTATTGACTGTGCTCTGAGTATCCCATGAGCAAGCCTTGGGAAATGAAGCAAATCTCTCTCCACACTCTATAAACCATCTCACCCAGAGACTGACAATTAATCAACTTGCCAGGGAGCTGTTCTGTGCAGTGGAAAGACGCTGATTGACAGGATGCAAAGCTACACCAATGTGGTTTTACCAGTGGGGTAAACATCATTTCATTTACTGAAGCCTCACTAAGTGGCCTTAATTTCTGGGTGAGAATAATAATATCTGTCTGGACTATTTGAGAGTACTTTGAGAAGGAAATGTATGAAAATATTTCCAAAATGTAAAATGCCATACAAATGTAATGCATTCTTTTACTTTCAGTACTGAATATTAAAGAGGAATTCTACATACAAAAATAAAATCATATTCGCAGGCTGGTGAGATGGCTCAGGGGGTAAAAGCGCTCGCTATGCAAGCCTGAGAGCCTGAGTTTCATCCCAGTGGCATGAGAGAACCAGTCCCAAGTTCTCCTCTGACTTCTACATGCAGGCTGTGGACACACACATATGCATCAATAATAATAAATAAAATATTCATAGTAAAATTTAATGCACTCTTGAATTTGTATAGAATTGACATTATGAGTGCAAACCGTGATTCTTGCTGATAGAAATATAGAATTTTCATGTAAAGTACAAAAATGGGGGCCAAGCATTTGACTTAGTCAGCAAAGTGCTTGTCGTGCAAGCATGAGGACCTGAGTTCAGATCCCCAACACCCTTGTGAAAAGGCAAGTGCAACAGCATGTACCTGTGGTCCAATGCTGGGGAGGCAGAAACAGATGATCCCCAGGACTCCCTGATCGGCCAATCTAGATAATCAGGACAACTGAAGACAACATTCAGTGCACACATATAGACACACACCCTCACACACAAATATGTACAACCTCAAAGCACAATAGTTTAGAAGTAGTTAGTGATATTAAATATGGCATTGGAAATTGTTTTATAAATGTTCTGTGGAATAATATATAATAGAACATTACAAGTAATAACATTAATATTGAGAAATACGTAGGTTATTAAGTCATCCACAGCTTTTGAACTAGTCTCAGCCATCACTCTTGATTGCGCTCACAGAAAAGAATATAAACTGTGTTGCATCAACCAACCCCGTCCACCTTCTCAATAGCGAACAGTCCCAGAGCCAACACAAAGTGTCTGACTCAGTTTCACCAGCAGACATTGTGTTTTATTTGAAGTTTATCAGTATCGAATGAAAAGAGCACCCTGTAGTTTGGTAACAAAATCTCCTTGTGTTCCATACAAGTCTGATTAAAGTTACTTAAAGAAGAAATGATATTTAGAAAAATAGTATTATTTTACCTAAGACCACAAACTAGTTTCTAAATGCAGAGTAGAGAGACAATAGTGTGTCTCATACCTAGGAAATTACACTGGAAAATAATACATTTATCATCAGGCGCTGGAAATCTTAGACTAGGTATACATACCACTAGAGAAATATCCAGAATAGTAATATGATTATCTATAATAACAATAGGCTTCTATCACCTAGCCTGTTTACAACACAAGAAACATGAAACAACGGGTCAGGTTTCATAATTTCTACTTAGCAATAAGAAATCTGGAGCTGGGGAGATGCTCAGTGGATAAAGTGCTAATACAAGCATGACAATCAGAACTCAGGTCTCCAGAACCCAGGTACCAGGAAGGTGCGTGTGATGGCCTCCCTGTGATCTGCTGCTCAGGGGGCAGAAACAAGGAACCACAGTGAGAGCTAACTCACCAGACGGCTAGCCCAAGGTTCAAAAGGAGACCCTGCCTCAATATATAAAGTGAAGAGGCACTGAAGAAGACACTCAGCATCAGCCTGGGCTGCCATGTGCACACGCATGCAGATACACACACACTCAAGAAATCAGTGGCTCAGAGAACCTATGCAACTTGCCAAAGAACAAACAGCAAGGCAGCAGCTGAGCCTCAGGTTCAACTTAAGTCTGCCTCACTCCAGAATTCCTATCCTTCTTTGCAGAGAGTCATTCCACTTGCCAACGTTTTCTTCAACAGATTCATTTTATTATTATTATTATTATTATTATTATTATTATTATTATTATTAACTTAATATTAGTTTTTACTTTTACTGAAATAAATTATTTTCTCACATAATATATCCTGATTACGGTTTCTCTTCCCTCTCTCTACTCCTCCCAGTTCCTCCCCGCCATTCTATTCTCTTTGTTCGCACACTCAGGAATCCCATAAAAACACTAAACTGGAAGCCATAACATTTACACAGAGGACCTAGTACAGACCCTGTGCATGCAGTCTCAGCCTTCGTGAGTTCACATGAGCTCAGTCATGATTCAACAACAGACTTCTAATTCGGCAATGTCAATGGGATAGATCCTTTGGGTATAATTTCAATGAACACCTCGTGTTTAGAGAAGACTCTGTGAGGACAGCTAGTGCCACACCAATGTTTCATAGGCCAAGCCCGCAAATGCATAAATGAACTGCTGACCAGGACCGTGCAAACATAGGATAAGATTTGTGCAAGCCCTTGGGTGTCCTTCAGTGGAGGATTCGCTGTTGAAACAACACTAATGGTTTGAAATAAGAAGAAAATGTTGGGTTAGCAAGGAGACTAAGCACACAAGCATCAGAGATCAGGTCAAGCTGAGGCACAGGGCAGGCCGAAGTGTCTGTGGGATGAATGGCATGCTCACCAATACCAATGTCCTTCCACACAAGCTATGCCCCTGTAACACTATCTTTCTATGGGCCCATCAGACCTAGGGAACTTCAGAGTATCTACAGGATTGCTCGAAGTGTAACCATTAGGAATTAGCAGGATCTGTGCTCAAAGCTTAGGACATGCCACCCTAGCTCAAGGTGCGTGACAAGTCAGGTCTATAAACTCAGCATGGCTAGCATTTCCTTATAGCTCTGTGTTTTTGAACAGTCCTTTTGTCAAGGACCTTGGCAATGGAATGAGGAGAGTACAGTTTTATAAATCTGTCGAAGAAAACAAATTAATGTGCGTAATCTCCCGCGGCAGCACACAGAAGCCCATCTGTTCCAGATTAATCTGCCAAGTTAGCAGAGTCTCGAGCCAGCCCTTGGCAGCTCCCACACCTGCTGGTGTCCGGCGAGATGTCACCCACCTGCTCCCCGGAGGGAGGCTTCTACTGCAAAATCAGATTGCGTGTCAGTGTCCCATCACTCTGAGCCCTAAGCATCCCAGCAGTAAAATAAGTAGACCCAGTCCCCCAGGGGGTGGTGGTCCTTTGTACCAGGTCAGACACTCATCAGTTGGGGGCATTTCAGGGTAGAATTGGCTGAAAGCAGGGTGGCTGTTAGGCATTCAGAATGTCTGTCTTCCTAGGATAAAAAGGGCCTAAATTCAAAACCATTTTGTTTTGGTACATCATTAAATCATCAGCAGGACAATTTAGGGCAACGAGATAGATTGCTTTAGAATGGTCCTGGGGAGAGCTCCGCAGCTGTAGAACAAGGCACTGGAGTGTTCACTGGTGATTCGGGAACGCATCGAAAGGACAGGGCTTGTGGGGTGCGGATTCAAGGGCCTTTCTAGCCCACTTCTGCAGAGGGGAGCTTGCTCCCACTTTTCCAAGTGTATTCAGAATTCCTCTTTAGGAATTGTAGGTATGCTAAACCCTAATATTTGAGTATTGCTCTAAAATTTCCTAGAATGTCAATTCACCACAGTATATACTATTTAATTTACACATACTCTAGATATTACAAATCCTATTTCAGTATTATAAGAAACCTGTGAAGAAGGTGGAACATGACTATAGGCTCTGGGCATTGAATTATAGGAGAGGTTTGTTTAGGGTGCCCAGGGAAGGGAGAGCTAAGGGACAAGCAGGGAGCAGGTAACACAACAGGTGTTCTCAAAGAAAGTTTCTTTACATGGCAAAGCCTCCACAATAGTATGTGCTTCTAGAATGCTCTGTGAGCAGCCTTACACTGAGCATACTCAATGAGGTCTGAAGCTTCCCACAACAGCCCACTGAAGGCCATGAGGAGGTCAAGTTCACACCCAAGAGAGAGATTGAGGGCTGAAGAATGCAGTTCAGTTAGCAGAGTGCTTGCCAAGCGCCTGTACTAGGCCCTGAGTTCAACCCAAATAGGGTGTGGTATCATGTCTCTGTAAATCAGCGCTCAGGAAGCAGAGGTGGGAGGATCAGAAATTTAAGGTCATCCTGAGCAAAATAGCTGTACCTGAACATAGTGTGCCTGAAGGCAGTGTGGGCTGGGACAGGGAGGGAGGAAGGGAGGGGGAGGGGAAGGGAGAGAGAGAGAGAGAGAGAGAGAGAGAGAGAGAGAGAATAAGAGAGAGGGTGTGTTTGAGGTCAAGCTGAAGAAAAACACAGGTGGAGTTTGGAGTGCTTGGAAAGCTTGCCCCAAGCTAAGGAACAAGCCAAGACCTTTGGCCAGCCTTCCTGTGAACTAATGACTACCCCTCCAGGCACCGGCCATTTCTAAACTCTTTGGCTTCCTATCACACTGGAGTGAATCATAGGTTTTGAAAGCTTGGAAGATCTGCTCTCTCAATAACACCTAAAAATGTATATTATAACTCAATCGCCTCCCTATCTCTATCAATCAATGCTATTTTCTACATCCAAGATACACTAAAATCCTTTACTAAGTACAAACATCATGAATCATTAACTGGTCATTTCCAAAAGTTTATCTTAACTCTGGCCAGGGGTAAATGTTACTAGGATTTATTTTCACTCCCAAGCCTGCAATATTATTCCTGAATAATCAGTGTTAGAATTTTGAAAAGGTCATTTTAAAAATAGAATCTAAATAGTAGAGTGATAAATACTGTCAATAGATCACAAGGTTATAGCTAAGAATTACAATAGAAAAATATACAGCTCAATAAAAACAATAAAAAAAGAAGTCAACTTATAAAAAAAAGAGTTACAATAGAATAGACTAGACATTGATGATGTTGTTCAAGGCACTCAAGCTGGAAGCCAAGACCAGGTGGCCTGCTTATTCATGGCCACACACCAGACCTCACTGCCTGAGGAAGGGGGAAGTTTATGAAACCACAGAGGGAGAAGGAAGGAGAAATGAAGGAGGCATGGCTGTAAGTGAGCCAAGAGGAATTCCTGGAGCAAAAAGGAGCTGGAGATCCGGTGAGGGCTATGGGAAGAGCATCCACTCATAGGGCCACACGGTGGGCCCTTTTGTCTCGCTCATATGGTTTCTGTTATTGGTATATCACCAATTCTAGAGGGAGAATGGGAAGGGAAAGGAGAATGAGAGAAGGGGGAGAGGAGGGAGAGGAATAGCCTGCCAACAACAAAAGCATTCTCTGCCCACAGGGAAATGCCCTAAGGTCCCCCCTACTTAAAAGATATTTCTATTTACTAATTACTTCTCTGTCTGTGTGTGTATGAACACGTGAGTGTAGGTTCCAGCAGATCCCCTGGTTACGGGCATTGTAACCCTGAGTACAAGAAACCACACTCTGGTCTTCTGCAAGAACAACAAGTCATCTAAATCACTAAGCCATTTCTCCAGGCTCCTAGCTTTTAAATTCATATATAAGATGTTAGATACCTATGACATTGTCAGACAGTGTTTTTGTGAGTCCTCCGCCCCGTCTCCCTCACCGCTAACTCCTGGTGGTGGTTCCCCTCCTCTAAGTCTCCCCTTTTCTCCTCCCTCCCATTTGCCTTCTGCTCCACTCTCCACCTTTTCTCTTCCCTCCTATTACCCTCTCCTGTATCCTTTCTACTTCTCCAGGTTTTACCCATACTTATACATACAGTGGGCTTGGGGGGCACGTGTACCTTACTTAATTATACTTGCTTATACTTTCCAAATCCAACTGTTTTCCTTCTCATTTCCTGATTTCAATTTTCTTTACAGCTGAATAAAATTCTACCCTTTATAGGCTAATCTCAGCCCAAGTATCAATGGTGGCTCATTTTATTTTTTTTCTTCCTCTACTTAAAAAATATAAATTTACCCCCTGACTAGTGGCAATATTATCAAACGGGCTGAGCATCTTGGAAAAAACATTTCTCATGGACAGTGCTCTGTCCTTACATATTTGGATGTCTGACATTAGAAATGCCACACCCATGGAACACTCAGTATGTACTATTTCCGTGAGCACAGCTCACATGTGTGAGATCCTTGAATTTAACAGTATTTATACATTCAGATGTGCAGCAACCAGGGAGAAGGGTTCCCCAAGTCTACAGCTAAGAAAACATCAATTCAGCAAATTTGAATAACTTGCCCTAAGTCACAGAAGTAGTCAAAGTGCCAGGATTCACACCTAAAAACATATTGAACTACAGAACAAGGCTGTCTTCAGATAGCCCTAAATTAGATGAGATGAAGAAATAGGAACAGTAAATCGGTTGTAGATGAGAGCTACAGAGAAAGATGTAGTTCAGAAACCAAAACACTTGAAATTATCCATGCCACCAGTGTGTGCGCGCCATTTATACGGAGAGGTCACTGTTGGCTAGAAAGATAGCCATCCCAGGTTACCGTTGGGTTTTTCCTCCTGAGCACAGACAAGCCCCCCGACCTCTTTAGGTCTCTATAAATCTTAGCTGTACTAGGAGATGGTCTCTCGGGGCCTTTTCAGCTCCAAAAAATTCCCCAAGGATTCTCAGCAGTAGCCTACTTCTGATAGCCTGAAGCATGCCACACATCACCTGAAGAGTGAGATTAGATGAGTAAATACATAACTGGGCCAACAGCACCTGTAGGACACCACACACACACACACACACACACACACACACACACACGGACAGATGGACGACCAGTTTCAAGGAGTCCGCATGATAAAGCGAGCAGACACGTTATGCCCATCGGGTCTGTGTGCTGAATTCCCACCAGTGATATTATTACACTAGTCGCAACCTAACAAGCAGCCCCAAACTATAGCTCAAAACAACTACTTTGTTCACAGTCTCATGCGTCAGGAATTTGGAAAGACTCCTACAGCCACTTAGAGATACACTAAGGTAAACATCCATAACATAATCCTGCAGCTAACCCAGGAAGAAAAGGACAACAGAGAGACAAACGAGTGGGGGGGGGGGGGGTGACCTGGTAATATCACTCATTAGGCATCCAGCTGGCCAAAAGCGAGTCTAGCCTGGGAAGAACTCAGCCACATGGCCGAGATCTGGAACACCAGTGACAACAACGGCTGGTGGATCATGGGGCAAGTGAAATCTCGTTCATTACTGTCGGGAACGCTAAGAGACAGACTCGTTCTGCAGCACAGCTCAGCCGTCTCTTACAGAGCTCAGCATAGGCTTTCCATTCAATCCAGCAACAGGGTCTCCTGATATTTACCCAAATGGAACATAAACCTAGATCCACACAAAAACCTACATTTGAATCCTGATGGCAGCTTTGTTCAGAACTTTGCAAAAATTTGGAAGCATTCAAGATACTGTCCAATTGCTGAGAGAATCAATAGACTATTATTCAGGTATTTAGAAAAATGGCTGCCAGGTGTGATGATGCCTACCTGCAATCTTAGCACTTAGGAGCTGAATAGAATCATCATAGAGAGTTCAAGGCCAGCCTTGTTATACAGTGAAGGAGAAAAAAAAAGGGGGGCTGGATTGCAGCGCAGTGCTAGAGTAATTGCCTAGTGGGTGCAAGGACCTAGGAAGAAGAGGAAGAGGGAAGGCAGGAGGGAAAGGAAAAGAAGGAGGAGAGGGAGAGGAAGAAAGTAAAAGAAGCAGGCTAAGTAAAAGATTCATACTGCACAGTTACCACTATATGACATTCTGGAAAACACTGAGCTGCAGAAACAAAACAGCAGAAGCTCCAGAGGTCAGGGAAGAAGGTGAGGAGCACAGCAGACTTTTAGAGCAGTGTAAGTGTAGTATGCAATTCTGTTAGAGTAGATATATAACATTTATACATTTACCCAAACCCGTAGAATCACACAGAATATAGCCTTAACTCTGATAAAAATTATAGGCTTCAATCAATAATAATATGATTAGTTTAGCTATAATAAATGTACCTGCCAATGCAAAACACCAATAATAGAGGAAAACTAAAGGAGGGGAGAAAACTGATATGATGGAAAAATAAAAACTTGCTATAGTTTTCAATCAATACTTCTATAAACCTAACACTACTATAAATTATAACATCTACTTTAAAACAATTAATGGGACCCTGATGATACTATTCCTCAGATGTCAGAGTTAGTCTGTCTCCAGGACAATTCGATAATAACTCAGGACATTTCATAAAGTTTATTATTTTAGCTAAAGCAAGTTTAGGTTCTTTTATTTTTAAAAGAGGAAAAAGTCTAAAGGTATTGAGAGAAAATCTAGTATGATGGCTGTTTTAGGATTTCTATTGCTTTGAAGAGACACCATGACCACAGCAATTTTTATAAAAGCAAACATTTAACGGGGGCTGGCTTACAGTTCAGAGGTTTAATCCACCGTCATCATAACGGGAAGCATGGTGGAATGCAGGCAGACATGGAACTGGAGGAGTAGCTGAGAGTTCTACATCTGGATCCAAAGGCAGAAGGAAGAGAAGAGAGTGACACTGGGCCAGGCTTGAGCATCTGAAACCTCTAAGGTCTTCCCTAGTGACACACGCACTCCAACAAGGTCACACCAAATAGTACCACCCCTGTGAGCCTAAGGGGGCCATTTTCATTCAAACCACCACAGTGGCTGAGAAATGATACCTGAAACTCTTGAGAGCACCCAACTGAGTCCTGAGAATAATCAAACCAGGAATATTAGGACTTGGCTTCCTATCTGGAAGTACTGAGTACCAGACTCAGCACTCTCTCGGGGTTTAGAATAGAACTTCTACGACAAGCAAAACCTGGCTTGGGAATGGGATCTGATGGGAAGAACAAACTGATCACTAAGGCAGGTTTTTCCTACATGTATCTTTATTTCTTTGGGGAAGATGCAAGAAGGGAAAAGAAGAAGTCTATGCTTCTTATGCCCTTATCAGCCTATGCTTTTATAAAGTATACGGGCAAAGAAAGCATCACACACACATAAGGTTATGGCACAAGGGTATAAGGCATAGAAAGGGGGTGACCTCTACAAAGTTTTCAGTTTATATAGGCATACAGACAAGGCGGTAACAATGGTATCAAGCATGCATTTTCACAGTCACAAGAAACAGGAGGTACCTTAAGTCTCAGAAGGGGCGTGGCTGTGAAGTTCCCCTGTGGCTGGGAGCACAGCATTGGTAGCTTGATTTACATTAGCATCTAGATGGTTGAGTTAAAAGGAATCTCTTCTGGGGACCCTGATTTTTACTCTAGCAGGGTGCCCAGGTGAGAATTTTTCTCTCTGAAGCTAGTTTCAGTGACGCAGGCCCTTTTCTCTATAAACAGTTAATTTCCTGGGCTATGATCTTATGCTAGTTGAAACCAAGGTAAAGGGTAAAGACAGAATATTAGTAGCCTATGAAGTCAGAGCAGAAGACCATAGATTACATCGTCCTGAGTCTGCTGTTAAAGCAGACATACTGCCTCCTGTATGAGGTTCCTTTCTTATCAGTGACTCCTGTCAATAAAGAAATTGTGTGGGGGACTATTTTTATGTAGATTTTGGCTGTGAGAACAAGGACTTGACTGAATCCTTTTCACACCATGGCTTCATGGAGTAGGAGATGTATCCAGTTGCCCTACAGGAAAAGTCAGTTTATACACAGCTGAGATAAGATAGAAAGGAAAAAGGCCATGATCTCACAAGATTTTTACAGAATGGACAATGACTTATCCAAAGGACAAGTGTCCCCTGCAGCTCTACATAACAGGGTCTCCAGGTGGAGTGGACATATACACTTACTGGGGATAGTCCAATAGATCTGTCAGCTGTACATTTACTGTATAACACTTGTGGGTTCACCACAGCTCCTCAACAAGCCAACAGCACAAGCAAGGGGATCTCCATGGCAGTGGCAATCAGAGATGTGGTAGGCAAAAGGAAGTACTCAGTGATGGCTCGAGCATGTAACACTGGGGTAGGGGAAAAGGGAAGAGAGGACCAGGGCAGGAACTGAGGTACTGAGCACATCACTGGTGCAGCGTGGCTCAGGGACAAAGCAAAAGCAAGACACCAAGGAATGGGTGTGTCCTGTTGTCATGGACTAGCAGTAACTGAAGGCCATCATCTCAAAGGAGAGAGGAGGAGAGGAGAGGAGAGGGGAGGGGAGGGGAGGAGAGGGGAGGGGAGGGGAGGAGAGAGAGAGAGAGAGAGAGAGAGAGAGAGAGAGAGAGAGAGAGAGAGAATATTGTCTGTCACAGCAGGGAGCAAGAAATGGGACATGTGCGAACCTATATTTTAAGTTAGACAGCATCATCAGAAAGCTCTTAAGGAAATCTGAGGAAAATAAACACCAAGTGGAAATGGTCCAAGTTTCCAAGTTTCAGTGTCTCCAGGAGGGTCCAAGGATAACTTTTCCACTTAAAATACGAATTCTAAGTCTGGGATCCCAGGAAAACTACTTTAAATACAATCTCTATAAACCTATCAGCCCCTGGTCCCAGAAGTGATTTTTTGTCTATTTATGATACTAAGAATTATACCTAGGGCTTTTTGCATGTCAGGCTAGCACTCCACCACTGAGATACAACCCTGGGTTTTTGTTTGTTTGTTGTTCATTTGTGGAGCTAGCATCTCATTAAGTTGACCAAGAGATCTGGAATGTGTCTCAGCCTCCTGAGTAGCTAGGATTACTGGCCTGCCTGCACTCCACATCCAACATTTTGCTTAGTTTGGAGGTTGCATTTAGCAAGACAGTGTTTAACTTTTTTTTTCCTTCCCCACATAATTCCTCACCTGTCTAAATAAATATTGCCCAGGAATTAAGTGCTGCAGAACCATTCAAAAGGAATGTTGGTGAAGAGTCCAAGAATAAGAATATAGAAATGTAGATTCCAGAAATAAGAATGTATAAATAAATACAATAAAGTTGTAAGCCTAAGAGAATGAGAGCAGGCTGTTGGCAGCTTTCTCGGAAGCTTAAGGATTAACTATTAACAGAGGGTTACTTCGCTTTACAACCCATCTGTCTACAAAACCCTCTGCAAACTCAGGGTCAGCTCTGCAAACTGAGAATTAGCCCTAAGATAACACCTTGGCCACCCATGATCAACAACAGATATGAGCTGAGTTAACCTTTAGAGGGTGGGATGTATGTGACTTTTCTGTTAAGCTGTGTCCCTGCTTTCATGAAACCGACAGCATTAGAGGGAGTGCAGAGCTTTGGCAAACACCATCAGGGAATGCCAGGCAAAAACAAAGACCTAAAACACAAACAGCAGTCTAGCTAAAAACTCTGTTAAAGAAAATTGCAATTTGTATCTGAGTTTTACCTTGAGATTGTAAAAATTCTTTGTTTTGCCTAATGCTTGTTGTTTCTTGCTATGAAAAGGAGGAGTTCAGAAACCAGCATTTGCCACAGCCTTACAAGTCCATCTCTAGCTGTGGTCTCAGCTAGCTGACAAGCTTTTTGTGCCCCCATTGAGATTTATATTTTTAATTTTCTTTTGTTTTTTTTCCTGGAATAAAGTTTGCTTCTGGTTTACTAGACTTTGGTGGTCTGTCCCCATCTTTGCGCGACCACCATGAACCCAACAGTAATAACTGTTCCTATAGAGATGGACGCACATGGGCGTCAGGCACTGTGCTTGTTCTGACGTCAGACAGCGTAACAGCGTGCATTACTGATCCTGCTGGTTGTTAAAACTCTCTCTAAGCAACATAACATGTCCCTTTTCTTTCTCATTAGTGACTTTAGTTCAATAAGCTGGTGATAACATTTGGAGAGATAGTTGTGAAGCCTCCCTACACACACACACATACACACCATTTAACATGTCAATCTCATGCCATGTAATAGGAATTCCCATGCAATAGGAATTTCTCTTATCTTGTCTTATTTTTTTCTGGACATTTTATAAATTTATTACTGTTTGCTGTCCATCTAGCTATTGTGCTCACCTGGAGAATCTGGGTTTCAGGAGCTCAGTCATCATTGTCTAGTTCACTCACAGATGGACTCAAAAATACAATAACTAGGATATGGAAGCTGCTCACTAAATATTTGCTAAACGTTGGATGAATTGTTTCTCTTTCCCTCATTGGCTAGGGTAGTAGTGGGGTTGAGGCAGGATGGAAAAGGCAGTAGGTCAGATTCTAAGCATTAGAAGGCTGGCATCTGCCATGTAAACAAAAGGCCACCAGAGTCCCTGGGAGTCAGCCACTCTCCAGTGGAAGGCAGCACATCCAAAAACACCAGATATGCTTTTTAGCACTCATGTTTCTTGGGCTTTATACTCCCTCCTTCCAATTTTCTCTTTAATTTTCCTTCTTTCCTCCGAGTTAGACCTTCCAAGTTTGTTGTAGTACGGAGCGGCGGGCTGTGTCCCGCCACCCAGCTAGCTTTACCCGAAATAATTACACGGAAACTGTATTCTTTTAAACACTGCCTGACCCATTAGTTTCAGTTTCTTATTGGCTAGCTTTTACATATTGATCTAACCCATTTCTATTAATCTGTGTAGCCCAAGAGCTGGCTTACCAGGAATGATCTTAACCTGCGTCTGTCTGGAGTGGGAGAAGCATGGCGACTCCCTGACTCAGCTTCTTTCTCCCAGCATTCCGTTCTGTTTACTCCACCTACCTAAGGGTTGGCCTATCAAATGGGTCTAGGCAGTTTCTTTATTAATAAGAAATCACTCCCACATCATTTCCCCTTTTTCTGTTTAAACAAAAAAGAAAGGCTTTAATTTAACATAGTAAAATTACATATAGCAAAACAGTTATCAAGCAAGAATTACAGTTACAATATTTATATCTATTTTATCTTTTATCATAACTAAGGAAAACTATAACTATCTATTCATTCTTCAACTCCATCAAAGACTCCAGAAGGATATAATACTACCTAAGTAAACAAGAAATAAGAAAACTCTAGAAATGACAGAGACATCTTGCTGCCTGGACAGTCACCCAAAGTTCTTTTGTACCTTTGGGGCATCCATCTTCAGCCTTCAGGCCCAAAGTATCCAGCAGACATTTTCATGAAGCAGGAAATTTCAAAGACAGTTCAGTCACTATCTGCTGTGTCCTGCAGAATGTCTCGCAGACTCTTTCATGAGTCATGAACCCCGAAAGACCATCTCACCTTTAGGCAAGTTCAGCAGTCCTCTCTCTGCGGGTTCTCTGTGTCCATTTTATGCAACAGTCCAGGCAAGAGCAGTTTCTTGCCCAAATGGCTATCAAACTCCATAAGGATCCTCTTCGATGCCCATCTTCCTCTCGAAGTAGATTGGTGCTGCCAGGAGCAGACGTGTCTCATTGTCATGAAAAGTCCTAAGTTATTAAAATATTTTAAATGCCATATTCTGTAGCCTTTGAGTGATATGAAGAATGCCTATCTGAAATATATCTCTATATATCTAGAAAATCTAAGTAACATGACTACAAACTTGACTATTATGATTATCCATCAACAACCTATATTTCCTAATTATACATTACATTTTAAAAATGAACTACACAATCACACCTTATTCAAGATCAAAAATACATATACATATAACAAAATTGACCTTAAAATCCATACCAATGCAAATTATTCATACCTATACCATATCCCCCTTTAAATGTAAAAGAACATTTATAAACAATATTTTGGGAACATGGGCGCAGTTTTTCTCTCCAAACTGCTTCCTGATGAATGGGGGCGTCGTTAATTAGGTCTTTCATGGTATAACCTGTGTGCTAGTTTTATCTCAGTCTGTAGTTGAGCGAAGCAATTTTCTGAAGATGTTCACAACAACCTTTCAGGAGGGCGTGGTCTATCATACCAAATTGTAATAGAAGAAATCCACAGGGTCTGGTCCTCTGTGAAAACAAAAGAAGACCCTCTCCAAAGCATCATATCCTTAGACCCAAATTTTGAAATCGTAATACCCTTATATCCATTCTGGTTTAGCTTGGCAGCCCATGTAATGAAATGTCTCTCTGTACTTAGCTCCTTCACAGTCAAAAAATTTAAAGAAAACACAATGTACATAATCCAGACTCTCTGTGAATTTTTTATTTTTACGTGGCTTATTTTTCTTTATTTTTTTTAATCTCTTAACTATCTGTATTCTGTCTCTTTAAAGACTTTACCTTTTTTTTTTTAACCATTAATTTTATTCTCTATATTCTTTATCTTTTTTCTCTCAAGCCTATGTACATTCATTCAACAGTGTGATCCATTGAGGTCTGTTATGTCTGAATCTGTTTTATTGTGAATCTGTAATATTTTTACTATCCAGGAGCATTTCTTAAAATGTTAAGCATTTCTTAAAAACTTAAGTTGCACCATGTACAGGTAATACGGTACCACCTGTGTCCTGCCCAGTCTAAACCTTAACTGTGCTGTTATTATGGTAATTACGGTAGTTCCTGCCAACCAGCACAGTTCAGCAAGGAGCAGCCGCTCCTGCCTCAGATCCATTTGGTGCCCCTGAGCTGTGCACAGTTTCAGGCACACAGCAAGTCCTCATTGGAGCCGCACTCAGCAGTTTAATTTTGAGACTGAGCATGCAGCACAGAAACTCTTTTTATCCAAGTTACAACCAAATCTGACACGCAGAGCAGTGCGCAGTCTGAAAACACGTCTCTTCCACCATGCTCTTCCGCCTGCCTAAGCCTGATTTTGCCATCTGCCCAGGTGCAGGCGGGGAGTGCTGAGAGCACTCTCCTTCCGATCCCAAGCGGGAACACAAACATCCAGTCCCATAAAATCCATTGAAATGCTTTAAAGCCAGAGTTTGCACTGGCGGCACAGTCCCAAGAAGCCGCACTTTAAAATGACGCAGCTTTTTTTTCTGCTGCTGTTGCCGAATCAGGAAATCTCTCTACAGCACGCCACCAACAAACAGCAAAAATCTGTGTTAAAGTCTCTCTCCCTTATTTTTAAGCCTTCTCAGGTTTTTAAGTGGATTTAGCCCCACGTTGGGCGCCACTCTGTTGTAGTACGGAGCGGCAGGCTGTGTCCCGCCACCCAGCTAGCTTTACCCGAAATAATTACACGGAAACTGTATTCTTTTAAACACTGCCTGACCCATTAGTTTCAGTTTCTTATTGGCTAGCTTTTACATATTGATCTAACCCATTTCTATTAATCTGTGTAGCCCAAGAGCTGGCTTACCAGGAATGATCTTAACCTGCGTCTGTCTGGAGTGGGAGAAGCATGGCGACTCCCTGACTCAGCTTCTTTCTCCCAGCATTCCGTTCTGTTTACTCCACCTACCTAAGGGTTGGCCTATCAAATGGGTCTAGGCAGTTTCTTTATTAATAAGAAATCACTCCCACATCACAAGTTCCCTTTCAGGCTGCCTCTGCTCTGTCATACTAATTACTCATTATCATGAAGCACACTGAGCTTTTCTCCCCTGTCTTCTCATTCTGTGTTGTTCTACGACACTGTCCATGCACACGACTTTACCAGCAGCCAGATGTGAATCTCCTCTGTTAGCGACTCTTCGTGGCTGTAGCAAGTACCAGAGAGACAGAATTGAAAAGAAAGACTCTTTTTGGCTCATAGTGTCAGACCTTAGAACCCATAGCGGTCTAGTCACACAATTTCTTAGCCTACAGTGCAGTAGACCATGATGGCGGAGGGGTTTGGTGGATCACAGCTGCTCGCCCCACATCTGCCAGGAAGCAGAGAGAGCCAACATCTGTTCTAATGCTTCCTTCTTCTTTGTCTGTTCCATCCAGACCGTCATGCTATTGGACAATGCTACCCACATTCAGAGTGGGTCTTTCCTATAAGCTCCATGTCAATTCTGGAAATGCCCACGCAGATGCATCCAGAGATGCGCCTTACTAATTTTCTCAATCCGTTCAAGTTAACTTTTAAGGTCAGTCCCATAAACTCCAGCCTCTATTCCCAACTTAGCCTACTCCTTGAAGCTCTGGTTCACAGCTCCCTCTGCCTGTAATATATCTCTACCCCAATGCCTCAAGGGCTCTCAAAACCGCTATTTCCAAAATTAAATCTATCTGCTCTTCCCTAAGTTTAATGTCACTCTCCACATAGGTTCCCACGCCATGAGTTAGCTGTCATCTGTGCTTTTCCCTTGCTTCCACCCCACAATCAACCAGTCACCGTGTGACATCATATCGTTCTTCAATCTTCCTTCCCTAAGTCTCTCCAATTATCTACTGACGCATCTGCTCATCAGTAGGGTGCTCAGTCCCATGCGGTTTATTTTCCATGACAAAGCATTATCTATAAAATAATTTGCCTTAAAATTTCTACCAATGATTTTTCCATAATCTTAGACACAAAATCCAAACTCCCCAGTATGGCATGAAAAGCTCTCATGATGTTGTCTCTGCTGGTCCTTTCACTTCAAACTCTACCAGGTCCCATTTCGTAACCATATTTAGACACGGTTCTTCCTCTTAAGCCCCCACCCCCTCAAATACCGTGACAATTATTTCCCATTTATCATCTACATTTCATTTATGTATCATATCCTCTGACGACATATCTCAGGGTAGAGTCCCGCCATAAACTCACTATCCCATTTTATTCTGAACAACTTCCCAACTAAATAATTGGGTTCATGAGAAACAGGTCATTCTCAGAAGAAATCTGAAGTGCTCAATGAGTACACAGTGAATTAATGGAAGTCCTTAAGCTTGGAATCAGTACATGGAGATCAAGAATATATCTATTGGAGGATGGTAGGTATCTGCCATTCTTCTGAACCACCCATTATTTCCAACTTCCTCCTATGTCTAGAGGGCTTCCCTTTGGAGTTTCGTGGGGCAACAGAGCCTACTCAGATCAAGGATGCTGAAGAAACAGCTCAACATCGCATTCTTTCCCATTTCTACATCATTGGACCTCCTATCTAAGACGCTTGGCCTATCCCTAAGACTGAATGAGAAGCCTGCAGTTTAAGGTAGGTAGAATTGGGAACTTTGCCCATTAAGCAAATTTGCATTCCTATGCTAGCAACAACAGAGATACTTGTATAACAGGCAACAGAGCCCAAGAATTCGGGTGTCAGTGCAGCTATTTTCCCAGGCTGGTTCTGCAGCATGCTTTGAAGTGGTGTTCCCAGATATTAGCCCAAAATCTAATTCCTCAGCATCCTGATGATTCTGTCCCTGTTTCTTGTGACTACAACACCTGACTGATACTCAAAATGCCAAATGAGTAGCTTTTAACCAAGATATAGCACAAAGCAAACTAGGTAAATTTCCAGGGCCCTCAAAACCTGAATAGTCCCAAGTGAGATCATGTGGCCTGATTGCTCAAGTGCCATCTGGCCTGGATTTTAGCCTTTCTCAAACTAGGATGTAAGAATAGATCTGACTGTGCTGTGGGGATCCCTTGGGACTTTCTTAAAATAAGAAAAGGATCCCAAATGTGTGTCATAGTTAAGGCCCATGTGTTATCTGGTACACTCTGAGTTTAGCACCAGACGAGACAAATAGAGAGAGCTTGGGTCCAGTTAGTCTTCTGGCAAGGAGGAATCACTGAGGTGAAATGGCTGGGTTTGTAAGCCAGGGAACAATGCCACTAGAAAGAAACAAAAGCCGGACCTTGGTGTCTGCCAGTCTCTTGAAAGCTAGTTTTTCAGAAGAGGCTGAGGTGAGTGACAATAAAGGACTGTGGCTGCCTTGAAGTTCTCTCCCTGCCCATGTGACCAAATGCCTGTTTGCTCAGAACCCCCTGACAGCCCCATATTCCAGCATTTCCCTGTCTTCCCCACCCTCTTCTCAAACTACCTGACATCTGAGTTCCTCGAGCTGGTGCAACTCTGCTCTGCTGCTGAAGGCTAGACTGCAGAATCATCTGTTTAGCAAAGCCACGCGTTCAGCACGTACTTGTTTCCCTGCTCCAGTGAGTGGCAGAACGGCTTTCTGAAAACTAAGGCGCAATGCAAGTCCACCTCCTACTCCTAGTAGTATGCGCCATGGATGTTCGAGTCAGCAGGACAGGAGATACAGGTTTCTTACTGGTCTAGAATGTTCCAAGCAGGCATAGCTGGATGCCCAGCAAGCCCCAGGAGCCGCCTATTTCTGCCTTTCCAGTGCTAGGATCACACACACATGCCACAATGCCCAGCTTTCTAATGTAGGTTCTGAGGAACTGAACTCAAACCCTCATGCTGCCAAGGCCAGCACTTCACAGACTCAGCTACCTCTCCAGACCTAGTCACTCTTCTTGAGATAGGACATGTTTCCAAAGCTCCCTTGGTGACACTGCGAATGTGTTGGGGAGAGGATCGAACAGTCACAGACAAGACTCACACCTGACCACCTGACCAGTCAATGCATGGGACATTGTGCACAGACTAACCACTGCCCTGAAAGAGACAGTGGAGAAAAAGCTACAGAGGGGCCAAACCGGAAGAAATGCCACTGGTAGCATTCCTAACGCCTTCCTTGTCCAAGTGGAACTGCTGGCCTTCACAGGAGCCTTCTAAATACTTCCTCCCCAGGGAAGGCCTTGCTCTAGACAAAAGCCAGTTCTCAAGACTTGGGAAATGTGTGGAAACCGAGAGCATACAAAGGAGTGGCACCACTCTTGCTTGTGTTTGCACAGATCCAGATGTGCTTGTGTTTGCACAGATCCAGATGTCCTGGTGTTTGCACAGATCCAGATGTCCTTGTGTTTGCACAGATCCAGATGTCCTGGTGTTTGCACTCCTCTAAAATGGGTTTCAGGGAAATTCTATTTTCATGTCTTTCCATTCTGCACCAGGGAGACCGTGCGACTGCACCCAGGCCATCGGGGTCTCTGCAACACTGTGCTGGAGAGAACCCCACTCCAGGAGCCCTCATGGCAGTGCCCACTCGACATCCCCGGGCCCGGCCAGATCATAATCCTAGTACTGGGTGCCATGGCCATGCCAGAGGAGGCCCGAGTTGTAGTTGAAGTTCCCGGTGTCAGCCCAGCAGAAGGGAATTCTCGAATGGGCCAGTCTTGTTTAGCAAGACCATGGGACTGCAGACCCCAGAATGTCTTTTGCTTGCTGTGACTTTACATGTTTACTGTGGCTCTCTTTCTCTGGTATCTAGCATGGCGTGAGTGGATGTGGGGAGATCTCCGCTGCCTGTAACGTAGTGTGTTTATCTCCTGGAAACATCCTGTTCTACTGGGCATTTTTATCTGTGGATTGTCAAGAAGATGACTCCCTAAGCTGTACTGTCTAATTTGATAATAATAATAATAATAACAATAACAATAAGTCATACAGAGTTTTGATGAATAAAAATAAATACAAGGATATGTTTCACAGCCAGGGTCTGCAGGTCTCACCTAAGGGCCTGCATGGATTAAAGCTCAAGTTAATTGTAGTAATAGGAGCGGCGGAGCTGCGTCCCCAGCACCCAGGCCACCTGCTAGCTTATGCCCGAAATAACAACACACAAACTGTATTCATTTAAACACTGCTTGGCCCATTTCTATCTAGCCTCTTCTCGGTTAACTCTCGCACCTGGACTAGCCCATTTCTAGTGTAGCCCACGAGGTGGCTTACCAGGGAGATTCTAGCCTACGTCTCAACTGTGTTGCACCCCAAGGTGCGCTTACCGGGAAGATTCTAGCCTACGTCCATCCTGGGTCGGAGCTTCATTGCGTGTGCCTCAGAGAGCAGAGCTCTCGCGTCTGCCCTGGAGATGGGAGCATGGCATCTCTCTGAGGCGTCTGCTCCCGAGAGGAGAGCTGTCGAGTCTGAGCTCACTTCCTCTTCCTCCCAGTATTCTGTTCTGTTTTCTCCACCCACCTGTGTTCTAACCTATGAGGGCCAGCCAAGCAGTTTCTTTATTTTTTAACCAATGACCTTCCTCCATCAGTTAATGATTAACAATTGAGTCCCAATAGCCCAGCCAGTTTAAAATCTTTGAACCTTAAGGTTGGGAGATGTATTTGCAGGTCTCATAATGCATTGCAGCTGAAACAAAGCTTTGAAAATAACAAAGTTAGACTAAGAGTGTTGTTGTTAGATAACTTTGAGGTGGAAAACCCAAGAAGACAATCTAAAGTTTTAGAACTCTTTAAGGTCAGGGAACAAGAACAAGGTAGCCCAGTTATTACTGACTGATGTACTCTTCTTGCTAGGACAGGCTGATGACCAAAGGTGATGATTAATTCCTTATATCTATTTATGTCTTCAATCTCCTGATATAAAAAACTATTAATGAATGGATATGTACCCTAAAGATTAAAAGTAGAGCAGACTGATACTTTCTCATATGTAAAAGTTTATGTTTGTGATTTCTCTAAGATTCCTTATAAGTACACCTTTCATATAAGTAATAATCGGCCCTGTCTTTGTAACTAGAAAATGCAGCCTGCCAGTAAAAGACCTGACAAAAACACCTTGCTAGCCATACAGTCAATCTATAACAAGTTGTGTGGGTATAAATGCATGTGGGTTCTTGGGATGATTTGTTTTGCACCTATAACACATAAAATGTTTAATCATGTGAGGGAGATGAAAAACATGTTTTTCGCTGTAATCATTCACTTGAAAAATGGAATGCAACTGCTTTGACTACTGTACTGCCTGGAAGATTCTGTTGGGATATAAAAGCTGTAAAACATCATGAGATGGGGAAGAGAGAATAAAGAGGGAAACCATTAAGAGAGTTTGTGAGTGCCTTTTCCCCTAACCCCCTCAGATAGAAAAGTTTAGCCTGGCTGATTCCGTGGATTCCTGTCAAAGCCCTGTGCTACTGGAGGCTGCTCCTCCGGGCAGCAGTAACTTGGGACCCAGAAGTTCCATGGCCAAAATCGCCAGATTTGTGCTTTAGTCCTCAGCACTGTGCTTCTGACAGACCACACACGACGGTATGTTCACTTGTCGGGGAGGGCGGCTGAGGAATGGCTCTCTGGAGAGGAGGGTGATAGGCAGAAGTAGGACCTGCCGGTGGAGGAGTACCTGAATGTGCACTAGAAGACGCACAGGGTGCAATGTGCCATCCGGATTGCACGGGAAGGAAGCTTAGACTCAGCTTTGTCATTCCTTCTCGAGTTCTGTAGATAGTCCCTGCAGGTTTGCCTCCAGCATCATCTCTATGCCAGCACATCTGGGAAGGTCCCACATGCTGCTGGCATCCACTAGGTAATGAGAGGGAGGAAGAGGATACTGGCACCAGCTGTACGGAAGGGCCTTGCAACATCTGCTCCCACCCTCCTTTCTGCACTAATGTCCCTGGAAAGAGAGGGAATCCAAACACAAAGAATCCACCGGGCCTTCCCAAACAAGAGGATGCTCCGAAACAAACCCTGAGATGTGACTTTCTAAAGGACTTCCTTCAGCTCGGAAGGCTAGGAGACATATCGGGGAAACCCTTCAGTGTTTGGATAATTTCTCCTGCACAGGACTCTAGTCCTGCATCAACCGACTGAGCACACTCTGACATCACAGCTGGTCCCCTCCACACCTTT
This sequence comes from Microtus oregoni, assembly GCF_018167655.1. NCBI lineage: Eukaryota > Metazoa > Chordata > Mammalia > Rodentia > Cricetidae > Microtus > Microtus oregoni. The sequence continues at coordinate 21,109,702 of NW_024543094.1, forward strand.
AGGAGGTGAGCAGCCAAGGCTGGGAAGTGCGATCAATGAGGAATGCCCAACATTGGACGGAGCTCCAGAGAGCAGGGTGAGGAAGTAACCTTGTATGTGAGGTTCTTTGGGAGTGTGTAAGAAATCCTAGGGTATCCCCAGTCCTCTAGATCATGACCAAGTGCCTAAAGATTGGCCTAGGGCCCTTAGAGCCAGAGGGACAAGAGGACAAAGATGAGGTTGGAAGAGGACTATAAGTCACCCAGACTGAACTCTAAGCCTACCCTGAACCCCACATCTGCTTTCAAAGAGAGTCAAAGTCAAAGGTGGTTAGCAGAGCTGGAGAGCTTCCCAAGTTGCTGGAAGGAAAGTTATCAGACAGAAGATTGGCCACAGTCTCTCACTCTGGATTCCCAGTGTTTTGGGACTAGTTCCTTCTGTAAGCCTTGCTAAGGTAAGGACAGATTGCTATGACTCCTAGCCTGCAGCTTCCTGCCATCCTATTACATGGGCATGGGGCTTTTGCAGAGAGACTGACCACTGCTTGGCTCTGAACAGCTGGACATCCATCTTTCCTGTTTTCATGACAACCTAAGAAAAAAACCAACAAAAGGTTACGACCTCCTTCCTGTCTCATCCACCTGGCTTCAGAGCCTTATCTGCTGTGTTCCTCATTCAGCTGTTCAAAGGCAGTTCTCACATTCATGAAAGAAGAAAGAAAGGGGTCCCTGGGAGGACCCAGCTTTGCATCCTTTATGCTCAAAAGTTCCTACAGTGCTCTTATCTGCCAGAAAGTATAAACCAAGGCCTAGAGTGCTGATACATACCTGTAATTCCACCATGTAGGAGGCTGAGGCAGGAGGATTATGAGTTTCATGCCAGTGTGGGCTATAGAGAAAGACCCTATCTAAAAAAAAAAAAAAAAAAAAGCAAAATAACTAAAAACAAATGCAGACTATTTCTTACAACCATACTGTTTGTGTAACTATCGCCTGCCAATAAGTAGAGTTTGGGTATAAGATACAAACAATCAATACCAATGGAAGGAAATTTGTGCTATGATCTACATTATCATGTAAGATCTGACCAATATGCTTGGCAATATCTGGCATGTATGTTTATGTGCACATGGTATGTGGTATATGTGTATGTGTATAGGTGAACACAGGTAGCTCACATATATGGGCATATGAAAAAGGTCAGAGGTTGATGTCAGGTGTCTTCCTCAGTTCTTCTCTATCTCATCTTCTCAGACAAGGTTTCTCTATGAATTTGGAGCTTACCTGCATGAACAGCCGGCCATCAAGCTCCAGGAATTAGCCTATCTCCAACCCCTCCCCCAGAACTGGGGCTACAGGCACACATTGCCATGCCCAGCTTTTATGTGGGTTCAGGGAATTCGAACTCAGGTCCTCATGCTTTTTGCAACAAGCACTTCATCCTCTGAGTGGTCTTTCCAGTCTCACTCTGGCATTATGTTAATTTTTTGATTAGCATAAAAACAAATGGATTTAATTGTGACAGATCCATACATACAAGTTTATGTATTTGTTCTTATTTGCCCTCCCCCATACACTTCACACACACACCCCTAGCTGGTCCCTTTCCTCCAAGTAGCTGCCCTGTCTGCTTTCAGAACATATATATTCCATTACTCTTTTTCTTTCTCCTCACTCTCTCATCCTCTTTAGAGCTCTATCCCTTCTCAGAGTCCTCTTTCTACTTCAACGTTCTACACACACACGCACACACACATATACACATATGCATATATGTATTTCACATGAGAGAAAACTTAGCCATGCAAACAGAATATTATATACCAAAAATGTTATGGATGGGAAACTTTTACAATTTTAAGAGCCTAAGTACCCCAGAAGCACAAAGTTAATCACACTGTAAAGCATCTAATTCAATAGCTAGGTATAACATTATCATAAAAATGGTTTAAAAAAAAGGTAATAACAGATCCCAGTTATACACATAGAGACAGCACTGCATACTCAACTATATGAGCACACACATGTATATAAGCACAGGCTGAGCTCTGCATGCACACACATGTTGAAGAGGGCCAGCCTCTAAAAGCAGTTGAACCTGTAACAGAACAGCAAGATCCTTGGATGCCATCTTGGGGCCACTGTGAGAAGCCACTGAAAAAGCCCACTCTAACTCTGGGCATTTTAACAACCAAGCAATAGTTATATAATTTAATTTCTTATCATGCAATAACAATCATACTTCATCTGAGACACAAGTGAGTTTTGTGTGACATCATAACTGCCGTGTGTCTGTAACCAGACGGGTAATTTACTTCTTTTACAGCAACCCATCATATCCTGAAAATTCACCAGCTTCCTCTCGTTCAAAATTCCTCAGTCAAAGATAATACACAGACCTGTGGAGCATGGGAAATGTTTCTTAACACAAAGGCTTGGATTTTATCCCTAGCTACAGATTTCAGATACCGTCTGCTCTGAGGCCAGGCACGGATTCAGAGCCAGTTTGGTGACAGTTTAATATATCTGATAATATTCTCACTGCCAAGGGAAGGAAAATGCCTACTTCAAAGGAAATCAACCATCTGAACTAAGTCAGCAAATGTACGACTTTGCGGCTTGACCTTCTCTAAATTGTGTTTAACACCAACTTACCTCTAAGCTAAGCTTAACACGATTCAGGGATTCTGGAGAAACCCTAGAGAAGAAAGTCACTCGTCAGAGCGGCGACAGCTCAGGCTTGGGGCTCAGAGAGAGCTGTCAGTAGCAGAGCCAGGAGCAACTGGCAGATCCTCCAAGCCGATGCTCGTTGACAGCAACGCCACATCCCCTTCCTCAGCTTCAACCGTCTGCATCAATTCCCTCAAGACTGCTGCCTCTGGGAGCCACCTACATGCTCATTTCTCATCTGCTCCTCTCCAGCGAACACTTGTTCACATGGCTCTAACCGCCTAGCACCATGTCTGCAACAGGAGGCACGTATTTTTTAAGATGGGAGGAAAAGCATTGAAGATACTGAATTATCTTGAAAGATTCAAAACTGTAGAACCAAATGGAAATTTCCTGTCTATTGCCCCTTCCCCCGAGAGTAAAACTTTCCAAAGAGTAAAACTAGGCTCTGAATGTTTAATAAATGGTCTTGAGAACCACTTTGCAATTTGAGACTAGAGCCCAGGTTTTCTGGATCCAAAATCCAAGAGTCTTTTCTCTTTATCAAGTGCTTTATAATAGCAGTCTTGGGTGTCAACTTAGCCTGGCTATACTACCAAGGTATTTAATCACACAGTAATCTAGGATTGTTAGGGAGGTAATTTGTAGAGGAGGGTAATGTCTACCATCAGTTGACTGGAGAAAAATTGAAATCAATAAAGTGGATGTCGTCCAATCAATTAAAGGCCTTCAGAGCAATCAGTGAGGTTCTGAAAAGAGAAGAAAGCACTCTGTATGCAGACAGGAGGAGCTGGGCAGTTCTAGCAAACAGAACCACACTGTAGATTTTGACCTTTTCACTCCCATCGTGTGTGTGAGTCAAGCTTTTGAAACACCTCTACCTCCTTCTCTTTGTGATACACACACACACACACACACACACACACACCCCACATATATCCTGTTGGTTCTGTTTCTTGGAAAAATCCAGAGTTACAAATGATAAACTATTAAAGAAGCCAGTGAGACTATGTGGTCATTCAAGAGAGCATGTCATATATTCTTAGTAAGTACTGGCTGGATAAAGTAATGACTGGAAACTGTTTTTCTGATTTGAGTCCTACCCAAGTAATTCCACTTTAACTGTAAACTCACTCAGCAATTATTTACAAAGAGATGGCTCCTAGGAACATATCCCTGACACTCACGAAAATCCCCACAGCTGGTATCGGTGCTAATAAAATGCTGGAGAGAAAAGGCCAGAGACTTGTCAGTCATGTGTTCCTGCAAATAAGACAGGAGTTCAAAGCCCTCTTAGTGGGTCATTCAACAGAGAGTCTTTAAAACTTGCCAAAGGAGGTTTGCTGGGGACCGATGGTGGGACATGTACAAGCAGGGCTGTTCAGACCATGCAAAAGTGAAGAACAAAAGGATCTGCTATGATTTGACTGTTGCCACCAAAACTCATACTGAAATTGAGATATTAAGGGGTCAGGGCCCAGGGAAGCGGCTCGATGGACGAGGTACTTGTCCACAAGTGTGAGGACTAAAGTTTGCATCTCCAGCACTCGAGAGTTAAATTCAGGGACTCCCTGGAGCAAGGCGACTAGCTAGACTAGCTGAATCAGTGATCTGGATTCATGGGAGAAACCCTGTACCAACATATAAGGTGGAAAGTGATTGACAAGGATGCCTGATGTCACACATTTCCACACATGTGAACATACATACATACACACATGTCTTCATACTACACATGCACAACAAAAAGAGAAATGGAACCAGGTAAGACCTCTGAGAAGTGATCAAGCCATCAGGGTTCTGCTAACCACACATCTATGGGTGGGTATAGTCATGGATTATTGTCAGAGCTGAGCTGTTTGAAAAGCCAACTTGACACTTGTGTGTGTTTTGCTTACCATGTGACACACAACTCAGAACTAGACGTCCCCACCAGTGAGCAGGGTGTCACTTTGTGTTCCCTCATCCATTGACTTTCCAGTCTCCAGAACTGTAAGAAATAAATACTTTAAAATACGTTCCTCAACCTACATGGTCATGGGTAGCAACTGAATATGGGTTAAGGCAGAAAGTCTTTCTAGAGTGGAGAATTGGTTGTGGCAACTGGCTTCTGAATATTTCAAGAAAACATGAATTTTGATACTAACCAAAACAAGAAGAAGGAAAAAGAGAGAAGGATCATAAATCTGAGGTTTACTGTTATAATAAGACAGTGATATATAATCAAACTCGAGTTCATGGAAAATTCACTAGGTGGAAAGGAAAAACAAGTGCCTACAGCCATATAAAGGCCTTTCACCCCAAGCTGCAGAGACAAGCGCTCAGTGCCATTTGATTGCTTACACTCTTATTGCGGCTGCTGTTTGCCTGGCTGCTGTCCTAACAAAATCAAACAAAGGTAAAAGCAGCACTTTGTTCTTCATGGCACGCTAATGCCTAACAACAAGTGCTGCCCCCCTCAGTCTATGGATCTGGGAACAAACACCAACTTCTAAAACCTCACAGTTACACTTGACACCAATTGCTAAGAGCACAGAAGAAATAGCATGTTGATTCTTTTATTTGAAATTATTTGGCTTTTGCTAAATCAAACTACTTTTTTCTTAATACAGATATCATTCAGTATTCGCCGAGAATGAATTCTAAGATGACCTACAGACACCAAGATCCAAACATGCTCAAGTACTTTATATAATGCACATAATATTTGCACATAATCTACCCAATTGACCCATAAAGATAATTTCAAATCATCTTTGGTTAATTATTGCTGAACACACTGTAAACTGCTATGCAAGCCCAGTATGATGGCACATACCTGTAATCTTAGCACTTTGGAGGTTGAGACAGGAGGATCGCAAGTTTGAAGCCAGCCTGGGTTACATAGCCAGACTCTGAAAAAAAAGAGAGATGAAATTTGGGGAGGGGAGACAGAAAGGACAGAAGAGGAAAATGAAAACAGAAAGAAAGGAGGGAAAGAGAAGATGGAAAGAGAAAAAATAAGCAAGGAATAAAGGGAAAAAACAAAATAGATAGATAGATAGATAGATAGATAGATAGATAGATAGATAGATATTTCTTTTTTATACACACACACATTTTATATTTTACTCTCTAGGGGATACTGACAAGAACAAACCTTTGTAGATGTTCAGGGCAGATGCAAACATCACGGCCCTCCCTATACACTGAACGATCCTTGGTAGGCTTCTAGACCTGCCATGTGGTTTTCCAGTTTCTTCTCCCCATCTCCTGGGGGCCGGAAGACCCGCCAAGAGTGTTTTACTCACTAAAACTGGACTTTTAACTTTACCTGATCTGATTTATTGCATCGGCGGAGAGACTTAATATCGGGGTACGGAAACCTTTCAGGGCTAAAATAATAGTTGTGGAAATTGTGGGTTCTGAATGTTGACTGCCAATACCCCTTAAGCTTAGCCATGAATCAGAAGCCCTTGACTAGCCCTTCAGTATTAGAAGGTAGCCCATTAAAGTACAAGATTATATATTTCATACTTCAATCATAATAGCTAAAAATATTTTATGGACATTAAGTTCTCTACGAATCAGGAAAAATATCAAAATGTCAAAAGTCCAGAATTTTGAGAGAAACTTGTAAAAGCACTCCTGCCTTTTGCTCTCATGTCCCTCAGACAGCTCAGTGCCTGGCTAACGGACAATCAAATCACACCTAGGACTTGGGTTCCAACCAAGCTGTCATTTTCCATTTAACGAAGCACGACAGACAAACACTGGCTTTCCAGAATGAGTCTGTCCACACACCCCCTTTCCAGCTCAATGGCTCCAGTGGAGGCTTCCCCTTCCTCTAGTTGCCTTCGCTCTCCAACCTTTCACTTCCCCCAGTGCAGAATCACAAAACCAAGTGTGTCAAGCACATGGTGGAAAAAGTGTTAAGTCAATGAATTATGTTTTCTTTGGAGAGGAAGAAGATGAGTGGAAAATGAACAACAGTTCAGATCAGATTAACAGAGCCCTTAGCTGGAAAAAATCCTCTCCAATTTCCCATGATTGATACAGCACATTCATTCAGCTAGGCCCTGTGGTTCCTGGAGCATAAGACGTGTTCAACTTTCCAGCATATTAAGCAAGTGTAACAGTGGAATGAAAACTGTTTTGGCTAACACATGACTCCAGGTTATATAATCTAAAAGACAGAAATTCCTACTAAACAGATGCAGATATTCTTGGGGAGATGGGTCTTGTCAATTAGACTCTCCTTAGTAGCTCTTAGGTCAGATGGTCAAGAGTATTGTCTATTTAAAAAAAAAAAAGCACAGTGTTGCCTTTTAAGCAGTCTGTAAAACTTGGGGCTGGGGATGCCAAGGTTGTGGCTCAGTTGGCAGAGCCCTTGCCCAGCATACATAAAGGCCTGTGTTCAGTCAACGTGCCTCACAAACCTGGTATGGCAGCACAGAACTGGAATCTCAGTAATCTACAGGTAGAGGCAGCAGAACCAGTTTAAGGTCATTCTTGGCTACTTAATGAGTTCGGGAGCAGCATGAGGCTGCACAAGACCCTGGCTTAAGAAAAGAAAAATAAGAGCATAAATGAGTCACAAAGGGGTCATTAGATTCTTCCCTAACTGGATTAGGTACTGCTCAGACAGGGGGCGACCTCTTACTCTGACATAACAATCTGCTTAATTGGGCGTCATTTTCAACTGGATTTTAAAGGAATGGCCACCTCACTTGAAAGCAGGAATTCCAATTTTTATTAAATTACACACTTGTCTCTTGTTCCTTAGTTTGGAATTTGTATTCCCTCCAGCTCTAAAGCGTCTGAGAGTTCTACATATTTGCTGTCCTCTAGAGTCTTTTATAGGCGAGTTCCAGGAGCCAAGCTGCACACTGTAAACTCCATGGTTTTACGAGGACCATTCGTTTTCCATCTCAGAGTAGCCAAGAAGCTGCTTCTCTCTTTTTCCAGTTCGAATGCAGCTGAATATCTGTCTTGGAAAATTCCTGACTGAGTGGACAGGTATATCATGCAGAATCCTGTACTACGCTTAACATCGTTTGATGGTAGAAACCTGTCCTGAAAAACTACCAGTGCCTAACTGGAAAGGGATGGGATTTGCTCCTCATCCTTCAGACATCCTCTTCGTTTGAGGAAGTAAAGATGGTTGTTTTGCTCAGGAGCATAAAATGGAACTAGACAACTAACAGTAATTGCATGAGTCTGTAATTTGCTTTTGAGTTAAAAATTATGTCAAGAGGATTAATATATAGAACATATAAATAATCATAAAAATTAAGCCCCCAAATCCAAATCATCCAATCAATAAATTGCCAAATGAGCTGAGGAGAAAGTTTTTAAAAGAAAAATACAATGAAAACTACATGCTTGGAACAGTGTTCGACATCCCTAGCCACCAAGGAATGCACACTAGAATTGCTTTGAGCTCCCATCTCACCACAGTCAGAATGGCTGTCACCACGACAAGTGACAGAACTGGCAAGGATGGAGAAGAAAGGGGAAGCCTGATATGCTGTTGGTGGGAATGTAACTTATGCAGCCACTATGAAATCACTGTGAAGGTTCCTCAGAAAATTATAAACAAGGCTACCATATGATCCAGCAATAATACTCCTGGATAGAATGTCTAAAAGCCACTAAGTCAACAGAGCACACAGACATTTCCATGTTTATTGCTGACAGCATATCCACAACAGCTAATAAAAGGAACCAGATGAAATGTCCATCAACAAGTGGGTGGATAAGAAAGCATGGTATATGTATACACAGTGGACTTTTAATAGTCAGAAGAACAAAATCTGACATGCGCAGCAAAGTGGATAGAACTAGAGATCATTTTATATTAGCAAACTACGTAAGATCCACAAGACAAGTATCACATGTTTGCTTTCATAGGCAGACTTCAGATTTAAGTGTGCCCCTCTGTGTGTGTGAGTGTGTGAGTGTTGTGTGAGTGTGAGTATGTGTGTGAGTGTGTGTGTGAGTGTGTGTGAGAGTGTGAGAGTGTGTGTGAGTGTGTGTGAGTGTGTGTGTGAGTGTGTGTGTGAGTGTGAGAGTGTGTGTGTGAGTGTGTGTGTGAGTGTGAGTGTGTGTGTGAGTGTGTGTGAGAGAGAGTGAGTGTGTGTGTGAGTGTGTGTGTGTGAGTGTGAGTGTGTGTGTGAATGTGTGTGAGTGTGTGTGTGTGAGTGTGAGTGTGTGTGTGAGTGTGTGTGTGAGTGTGTGAGAGAGTGAGTGTGTGTGAGTGTGTGTGTGAGTGTGTGTGTGAGTGTGTGTGAGAGAGAGTGAGTGTGTGTGTGTTGTGTGAGTGTGAGTGTGTGTTGTGTGAGTGTGTGAGTGTGTGTGTTGTGTGAGTGTGTGTGTGTGAGTGTGTTGTGTGAGTGTGAGTGTGTGTGTTGTATGAGTGTGTGAGTGTGTGTGTGTTGTGTGAGTGTGTGTGAGTGTGTGTGTGAGTGTGTGTGTGAGTGTGAATGTGTGTGTGTTGTGTGAGTGTGTGTGTGAGTGTGAATGTGTGAGTGTGTGTGTGAGTGTGTAATATGAAAGTAGAAAGGTGAATATGAGAGGAGGAGAAGAGGTCTTAAAGGAAGATGAAGAGAAGAAAAAGAAGGAAAGACCACTGCACTCACAAACTTACAGCAGCTGTGGTTGCCTGCACAAGACTTGCACAAGATCAAGCCAGTCAACATTCTAGCATGGAGTTCGGAAGCCTAGGATGGAAATGGAAGGGGTTTGTAAGCCTCACCCCTAACTGAGCTATAAACAATTCACAGTTTGTGAAGAAAGGTGAGTCAGGTTTTTGTAAGGGTGACTCCTGGGAGGTCCACCATGCCCCATGCCCCTCATCCAGAAGAACATGGACGACACAAACTGAAGTTTTTAAATTTGTATACATGAATTTGGGAAGAAATGGGAGTGGATCTCGGTTGGAGTTGGGGAGGATTGGGGATTAATATGATCAAAGTACATTATATGAAATTCTAAAAGAATTAATAAAATATTTATTTAAGTAAAATAAGAAGGAAGGAGAAGGGAAAAATAAAAATAGAGCAATGAAATACATGCACCATGAAAGCAGAAGACTGCGGCATGATTCGGGAGAAGAAAGGAGCCAGCAAGAGTGATATAGAGAGGCTGGGAAGAAGAGCAAGTAAGAAGAAAGCATAGTGACACATATGTGCACTAAAAATGCCACATGAAGCCTATGACTCAGAATGTAAACTCAAACACTTATAACGGTTATGTCATCTGTTCAGCAGGAAACTTCTCTGATTGGAAACGTCTCTCTGTTTTACAGCCAGCTAGAGTTCTGTTGGATTCGAACATTATGTCTATTGGGGGGGGGAGCGGTGCTCTCATTCTGAAAAGAATTCGTGAAATTTAATTTGTACCAAAAAGATGAGTATGTAGCTTACAGAATTTCTCCCAGTGATATTGCTTTTGTTACGTTTTGTTGCTGGGAAAAAAGACTCTAACCAAAGCAACCAGGGGAGAAAAGGATGTATTTCAACTTGTGCTTCCTGTAACAGTCCATCACTGAGGAAAGTCAGGGCAAGAACTCAAGGCAGAACTGAAATAGCGACCATGAAAAACACCACTTACTGGCTTTCTTCCTGGCTCACATTCAGCTACCTTTTTACCTCTCTCCTTTTTTTAAAAAACTATTCATTTATTTTATGTGCATGGTGTGAGGGTGTCAGATCCCCTGGAACCTAGGTTACAGATGGCTGTGAGCTGCCATGTGGGTGCTGAAAATTGACTCTGGGTCCTCTGGAAGAGCAGCCAGTGTGCTGAACTGCTGAACCTTCTCTCCAGCCCCAGCTACCTTCCTAATACAGCCCAGGCCCACCTGATCAGGGACTGCACTGCCCATAGCGGGCTGAACCATCCTACTTCAATTAGCGAAAAGAAAATAGTCTACAGGCATGCCTGCATGCCAATTTGATCTTTACTTATAAGTTCGTGTGTTTCTGCATGTGTGGTGCATGCAGAGGTATACATGTATGTGAGAATGAATGTGGAAGACAGAGGTCATTCCAACCAGGCATCATTCCGAGACATCTACATTCTTTTTATGACAGGGTCTGTCACTATCCTAAAGCCTGATTATTACATTAGCTGGCTGGCTGACCAATGAGTCTCAGGAACCTATCTGTCTCTCCCTCCCCATCACCCGGTTTATAAGTGTGCACACCATGCCTGGCTTCTTTATGTAGGTCCTGGGGAATAACCTCAGCTCCTCATGCTTATGCAACTTTACCAACTAAGGGATCTCCTCAGTTCCTGCTTGAAATTTTTTAATGGAGAGAACATACGGTGTGGTCTCTCCAACCCTGAGAGTTAATTCTCAAAATTCATGACTAAACAGGCATTCTAATTTATATGTTTGGTTCTTAAAAATTTGTATCAAGATTGTAAGACTGTGTTTTAGAGAAAGAAGATGAAGGAAGAAGATAGCGGTCTCAAAGACAACAAAGCCAAGGTCTATACCCTGAAAAAATGGTGCCTGCCTGAGTCTGCATCTTTACCCAGGCCACTGAGGTAGCAGGGATGGCTTGTGGCTGTGCTGCATCTGACTGCAAAACCAGCTTGATCCAAAATGCAATTGTTCTTCTAAGGTGTTTCCCTTCATTTTCACATAATAGATGTTTTTAGTTATAATACACCCAAGCATGATTTCCCTAGCCACAATTATTCTCTCTTCCTGTGTCAGACTGGTTACCCCCACATGGAGCAAGAATGAGAAAAAAATATTGCAAAAACAAACAAACAAAACCAAAAGCTTTCCCCAACTGGGAAGTACTCTAAAGCCTTTAGTCCACATGGATCCTTCATTTTTCTTTCTTCTTTTTTCCTTTTTTTGTTAAGAATTTTTTAATATAATCTTTAATCATTTTACATAGCTATTACATATTTAAATACCCATTCCCACTCCCTCCCCTCCTCCTGCCTCACCCTTCCCCCTAGCTCCCATCAACTCCTCAGAGAGTAAAGCTTCCCATGGGGAGTCAACAAAGTCTGACACTTCACTTTGAGGCCAGACTAAGGGCCTCCCCTGATGTGGGGTGGAAATTCCAAGCCAAAGGAAGAGGAAAGAAGGTAGAGTCAATGAAAACTCATGTAGCCCTACTGGAGACAGACACAGAATGAAACTTTACCCAGTAACCCACAGCCATCTGGTGATGCAAAGATTAATGGAGATGGGTTAGTTCAGAACGAGTTAAAAATATGCTTAAGCTATTGGCTAAACAGTATTACAAATAATAAAGTTTCTGCATTATTATATTGAGTCAGGGTGGTCGGGAAGCTAACAAGCGGCCTCCACCAACACTCCCACCTATATCTAGGCTGAGCAAGGTATCCTTCCAAAGAGAATGTGCTCCTAGACACCAGTTCAAGCACTAGGAATAAATCTTGGTCCCACTGCCAGTGGCCCCACATACTATCCAAGTCTCACTCACAACTGTCCCCCACATTCAGTGGGCCTAGTTTGGTCCTATGCAGGTTCCCCCACTATCAGTCCAGAGTCAGTGAGCTCTCACTAGTTCAGGTCAGCTGTTTCTGTGGGACACCATCATGGTATTGACCTCTTTGCTCACATTCTTGCTCTTCCCTCTCTTGGGCTGGTCTCTGGTAGCTCGGCCCAGTGCTTCACTGTAGATCTCTGTATCTGCTTCCATCAGTTGCTGGTTGAAGGTTCTATGATGACAATTAAGGTAGTTATCAATCTGATTACAGGGGAAGGCCAGTTTAGGTATCCTTTCTACTGTTGCTTATGGTCTTAGCTGGGGTCATCCTTGTAGATTCCCGGGAATTTCCCCAGTGCCATGTTTCTCATTAGCCCTTTAATGGCTCCCTCAATCAAGATATCTCTTTCCTTTCTCTCCCTCACAGTCCTTACCCCTTCTTAAGCATCCTGTTCCATTAGGTTCTCCTCCTCCCTCCCCTTAACTCTCCCCCTCCCCTTCCACTCTCCCTCAATTTTCTCAGGAGATCTTGTCTGTTTCCCTTTCCCAGAGCGATCCATGTATGTCTCTCTTAGGGTTCTCTTTGTTACCTAGTTTCTCTGGGATTGTGGAATATAGGCTGGTTATCCTTTGCTTTACGTCTAATATCCACTTATGAGTGAGTACATACCATGTTTGTCTATCTGTGTCTGGGTTACCTCACTTGGGATGGTTTTACCAGTTCCATCCATCTGCATATAAATTTCAAGATGCCATTGTTTTTTACCGCTGAGTAGTAAGTACTCCATTGTATAAATGTACCACATTTTCTTTATCCATTCTTTGGTTGAGGGGCATCTAGGTTATTTCCAGGGTCTGGCTATTATGAATAATGCTGCTATGAAGACAGTTGAGCAAATGTCCTTGTGGTATGAGTGTGCATCCTTTAGGTATACGCCCAAGAGTGGTATTGCTGGGTCTTGAGGTAGATTGATTCCCAGTTTTCTGAGAAACCGCCACACTGATTTCCAAAGTGGCTGGATGAGTTTGCACTCCCACCAGCAACGGAGGAGTGCTCCTCTCCAGCATAAGCTCTCGTTAGTGTGTTGCTTTGCTTACTCTGAGTTTCTACCTATAGTACCGAGCTACAGCAGAATGAAGCGGCTCCAGCCACCTAGGAAGGGTACGGTATACAATGGAAGCCCTTCTCTCAATCGTCTACCAGCTGTCCCGGGTTTCCCAAGGCCTGTCTTTTCAGGGAGCCCCCTCCTGAGCTTGTAAGGCATCTACAGCTTAAGCTTTCTCTCACTCTGCTGATATTGCCTGCCTCTATGTCTGTCTCTCCCTAGAATGCAAACGACTTATACGGGTCCATCCATTCACACACAGCTCCCAGATCAGTGCTGTCTTCACACAGAGGAATACTGCTGCTGTTGCTGAATCAGGAAATCTCTCTACAGCACACCACCAAAAAACAGCAAAAATCTGTGTTAAACTCTCTCTCCTTTATTTTTAAGCCTTCTCAGGTTTTTAAGTGGATTTAGTCCCACGTTGGGAGACATTCTGTTGTAATAGGAGCGGTGGGGCTGCGTCCCCAGCACCCCGCCCGCACGGCTAGCTTATGCCCCAAAATAACAACGCACAAACTGTATTCATTTAAACACTGCTTGGCCCATTCTCTTCTAGGCTAATTCTCACATATTAATTTAGCCCATTTCTAATCATCTGTGTGTAGCACCCCAAGGTGCGCTTACCGGGGAGATTCTAGCCTAGTCCATCCTGGGTCGGAGCTTCATCCCGGGAGCGGGGCATGGCGACTCTCTCAGGAGTCTGCTCCCGAGAGCAGAGCGGTCGAGACTCTGAGCTCACTTCCTCTTCCTCCCAGCTTCCTGTTCTGTTTACTCCTCCCACCTATCCTCTAACCAATGAAATGGGCCAAGGCAGTTCCTTTATTAGCCAATGACCTTCCTCCATCAGATAGCTTTTTAAATTAAAAAACCTAGATTTTTGTCGGTTTGTGCATGCGATGCAGGGGACAAACTCAGGTTGTCAGCCCTGTGCAACAAGTGCCTTTACCGCTCAGCTGCCTCTCTGGCCCGACATCACCTTTTCAAGATAGATACATATGCCTTTCTTTACCCCAAAGAAAAACCTTTCATTTCTTCTTAGTTTGTTATTTCATTACTCCTAGCTTTTCCTTTTAGAATAGATGCTGCTTCGGATTTAAATGACCCTCTTTCGCCTCTGATCACAAAATGGCTGAGGGCAATGTCTTTATTTGATATTGTTATATTCTAAGGCTACCAAAGCCACTTCCATGAAGACGATCAGTTCACCTGAAGGGGAAAGACGTCTGCCACCAGGCAAGATTGTAATAAAGCTAGCCCATTCATCATCCACCTAGGGGAATCGAGTCATTGAAGACTCTTCAGATAACAACAAAGAAGCCTCTGGCACTTGTAATCAGAAGCTCCCCATAGCCACCAGCAAAGCTTTGTCACTGACAGAAAATGAAAAATATCTCTTTCCATAGTGTTACACACCTGCGACCATGGCAGAAAATGCTATGCAAATTAATTTTTAAATTTAATAATTGTAATCATACACATGCATGCATTTATAGATACACATTACAGTGCTAGGGATTGAACCCAAGGCCATAGCCCAGCTGATAGATGTTTATATACTGTATGTTTCCATAAATACACACCATATGCATGTAGGTGGACTTTAAATTTAATTGAAAAGGAAGTGGGCTTATATAGGACTGTTTGGTTCTAAGTCCTCAAGCACTGTGTAATTAGTAATAGAGGCAAGTGCTATTTCAAAGGGAGGACTTCGGAGTCAGAGAGAACTAGACTCTAATCCTGAGCCTGCCACTTCCTCCCTCTGTGGCCTTGGGCAAATGCCAATGTCTTCCTCTGAAAACTGAGCCAGATGAGACTGTAACACCTCACTAGGGTTAGTTGAGAGCCTCCATGTAATGTGCAGAAAAGAAAGGCAGGCAGGCTGCAGGTGCTCTGTATCAGTGAGCTCTCGAATTCGGAACTACAATAGATACCTGTCCTTGGCAGCTGTTTTTTATTTGTTTGTTTGTTTTTACCCCTTTGAGGGCCCGCCACCCAGATCCCAAATGCACGGAGACTTAGTCTTACTTATACATGTCCAGCCTTAGCTTGGCTTGTTCCTAGCCAGCTTTTCTACCTTAAATTAACCCATTGCTCCTCTTCTACATGTGGGCTTGTTTGTTACCTTTCTTTACTCTCTCTGCCTTTCTTCCCTTCTTACTCTGTGGCTGGTTGTATGGCTGGGTGGCTGGCCCCTGGTGTCCTCCTCTCTTTCCCCTTTGCTCACTCCTAACTCTCCTCCTTTTCTCCTATTTATTCTCTCGACCTGCCAGCCCTACTTACCATCTCTCTTCTGCCTAGCTATTGGCCATTCAACACTTTATTAGACCAATCAGATGTTTTAGACAAAGTAACACAGCTTCACAGAGTTCAACAAATGCAACATAAAAGAATGTAACACGTTAAACAAATGTTCCACAGCACACCTGTGAATGTAACACATCTATAGCTAATATTCCACCACAGATGCCCAATCACCTTGCCCATGGAATGCCCTCTTATCACATGCTCTGGCCCTCAATTTTATGGCGTTTTCCTTCTATCACTTTTCTGTCTCACAGCTGATGAAACCCCGTACATGACTTAGCTCTTCACAAGATTCCCAAAGCTCCCACTGCCACTTCTCTCACCCTAGCATCCCAGGTACCCCTCTTTGGGCCTCGTGTGCCTTTCCAGGCATTTCTACAACGTGCACCTCATTTTTGGTCACTCTGATAGACCTACTCCCATGCTGCATTCAATTCCTATAAATAAGTAGTCTTGCTCACCTGACTCCTTTATCACAACGTCCTTCCCTTGTCGTGCCTTTGAAAATTCTAAGGCTCATGCAGGCAACATGGTTCAGTGAGTAAAGACACTTGACATCAAGCCTGATGACCTGAGTTTGATCTCTGGAACCCACACGAAGAAGTAGAGAACTGACTCCCACTGTGCTCCATTGCCTCTTGTGAAATGCAGGTCAGCCCCCTGGGTCACAGAAACCAATCAGGTCAACCCTTTGTCTTTGGTACTAACTCAGCAACAGAGGGTGGATGCTGGGTTGCTGCACACCCTTCCCAAACAGAATGTACACTTCTAGCTCGTCCAGACAGTGCTGCATTCATCCCTGGAACAGGTAGCTGATGTGAACTTGGCCCTGATGTGTACCCAGATCCACTACAGATATCTCAGTCTATACATGGGTATGCACAGAAAGCTAAACAAGTATGTTGATTTTTTTAGGAGGTTGACTTAGTGATGTTAACAAAAAGAAAATCAGTGCTGTTAGACAGGGTTTGGTGAAACCTTTTGCCCAATTTCAGAACAGAAAAATCCAAACAATGAAATTCAAGTTAATCATCTGTTTGTTCCCTAGTAGTTCTGGAGATGGAGCTCATGGCCTGGAGCACATTAAGCGAGGCTCTACTACCAATCCACACCCTCAGATCTCTGTTCACTCCCTTAATGACAAAGCTATAGACAGTGGCCCTAACCTGTGGGATAGTGACCCCTTTGCGGAGTCCACTGACCATTTCACAGGGGTCACCTAAGACCACCAGAAAACATATATTTACATTCACAATTCATAACAGTAGCAAAATTAGATTTATGAAGGGGCAATAAAAATAATTCTGTGGTTGGGGTCACCACAACATGAGGAACTGGATTAAAGGGTCTCAGCGTTAGGAAGGTTGAGAAACACTGCTATACACTGTCAATTAGAACCATATTTTATGTTTTAACTTTATCTTTGCTGTTAGACAAGTTACAGTTTATTTCTAAAAAGACTCTAGACCAAGTCAGAAAATCAGACCAAAAAAAAAAAAAAACAACAACAACAACAAAAAAAAAACTATTATTTGTTAAACTGGCTGAGAAAAAAAAACAGTTTTAAATCAGAACATCTAACTAATGAATGCTCAAAACTTTTGCAGCTCTTAAAAGCCTGGTCCTAAATTAATAGGGCAAGAGATTAATAGGGCAACAACAACAATATACTTAAATAACATCTTTGGAAATATACCCTTTAGGAAACTCTTTCTCAATCACCCCTCTTAACTGGGATTGCCAAGAAATGTGATATCATGTGTACAACCAAATCAGAACATGCAAAAATCAAAATTCAAGGACGACAAAAAAAGGAAAGACAGCGACTCAAGACTGGGCCTTAGGGAGTAGTGTGGCCAGAACCCAAAGCCCTTTCCGCTTCCTGTTCTTAAATCTTCAAAGTTACAGACGCATCCATTTATGATTTTTTTCATTGTTTTGTTTTTATTTTTGAGACAGAATTTTCTCTGTGTAGCCTTGGCTGTCCTGGAACTCACTCTGTAGACCAGCTGGCCTCAAATTCACAGAGATCTCCCTGTCTCAGCCTCCTGAGTACTAGAATTAAAGGTGTGTGCCACTACTACCTGGCACTTTATGAATATCATTTTCATCACTTCCTGTCTGCTGTGTACATAGGGCTGCTTACATTTCCAACTTTCCCCATCATTCCCAATTTTCTATACACAATACATTCGAAGCACTAAAGACAATTTCTGAAATCCCAGAGTTGTACTGTGGGTTTTAATACCTATAAAGTTGTAGATCAGTTTTTTGTTTATTTGGTTTGATTTGATTTGGTTTTTCTGTATGTAGTCCTGGCTGTCTTGCAACTCACTCTGTAGACCAGGCTGGTCTCAAATAGACAGAGATCTGCCTGCCTCTGCCTCCCTAGTGCTGATACTAAAGGCGTGCACCACCACTGCCCAGCATAGATCAGTTTTTTAAAAAGCATATGTATGTGTGTGTTACATGTGTGTGGATATATATATGCATACATCATATACCCTCTGGAGGCACTGTTTGTTCTGAGACATCTTTAGACACTACTTCATTAAAGTTGAGTTCGCCACTGCCACAGCTTCTGAACTCGTTATCATTTCTCTCCCTAAGTCTTCAGAAAACAGGCTGAGTATTTAAAAGCCTTTCCACACACTTCCTCTCATGAGTGAGAATTCCCTGTGTCTTACGCAGTGATGAATTTAAACAAGGATGTTTGCCAGAGAGTTCCCAAAATGACAGAATGCTCCCCACAGCTCCCCATCTGTAACGGCACTGGGAAAACTCACTCACCTTCGGCGTGTCAATAATTGATGGTCTAGGGATGGATGTCTGGAAAGTAACTGCCCCGCGGTCTGGTTCATCACTTAGGCTCCGGGGCATATTCTCAAGGGTCTCTGCGGGCTGGACAACATTGTGTTTGCTGTTGTTGCCATTGGCACCACCATTTTGCTCTGAGTGCATATCAGAATCTTGCCTTTTCTCCGGAGCTCTTTCTTCTTCTACCTTGGGGTGACTTGGATGCCTGCCCGCTTTGGCCATGGGCTGGACATTGATGGTGGAGTGAGTATCAGCTGAGCTGGACTGATCAAAGGCAGCATTCTCCCTGGTGTTACCAAAACAAGCCAGCAGAGCCGAGCATGGAAAGGAGTGCATCCTTCCAGATGAGAACGTCAGGCTTTTGGTGAGCCTCGCTTTCCACACCGACATGACCTGTAGCAATACATGGCAGAGTTCAAAGGAGAAAAGGAAGTCTTCTTCCGGGTTGCCTTCGAGTCACCATTTCCGTGCCTGAAGAGGAGATGGCCGGCCCATCCTCACCAAGATGGTCTCTCTATCTATCCCTGCAAGGAAGTATTCATCCTGAGGGGTTTCACGCTCTTCCTTCCTTTCCTGCTGTCAGTAGCTAAAGAAGCCTCTGTGAGGCAGGCAGTTGGCTCGGGTTACAGTCCCCGGCAGGGCAGACGCTCCAGGGTAAGGTAGTGCCAAAGCAATAGACAGCTGCTTCGGGTTACCTTGGAGGCATAAAGATAATGTAGCCTGTTAGCATCCACCATAACAGTGTCAGCCATGTATCAATAACATCATAACAGCCGCAAAACCTTCTACAGTTTCTGCCTTCAAATATTTATTCACCCAAACAAAACAGAAACCACCCAGTTATCTATGGCAAATGAAGACCCCCGTGAGAGGCCACAACCCTGGCACCTGTTTCATTATTAAAATAGAAGGTGTATTGGATAGTTCATCCAGAGAGATCCATGTTTGTCCCTAATGTCATGAAGACTTTTCTGGATCTTTCCTGAATCTTCCCCTGATAACAGCGTCCCGGCTTCAGAGTCCATGCTAGATCTGGTAACTATAAGTGCTCATGAATCTGTTTTCTGAGCATCTGGTTCCTGGTTATTTTTTAAACAATATAAAAAAAGACCAGGCTAAGAGTTAGAATTATGTAGTATGGCACACTTCTGAAGGCACTGTGCATGTTTTGAGTGACGGTCAATTAGGTATATGTGTTGCCTGATTTAAAAATTAAATAAATTCAATTCATGTAGACCCTTCCACTTTCCAAATCATTAAATGTTAGTGGAACTGAGTTTGGTGGCACATACCTCTAACCCCAGCAGACAAAGGTGGGAGGATCACCCCAAGTTCAAGGTACCAGACTTCCCAGGGTCAAAAGGTCATTCTCCTTTTAAAATAGAAGTACATAGTCTAACCCTTCCTCCCAGGAGGGAGCAGGAAGTTCATGCTCTCAGCAGGCCCCCTCATTTCTGGGGGCGTGGAAACAGTTTCATCTCTTACCCATCTCTCTGTTACAGTAGGTTTAGGCACGATCATTACATACTTCCTTCAATAGTCCTTACAGGTAAGGGTGGCTATGATGCTTAACAATACTTTTTGGGTGCTTGGAAACAGCAGGAAGAAATGAGAGGCAGTTCTTTTTTTTTTTTTTGGTTTTTTAAGACAGGGTTTCTCTGTGGTTTTGGAGCCTGTCCTGGAACTAGCTCTTGTAGACCAGGCTGGTCTCGAACTCACAGAGATCCGCCTGCCTCTGCCTCCCGAGTGCTGGGATTAAAGGCGTGCGCCACCACCGCCCGGCTTGAGAGGCAGTTCTTAAATGTAGCTTTATTCATCTGCTCATTCACGTACAAGCAGAAACATTGTCTAAAGTAGCAGATTCAGGGCTAACAAGGCTATTTTCTCTCTTTCATTCTGGGAAGGGGTCTTTCAGGTATGCCAGTCTGACATCAAACTCCTGATTGTCCTGCTGCCACCTCCAGAATGCTGAGTGTCCGATCAGGAGCGTATCCAAATAAACCAGCATCCCAGTTCTTGGCACATGCAACATATGAACATTTTACTAGGGTAGCTCCCAGGTCTGAACTAGAACAGATAACGGACATTGAGGAATCTCAGCAAATTAGTTCATTTAATACTTACAACCCTAGCAGAAAGATGATATTATTCTCATCTTACCCATTAGCAAAAAAAGAAATAGAAATTTAAGTAACTTGTCCAAGGCCACCAAACTGACAAGGAAGAAAGGCAAATTATTAGCCCAGGGAGCCTATTGCCAGAGTTCACACTCCTAACCAGTGTGCAATGCTACCTACACACACACGTCAAAGGGGCACTTTCTGATGCTCTTCGACCTACCTCTAAGACTTTATTTCACAGATACCTGTGTGCAAAGGGAAGCGCTGCTAACAGTTTAAAAATCATAGAATCCATTAACCAGCAGAAGACAAGTTAATATATAAGAAGACATCTGCACAAAAAATATTACACAGTCACCAAAAAGAAGGCTGAAGAAATTTCAAGTATAATGTAGTGCACTAATTGTGTATACACAGACTCTGCAAGAAATCAGTACAACAACGGTAATGGAATTCTCTCACAGGCTTCAATGTGCAACACTAAAAAGCATGAGAAGATGATCATTAATACCAGAAAACTCAACACTTCCCACAAAACAAAACCATAGGTAACATTATTAATGAATGAAAAAGAAGCCTTTCAGGACCCCTTGGAGCTCTGTACCTAAGTAGCAGAACTTAGGAGCAGGGCTAAGAAAAGACTTACTGAAGTTCTGGTATGAAAGTCAAAAGTTGCTTAGTCTACCTAAAGACAACATACACCTCCAGTTGTAATGAATAAACAAATTGGATTTTACTGGTTTTAAACCAGTACATTTAAAATCTCAGGTTTAAATCTTTAAAAGGTGGAACAGCTGCTAACATATTGCCTCAAGGGGAGAGCTCACCCAGCTGAGCTAACACAGAGCAGAACTTAAGAGCTATAAAGAGAAGGGCCCTGACACTTCCGGATCAAGCATTGCCTGCAACTGCATCCACAGTTGCCCTTCCCTATTTTCCAGGAAAGCAAGCCCTTTTCCTTTACTTCTCCACGAGCTTAGAGGAGCGGTTTTTGAGACTTCTTACTAAGAGCTCTAATCAACCCAAACCTACTGAAACACTTACTACGGTTGGCCATAGCAACCTAAGAGGGACGTCACTCCACGCCATCATCAGAATGTCTTAAAATTAATCATCTTCCATAGAGCACTGAGAATCGAAGCACCTAACATTCGACTCATTCCTGCCAACAACTTGGAGAATCCGCGATAGGTCAAGCAGGCTCCCACAATGCCTCAGCCAGTGGCGCTGCGAGGGAAACCCGGTGTATCCCGGAAGTAAAAGCTGACCGACTTCACATCCGGCAGACCTAGGCCCACTCTCTCCTTGGGTACCCAGTTAATCAATGTGTTACCACGACGGCCTTCGGCTGCACTACCCTACACTTCATGAGCCCCGCCCAAATACTTGTGTAACTTTTCCTTCTCCTCCACACTTCAGCTGATCGTGAATAATCTATGATGTTTAAGCAGACGTCATTGACTAGAAAGGGCTAGACGTCATTGACCTCTTCCCTGCCTACTTTCTGTGCCATCCACAAGAAGAACTGACCATCTGCCTTCTCAGGCCCGTTTGGACTCCTGGTCATGGAGACCCAGAGACAAGACTCTTAACTCTCCCTCTTTCCCATTTCTTGTTATTTCCTGCTCCAGGGTGAAGAATGCTAGGAAACTCTCTGCCATAAGGAAGACTCCTCTTCGCCACATGTCTTAGACCTCGTTCCATAAGACAACATGCACAATTGTATTTTGGGGCTCAACATAGGCCACCGAGAGTGGCAGGAAAGGCCATTTTCTTCTAAATGTGGAAGTATGATCACCCAGGACAGGAGGGTGGCCTCAAGGAACAGGGGACTCAAGAATGAGAATCACAATCATAGTTGTTAAGTACAGCTGTGTCACTGTTTGGTTTTATATCTCCTCCCTTTTTATTGTATATGTTTATAAATCAAAGGGAATTAAAATTGGGATTATACTTTTTTATTAAAAATGATTTCACAATAATGTCTCAAACATTTGTGAGAAGATTTGAGAACATTTTAATTTGTTTTAAAATTGTATTTAAGGAGCTCACTTTTTTTTTTCTCAAATAAAACAGCCCTGCCTTTACATGCTAAAATTCTCTTTCCCAGGGCTAGGAGATGGCTTAATCCATAAAGTGCTTGCCTTGCAAACATAAGGATTTGAGTTTGGATCCCCAGGACCCATGTAAAAGGCTGGAGACAGTGGAATAGCCTATAATCCCAGATCACAGGCAGGCAGAGCCGGAAGGTTGCCTGGGGCTTACTGGACATCCAGTCCAGTTAGTGAACAAGCTCCAAGCAGTGAGAAACTCTGTATCAAAAAAAAGGTAGAGGGCTGGAGAGATGGCTCAGTGGTTAAGAGCATTGGTTGCTCTTCCAAAGGTCCTGAGTTCAATTCCCAGCAACCACATGGTGGCTTACAACCATCTGTAATGAGGTCTAGTGCCCTCTTCTGGCCTGCAGGCAGACACATACCCCAAAACCACTCCAGAGGAGTCTGGGGAAATACCTACCTGTGCACCCCAGAAAATAAAATGGACTGGGACATATAACATTGACTATACCATAAGAAACAAAGTGAGTTTGCTAAAAATTGTAAAACTTTTAGTCCTGGGTCCTTAAGAACCAAATTTAATATCTGTTCTTGCCCAGAACTGAGGAAGGGATGTAGAAGACTCAAGAAGTTTACAGAAAGGCACAAGGAAATTTTAGGACTGATGCAAATGCTACATATTCATTTGCAAAAAAACATAGAAATACATATATTTAAATAAATAAATGTTGCATTTTATGTATATAAGTTCTACTTTCATAAACCTGGCTTAAAATAAAAAGATGTTCATAGCTCTTGGAGTCTCTAACAAAGCCAGAAAATCAGATTTCCAGATTGTGCTGTTAGAAATAACTTTAATATGTCATCAGCTCACCATGGAGACTCTACCATTGCCATCCTGAGGAACAAGCCATTAGCTCACACCATTAGCAAGCATCCAGCTTCCCCTGACCACAACTTTCCATGGCCCATTATCACCATAGCTCTGTATGCTGCTTATTTTCATCTTTTTTTCTAGTTTCACACCTACGTTTAGTGCATATGTACGTGCCTTTTGTATATGTGTGGATACATACATGGAGTGGGGTGAGCATGCATTTGTCCACAGTATGCATGTGGTGATCCAAATCCTCCTTAATTTCTCTACCTTCTTCATTGAGGCAGGCTCTCTCAGTCAAACCCAGAGTTCTCCCTTGTCCCTCATCCTGTTTGCTCTTGGTTTCATCCATCTTTTGTTTCCAGCTTATTACTCTAGTCAAATCACTCACTTATGATTATATTCATCTTTTTTATCATTTTTTTCTTTAGTTGGTTGAGTCTGATTTTTGTTTCTTTGAGATAAAAGATTTACAATTTGAGGATTTTTGAAAATAGATTAATGCATTCTGCATTATAAGATGCCCTTGAACCTATGAGGCAAGAGGTGTAAGGTTATGGCTTAAAAGTGATATCTTTGGCACCCCCCCCCAAACAACATTGATGGGCAGTGGTGGCACATGCCTTTAATCCCGACACTCAGGAGACAGAGGCAGGTGGATCTCTGTGAGTTTGAAGCAAGCCTAATCTACAAAGTGAGTTGCAGGCTGAATACACACACACACACACACACACACACACACACACACACAAAGTGATATATTTGAGTGCCAGGCTGAGAAGGGTTGGAGTCATAATGGTTAATCTTGATTGTCAACTTGATGGGCTTTAGGATTTAGAATAACCTACAGATGTGCTATTAGAGAGTTTCTGGATTTGGTTACTTGAGGTGGAAATGCCCTCCTTAACTGTGGGAACAACATTCCATGGGATCATCCAGGGTCATGACATGAATTATAAAGGGAAAGTGATCTTAGCTCCTATAGTCATCACTGTGAGTGGATACAGTGTGATTAGCCACCATCCCTTCCCTGACATGGTAGACTGTATCTCCAAGAACTGTAAGCCAAAATAATAAGTCCTTTGTTCTTTAAATTTCTTTTGGTTTTTTTTTTGCCACCATTATGAGACACACACCTAATATGGGAGGTTTGCTTACTTTATATATCCTTTTCTTACTAATTTACAACCATTTTTCACAATGACTAAATCAGAATTGGGATCTGTTGGAGTTTCTCATCTAGCCTAGTTTGTGTTCTGTATTTGTATATGTTTTGTGTGTATTTGAGAAAACTGTGTATTATTAATGAAATTAAAATTAGTATCTCACCAGGCGGTGGTCGCACAGGCCTTTAATCCCAGCACTCGGAGGCAGAGACAGGCAGATCTCTGTGAGTTCAAGGCCAGGTCTACAGAGGGAGTTTCAGGACAGACAGAGCCTGCCTTGAAAAACCAACCAACCAACCAAATAAATAAATACCTCAGTAGCTTAAAAGATCCTCCCCAAAGATGTCCTTGCTCTAATATTACAATCTATGAATGCTTTATATACGACAAAAAGCTCTTATAGACATTATCAAGAATCTTAAAGGGGAGGGATCATCCTAGAGGAAACCGTCAGCATCCTTCTCAGGGAGGCAAGCAAGAAAAAGCAAGCACAGGAAAGTTGCTGGCAATGGGAAGGTTGAGCAGGACTCCAGCAAGCTGGAGAGATTCACAACCTCTTGCCAGCGAAGAAGACAATCCTCCCCTCAAGCTCCCAAAAGGAACAAAGAAAAAATCAAGAGCTTGGCTCCAGGGGCTGGGAAGATGGCTCAGCAGTTAAGAGATTTGTTACTCTTGTAGAGAACTTGGGTTCAGTACCCAGAATCCACATGGCAGCTTACAGCCATCTGTAAGTCCAGCTCCAAGGGATCTGATGCTCTCCTGGCCTCTGGAGAGACATCAGGCATAAAACCCTCATAAAATTTTTTAAAATAAATCATTTTCTTAATGCCTGGCTATACTTTCACAAAATTCCTTTGAACTGTGAGAAAATAAAGTTGTATTGATTTCAGTCACCAGATTTGTAGCAAGTTGTTATAGGAAGAAGAAAAAAAATACTGTAGCATCTAAAAGCTTGAGTTTCCTAACTGCACAATTCTGGTCTATACTTTTGCTTACTTTTAATCTGTGTATCTATTGCTAAAATAATCATATTTAACCCTCTAATTAAACTTTTGACATATACTTATCTACTTATACTCTCTCCGTATACTTGGAGTGTATGTTGTTGGCGCATTTATGTTCTTGATTATATTTTCTTTCTGCATTTGCTCCATTTATCTGTATATAACAATCTTATTTGTTCCTTGATACTTTTACATTTAATATTTTAATGGATATTAACATTGTTTCCAAAAGTTTGATGTCTTTGGATACTTTCAAATATGCATAAGCACACATATATTTAATTTATGTGTATATAGATACACATACATAAACAAATGTGTATATGAATATGGATGTACGCATATGTCTATATATCTATAAAAAATGATTTATTTTTACTTTGTGTGCATTGGTGTTTTGCCTGTTCTTATGTCTGTATGAAGATGTCAAATAACTTTGAGTTGGATTACAGACACTTGTGAGCTGCCATGTGGGTGCTGGGAATTGAACTCAGGACCTCTGGAAGAACAGCCGGTGCTCTTAACCACTGAGCCATCTCTCCAGCCCCATCCATGTACTTCTTAATTACACCACTGTGAGAACCTAGAAGTAGTAACATCTGGCAACAGTGAGCACACGTAGCTTTCATATCTTGGCTTCTAAACCCTTTCCTCCAATAACATGAAAGCAATTTCTTCAGAACAAAAAAAGTTTCAAGGTGAACTTAGAATGATCTTAGAATTGTAGCGGCCGAATCAGGAAATCTCTCTACAGCACGCCACCAACAAACAGCAAAAATCTGTGTTAAACTCTCGCTCCCTTATTTTTAAGCCTTCTCAGGTTTTTTAAGTGGGTTTAGTTGTTCACACGTCTGGGCGCCAAAATGTAGCGGCGTAAACGAATGCAGACAGAGTGTAAAAATATATATATAGCTTTAATGTAGAAATAGACTTACAGAACCACCGTTCCCGCCAAGACCAGGAAAGCAGAAGCGAGCGCTCGGAGCTTGCTCACCAAATTTATAGGCAGACATTAGCCCGAGGCGAACACGCCCCCTAAGGGGCGGGACTTATCCCTACATAGAATGACAGAAAACGAAGAAGCACAGGAGAGTATGAACATGGAGTCATGGCTAAGAGCCAGTGTGAAAGGGCTACTGTGGCCATTCCAGAAAAAAATAAGAAAATAGAATAATAATGGTAAGAATAAAATTGATTTGCCATCCAGACAATAGTAATAGACCATACATATAATATAAATATATACACAGGGGAGAGAAACAAATATTCTTTGTGGAAAAATTGAGGTTTATATGAAAATTATCAGTAATAGATGCTCATGTGATCTGAGAATTTGATGTGGGACACTGGCCTTTTATCCTGTCACTTGTATTATTTTAATAAAATCCTGATTGGCCAGTAGCCAGGCAGGAAGTATAGGTGAGGCGACCAGGCAGAAAGTAGAGGTGGGGCGTTGAGAACAGGAAAATTCTGGGAAGAAGGAAGATTCAGTCTGTAATCATCACCCAGACACAGAGGAAGCAAGATGAGAATAACTCGTTGGAGGTTTTCTGTCCTGCCCGGTTCCGGCAGTCATTAAGTCCCAAAGAAATCACACAGAGGTCTACATTCATTATAAACTTATTGGCCAGTATCTCAGGCTTCTTATTAACTCTTATAACTTGCATTAGCCCATTATTCTTATCTGTGTTAGCCACGTGGCTCGGTACCTTATTCAGCGAGGCAGTCACATCTTGCTTCTTCTGTGGTAGGGTCAGAACTACTGAATAAGCTTTCCTCTTCCTAGAATTCTACTATTCTCATCGCCCCACCTCTACTTCCTGGCTGGTTGTCCCACCTATACTTCCTGCCTGGCTACTGGTCAATCAGTGTTTATTTAAAATATAATTGACACAATACAGACCATTGTCCCACAGAAAACATAGACAAGAATTGTGGGCTAATACAAGTTATAAGAGTTACAAGAAGCCCTGAGATAATAGGTCAATGTATTTATAATTAATGTAGACCTCTGTGTGTTTCTTTGGGGTTGAATGGCTGCAGGACCTGGTGGAATAGGAACTGCTGTCAACAAGAATTGCTTCAAAATAATGGGTTTTAATTCTCCTGAGGGAGAGATCATCCACTATAGCACTGATATTTTCCAAAGCCATGTATTTTGGCATCAGGCAATAGATGACACACTACAAGTTTGTATTAAAGATAATATAATAGGATTGGAGATATAACTTGCTGGTTACGAGTATTATTGCTTTTGCATTCAAACTGCATTCTGATCCCCACACCTACATCTCATGCTAGGTTCTAAATTCAGCTTCAGGGATCTAATATGCACTTCTGAACTCTGCACGTGCCTGTACATACATACATACATGCATACACACACACACACACATATACCCATATACAGACACATATGCATGTATATAATTTAAAGTAAAGCACAGTGAAGGATTAACTACAGAAATATAGACAGAATAAGGGAACCAAAACCAGTAGGCAAAGCCTTCCTATCCATGGGTCTGAAAGAGCGTAGGGAAGGTAACTTGAACCCAACCAGGGTGAGGAAGATGGCTCAGTATGTAAAGCACTCGCTGCACAAGTGTGAAGACCTGAGCTTAGACATCCAGAACCCAGGAAAGTCTAGATGCAGGGGTGTGCATCTGTAAGCCTAAAGTTCCTATGGCAAGATGAGAGGTAGAAACAGACACCCCAGAAGCTCTAGGGCCACCTAACCTGGTGTGCCAGAAGCAAAGAAGATACCCTGTCTCAAACAAGGTGAAGTTGACACTGGAAGTGGTCTTCTGACCTCCAGGTGTATGTCGTGGCACACACCTATGCACACGCACATAGAGAGAAGGAAGGGCGGAGGGTGAGAGGGAGACAGACAGACAGACAGACGAATCTAGAACTCTGGGAGCAGGCTGCTGACTGATATGCTGCTGCCCCTCACTGCTCAAGTCAAACAGAAACCAGACAGAGGGCATCCAGAAGGTCCAGCCCACAAAGGCCAGCTTACTGAGATGCACAGAGAATTGCTCCAGAGGGGCAAACAGCAGATATGACTATTGGAATTATGACAAAAATGACAAATTTTCATTTCTGCCACATAGAAAAAATGAACTAATGAAACTAATAATAGTTCTGATGGTGATTATACTTCACTTTAGACAGTAGCATTTTAAAACTATGCAGTTTTAAGAATTTGAAACCACATCATCTCTCAGGTTTGGTTTTTGCATTTGCCACATGTACAGAGAGAACGGGTATTGACGTGACCCTTACAGAATCCTTTGCTTCTAAGAGCAAGTGAGACTTCATGCATTTCACTCACTTATGCAAGACACTGGCTGGAGAGGTATTAAAGATATTCAGCAACGACACCTTAGCATGTGGCTCAGTGATAGAATGCCTGTCCAGAATGCAGGAAGTCCTTGGGTTAGTTCCCAGCTGTGCCACTAGGGGAAAAAAAACTAAGCAAAAAAATTTTCCACAATTAAGATAGAAAATTTTTTATGTTTATTCATAGTAAATCATAAAATGTAAATATTAAAATATTTCTTTATTACATCAGCTCTGCCTACCCTTTATCTGGTGAGATGAGACAACTTGTAGAAACAGCCAAGGCAACTGGAGACTTCACCTGCTACTTAGAGGAAGAAACTAGGCGAGCAGACAGGCTGCTCAGCAGATCGCCATCTGCTGGCTGGATATGCACATGGGCGCTGTTTCCTGTACTCGGCACTGTGGCGATGTGTTCAAACATGCAGTGGGAGCAAAGTCAGAGGTCTCATGTTCTAGCGACAGTTCTCTCACCAATCGGCAAAATGTCCTTGAGCGAACCGTGTTGCTCTCTTGGTTTCTTTTTCTTCAGAAGAAAAGCAAAAATATACAGCTGTCTCTACTATCAGACAGGTCTAAAAGCTTCTCTGGTGTCAGAGAGTTATAATCTTTTATTAACCCTTAATGAAATGATTTCATTTTGATCACATTCCTCAGTTGTTGGTGCATGGGGTTGGTGTAAGTTGTGGAATGTCAATGTATATGTATGTATGTGTATATATATATATATAATTGATATATATATATATATATATATCAATTATCAGCTGTTTAACAAATGATTCAGAATGGCCAACAGTCATGCTCTGTGTGCCAGATCAATGAAGAATGACTCAGAAGGAACAGTTCTTAGTGGTCCTGTGAGCTTCCTCTCTGTGAAGACTTTGGGGAATTCCCAATACCCATTGGAAGACATTGCAACCAATCAGTCAGCTTCACTAAAACAACATTCTTATCACCTTCAATAATTGAGCGAAGAACAGTGACAGAGACCTCTTTTGTGTGTGTGTGTGTGTGTGTGTGTGTGACTGTGTTGATCTCTTTGCCTCTGTCTGTCTTTTTCTCGCTGTCTGTTTGTCTGTGTGTGTGTTTCCCTTCTTTTATCTGAATTAGTTATAACTAGAGCATACTCTGGGATATTCAGGACTCACGTAGCCAGAGGTTAATAGGCCATGAGAGGATGCTGTCTGTACCTACTATATTCTTCTTGGTTCACTGTCTTCTAAACCCATTCTCCACCCTCTTCCTAAAAGTAGGTATTCCCTCTGGGCATTGGAAAGTTTATTGTACCAACCTAATAACATCATTTATGTAGGTTATGGTAGCACAGGAGTCAATGCAAGAAAAAAATTGTTTCAGCCAAATAAGGAATCTTTTAGATGGCCTAAGGGAATGCAGCCATGCTTTAGGCTAGATAATGCATGGGAACAGGATGTCTGTGTATTTTAGGAGCATGAACAGTGTCACTGAGCACACAGAAGAAACCTGTTCTATGGCCCCTAAAGTAGGTGACATCTATAGTGAGTCCTAAAATGTAAGTAGGAATGAATTTACAGAAACAGAGGGACACAAGAGGATGGGGAAAGGAATATTCTGGATAGAAGTGGAAGTACACGGTGAGATCTAGAAGACAAAGAAGGCAAAGTCCCCTTGGGAGAGACCAGTCCCTTCATATGGTCAAAAAGTAGAGAGGCAAAAGGTAACACTCCTGGAAGTAAGCCACGGGGAGGGTGAACGCGGCCCTTCTCTGCCATGCTAAAAAGGTGCCACGGGGAGGGTGAACGCGGCCCTTCTCTGCCATGCTATAAAGGTGCCACGGGGAGGGTGAACGCGGCCCTTCTCTGCCATGCTAAAAAGGTGCCACGGGGAGGGTGAACGTGGCCCTTCTCTGCCATGCTAAAAAGGTGAGCTTCATCCTGAAGGCTCTTGGGAAGCGCTGGTGGAATAAAGGAGCCTAAAGACTAGAGTTATTGTGAAGGCCACGCCTAACACTGTGAATAAAGAGTGGCCAGTCCAAATATCTGGTTCCAGTGGACACCACAGCTTAGAATTGGGCAAATACCCGAGTGCTTCTCTCTGAGGTACTGGGTTCTCCAGATACTCTCCAGTCTTTATACAGGATTCACCAAATCTCAGACTTCAACAAGTACAACACTCTAAAATTTCTATAATTAGCATGATAGTAATCTAAAAAACCTCTGTCTGTGTCAAGTAAGAATTGTCAACCAACAAGTGGGAATCAACCTGAAGTTTGCCATATATATATGGTAAGGAGAAATATGGTATATTCAAATGTTTATAAGAAGAATTCAAAAGAATGAAGGAAACCCAGGTTGCAGGTGCGGGAAGGATTGACACCGGTTGTAGAGAAAATGAAAAGCAAAGATCACAGCTTGATCATCTTTTGTACTAGGAGGGAAGGAGCACACACTTGTCCAACATTGGCAGGTTTAGGAGTGGGAAGTCAAGGGTGTCTTCTTGTGATGACTTCTGTTTGTTTTTTTTTTTTTTAAATTGGAGTCAAGGTAATTAGCTAGCCCCCATCAATGAGGAGGACTTCTTAGAAGCTATTGAAGAAAGAGCAGAAGATGGGGTATAGTTTTCTCTGAGGATAGAAGAGCTAATTTAAGCTGAGCGGTGGTGGCGCACGCCTTTAATCCCAGCACTCGGGAGGCAGAAGCAGGCGGATCTTTGTGAGTACGAGGCCAGCCTGGTCTACAAGAGCTAGTTCCAGGACAGGCTCCAAAGCTACAGAGAAACCCTGTCTTGAAAAACCAAAAAAAAAAAAAAAAAAAAAAAAAAAGAGCTAATTTACTCAGAAAACACAGAAGGGCTACCAGACGCACTGAAGGCTCCCCGAGTTGCCAGGCACAGGGTAGTGTGGCACAGTTCTCATGGTTGTGAGCTTTTCTCCAGTCACATCAGCTGCTCAGACATCAGCAAAGTGTAGAGCAAAGGTAGATTCTACAATAACATGGTAAGGGAGTACAAGGCCAAAGCCTGGGGATGGGGTTGCGTTGACTTTAATATTGCTAACAGTTGCGAGGATGGATGTAAGGACCTGGAATGGATGGGTTGGTTGGGTTATTAAAATACTCGTTATTCACCTCCAAATGCTAAATAATGAGGTCAACACGCTCCACAGAGCTGCTGAGGTAAGGCTTGGTGTTGTTTCCTGGATCACTTCCACCATCTCCCCTGTGTACTCCTCTTGTCCTTGCTGCCGTCCAGGCACTCAGCTGAGCTTGTCTCCACTGAGCCACAGCAACACAGTCCCAGGACAGTCCCAAGGGCTGTGTTTATACTGGACACCTTATTGAAGCACTAAGTGGCCTCTTGGTCCTGGATGTTGGCAATTCAAACCACACCCCAACTCACTCCAGTCCCTGTTTCCTCTCTGCCCCTTTTTCTAAGATGTTTCCCAAAAGTTGGGGGTGATTAGAGACTTGCCTCTTGGTGAGTTAAGCTTTCTGGATAGGGGTCTTGAATGTTTCAAGGTGAAATTTTGAATCATTAGCATATAGCAAATAACAAAATTTGTGAGCAGCATATTTACCACACACTAATATGATTTCTGAATGGATGAAAATTTAGACAGTGCCTGAACAGAGTCCTGCTCCCGGTGAAGTGATATTTATGTCCCTCTTTGAGACTGTGTCTTACTATACTTCCCAAAATGATCTCAAATTCATGATTGTCCTACCTCCTGCTCCCAAGTGCTGCCACTGTAATCATGTGATCCAATGAGTTTTGATAGATACACATAATGGGAACATATACAGAGCTTTAGAGTAAATCTTCAAGGAGATTCTAAGTAAACATGACCTTAAACTAGTATTTATTCATAGATGCTGTAGTGAAAATTCTGAGACAAGGCAGCTACTTTATATATTCTTCTCCCTAATCACCAACTGACCCATGGTCCGGTAACAAGGGAAACAAAGGAAAGACAGGAGACTTGGGAAGTCCATGCACTGGTGTCTACGGCTCCTAGTGCAGTGGTTTCCTGCCTGGAGCATGCACACATACAGAGAGAGAGAGAGAGAGAGAGAGAGAGACAGAGACAGAGACAGAGACAGACAGAGAGACAGAGAGAGAGAGATGCACAAACATGTACACACACACTCTCTCAGTTTATTTAGGAGCCATGTTTGACAAAGAAACTTCAATGAATGACGCCCTTGAACAGAAAAAGCTTGTGCTACATTTCCTTTGGGATCTGGACTCCAGCCAACTTCCTCAGGAAACCCCACTGAGTGAGGAAGCCAAGCTCCCTGGCCTTCTCCACCTGGATGACAGGTCTCAGGGGAAGAAGGTGCCACAGACAGAGGAAGCCACCACAGAGTGCCCACATGAGCTCTGCTGTCCCCAAATGTTTTCAGGGGCTATTGCAGTAGTGAGGCAGCCAGGCAAAGGCCCGGGAGAGGCTGGGAAGATGCCCCACAGGGAATCTGGCTCTCTCTCCTCAAAGAGAAGGGAGAGGAAGGAGTGGAAACCTCCATCACATAATGTTTATGCTTGATGTGCAGAGATCAGCCTGGAAAGAGCTGTTTCAAACTGTAAACAGCACTGTTTCTCACCTAATGGGGCTGCCAGTAATGGGTGTTAGTTTTGCTTAAGTGGGTTTCATACACTTTCTTCAGTGAGTAAGTGCTGCATTTGAAGAGGCGTGTGAAAGCAGAGTGGAAATGTTCATTAAATTAGCTCCTGCTCCACGCACTGGGGACCATTAGCTCATCTGATCCTCACTTGGTTCTCTGCAATAGGCAAGCCCACGTGACCACGGGGTTGAAAGTACAGAGAGAGGTGCCCCAGATTCACATGACTCTGATGGGTTGTATTCTTCTGCTGGGTGTTTCTCTCCAACTTGAGGATTCATCTGCCCTGAAGTTCTCTCAACCTCCACTCAGGGTTCAATCAATAGCTATTTCACCGGAGAAGGCAGAATCTTTCCTTCTGAGACCAAGAGCCATATTCAAATCAGGAAAACATGGCAGATAACCTGTGCTTGGAACAGAAAAAAATTAGATACTGAAAGACATTAAATGATTTGCTTAAGACTACACAGCCAGTAAGTAACCGGGCTGTTTAGATAAGCCAGACTTTGTGATTGTAGAATCCTCACACTTAACCACAACTAAAAGCCACCTCATCTAAATAGTCCGGATTCACTGGAGATGGTTTGGATGTGGAACTCTGAGCTCAGCACCCTCAGAATGAGGCTGAGTCTCTTTGCACTGGGCTACACTGGCTAATGTGCGTTAGGGACACTGGCATTGAGAAGGAGCTGCAATGAATCAAAAATTGACTATGTGCAAAAGAATTAATCAAAAGCATTGACAATGGGGGCCAGCTTTCTCTGCTGATAAAGAAAAGCACAATGGTCTTTAATCATTTATGCAGTTACGGGCATTAGCATGGGTGCAGTGATATCAAACGATTTGGATACAGAAACTGATGAAGTACGCTTGTATACGTAGCTAAATCATATATCAGGAGATGCACTATCTCCTGAGAGGGGCCAGGATCAATGACACCCTAGACACAGCACTGTTAATCTCTAAATCTTGGTTTCCCAATATGATGTTCAGCAAAAACTTACTAAGCACACCTGAAGATGTAGCTCAGTAGCCTGTCATACAAGGAGTCCTGCGTTCAACCTCCAGTACCACCCAAAGTCAGACACAATGGCATATTTCTCTGATCCCAGCATTTGAAAGATGGAGGCTAGAGAATCAAGGAGTTCAAAACTAGTCTCGGCTCTGTAGTAGATTTGAGGTCAGCCTGGGCTACATGGAACTCTCTCTCTAAAAGAAAAAAATTACTATAACTTTGTGGAGAAACAACTGATTCTAGTGGCCAAGGCAGGAAACGTAACGGGTAAGTCTAGAATTTCTGGTAACAGGAAGCTAGCACTTTCTCCTGGTTTTTTTTTTTTTCTGATGGGGTCCTTCAAGGGGCTTTTGTTGGCCAAATCTGAGCCAGTTTCAGAAGTAAAGGAAATAATATTCAAAACAGATATAGTCCATTTCACAAAATAAGAACCCATCAATCAACACTGGCTTAAATAAAGACTACACCTTAGAGTAGACTGCTCAGTCATAATTTTAGAAGGAATGGGTTGCATTATATAATTATTCGCCAATAATATTAATAATTGGCTAAAGCAAATGCAAAATGAATGGGTGATGGTTCACTGATACAACAGATGTCTATACTTCCTCCCACTCTTCCCACGAAACACTAATAACATCCTAGTGGGCAGTTATCAATGCTTATTAAATGCTTATTAAAATGCTGTCAGAGTATTTAATAAGCTTCTGTATGGAGAAACTGGACAGCCACCATCTTAACCACTTGAGAAAAGTTTATATGACCAGAAATGGGTTAAATCAACATCATGTGCCTTTGATACTATGCACTGAGACGAACACACCATCCTTTAACATACATGGAACACACACGAACTCATGACAAAACATCAGACTACCTCAAACTGAGGCATTATTCTTCCAGCTAACTAACCTGAACTTCAAGAACATCAAAACCATGGAAGATAACAAAGACTAAATCCCTGTTCCAAATCAAAATGACTAAAGAGATTTTCTAATGAAGTGCAGTGTGTGCTCCTAAATTGGACCTTGATACTGCAAAAAGCAATGCCATTAGTCAGCTTTCACTCCTATAACAAGACAGCTAAAATAATTAACTTACATAGATAACTCCAAGCCCAGAGTTTCCAACACCCTCTTCTGGCCTCTATGGGCACCTACATGACATACATATAACAGACACACACACACACACACAAAAAAAAAAATTTAGCCAAACTTTTCTGTATGTCTTATTTTTTCTTTTCTTTCTGGCTTTTCTCTTTGTTTGTTTTTGTTTTTGTTCATTTTGTTTTAAAGATGAGTCTCACGATGTAGCCCTGGATGGCATGGAACTCACTGTATAAACCAGGCTGTCCTCAGACTCACAGAGATGCACCTTCTCCTGCTTCTACTCAGCCAGTGTGGAGTTTAAGACATTTACCACCACAGTCAGTCAATATGGCTTTCTTTTTTAATTATAAATATATTATAAAGATCTTTTTCCACAGTGATATAGATAAATGTACATCAATGTAATTGCTGTATAGAATTGTCATCAACGGACATTCTATCATGCTTAAACCACCTGCCTATAAGAAGGTACTTAAGTTACTATTTAATATTGTGTGTGTGTGTGTGTGTGTGTGTGAACCTGAAGATCATCAATTTGATTGGGCAATGAACCCCAGGAATCCTCCAGTCTCTACTTCCCAATTCCATCAGATCCCCAGAGTTGAAGTTACCATGTGTCCCTGTGCCTGGCTCTGACATGGATGTTAGGGACCCAAACTCAGGTCCCCATGCCCCTCCCTGCTATCCAATACTCTCTAGAACACTTGTTATCTTTAACAATCTGTGCTGTTACATTATAAAGATGGACTCAAAATCAGGATGGAAACTACCACATGTCAGAGAAGCAAAGTTCTCCACATTAATTACTGGTGTATTCAAAAGTAATGAGAAATCCAAGGGAAGCCTGTGCCAATGGACTAGATCGTAAAGACCTTTCAGGAGAGCCCACAGTCCCATGCATCCTCTTCCTACCCCCTGAAACTGGCAATTTCCAAGTGTTTCAGATTTCACCTTTTTCCCCCTAGAAATCTACTCAAGTTCAAGATTCTACTTTTTAAAAGTTCTGCTTTTGCTTTTTAATTAAGGGGCTGAGTGGATATTTGCATGTAAGTTCAAGTGCCTGTGTAGTCCAGAGGCACAGGATCCCAAGGAGCTGGAATTCTAGGGTGTTGTGAGCTGCCTGGTGTTGCTAAAGGAAACTGACTTTGGGTGCATAAGAGCAATCAGTATGTGTTAATTCACTAGCTGTCTCTTTAGCCCTATCAAGACTCTTACTCAGACTGGGAAGCTTTTGTTTGGAACGGGCATTGGTACGTATGACCCTTTA
This sequence comes from Microtus oregoni, assembly GCF_018167655.1. Lineage (NCBI taxonomy): Eukaryota > Metazoa > Chordata > Mammalia > Rodentia > Cricetidae > Microtus > Microtus oregoni. Next base: position 21,146,593 of record NW_024543094.1, read on the forward strand.
TAAACCTGGGTCAGTTTGTGCATCTTTTACAGAAGGCAAACACGTGCAAAATTATTCAACCATATTCATAATCAGCAGAACTAGAATCTGGAGAAACAAGATTGCTATGTTTGTTGCTAAAGATCAGTTGTCCTTTGGCATCTCCACAGGACAGGATATTCAAGTATGTAATACAGCATGGTAGACTTATTGGGAATAGCAATGTTCCACATTATTTCCAATTCTTCTGGGACTGCAGAGGCCATCCATAGAAGAATCTAAACATTTCAAACAAAGAGGGACTAAGACAGTGTTGGAAGGGGCTCTGTCACCCTGCTCACAGCCCAAATAGACCTGAACCACAGCAACGTGGAAGCAAGCACCCAAAGAAAGCCTGGTCGCCTCTCTTGCAAAACTGACCTCATCTGAGAATCACCAGAAATACAAGGTACAATTTACAGATGCAAACAGAAAATAAGCATGTGTGTTTTTATGAGTCTTCTACATGAAGAGGTGCCCTGGGGTCATTCCCGTACCATTCCATTTCCAAGAAAGTGACGCCATCATCAAAGAGTCAAGATCATTGGTAGACCTTTATAAATGTCACAGCCACAGCCCTGGTTCCACTTAAGCCATTCATGATAGTCACAGTAAAATCTGAAATTATCCCTTGCTCCCCAGAGTGTTAAAGGAGACGTGTGCCAATGAGTCCAGTTCTCAGGTGTTGCCAGAGAACTGGTCTGTGTGGCTGCAATAAAGATGTCCATAAATATATATCACCATCATCTCAACTGTTGTTGAGCCAACAGTTGACCTAAATTATTTCGCAGCTAACTTGATGCAATAGTATCACAGAGCTGTGTTGAGTAAAACTAAAGAATGTTCCAGAAACATTGAGTCACCCCTTCAAAAAGAGAGAGAGAGAGCTTCCATCACAGTTCATAGCTGCCATCCTGAACACATTGTCCTGACTATTTTTTGAATTTCAGCCTCATTAGGTCATATTTATTTGACTATTTGGCCATTGCAGTATGATTAAAAATTCAAAGGCATGAGCTATGAGCATACTTGCTTCTCAAGGACCACTTTTAAAAGTTAATTTCAAAGCCACCAAACTATCAACCTTAAATTTCTCAGTCTAAAGATTAGGTCCAGTACAGACATCAGATGAACTGAATTCATTGTTGGACATCTGTTTGCAAATCTCTGAATGTCTCTCTGCCCATCTTCCTCATCTATAAAATAAACGGGCCAGAACTCACCATGCTTCCCAATAGAGTCCTCTAAGGATAAGTAAAATATTCTAAAAAAAAAAAAATACTTGCAGACTCAGGTGTGATGATGCACACTTGTAATCTCGGCATCTGGGAGGCTGGGATGGGAGGGTCAGGAGTGAGAGCCCCGCCTAAACTGCATAGTGAAACCACAAGGAAGGAAAGAAGGGAGAAAAGGTGGGAGGGAAAGAAGACATCAGATGGTATCTACTGAGATATCTGCTTGATGCTATGTACTCACTTTTGTATTTTGCGTAGATCTTTCATTTCATCTTCATAATAGCCCCATATTATGCATAATTACTAGATGCATTCTTAAGATGCAACACCAAGGACCAGAAAAGTTGGTGAACTTTTCTCTTCAGCCAGTACAACCACACACAGGCAAATCTAGAACTTAAATTTTAATGCACCTTTTTTTTCGACTTCGTGCTTTCATTTACATCTTTATATTCAGAAGGCTGTCTTCATTGTAAGATTTCCCCCACATAATGCAAAGTCTAGGGATCACTAACAATCAGAAAACCAGCTGTCTGTGTCTGAGCTAGGCATGGAGTGCTTCCTGCCCAAGGCCAACTTTCTGGGGAGGCAGATATAACCTGGATTTCTTTGTGAAAGAAGCAAAGAACCGTCTATTAACTCAAGATCAAAGAACACTAGAAGAACTGAGGAGATGTTTTCCATGATTGGAGAGTTGGCTCCAGGGCTGGGGAGTGGGCCCCAGGACTGGGGAGATGGTTTTATGGCTGGGGAGATGGCTCCAGGCTGGGGAGATGGCTCTAGGGCTGGGGAGATGGCTCCAGGCTGAGGAGATGGCTCCAGGCTGGGGAGATGGCTCCAGGCTGGGGAGATGGCTCCAGGCTGGGGAGATGGCTCCAGGCTGGGGAGATGGCTCCAGGCTGGGGAGATGGCTCCCTGGATAGGAGCATTTGCTAAGCAAGCATGAGGACCTGAATTCAAATCCTGAACAACCACATAAAAGCCAAACATGACTGTGTGTGCCTGTAACTGCAGCACTGTGGAGGAGGAAACAGGAGGGTGCCTTGAGCTTGCTGGCTGCCAGCCGAGCTCCAGGTTCAGTGAGAGTGAGGAGTGTTAGAGCAGGACGCCTGAGATCACATATCCAAACACACACATGCACCTACGTCATACATGTACACACACAAACACACACATGCACATACATCATACATGTACACATACACACAAACACACACACGACTGAATAGGGGAAGACTTTAAGAAGTGAGGGGAACACTTGAGTTCCCCAGATGTACACACAATTCTGAGATACTATCCAGCAGCGGGGAAGCTTCTTCCCTAGTAGAAATTGCACAGCCTGCGATCCTTCGTGATGTATTTATAGCGGCCGCATGACTAAGAAGCCAGCATTTGATCTGTTCTTTCCAAAATGGGCTTTTAAAAATTCAAAAGGAAAAAGAGCAGGAGCCCAGTGAACAACATCTCCTGCAGCTGGTTGTACACAGCGCAGCCTGAAAGAATATCTGCCGGACCAGGGACACCTGCTTGTAACGAGAGGGCTGTTCTAAGGGTGGGGGCTGCAAGGAGGGGGAGTGGCTGCTCCCTCATGCTTTTTGGCTCTCGTGAGCTACACACACACACACGGGCATGCACGCAGGCACACACACGCACTCACGCACACACGCACCCCATAGCTGATAGAGACGTTGAGGGAAGGAAAGAGACCCAGTGAAGTATGCTTCCTCTACAGCCATCTGATGCTTACACTTCTCAGAGTGCCATGAAAATCAATAGACAAAAGAGCAGGCCATTTGCCCCGATCCCTGATTGTCTGTGATCCCAAGTACTTTTCAGCTTCTAGAAGCCTTGGGGAAATGGGAAGTGGAGGTTTTAGAGAAGAGTGCCCGAGATGATACTTAATGATTGAGACCCACACAGGCCAGATAAAATTACTGTCACCTACAATCTTTTATCCAAGTCCCCTATTCCAAAAAGTTCTGATAATTGTAAGGTTCTTTGTGGATCTCATGTGACAGTAAGCCTGAGATGATCTGAATTCTTCTAGTGACACCATCTGGCCTAGATTTAAGGAAGGTGTCACAGGGTGCTGCTTCAAGCCCCTAAGGGTGAGGAAATCATCAATATTAGTATAAGTGCCAAGGTTACAGTGTTTACCTAGCCTCTGAGTTCCATCTCTAGAAATGGGAAATATTATCAACTCTTATTGAGAAACATATCCTTTCTAAACTCAAAAAAATATTTTTGAGTTCCTAAAACATGCTTCTGCAAAGATTTTGGTAACATACTGTGGGACTGTGTGTTGTCTATTTGTGCTTTTTCATCTTGAGTCTCAGTGGGGGTTAATCTGTTATCCAATTGTTAATCTTTCATTGTCACCTTAACCTCTGGGTGTGTCTATGAGGGAGTTTCCAGAGAGGCTTACAGAGCAGAGAAGACACCCCTTGAATTGAGTAGAACTTTCCTACGGGCTGGAGTCTCAGATGGAAGGACAGGTGAACTGAGCATCAGCTTCCCTTTCTCTCTGCTTCCAGACAGCAGATGCAATGTGACTAGTCGCTTCACACTTCTTCTGCCGTGTCTCCCCACCATGATCGACCACACCCTTAAACTGCAGCCCAAACAAATCTTCCCTTCAGTTGCTTTTTGCCAGGTATCTTGTCACAGCTATGAGACGAGAAACTGATGCACTCAGTGTAGACAACTAAACCAAGCATCTGAATGAGTGGGTATCTTCCCCATAGAACACGCACCACACAGTATCTCGTGTTTGTCAGCCTTCAAGGTCAACCATCAACTTTGGGAGAGCCAAGTCACCCATACGAGTTTCACACACCAGGTCTCCTCCTCCCTAGGAAGCAGCTGCCACAGTTCTAGACAGAGCACCTAGGGCAACAATTCCCCACGCTTAGCTTCACATTGGAAGCATCTGGGAGGCTTTACCAAATCTTGACACTTAAGATTCTTTCTGTCGGGGCTGGAGAGATGGCTCAGCCCTTGAGAGCACTGACTGCTCTTCCTAGAGGTCCTGAGTTCATTTCCCAGCAACCACATAGTAGCTCACAGTCACCTGTAATGAGATCTGCTGCCATCTTCTGGCCTGCAGGGGCACATGCAGGCAGAACACTGTATACACAAATAAACAAATCTTTAAAAAGAAAAAAAGATTCTTTCTCTATTCATCCAAAGACTGAAAGGAACTTCTCTAGGGTGCAGCCTGGCCTTGGGGATTATTAAATTATCTCCAGGCGTCTCTAATATATAGCAGACGATTTTTAAAAATCCACATTTAGGGCATGTACTTTAAGTAGATAACTAACAACTAATGGTCTGCCATTGTCAATTACTATGTTTATTTGTTTCCATTTTCATATCTGTGTGGTGTGCACACATGTGTGCACATGTGCATTGTGTGATCATGCATATGGAGATCTAAGCTGACGTCAAGAGCCATTTCATCTCTCTTCTGCCTTATGAATTGAGCTAGAGTCTAGTCTGGCTGTCCAGTTTGCTCTAGAGATCCCTGTATTTGCCTTCTATGGATGGACGTACAGGAGGGCCCACTCTCACACCCCACATTTCAGGTCTCAGTTCTGGAGATCTGAACTCTACTCCTTGCACTGCAAGCACTTCAGCCAGGGAGCCACCTCCTTCACCCCAGCTACCATATTTAGGATGCTATTTTATCAGTCCCACAATCCATAGAGAGAGTGACAAATTCAGGCCTGCCCAGGCCTACCCAATCACAATTCCCCATATTTTTATCACTGGAAAGAACAGCAAACACCTTTTAACAACATCTACTATCTTAATTGGGTTTTTTATTGCTGTGGAAAAAAGTTCTGATCAGGAAAAATGTGGGGAGGAAAGGGTCTATTTTTTTGTTTTTGTTTGTTTGCTTGTTTTGTTTTTTGAGACAGGGTTTCTCTGTAGCTTTTGGGCCTGTCCTGGAACTAGTTCTTGTAGACCAGGCTGCCCTCGAACTCACAGAGATCCTCCTGCCTCTGCCTCCCGAGTGCTGGGTTTAAAGGCATATGCCGCCACTGCCCAGCTGGAAAGGGTTTATTTTGACTTGCAGATTACATTATCATTGAGAGAAGTCAAGGCAGGAACTCAAGGTAGGAACTGAAACAGAGACTTGGAGGAGTGCCACTTACTGGCTTATTCCCTCTGGCTTGCTCAGCCTGCTTTCTTATACACTCCAGGACCACCTGCTCAGGCATGGCGCCAGCTACATTGGACTGGACGCTCTCATATTACCAAGAAAATGCTTCATAGTCTTGTCTGAAATGTATGTAGGCATTTTCTCAGTTGAGGTTCCCTCTTCTCAGATGACCTTAGCTTATGTCAAATGACAAACAAAATACAAAATATATACCAGCATATCTACACATTCCCCTTTCTACTTACCTTTATATTCAATTTATATTCAAATATATATATATGTATATATATATACACACACACAAACATATATTAGATAATAACTTAATGCAACTAATTTCCTAACTTTAGTACTTGTTGATACTACAAATTTAAGATGCCCACACTGTAACAAAAAGGAAAAATGATAAGTAGTAAGAAAAAATATAGTTTTTACATTCAGAATGAACATATGCCCAAGAAGATTTTTCTTAGGTGGAAATTTTTTCCAAATATATTTTGAGATAACAGCCACCAACCGTCCTTTCTTTCTGAAGGGCATCTTGAAAAGTCACTTGGGTGTCTGTCCTTGTCTTGTTTTGATTTTGAGGCGAGTTCCCTTTGCTGTTCATCACTCTGTACTCCAGGTTATCTATGCCAGGAGTTTCCCAGAATCCTCCTGTCTTCAGCATTCATCTCATCATAGAAGAGCTGGGATTACAGATATGCACCCCACCAAGTCTGAATTTATGTGGCTTCTGGGGATCCAAACATAAAACCTCACACTTGTACAGGAAGTGCTTCCCCCACTGAGCCAAATCCCTGACCTCCAGCCATCTTTTCAGCTTAGAGTTTTATCACTTTTTTTCAGATTGTGTGACTTCTACATCTTCTGTGCTTATAGATTTTTCTTGGGAAACACATAGGATGAGAGAAGCAACAAGTTAAAGCGAAAATAAAGGAGAAAATAATACTTCTTCTCAAACAAAACCAATAAAAGAATGGAAACTCTTACCTCTTACATGTCTGAATGATTTAAAGAGCCAGGGGAAGGGCTATCTAGAGTAAATAACAAGGATCGACAGCCTGAGCAGCTTGACAAGAAGGATTTTATACTGCTCTTCAGAGGCGCTTTCTGTTCACAAGCTATTTCTCCCTTTCCTAGTAAAACTCTGGTTTGATTCGGATAGCCAGGATCCCAACAAAAAGATATTACAGCCCCAGCCCCTTTGCAGCTGAGTGGCTCAATTCAGTTCTGGTCAGTGGTGTAGAAGCATGGATGGGAGGTGGGCTGGGCTCAGGTTAGAGGCAGGTCCTTACTTTCTGTAGGTAGGAAGTCTGGCTGCCAACTTAGACCCAGGGTTAGCAATGAACCCATTGCGCCACCCCTGGGAGGAAGAAAGGGGGACCATGTTGTTATTCTTTAAAAAATATATGGGGGGTTCCCAGCGGCAGCGGGAAGCCACGCGGCGGAACCCCCAATGCAGCGGGCGCATGTGAGCAGACCCATGGAGCCATAAAAGCAGCTGCAAGCCCCGAAAAGACGGTTGTCTGTCCCCGGGGCGGGCTGGCGGAGTAGCCAGGAGAAAAGCCGCTACAGCTTCCCACCAGCGGGAGGGCACGAGCCGCGCTGGCGGTGGCGGCGGTAACAGACATATAAACACAGGAAATGGCCATAAACATTTATTAAGAAAGAGGGAAAGAGAGAGAGAGAGAGAGAGAGAGAGAGAAGAAAGAGAGGGTGAGAAGGAGGGAGAGAGAGGAGGAGAGAGGCAAAGCCCCGTGTGTACACCGGGAGAGAAAACGGTGGGAGAGAGAGCAACGGCGGGCGGAGGTCAGAGGTTAAAAAGGAGTGGGCGTGGCTAGGGCAGGGACTGAAAGAATAACAAAAGTGTTTTTCTTTTGGGGAATCACTTAAGTACTCTGGGGAGTGGGCTTGACCTGCTGGGATTTGAAGTCCAGACCAAGCCTGGGAGCTGGGATAGATGCGAAGGACTGGGGTCTAGGCTCCCAACCTAACTCCCATCACTGGAATACGATGCAAAAAGTTTTGACCTGACTCTCTGGGATCATTGTGGCCACCAAATTTACTCGGAATTTCCTTCTACTGGACTTCTTTTACACAAAAGAATAAACTTTCTTCATGTCTTATGGCACTGTTATATTTAAATTCTAGTTGAAACCTAACTGATTGGGGATTGGTGGATAGCTCAGTCCGTGAAGGTCTTAAGGACCTGAGTTTGAATCCCCAGGACTCACACAACAGCCAAGAATGGCTAGCATGCCTACAGTTCCTGCATGGGAAAGTAGAGGCAAGCACATGCCAGGGCTTGCTGCCCATCCAGCCTAGCTATAAAGTATGAGCTTGAAGTTCAGTGAGAGATTCTGCCTCAAGGGGGTAAGGTTGAGAGTGAGAGAGCAGGACATGTGACACCCTCCTCCAGCCGCTGCATGCATGAGCACTGGCATGTATGTGTACATCTGCAACACACACACACATATACATGTAGATTCTAAGGTTCTGCCCCAGCCTCAAGAGTTATTAACATGCAGTTTAGTAAGCTTCCCTACTGTGGAGGCTGAAAAATGCAGGCCCATTTCCACCTTGTCTGCTGGTCAGAGAGTTTGGAGATTGACAAGCATAGTTGCCAGCCCCAACTCAGGAGGTGATTGCTTGGTTCTCTTGAAATTAAGATAGCTCATTCTAGTAAGTCCAAGCCATCCTGACAGGTGGTCAGGGTATGCAAATGTACTTCTGCTCCTTCTTTTGTAACTATGAGGTCACCTGGGGAGGGGCAGTCTTCAGATACTGTGATCTAGAGCATCTTGGCTACCTAGACAACAGAATGCTAATGATTTGATGTCTCAGGATGATAAAGACTGTGTGAGTTATCCTTTGTATCGAGTTAATAAAGTCTTTTGTCCCCCCCCCCCATTTACATTGGGTTTAAAAGTGTGGAAAAATAAAGGATTTCAGTCACTCGACTGCTCTCCCAATACTTTCTATATTTTCTGTCTTATTATTTTTTATGCATCTTGATATTCTTTACTTATATTTCTTCAATTTCCACACCCCTACCCTGGTAAGAAGTATTTTTGTCGAGGCTGGTTCTCAACACCCTACTGCTCTGTAGGAGCAACTTCAGAAGTCTGAGAAGGATTCCTGTAAAAACAGACTGTAGCCAGCACTGGGAAAAAGGAGAAAACAACGTCAGTGATTTGAATGACTTACTAAATAGTGTTCCTATTACCCAGATTCCTAAAAAAGAAAAAAAAATGACACAGAAATACGACCTAATTTTGAAATCAAATAGCTAAGGTCATTTCCAAATGTTTTGTAGTTTGAGTGCAAAATAGAAACCAACTGCAGTGGGTTGGATAAGAAAGCCCCCCCCCACACACCAGGCTCACACATTTGACTGTTTAGTCACCAGGGAGTAGCACTATTTGAGAAGGATTAGGAAGTGTGGGCTCTTGGAGGACATGTGTCACTGGGGGTAGGCTTTGAGGTTTCAAAATCCCATGCCAGGTCCAGAGTCTCATCTTCCTCTGACTGTAGATCTGGCTGTAGAATTCTCAGCTATTTCTCCAGCATGTTTACATGTCTGCATGCTCTGCACCATATGATGATAATTAACTGAACCTCTCAAACTGTTAGGTAAGCCCCCAATGAAATGCTTTCTTTCATAAGGGTTTCTGTGGTCATGGTGTCTCTTCACAGCAATGGAACACTGACTAATATATTGATATATTTAATTTTTGTATTTTTGTTTTTTATTTTATCTGTATATGCATTTTGCCTGCAAGTACATCTTTCTCCTACTTGTGTTCCTGGTGCCTGTGAATGTAAGAAGGTGTTGGAGCCTCTGGCACTGGTGTCACAGATGACTGTGAGCTGCCTTGTGGGTTCTGGGAATTGAACCTGGGTCATCTGGGAGAGCAGCTAATGCTCTTAACCCCTGGACTATTTCCCCAGTTCAACTTTGGTATTTCTTAAATACAATTCAAAATGAAGGAGGTTATTCCCACATGGTGAAAAAACTGCTAAACTCCAGAAACAAGAACCACCTTGGGCCATTCATTACGATAAGACTTTTATTCTTCTTTTCCAGTTAGGCAATCTGCATATCTCCTTGGGAACCAGCAATTCTCTAACACGTTCACTCACACCCCATTGCTCAGCTGAAAATGCATTCATTTGCATCACTTAAAAGTGGACATTATTTTGTCAATGTATATTTATTGTCTGAAGGAGTTCTCTGCTCCACAAACAGATTGCCAGTAACTTCATTTGATTATTTAAATGAATGGTTGTTTTTAATCAATTAAGTTGAGTAATTATCAAATAACTTTTACAACTGTTTATTAGATAGAACTGATGTACAATAAAACACCCACGTCTTAATTCCGTATCAATATGATGATCATCTCTCTTACCACCCACCCTGATAAGGGACATTTCCATCACCCCAGAAAGTTTCAAGGGGATGCTTTCTTGGGTATCCACACCCTGACCTATGATACAAAGGCAACCACTTCTACTATGGGGTTCTTATTCTTCTATGGCTGGAAAATGGAGCTGAAACTCTTGTTTGCTGTTAGTGCTAGAAACCATAGGCATCTCTGCTGCCTGCATGTGCTGAGTGAGTTCTAGTCCTGTCTGATGTGGGACAATGAAAGAAGACTCTTTCTTGAGTCTTGAACCCTTGGCAATTTGAGGGTGATTATAATTAGCCCGAACATAGACTCAAACAGGCAGGACCCTGGAGTCGGGAGAGGCAGAGGCCATAGCGGATGCTGCTTTACTACTTTACTGGCTCGTTTCCCCTGGCTTGCTCAGCCTGCGTTCTTTTTTTTTTTTTTTTTTGGTTTTTCGAGACAGGGTTTCTCTGTGGCTTTGGAGCCTGTCCTGGAACTAGCTCTGTAGACCAGGCTGGTCTCGAACTCACAGAGATCTGCCTGCCTCTGCCTCCCGAGTGCTGGGATTAAAGGCGTACGCCACCATTGCCCCGCCTGCTTTCTTATAGAAAGCAGAACCACCTGCCCAGAGATAGGCTCTCCCCCACTGATCACTAATTGAGAAAATGCCTTACAATTGGTTCTCATGGAGACGTTTCTTCAACTGAGGCTCCTTCCTCTCAGGTGACTCCAGCCTGTGTCAAATTGACACACAAAACCAGCCAGTACAGCCCCCCCCCATCAGTTCGTTTTTAATGTCTGTCCCCCAGTGAGAGGTGAGGGGGGAGGCTGTGAGGTAAGTCTAGCTGGCAGAAGTAGATCAATAGGGCTAGACCTTGGAAGATTACAGCCTTATCATGATTTGAACATCAGTTTCAGCTTCTCGGTCCACCACAATGACAACAGCCTCTGACAAGTTCTTGTCCCCATGCTCTGAGCTGCTCCTTCATTAACTACTCCGACATAATGGACCGAGACCATGAGCCAAGGTAAATCTTCCCCTCCCCTAAGGATCCTGACAGGCATTATTGTCACAGTGATGCAAAGAGAGCCACTGCACCTTCCAAAGGACACTGAGAAATGTACGCGGAGGTCTCCGTACTCTGCAAACGTGGGTGCCAGCATGAAGCACAGGTTAATCATAGGCCTAAGCTGTACAACAGCAAGACGGGCAGCCACCAAGGTGGTTAGCTTAACCTGGTTAGCTTAACCAACACATCCATGTCTTTGACTAACTCTAACTACTGTCCATGTTCATTGATAGCTGAAGTCAGAGCTCTGTTTGGGGCTGTGGCTTTACATATTTGGGGGCCAGCTCTTTGATGAGGGTCACGTAGTCATTTTTTTCTGCACAGGCCTTGCACTCCTCCCCCCAGCTGTGCAGGATCTGCTTCAGTTCTGCAACTCTCATCTTCCATAGGTCCACCGATGCCAAGTCCAGTTTCTTCTCTAAATGTAAGAAAGGACGCACGATTGAACAACAAAACAAAAATCTCATGAAGCTCTTAGAAGGGCATATGGTGCTCACTTCATTCTCCTTCATTCACATTCAGGCTGATGTGGGAGTGTCATATATCAATCTGTTGATTTCATTGGTTAAGTAATAAACAAACTACTTGGGCTCATAGCTTAGAACATAGGTGGGTGGAGTAAATAGAACAGAATGCTGGGAGGAAGAGGAAGTGAGGTAAGACGCCTCAGACAGAGACGGAAAGCTCTGCTCTCTGGAGAAGAGACACCATGCTCCCCTCGCCAGGCCAGATGTACGCCATGAAGCTCCGACCCAGGATAGACATAGGCTAGAATCTTCCCGGTAAGCGCACCTAGGGGCGCTACACAGATGATTAGAAATGGGCTAAATTAATATGTGAGAATTAGCCTAGAAGAGGCTAGATAGAAATGGGCCAAGCAGTGTTTAAAAGAATACAGTTTCCGTGTAATTATTTCGGGTAAAGCTAGCCGTGGGGGCGGCCGGGTGCCAGGGATGCAGCCCACCGCTCCTATTACAACAAGAGGCAATTTCCTTTTCTGTGGGAATCAAGGTAGACCCAATGAACATGCAAATCACCAGTCAATCCTCTTGGGTTCTACTGCTCCCAATCATAGACCAATGATATTCAGGAACGGAAATACTGAATCTATGTTGAGCATATACAGAGATTTTTCTTGTCATAATCCCCTAAACATGACAGTATAACAACTATTTGCTGGCTGGCAAGATAGCTTAGTGGGTGAAGGCACTTGCTACCAAGCCCAAAGACCTAAGTTCAATCCCCAGGGATCCACACAGTGGAAAGAGGGAACTGACTCCACAGATTGACCTTCACATGTATGTTATTTCACATGTGCATTTATCTCTCTAGATAGATAGATAGAGAGATCGATAGATAGACAGACAGACAGGATTGCAAACACACACAAACACACAAAATATGAAAAGGAAAACTACTTACATAACATTTGCATTGTACGATGTGGCAGAATTCCGTGCAAATGCTATGCCATTTTATATTAAGAACTTGAACTCCTGAGGTTGTCCCTTCTATGAACATGTTTTGTATAGACTCAGGGCTTCCTGCCTCTACCCTACTTCTTTAAAGTCAATTAGAAGGGATGCTTACCCATAATACCTGCCCTGGAAGTCGGGGCCTATGCTTGGCAAACTAAGAACGAGGTTATCTTTGGTATCTTTCAACCTTAAACCTGTTTCATGTTTGCTGTGTAGCTATGGGACATGTGTACAATTCACAGCTGTGGTGGGAAATGAGACTAAATGAGATCTGGATGCTAATTAGTTAGATCACTTACAATAATACAGTGTGTGTGTGTGTGTGTGTGTGTGTGTGTGTGTGTGTGACAGAAAACAACAACTTATGCAAAAAGAAAGCGTATCTCTCAGTGGGATTTCAGGTGTTAAGGATATCTGAGGGAAAAAATTTTAAAGTTTTTGATGGAGGAAGTTCATTGGTTAAATAAAAAGAAACTCCTTGGCCCTCATTGGTTAGAAGATAGGTGGGAGGAGTAAACAGAACAGAATGCTGGGAGGAAGAGGAAGTGAGCTCAGACTCCACAGCTCTCCTCTCGGGAGCAGACGCCTCAGAGAGATGCCATGCTCCCAGCTCCCAGGCAGATGCATGCGATGAAGCTCCAACCCAGGATGGACATAGGCTAGAATCTTCCCGGTAAGCGCACCTAGGGGCGCTACACAGATGATTAGAAATGGGCTAAATTAATATGTGAGAATTAGCCTAGAAGAGGCTAGATAGAAATGGGCCAAGCAGTGATTAAATGAATACAGTTTGTGTGTTGTTATTTCAGGCATAAGCTAGCCGAGCAGGCGGCTGGGGTGTTGGGGACGCAGCCTGGCCGCTCATGTTACTTCAAGTTTTAATCACACTGACTCCCTCTATGTAACAGGCTGGCCCAGATACAATCTTTCAGTATAAGAATAGATTTAACCATGTGAAATTTATAAGGCCAAGGATAGAGTTTTAAATAGGACAGCACCTTCCTTCCCAGGCTGTGTATTTTAGGCACCTCTGGTGAGCTATGTCATCATGCAAAACCTGATTGGATGGGAGTAGCCCAGTTCCTAAAAGTGAAAGCTGACTGAAGGATGAACACGCCTAGGATAAAAATGTCGTCCCATTGCAACTTCAAGGCCCTACTGCCACTGAACAGAGGACTCATGTCTTCCTGGTCCACTGAGCAGGGCTCCGCTATTCATCTTCAGAAATATTCCATACACACATGACTGACATCACCTTAGTAAACTAGGAACTTGAACTTTGGGCTGGCAGTTCCAACATAATGCCGATTATCCTTTAGTATCCAGTATTTGTTATAAGGTTATTATTAGTTCATTTATTTCCTTTTTTTAATAGGAGCTCAGCTGACACAAAAACACCATTCACCAGCTCATCAACCTGCCTGTGAGTGGAGAATCCCTTCCCTCTAACGCTGGCTTTGACATAGCATGGCCCAGTGTTTCAAAGCTTGACGACACATGGAACGTATTGGGAAAGACGGTTGCGTCTCTTCGTACCGTACTTCAGCTCACAAATCTGGCTGTCCATCTTCTTCAGCCTCTCACAGATCTTCACTACGGGCACGTGCACACTCATGGGACGTGTGACTTCACCGAGGATCTTGGTGGCTGCGTCTTTGGTGGCTCCTAGATAATAGCACTGAAAAGAGAATGAGAGGCCATCCAGGGCTGATGAGATTTGGACGGTAAAGGTGCCTGCTGCCAAGACTGACAACCTTAGTTTGATCCCTGAAACCCTCCTGGTAAAGAGAGAGAACTGCCCCCTTCAAGTTATCCTCTGACCTCTGTATGCATGCCACACACATGCGTACAAAATAAATAAATGAAATGTGACTTGAAAGACTTAGTGTTCCTGGCGATGAATAAAAGCAAGAAAAACAGTATAAAGAAGGAAGAACGAGGTGGGGCCGTGATGGCTCACACCTTTTGTTTCAGCACTCAGGAGGAAGAGGCAAGTAGATCTCTGTGAGTTCGAGGCCAGCCTGGTCTACAAAGTGAGTTCCAGAACAGCTAGGGTTTTACTCTGTCTTGAAAAACAACAACAACAAAATAAAAAATAAAAAAAAGAAAGAAAAGAAGAAAAAGGGGGTGGAGAGAATGAGGGATTAGACTTGTTTTCATAGTCCAGCTACTAAATTTTAACCCTGGCTAACTGAGGCACCCAAAGACAGTGACTCCAGCCTTGTCATCAGGCTAATTAGATTCACCTGATAATTTCTGTGATGGCAAGAGACTGGGGTTTGCTCTGCCAAATGCTGCTCTCACCCCTCCAAAGAGATTAACTTATTACTTCTCACAGTGATCCTGAGAAGTGAGTGCTATTGTTATTCCCATGTTGTATCAAAGACAGCAAAGATCACCCAGCCCAAAAGTAGAAAAGACAGAATTAGCTAGTCCAGCATTTTAGGTGTCCCATACATCATCACGTCTTTAACTTTCATTGCACTGCCTTTCCAGTTACCTGACTTAAAATTTTACATAGAAGAATATAAATTTAGGCAGTGGTGATGCATACTTTAACCCGAGCATGCGGGAGGCAAAGGCAGAAGCAGGTGAATCTCTGAGCTCAAGGCGAACCTGGTCTACAGAGCAAATTCCAGGACAGCCAGGGTTACATAGAGAAACCATGTCTCAAAAAACAGGCATATGTATGTATGTATGTATGTATGTATGTATAACTGGAGGCATGGCTCAATATTTAAGAGTTCATACTGCTCTTCCTTAAGACCTAAGTTGGGCTCCCAACATCTACCCACATCCGGCAGCTCACAATATCCTGTATCTTTGGCGGAAGGGGATCCAGCACCCTCTTTTGGCCTCTGCAGGCACCTGCATTCACACGTGCACAAAACCCTACACAGAATCACACACATATGCATAATTAAAAATAAAAAATCTTTGCTTGTGTTTATACATATGTAAAGGCTGGTGGCACAAATAAGTGACAAGAGTTTGGCAATGTGTCAGTCAGTGGTACACATTAACATGGCTACTTTAGGCAAAAAAGAACTGGTCTGGTAGCTGAGGTATAGCTCAATGGTAAAACATACAAGATGGGAAAAAATGATTTCATCTAAAATTGCCTTTATTTTTACAGAAATATTGAAATAATGCATACATTAAATTCGGGAAATACAATCTAAAAAAGAAAATATAAAAGCCTTATTCATTACATGTGAATAATACTGAGATGATTTATGGGTTTGACTATGTGTCTTGGTAACAAATGCAAAAGCCTTATAATACTAAATTCTCATCAGAAACTATTTTACAATTTGGTTTAAGAAAATGTAAAATTGCTTGCCTGTGATTTACTTAGAAAGGAAAACTGGATTGCTCTCAAGAATCCATTATGAATGCAAAAAAAAAGAAATAAAAGGAAAAGGACATGACTGTTCCCAGGTGTTTGGAGGAGAAAGAAGGTTTACTATAGGTAAAAGAGAGAGCATAGTCAGAGACAGAGACATCTGGGAGAGTGCAGAGTGGACATGACCCTGAGCCATGTGAGGAGAGGGGGGAGGGCACGAGAGAGGGGAGAGAGAAAGAGAGAACAGCTAGGAGGCCCCAAAGAGAATGGGTAAGCAAAATGGCAGGAATATATAGGGAAGAGCCTCTGGGGTAGGGCAGCCCAACCCCTGGGCTGGGAAAGTTTAGGCTAGAGGGTGGAGTATGCCAGCCAGGAGGACCCTGTAATGGCTAGGGACTAAGGGATGCTGGGAGTACCTGGTGGTCAAGTCCACTTTGATTTGTTAAATAGGTACCTCAGCTATTTGTCCCAGGGCTTGAGACCTAACACACAGGACCGTGTTTCCCATAAGCTTGTTTTCTGCTTGCCGTCTACAATGAGTATGTTTGAAGCTGGCCCAGAAGTAGGAAGACACCAACTCCAAGTGGAAAAGGAAACTATTGGTAATTTGGCTTTTATTTATTTACTTATTTGTTTGTTTGTTTTTGAAGCACACCGGAAAAGTGAAATTTACCATACCAGGCGGTTTTCTTTTCCTTTGGCATCCAAGCAAAAGGTGATCAACTCTTTCTCTATGGTGTCCACAGAAAAGTCTATTCCTCTGGTTAGCAAGGAGTTGTAGAATCGGTTTAAGAATTCTTTACATACTAGAAGGAAGAGAGACTTAGGTCTGTTACACAGTTCTACCTCTACCACATCTATGACTGTGACCCACCCACCAAGTGAGAAAAATACAGTTATGATCCAGGACTGGAGAGGTGGCTGAGCAATTGAGAGCGCTTGCGGCTCTTACAGAGGACCCAGGTTCAGGACCTGGCACCTACAGTAAAACCATGTGTAACTTCAGTTCTAAGGATCTGATGCCCTCTTTTGGCCTCCATGGGCGCCAGGCACACATCTGGTACTAATGCATACATTTAGGCAAACACTAATAAGCATAAAATAAGATAAACTGTAAAATATATAGGTATGGCTCAGTGTGTTGTGACCATGGATTCAAACCCTAAACATTATTTGGGGGTCTGTTACTAAAGCCATGAATGCAGTAGACAGAATCCACTACAAACACTAAAAGATGAGAGAGATAAGACACTAAAAGATAACTTTTGTATAGGATGTGGTCTTGAGATAACTTTGCTTCAGGCATAGAGAAAATTTTGAATAACTATACTATAATACCTCAAATGAAGCTACTTAGCATGCATATGTATTTATGTCCCACCACCATGAATCTGGGATTGGTGCAATCCTAAACTGATGTTTGAAAACCATACTTTCAGTAGAGCAAGAGTTTGTAGCACGAATAATAAAAACCCAGACAAGCCGGGCAGTGGTGGCGCACGCCTTTATTCCTAGCCCTCCGGAGGTAGAGGAAGGCGGATCTCTGTGAGTTCCAGGCCAGCCTGGTCTACAAGAGCTAGTTCCAGGACAAGCTCCAAAGCTACAGAGAAACCCTGCCTTGAAAAACCAAACCAAAACAAAACAAAAAATTCAGAGACAGATATTGGGGTTCAACTTGAAGATCAGAAAAGCAAAGCAGTCAGCCACTGGCTTTTACCTCTATCTCAGACTGAAATGGCGATCCTGCCTCCAGGAATCTCAGAATGAGAGACTGAGTCCGAGACCTATCTACTCCCATATTATATTTCTCTCTGGTGCTAGGATTAAAGGCATGCACCACGACCACCTAGCTTCCATGGCTAACTAATGTGACTGGATTATTGGTGAATACTACCATATTATGCCATCCTGAGGGTCAAACCCAGAATTTCATGCATGCTAGGCAAGTGTTCTACCAACTGAGCAATATCCACAGTCCATCGCTTAGATCTTGTAATACACTATTTCTTTTTTTTTTCCCCACTGGTATCTAATCTGCTGATCATTGGTCTCATCAATTTTTTAAAGATTTATTTATTTATTATGTATATAGTATTCTGTCTGCATGTATGCCTGTAGGCCAGAAGAGGGTACTAGGTCTCATGACAAGAGGGTTGTGAACTACCATATGGTTGCTGGGAATTGAACTCAGGACCTCTAAAAGAACAGCTAGTGCTCTTAACCTCTGAGCCATCTCTCCAGCCCTGGTCTCATCAATTTTATTTGCAGAAGTTTAATTGACTCTTTTCCAAAAGCGTCCTGTTCTATATTATAAAATAAACATATAAATCAATTTAGTAATTTATAATAACCAAACCTGAAATCTTTTCAAGCAGACTGCTTCTGTCTCTGATCTCAACTGGCCATAACCTATGATACCTTCCTTCCCCATCCTGAATGAGAATGTGATTGGGAAGTCACTCACAGTACCCAGTCAGCTTCACAATCATCAGGCTAAACCCCACTTTCTACAGTGTACCATACTGCAAAACTGCGATGCCTGGCAGATTAGGTGTACTGAATGCAGCTTGGCTTCTATCTTCAATATATGATGGGGATGTAACTTCATTGTAAGTTAGCTTATATCATCAATATATGATGGGGATGTAACTTCATTGTACGTTAGCTTATATCTTCAATATATGATGGGGATGTAACTTCATTGTAAGTTAGCTTATATCTTCAATATATGATGGGAATGTAACTTCATCATAAGTTAGTTTATATCTTCAATATATGATGGGAATGTAACTTCATTGTAAGTTAGCTTATATCTTCAATATATGATGGGGATGTAACTTCATTGTAAGTTAAAAACTTACACGAACACACACGTACATACACGCAAACACACACGTACATACGCGCATATACACACGCATAAACACATTTTGTATTGATTCTGTTGCTCTGAAGAATTCTGACTAACGCGTAATTCAAGTAGATACAGCAGGGAAGCCTTTTGGTACAGTGATGAATCTCTTAATGATGGAGATGTGCGACTAGGTGACTTTATTGTGGGAACATCAAAGAGAGTACTTAAGAAATCTATATGCTATAGACTGCTACACATCTAGTTCACAGTGTACAGCTCATTGTTCCCAGGCCACATGATTGGCAGGTAAGGCCAGTCTTTTAGCATTAAAACACTACACTGTCATCTATAAAGTTTATGCTTAAGAACCATGCAGTTGAATTACAAGAAAAAAATACACACACAAAATCTTACAATGTTTTGTTGAATTTTATACAGTTCAACAATTTTTTTTTAAAGATCTATCCTCTATTTGGGGAACATCATCCTCTTTTTTTTATATTTATTTATTTATTATGGATTCAATATTCTGTCATTGTGTATGCCTGCAGGCCAGAAGAGGGCACCAGACCTCATTACAGATGAGTTGTGAGCCACCATGTGGTTGCCAGGAATTGAACTCAGGACCTTTGGAAGAGCAGGCAATGCTCTTAACCACTGAGCCATCTCTCCAGCTCCCAGTTCAACAATTTTATGTTGAACTATATTCATAGCTATCCTGGACCCTGTGCAGCCAGCAGCCACAAGAGGATCAAGCCTGTGTATAGAACATGCTATCATACTTAGTGCTGTAAGCAAGTTTCACTCCATTTTAGATACATAAACATAAAAAAGGTACAGTGAAAATGGAATATTAATTATCAGAGCTGGAACAATGGCTCAGTGGTTAAGAGAATACTTGTTGCTCCTCCAGAGGACCCAAGTTCATTCCCAGCACCCACGTCAGGTAGCTCACATCAGCCTGAAACTCTAGTTTCAGGAGATCACACACCCTCTTCTCGCCTCTGGAAGCTTATGAACACATGTATCATATGTATCAGAGACACATATATAAAGAAAAACAAACCTCCAGAAAAGACAGCCTTAAAATAAAATGGTATGCCTACATGTGACTCTTACTATGAATGGAGCCTGTAGAGCTAGAAGCTGTGCTGGGGGAGCCAGAAAGGGGAGACTCACTATGAAGGTCAAGAGTATATTAGTTCACACTGAGGTCGACACTGTAGGCACTGAACATGTATTAGTTCACACTGAAGTTGACACTGAAGGCACTGAACATGTATTAGTTCACACTGAGGTCGACACAAATAGTCACTTAAACATGTATTAGTTCACACCGAGGTAAACACGACAGTCACTGAACACTTAGGCTACATGAAAATTTTGGAAAAAAATAGTTTTCTTTCTTTCATGATAGATGAACCAGAGCTTACAATGTTTTCCACCATATAAACCGTCTTTAATTAAAAAAAAACTATTTGACTGTTTTGTTACGACACTTAGCTTGAAATACAAACATTGCACTATATCTTCTTTCTTTAAGTTCTTAATTTATTTCTTACTTTTTAAACTTGTCTACTAAAAACTAAGAAACAAAAATATGCATTAGCCTAAGCCCAGAATCAACACAAACAAATGATTAAAAACAGGTGATTCAACATCATTGAGTGATAGAACATTTTCATAATTTCATAGAACCACCTTAACATACATGACCCATTGTTGGCTAAAATGTTGAAGTGCAGAACATCACTATAAATCTGAGAACTGGGATATGATCTAGGATGGTACATAAATGTGTAATCCATCGTATTCAAGCAATATTCAGAAGATGAGATCACAGGGAAAAGGGAGATGGAGAAAGTATAGGCCTGGGTATCATCTTCATGAAACACCAACATTTTGAAGTTGAGAATATAAGACAGAATCAGAAGAGCACTCTTTGGAACATCCAGGAAGGCAGAACAAGAGAAAGGAGCAGTGGTCTGCCTAGAGGCAAATGATAAAAACACATCTAAATGATTAACAACGTTATGAGTCACTGACAGAGTGAAAAATGTCTCCTGACATATCAACCTAATTATCAAGCATGTTAAGTCTGCGAAGAAGAGGACAGCTGCTGCCGTGATCTTGCTGTGAGTGAGCAGGAATTCATCAAAGTCTCTAAGCAACGTCTCATCTTGTCTTCCTACAAGAGAGATCCAGTCTTGCAAAGTCTCCTATCTTTGCCCCAGCCTATCCTCATAGGATTTCTCAACCTCAGCTGTCATTCTGACCAGCATCGTTTATCCAATGAGAGAAAGACAGACATTTGGCTCACCAAAACATGCACGAAATCACCGCACATTTCTATCCTTTTGTTCAATAATCTGACTATTGTGTGGCATAATGGATCCTGAAAACCATGGCATGAGTGACATCATCTAGAGACACCTAGAAAAGTACACAGTTGCATGGCAGAGAATGAAATTTTTGAATCTTCTGAGGAACATACTAGATATGTGGGAAAAGCAAGTAGGAGCCACTACCTGGAGGTGATGTGGGAGTGTCATATATCAATCTGTTGATTTCATTGGTTAAGCAATAAAGAAACTGCTTGGTCCTCATAGGTTAAAACATAGGTGAGAGGAGTAAACAGAACAGAATGCTGGGAGAAAGAAGCTGAGTCAGGAGTCTCCATGATTCTCCCACTCCAGACAGACACAGGTTAAGATCATTCCTGGTAAGCCAGCTCTGGGCTACACAGATTAATAGAAATGGATTAGATCAATATGTAAGAGCTAGCCAAAAAGAGGCTGGAACAGGCTGGGCCAGGCAGTGTTTAAAATAATACAGTTTCCGTGTAGTTATTTCGGGTAAAGCTAGCCATGGGGGCGGCCGGGTGCTGGGGACACAGCCCCGCCGCTCCTATTTCAACATGGAAGAAACTGGGAAACCACTGAAAGACTTTTTTAAACCAAGGAGCAATGTGACCCGAACAATGTGTGGGTCCGAGAGCGAGTCTGGGGCCTCTGAGGAAGTAAGCAGGTCCTCTGTGGGTTCGGGCACACCCGAGCCTGGGACCTCCGAGTTAGTAGACAGCTTGATTTTGCAGGAAAATGGATGGAGCTAGAAAACATTATTTTGAGTTAGGTAACCCAGACACAGAAAGACAATTATCACATGTACTCAGTCATAGGTGGGTTTTTTAAAAAAAGATTTATTCATTTATTATGTACAGAGTGTTCAGCCTCCATGCCTGCAGGCCAGAAGAGGGCACCAGATTTCATTATAGATGGTTGTGAGCCACCATGTGGTTGCTGGGACTTGAACTCAGGACCTCCTGAAGAGCAGTCCATGCTCTTAGCCTCTGAGCCATCGCTCCAGCCCTCATAGGTGGTTTTTAAACATAAAGCAAAGAAAGCCAGCCTACAAACGACAATCCCAGAGAACTTAAACAACAATGTGGACACTAAGAGAGACTTACATAGATCTAATCTACATGGAAAGTAGAAAGTAGAAAAAGACAAGATCTCCTGAGTAAATTGGGACCATGGGGACCTTGGGGGAGGACTGAAGGGGGGAGGGGAGAGGCATTGAGGGGAGTAGAGAAAAATGTAGAGCTCAATAAATATCAATAAAAATATATTTTTTAAAAAAGGAAAACAAAGAAACCTTGTCTCGAAAAACCAAAAAAAAAAAAAAAGGAAAACAGTGGAAGTCTGTAGAAAGGCAGAGAACCCAGCGTAAGGTAGAGTTGACAGACAAGCCATTGTTTGACAGAAAGAAGAAAAAAAGAAATATAGAACAAGCCAGCCAATTCTGTTGACCTGCTGATAGAAAGCTGAACTTCAGTTAAGATTATTTATAGTAAGACTACACACTCAACCACTCATTCAGTGTGAAGCTTGTGAGTCTACATTTCCTGTTTAGTGCATCCACTCTCAAGATCAGAAGATACACATTTGAATTATTTTAATATTTAATAAAAGAAGAATGTCGTCCCAAAGGAAGGGACTATCGAAACTTTCATTTGGCTACTGTTAACAGTTCTTTAAAAAGGATGCTGTTTTTGTAAAACCTAAGCAGTACAACACCCTCAAAGTCAGGGGGTTGGTGGAATAGACAAAGGTGTTCTGATCGCCAAGTCCATAGAAGGAAAAGGTTGTCTATTTTATCTTTCTCTTCTCAAGGAATTATTGTGCTCCTTTGTAAAGCAACTTCTGTCTAGAAAGTTCTCACCAGACTTAACTGTGTCTTTGATTTCAACAACCCTGGCAATATTGTCATGTTTTATTTTCCTTCTGAAAGGGACAAATTAATTCGAACCTCAAAACATGTCTTAGGCACAGGGAGACAAGTCTCCTTGGTTAGGAGCAACAGAATTGAGTTAGAAGCAAGATCATTTGCACAAAACTCAACAGGAATCCTAAATCACTCCTTTTCCTGCGCCAACTTAATGACAGCAAAAGCAGCACGTGTTCTCAAGTGTCACCGAGTCAAGCTTTTGCTCAGGCTGCGAAAGGCGGGGTGGGGAGGTAAATTATTGACTGAGCTGCATTTCTCGGGTGAGATGTTATTTACAGCCTGGCCAGGGAGAAGCTGCTGGGCTGAGCGTGGTGTCGCCGCCATGCAAGCAGGTCACACACCGCTCACCTTCACAATCAGGCTCCGGCCGCACACCGGCCTCCAGGCCCTGCACCAGCACCAGGTTCGAGATCCAAAGCCCGGCGCAAAAGGTCACTAGGGCAGCCGGGCTGGTGCACCGCGTGCACCACATGCTGAGCCTAGGACCGGGCTCTGCCTTTGCCTCGGCACTACTGTCGCAAGCTCTGGAAGCGGGGAGGTGGCAGGAAACAAGTGACGTAATTACGCCAAGAGTTCCCATTGGCTCTCGTGAACCGGGCTCGGGCGAAGAAGCTAATGAGCCTCTTCCGGTCCTTTCCGGTTTGCGCATGCGCATTACGGCATGCACGGAGGGCTCCAAGGGAGCGCGGAGTGATGCGCTAAAATTATTGGCTAACCGCTGTGAAGGAAGGCGGGATCCTTATGCTGATTGGCTGCGGCTCGGGAGGCCGGCGCAGCAGGCCGGATGCAGTAGGCGGGCGGGAACGTGAACTCTCCGCAGTGCCTGCTGGGCTTGCTCCGAGGAGGCTAGTGGTGCCTGCTGAAGGAAGGGTCCCTCGTTGAGCTGCTGTGGTCTCCGCCGCCTCATGGCGGCGATCGGCGTGCACTTGGGCTGCACATCGGCCTGTGTGGCTGTCTACAAGGTAAGATTGGAAAGCTGGCTCTGGGGTTTGTGATGTCTACCCTGTTCCCGACCCAGGAACCTTACGTGCGAGCGAGTGGCGATATTGCGGGTTCTCTGCTCGTCCTCCACAGCCAAGCCCGCTGCGTGGAGGGTGGATGCGGAAGGGATATCGGGCACTCCGGGATTCCCTCCTGGGACGTTGGGGCTGATGTCTCCTTTGAGGCTTTCCAGGAACAAGAAGGCCATGGGATACCCAGAGGAGTCTCTGGAACCTCAAACCTGCAGTGTTCACTTAGGAGGCCGTGGTCATAGGATGACCAGAGGGTTCAGAAGACGTCAGAAGGGGGGGGGGGGGGTCATCATTCTTGTAAAGATACCTAGAACAATCCTGAATGTCAGAATCCCCTGGATGCCAGAGAGATCTTAGTGACCGTGACAGCTGACCCAGGTCACGGTGGCATCACGGGCTCAGGATTCCCGGAGTAGGGAGGTCTTTGGAATTTCAGGACAACCAGAAGCGCAGTGGAACTGCAGCCTAGAGACGGGTAGCTGATAAAGAATTGACACTGCAGTACACACTTGGTGATTCTGGAACTGAGAACTTGACAAGGAGCTGTGACATTTTTCTCCTCAATATCGAGGCAGAAGGAACAACGACAAGGAATTTACCCACTCCGGGTTTAAGTGTTACGTGATTTATAAGGAAAGTCCCAAGGGATTAGCTACTGCATTTGTAGGAAAGTAGGGAGGAATTAGCTCCAGCATTTGTAGGAAAGTAGGGAGGAAAGGTGTATTTGTGGGAGAGTCTTAGTAGCAATGTTTGCTAGTTATTGTGTATAGAATGTTTGATTCGGTTTATTGTACAGAGCTAACGGGGGAGGGGGAATGCATGGAGTATAAGCTGTGAAACTAATAGTGGCAGTTAAAAGATGGATAAACCGTTTTTTCTTTGCAAATAGACTGCAAAGTAACACTGGCATAAATGCCAAGGTAAAGCAGGATGATACAGAGAGAGACACTGCAGGATGTAATAAGGCTTTGCAAGCTGCAGGCTGGACCAGTCTCTGAGGACTGAACCCCAGAGTAACCTTGCAGAAGCTCTTATATTGATTGTTACACCAAAGACCTTTTAGCAAGTCAATTTCCAAATGCCAGAACCTCTTACTGATTTCGGAGTTGTCTGAGGAACCTAAGCAATTCTCAGCCATTGCCAGAATTCCTGGTTTGCCAGGAAGGTCTTGTGACTTGGGGTCGTGCAAAGGCTCTGAAATCCCAAAGGAAGAATAACCACTTGAATCTCAGGTCACCTTCACTGATTGTTCACAAACGGTTACTTCAAGGCCTAAATGGCCATCACTGACTAAAGACTCTTCTAAAAGTCTACACCCTGCAGGTATATGTTCGGTGAGCTTGTGTATTCCAGTGCGAAAGAAGTAACCCTTGTCTGTGTCTTTTTAGGATGGCCGGGCTGATGTGGTTGCGAACGATGCAGGGGATAGAGTCACGCCTGCCATCGTTGCCTACTCGGAAAATGAACAGGTCTCTCTCTCACCCCCGTCTTTGTACTTGAAAATAATGAAGGCTCGCGTGCATTGTCGTTCATGCGCTGCTCTCTTTCAGGTTGTTGGGCTGGCAGCAAAGCAAAGTAGAGTGAGAAATATCTCGAGCACAGTAGTGAAAGTGAAGCTGCTCCTGGGCAGAAGGTATGGTGGTGGAACGTCCTTTTCAAGATGTCTAGGCAAAATGCAAACCTAGAGATACTCCAGCTTATTTGATGATAGTCGTTTGGGGGGGGTTCCCCAGTGCGTTTGCTCAGAAATTGGATTCTTGTTGACAGGTCTGATGGTATTAATGAATGCTGGCGTTCCTTTACTCTTGGCCATTTGTGTCAGTCACAGCCGGTACTTTGGGCAGTTTGCATTTTTACATGTTTTTTTTTTTAACTGAGTGAACTTGAATAATTTTGTGGGAATGTGAAGATTTCTCTGCATGGTGATTGAGTTTTGTGAAATCTCTTCAAATTGGTCATAATTTAGGTAGCTGCTATCGATTTTCCTCCTAGGGGGCCCTTCTGCCTCGTTCTGGGAACTGCTTTTCCAATTGACTCACATCTGTAATCATTGGGGAAACAGCTTAATTAACGTCTTAAGCAGGTCAACCATCTGTTGTGACTTTAATTAGAAAATTGTAGAAGCTTCCTTCCCCAGACTTCCGTCTCCTCAAATTATAGATTATCATAATACTTAGGGCCTTGTCATTTTCTCTGGTGTGGTAGTACTGGGTGCTATTTTAAGTGCTTTCACATCTATGATTCTATTGAATCCTCTCAGCATCCCCATAAAAGTTGGTCGGACGGGTACTGCCCTTTGCTCTTGGCAGATGAGGAGTCAAGGCACTTGGAATTTGTGACTTCTCCGGATTAGGAAAGCCTGCAGGTCAGGACTCATCATAGTCCTCAGCTCCACCCTGGTCTACTTCATTTAATGACAATGTAAAGATTAGACATTTCCTTGTGATGATTTTAAAACTTAGAAATTGTTAGTTAGATGTAATACTTCATTTACATAACATACTTATTTTACTAGCTCTTGCCTGTTTAGTACACTGAACTCGATATCACAGTATTTAGGAACAAATTCAGATTTGTGTGTGTGTGTGTGTGTGTGTGTGATGCATATGCGCCCATAGCCTTTAGCTTTAGTAGTGTTATTTAAATGTATTGTTAAGCATATTAAAAAGTTGGTATCAAATGTTTTTTAATTATAAATGGGGAGTTGTGATAGATCTTGAAGTCATTGAGGAGCTAGCAGTTTTTTTAGTAACCCCTACCCTCTGGAGATAATCCTAGTTTCATGCGAAAGCAAATAATAGCAACCAGTATATTATTAGATTTACCCGTTCCCCCAGTGGCACCGTCCAGCAAGTCTATATAGTTGAGTATCACCAGGACACTAATGTTGAGCCAGTCAAGACAGAGAACATTTCCAGATCTATCCTCTGGAAGCCGGTGATGTTTTGATTTGTTTCCTTTAGGCTGCCGTGACTGTCATTTATCACATTATGTACTTTGTATTAGCAGACCAGCTCAGGCTCACTTGTCTGGCCTTGAAAGCTAAATCCACTTAGCAAGAATGCCGTGGAGCGTCAGATGGGTAACACATAGACACACCACAATAAATAAACCAAAGTTAGTTAAAGTCAAGTACCATTCAGACATACCACTAGACCACAGCCCTGCTAGTACTTTTTCACGCTCAGGTTATTTTTCTCCTTGCCTAGCCACTTAACCAGACCATGGTTGTTTTTGTAAAACGTGGTTATATCAGGTCTCAGCCTTGGGTGCATTTAGCCCTTGGTAGAAGAGCCAGTCCTTTTGTTCCCAAGCCATTAAGCCCGTGGTCGGGTACTTCCTGTGAGTAGATGAACTCCCAGAGTCTTGGCCCTATGCCTCTGACCTACACACAGGAAGCACTACTTAGCTTGCTGCCAGAATGATCCTTACACCTTCCCTGTAACTCTCATTCCCCTGTGGCCTTCTAGCCAGAAGTGTGGTCCCCAGACCTGACTTCTCAGCCATTAGCCCCGAGAGGAAAAAACCGGCTGGCTCCTGGAAAAATGCTGAGAGCACACAGAACTTCCCCACGCCTTCAAAATTGTACCCTGCTGCCCAGGAGCTTGCTGCAGTAGCCTTCCTTCCCAGTCCACTATGGCCACCACCAATAGCAGTGCGGGCATCCGTTGGTCCAGACAGGAGACACGAACTCTTCTCTCCATACTAGGCGAGGCAGAGTACATCCAGCGCCTCCAGACTATGCATCATAATGCAGATGTCTATCAGGCCGTGTCTAAGCGGATGCAGCAGGAAGGCTTCCGCCGCACCGAACGCCAGTGCCGCTCCAAGTTTAAAGTTCTGAAGGCATTATATTTAAAGGCCTATGTTGCCCATGCCACAAGTATGGGGGATCCCCCACACTGTCCGTTTTATGATACGTTGGACCAGCTTCTTCGAAATCAGAGAGTGACGGACCCAGACAACTTAATGGAGGCTTCTGCTTGGACCAAGCACTGTGATCAGGATTTAGTGGCCTCTGTCACTGCAGGGGAAGAGGGAACCAGCTTGCGGAAAGCGAAAAGGACCCAGGAAGCTGGTCATCAGCGTATTTTGCAAACAGTTAAGGAATCAGATGAGGATTGTCAGCTGAGAATCTGTGACCAGATACCAGAAGCCAGTGACCTTGAGGACTCCTGGGATGATTCCTCGGGTGCAGGTAACTCCCGGACTGAGGCTCAGAGTTGCTTAGTCCCAAGTAGTGTTAAAAGTTTGGGTAGCACCATCTTGAGCATAACTCTTGATTTCTGTCTCATTGGACCCCCCTTTTTCAAGTACTCCAAGTTTTTAACTCTGAGCTTACATATGTAGTCAGACTCTTCGCACGTGAAGACATGCTCTTTGAAAGCATGCTAGTTTGGTCATGATTTGTGCGTGCCTGCCAAGAGTCCAACACTGAATGCTATGTCCAGCTTTGGCATTATTTGTAATGGGTACTTAGGAATACACAGGGGAAAGAATGGGTTGCATAGCCACATAGAAAGAGTCTTGGGTAACTTATGGGGCCAGTTTTATTACAGAATCATTTCCTTTTACTCCCTCGTGGAAAGAAACCTTACTAAGAACTACCCTACTTTTGTAACCGTCGCAACTCTGTTGCTGCCTGCAAGCATTCCCTTAGCAGGAATGTCCTCTCTGCAACACTGTGGCTTTGTTTTTCAGGGTGCTCTCAAGGGACCCCCAGCTACAGCAGCTCCCACCACCTTTTCAGGGGTGCAGTTGCTCCCTGTCAGAGCAGCCCCATGACCAGACTGAGTGTGTCGGGGGAATCCAGTCCCTGTACCAGCAGCAGCCGAAACCCTCTTGGGGCAGCCTCCACAGCATGGCCTCCAGGTGCTTCTTCCAGAGTTGCTGTTATCTCTAGTGGAGACAGACCTCTGACCAGTGAGCCCCCTCCACGGTGGGCGAGGCAAAGAAGGCGCTCAGTGGCCAGGACCATTGCAGCTGAGTTGGCAGAAAACAGGAGACTGGCACGAGAACTCTCCAAGAGAGAGGAAGAGAAGCTGGACAGGCTGATCGCTATTGGGGAGGAAGCCAGTGCCCAGCAAGTCACCGCTAATGAGCTGCGCAGGGAGGCCGTCATCGCCGCCAGACGCTTGGCAACAGCTGTGGAAGAAGCAACCGGTGCTTTCCAGCTAGGGCTTGAGAAGTTGTTTCAGAGATTGATTTCAAATACCAAAAGCTAGGAGCTGGTCGGATGGATGTATTTCCCACACTGGTACAGCTGCATTTCTATCAGCTACCTTCTAGAACCCTGGCTCCTTTTCTGTGTCTTTTCCTGAGATTCTCCTGACGGAAAGGCCTTTGAGGAATGGAAGTGCGGCCTAGTAGAAACCGGAAGGAACAAATCTATAGCTAGCTTGTCCTGGCTGCTCACCCCGTGAGGCAATCTTTCCCTTGCCAGCAGTCTCCTCATCTGTTGAGGGGAGCAGTCATTCCTGCCTGCCTACCTCACAGGGTTGTTGTGAGGGCCGAGTGGCTTATAGATGTCAAAGGGTTTCAAAGCACTATATACATGTCAGTTATGAATGCACTTGCCCTTGACTGAGGCGAAGCTGGGGTAAGCACAGTCGTTTACAACATACAGAGATGTAGTGGTGTCCCGTGACCTCATTGTTTGAATCTTTATCAGTTTAATTTGTCTGCCTCTTAGATTGAGATCGTACGTTCTTCACCCTCTCTGTGGTCACTAGTCTGGGCACAGCTGTGTTTGTGTCTTTGTCGCTTACATTTTCACCGCTGTGTCTCTGACATACCTACTTGCTAGCACTTCTCTCAGACCAGCTTCCCCGCCGTCATTTCACTCATTCCTGGTCTTTGTAGAGATGAGGACCCGGTACTGTGCACTGTGGAGGTAAGCGGTTAGTGTTGGTAGACTTCGAGAGGTTAAAACAGTGACTGTTTTATAAGGTGGAGAGTGTAAGTAAATTCTTTGCCTTTCGTATTATTTGAGCCCGTTTAGACGCATATGTTATATGTTTACATTGTGGTTGCCATTTGAACATGGAAACAACCTGGATTATATCCATTTCCAATCTGCTTGTGGCCGATTGCATTTGTTTCTGTTAGCTGATGTTTGGTTTGGGCCCTAACATGTTACTGAGGGCACATCTAGATCCAGAGTAACTTTTTTTCCTAAGTGATATAAACAGGAGATCATAGGACTAATGGGCGTGGTGTCAGAGAGCAGCTCTGTTTGCCCTTTAGTTTTGAGAGTACTGGGAGGTGATGGAGGCCGATCCCAGAGACAGCTCTCTAAGCCCAAGCCCTCACCCAGACACACATCCCTGTGGGGAGATAGTGGTGATAAACTACACTGCCATGCTATTGGCCGTCACTGAACTTGTTCTTATTAGGTCTTGTAGTGCTGTAGAAAACACAGGTAAGACTCTTAGGGGTTTAAAAGTCCTCCTGCAATTAGGAAGCTTGGGAGAAAATGTCTTAAGAGTTTTTTGGGGGGTGAGTGGGGTACATAGCGGTCAGGTGCTTACAGGAAAGCTAGACACGTAGATTAGTAAAGAAAAGGACAAAACAGTGGTGGGATCCCTGGAGCCATGAACAGGGGTATGAGCGCACTGCTGGAAGATGAGGCTACGCAAGCAGTGTGTGTGCGGAACGCACTGGGGTCTGCCTAGAACTCACATGAGCATGTGTGTGTGCGTGCGTGTGTGTGTGTGTGTGTGTGTGTGTGTGTGTGCAGTACACTGGGGTCTGGCTAGAACTCACATGAGCAGTGTGTGTGTGCAATACACTGGGGTCTGCCTAGAACTCGCATGAGCAGTGTGTGCGTGGAACACACTGCGGTCTGCCTAGAACTCACATGAGTGTGTGTATGTGTGTGTGCAATACACTGGGGTCTGGCTAGAACTCACATGAGCAGTGTGTGCGTAGAACACACTGCGGTCTGCCTAGAACTCACATGAGTGTGTGTGTGTGTGTGTGTGTGCGCAATACACTGGGGTCTGGCTAGAACTCACATGAGCGTGTGTGCGTGGGACACACTGCGGTCTGCCTAGAACTCACATGAGTGTGTGTGTGTGTGTGTGTGCAATACACTGGGGTCTGGCTAGAACTCACATGAGCATGTGTGCGTGGAACACACTGCGGTCTGCCTAGAACTCACATGAGTGTGTGTGTGTGTGTGTGTGTGTGTGCGCGCGTAATACACTGGGGTCTGGCTAGAACTCACATGAGCAGTGTGTGTGTGCAATACACTGGGGTCTGCCTAGAACTCACATGAGTGTGTGTGTATGCAATACACTGGGGTCTGCCTAGAACTCACATGAGCTGTGTGTGTGTGCAATACATTGGGGTCTGCCTAGAACTCACATGAGCAGTGTGTGTGTGCAATACACTGGGGTCTGCCTAGAACTCACATGAGCAGTGTGTGTGTGCAATACACTGGGGTCTGCCTAGAACTCACATGAGCACTGTGTGTGTGCAATACATTGGGGTCTGCCTAGAACTCACATGAGCACTGTGTGTGTGCAATACATTGGGGTCTGCCTAGAACTCACATGAGCAGTGTGTGTGTGCAATACACTGGGGTCTGCCTAGAACTCACATGAGCAGTGTGTGTGTGCAATACACTGGGGTCTGCCTAGAACTCACATGAGCTGTGTGTGTGTGCAATACACTGGGGTCTGCCTAGAACTCACATGAGCAGTGTGTGTGCAATACACTGGGGTCTGCCTAGAACTCACATGAGCTGTGTGTGTGTGCAATACACTGGGGTCTGCCTAGAACTCACATGAGTGTGTGTGTGTGTGTGTGCGCGCGCGTGCGGATACACTGGGATCTGCCTAGGACTCCTGGACTCCAATCCTGTCACAATTATTTTCATTGGCTGAACCACTTACCCTAGTTGTGCCACCATTTTTTTAATCTCTAGGTTGAGGAATTTCTACTAGATAATTTTTATAATACCTTTCAGTTCTAGAATGGTAAAAGTGGAGGTGAGCTCTTTATAATATTTTCAGTCTGCTGCGGGAGCTCAGTAGCTGTTAATGTATGCTTGAAATACTGTTTACAGTTGGATTTAAGGACACCTCGATAGTATTGATGTCTATTGATACTCTGGTGAGATTTCTGAGCATCATACTGAACATCCGTAGATAGATGTCTTTCTTTCATTGAAGTGGATATATAAGTGTATGTTGTTTCATGTTTTAGGCCATGACGTTGTAACCAAATAAAGCTAATACTGATAAGTATTCTGGGGGTGGAGACAGAGAAGTACTTTGAGGAGACTTAGACCTGGCCATAGAGATCAAATGGTGACATATGTAGATGGGCATCTATTTGATATGGGAGAAATGCTAAGGGACGGAAGTGGAGTTAAATTGAGGTATTTTGAAAACCCTAATGGGCAGAGTAACCAAAATAAGGGAATCAAATACTAGGTCCTGAGGAGTTAACAAGAAAACTTGCAAAATACTAAAGAAGACAGTTGGGTGGTAGAGGCCACATGCAAGGAAGGCCTGACCTTCACCTTCTCATTACCTCCTCCAACAAGCCTCTCACCATTCTGTAACTTAGGGTCTTCATCTGATGGGAACTAACAATCGTCCGTCCTACCTACCTCACAGGGGTGTTGTGAGGACCCAGCACACAGGTGAATGTCCGTGTAGATGTGGGCATGGAGTGTAGCGGGAGTGCAAAGGAGGCCATAGCATGTGAGTGCTGGTGTTAGCAAACCCCGGGACCCTGATAACTGTCAGAGAGACTTGAGAGGGTGGACATGGCGTTGCTGGTAAGAAGCTGTGATGCCATGGTAGGACCAACCTCCTGAATCCGCAATGTGAATGAGGTGCCCTCTATGCCAGCCACCCACCGCCTGTTTCTCTGTTACATACCTTAATCCTGGTGTGGACAAATAAAGTTTTGACTTGTGTGGAACTGTGGGTCTGTCCACTGCTTTCTGATGACAGCTGATCCTTTGTCACCTCCATCCTGCTTTCTCTATGTCTACTGTGAGTCTCCAGTGTCATTTTTGTGTGTATTGCACGCTGTCCTCGGACCCTCTCTTCATGACAGTCAAGAAATAAATTTCTAGTTCTATAAATTCCATAAACACCCTCCCTTGAAAATGATCCTATGCTATTAACTAATAACTTACACTCCATATAGTAGATGCTCCTGGTCAGCTTGAATTCTGTTCTGAATATGTGAGAATTATGCAGAACTTATAACACTGGTACAAAATCTCACTCTTCTACTTCCCTTAAAATATCTGGAATGAGGGTCACATGGTTCAGAAAAACAGGAGGGCCAGGCAGTTTCTTGAAAGAAAGAAAAAAAGAAAGAAAGCTAGCTAACTTCTACACTGTAGATCTCGTTGCTGGCCAGTTATATCATTAATAAGCTGTGACACATGGGGCAAGCTTACATCTGGCCTCTACTAATTAATTCTCAATTTTTAGGTGATCAGAGAAAGGGAAGGTGAACTTGCATGTGATTCCAGGATTCTAGACCAGTTTAGCTCATTGTAAACCCTTTTGTCCCCTCAGACGGCCGAGGATAAGGTTCTCACATGGCCACTACTAATTTCCAGCTCCTATTAAGCTCTGAATACTTCGTACAGAGAATAGCCACGGCTCTTTGGAAGACTGCTAGGAAGGGGCAGAGTAGTCTGTCTCAATTTCTACATGAAACTAAGTGAAGGATCAGAGTTCTTACCTGTCTTTGGTAAACAGAATTCACAGAGTGCTCACTTACAGTGTTAGTTTAGGGAAGGCTGCTGAAGTGTAGCTGGGGTCAAGTCCTGGCTCTGTCCCGTAAGCCACCACCCCTCTCTGAGCATGTCTCTAAAATAATGCACACCTAGCCTGCCCCCCTTGGTATTATGAGTGAAAATAGTGTCAGCTGCAAACATTAACATCTTAGCGACATAACCCATTTTTACATTTCATAGATGCCATTATTTGGCATTTTATATGGATATTAACATAATGTCTTTTGGTACAATTTTCCATATGCAACATCTATACTTTTGCTCAAAATTTTGGTTTTTGGTATTAATTTTTATGTATAGAAACCCAGCAACAAATGTGGGGTGAAGTCTTTACCCTGGGTTTACAGTCTTAACCTCCTTTGTATCTCTGGTTCGGTCTGCAAGGTCATAGGTGTTAAAGTGTAGGGTGTAAGATCATTGTTCAGTTCATTCAAAAATGTGTGGCAAGGTCAGAACAATAGTTAATTACTTTCAAATGCAAAGAACAATTATAGCTATTATAAAATCCTCCATTAAATTCAAGCCTCTTTTATTATTGATCAGTTTAATTGTTGATATATTTTTGTATCTATTCAGTGGTGTGAAGAGTACAGACTTCTTTAAGCCTTATGTATCTACAATATTAATTTTTTAATGCTAAGGTATCTCTATCTCTTTATGAACAGCCCTGCCGATCCACAAGCTCAGAAATACATCTCGGAAAGTAAATGTTCAGTGAGTATGGCTCTTTTACTCTCTCCTCTTTACTCAAAGCAATTAATTGCCAAAGTTCATGACATACAGTGTTAAACTGAAATTCATTTAAAGTTCTTATTTAAATTTTTCTACATTTGGCATAATTGTAATTTTTTTTAGGTCACTGAGAAAAATGGGAAATTGCGATACGAAATAGATATTGGGGAGGAAACAAAATTTGTTAATCCGGAAGATGTTGCCAGACTGATATTCAGTAAAATGAAAGGTACTGCACAAAAACTGATGGTTAAATTACTTTACAACTTCATGTATGTATATGTGTGTGTGTGTGTGTGTGTGTGTAAATATATGTGATATTTATTTACACATACAAGTGTATATGTCAGTATATGTGCATGGGGTAGAGGTATCCTCTGGAGCTAGAATTAGAAGCACTTTTAAGCTGCTTGATGTGGGTGCTGGGAATTGAACTTTGGATCTCTGCAAGAACAATACATGTTCTTAACCACTGAGCCACCTCTGCAGCCCCTAACTCTTAACTTTAAAAGACTTGGGACGGTGGTTTGCAGTGTGAGAAGCTGGAGACAGATGTGCACCTGGGGCTTGCTGGCTGGCCATCGTGGTCTACTTGTAGAGTTCTTGGCAAGTTAAAGACATCCTAACATGCACATGCATGTGTGCATGCGCTCACACACGCAAGCAAACAAAAAGATTTGAAGGGACAAACAGTGAGTGAGGCCAGGCGGTGGTGGCGCACGCCTTTAATCCCAGCACTCCGGAGGCAGAGGCAGGTGGATCTCTGTGAGTTCGAGACCAGCCTGGTCTACAAGAGCTAGTTCCAGGACAGGCTCCAAAACCACAGAGAAACCCTGTCTCGAAAAAAAAAACAACAACAACAACAACAACAAAAAAAAAAAACCAGTGAGTGAGTCCACAAATTCGCAGTTAGATCTAAACTAGATTTTGCTTGGCCACCAGTTGGCTCTGACCTTAACCTTCCCTGTAAGGACAGGCTGAGTAGCTCATATCTGAAATGCATGGGACCAGAAGTATTTAAAATTTTAGAGATTTTCAAATTTGGGGATATCTCCCTAGAATCTGCCAGTTAAGAATCCCTAATCCAAAATTCTGAACTCTAAACTTTCCAAAATCACAGACGTGTTGAGCACTGCTTTGGCGCACTGCAGATTCTAGCTGTTTAAACAGTTTGAGAACTTCAAGGTCGGTAGTGCCCTCCCCATGGTGATGTGGACAGATTGATTGCCCTCTGGTTTATCACCTCTTCAGACAAAGGCCGGGAGAGTCAGTGCACTTTGTAGAACAGTTTGGGGAATTCTAGTGTATATTCCTTACCAGGCTCAGCTTTGCAGTTGTTAAGATCTGGTGAGAGCCTGGCTGTGGTGACGCACACCTTTCATCCCAGCACTCAGGAGGCAGAGACAGGTGGACCTGAGTTTGAGGGCAGCCTGGTCTACAGAGATGCAGGACAGCCAGGACTACACAGAGAAACCCTGTCTTGAAAAACAAACAGAAAATCTTGTGAGAGGCAAGGCAGTGTTTTAATGTCCTGAGCTTGGTAACATTAATCTTCACATTAATGTCTTTGGAACTAGTTCCTGGACCCAATCTAATTTAGCTTTCAGTCCAAGACTGAAGAGCCAGGCTCTTTGGGAAGTACCTGGTTCTGTGTCCACACGCCGTCATGAAAACCACAAGAAGCACTCATGACTTAAGAGCCATAGGAGGGGAGTGGACAGGATGGGCAAAATTGGGAGTTTTGTTTAGTGAGAAAATCTTTGGCCTCAGTTAGGAAACTACAGAGCGTTTGTTTCATCACCTGACGTGTCTCATCATAATGTATTTGTGTCTCCTTGTAAATGTACAGAAACAGCACATTCTGTCTTGGGCTCAGATGCAAATGATGTAGTTATTACCGTCCCATTTGATTTTGGAGAAAAGCAAAAATCTGCTCTGGGGTAAGTGTACTGCCTTAACTTGGATAGTTAGAAGAAATACAAATCACACTCAGTAATGAAGTGTGAAGTTACATTTGGAACTAGCCTAGGCAGTACAGTGGCATTTGTATTTCATGGTAATGTCATTAATACTTCTTTTTATGAAGCACCAAGAGAATTTAGTATTAAATTGCCTTCTCAGCTGTTTTATTGGGAACTGCACTTTGCCTGTTTCATGTAATTGAAGCTTATGTGGGAAATACATAAGAATGCTGTAAAAAAAAAAAGAATAAAAGGGGTGATTATTGAATAAAATGGGCACAGAAAAGAAACCAAAATAGCTGTTCCAAGGGTAAAAGAGATATGTTTATTCCAAACCACCAAGGCTGTCTCAGGGAGGCTGGGGTTGTGAGGAAGGGGCGGGGTTCCAGGGTTTTAATGAAACTGGGTCCCTGGGAGGTGGGAAATCTGTAAGGTGGGGTCAAGGACTTTGAAGTGTGTAACTGGAACACGTTGAGTGGGGGCTGAAGGAGTTTAGAAGCTCGCATAGACCTTGATAAGCTAATGGGCACCACAGGTGTGTATTAATGGAGAGCCGGAGTCCCTTCTGGACATGAGGCGAATGCTTCCTTTTAGGTAGGGATGCTGATTTGTCAAATACCAGACTTTGGGAAAGGGGATTTCTTGGAACCAGTTAATTATTGTTTATCTTAGTTCTTAACATCTAAGCAGAAAGTTCGGTTTGACTCTCAAAGGTGGCATGAGTGTGAGTCCCCTTACCTGTGTTGTAGCAAGCAGAGAATTAATTGTGGGTCCAAAGTGAAGAAATTGGGGAATTTCACAATATTTTAGACATTTTTATCACTTCCTAAAATTTGCAATCATGGAGATTTATTTGCTTTCTTCATTCAGTCGAAAATTACTGATTTCTTTTACCTCCTAAGGTACAGTATATTCCAGTAGAGTACAGAGAGGAGTGAGATGTGGCTCTGACCTCAGAATTAACTCTCATTATGACTGTGGTTGTTGCTTCAAAGGGGGATATTCTGAGCTGTATGGAGGCAAGGTACCCGTTCTAGACTTTCAGAGCCCAAAGACTCCCCAAAAGAAGTGAACTTCTTTTCTTTTAAATGTAGATGTATTTGAGAGCTATCTTTTCCCATTTCTTTTTTGTGTGTATCCACACGTGTGTAGTGTGCATGTGTGTTTGCTGGTACCTTTGGAGGCCAGAGGTCCCCCATCAGCTGTCTTCTTCAGTCACTTTCCACCCCGTCTCTTGAGACAGGGTCTCTCATTGAACCTGGCCCTCAACCATATGCCTGGGCGGCCTGGTTGTCAAGCTCCTTGATCCTGTCCTGTCCCCTGCCGTGCTCGCGTGTGCACACACACACACACCATCACACTTGTGTTTTATGTGGGTGCCCAGACCCTCATGCCTGTGTAGCAGGCCTGTTTACCAGCTGAGCCACCCCCTAGCCCTGACAGTTTATTTTTTCTTATTCAATGTAAACACAAACTATTTTGTCAAGAAAAGAGGCTCTGAACAGTGTATTTTTAAACAGTGGATTCCAGTCCTTTCCTTTCCACATGTTCTATTTCTTGCACTGTCTTTGAGTATCATTTGCTAGTGCATGGACCTTTCAGCAGAGCACCCCTACAAGTATAGGACCGAGCATGTTGTGATCTAAGATTCATTGAAAGCAAATTGTTTACAGAGAAGCAGCTGGAGCCGCTGGATTTAATGTGTTGCGACTAATACATGAGCCATCTGCAGCTCTTCTTGCTTATGGAATTGGACAAGACTGCCCCACTGGGAAGAGGTAAATACCACATCTGTAGTTTTCATTGCGATTATAGCAGATATGCCCATCAGCATGGTGCCGACCTTGGCATAGGAAAGGCGCGTGAAACTCTCATCTCACTAGTCCGGAACAGCTGAGAAGGAGGTAGGGAAAGCAGGAAAGCGGAAGCTGAGAGTCCTCCTGTCACCCTCATTTTGTTGTAGAAATTGGGTAATCACAGACTGATCCAGTTTGCAGCTGACACTCGAGTGCTACCGATCTTACCACACTCCAGTGTTTAACCATGCTTAGAAACAGCCGGCATTACCTTAGCAGAGTTGATGGCCACACACGCTTAGAGAAATTAATTTAGATACAGTGATGACTTTTCCAAATTGTTTGACCCTGTCCAAATTTCTCATGTTTAGAGAAACTAAAGTGTATAAATCACTAGGAAATTATTTTGAGATAAGCTAGATTAATATAAAAATGTTACAAATTAAGGGAGTTGGCTTCTAGTGTCCTTTGCTTTAGACCCATAAGCTGTTGTGGTAACTTGTGTAAAATTAACAGGATTTCTGTACTTGATTCTGTTCAGATTCATAGTTAGTGTTTGAAGTCTAGTCCTCATAAAAAGGGTTTCTTCAGCGTGGCTGATGGAAAGGGGCAGTGATTTGGTTTCACAAGAATGTGTTCAAGGCTGACTTCAGCACTGTCTAGAGACAGGCGAGGGCGCGCGACAGCTGCTGTCAGGTCCAGAGGTGCAGTCTGGCTTTGAAATGTTTGAGTCTTGGGTGTGTCACCCTTCTTTTTCTCCTTTCCTTGAAGCCATGTTCTGGTATTTAAGCTTGGAGGAACATCCTTATCCCTCAGCGTCATGGAAGTTAACAGTGGGATGTATCGCGTTCTTTCAACGAACAGCAATGATAACGTAGGGGGTGCACATTTCACAGAAACCTTGGCGCAGTATCTGGCTTCAGAGTTTCAGAGGTGAGTACCCAGTTCCTGATTGAGGTTTCTCTTCAAGGGATTGGTTTGGTTTTCCCCAATTTAAACTTTTCTTTTTTCTTTTCTTTTTTGTTTTACTTATTAGTTGTTTTTTTTTTTTTGTTTTTTTTTTTAGATTTATTTATGTGGCTGGAGAGGTGACTCAGCCTCTTGTAGAGAATCTGAACTCAGGTATAATACACTGTTAATGGCTGAGCCATCTCTTCAGTCCCAGCACCTTGAACTATCAGTGTCCCAGACACCATACACAGTGATTATGTGCTGGTTTAAAGGTGAGGCACGTAGTCTCTAGTATGATTGTTGTACCTGCCATAGACTCTGATGGTTACTTAATACAGCCATTCAAAATAATATAAAAATTGGTTATTTTTCCTGAAATAAAGGACCCAGACAATGTGCTTAGAAAAGTTTAGCAGCATTAAAAACCACATTACTAGTATTTGATTAATTCATTATTGCTGTAATGGTATTATTAAATTATAAATAGCCCAGGACCTTTAAACTTCCACTGTTACATTTCTAGGGTGTTCAAACATGACGTGAGAGGAAATGCCCGAGCCATGATGAAACTGATCAACAGTGCTGAAGTGGCCAAACATTCTTTGTCAACCTTGGGAAGTGCCAATTGTTTCGTAGATTCATTGTATGAAGGTCAAGATTTTGATTGCAATGTGTCCAGGTAAAACTGATACACAAAAGAAAGTTCAGACATTCTGGGAGTGTGTTGTGCATATAATTTTCCAATGTGCAGCTTTTCTTTCTTTGATTATCTGTAGAGATAAATTTGAGGCTTATTTTTATCACTAAATAGGTGTTACAGTTGGATTACAAAGTTCTTGCTCTGTAATTATTGCTCTTTGTTGAAGATTGACATCGGTCTTGTGCCTGCTGTTTTGGCTAGGCTACCTGGCCAGTGAGCTCTCGAGAAAGTTGCCCATGATATCCCCTCACTGTCCCTGATGCTGGGGTTACAGGAAAGTGTCGCCGTGCCTAGTTTGTTACATGGGTGCTAGGGATTTGAACCTAGGTTTTTACCCTTGTACAGTAAGTGTTCTTACTCACCAAGCCATCTCCCCAACCCTTTGCTTTTTGAGACAAGGTCTTATATAGCACAGGCTAGCCTCAACCTCATTACCTTAGGATGACCTAGATCTCTTGGTCCTCCTGCATCTACTTCCCCAGTCCTGGGACGGCAGACATGAGCTACAATACCAGTTTGTGCAGTAGTAGAGCCCTGGACCTCATACATACTAAGCAAGCCCTCTGCCAACTGAGCCACATCCCTAACCAATATTTTATACTTTAATCATTTCATAAACAAGATTTAATATGCATAAAACAGCTTTTAACATAGCTTGTCTTTTATATGATCTAAGACACTGCATCTTCACCCAGGTGAGTGGATGCCACCCTGCCTCTCATATTGCACCCTTACTAGCGATAACTCTAGTTAGCCTGTCGCAATTACCACAACAGCAATCTGACAACAGACTACTTTGAAGCACAGTTAGAATTACCCAGCTTCCCAAGCTGTGTTTTTAGGATTCCCTTGATTGGTTTTGGGTAGCTTCTCCATCTCATAATTGTCTCATAATTGAGGCTCTTCCCTTCTGTTGGCTTTTCTGAAAATCCTACCCATGATGTTTAAATTAAAGTCATGTTGGACAGAGGGAAATATTAAAAACACTGGTTTGGGAGCCTTTGTGGTTAGTGGCTGGCTCTTTAGTGCAGCCCAAAGGACAGAAAATGTGTCCGAGTGCACTGAAGTCTCTCGAGAGGTGGAGAAGCTTCACATGGTTTCTATTTTCAGAATGCTGTAGGCCGTTCGCTCAGATACTCAGTGTGTGCTTGCTTATTCATATCCATGGGAAAAGGAAATGAAATTTGTTGTTTTTCATTAAGGATTTATCTAAAAGATTTCAACCATAAAGAATATTTAGTTTTTTATAGGTAACAAAATTTAAAATTATCTGCATTTGAGAAATTGAATGTGGGTCAGCAAGATGGTTCAGCAGATAAAGGTGCTTGATGACCTGAGTTTGATCCCTGAAACCCACATGATGGAAGAAGAGAATCTACTCTCTAAGTTCTCCTCCATGTTTATATGTGTGTGCACATGCACACACATATAAATAAATCTAAGAGAAATTAAATTGATTACAGGGGAATCAAAGAAGTGAGCCACCACTCTTGGCAACTTGTAGAACTTGCCATGCATTTGAGATTTCTGAGTTCTTGTCATTCATTAATAAAGTGTGGTAACTTAAAGAACAGTATGAAATGGGGTAGTATAGCTTTCATGGAGGGAGTCCGTTTTGGTGTTACACGTAGTGTACAGCTTTCTTAGTACAGACCAGATATTCTTATACTGTGATCTCAGGCTGTAAAGGGAAGTAACTAGGAATAATTGTTAAAGCTTGAACATAGGAAACATAGCAAAATGGTCCAAATGGAAGTTCTCCTGGAGTCGGCAGATTTATTGTTGGGCATACCGTGTGTCTGTGCATCTTCTTAGTCTTTTTTTTCTTTTTTTTTTGACGCTTATGGGTCAGCTGTGAGCAAGACAGCTCTCCCTTTGAATTGGATATTAAATACCGTCCAATGTGTAGGTGAATAACTCATGGACATATGGACATACACACACACACACTTAGTGACCTGCAAACCCGTTCTTAGGAAGTTGGCGTTCCCTGCTGAGAAGTCACACTGTACTAAGCCTTTGCTCTGCCCTCTCTCTGTTCCCATGTTCACATCTGTGCACGCAGAGCAAGGTTTGAGCTGCTTTGTTCTCCACTTTTCAACAAATGTATAGAAGCCGTCCGAGAACTCCTACATCAGAGTGGATTCACAGCAGATGACATTAACAAGGTAATGCTCTCTCCTTTCCTAATCTGTGTTAGGGGCAATTTCAGATTTAAAACACAGGGAATAATGGTGTAGAAAGATTTGTTTCAGAGCTTTTGTTAATTATGATCTGGTAAACTCACATAGGTAGGTGTATATTCTGTTTCCTCACCAAAAAAAAACAAAAAAAAAACACCCTTACTGTATATGTCAGTATATGCTTATCTATACGTGAGACAGACAGATGTCGAAGTGTTGTGTCCTGTGAAGCAGGCACTGTCATCTGCCCCAATCTGTTGAGACACTCAAGTTCAGAAATGAAGTGATTTCCTGAAGATCTTGGGGTTGGTTGGAGTAGAAGCCAGATTTAACCCAGTATCGTTCCCGAATGGGGGGATGACTTGCAGAACATAAGCAACTCCTGGACAGCTGCATCATGGGAAAGCCCCCACCAGCATGGATGACAGCTCTGCCTCCCTAAAGGGCCCTTTCTTACAGGCAGCTCCACCCCACTGCCTGCTGTCCCCAGCAACTGTTGCTCTGTAACCTAGGGGTGGGCCTTGTGGGTCTGGATCCTTCTGACCTTAGGAAGTTTATGGCTTCCCTCTGGAGTGCTGTTTAAGTTTAGCGGAAAGAGCTGCACAACTGCAATGTCATTATCTGCACCTTATAGACAATGTAAGAGAGAGTGGCAGTATTTTACCCTTGGGAACAGAAACTGGGCTGCCCCCCGGGGAACGGTCCGAAGCAGCTGCTAATGGTCAGTTAGTGTCAGTTCCCTCTTCGTTTGTCATGGGGC
The DNA here is from genome assembly GCF_018167655.1 of Microtus oregoni. NCBI lineage: Eukaryota > Metazoa > Chordata > Mammalia > Rodentia > Cricetidae > Microtus > Microtus oregoni. The sequence continues at coordinate 21,189,311 of NW_024543094.1, forward strand.
TCTGTCATTTAATTGCCACTACAGTTCAACTCTGAATTGCTTGAATTGAGGTAAAATAGTCTTAAGCCTTAGACTCTTGCTTTGGGTATACAAGCTTTTAAGAACTGAAAGCCCTCTGTCTTTGATCTGTTGCCCTGCTCCGCTCAGTGCTTTTCCAGAGCAGACATCTGTGTCTTGCCCAGGTTGCATGTGAGTAGCAGGCAGTGGCTGGAGCTCTGCTTTCGTGGCTGTTGCCCTGGCTTCACACAGGACGAGGGTTAAAGGAGCAGCCATGTGCAGTTCCCACTCCATGGAGTGTAAATTAGGAGGAACATCTGAGAACATCTGCTACCTCTAATGCTTCTGTTTAGATATGGTATGACTGTGCTCTGTCAGGCTTCTCGACAAGACTAACAGTACAATGGCCTGTTCTCCCACAGCAAAGGAGAATGGGCGGTTAGGTTTTATAGGCACTTAAACATTTAATCCACAGAAGCACTAACAGATAGGCACTAGCTATATTTTCAGGTATTTTACAAAACAACGAAAACTAGTAGTAAGAACAGATAATTAGCACCATGTGTAAGGTAGTGCGAACACTAACTCTAGTACTTGGGAGGGTGGAAGCAGGAGAATTAGGAGTTCAAGGTCATTCCTGAGTGCATTATAGAGAGCTCAAAGTGAGCCCGGGGCTATATGAAACCATCTCTACCCCTTAGCTGCACCCCCCCCAGTCCAGCCTTCCCCTCATCCCCTGAAAGAGACAATTAACTATGTTACTGTACAGAAGGTGTATTACAAATTACAATATAAATGAAAACTATTTTCTATTCAAATTTAAGTTGGCAGAAGAAATATCATTTCTGAGATTCGGTACTTGAATAATTTATTTAGTCTAAAACCTACTCTTTACTGTTATGTTATTTTAACACTATGTACTTTTCATCCTAAAATGAAAAAGCCAAAATTTTGCAGGTTTTTTGGGAGGAGGAGGGTGGTGCTAACTTATAATTTACTAATACAGCTTTTTGTTGAACATGAGAATTTTTAAAACATTCTGCATTTTTGTTCTGTGGGTATTCATGAGGGTCATAAAACTTTAGGAAAGTATTTCCTTCTTAAAAGTAAACCCACTTTGGGGCTGGAGAGATGGCTCAGTGGTTAAGAGTACTGACTGCTCTTCCAGAGGTTCTGAGTTCAATTCCCAGCAACCACATGGTGGCTCACAGCCATCTATAATGAGACCTGGCACCCCCTTCTGGCATGCGGGCACACATGGAAGGCTGTACACATAATAAATAAATTTAAAAAAATTAAAAAAAAAGTAAACCCACTTTTTAAAACCCTGGTATTTCTCATACGCTCACCTGAAGGTTAGCCTGGCACCTCTTGTCTCACACCACATGTTCGAGAGCATCCATTAAAAGATTATTCAATAGCCAGGCGATCGTGGCTCACACCTTTAATCCCAGTACTTGGGAGGCAGAGGTAGGTGATCTCTTGAGTTCGAGGCCAACCTGGTCTACAAAACGAGTCCCAGGAGAGTCAGGAGTGTTACACAGAGAAACCTTGTTTTGAATATATCCCCTCCCCTAAAAAAAAGATTATTAAATAAAAAGTTGTGGATGAGTAACTTTTCCCAACTGTGTGTTTAGTCAGCATTCTGCATGACCAGCGTCTCAGATGCTGATTGGATAAATCAAGGAGAATCCTTAGGGATTTACAGAGTAGTTTTATAGTAAGCTCTCCAGAGATGAGATTTAGTCAGATAGCACACTGGGTGCTTAAAATATAGTTTTTGTACAAATATAAAATATCTCTTTTCTGAAGGCCCTTGCTGTTTTTTCATGGTAGAGGCAAAAAAAAATTGTAATAAAGTTCTCTAATGGAGAGATTAGCAGTATATGCCTATACATAAACATTTCTTACAAAGTATTGAGATAGGACAGAATTTTTTTTTAAGATTTATTTATTTATTATGTATACAGTATTGTGTCTGCCTGCAGGCCACCATGTGGTTGCTGGGAACTGAACTCGGGACCTTTGGAAGAGCAGGCAATAGTCTTAACCGCTGAGCCATCTCTCCAGCCCCCAGTAGGACAGAATTTTAACTACTTTTTGTTTAATTGATTTCATATTAACCATAAGCTCAGTATATTTCTGTTCATATTTTATATGCTGTGATTCTAAATTTAAATTAGTTGAGAGGAAAGGATATGTTAAGTACGTTTGTGTGTTAGATAACATAGTATGTCAAAACACGGTCTCATGTATTACAGTGGCTCATCGTATTCTTCATGTTACAGGTTGTGCTGTGTGGCGGCTCCTCAAGAATTCCAAGGCTGCAGCAGCTGATTAAAGATCTCTTCCCAGCTGTGGAGCTTCTCAACTCCATCCCTCCAGATGAGGTCATCCCTATTGGTGCAGCCATTGAAGCTGGGATTCTTGTTGGGAAAGAGAGCACTTCAGTGGATGACTCTGTCATGATAGAGTGTTCAGCCAAGGATATTTTGGTTAAGGTAACTAGGGGATGACTCTCTTATGATACAGTGTTCAGCCAAGGTTATCTTAGTTTTCTATTCATCTCCATAAAGTTACTACAGATTGATTGCTATAAGTTTTCATTTATTACATTTCATTGTAATATGTAATAAGCCCTGTAGTAAGTAAGTACAGTTTTTAAAGACCAGCTTCTAGCATATGTAGAGAGAGCTATGTGTCCATATGTAATTAAACAAAGGGAGGTGGAATTGGGTCTTGTACCTGTATTTTCTGTCTACTTTCCAGATCGTCAGCAAGGACTATATATTTTCTTTACAGCAGGAATAACAGGCTATTTTCCGTTGTAAAGATAAAAAACAGAGTGTTCACCTTGCTTTCCTGCTACCTAGGGCGTTGATGAATCCGGTGCTAACAGATTCACAGTACTGTTTCCATCCGGGACTCCTCTGCCAGCCCGAAGACAGCACACCCTACAAGCCCCTGGCAGTATATCTTCCGTTTGCCTTGAACTCTATGAGTCTGAGGGGAAGAACTCTGCTAAAGAGGAGACTAAGTTTGCACAGGTAAGTACACAAAATTGGACACTCTAACTTTGTCCCAGGCAAATGTTTAGCTTTTCCTTTTAAAATCAGTTCAGTGATATCGCCATTAATACAAAGTGTATGTAGTCTGCTAATATTCTTCTTACTCATTTTTTTAAAATGAAAAGAAATGAGTGATCCTTCATTTGAAAGTGTTAAAAAAAATAAGAATGAAATCATTTTGTGATTCTGCCACTTCTCTGTGCTCTTGGTTAATCTTAGTAATTACATAACTGGAAAGAGAAGATCAAACTTTCTGTTTGCTAAAGGCCAGGTGCTGTGTGAGGTAATGTTCAAATAGATAGAACCCCCGACTCAGGTGATCCTCTGATCTCCACACTCATATCAAGTCTCAAGGACGCACATGCACTTGCAAAATAAATAAGATAATTTTTTTAAAAAAAAGCAAATTGCAGGAGTTATGTGGCACCAAGTTGGGAAGAGGATGTTTCTGTGCTTCCATCTGTTCTCGCCTCCTTTTCCAGATGAGTCACAGGATGGTGACTTGCTTGTGAGGTTATTCAATTTGATCTTGGCAACGTATGTGAAGGCAGTGCCAAACTCCTAGTTTGCTTTTTTGGAATACCAGTCTTTCAGAAACTAAAATTTTATAGACTTCATAACACCTCTTCTGACGAATATAATCCCCAAATTCTGTATATTTCTTTTAAATGGGTAGCATTCCAAGTACACACTGAAAGTATTTTGGAGCAAAATCTATGTTATTGTTGATAGTGGCTTAATTTCTCCCCACCCCCAAGTGCTCTTTGTTTTTGAGGACAGTACTTCTTAGCAGCAGTCATGTTAATGGGATATGACATAAAAGAGGGACAAAATCATTAATTGTCTTATATCTCCTTCCTCTGAAGGATATATCTGTACTTAACAAGGCTTAATACCCTAATCTCTGAATGCTTTTTAAATGGTGGGATAGTTGAAAACTGCCCCATTTTAAAAGGTTTGTTATGATTAAAAACTAAATTTTGATCCTTTGCAGTAAAAGTACCAAATCATCTTTGTTTTTTGTTTTGTTTTTGCACAAACAGGTTGTGCTTCAGGATTTAGATAAAAAAGAAAACGGATTACGTGATATATTAGCTGTTCTTACTATGAAAAGGTACATCATTAAATCCTTACAATATTATGAAGACTTTCTGAAACTTGGTTCCATTAAAGTTTGACTAACTTAACCATGGTAGGCAAATCATTTGTTACAACACTACAGCAATTTCCCTATGACATTTCCACTATGAAAGCTTTTATTTTAGAAAGACGTGTACACTAACTAATTAGTGTTGTGGGTCTTCTATAGACCCTTATTGCTATGGAAAAGCTAGCCTAGGAAATTTACTAATTAAATTCAGCTGTTGCCTTTTCTTTACGACCAGGCCATCTTACCACTGTTTATTTCAAGTAAATCTTTCCCATTTGACTTTAGAAACAATATATTCTGTAATTCATACTTAGAAAGGATATTGAACTCACTGGGATGACCTTGCCATGACCTGACTTGAGCTTGTATAAAGTTTTAAGCTTTTATTGTCTTGGATTTCCAGAGTATATAGCTGGTCTCAGAGATATAGCAGGAAATCTCAGAGCCTCCTTGAAATAACACATGCTGAATTTAAGGATACCAAACTGTGTTTAATCTTTACCTTAATAAACTTCTTTTGAAAATTTCAGTCTTCTCAGTGACTTTGTGTTTGTATAAATTGAGCTTATGGAATGTAATTTATTTCTTGTTTCTTTAGGGATGGATCTTTACAGGTGACATGCACAGACCAAGAGACTGGAAAATGTGAAGCCATCACTGTTGAAGTTGCATCGTAACTGTTTCAGATAAACCAAGAATTTTTTTAGAACTATTGTGTCAACATTATTTGGTTTTGTGTATAAGTGATGTTTATAATAAAATGCTTTTTCAATGAATAGTATAAGCTATGTTTCTAATTAAAATACAATTCATTAGTAAGTATTGGAGTCTTTTTTTATAGAAGATTAGCCATTATTAATGGAAAATAGGGCCTTGTTAATTAAGATATTTAAGACATAAGTTGTTAAGACTGAAAGAAAATTTACTGGAAATTTTAGATGTATTAAATGTTCTAATTTTAAAAGACTTCTGTTGATTTCTTGATAAGAGCAAGCATTTAAATGCCTTTCATAATAATTGAGAACAGTTGCAGAATGTAGTGTATTAGCTTCCTTATTATTGTGACAGAATACCCAAGATAAAAGCTTACAAAGGGAAAAGGCTTATCTTGTTCATGGTTTCAAAGATTTCCATCCATTATGATGGGGAGGGCGTGGCACTGCAGCACACATCACTGTAGACTGGAAGCAGACGAAGGAGTATAGGGAGGAACCAGAGCAAGAAACTCCCTTCACCTGTCTTCACCCCACCCCCTTACTTTCCATCCACCAAATCATGAATCCAATCCATTGAGTTGAACAGAACTGCCAAGATCCAGTCCCTTCTCACCCAGCACCTAACTCTTAATACACGAACCTTTGAGGAATATTTTATATTTAACCTGTAACATTCTACCCCTGATCTCAAATGTTTATTCTTTCACACAATGAAAAATGTATTGAGTCCGTCTCCAAAAGTCCCCATTGTTTAATATTCTTCAAAAGTCTAAATTAAAAATTACTTATACTCAACCAGGTAGTGGTGGCACAAGTCTTTAATCCTAGCTCTTGGGAGGCAGAGGCAGGCGGATCTCAATGAGTTCAAGGCCAGTAGCCTACAAAGCAAGTTCCAGCATAGCCAGGACTATTGCACAGAGGAAACCCTGCCTCAAAAAAACAAACAAGCTATATACTCAAGACAAACTCTTAGCTGTTCTCCCTTCCAACGTTTGAAAAGCAAGCTACATAATTCTAGCATATGATGGTACTGAATGAATATTTTCATCCCTAAAGAAAAGCATGGATTCAGACCAAAACAAGATCAAAACCTCCTAAGGCAAATGCTAAATCTTGTAGCTCCATGTCTGGCATCAAGGACACACTGTCATACTGCCAACTCCAACAGACTGGGTCCTGTCTATGGCCTTGTCGGCTGTAACCTACATCTCTGGATCTGGATCTGCCCACTACCTGTAGCTTTCCTTGGCAGATGTTCTACACTCCTATTGTCTCCAGCATCTTGAGGACTCCATTCTATGGCTTTATCTTCAATTTCATGCATCCCCTCTCTATGTTGCCACACATTGCCTGGCATCTCAACTCTTCCTTTGAAGTCTAAATTTAAGCCTCTGTGACTCTCCTGGACCCTGCATACCTACAAAACCACTTTCACATGGATGACCCCAAGGTCTGCAACCAGCTCAAGTAGTACCTACCCCTATCTTGAACTCCTTGCCCACTGAGTGCCTGACTAGCTGACAATAGAGAAATAAATTGTGGGCAACCAGCTTAGTAGGAGACCTCTGTGAGCAGAGTGCCTCAGATGGCTTTAGGGTTTCTGCAAATTTACACATTTTTACCCATGAGGCTGCAATAAATGGGGTCTCAATGATTCCTGAGATGACCTTGAGTCATTTTCCCTACTGATATAAAGTACTTGGCTTCTTTCTAATAATGTAATCTTTTAAATCCACTTTCTTTGATGCAACTCCTGTTTTAACCAAATCTTATTTCTAAGCATTTCTACTCTGTACTTCGCTTCTGATTCTTGCTAGAAATCTAACTAAAAGTGATGAGACCTAATTATGCAAACAGAATATTTGACTACATTAATTTTGTTCTACCAAATTAGCAAATTACTTTTTAATTCAGCCTCATACAAAATCTTAGGGCATGGGTAAGAACGTGGACAGGTGTGTCAGAAGGTGGAGTCTACCCACTTCCCAACAAGTTTCACTACCATCTGCAATGTTCTGAGCCTGACTTGACGGTCCACGCTCAAGTCTGTTCTGATCTTCCAAACTCCCATAGGACTTGCCCATTTAACTGCTTGCAGCATTCTAGGGCTACTCTAGCCTGCATTTCTGGTGTTTCCAAATTCCTTCTATACACCAGTTCCAAAGGCTTCTGATAACATCATTTGGCAAAGATAGAGCAGTGACCTTAGGACCAATTTTGTTAGTTTTCTTATTGGTGTAACAGAATACCTAATGTAACACCTTAAAGTGAGGGAGGCTCCCAGTTCCAGGACAGCCAGAGCGGCTACACAAAGGAACCCTGTCTTGAAAACAACCAATGAATAAATGAATAATGAGGGAGGGTCTATTTAGCCCATGATTCTAGATTTCAGCTCATCATGGTTGGGAACCCTGATGGGCAGCTCACATCATGGCAGGCAGAAAACAAAGCGAATACTGCAAGGGGCCAGAGTAAGATAAGCCCTCTAAGGATACACCACAAGGTCCTGTATTGGCTACACATTGTTACAACCAAAATGTTTCCGTGCCTACGGGAGGAATTACTTACATGTTAATTCTGGGCTCATGGTGAGACCAGAGAAAGGAGCATAGAGAAAAAAACTACTGACCTCATGGCCATGGGCAGTATATCTAGAGTTTTCCCCCGCCCCCAAAGAACAGTTTACATTGATTTGTCTCCTTGGTTCCCAACCTTTCCCATAGGACACAGAAGCACACATCTGTAGCTGCATTGTTGGGGTGTTAAATGGGCAGGATTAAATTAGTCCATGAGCCAGAGACTTGCCTGGACAACATAATGAGAAGCCCTGTTTCAAACACGCTAACAAATACCATAACCCCATGGTAATTTTCTAAGCTATATTGTCTACAACTTATTCAAACTCTATGGATGTTTATTATTAAAAATGTTTGTTGTGGAGATGGCACACTAAACACTCAGGAGGCAAAGGTAAATGTTTTCATGATAATTTTCTATCAAATTAGTGGTAAACTGAATAGAAAGCATATCTTTAAGTAAGGAAACAGCTTCAAACATACATTCTTCAGTACTTTGTTGTTTCTTGTGTAAAGCAACATGATATATATATATATATATGAATATGAGTGTGTATGTATTTGTATATACATATGTATATATGACATTATCTGATCTCAGGACTAGGGAAATAGCAGCTGAATTGGTTCAATTACTAATATAAAATATTTAATTTGTGGTTTGGAAAATGATTTAGGATTTTATGTTTATTGCTTTTAGTGTTTTAAAACAAATTAGAGGCCGATAAACTTGAGCCTATAGGTCAGATATATCCTACACCTGCTTTGATAAGTAAAGCTTTATTAGAACCGAGGCATAGTCATGTATTGTCTGTGGCTACGTAACAGGGTGTGAGACCCACAAAGTAAGAATATTTACTGTCTGGCACTCCACATAACAAGTTTGGAGGCCTATGAAAAGGTTTAGTGAGGAATAGTGATTGCTGCCAAGATTGACCATCTGATTTAGATCCCTGGAACCCATTGTGGAAGGAAAGAACCAAACCTTTCAAGTTTTCTTCTGACTCTGCAGCGTGGCAGGCACATCCACACCCACAAATAAAATATTAATAAAGACAATAAAAGACTCTAAATGCTTGAAGTCAATTATTTTTTCTAGAATAAAGTATCATGAGGACTTATTTGAAATTTCATTTCTTCCATATTTATTTATTTTTAAGTCAAACTATAATTCGATTTGTGTGAGTGTGCACCCCCTCAGTGAGACACCAGAGGCTGAGTTGACATTGGGTATCTTCCTGCATTGCTCTTTATGTTATTTTTTGAAGTGAAGGCTGTCAATGAATCTGGAGCTCACTAAATGACTAGACTGGCTGGCTAGTGAGCTCCCAGGGTCCTCCTGTTACTGACTCTCAGTGCTGAGATTCTGGGTGTGTCTTAGACACTGTTCTATTGCTGTGAAGCGACACCCTGACTAAGGCAACTCTTATAAAAGGAAGCATTTAATTGGGGGCTTGCTTACAATTTCAGAAGTTAGTCCATTATCATTGTTGAGGGGATCATGGTAACTTTGCAGGCAGACACGGTGCTGGAGAAGTAACTAGGAGTTCTATATCCTGATCCATAGGCAAAGATTGAGGGAGAGAGAGAGAGAGAAAGAGAGAGAGGAGGAGAGGAGAGGAGAGAGGAGAGAGGAGAGAGGAGAGAGACTGACATAGGTTTTTGAAACATTAAAACCCACCCCTAGTGATACTTCCTCCAACAAAATCACACCTCCTATCCTTCTAATCCTTTCAAATAATGTCACTTCTCCTCGTTGACTAAGCACGCAAACATATGGGTCTAAAGGAGCCCTTCTTACTCAATCCACCACACAGGTATGAGCCACCAAATGACTCTTTTTTTAAAAAGTGGGTGCTGAAGATCTGATCTCAGATCCTCATAATTGCATAGCAAGAACTTTACTTGCTAAAGCCATGTCTCTAGCCTGTCAAATTATAATTTTGCCAGAGCATATAACACTGTCAAAAGAATACAACCTAATACAGAAATAGGAGAAATACAACTCATAGTATTATAATCAAGCGTCCTTTTTATAGGGGTGCTAACTCCACTGAGGCCTCTACTTTTGTGATACAGTTACATCCCAAAGGTTCTGCCTCCTAAGTGGGATTTCAGCATACGACTTAAGAGATGAGGGTATCCAAACATTCAATCCATACTTCATTACATTTTGATAGATTTGATATGTATGAAAATTTCTAGATGTTAGAAAGAAAGTATGCTCACAAAACAGGTCATTTGAAAAAATGTCAGGTTATCTAAAATGACAGAGAGTAACCATGATAACATTTATCCTGCCTTAGTCAGGATTTCTACTGCTGTGACCAAACACCATGAGCTTGGGAGGAAAGAGTTTACTTGGCTTCACTTCCACAGCACTGTTCATCACCAAAGGAAGTCTGATGTGGGCTGCCCCTCTGCATGCTGTGAATATGTTTTATTACCGTTGGTTTGTAAGGAAGCTGATTTGGCCAAAGGTTGCTAAGGGATAGACACCACTTCTCAGAAAACATTCAAGTAGGAAAAGATAAACTCCACAGTTCCTTGGAGATTGTGTTTTCAGAGATGGATCCTTCTACCTCAAAGAATGTGGTGTCTATCCCTTAGCAAGTTTTGATTTTCTTCTTCTAAAGCCGTCGCTAGTCAGTGTTTATGAAGATCTTCAGTTTAATCTCAGGACCCTTTCCCCACTTAAAAAATCTTGTCACCAAGCAGTATGGCATTCTCCTGCAGTCCCAGGTATTTAAGAAAATGAGGGAAGAGGAGAAGATCACTTGAACCTAGGAGTTTGGAGACAGCCTGGGAAATATAGTGAGATCCTGTCCTTCAGAAAAATGTACATAAAGTTGATAACCCAAAGAGCTTTTGTTTATAATATATATAACTATGTATACAGTTGAGAAAGATTTTTTAAAGTTACTCAATACATTTTTAAAGTAACTTTAAAATGTAAAAAGTAGCCGAACATGTTATTCATGGGAATAACAATTTATGAAAAATAACTTTTGAAACAAAGCTTTAGCTTTTAGTAAGTGTGGTATTGTATATGTTTTCGAGTCTCTTAACATCTGGCTTAACCAGGAGACAGCTATATTTTGATATATGCTTTCCTCTGTCAGTATACGATATAAGTTCTATGAATTCTGGGAAACTCCAGTACACCAATGGGAAAAAAACAAAGAAGGCAAATGACAAGGCCTTCCTGGTATCTTCATGATGATGCTCAGTGCCAATTTGTGAGACAGACATGTCTGAGAATTGTATTTTGTGGCTGGTTACTGTGCATGCATCACAGAACACTTGCAGAGCTGGTTACCATCTCACCAGGGATACAGCCTTGTTTCACAGTTTAAGACTGCAGTTTTGTGCTCATGGGTTTCCTGAAGGGTCTCAGGTCCACTCTTCCACACTCTGAGAGTTGACGTTCTCGAATAGATAACAGACACTGATGAATGTTGAAATGGCTGGGCCTACTCTAGATCTGTTCTGTGCCTTAGAACTGATGGGATTCCTGATAGATAAACAAAGGAAACACTTCATTTATAAAATAGTAATTTATAAAAAAGATTTTTTTTTCCCTCAGGCCAGGTGGTGGTTGGTGCCTGCCTTTAATCCCAGCACTCAGAAGGCAGAGGCAGGCAGATCTTTGTGGGTTTGAGGCCAGCCTGGTCTACAGAATGCATTCCAGGACAGCCAGAACCCTGTCTCAAGAAACAACAAACAAACAAGCAATCTCAGTGTTGTGATCAAACCCAGAGCCTTGGATATATCAGACAAGCACTATGCTACCCAGCTATTGTCCTGCTCTCAGCCTCCTTTTCTAAATTTTCATTGAAACTTAGCAAGACCAAAACTATTCTTTAAATTCTACAGACACAAATTTTAATAAATGCTTTAAAGAAAAGATAGAGACAGAGTGCCTAAGCCGCCTCTCTGAAGAAGTATCATTTGAGTCCAAACCTAACTAATAAGAAGATAGCCAAATGCAAGGGGATAGAGTAGGGCCTTTAAACTGGAAAGTGACCTATTAGAGTGGTTTAGAGGGTTTATTAGAGCAGTGAGTGTTGGCTCACATCTGTGGTCCCAGCACACTAAGGAGGAAGCAAGAGGATCAGGAAGTCAAGGCGATTCTCCCATACAAAGCAAGTTTGAGTCCAGCCTCAGCTATGGGAGACCCTGTCCCCCAAATGACAATAGGGTTGCTAGCTTATTGTTCGTTCTTCCCACCAGGAAAGAGGCTCCAAGAGGACAGACGCTGTTTTCCTTTCTTGTCTAGCAGATGCCTGGCACATAGGAGATACACATGAAAATATTTTTGAATATGCCAATGACATTTGAATTGTATGTCTATTGTATTTGAATTGTATATGTATTGTGGTTGACTATGTACATAAAAATTTGAAAAACCATAGAACATAGTGGGTAAAGGGGAGAATGGTCCAAAGTAAGCGAGGAAAACAGACTTTTCAGGAGGTCTCAGGCACGGGAAGGTGTGCTGTGTGGGGAAGTTTTTAAAGCAGGAGGGCACGTGTTTCACTTTAGTTCCATGAGAGTGGCTGGAAGCGGAACAAAAGAAGAGGTCAAAGCAGTTAGTTAGGCTTCTTTGGCTGAGAAATGAAGATGTGGAGAAAGGCCACGGCGGTGGAAATGGAGAGGAGACAGGCAGTGTGCACCTCCTATTAGCACTGACATGACTTGCTCATGGAATTACAGAAAGACTTTTGGGCTCAATGGCTCTCCTTACAAGCTTCCAGATTTACAGTGATGTGAAAATGACAGTCATCCAATTCTCCCTCAGTGTACATGGCTAAAAACTGAACCCAGTTTAAGGCGGGCAAGAATGTTAAATAAAGTAAATCCTTGTTGCAAGCGTACCTTGTAAATTTGCTTTCACTAAGTGAGCTGTTGGCAGGGTTGGTTGGATTTTGACAATTGTCAGACCCTGCCTTTGAGTTCAATTGCTTGCTACACGGCCATATCAACTCACCAGAATCTCTTTGAGTGATCCAAACAGACCACGTCTCTCCGAGCGAGCCCATGTGCATTCAATTTTGAGATCCTGAGCTGTAGTGACTCGGAGAGAAAGAAAAAATAGGGCATGCTTGGGTTGAAGTGCTGAGGAACAGGGGTAGTAAAGAATCTATCGGTGCACACTAAGCCACACAGTACATTTTGCATTTTATAAAGCGCATGCCATGCCTCCGTGAAGAGACTCAAAGCACCCGACCTGGTTTGCAGCCTTTGGCACCAAAGCAGGTGTGGAACCAGCGAGGGGCGGGGCCTCATCAAGCTCCCGCCAACAGACCCGCCCCCTGCGGGCCGCGCACGCGCGGTGTCTCCAACGGCTGGGGTCGGCCTCCAGTGACGTCAGGACGCCTCGCTCCTTGCAGCCTCCCAGCTCCGGAGTCCCTCGCGAGCCGGGGCGGGGCGTCCGGCCAGCTGAGCTGCTGAGGCTGGCCGCGCCAGTTTGAATGAAAGCTCCGCAAGATGGCGGCGGCCGGAGCCGAGGCCCCGAGAGGTGAGGCTGGAGCGCAGTGTCACCGGCCGCCAGGTCCGCTCCCGAGGCCCAAGCCCAGCCGGACGGCGATGTGGGCGGGACGCCTCCGCGCGGACACCCCGAGCGCGGTACCCTCGCGGCCGGCTACGGACCCGGGACACGGCGGCTCCGTGCGAGCGTGGGTCCGAGTCCCGCGGGCCCGGGTCCTGGGTGGCGTGTGTGCACGCGCCGCCTCTTTCAAGGGTGAGCAGGAAAAGGACGCGCGCGCGCTGCCGCAGCGGTGGGAGCGGGGCTGAGGTGCGGTGCCCGCGTCCGGGCCGGCCTGCCTGGCATCGCTGTGAAGTGTCTCCGTGAGAAAGTGGGTGTGTGCAGACACAGCCCTGAGCTCCTGGAAACTTTGGGGGGCCCGGCTGGAATTTGCGGGTTATTTATGTGGATGCTGAAGCCGGGGACACACAGTGCGCGTGCGTGCGCCCGAGTCGCGCGCCCTTTGAAAGTCCCGGGTTTGTAAAGCAGCCTGGAATGAAAAGGTGGTTCTCCAGCTTTCTTTCCTCCGCCTCACTCAGATGGTGACACTTCATTATCCCCCGCAACTCTGCTTCCTTGAAGCGTGGCGGGGGTGGGGTGGTGGAAGGATTTTATAAGCGGGATGTCATAAAATAATCCGGACAATGAAACTTTATTTCCTCCATCGTTATAGGCTGTGGAATATTGTAAACCAAATGATTGCAGGTTAACAAAAAATACTCGGAAATGCTCAAAGTGTAGCATTTCTATTGAGAGGTGCCTTGTGTGATATTACACATAATGGTCTTCGTTATGACGTTTTCGTATTCAAAACCACCTTCCATTCATTGTAGGGCTGTGTTTTTGGATTCTCAGCTAGGGATAAAAAATTTCAAAACAACGAACACCTTGGGTACGACCAAGAGGATGCCCCTTTGCAGATGATTAGCATAAGGAGATTAGCCTTACACAAAACAAATTTAGGATATTTAGATGGAAGCGACTTATAAGACTTTTTATAGCTGTCTTACTCCCAAACCACCACACCTAAGCAATCAATGTATTCTTGCAAATTTGGGGAAAAGACTGCCTTTTGCTTGTGCCAGAAATAGTCTTTTGCAGTGACTGGAGCCGGGAAATGGCGCTTAACAGTTTTCTGCAATGAAGTTCTTATGTGTGTGTGTGGGGGGGGAGGGGGATGAGTAAGGGATGTGGGTAAGTTAGAGCAGCTGTGTTCTCCCTTCCTTGACCTTCACCTCAGTACAGAACTGCGGACAGCTTGATTGATGCCTTAGTGATACATTTTGTTTGGTCACCTCTGTTTTCACCACTTTTAATGGCTCTGTACCCAGAAAGATTGGGCCCTTGCTAACGTTAATTTCCGGATGGAGCCCAGTTCATTGCTGGCCTCTGTAAAGTTATTATTAGTATGTCTGACTTTTAAGTCTTGTTTATGGATTATTTACACTGAGTATTGTTTTGTATGCTGGTTTGAAAACAGAGCAGGAAATAAGCATTACTTACGGTGCTCTCCTTTTCAAGTAGATTTTTCTGGTTTATACATATCGATGATACATTTTACCATGGGCAAAATAAATGAAGCTCAGATTCCTCTTGTAGTATTCCAAAATGGAAAAGGTAGGGTATGGATTTAATTGCAGAACTATATTTCGGATTTAAAAGCTTACTTTGCTATTAAAAGAGATTGAAAGAAGAAAAGGTTACTTTTAAATTGTAATTGTTTTAGAATATATATTAGATATGTTTCTAAAAATATGTCATAGAGGATGTTTATTATTAAGAGAACAATTATATTCTGTGTAGAATATAATATAACAGTAAAAAAATTACTGCTTTTTACTTTTGCCTTTATATGTAGTCCTAAGAAAGCCTAGACATGAAATATTTTAAGTGGTCAAGCAAGAATTAGCCATTGTCAGTAAAACAGTAGGATAGAAGTCCAATTCACCAAAAATAGCTCCTTGTCATGTAACTTTTTCTTAAATACACATAATTGGCTTCTTGTTGTGTGCGTTTCTAGACTATTAAATTGTCAGTTGAGAGGTTTTGATGTTTTTGTTTCCTCCTAGTAGCTATTTTATTAGTAAAGAATTCTATTTTCTTATTGTAGCCTGGTGTGTGCCTTGCCTAGTTTCACTTGATACTCTTCAGGAATTATGTAGAAAAGAAAAGCTCACATGTAAATCGATTGGAATCACCAAAAGGAATCTAAACAATTATGAGGTGGAGTACTTGTGTGACTACAAGGTAGTAAAGGTAAGGCAATATCCAGCCCCTTGACAGAGACCTGTTCATACTCAACTATTTCATGTTTCCCTGACGTAAAAATAGCCTGAAAAATAAGCAAAGCTCTTCATACTGTTTAAGGTTGTAAGTCATAGATTTTTGTCAAATAACTCTGAAGGGATTTTGAAGTATAAGTGCTCTTACATTAGAGTATTTAGGGTATTTATATCATTTTACATCCAACTCTTGATTATCTCCTTATGGATTACCAGAGCAAATGTTTTATGTCAGATTGACTTTTCCTGTAATTCATGCTGTTCCTGGATCACATTTCCCATAATCACCTGGAAGGAACCTGAGGTTTCAAGCCAGCTGTAGAATTTACTGAATGTCCTCCAGAAGCATCCCCGTTTACATTTCCTGCCATCCTGTCAAACTGGGTTACAAGTTACGGCGTGATAGAATGGGCAGGCTTTCATGGTCATTTCAAGCCTTTATTTCATATCTTCAACTTCAGCAACTAATATAGTTGCTTTGTACTTCCCTTTATTCATCTTAAAATGTGTTATTCCAAGAAGCTCTTTGATCTAAACCCTGTAATTATATTTTTGGTAATTCTTTTGCTTGTAGCTTTCTGCTGGCCATTAATCTCAGTTCTTGCAGATAAACAATCAAGAATGTATTTAATGTGATTTTTCCATCTCTGCTGAGCCCCTTGGTAAGTCCATTTCTTCCTTTGAATGCCTGTCTTCCTGTGGTAGCATTGCCTTCCCCATGTAGGGATCTTAGTCAAGCTTCCATCTCTACCAGCACCCTCAGTACCCTACCACTGAAAGAGCCTAGCCATGTGCCATCTTGGTTTAGAAGCCCTAGCCTGATCAGCCTAGCTAGGCATATCATCTGATCATATGCAGTAGCTCCATTAGAACATACTTTGAAGCCATGCCTGGTGGCATAGACCTGTAATCCCAGCTGCTAGCAAGACTGAAACAGAAGGCTCACAGCGAGTTCAGGCCCATCCTGTACAACTTAGACTCTTTTCAGTCCATTTCTGAAAAGTTGTTAAAGGGAACTAAAGCTCAGTGCAGAGCATGTGCCTGGCATTCATAAAGCTCCAGCAGTCCCCCCACCCTGGGAAGAAATACCAAACAAACCAAACTTCTGCAGTTCTCATTGTTTAGTTCTACTTGACAAGATTTTTACATGCTTCTTTGTTTTCTTGTATCAGCGGTTTTCCCAATATTTAGTACTGTTTTGGACCTTTTCCTCTTCCCTTGCTTTCTCCTATTCAACTGAAGACTCCTCGCCTTCTGCCTCTATGAATTTAAGCCTTTAGCATTCGATCTTCGTTCACCATGAGTCATCTCTATCTTTGGTCTTTCAAAGGTGTCACCATGTTTTCCTGGTGATTCCCCCAGGACTTTACCTGAACTTGCGGTTTCTTTTTAATTAATTTAGACGGGTTTTCTATTTAGTCCCTTGAACTCACAGTCATCATGCTCTGGCCTCTTCAGTGCTGTATAAAATACATTTTCCAGCTTTGTGTCTTTTAAATATTAAGCTCTTCTTTGCACTCATTTGTGTCAGTAATATTCACATCTTTTCTAACCTTTGGCTTCCCCTCTCTACTCAAACAGGTATTTTCTTGTATATTCTTTCTTATTTCATTAAAAAACTTTTATTGCGATAAAATTTGCTTATTTAAAGTGTTCAGTTCAAATCTTAGTATACTCTCAGAGTTAGTTTTAGAACCTTTTTCATTAAATTTTTTCATCTTTATTTTTTATTACTGTTTAAATTTCAACTACCAGCCCTAAGCAACTGCCAAATCTATTTTCTTTTTCTGTTGAGTTATGTGCCCCCTCCTTCCTCCTCAAGGTCTGTGCACCAGAGAAGGACCTCAGATGTCCTGCTCTGCCACTGTTGGATTGCTTTAGACTGGGTCGCTAGCTAAACTTTGGGCTAGGCTGGTAGGCAGCAAGCCGCAGTGATGAGCTTGTTTCTGACCTCAGTAGCACTGGGGTTACAGGTGCATGTGGTTTTGACGGATGTTTTATGACTGCTGGTACTTGAACTCATCTCCTCCTTGTGGAGCAAGTGCTCTTACCTGTGATCCATCTCATCCCAGTTGTTTCCATCTGGGGGCTATTATAATTAATACTGTTATGTATGTTCGTATGCTAGTTTTTGTATGGACATCGTTTTCTTTTCTCTTGCAGTGGAATTCCTAGGTCATAAGATATTCTTGTTTAACCCTTTTGGGAACTGCCAAGCTTTTCCAGAACTCAGCACCATTTTACTTACATATCAGCAGAGTATAAAAGTTTTAGTTTCTATGTAGCTCTCCTTGTGAGAAGTGCATTTCATTGTGGGTTATATTTATATTTCTCTAGAGATTAATGATGTCCAACATCTTTTTATCATGCTCTTACTGGACATTTGTAACTGTTGTGGTGAACTAATTATTCAGATCCTTTACTCATTCTAAAAATACTCTATTTCTTTACTTATTTGTGTGTATGTGTGTGTGTGTGCGCATGCATGTGCATTGGTGTGTAGTGCCTGCACATGAGTGTGAATGCTTCTGTGGGCACATGTGGAAGCCAGAAAAGGTCTGTCCATCTTAGCCTTATTTTTTTAAGACAGAATCTCTTATTGAACCAGATACATTTTATTTAGGCTAAGGTGAGTGGTCATTGAACTCCCAGAGTCTGCCTCTCTGTTCTTCCAACACTAGAACTGCAGGTCCTTGCAGCAGTGCTCAGGTTTTGTTTTTGGGGAGGTGGGGGACGTACTGGGGATTTGAACTCAAGTCCTTATATTTTGCATACTAAGTGCTCTTACTTACTGAGCTGTCTCCCATCCCTTACTCAGTTTTTAAAGTTGTATTCTATTAAGTTTTTTAGTTATATATTATACCTACAAATCCCTTGTCAGATATATGATTTGTATTTATTTTATCCTGTTAATTTTCTTTTAACTTTTTGGCCCATTTTATTCCAATTTGTGTGTCCCTATCACTGACCACCTATTGTCAAGTTTGAAGACCTTAAAGTTTTCTGGACTAGTTTGTTACATTTACTGTGGTTGATTTTCTTCTTTAAGACTCTCTTGTCTATGGAAGACTGCCTAGATGTAATCTTTAGCAACTTAGCATCTCTGTCCTCCAGTTTCTTTATGAAATAAGGGTAGTGACAACAACACCAACAATTAATTATAGTGCATAATTAATATTGAATGGATTAATATTGATTTTTTTTTACAATAGATTTCGACCTTTAACAATTCAATGACATCAGTGTTTACGGTTAGAGCTATTTGTTTTTATGCTATGTACTTGTGCCCAAGTGTATGTATGTGCATGATCATGCAGGTGCCTATGGGAGGCAGAGGATGCCAGCTCTCTTGGAAGTGGAGTTCCATGTAGTTGTGAACCACTTGATCTGGGTTCCGGGAACTGAACCCAGATCTTCTGCAAGGGCAGCAAGTGCTCTTGATATATGAGCCATCTCTGTAGCTCCTCATTGTTATTCTTTTCACCAACCCCCCAATCTATTTTTCAATGTTCTTCATACTCTCTTTGCTTCTCATTTTTTTTTCTCTAATGTAGATTACTTCTTGGTCCTCTTCTCACTTAGAAGCTGCTCTCTAGGTAACCTTCTTTAGCGTTTTTTTATTGGGAATATGCTAACTCATAATTAGTGAGATGACTACTCAGGGCAGAGTACTAAGTTCCTGTGCAAAGTACTTAATTACAGTGAAGGTGAGTGTTGGCATAATAGAAGGACCTATTGGGCAGAGACTGGGCAGTTATCTATGGGAAACATGTTTTGAAATGAAAAGATAAGGGGGTGGGATCCTGATACAGAAGACAGCCCAACTCCTTCAAGGAATAGAAAATCTGGATAGAACATTGGCATAGTTAAGATGAGCTAGAAGGAGTGCAACTCTTTACAGGCAAAAGGACGTTAGGATTCATCTTGAGGGAAGCACAGAACCATGGAGTCTTTTAAAGTACAGAAATGGCATGACGAGAACGTTACTCTACTGTCAAGTCTTCAGTGGGTAGAGCAGTCAAAGCAAAACAGATGAAAAAGAGCACAAGGACTGGATGAAGAATCCTGAAGAGTAAGGCTTGTGCCATTAACTGGCAGGAAAGATAATAGGAAATCTGGAGGTGTGACTAACTGAAAGAGCTGAAAGAAGAGATAGTTAGTAAAAGAGCACTGAGCAGTTGATAAAAGAAAAATCTGTTAAGAATATACTGAAGTTAGCAGTCAAAGGGCTATTCATGCCCTGCAAGTGGTTTCTGTATTGCCATGAACAGAAGAGCCAAAAGAACAATGTGAAGAATAAGTAGGAGGGATAAAAACACAGAGTCAAGTAGTATGGACTCTCAAAGCAGCCTCCTGGAGAGAAAAAAAATGGTATAATGGCATTTATAGTTTTTTTTTAAATTTATTTATTTATTATGTATACAATATTCTGTCGGTGTGTATGTCTGCAGCCAGAAGAGGACACCAGACCTCATTCCAATGGTTGTGAGCCACCATGTGGTTGCCGGGAATTGAACTCAGGACCTTTGGAAGAGCAGGCAATGCTCTTAACCACTGAGCCATCTCTCCAGCCCGGCATTTATAGTTTTAAAGTTGTGTTAAAAATTGAGTCATAGTTGTATGCTTTAAAACTTTTTTAATGTTCTAAAGAGCTATAAGCTAAAATATACTCTATGACCTCAGAGATTCCTTAGCTATGCAAACATTTATATGTCCAAGGAAGCTTGGTTTTATGTTGCTTTTGAAAAATGGGAGGTGTTTAAATGTTACTTAGAACTAATAGTGAGGCAGAAACCAAAGAGTTGGACATTAAAGAATAATTGATAAAGTACATCTCTTCTATTATAGCTACATTGACTTACAGTTTAATATCTGTAGGATACTGGCAGTTAGGAACAAGGGCCATATGCTACTAAAAACGAAGTGGGATAGTAGACCTTGAACCTAAAACAATATGAAGTAACCAGCTTGAGAAATGGGAAAATGCTATCTGATGTCACTCAGTGGTATAGATGAACTCAATGTAGATTGTAGTTGTTATGATTGTTTGTACAAGCCATGCCTACTCCTTCCCCCATCCGCTGAGGGAGGCTGATCTTCAGCTTCCGGCCTGAGCTCACTCTCTTTTTACGTCTTCCTCTGGGAGAGACAGCTTTGCTTCTGCCTCTCTCCCCACTTCTCCGTTTCCCTCCCTTCTCTGTCTCTCTCTCTCTGTCTCTGTCTCTCTCTCTTTTTCCCTCTCCCCACTCACCTCCCCTTTTGCCTTCCCCTCCATAGCTCCCTGAATAAATATTTAACCTCATTCTACATGTCCTGTCTATCCATGTTTCTGTCTCCTGCCCACCATGTGTCTCCCTGCCTGGGACCAGCCACCCTTGGGGACCGGCAGCCGTCGCTGCCTGGTACTGGCTGCTTCCAGTGCCCGCTGCGTGCCGCCACATGGCCCGCTACCGCCATTTGGGACCTACAGCATTTCTGCTGCCTACTGCCGCTGGGGATCCTGCAGCATTTTAAAAAAAATCAGAACAATAGCCCCACTCCCAAGGATAGGCTTTGTCCCTTGGAAAACTTCTTAAGGTATATCAGTATCTCTGAATATCTAGAAGTACTAGTGTATTTACTACCTGGCTCAAACAGAATAGTCTGTATCTAACAGTAGATTAATATTTTTGAAAGACAGCACATCTGAAGTAATTTTTTAGAAATTAGAACAGCAGAAATCATTAAACTGCAACTACTATTTTTCCTCCCCACGACAGGGTTTCTCTGTAATAGCTCTGGTCGTCCTGGAACTCACTGTGTACCAGGCTGGTCTTGAACTCACAGAGATCTTTGCCTCCTGAGAACTGAAATTAAAGGCATGCACCAGCACTGCCCAGCAACCTCAGTTTTTTTTTATTATTTTGTGTATGTGAGTGTTCTGCCTGCATATATATCTGTACCACACATGTGCCTGGTGTCCAAGGAAGTGGTGAGTCACTATATATGGGTGTTGGGAATTGAATCCAGGTCCTTTGCAATAGCAATAAGTGCTCTTAACCACTGAGCCAACTCTCCAACCATATAATCCAAATTTTAAGGACTATAAAAGTAGAGCTTTCAGAAAGGACTTTCCTATGGTTGCATAGAATTTTTTTTTTCAAGTTTAGGATCTAACCAGGTGTCAGATTCATTTCAACCAACCACCCATCCATCCGTCCATCCATCCATCAATCATCTGATTTATGTTAAGTGTTTTGCCCCCATGTATGTAAGTGTGACATGTGTGTACAGTGCCTACAGAGGTCAGAAGAGGATGTTGTATCCCCTGAAGTTGGAGTTATAGGTAGTTGTGAGATGCTGTGTGGGTTCTGGGAACTGAACCTGAGTACTCTAGATGAGCAGCCAATGCTGTTAATTGCTGAGCCAACACTGGAGTTCCTTTTCTGTTAGTTGCTGGCATGAAACCCTTCTATAGACCTTCTGTTGATAATGCTGGTTCTCAACTATTTATATAATAACACTGGTGTTGTGGTATGATATGGACTATGATGGTTATCACAAAAAATGGCAGAAATAAGGAATAGAAATGTAGAAAATATTTTTCTGCTGGGCACATACCTTTAATCTCAGCACTCAGGAGGTAGAAGCAGAGGCAGGTAGATCTCTATGAGTTCAAAGTCAGCCTTTTCTATGGAGCCAAGGCTACACAGAGAAATCCTGTCTCGAAAAGCCAAAAAGAAAGAAAGAAAATATTATTTTCCTATATTTTCATGTATACGTAAAAGCTTAGATATTCATTATCATATGTTAGCTATAGTCAGTTAAAATTGATAAACATGCTGGGTGGTGGTGGCGCACACCTTTAATCTCAGCACTTGGGAGGCAGAGGCTGGTAGATCTCTGTGAGTTCAAGGCCAGCCTGGTGTACAAGAGCTAGTTCCAGAACAGGGCCTGTTTTACAGAGAAACCCTGTCTCAAAAAAAAAAAAAAAAAAAAAAAAACCAAACAAATGAACAAAACAAAAAACCATGACTGGTTCTCATTTTTTTGAAAGTTCATAATATTGTTTTTATTTTTTTTTTTTTTTTTTTTTTTTTTTTTTTTAAAGATTTATTTATTTATTATGTACACTGTGTTCAGCCTCCATGTATGCCCTCAGGCCAGAAGAGGGCACCAGATCTCATTACAGATGGTTGTCAGCCACCATGTGGTTGCTGGGAATCGAACTCAGGACCTCCGGAATAGCAGTCAGTGCTCTTAACCTCTGAGCCATCTCGCCAGCCCAATTGTTTTTATTTTTATATTGCATTAATTCTAGAAATTTTTGTTGCACATATAGAAGTATTCAAATTTTGATAGAAGTATTGTGCGTGTTTTGAGGCTATGAAAAAAAAATTCCGTCCCTTCTCATGAATTGCTCATAGTTTAACTTAGAAATGGAAGCATAGGCAAGTTAGTGCTCAGTTCTTGGGCAAGAGAGGCAGGAAAGATGCCACGAAAGAGTTGTTCTTTGAGCTATTTTAAAAGATGAATGGGGGTTTGGAGAGATGGCTCAGTGGTTAAGAGCACTAGTTGTTCTTGCAGAGCATGTGGATTGGGTTTGCTGCACTCGAATGATGACTCAAAACTGTATTACCAGTTTCAGGGGATCTGCTGCCTTCTTCTGGCCTGTAAGGGCACTCTACACACATGGTGCATATACATGAACATAGGCTTACACACATTCTCATTTTCTTTTAAGTGAAAAGGTTTCTCTACACATAAGATGAGATTAAAATAAATTCTCTAGGCAATTGTCTTATAGCATTCTAATCATGGAGAACTTCGTGAGCAAGCAGCAGAAAACTGGCTTTCAGGTGAGTTCAGTGTGGTTAGAGAGTAGTGAATGAATGGGTTTATAGTGGGATGTTACAGTGAGAGCTATCAGGAACCAATCTCAAGAAGGTTGTGTTATTGTTTTTTACATGTATTTATTTAGCATGCTGTGAGTGGGGAATGTACCCTGGCATGTATGCAGGGGTCAGAGAATAACTTTGAGTTGGTTCTCTCCTTGTACCATCTGAGTCCTGGAGATCAAGCTCAAAGAAAGCATTAGAGCTCAAGTTCCAGTGACCCAAAAAGTTGCCTATATGACATATAGATTCATAGCTTTTCTCAGATTCTCAAAAGGATAAACACCCATTTATATAAAAAGGGGCCAAGAAGCCATGCCAATAAAGAAAGTAGAAAAGATTAGAGAAAGTCATGCCTTGAGCGCTAAGGAATGTAAGGTCGTGACTACTGCTATAGAAGAGAGGTCAGATTAGCTGAGAACAGAAGACTCAGCTGGCTTGGTAGTTAGGTTGTAAAGTGGAGTTAAATGCATATGTACTTAAGCTTCACAAAGACCATGGCTTCTAAGAATTGTAAGAAGTATTGGAGTGCCCAACAGTAAATAGGGTTTACTGTTTAGTAAATAGGGTTTAGGGTTGCCCACAGTTACTTGTTAGCATTAGCATTGCAATTTTCCTCTCCCTTCAACATGACTGCAAACTGAACAGATCCATCTTGTAACTGGTTTTGTTTTTTTGATGCTTTATTACAAGCCACCACTTTTGCTTTCATCTTGCCTACTGTGTTCTATACATACACACAAAAAGGCAGCCTTTGATAGTAGTCTTTCTGCTTTCTTTGTTCTCTTTTCGAATTGTCTGACCCCTACTGATTACCATCTTTCTGTTTTAATAGTATTAGTTATGTTATTTTGGCATTTAAAATTGAATTGACCTCCACTGATATTTATTTCACATATTGTTTCACATATTGTTTGTTTATTTCATATATACATCTGAGGTATGCTAAAAGCCAAAAAGGTTTTTGGCTTTAATTTTGAATTATAGGTTATTGAATTAATTAAATTTGTCTTATAAGTCCGTGGTTTTTATAAAGTAATCTTATTTTTCAAAAATAAAGTCTTTTTTTAGATTTTAAAAATGAGATATGCTTATAAAAGACTACAAACCAGAAATAAAATATTAATATTTTCATACTGTTTTGCCAAAATCAATCTTGTTTTTAAAGTATATTTCCTGTACAGGAATTGATTAGTTACCAATGTGGTTGATATATGTATATAAAAACTTCAGTCATTTTAAATACAAGTGACTTATCTAAGATTAACCATTACAGTTATTTGGGAAGTGAACTTCAATGATGTTTCTTTTCATTTGAGTGGTAATTTAATCATGCAGCCTAGAGCCAGTACTTGTCTTTTATTATTTTCTGCAGTAAAAGTGTTGTGTTGCTTTCTTCTGCTATCAAAAGTCAAAACTTAAGAGTTATAGGGAATAGATGAGTTCAGAAAATGCTAGTTGGATCTCATAACTAGTTTTATGTAGGTAGATCTGGTATCAACAGTACTAAATTATCATTACTTGACTGAAGGAAAAAAATCTTTAGGCCTTAGGCCCAATTAGACACACTTTGGTGTATATCCAGGCTTCCTATTTCTCCTTTCTGTAATGACCATATATACATAACATACATACATACATGCATACATGTATTATGATCATATAGTTTGTGTACTATATATCATCAGATCATAATTAAATACATTTTAATAGAAAAAGCCCAAACATATTTTGAACAGTTTTCAAAATGAAACAGTTCTTTTAATTCATATG
Organism: Microtus oregoni; assembly: GCF_018167655.1. Lineage (NCBI taxonomy): Eukaryota > Metazoa > Chordata > Mammalia > Rodentia > Cricetidae > Microtus > Microtus oregoni. Next base: position 21,214,274 of record NW_024543094.1, read on the forward strand.
AATTATGATAGATGAATAGGACATAAAAAACTAAGGTACTGATAATGAGGATAAGATAAGCTCACTTGTGGGAGTGCAGTTGTTCTTGAACTGAGTTTGTACTTTAGCAGTATACCAAAGACCCTGAGTCATTTGTGTTGAAGTCATGGGCTAGGGATGGGGTTATAACATGGTGTAATGCTTGTCTGGCATGTGTCAGTCCAGAGTTTGAGCTCTAGTACTGTGTGTGTTTTGGGCAGGGGAATGATTAGTAGGTACTAAAACAACTATTATATTCATTCCTACTTAATAGTAAAAGTTAACTGAAATTTTCATAGGCAAATTTATTGCAATAAATAAGTAATTTTTTTAAATATCCACAAATTAAGAAAACACTGGACAGCAAGATGGCTTAGTGCGTAAAGGCACTTGCAATCAAGCTGGACAAGCTGAATTTAATCCTTGGGACCCACCTGGTGGAAGTAGAGAACCTACTCTTGCATGTTGTCATCATTCTGCACACATGTATTATGGTACATGTATATGTACTATACAAATATATACATATACACAAATATATATATATGTCGTGGGAACTCCTTTAACCAATAACATTTAAGATACTGGCCCACTTTGGGCATGGTCTATGTGTGGCCCTTTTTCTGCTACATTCAGTTCCAGTTCCCAGCACACACAGAGGACTATGGATCACTACTCTTACTGTTAGTTTATCCCCAAATAAGCCTTTGTTATACTCCATTCCAGGCTATTGTGGAACTCTTTGGTACAACTACAATTCAGGTCCCACATTGGGCGCCATTTTCAAAATGAAGACTGCCTTTGTTTCCTGACTGCCAAGACCCGAATAATCATACATAAACTATATTTATTACAGCCCTGCTTGCCCAGCATCTTAGGAGTATTCCTACCTAACTCTTATATCTTAAATTAACCCACTTATATTAATCTGTGTATCACCATTAGGCTATGGTTTACCATAAGGTTTCAGTGTCCTCCTTTTGCAGCTACATGGCATCTCCTTGACTCCACCTACTCTCTGTATCTCTGTTCTGATTTCCCACCTGGCCATATTCTGCCCTGCCATTGGCCAAAGCAGCTTCTTTATTAACTAGTGTAATAAAACATATTCACAGCATACAGAGAGAAATCCCATAGAAGATGTCATGTAAAAAAGTTAAAAATAACAAATGTTTAATCACCATAGTTATTTATTTTTTTAGTTTTATGTGTGTTGGTGTTTTGCCTATATCTATGTCTGTGTGAGGATGTCAAATAACTGGAGTTATAGGCAATTGTGAATTGCCATGTGGGTGCTAAAAATTGAACCCAGGTCCTCTGGAAGAAGAGCCCTTGCTCTTTAACTAGTGAGCCATCTCTCCAGCCTCCCATCCACCTTGATATTTTAGGAGCATTTCTGAGCTTACTTTACCTTAGGTTCCGTGGTTATGTGCTAGCTGTTCTAAGACGAAGAAATTACTGAAAGACATCACTTTAGAATTTACTATTATTGTACATGAACTGCCTTTAAATTAGGCCCTTAGCAGAGTCAGCTGACCTTAAGGAAAGAAACAGTCACTGTGTGTAAAAGAGACTTCAGAAACCATGGTGGCCAATAACATTCTAGGTGATAAGAAGTGGATCTTTGCTGTCCTTCATGCCTCCTACTTAAGCTACACAGGTTTCTCTAAATGAGGTCTGCATTTATTAAAAATGTTAATATCTGGTAGAAACTATGATGTGAACTGCAGTGTTATTTTAATTTCTTGGTAACCACATACAAAGTAGTAATTGGTTTCAATAATATATTTAATTCAATATCTGTAAAATGTTTCAACCTTACAGGCATATTTAAAGGTATATTTTGCACCTCCCATTCTTGAAATTCAGTGCAGTATTTATGCACAAAGAACATCATTTGAGTATAGCCACATTTCAGGTTCTCAGTAGCTACATGTGGCTTACAGTGATTATCCAGCTTATCTTTAGAACATCTAAGGGATGTGTGGCCATGACATTGAGGATATAAATTCCCACATATCCAGTGAACATTATTATAGCCCTTAGAGAATACATGGTACTATGCTGGCCATATGAGCCACTAGCCTAATGTTTGCTTTGGGACCATCTGTTTCCATGATCAAGGTAAATAATTTTTTGTTTGACCTAATACTGTTTGAAATCATAGGTTTCTGTGCCTTTATCTTTCTCTAGATAGGATGCTTTGGTCTCTTGTCAGATGTTACATCCCATTAAATAGTGTTTCAGATAGCACACAAAAGTTCTGTTTATCTGACTTACACTTTACTTGGCTCTTCATGTATTTTAAATTATTAAGAGAAATGCCACTATAGAGACTGTCATAATCTGAATTGTATTTTCTTTTCTATTTTAAGGATGTAGAATATTACCTTGTAAAATGGAAAGGATGGCCAGAGTCTACGAATACTTGGGAGCCCTTGAGCAACCTCAGGTGTCCACAACTGCTACAGCAGTTCTCCAGTGACAAGAATAGTTTCTTATCTCGGGTAAAGAAAGGGAAGGCAATCACTCCAAAAAACAGTAGGAAATCCTTGCCACCTGCTGTCGCTGAGTACATTGTAAAGAAAGCCAAGCAAAGAATAGCTCTCCAGAGATGGCAAGATTACCTCAACAGAAGAAAGAACCACAAAGGGATGATATTTGTTGAAAATACTGTTGACTTGGAGGGCCCACCCTTAGACTTTTACTACATTAATGAATACAGGCCAGCTCCAGGAATCACCATAAACAATGAAGCTACCTTCGGATGTTCATGTACAGACTGCTTCATGGGAAAGTGTTGTCCTGTTGAGGCCGGAGTTGTTTTGGCTTATAATAAGAACCAACAAATTAAAATCAAACCTGGCACTCCCATCTACGAATGTAACTCAAGGTGTCTATGTGGACCTGATTGTCCCAATAGGATTGTACAAAAAGGCACACAGTATTCACTGTGCATCTTTAGAACTAGCAATGGTTGCGGCTGGGGTGTAAAAACCCTTGTGAAGATTAAAAGAATGAGTTTTGTCATGGAATATGTTGGAGAGGTACATTAAATTTCTCCTATGGATATGAGCTTTATACTTTCAAAAAGTTACCTTTCTACCTTATTAATGTAAATACGTGATACGTTTTGATGTTATCATTTGCAGATATGTAGAAATTCATTTTCAGGTTTAGGAGAAAGGTTCACTGGTATAGTTAAAAATGTAGAACTTTTTATATGAGCAAATAGATAATAAAATAAGTTAATAGTTGGCATTCATTCATAACCACTGACTGAAGCATATTTTTTAAAATTTATATATATGTGTGTGTGTGTGTGTGTGTGTGTGTGTGTTTAGTTTTTCAAGACAGGGTTTCTCTGTGTAGCCCTGTCTGTCTGGAACTCACTCTGTAGACCAGGCTACCTTGAACTCCAGAGTGCAGAGTGCTGGGATTAAAGATGTGCACCACCACCACCTGGCGCCCATATTTTTAAAAATTAACTATATTTACACAGAAATCTTAAGAAGAAAGTCAGGCCTACCTACATAAATGCTGACATTGAAACTTTGAAGTTACATTTATTTCATTATTTGGTCCAGTATGATTAAATTTCTTTTCTGTTTTGTATCAGTATGAAGGACATTACTGAGCAGAAAATATTTTTAGTATTATCAAATATGTATAAAAGCATTTATTGCCAGGCGGTGGTGGTGCATGCCTTTAATCCCAGCACTCGGGAGGCAGAGACAGGTGGATTTCTGTGAGTTTGAGGCCAGCTTGGTCTACAAGAGCTAGTTCCAGGATAGGCTCAAAAGCTACAGAGTAACCCTGTCTCCAAAAACTTTTTTTAAAAAAGCATTTATTATAATAATAACTAAATAAACACTACCCTGAACTGCAGAGCATTCTCTGATTACCAAATCCTAGCATATTTCCTTTGATAACTATCATATGCATAAGTGTTAACATAGTACTCATCATGGGCCACAGCTAAGCACCTTAGTATATTAGCCCCCTAATCTTCAAGTTTCTGAAAGAGGACTTATCTCCACTATTACAAATGAAGAAACAGGCACAGAGAATTTTAGCTAAGAATATACATCACTTTGGCTAGTGTTGATGTCTTCAGCTGAACACTGACCAAGCTGTGACAGATTCCATGGTAACAGGGATGTTTGGAACCTAGCCAGTGCCTGATGCTTGAAGCTGAATTACATCCCCAGCCCTAGGCCATGATTTTGAGCTGAAGCTTCTGTACTGAAAAACAAAGCTTTCCAAATGGCTCATTGCATGTATAACATAAAGCCTGTTGTATAACAAGTTTCCATGTGTTATTCCTCATAGGACATTGGTTCTCAACCTGTGGGTCGCAACACTTTGGGGATCGCAAAGCAGATATTTACATTATAGTTCCTAGCTATAACAAAATTACAATTATGAAGTAGCAATGAAAATAATTTTATGGTTGGGGTGACCTCAGCATGAGGAACTGTATTAAAGGGTCGCAGCACCAGGAAGGTTGAGAGCCACGCTGGAGAGCCTTTTGAGAATGCATACTCTTGTGAAGGTAACCTTGTTCCTCTGTCCTGTCGAGCATAGGTGGGCAGCTCTTTGCACACAGGATTATAATGCAGGTAGTACAGAACCATATATCAGCTTATATCAGATTTCATTTTCAGTAGTCCTCTATACCATCACTTTCCCTCATTTCTATACTGTTTTTCTATCTAGTTTTTAGTTCATATGAATGTTTGTTTTGATGACACTTGAATTTCTTTTTAAATATTTGTATCAATGTTAGTAGCTTAATAATGCTTCTTTGGCTCCACAGTGGCTGTATAATATTCTGTGGTTTTACAGAGCACTGTGTCACCTGTAGTCCAAGCTATGCAAGAAATGGAGGTAGAAAGATCTTTGGAGTTTAGAAGTTTGAGAGAGCCTGTCACAAAAAGAAAAACAAAACTACAGTTCTGCTGTTTCTCCCCACCTTAGGTGATCACAAGTGAAGAGGCTGAGAAGCGTGGACAGTTATATGACAACCAAGGAATCACCTATCTTTTTGATCTGGACTATGAATCTGATGAATTCACAGTGGATGCAGCGCGATATGGAAATGTGTCCCATTTTGTGAATCATAGTGTAAGGAGCAGTAAGACAAATAGTTCAGTTTAGTGCTGTTTGGATGATTTCTCCTTAACTGGAAGATAACTTTTTATATAGCCATTCATAGTATTTTAATATGAGGGCTTCTATTAAGTCAGGACATTATTGCTATAATATAACATAGATATTGAGGTGTTTACCAATTACTATGTTCTCCTAGTCTTTATATCTCACTTCATTTAAACTTTCCAATAACTTTATAGGGTAGATAGGTAACTTCATAGCAGAAGAGAGCAATTAATAAGCAAAGGAGTTAAGCAAAAGTTTTGAAGACTGAACAAAGTTATCTTATAGAAGTTAATACTACTAAATTGTACTGTGTGCAGTAACCCTTTACCTTAGCCACATTTTATTCTCCATATTTTCAGTTTCCTACTTAACTGTAGTCCAGAAATACCCAGTGGGAATTCTAGAGATAATCCATTCTTAGTTTTAAGTTGTTTGCTATTCCTATAAGTAGGTGAAATCATCTGCTGGAGACTTGACCCATCCTTTTGTTCAGGGTATATACACTGTAGATGCTACCTCTCTGGGTTATCAGGTCAACCATTACAGTATTATTTGTGTTCAGGTGACATTATTTTACTCAGGAATTGCCCAGAAGCACAAGATTAGTAATGCTAGCAATTTGGATTTGCCCAAGTGTTTCCTTTAAGCCACAAGGCTAAAGTACAATAAGATATTTTCATAGAGACACAACAGTCATATAACTTAACATTGTTCCGTTTTTGTTATTTGTTAATCTCTTACTCTGTCTGGAAGTTATAAGTATATATGTATAGGACAAACCCCTACAATATAGGGTTTGGTACTATCACCAGTTTCAGTCATCTGAGGATAAGGAAGGACTACTGTGCAGTTTAAGGTAACAGAGTTGTTTTGAATGTCAGTGTGTTAATACTACATTAAAGCATTTAGGATTATTTCCCTAAATTATAAAGTAGTATTCTTTAATTTTTAGTTCATGTTTTAAAAAGTTAGATCTGCAGTCTTTTCAAGATTTTATTTGTGTATGTGTGTATATATGTGCATAGGTGCCTGTGGAGGTCAGAGGGGCAGGAATCAGACCCCCTGGAGCTGAAGTTACAGGTGTTTGTAAGCCTAATGGGGGTGCTCAAAACTGAACTCAGGTCCTCTGCAAGAGCAACAAGTGAGTGCTCTTAATTGCTGAGCCATCTGGCCAGACCCCTAGAACCACAATTCCAGAATCTTCTACTTTATAAAACTTGTTTCCAAAACTAAGGACAATAATAATTATTGGGCACGTTCTAAGTACCAGACAATAAACCCAGTGAGGTTAGTACTTTTGGCATTTTATATATACGTGGCAGATAATAAAAGAAGTATGTCTTAGATAGTATGACATGTAGCCAAGTTAAAATGTGTGGTGGATTGCTTACCAAGAATTGTATGTGAATCTCAGTGAAATGTAAGAGACTGTCTAGACTTCCTTTTTGGTTGCCTAATTTGTTTAAATGTTTGTAAAATAATTTCTTAATGACAAATTTGAGATTTAGCCATCCTCAGTATCTTAGGGGATTGATTAGTCATGAGACCCCCTGCAGGTGCCAAAATCCTTATTAGTTCCTTATGTTAAATTTGAGACATATATAATAACTCATAATCCTCTTTTATCCATTAAATCATATGTAGATTACTTCTAATGCCTATTAGAATATAAATAGTTGTATTCACAGACTGAGGACAAGATCACTCAGCCTGTACATATACAAGACTATGGTAGGATTTTTCTTTTCTAGTTGACTCTGCAGTTGGTTGAGTACAGACATGGAACCTATGAGTACAGAAGGCCACTCTACCACCAACATATACTTCCTCTTTGGGGAAGATTAAACACCAGTTTAAATTTCTTGGTTTGACTCCCTAGATCTTTCTTCTTGCATATTCTCTAGTTTAGTGTTCCCAAAATACTGAACAAGTTCAAATAAAAGTTTAAGCAATGAAACTATGTAATATAAAATTTGAGTTCCATGGTGCTGATTTTATTTTAAAATAGTTATTTAAAGTATCTATACACACATATTATTGAAATAGTTACAAGTAAAATGTTCATGTTATAGATGGATTAAAATTCTCCAGAAAAAAAAGCTATGACAAAAGTGACATATTGGATACTTGATTTACCTTTTTCTATGATTGAGAGCTTCTTATTTATGAAAAGTGTATTTTGAATGTGCATGCCATCGGGAGCGTTGTTGGCAGTTCAGTGGGCATGTGGGAGGCTAACTCACCCTGTGCTGTGGCGCGCAGACGGCACCGTTGTGCCAGTCTTACCTCAGCAGCTTTTCTTCTCTTCAGTGTGACCCGAACCTTCAGGTGTTCAGTGTCTTCATCGATAACCTTGATACTCGGCTTCCCAGGATAGCACTGTTTTCCACGAGAACCATAAAAGCTGGAGAGGAGCTGACTTTTGATTATCAAATGAAAGGTATGGTTTTCAAGAATAATTTCATTGGTATTGGTTTCAGTATGACAATGAAGGCAAGCCAAAACTAAGGTCGAAGGTAAAAAAAATCGGGCAGGGGGAGGACACACTAAATAAATATATGTGGAGAAGATGGAACACATTACTCTGTACTAATTTAGAAATCTTTAAAAATGAAAGTAATTGGTGTGTGTCTGTCATCTTAAGGTCCAAAGCCCATCTGACAACTAAAGCTGGCTCACAGTCTGTCCTCTACGTCACTGTACTGATTTTCTTAGGACTTCCATTTTGGAAGCTGATTTACAACACCTTTTCTCAATACTATTAATATTAGTAAAAATAAAAAGGTTTTCAATTTTTATTAATAGATAAATATTAACAAGATTGAAAGTATGATTTCAATTACATATGAATTCCTTCTTGAATATAGCTTTTTAAAGTATTTAATTATATTGCCTATATTGTGATTATGAATATTTTCTATGAACAATGTGCTTTACGTGCTATTCCTACTTGGCCTCACTGCCTGTGCTTTTCATGGTGTATAAAAAGAATAATTATATGGGGCTGGAGAGATGGCTCAGAGGTTAAGAGCATTGCCTGCTCTTCCAAAGGTCCTGAGTTCAATTCCCAGCAACCATACAGTGGCTCACAACCATCTGTAATGGGGTCTGGTGCCCTCTTCTTGCCTGTAGGCATACACACAGACAGAATATTGTATACATAATAAATAAATAAATACTAAACAAAAGAAAAAAATGATGCTGCAGGTTAACCTTTAAAAAAAAAGAAAGAATAATTGTACATTGGACTTTCTCTTACACTCTGGTTTCTCTTCGGATTGTATAAATCTTTCACCTTTTTTCACTGAACTTTCTCAGTGAATGTCATCATGGCAGATAATTCACATTAGCCTATCCCATTGTTTCAAGACAACTCAGAACAAATTGTCTTAGGATTTCACAGAAGTACAAAGCTATTTCCTTGAAAGTTAACCAATGCCTTGAGAAAGTAATCACCATTGCTAGCTTCAGGAAAACCAGGGTTACACAAAGAAACCCTGTCTCAAAAAACCAAAACCAAACAAAACAGAAGATTGAAAGTCTATTCTAAAGTATCTTTTATGGTTGGGACTGGATCTCACTATACAGCCCTGGCTAGTCTGGAACTCACTGTGTAGACCAGGCTGGCCTCAAACTCAGATCTACCTGCCTCTGCCTACCCAACCATGCCCAGCTAAAATATCTTTTTTAAAATAAAGATTTGTGTGGTGTGTTCATGTGAATATGGGTACCCAGAAGGGGGCATGGGATCCCCTGGAGCTGGAGTTTGAGGCAAAAGTAAGCTGCCTGACGTGGGTACCAGGAACTAAACGCTGGTCCTCTAGAAGAGGACTACTCTACCTGCTGAGCCATTTTCAAGCCCCTATTCTAAAATGTTTCCCTCTCTTGTGTTTTCAGGTTCTGGAGAATTGTCTTCAGATTCTGTGGACCACAGCCCTCCCAAAAAGAGGGTCAGAACTGAATGTAAATGTGGGGCTGAGACTTGCAGAGGTTACCTCAATTGAAACTTCAGGAAACGGAGCACAGGATTGTGTTTTGTTCTAAGAACTGAAAAAGTATTTTCTATTATCAAGGTTATATGTATGTTAATGTACAACTTGTGTCTCAAGATATTTGCAAAGTACATTACTGTTGCTTTTGAAGAGGACTGCAGGGGCTGGCCACATAAACAGAATATATTTGGTGGTTACATACTAAACATGGAAAGTGAACTACTTCTTAATAGGCAAGTATCCCCTTTAGTGTCTAAAAAGCAATGAGGCAATGGCTGTTGATATAAAACCTTTTACCATGACTCAGATAATTCAGTTTAGGCAAATGTACAAATTTTATTTTATTTTTTTACTATATTGTTCCTGCTTAATATTCACTGATCTTGTATTTGAGACAAGTAAGCGGCACTGAATTTTTTTACTGAATTTTCTACTTTTACATTAAAACATCGACATCTTAATGATATATTTCAGGTATAAAAAGAAATGTGAAAGATACTCTTTTAGCTTGATAACATTCTAAAGCAATAGAGACCATTACAAAGACTGTATGTCTGAACCTGAAAGTCTTAGATTTTTAATCCTGCTGAAGAAAAATCTCTAATCACCTTCTCTAGAAGTCCATAGTGGCTGGCCATTATGCTTCTTTGCAAGGACATAGCAGTGTGGCGAAGAGGACCCGCTGGGAGTGCCAGGCAGGGCAGATGAGTACAGAATGAGCCACAGCGTGAACCGAGGTCACACTAAGTAACTCTCATCTGAACAGAAGTGCAACAGCCTCGGAGAGCACTTGTCCCTAATGGCAGTGTAATTCACATCACATTACTTCCACTGCCTGGCAGTTTTAATAGTTCCTTTCCACTAAATTTAATTATTTTTGCATTTTCTGTATGTCCTTGAAAAATATCCTATATTTGAACAGATATTGTTTTATACAAGAATTTTTAAATGGATAATACTGAGTTTGGCCAAAGTTATGTCTTATTGAATTTTTATTAATCTGTGGGGATTAGATGGGATTTTCCCATGTATAAAACACAATAAAGAAAAAACTTACTTTCATCTTTTTGGGTCTGGGAATTCTAATCATGGTGTCCAGTGTGAAGACCAAAAAAGAAAAAAAAGAAAGAAATGGCAGCAAATAATCCTTTCAGTGTCCTGATTAAGATTTACCTAAGCTCACTGCTCTGGGCCTTAATAGGCTGTAATAAGCTCAAGTAAAATGAACTGAATCCAGGAATTCAGCACTTCCTTTATCTCCTCTTAACCTGTTTTGGGAGAAGCTACAATGTTATTCAGAATATTGCCTTCACAAGGCTACTTGTTCACAATACATAGAATACACTGTTTGCATATTTGAGATCTCATTCTATGTTTGCTACTCAGAATTTTCAGAATGTGTCAAGAAAATATATATATATATTTTTTAAATTGCATTTTTTTTTTTTTGGTTTTTCTTTGAGAATTTTAAAAGCATTCTAGGTGTGGTTTTCTTCTCCCCAGATACCAAACTCACTTTGAAGTATTCTCAGGCTTAAAGACCAGATTTTTAAAAAAAAAAAAAAATTCAGTGTTTTGATTTCCAAGATATTTGGTCTTATTTACATTCAGGTTAAAAGAAAAGAGAGGACAGAGGGGAAAGGATTATGTTTAATAAACATGTGGCTTTGTTTTGTCCTTACTAATAGAAATTTAATGGGTCCTGATTTTGTGGGTTGGGGGTAGGTCTTGAAGTAGGGTAGCGTGTGGCTCAGGCTAGCCCTGAATTTTCTGTGAAGCTAGAGATTATCTTGAACTATTACTCGCCTTCCTCTACCTCCTGCTGCTGAGAGTACAGGCATGTGCCACCATGCCCAGTTTAAGATTTTTACCTTTAAAAAAAAAGACAAAACAAGTACACAGAAGTTTCATTCTAAGTTCCACACGTGTAATGTACTGTGCTTCTATCCACACTGTTCCATTACCTCTTTACCCCCCATTCCTCCACTGCCTTCCTTTTATACCTTCACCTTGTGATAGCTGTTTATCTAAAGAGATGTGTGTATGTAGACACACTTGTGGCTGTGATAAAGGTCATCAGTTCATCTCCAGCTTGGTTCCTTCATTTCACATGTCCTGAGTGTATAGTGGCTTCAGCAACAGGAACTTGGAAATAGTCCTGACGGGAAGTTAAGCAGGAGCAGAGACTGAACTCTGCTTACTGGCTTTCTTACACAGCCCAGGCACATGGGCCTAGGGATGGGATTGCCCACAGCCTTTAAGAAAATCCTCCACATACCACAGGCCGATTTGATGGACACAGTTCCTTAATTGAGGTTCCCTCTTCCAAGGTGACCCCAGGTTTCTCAAGTTGACAGCTGAAGCAAACTATGATAATGTATTTTGCATATTTGACTCTTCACTAAAGTCAATGTGGCTAGCCACTAGATTTCTTGATGTATCTTGGCACTTTAAAGCTCTTTAACCTTCGATACTATATAACCTTTGAAAATGAAGTCAGCACCACACTTTTGTTTTGATGCTGTTGGTAATGAGGTCTCATCATACAGCATCATAGAATGCTCAAGAGCCCTGACACTGGAAGCCCCCGTTGCTAGTGTCTGAGTCCTGGCTTTATTTATTGCTTACTAGCTTTGTGAACTAATCTGTGTGCCTTAGTCTCATGTCTACCTCAAAGTGTGGCTTCACAGATTAAAGCTTTATAAAGTGGTTTTTATCACAGAATAAACACCATATATAAATGTTTCCTATTGTTATTCTGTATTCAAAACATAACCTGTAAAAACTGATCATGTAGATTGATCTAAATCTACTCTTTTGTTCTTAGCTCTCTAACTCCTTCAGCCAGTGTTTGTACCAGGCTTAAGTCCTAAAACATGAACATTACAGTTATAAAATATTAGACATACATTCAGAACAATGGTGGCATGTTTTGAATGCTTACTTTGGATCAGCCCAATTCTTGGGCTGAGATTTATGGCTCAGTTAAAAAACAAAACAAAAATAAAGTTAAAGTATTAGTGAATATATTCAAATGCATAGTTATATATACATATATTCTAAGTCATATACCCACTAGGTTGGGACTAGTAATTCCTGATCTAATTGCCATGTAGCACAGTGATGATCTGTGACATTCAGTTTAATCTGCACATTGTGAGATTCCATTTAAGCTTATTTTAAGTGGTATGCCTATATATATCTTTTTTCTTGACTTGTAAAATGTCAGCATAGTAAAGTGCTTATGAAGATGTTTATTAAGATTTATTAAATTCATATACATCAATACAAAAGCATTGTACTTTAAGGTAATTTCACAATTCACAGAGCATTTTCCTTTACATTGTAATTGTTGTAGTTTCAGTTGTATCATTGTATTGGTGGCCTTTGTATTTACTAAAACAGTTCTTGATAAGTTGCCCAGGCTTGACCTCCTGTCTCAGCCTCCAGAACAGTGAGAACACACCTTGCCTAGCTCACTGGTGATTTATAAGGTTTTTATTTTATGTGTGCTTTGCCTGCCTGTCTGTACACACACCTGGGTGTGCCTGGGTCCTCGGGATGGTCACAGACAATTGTGGGCCACCATGTACGTGCTGGAAATAGCAAGCGTTTTGCTGAGCCATCTCCCCAGCCCTGCCTCTGTGCTATCAGTTTACTCTAACAGGGCTGCCTTTTCTTCTAGACTGCTTGCCATGATTTAGGATACAGTGTATCTTGGTGGAATGGTCTGCACATACTTGAAGAGATGTATTCTGCTGTGAAGTAAAAGTTTTATCAGATCTAGTTATCTGGTGGTGGTCAGTTTTTGTATTTTGTATACTGATTTAATGTATATATACCATTTTCTCTAAGAGAAGCATGTTAAAATTTTTATATTTGTGTATTATCTGGTCTCTTTTTCTGGAGGGCAGTACTGGTGATTGAACCTAGGACTACATACATGCTAGGCAAGAGCTCTATCATTCCATTGTCTTGGTGAGTTAGACAATTTGTCTAGGACAGTATCTGCTCTTATTATAGTCTCTCTGGCTTCATACTTACATTGTCCTTTTACTTTTAACTTTACATCACTTGAATTGCGCTTTCTGTAAACAGCATAGTTGACTTAGATTTTTCCCTGAGTCTGTGTTTTTATGACTCTCTTTACATCATTTGCATTTATTGTGAGAATTAACGTGTTTAGATTTAGTTCTACAATCTCATGCAACACTGGTTTTGACCCTGTCATTTGAGCATACTTTAGTATTCCATTCTGATCCATTATTATACCAATGTATCGCTTTGTGTAGGTTTTTTAGTGGTTGCTCTAACAGGTGTGTCTAACCTGCAGGCCATATACATCCACAGCTATGAGTGTGGCCCAGAAATTTGTGTATGACATTGTGTTGCAGCATCAAAATTAGGGTTTTAATTCTTAAATATCTAAGAGTGAGCATTTTCTTTTCTCAACAACTATACTCTCACCTGTTGCCAGTTTTCCATATAAATACTGTAAATGCTCTGGTTTAGGAAGCTCAGCCTCTGGAGTTGAAGGGATTTCAAAATCAGAGGAGCTCTGTGAATCCGCATGTATGCTGGTTAGTAATGTTTTCTCCTCAGGTGGGGATTTCTTGCCACTCACAGTATCTGGTTCTCCAATGTGAGGACCTCCATTTACTTCATCTCTGCTTTTCGAATCACAGTAAGAATCCTGTGGACCATGTGCATTCTGTTCCATTTGAGAGGCGGAAATATTCTCTCTGCTTTTTGGTGTGTAGGCATCTCTGTTCAAAGATGTGCTATCCCCAGCACTTCTCTCTTGGGACGATAACAAAACAGTATCACCCTGACTGTCCCAGCCTTGACTTCCTTGATCTGTTATGTGTGTTGACTGAGATGAATTCTGGGAAGAGATGTGAGTGGATTCTCCATCAGAGTCAGTGAGGAGCCTTGGTGACTGAGATTCCCCCGTCTCTATGGAGGAAGGTAAATTTTCCAAACATTCATCTGTGACATCATCTTTTCTTTTGAAGAACACTTCCCACTGTGGTGTGTCTGCATCAGCATTTTGCTGGGGGACTGTTGCAGGGCCCAGACCTCCCTGCAGTGAAGGCGGGGTTTCTAACTCTTCTTCAGTGTCACTGTTAGATTCTTCACAGTCTATGAAGTTGGCCAGAGAAACCTTCTGCATACTGTCTGCTTTGTAGCACCCAGGGCTGTGTTTCAGTTCAGGCTGGTCTTGTGGCAATGCCTTCACTGGAAATACCTCAGGATGAAGAGTTAGCTGGTATGGAACTTTGTGCCTTAACGGTATTGGTAGAGGGTCATCAAAGAGATCATCTTCCTCCTCTGAAAAAAACAAAAACAGGCATGTAGGGAACAAGGGAATGAGACTCCTTCCTCAGTGAGAGTTGGAGCTGTACCATTTACCTGTTTCAAATCTTGGAATGGTATAAACACAGGTGCCAGTCTGCAAAGAGATAATAAAAGGCTGCCATCTGTTGAGAATATAGGTCAGTACTTCTCACACTTGAGGGACCACTTGACTCACAGGGTGACCTTTTTTTTTCTTAAAGGATTTTGTTTTCAGTTATATGTATGTGTATCTGTTTGAGTATGTGCCCATGAATGACGTGCCTGAAAACATCAGCAGTGTTAGATCCCTGAAGCTGGAGTTAGAGGCAGTTGTGAGCCAACTAATGTGGATGCTGATTTAATTCTCCTGTGTGTGGACTATCCATGGAACATTTTAAGAACTAAGGGATACAAAGGCTTGGTCAGCAAACTTACAGAAAATGATCTATAAGCCCCCAAATCTAATTCTACGCCTTCTGCCCTTGTGCTGTCTTTTGTCTGTGAGCCACCTTTCCTGAAAAGGGTAGCTACCACCCCTGAGCAAATAATCCTCTCTTTACAGAAAATGGAGGCCATCACAGAAAACCACAACTGGACGCAATGCAGAAATCAATGGATAATGTACATCATAGCTCCCGCCTCTATGGCTGAGGGAATACTGTGGAAGAGGCAACAGACTGGAAATAAGTCAAAATACCAAGAAGTCTCCTGTGAAAGTTGAATAATGACAATATCAATTGACACATTAATGTGAAAGGGTGCAATTTTCCAGGGTTACACCCCTAGACAACGTGACTACAGGCAACTAATGACTGCTGGGAGAATTAGCTTCTCCAGGGATGAGCCCCCTTATGAGTCATCAATGCAATGTTATCAGCCCTGATACCATATATACAAACAACAAAAACCAGCACATGTTTCTCTGTTTGTGCATATACATAATACATGTGTGTATGCATAATAATAAAAGGTTATCAACTTGAAGGGGGATGTGGAAAGGGCTGGAGGAAGGAAAAGGAGGGAAAGTGATGATCATATTTTAAAACCCACTCAATAAAACCAGTGACATGCATGGACTAAAATATGCATATTGCTTATAAAATAAATCATCCTTTAGTTCCAAGGCCTTCTGACTTTGGAGGGCACCAGCTACACATGTGCACAGATATACCTGAGAGCAAAACTCATATATACATAAAATCTCAAAAGTAATTTAAAATTAGATTCTAAATGAGTAGAAATATGGAAGCTAAAATGGAAAACAGACCTGAGTTCAAATCCTAGCCCTATCACTTCCTGCTAGACTTCAGGGGACTTTCTAAATTGTCTAAATTCCAGTGTTCTCTTTGGCAAAGTCAGACTGACACCACTTGGAAGTTTGTTTACATGTCTAGTTGTAGCGTGTAGAAGATGAGGACTTGCCCTGTAGAAGTGTTCAATACACAGAATCCTTCTCCAGTGAGAATTCACTTCTGGCACTTCACCAAAGGATGCAAATCTGAAGTCGTAACCACCAAGTATGGCTGCTATAAGCCAACAAACAAGGCTTTGCTCAGAATCTGAAGTTCTCATTTCTAGTCAGATCTTATCTATGTTCTTAATTACAAAACAAAATAGCAGTATAAGAAAGTAGAATGAGTGGAGAAGAACTGTTTGTGTAATACCCCTGCTCTGTCTGATCAGAACCAAAGGAAGCTAAGTCTCTTCAGCATCCTAGCAAAAATTCTCTGGGGTGACAACACAGCCCTCCTGTCACAGGTGCATTTTGGGAAGACTAGAACCATTCTTACCTGAGTCTACATAGATTGTTCTGGTTCTCTTCAGTTTTCCAAGTGGTTTGTACTTTGGTTCGGCACTTCGGGAAGATCGGCACAGAGGCTTTAAACTGATATAAATCAGAATATTTGACTTTTCCTTTTGGGAAAGTTGCTGAAGCATAAACATCACTTAGAGAGATTAGAACAAAGCCATAGGGCGATCAAGTGAGCATTTGTGGGAGATAAAGGCAATGTTTAATAAAGATCTACAACTTAATGAAGTGGCCAGTGGAAGCACTTACATACAACGTTAGTAGATACCAATCATGTACAGCGGGAACCGTCTTAACAGATTAAAGCCAAACTTGAATCTTTGCTCTTAATGAGCTCTATCCCAAGACAAGATAAGTCACCCATTGAAACCTAGCATCCGGAGAGTCTAGGAGAGGTGCTTCTTCTCTGTTTAATGGCATTTATTTACCTCTTGCAAGGATCCCACAAAGTTGATCTGATTCCAGAGTCACAAGCTGAAAGCCAGGTCACAGAAATA
Source organism: Microtus oregoni (assembly GCF_018167655.1). Classification (NCBI taxonomy): domain Eukaryota; kingdom Metazoa; phylum Chordata; class Mammalia; order Rodentia; family Cricetidae; genus Microtus; species Microtus oregoni. Next base: position 21,231,088 of record NW_024543094.1, read on the forward strand.
AGATCTGCAGGGGGTCCACCCTCACTGAGGGCTACACTACCTACTTTCCTTCTGCCAGCTTGCTCGAAGCCTTGAGGATCAGAGCCAACTCAGCAGATTGTGGCAGCCATGAAGCTCCCAACCTGACTACAGCCAGACTTCTATTTGTCATCTATGTTCTCATGTCTGTGATATTCCCTGGCTCAGTACCATGTGGCACCTCCAGAATCTGCTGTTACTGCTTCTCTCTGTAGCCATTTCATGCATTCTCTTTGGGTAACTTTTACCAAGTGAAGGTCACTCTCCACCCACCTACCCACAACAGATTGCCCAATAGAAATGCAAGCTAGGAGTACAAGATAGGATAACAAGCACTCCAAATGATTCTAAGTATATTCCCATTTAAATCTATAAGACAATCTTAAATCTCAGTGATCCGGATTAAGTTCTTAACTCTTGCCTTACTAGCCAGCATGTTGCTTTCTTGACACTACCATGCTTTCTGGCTTCTAACTAACATTTTTAGTCTACTAAAAATGGTGTCAGCTGGCACAAATAACCTTAATACCAAGATAATCTAGTTCCTGCACTAGGTCACTCTAAAAAGATTGTGTTTTTATTTCTGTATTCATGTGTCCATCACCGCACTAGGTCACTCTAAAAAGATTGTGTTTTTATTTCTGTATTCATGTGTCCATCACGTTTGAGGTGAATATGTTCCATGGAGGTTAGAAAGGGCATTGGGTCCGCTGGAGCTGGAATTAGAGCTAGTTGTGCAGCTTTGGATGTGGGTGCTGGGAACCACACTCAGGGCCTCTGGAGAGCTCTTAACCACTCAGCCATCTCTCTATCTTACCAGTTCACATCTTAAGAATTGGCCACTCAGGGAGGGTAGAGGGAGAGAGGAGGAAGGGAAAGGAGTGGAGAAAAATGTATAGCTCAATAAAAACAATAAAAAAGAATTGGCCACTCATAAGTAGATATTATATGTAAAGCAAAGGAAAACCAGACTACAATCCACAGGTCCACAGAAGCTAGGTAACAAGGAAGACCCTAAGAGGAACACATGGATCTCCCAGGGAAGGGGAGTTAGATGAGATTTCCTGGGTAAACTGGGGACAAGGAGGGTAAAGGGGAGGGGATGGGAAATGAGAACATGAGGGAATGATGGTCAAAGTGGGTAGGGAGAGCAGTGAAAGAGAGATCTTGATAGAGGGAACCACTATGGGGTTAGAGAAATTCCCAAGAATCCACAAGGATGACCACAGCTAAGTCTCCTGGCAACAGTGGAGAGAGAGCCCAAACTGGCCTTCCCCTGTAATCAGATTGGTGAATACCCCAACTATCATCATAGAGCCTTCATCTAGCAACTGATGGAACCAGATGCAGAGATCCACAACCAAGCACCAGGAATCCAATTAGAGAGAGGGAAGAGAATATATGAGCTAGGGAGGTCAAGATCATGATGGAGACATCTATAGAGGCAGCTGAACCAAGTTTGTGGAAATTCAGGAACTCTAGACTGACAGCTGTGGAGTCTCCATGGGACTGAACTAGGCCCCCCACATGTGGGAGACAGTGGTGAAGCTTGACTATCTGTAGGGCACCTGGCAGTAGGATCGGGATCTATCCCTGGTGTATGAGTTAGCCTACTGGAGCCCATTCCCTATGGTGGGACGCCCCAACTTAAAGTGCCAGACGTTTTGTTGACTTCCCATGGGAGCCCATACTCGTTGGGAGGAGGGTGGAGGGGGAGAACTGTGGATGGAATGTAAAATGAAATGAAATAATCAAAGAATCATTGCTTTGGAGTGAAGATGTTACAGTTGGAAAATGAATACAAAAGAAAATGTTTAATTACATGTGGGCTTCTAATAAAGCAGAAACAAAATTGGCCACCAGTAACTTCCACTTCCACTCCTCCCGCCATCAGAACATGTATCTTTCTCCCGTTTGCACGACTGAGCTCTTATTCCTCGTGCTTCCCTGGTGATTTTTGTCCTTGACAGCCTCCCACCTGTCTGGTCCCAAGAAATCTTTTTTCCCAAAGTCTGGCATTTGGACAAAACCCAGCATCCTCTCCGAGACTTGAGGAAGTAGCCTGTACCTGCTAAAAGGAAGCATTGTCCTTGTCTCTGGCACAAGGACCCTGGCTCTTCCGTTAACATACACCTGTGGTGCCTATGGCATATCAAGCTCCTAGACACATTCAATCCCTACACTTCAAAGACCTCCACCTCAGTTTCTATTCCCCTCCTCCCAGGTACCTGTTCCTTTGAAAACCCTGGGCAGTGGTGGCTCACCGCCTAGACTGCTCCATAGCCTGGAGCCTGTTTCCCACCTGTCTCTCAAAGCTTGGTGCTGTATGTGTTCATCAGTCTCAGGCAGATTTTCAAGCATAGCATTCCCATGCCTCCCAGCCAGAGCCACCAATAGCACACAAGACCCACAAACAGAAGCTACTCACACATCCATGACCTTATCCACGGTGAGGCCTACTGGAATGACGTTTGGATATGCATTCACTGGACAGATGTAGCTCAAAAAATCTTTAATCTAGAAGGAATATAAAATGCATCAGCTATCTCTGATGGGAAATTGAGGTGCCAGTCTATTCCCAGTTCCTAGTATACAGACCAGTTGAGAGGCCTCTCCATGGAAATAAATGAAGAGGGGACATACAGACACAATGGAGTTGTGTCCAGCCATAAGGAACAAACTATGTCATTTGCAGAAAAATGGATAAAAACTAGAGATCATTGTGTTAGGCAAAATAAGCCAACTCAGGCAGATAGCGCATTTTGTATCATGTGGATACACACATACATGGTACATGTACAGATACATGATAGGAAAGCGGGAGAGTAACTATGGGACAGGGACTATCAGGAGAGAAAGAGATAGTCTAGTCTGTTTTCTCTCATTTGTGGAAACTAGGTCTAACAATACATAATGGAAACAGATGGGGGACTGTTTCAGGAGAAGAAGGAGACCAGTGAGAGGGAGAGGAGAGACAAGGGAGGGTAATGGTGGGCAAAAATGAACAAAGTATGAAGATATATTTGTATGAAAATGTTATGATAAAATTCATTATTTTGTATGCTAACTAAAATATTAATTAAAAAAAGAAAACTGAGGGTGTCAGAAAAGAGAGGTATAGGAAAGGGCAGCAGAGCTTCCTTGTGACCCTGCTTCAGTGCTGGCTGCACATGGGGACCACCGAGGGACCTGCCAAACAAGACACACGCACTGGCAATGCCTTGGCCTCATTCCCCTAAACGCTCCCTGTGCTGCGCTACGTGGGAGTCTGGGAACTTGCACAGTTGAACTTTGTTCAGGTTTCTGCTCCACAGAAAGAGCTTGAGTTCCTAATTAATGGAATCTAAAAATGGTGCCTTTGTAAAATTTGACATTCATTTTTTAGTCCAAGGCCAGTTGCCTACACATTTGGCAAACCCTCTTCCATGTGAGTTAGAATACAGCTGAATATTGACCATAATAGATACAAGAAAAGAAGGTCTTGTACCTTTTTCTGCGTATAAATAGTCATTACCAGGGCAACTGCATCTTGGAGATCACTTGATTTGCTCTAATGCCTATTCTTATGGAATCAAATACCACGCAGTGGCTACCACCTTTGAAGACACCAAACTCTTCTGCCCATTACATCTTAGTTTGCAGTTACTAAAGTGAGCAATGCAGTCAAGCCTGAATGCAATAGCACTCAAGGAGTCCAGTATGACTGGGTCCAGTAGTGATCTCCGGTGGCCCAGGGCCTGCAGGTCTCTCCTAGTAGACAACTTAGGACAACCTGCTTCTGTGCACATTTCTCTAGTGCCAGAGAGAGGACCCCTTACTGATGTGGGATGCCCCTCTGTGTGCTGTGAATATGTTTTATTACTATTGGTTAATAAAGAAGCTGCTTTGGCCTATGACAGGGCAGAATAGTGCTAGGCGGGAAATCCAAGCAGAGATAGAGGGGGAAAGAAGGCAGAGTCTGAGAGACGCCAGCAGCTACCAGGGAAGCAAGCTGTGAGATGACAAGCCACAAGCTTTGTGGTAAAATGTAAACTAATAGAAATGGGTTATTTTAAGTTTTAAGAGCTAGTTAATAATAAGCCTGAGTTAACAAGCCAAACAGTATGTAACTAATATTAAGTCTCTGAGTGATTATTGTAAAAGTGGCTGCGGGACCAGGCGGGACAAGAAACCTCCAGTTATACCTTACCACAAAGTCTGAAACACTGGATGTAAGGTGTCTGAACGCTGTTCACATACAGGTGGATGTGGACAGGGAGTACACACAAGACCGAAGCAGAAGGTGTCCTGAGCAAAGCTGCTAGCCAGTGCAGGCTGCATGTACTCCGAGACACACAGCTCGGAGGAAGTGTTCCAGGCCCTTTGTGTGTGTATGACTCAAAAGACTGCACATACAAAGTCCTTTCATACCAATTCGAAACAATTACAGTTTAAAACATTCACAAGTATGTTGATATTTTTTTTTTTTTTGCCTCTTCAGAATATAAAACAGAAGAATTCTCCTTAAGAGTTCTACCAGGCAAATCTCACTTATTAGATATTGGTGAGCTGTGACCTCAGTAAGTTTAAGGCTCAGATTCTTCATCTACCGTATAAAGAAGATAACACCTGTGAAATGCTAGTGCCAGTACCCGCTGGCCAGTACCAGGTACCCGGTGAAACATCCGCTGCCATTATGCAGGACAGAGTTGGTAATGATAGTACAAAGACTTGGATCCCCTCTTTCCACAATGGATGGCCAGGGCACAAAGCAGTGAGCATCTAACTCTAACTCTAACGCAAAGGACCAAATGAGGACACAGAGCCCCAGGGATTTCCAGGAACTATGAAAATGGCTACTCTAAACTAAAGGACGCCTATTCTTTAGGAACTTTGCACAAACAACTTTTTTATACCTTTAGGGAGGCATGCACACAAAAACCATTACTTGCCCCTAAAGTGCCCACCTTGCATGTATGAGGATCTGAATTTGATGCCCAGAACCATGTAACAATGCTCGGTATAGTGGCGCACACTGGTAATCCCAGTGCCAGGAAAGCACAGGAGGACCCCTGCCAACGGCCAGCCAGCCTAACTGCTGAACTCCATGCTGATGAGAGACCTGGTGTGGAAGAGTATGACGGCCTTCCTGAGGACGACACCTGAAGCTGCCTTCTGGCCTCCACCCAGATACACATCTACACTCACCCCTTCCCACACGCATGCACACATATATGTACACCCCACAGACATATACCCTGCCCCGTGGTGACCAACCCCAAAGGCTGCAGTCAGCAGTAGGAGCTGGTGGATCCTCTTACCTCACTGTAGGAGGAGTGAAAAGAAAAGCATGCTCTGTATGAGCTCTCTCCTGTCCTAGGAAAAAACAGAACACAAAAGGACACTTAGCAAAACTAAGTGGTACTATAGGGTTGAACCCCACTTAGGCTGTTTGGGTGTGAAGCCACGTGGATGTGAGGAACTGCTTCTTGGGACAGGAGGCAACTTCTTCAGACACGGAAACCTTCTGTAGACATTCTAAATAGCCCAAATCAAGGAGGCGTTGCTAAGGTATTGAGGCCATTTGTGGAGCTGCCTCTACTGTACCGGTGCTTCTATTCTTTCCAATACCTGTCTGTATTGCAAAGCCCTCGGATGCCTTCACAGTTCAACCATCTTGTCTCTCACAGAGGAAGTCCCTAGATATATCAGCAAATGTACTGCCATAGTTTGAAAGCAACATCCCTTCGTTTTAAATAATGTTTAAATAAAAAACATAGTTCCTACAATTGTAACATCCTCTCCCTGGGCTCTTGCTGATCTGAGTTTAAACTTCATTAAACACAACACTTCCCCTCTGGGTTTCTGAAGACCAAGCCATCGGTCCCTTACCTCACTATCACGTTGGTTTTTCTGGTTCTCTCTCCGAACCACATGGTGGATGGTTTGATGCTGATGGTATGGAGCGCAGTTTTGTTTTTGGAAGTAATCCCACAGGGTAACTTATTCCATTGAAAATACTCCTCTGCCTGAAAACAAAACAGAAACACATTTGTTTTAAATCCTAGCTACATATTTTCAACAAGGCTATTGTAGACTGGCATTCAAAAGCAATTGCAGGTGAGTTTTTGGATATGAAGAAACTGCAGACGCAAGGAAGGAAACAAGTTATTTTAGAATAAATAACCTGGGTGCTCCAATAATGCTGGAAAGTAGGTTTGTACTTACAAAGAGGACTCCCTGGCTTAGTGAGGTGCCACATGGCTGGAAGATCATGAGTTTGAGCCCAGCCTGGACTCCAGCAGCCTAGCCCTATCTACAGTGAAGACTCTCACGAAAATCAAAAGCAAGCTACTCTTTGGGCTGTGGAGGTGGCATATGATGGCTGGGGAAACAAGCAGGAAGATGGCAAGTTTGAGCCTAGTCCATGCTACAACAGCCAGAATCAGGGCACAACGGGAGATCTCCCGGTTTATTATTACATTCTTTTCGCCATCCAAGAGTCTACTGGATGGGTAGCTGCGTATGATTAAATAAATGACAAGAATTAGACTATGTAGCCTACCTATCGCCAGTTATAGTCATGAGTTAGACTGTGTGGCTACCTATCGCCAGGAATAGTTTCTAACATGCAGCTTTCTTACTGAAAAAAAAAATTCTTTTTATTTGTCTGTATGTGGGTGTGCATGTGTGTGTATATGTGTGTGTGTGTGTGTGTGTGTGTACATATATATATGGGATGTCCAAGGAAGCCGAAAGAGGGCATTAGATCCCTGGAGTTGGATTTACAGGCAGTTGTGCGCTGGGAACCAAACGCAGGTCCTCTGAAAGAGCAGTAAGAACTCCTAGGCGTGGAGTTAATGTGCAGTTCTCTTGCAAAGGCTTCTATTAGAACATTACAGGTCGTTGATGAGAAAACGTATTTTCATGCATAGTTCTTAAGGGTTTAGGCACATGGAGCAGTGCTATTATGTTCTGCAACAGTGGTCTACATATATATGCATGTTGCTGAGGGTTCTATGCTCAGAGAGCTCAAATTTTAGGGGAAAATTATGATCAGGCACATAATTGTATTTGAAGGTAACTAATTCAATTGTCCTTTTTTTTTTTTTTTTTTTTTCAAGACAGTTTCTCAGTAGCTATAGAGTCAGTCCTGGAACTCACTCTGTAAACTAGGCTGGCCTCAAATTCACAGAAATCCGCCTGCCTCTGACTCCTGAGTGCTGAGATTAAAGCGCCACCACCACCTGACTCAGTTGTCTTAATTAAATGTCAAAGACAGTAGTTGAAGCTGGGCAGTGGTGGCACATGCCTTTAATCCCAGCACTCGGAGGCAGAAGCAGATGGATGAACTGTGAGTTCAAGATCAGCCTGATCTATAAAAGTTAGTTCCAGGACAGCTAAGGGTGTTACACAGAGAAACCCTGTCTCAAAAAAAAAAAAAAAAAAAAAAAGACATTAGTTGGGAAAAGGATGGAAATCAGGGGAAGGGGGAACAGAGAATATGAAGAGCAAATGTAACTAAAAATATATTGTATAGGGTTGGAGAGATGGCTCAGAGGTTAAGAGCACTGGCTTTTCTTACAGGGGTCCTGAGTTCAATTCCCAGCAACCACATGGTGGCTCACATCCATCTATAATGAGATCTGGTGCCCTCTTCTGGCATCCAAGCATACACACAGACAGACCACTGTGTATATAATAAATAGATAAATAAAGATTTATTTTTTAAAAATATATATTTTATAGATATAATGAGGTGCAGGGAAAAGATGTATTATCAAAGGAAAACAAACGTCAAAGGCAAACTCAAAATGGAAGGCTGGTAACTCAAGGGTTCACAGTAGAAGTACAAAGAAAAACTGTGACAGTGAGCAGCAAAGACACCTGAGGTGCTTCCTTGGGCTTCCACCACTATGGTATCGCCTTCAGAGTTGGAAGGAGGTTATACCTAGATATTTAAGTGAGTAGAAGAAAATTACAGTTTTTTAAAAAAGATTATTTAATTATGTATACAGCATTCTACCTTCATGTGTCCCTGTAGGCCAGAAGAGGGCACCAGATCTCATTACAGATGGCTGTGAGCCATCATGTGGTTGTTGGGATTTGAACTCAGAACCTCTGGAAGAACAATCAATGCTCTTAACCTCTGAGCCATCTCTCCAGCCCGAGAATTATAGTTTTCAAGCGTACACCTGTCTTAAGTCTCAGAAACAAGTAGTAATACACTGTGAACATGTTTACTTAAATTATAAGCTCGACATAGTATCATCCTGGCCTCCACATTGTATCTCTCTATCCACAGACCAGTACTGCTCTCAGACCTCATCAGAGAAGTTTCTGTGTGCAGTGGATGGTGGCGGACACAAAAACAGCTGGCCGAAATGCAGGGAGTAAGTGTGTGGGTGGTGCCCAGCCACGAGACGTCTCTAACACATTGCCACTCCTGAAGCTCAGAGGCCATCGTGGAAGAGGGCACAGAAAGACAGAAGAGCCAGAGGTTATGGGGACAGGAGCCAAACTGTCTTCTAGCCATGACAGAACTGCTGCACACATGAACACAGAGTGGGAAAGTTCCAGAGCAGACCCTGCTCCTGAGGAGCTATGGACAGATGATGCCTTCCCGAAGACAGGGAGTCAGTTTTCTTTAAGGGTGTGGCTTCTGGCAGGTCAGCTGTGTCCAGTGGATGGTCCCACACCCAGGAAAATATGGGCAGCACAAACTGAACTCTACGAGTTATTAAAATTGACAAAAATAACAGAGCACACGCAGGTGGATGAACAGGGAGAAGTGGGTAGATCTGGGAAGAATAGAGGGGACAAATATGACCAAAATTGATTGTATGCATTTTTCAAAGAATTAATATTTGCTTAAATTACAACTAGCACAGATTAATAACTTCATTACAAATAAATCTCCATCTTCATGTAGAAGAAGCAATTTTCTGTACGAATTTAAGAATCTGTGTGTGTTCCTCATTATGAGGTACGTGCTCATGGAATATAGGTATGTATAACTGCACGACCTCCAGCTAACAGCTTAGGATCATGGAGAGTTCCGAAAGGGAATTTCTGAGGTGCCTTCTTGATCTCAATCTCTCAGGTCCCACAAAGAACAGGACAGATGTTTCTCAGTACCTTTGGGTGGCGGCAGGCATGGATTTGGGTGTTTCGGTCCGTGGTGAGATGGTGGAGGATATCAGGCATGTTTCTAAACATATCCATCTTGTCCACATGAACCTGTGAAGAAGAGCAGGTAGAAGAAGCACATTGTTTGAAATGCAGTTATAAGAGGACACACATTCCAGGGGACACTGTCCGGTTAGTGGATGAATCTTTTCTCTGCAGTCTCGTTCTGAGCTGTGGTGTCCCTAGGCAAAGGACCCATCCCATAGATTGCCCCTGATTGTGTTAATACTGTCCTTCAAGAATCATTTGGTTCCTATTGAATATGCATCTCCAGGATGTCAAACAATTCTAAACTCTAGCACTACAGCAGACGCCAAAGCCAACAAAGACAACCAAGAAGCTCCCACTGCCTCTGCTGAGAATTCTCTGTTCAGTTCAGTGCCCCATTTTTTAATTGGGTTAATTAGCATTTTAAAGTCTAGTTTCTTGAGTTCTTTATATATTTTGGAGATCAGACCTTTGTCTGTTGTGGGGTTGGTGAAGATCTTCTCCCAATCAGTAGGTTGCCTTTGTGTCTTATTGACTATGTCCTTTGCTTTACAGAAGCTTCTCAGTTTAAGTAGGTCCCATTTATTCAATGTTGCCCTTAATGTCTGTGCTTCTGGGGTTAATGGCCAAAAGACACTTAAAGTCGTGCTCAACTTCCTTAGCAATCAGGGAAATGCAAATCAAAACAACTTTGAGATATCATCTTACACCTGTCAGAATGGCTAAAGTCAAAAACACCAAGGATAACCTTTGCTGGAGAGGCTGTGGAGGAACGGGTACCCTCATCCATTGCTGGTGGGAATGCAATCTTGTGCAACCACTGTGGAAGTCAGTGTTTCGGTTTCTCAGGAAATTCGGGATCAACTTACCCCTGGACCCAGCAATACCACTCCTGGGAATATACCCAAGAGATGCTCTATCATATGACAAAAGCATTTGTTCAACTATGTTCATAGCAGTATTATTTGTAATAGCCAGAACCTGGAAACAACCTAGATGCCCTTCAATGGAAGAATGGATGAAGAAAGTATGGAATATATACACGCTAGAGTACTACGCTGCGGTAAAAAACAATGACTTCTCGAATTTTGCATGCAAATGGATGGAAATAGAAAACACTATCCTGAGTGAGGTGTCCCAGACCCAAAAAGATGAACATGGGATGTACTCGCTCATAATTGGTTTCTAGCCATAAATTAGGGCCACGGAGTCTACAATAGGTGAACCTAAAGAAGCTAAGTAAGAAGGTGAACCCAAGGAAAAACATATAGTTATCCTCTTGGCTAAGGGAAGTAGACCAAATTGCCGGGGAGAAAATTAGGATCTTGGGGGTGGGGTGGGATGGGGGTAAGGGGAGATGGGGAGAGAAAAGGTAGAAGGGAAGGAGGGGGGACTTGGGGAATCAGGAGAATTGGGATAAAGGAAAGGTGGATAGGGGAGCACGGAACCACAATTCTTAGTTAAGGGAACCACTTTAGGGTGAGCAAGAGATTTGACCCTAGAGGGGCTCCCAAGTGCCCAACATGAGGTTCCCAGTTAGTTCCTTGGGCAGCTGAGGATTGGGAACCTGAAATGACCCTATCCTAGAGCAATACTGACGAATATCTTGCATATCATCATAGAACCTTCATCTGGTGATGGATGGAGACAGAGACAGAGACCCACACTGGAGCACTGGACTGAGCTCCCAAGGTCCCAATGAGGAGCAGAAGGAGGGAGAACATGAGCAAAGAAGTCGGGACCACGAGGCGTGCACCCACCCACTGAGACAGTGGAGCTGATCTACTGGGAGCTCACCAAGGCCAGCTGGACTGTGACCGAAAAAGCATGGGATAAAACCGGACTCTCTGAACATGGCGAACAATGAGGGCTGATGAGACGCCAAGGACAATGGCACGGGGTTTTGATCCTACTTAATGTGCTGGCTTTGTGGAAGCCTAGCCAGTTTGGATGTTCACCTTCCTAGATATGGACGGAGGGGGGAGGACCTAGGACTTACCACAGGGCAGGGAACCTGGACTGCTCTGTGGACTGGAGAGGGAGGGGGAGAGGAGTGGGGGGAGGGGGAGAAGGGTGGGAGGAGGGGGAGGGAAATGGGAGGCTGGGAGGAGGTGGAAACTTGTTTTTTGTTTATGTTTTTTTTCTTCTTTTCTTAATAAAAAAAATTATAAAAAAAAAAAAAAAGAAGCTCCCACTGGGCTGGTGAGATGGCTCAGTGGGGGCAAGTGTGGGCTAAAGAAGCTGTGGCCCTGAATTCCATCTCCAGAACCCACTTAGAGGAGGGAGAGAAGCAACTGTAACATGTTGTGTGTGGCATGCATGTTACATGTGTGGCAAACGACATGCCCCATAGGACAGCTGGTGTGGGGAAAAGAAAGTAGGACCCAGATTGTCCTGCCCCATAGAACTTCACATGGCAAAGAGGAGAGAAAGATCCAGAAGAACAAATACTCAAATGTGGCTGACCTGAAGAAATTTAAGGCTAGTAACAGTTTAAAGTATTAAAACCAATTATGTCACTTTTACTCCAAGCTTGTCTTCTGGGTCTTTCAAAGCAGATGATATTAGTGCCTAAACTGATATTAGGATCATGAAACAAAATTAAAATTGTAACACCCTCATGTTGGTGTGAGACTAACAAACACACAGAAATAATGTCAGTTACTGTGCTGGCTGCTGCTAAGGCAGGGTGCAGAAAGAACTTAGGCTCAACCGCTTACCCGACTGGCCTGTTGGACTCAGAGCTGATTTACTTATGACCATCGGAAGGAAAGATGAGAGATTGGGGAGGGGGCAGTCAGGAAACACTGATTTGCAGGCATAAGGAACTAAGTTTGATCCCCAGAACCATGAAAAAAATCTGGCTATGGCGGCCTGAGCTTGTGATCCCAATTGGGAGGTGGGATAGGAGGATCCCTGGGGCATACCTCTAGCCAGTCCACCTACTGGGTTCCAGTCCAATGAGAGACTGTCTTTAAACACAGAATCAGACCCATGCACACTGCACAGAGCCAATGAGAGACTGTCTTTAAACAAAGAATCAGACCCATGCACTGCACAGACACAGACACACAGAGAAAACGGAAGTCAGGTATAGTGATGCTTCTATTATCGTAGCACTCAGAAGACTGAGGCAGGAGGATCATGAGTTTGAAGCCAGTCTGGCTATAGTGTGAGTTTCAGACAGACCTGGGCAATGCACCCCTTTCTCCCAGGAAAGATGAAAGAAAATAAGGAAGAAAGAAAATAGTGAATGTGCCGTTCAGGCTCTCTGAGAAGGATGGGGAGGGCTAGAGTGAACCGTGGGAGAGAATCGGAATAGCGGTGACCGAGAAGGCAGCCGCAGATCATCCCTGAGGCACCTGAGTTGGAAACCTCACCACTTTTTCTTTGTAAACTCCTGATCTAGGATTATCCCCATCTCTGCCAAAGGGATGTAAGGAAACTCTAGGGCCACCATCAAAAGCTTCTCCCTGAAGCCTCCCTGCCCCCCACTTCTCCCTCCAGGGTTCAGAGCTGTGGCTTCCACTCTTTACATACCCCTGAAATTACACCCCAAATAACTGCCACCACTACACATCAGAGAGACAGAGTATGAAGAAGAATTTAAAAGACAGGTAATGTAAATGAGTCTGTGTGTGTGTGTGTGTGTGTGTGTGTGTGTGTATGCGCGCGCATACGTGTGAATATTATCACTACCATAATTTTATTTAAAAGCCCATTTTAATATCAAACACATAGGCAGAGTGACCCCAGATAAAACCAAATCTTTCTCAAAATGGATAATTAATGTCTTTACATCAAAATATTTGGTTAGAAGAACTTCCAGAAATAGACCTGGGAACTGGAAAGGAGAGACAGACATTTATAGAGAGTGAAGGTTAGAATTTTATAATTTCAAACAGAAAAACTAGATTCCCCCCACCCCCAGTGCTGGGGATAGAATCCAGGGCCTTGTGCATGCCAGGTGAGCGCTCCGCCACTGAGTCACATGCCCAGCAAAACCAGATCATTTTAACAATGCTGAAGTACACTGTGGGTCACGGTTAGGGCCTGGGCACAGATTTGTCATCGGGTGGATCTGTATTTAATAGCACACAACTACAAATGTCCACCTGGTCCCAATGTTTCATTTTGTTCAGTGATTATCTCAAATCCACCTTCTCTCAGGCACAAAAGTTCCAGACACTTTTGAGTGCCCTGGAGGAGGAGGTGCATGCTCAACAGCCACCACACATACCCCAGGCTCTTCTGCCCTGGGTCTGAGGGGCCAGCATCAAACATCTGGGAAAGAGTGGTCGAAATGGACAAGTGGAAACTCCCACCATGCCTAGCACTGACCCATTGACTAGCTCCAAGTCAATGTACTTCATGTGCTGTTGGCCATGAGTCAAAGCAGGAAATACGATTTCCATAGCAACCTGATCAGCACACAATCAAGGAGAAATCCATATTCATGTGTATATGTGTGTTTCCAATCAGTTAAGTAAATGTTCACTGTCAATACCTAAGCTGCAAGCAATACAGCCAGGTATCACTTGATATTACTGGGTTCAAATTTACTTTTGATATTGGTCAAAATTTATTTATTTTATAACCCACACCTTGGGAGAAAATACTTTGCCCCTGGGGCATATTTTTGAGATGTTTTGAGTCCTTTTGCGAGGATATGTACCTATAAAGATGAGGTGACTTCTAAGAGGCAGTTGTGTTTTGGCAAGATGCTCCAACCCCCCACACCCCATCTTCAGTTATTTGGGGAGGAGGAGGGAAAGGAGTAGGGGAAGGGAATAGGGAGGGGCAAGGCAAGGAAGGGGGGCTAGGAAAAAAGAGAGGTACCTGGACTCCCAGCTCCTCACTCAGGTTGGTGAACAAATACTCATAGCCATAAGCTGCTTTACAGTTCAGCCACACAGCGTGGTGTGGACTCCTAGTGATCCAGCTCCGAACCAGCTCCAAAATTCCCCTCAAGCACTCCTCCTAGATGGCCAAAGGGAAAAAAAAAGATACTTTGAAGGAACTCATTAACCTTTCTCCTCTTCAACATTCAGAGGCAATTGCTTCCCAAAGGGATAACTGCTGTAATAGCCTCCACCAGCCATTCCAACTAGACAGGTAGCTACATTCCCAGCTCACCACCCCAGGCAGCCCCATCACCCAAGGCAACCCCATCACCCCAGGCAGTCCCATCACCCCAAACAGTCCCGTCACCCCAGGCAGTCCAGTCACCCCAGGCAGCCCCATCACCCCAGGCAGCCCCATCATCCCAGGCAGTCCCATCACCCCAAACAGTCCCATCACCCCAAACAGTCCCGTCACACCAAGCAGTCCCGTCACCACAGGCAACCCCGTCACCCCAGGCAACCCCGTCACCCCAGGCAACCCCATCACCCCAGGCAAACATACACGACTTGGAATTTGATAAAACCTTGGGTCACAGAATGTGGTGTCTAAATATACACTTTGGATGTCTTTTACTCTGAGAAGAAGAAAAAAATACTGTTAGCTATTTCATGGGACATAATTGTGTATAAAATGATGTAGAACCTGAGTTATTTTCAAGTGTGTGCCACTCCACTTCCAAATCCATTGTCTATCAATTCCACTGGAACAATAATCATCCAATAAAATACATATTTATGAGCCAGTTGGTTTTGGCACATACTTGTAGTTCCAGCACTCTGGAGGCAGAGTCAGGTGGGTCTCTGTGAGTTCAAGGCCAGCCTGGTCTACAGAGCGAGTTCAGATTTTGGAGCAGAGAAACGACTCTTTGGGTAAAGACACCGATCACCAAGCCTGACAGCCTGGGTTCCATTGCCAGGACCCATGTGGTGAAACGGGACCCACTCCCACAAATTATCCTCTGACCTACACACACACATACACATAAACACACATACAAACACACACACTTATTCAACCTGCACAGACAAGAATTTTAGAAGGTCCTCTACCTGCCCCCAGAGTGCAAAAGCTCCATTCTAGAAGCTTCTCCTTTTGCCAGTCTGAAGTCTCCTGTGTATAAGACAGTTCCATTACTGCCCTGGAATAAAAACCTGAAAAATAAATGTATCTCAGTAACTTCCAAATCACAAAGTCCTAAGAAAGCTAACATGGCAGCAAAGGCCTCTTGCCAAACATATGCCTTACAAGGTAGTGTTAGAATTTTGGCAGTGCTAAGTCCTGGTGACTAGCACTTTTCCCCATGAGGAGCAAAAATAAATACGATAAAATACGATCAAACAGGATGGGAACATTACTGAATCTGTCCTAGGCATGGCCTGGAATATTCTAGCACTTCCTAATATACACTCAAATCATTGCATTCCAGAGAGAGAAACATCCCCATGATACGACAGAGCTGAGACACAGAGGAAATCCCAATTTAAGGCATGTACACCAAGAAAGCCACATTGCATGGGGTTTTCATCTCGGTTTCCGAAGCTCAATTCTGAAGGAAAGATTAAAGACACTGCCAGAAAAAGGAAATCTATCTCTGTACACACACTACCCTTTAAATGCTAAAAAGTTATCTCTACAAACATAATACATACTTATATAAGAAGAAATGGGAACAGAGGGGCCCCTTACATAACTGATCCTGGGCAGTGACCAGCTGGTAAGAGAGTCACAACAACCTCTTCCTTCTAAAAAAAAGAAAAAAAGAAAAAAGAAAAGAAAACAATAGTACAAAAGTCATCATGAGGAGCAGCCTAATTCATAATTCATAGCGTCGCCTCTTTCAGTCTCTCACTCTTCAAACTGTGGAAGAAGTGGACTTGTCCACTCCCTTACACAGAGCTATGACAGGACTCGGTTCCTTTTCTAGGTACACACACAAAAGAATGGCCGCAAGAGAAAATCTGTGCATGGACATTCATTGCATAAACACTCACACCAGCCCCAAAGTGGAAACACTTCATAATGCCTAGCAACGGATGAATGGATAAACAGCATGAGGTTTATCCACACCATGGGATACTATTTAGCCATAAAGATAAGATTCTATATATGCATGCCATCCACATACAGGGATGCCTATTGAAAAATGCTCAGAGAAAGAAGTCCCATGATGTATAATAATTCCACAGATAGGCAAGTCCAAAAAGATAGAAAGGAAAACAACAGCCACCAGGAGCTGTGACAGGAAGGGATGGGAGTGGCTGTAACAGGCACAGGGTTTCTGAGTGGTGAAAATATTCTAAAATTGACTACGGTGGTGTACGGATAGTTCTGTGAATGCATTAGAGCTATCAGGTCTTCAAGGGGGTGGATTGTGTGTTGATGAATACTGTAATAATGCTATTATTAACAGAAAAAAGGAGTGGGTGCAGCCCGGTCCCAGCTCATCACATGGCATTGTCCTTTTAAGACAGAGCCTGCTGGGCACCACTGACTCCCCAGCTCTCAAGAGGAGCGGGCAGAGCTCTGTCTGCAATGGTTCACTGCTCAGTAATAATTGCTCAGCCTCTTCTCACAGTACTCATCCTGCAGGCCCCTTTCAACGGGGGTCTCCAGGTTGGGGCTGGGGACACACTGCACAAAAGCCAGGTCACAGACAAGGCATGTAAGTGGCACAGCAAGACCCCAGCAAGAGCCTGCCCGGTGCTCAGTGCTGGGCGTGGAAGAAGCATCTGCAGTGGCAAGGCCAATGAGAACATCCCTCCCAGGTCATACTTGCAAAATTCAGGCTTGCTCTCCTTCCCTTATTCTCTCCCACTCCTTCCCTTCTTGTCCCCCCTGCTACCCAAACCTGGCTCTACCAGGATGAAACTGATGAAGAATACACCCTATGTTCTAGCATCTAAATGGTCACCTCCTGAGTTCCACACTGCAGAGCCACATATGATGATGTTATAACAGACTACAGAGCAAATACTAACTTGGCTGCCAGAATACAGGCAAATCCCCCTAGCCCTTGGTGTCATTTAGATTGGGCTTTGCTTTGTTTTAAGGCCTACAGTCTTATTTACTATTAAACAATACATCCATGAAGTACTAGCTCTAAATTTAAGGCTGAAAAGTAAACTTTATCACTTGGGCAGAGACTTTATTTGTAAATAAACAAAATTATTAAAAAAGAAGATAGCCATTGTACTTGAGTTTGCTTCAAAAATATTAACAAACCACTATTTTATATTCCAGATATAAGAAACAATAAATATGACAACATTGTGTACTATTAACAAATAACATTCTTGTCATAAACATGGAGAGAGATTTGGCAAAAATTAAAAAGAATAAATATACCATATTTAGTCCTTCTAATGTTTGAAATAATTCTAACAATCTATGACTGAATGTCTCCATTCCCTGAAGCTGGGGGTTCAAACAGTGACCCCTGGGAATTTGACTAAGAAGCTTTTGACAGGTGATTAGTTCTTGAAGTTAACCCCCAGAAAACAGATTAGTGCCCTTAAGGGGGAACTTTTACTTCTCCCTGTGTGAGAAATAATAGCTAAGACTCCACAAAGAGAGAATACCAGGCTACTGTGAGAGAACTGCAGCCCATAGTGAGAGAGCCCACCCCACAGTGAGACAACCTACCCCACAGTGAGAGACTGCACCCCACAGTGTGAGAACCCACCCCACAGTGAGACAACCCACCCCACAGTAAGACAACCCACCCACAGTGAGACAACCCACCCCACAGTGAGAGACTCCACCCAACAGTGTGAGAACCCACCCCACAGTGAGACAACCCACCCCACAGTGAGAGACTGCACCCCACAGTGTGAGACTCCACCCCACAGTGAGAGACTCCACCCCACGGTGAGAGACTCCACCCCACGGTGAGACAACCCACCCCACGGTGAGACAACCCACCCCACGGTGAGAGACTCCACCCCACAGTGTGAGAACCCACCCCACAGTGAGACAACCCACCCCACAGTGAGAGAACCCACCCCACAGTGAGAGAACCTACCCCACAGTGAGAGACTCCACCCCACAGTGAGACAACCTACCCCACAGTGAGACAACCTACCCCATAGTGAGACAACCTACCCCACAGTGAGACAACCTACCCCATAGTGAGACAACCTACCCCACAGTGAGAGAACCCACCCCACAGTGAGAGAACCCACCCCACAGTGAGAGATCCCATCCCACAGTGAGAGAACCCATCCCACAGTGAGAGAACCCTAATCTTCAGTCAGAGAACCCCAGCCCACAGCGAGAGAACCCCAGGCCATGGGTAGAGAACCCCAGGCCATGGGAGAGAACCCCAGGCCACGGGGAGAGAACCCCAGGCCACGGGGAGAGAACCCCAGGCCACGGGGAGAGAATCCCAGGCCATGGGGAGAGAACCCCAGCAAATAGGGATCAAAACACTCACAAATGTTGCGGTTGTTTTTCTAAAAATTTACTTTATTCATAAATTATTGTTTATGAATAAATGAGCATTCTAAATTAAAGAGAAATTTAAAGAATCATTTTAGCACAAAGAAAAAATACAAAATATGTATAGTTACCTCACCTGATGCCTCGTCAACTAAAGCTATCTGGGTAGGAGTTTCAATTTCAATTGCTATCTGGAAAGAGATTAAGTGAGGATGTTATAGACTCCACGTAACCATTTGTGATTTCAGTAAAATCAGTAGTTTAAGAAAATGGCATAACAAAACAAAAATACCTTTAATAGCTCAGTGTTACAGCACTTGCTTAGCGTGTATAGGCCTTAGGCTCCAGGCTCAGCACACACACACAGAGTACATAAACACACACTCAGCACATATACTAAGTACACACACACATACACTTAGTACATACACACACACAATATAGCGCAATACAGTAATCTCACATAGGCACACTCAGTACACACACACACACAGTAACTGGGGACAAATGTTAAAACATCCCATTTACAGATGAAGAGCATCAGCTCATTCTGCATCATGAAACCACTGGGCTGGAGACTGTTTTGAAGAGATTTTGGAGACCTTTCATTTTCTTCACTTTTCCTATCTGCGTGTGCATGGATGTGGGACATTAAGCATGCCACCGCTGAGCTGCAGCACCAGCTCTAGATAGATTTCCCTGTAGGGGACAAATGCATACAGCCATTGTATCTGGCATGAACAGTCTTGGGATTGTTTCTAGGTGAACCCGAGCCCTAAGGTCATCCTTTGTATTCAGTCAGTGATGGTTTTCAGAGACTTATGGTGTTTCTAAAGGAGCTCTACAGCCCCTGCAGTACTTTGGTCACAAGAGGGTCCTGGACGTCTTGCATTACTGTGCACATGATGAGGATTATGAAGCTGCAGGGGTGTGATATAAATATGCTTCTCCGTGGCTGTTTGAGGTTCAGTTCATCGAGGCTGAGCCTCCCTGCTGCCTCAGAGCCCCATTACATCCTGGAGTGACCCTCTTTCTTTGATCATCCTGGTCCTCAGAACAGCGACACCTCGTTGGTATGTATGTGTTCCTGTGAACATGCATGTGCGTATGGAAGCAGAGGCTGACGTCAGGTGTCTTCCTCCATGACCTTTTCCTTCTTCCAGACAGGGTCTCTCACTAAACCTGCAGTAGGCCAGTGAGCAGCAGCGATCCTCCTCTCTCCAATGCCCCAGCGCTGGGCTCACAGGGTTTATATACTCCCCTGAGTCAAGGGCCAATGTGACCGTAACTCACGCAGTACCAAAGCAGGCGGTCAGCACTAATCGAGGCTGCAAGGAGATGCTGACATGGCTTGGCTGCCCTCCCGGGCCCTAGATGCCTTTGTGAATTCCAGCTTATGTCTTTTCTTCCCCACTTCCTGACTGCCTCAGACTAAGGGCAGCGGTACAGCCTGGTCTAGAGGCGAAGGGAGAGCAGTGCAGCTGCTGCGACACATCTGCAGGGGACACTCAGCTGCCGCGACACATCTGCAGGGGACACTGACATCCTTCAGCGGGCAGGGGGATAGACAAGCATGATGAAAGGCTACTCCTAGCACGGGATCTTCTGGGTGCAGCACCCAAGCAGGGTGAAAGGGGCTGATGTGGCTTTAGAGGCAGCAGATGTTGGCAGCTGTTTTTATTGAATCATAATGTCCACACAGACTTATTGGGTACAGAACAATAATCTGGTTTGTATGTGTCGTGATCAAATTGAGTTATCAGAATTCCGTCCCCTTAACTATTCATCATCCCATTCTTTTTTTTTAATATTTATTTATTTATTATGTATACAATATTCTGTCTGTGTGTATGTCTGCAGGGCAGAAGAGGGCACCAGACCTCATTACAGATGGTTGTGAGCCACCATGTGGTTGCTGGGAATTGAACTCAGGACCTTTGGAAGAGCAGGCAATGCTCTTAACCACTGAGCCATCTCTCCAGCCCCCCATCATCCCATTCTTTGCGAATCACTGGATTCCTTATTATCACAGACTGTTGGAGGCTCAGTCTGTGCAAAGTTGTTCTTGTCTCGGTTCCTTTTTAAAAGATAATTGTTCACATTTAGTGGATTATTGTGGAGTGGAGGAGAAGTGAGCATACACGCAGAGGTCAGAAGCTTACTTGGAGTTCCATCTCTCCTTCCGCCTTCTGCCATAGAGGTCCCGGGGTCAAACTCGGGTCATTAGGCTTGCTGGCAAGTCCTTTCCCTCTGAGCCACCTCACAGGCTCTTGTCTCACGTTCTGTTTTGTAGCACTGGGGACCAAACACACTAGACATGCACCACCTCTGAGCTGCGCACCTGGCCGCTGTGGTAAAGAAGCTGGCCGGGGCTTGCTTTGATCTGGCCATTTTTGGCAGAGGCATGCCAGGTGTGGGGCAGGGAAGACAGAGGAGGCGGGGCTTGAAAGCTGTCACCTGTCAGACAAGACACTACCCTTTGTGCAGACGTCTGACAGTTACTTAAAGCCTGCCCTCCACAGCAATCCTAACCCCAACCCCACGCTCTACAGTGGACATGACAGATTCCAGCAGGCATCACTTTGAGCAAGAGGTATTTTGTTGACGGCATATATGTTCATGTCCTCTTGAGCTGCAGCTTCTCATCACAGCGGATGATCCTCCGTGGCTCTTTCGGTTCTCTGGCCTTTTGTTTGGCTGGCTTCTGTGGCCTTCAGTTCTACTCCATATGATGGAAAACCGCTACACTGGCACTTTGGGTTTCTGTTTGGTTTATGCTGTTCCTTCCCTTTCTTTTCTTTTTTCTTTTTAAAATCTATCCTTTTGCTTTATCTAGATCTAGGTTAGTATTGGCCTGTCTTTGAGCTTTCTTAATTTTTCTCACCTCCACTGAGAAATCTGCTCCTCCTTTAGATAATAAGGTTCATAACAGGACTTTGTCTGCCATGTTTACATTTATGTGTGCAGCATAAAATTTTCTTTTGACTACCTTCTGGAGGAGAGATCCATTTCATTTTTACAGAAGAAAAGTTATCCATTCTGGGTCAGGCATGGTGGCACATACATTTAATCCCAGCACTCAGGTGGCAGAGGCAGGTGGATCTCTGAGTTTGAGGTCTGCCTGGACTATATAGCAAATTCCAGACCAGTTAAAGTTACATAGCGAGATCCCGCCCCCCCCCCCGCCATTCTCTCTCTCTCTCAAATTATGCATTCTATATCTCATTCTTTTTTTGTCATGTAGGTCAAGTGTAAGACCTAAAGCACATTCTCGCGGAACAAGAAACCACCAGCTGCTGACTCCTAAACCGCTGAATTACACAGCAAATACCACTGTTCTAACTAATGGTGAATCTATAATGTGTGAAGAAAGGACTTTTGAATAATTCCAAAGAGTTTTTCAAAAGGATGCCTCTAAAATTACTCCCCAGGTCGACAACAAAGTAGTGCTATGCAAAAATTACAATTTAAAAATTACAAGCGACTTACAATTCGTTTTTCCCAGAATTTGTACTTTGTGCTAGTTAACAGCAGCTCCTTGGTAACTGGAGAACAGTACAGGAAAACCTTCAAACTGAAAGCAAAAAAAAACAAAACAGAATGGAAGAAAAGCTGTTTCAGCAGAATTCACAACAAGTCACCTTGGTGGGTCAGCGATGCATTTCATGGGCTATGATCTTTCTCCAGCAAATCACAATCAGTTAACAGGGAAAGTGTGACGGCAGTGGCTGCCATGACTTGGCTATAAAAGCCCCTCTAAAACCCACGTGCTAAGGCTTGGTGTCCAGGACAGTGTTCAGAAAGAGGCGGGGCTTTGAGGTATGGAAGGCCTCTGACCAAATGCATGGATAAACCCTGAGATGGAGTCATGAACCTATGTGACAGCATTACTGGAGGCGGGGCTAATGGGGGAGGACGTCCCCCGGGACACATCCTTGGCAGGTAGACCTTATCCCCGGTCCTCCCTGTCTCTTCCTTTCTGCTTCACGGCAGGAGGGACCAGCTTTCATCTGCCCTGTCTTTTGCCACGTTTTTGCCTTGCTGGGAGCCTAAGAGCGCAGGAGCCACCAGGAAGCAAAGTAGATCTTCCCTCAGGCGCCTCACCACAGCCACAAGCTGGCCAACAAAGTACCGGTATACCATCACCCATTTCAGTCCCGTCACCATGCAGGGTCCTCCCCTCCCTAAGAAGCGCATCGCTTCTCTTCTGTTGAAACCATGTGCTGGGGGCTTAATGTGTAGCCTAGCAAATGAGCCCCCATCATGAAAAGAGGAAAAAAAATAAAGCTTGTATGTGGTCAGGTACAACTAGGAAGGACACCACCAAATGTTAAGTTATTCTAGGAAACAGAAAGAGGGTGCTGGGAACAGAGGATTCTGCTTTTTGCTTCATATAA
Organism: Microtus oregoni; assembly: GCF_018167655.1. Lineage (NCBI taxonomy): Eukaryota > Metazoa > Chordata > Mammalia > Rodentia > Cricetidae > Microtus > Microtus oregoni. The sequence goes on from NW_024543094.1 coordinate 21,254,001, forward strand.
ACCTACTTTTCTGTGTATGCTGAAGAGCAAAGCCAGAGCCTTGCATAGCCAGCCGCGCTCTACCCCTGAGCATCACCTCCAGCCCTTGTATTTACATTTCTAGTGAACAGATACTAATTTCTATGAAATTCTAAAAATGTCATGGTATAGATTGGCGATTAGGAATACACTCCATGCTGAATTATATTTCCACACACTGTATACTCCATCTGTTTGTATTCTTTGAGGTACATAAACCAGGGCTACATGGTGAGACTGTGTCTTGAACACACCTATCCACACCCACACATTTCCACCCTAACAGGAGCGGCTTATGAGCCCTCATTTTGAAATGGGCAGATCTCTGTAACTGCCTTGACTACAGAATATGATGGAAGTAATTGCAGGACTCTTTTTGTTTTTGTTTTAGTACAAAAGTATTTGTATTTAAAATACAAATACTGTATTTTTTTTTTAAATATAAAACCAGCACATGGTTTTAACATAAGAGAAGCGATGGGCTACTTAGGGAGGGGAGGACCCTGCATGTCCCCTCCTCCTCCTCAATGACAGGTCTGAAATGGCTGATGGTATACTGGTACTTTGTTAGCCAGCTTGTCGCTGTGGCAAGACACCTGAGAAAAACCACTTCAAAGGGGGAAGATCTACTTTGCTTAAAGTAGATTTTGTTTTAATACCACGATCTACGTTGAGACAGGGTTTCTCTGTGTAACAGCACTGGCTGTCCTGGAACTCACTATGTAGACCAGGCTGCTCTCAAACTCACATGAATCTGTCTGCCTCTGCCTCTCCAGTGCTGGAATTACAGAGGCATGTCACCACACCTGGCAACTACAAGATGGTTAAAGCGTGCTCTCCAGACAATATGCCTGCCTCCTGACTCTCCCTTGGGATTTGTTTTGTTTATTTTGACAGGGTGTTGCTATGTCATCCTGGCTAACCCGAAATTACTATGTAGACCAGACTGGCCTCAAACTCACAAAGATTTGTCTGTGCCTCTGCCTTGCGAGTGCTTGGACTAAAAGCCTACTTCACCGTAGCTCTCCCAGGATGCAAAAACTACCTATCCCGGGTTAAAGAAGCCTCTCAGAGACAGACAAGCTCAGAAAGCCAGCTATTCTAGGCTTTGTTGCTGTTACACGCTTCCTTCCAAGTTTCAGACACTCGAGTCTTCAGATTTCAGTCCCACCAGGCAGGCAGAAAGGAGCAATCCCCACTGTACACAATTCCGGATGCAGAGGAACTGAGAGACTGGTGTTATCTTAAAACACTCAGTTACAAGGTAATGCTACAAGGCCATAGATAGCTGATACGTAGGCTCTGACATCAGGCAGACCTGGATAAAAACCTGGTCCTGCCACTCACTGGACCTATGACACTGAGCAACTCATTTAATCTGTTCGGCTTCTTAGTATCCTCATCTGTAAATCAGGAATAACAATAGTACCTATTGAAAGGTTATCAAGAGGTTCTGATGAGTATAACGGCTCCACCTGGACAACTGCAGTCTCAATCTCCACCATACCTGGCCCATCACAGCAGCCGGGGCATCTTGTTAGTCTAGGATTCTCGAACAACCACTCATATACATAAACATACACACAAAAATGAAAGCAACGCAGATGGGCCACAGAAATACAATGTTAAGACAAAGTTGGAGCTGGAGAGTTGGCTCAGCAGTTGGGATAGTTGCTTTTCCAGAAGACCCAGGTTCAACTCCTAGCACTCACATAGCCACTACAAATGTCTGTTACCCTGGCACCTTCTGGCTTCTGTGGACACTGCACATATGTGGTATGCATATATACTATATACCCAGGCAAAAACAAGCATTTACATGAAACAAAAATAATGAAGTTTTGAAAAATGTTTAAGAAGAGTTTTTAATCTATAGAGTATATGATCCTATTTACTTATTTTTATTTGTTTTTGACAAGTTCTTACTATGTAACCCAGGCTGGCCTTGAACTCACAACCCTCTTGTTTCCTCAGTGTGGGGGTTACACCACCACGTCAAGTCTTCTACTTATATAAAATTCAAGAATAACCAAAGTTGAACCACCATAACAAAAGGTCAAAATAGGAATTAGTTCTGGGAGAAGGAGCAGCAGTGATAACACAGGGTTCCTGGGATATTGGTAGTAGTGTTCGATTTCTTATTGGTAGGGAAGCTAGATAGTGTTTATACAGGCTTATCAGGCTACCCCTTATGGTGGAAGTACTGTTCTGTCTAGGTGCTATCTCTTAGTTAAGATGGCTACTTATATGCAAATAAGTAACAAAAATCAATTACCTGCATTCCAGCCTTCTTTTCATGGAAGGAGCCCTCAATCCTTTCATGTGATCTACAAGGAAAATAATCAGAAATCATAAACACGTTTTGTTTCACTTTTTAAAAAGAGGATTCGTCAGCCCACGACAGCTGGGCTGTCTTTGTGGGCTTCCTATTGAGAGACATTACATAAGGCTCACTGTTATGAGAAAATTGATCCCACAGGTCAATGTTTCGGAGTACAGAGCAGGAACCACTAAAAGTTGTCCACCTGAGCAGATGAAAACAAGCCCCACATGGCTGAGGAGACCGAGGCAGGCAAGTGCTAGGAGGAGAACCTATGTGAACTGATTTGATGACACCAAGGATATGAGAACTTTGCCAGATAACCTAAAAAAGTGATATAAGAAGAAAAATGAGGGGCTGGAAAGATGGCTCAGAGGTTAAGAGCACTGGCTGCACTTCCAGAGGTCCTGAGTTCAATTCCCAGCAACCACCTGGTAGCTCACAACCATCTATGAGATCTGGTGCCCTCTTCTGGTGGGCAGGCATACATGCAGACAGAACATTATATACATAATAAATAAATTAAATTAAAAAATGCTGCGAAGAAGAAAAAAGAAGGAAGAAGAAGAAGAAGGAAGAAGAAGAAGAAGAAGAAGAAGAAGAGGAAAAGAAGAAGAAATGATAAACCGGGCGGTGGTGGTACATCCTTTAATCCCAGCACTCAGGAGGCAGAGGTAGGCGGATCTCTGTGAATTTGAGACCAGCCCCTGGTCTACAGAGTGAGCAGAGTGAGTTCCAGGATAGGATCCAATGCTACACAAAGAAACCCTGTCTCAAAAAAAAAAAAAAAACCAAAAAACCAAAAACAAACAAACAAACAAACAAAAAAAACCACCTGCCCAGGTTGTGTGTGTGTGTGTCGGAGAGAGATAGAGACAGAGAGAGACACACACACAAAGAAATAGAGAGATTAGTGTATGACATATTGTGAGAGAGAGAGAGAGAGAGAGAGAGAGAGAATGACAGATAGGCAGGCAGGCAGGCAGACACAGATAGATCTCAGGCTCTTACCTAACATCTCGGGGTGTAGAAGTTTTGAAACATATTTTCTTTACGCGTGACAAACGAGTTAGGGAGGTATGGGCAAGAGCTAACTAAACCTTACCAAACCTCTCTTAGGATAGCAACCAGCACTTCTAACAGCTTAGCCTTACCACAGGGTCCTGTCAGATTGCAACCGGAGTAAGGGTTACAGAGGTCGTACTGAACTCAATAAAGCAAAGGCGAGGCTAAGAGCAGACTGGGACCAGGGGTGCTTTCCAGTGCCTCGCTGGGTCCGCGGCCTGCTCTCCCCTTGACCAGGCCCCGACCTTTCGTACCATCTCCAGCCTCAGTGCCCTCGCAGTAGACAGCAAGAGGGGCTCACTCACCCTTGTGACAGTGCGAAAGGAAGTAGGCGCGGGCTTTCAGGTTCTCCCGGTCAAAGCGGTCAATAGAGATGGTTGGATATTCCACCATCTGTCCCTGGAAGGAGCTCATAGCGCCAGGAAGGCTAGCCCCTAAGCCCGCCGCGGAAGCCGAGCTGCACACTGATCCTGGGTGCCGCCACTTCCGGGAACCTGTGCACCGCCTCCCATAGGCCGGTCGAGCCCAGCCACGTCCAATCAAAGGAGCCTTGGGGCTGGGGGCAGAGCTAAAAACATCCAGTCCGGTCCCCGCGTCCCAGGACTCTCGGTTTAAATAACTGCAAGAGCTGTGCACTAGCTTAAGTAGAACCGTGAACAAGCACCAACAGACTCTATTAACGAAGAGTCAGAAGCCGTTTTCTCATCCTGCCCTCGTGGTTATCCTGTAAAATACAAACTGGGAGAAGAGGAAAAAAGGAAAAAGAACCCGATCTTCTGTTGACAAGAGGAAATGCAAGGCTCACTGAGCGTGTCGCTATCTCACAGCAGGTCACTGGAGAGTCGCGTTCCTGCCAGAAAGCAACAAAGGAAACCAAAAGTGTTTGGTGCACTGGTGCAGAGCTGCCCGCATCTGTGGAGTAATCGATGCAGGAAATAAAACATAGCTGGAAATAGTGGCCAGGGAGCTTCCCCTTTTCTAATAACACTGCCTTGCATTTCCTCTTGTCAACAGAAGATCGAGTTTTCCCCTTTTCCCCCCTCTTTTCCCAGTTTGTATCTTACAGGATAACCACGAGGGCTGGATGAGAAAACGACCTCTGACTCTCCGTTAATAGAGTCTGTTGGTGCTTGTTCACAGTGTGCATAAGCTAACTATGTCTTGAAGGCTACAATTCAGACGTAGATTCTTAGAGGAAAAGAAAAATAAAAGATCCTGTTGATCTGTTAGCCTCCAGTAATCATTGGAGCTGTATTTTTAGGAAGCCAGAAGGATGTCTATAAAGAAACGGAGGGAAGAGGACGATGTTTGGGAAAGTTCATGGAAACACTAATAAGATCCACCAAAGACTTTTGTCAGTGGTCTTTATTGTCTCTTTCCTAGCAAGTTCTTCTTAGATGCTGTTGTTCACAAACAACCGGAACCTCCAAATCTTGCTATGCTGAACACTTCGACAAGCCTTATGGAAGTGGGAAGGAAAATTCCCAAAAGGGCAGGGAGCTAATTACCTTATCTGGGGCTACTTCTCACCCTTGGAAATGGCCATTCCTTGTCCACCTCTGTGTTGGAATTAACCTCTTGTGACTGACAGATGAGAACCTTTTGGATCTATTAACCTAGTGGACCACTAGTTTCCACCAACCCAAAAGCTAAGAATGTTGTCAGACAGCACCTTGGGCCTATACAAGAGCTTCCCCGCCTTCTCTGTATCTGCCTCTCTGGTGTGTCCAGAATTTTTGTTGTTGTTGTTTTGTTTTGTTTTAAGAGATGGGTTCTCTGTGAAACCGTCCTGCTGTTCTGGAACTCACTTTGTAGATCAGGCTGTCCTTGAACTCACAGAGATCTGCCTGCCTACTGGGATCAAAGGTATGTACCACCACAGCCCGGCTCAGAAATGCATTTTAAACATGCCTTGATTTATGACTTTCTTTGTTATATAATACTTCACAAAGTTGTTTCCACATTGGAAAATAGAATTTAGGGTGACCTAAGTCTGTGTTCCTGGCCCATGGTCACTTAAAGGAACTCCAAATAAATGCTTCTTCCCTGTGAGATGAGAGCTACGGGTCGACAGCGGTTACAGCTGACTAAGATACGCCTTCAGAGTTCAGCACACTCGAAAAACCACGGAAGTGAAGAATATGCCAAACAGTATTTCCCAGAGAGAGAAGTGATCCTGGAATAATGCCAGGAATAAGTTATGAGGAGACAGGCCAGAATGACACGATCAGATAACATTTGCTTGCTCTTGCAGCCATAACAGTTCCATCCCCATACAGATTTTCATAAAGAGGAATTGGGGGGAAGAAGGAAGGCAGGCAGTGGAGGGAAGTAATCTAGACATAGTCACTGATGTACACATTTTACCACAGCAGAACTAACAAAGCCTTGGTTTTGTATAAGATGGTCTGTCTTAGGATAACGAGGACTATTGCTGTGGCTGGGTTGCCCATACAGAACAATAAATTCTGCATTGAGTCTGGTTATCTGCAGAATTGTTCCTAAGTTGAAACTCCTCAAGAGGAAAGGCAAAATAAGGTTCTTATTCTTGTTTATTTGTTCACTTCTTTCCTCTTTATCATGTATACAGTAGGAAATAATGGTGAGACTCAAGTTATCAATGTAAGTTATCAATGTAAGCAACATGTACACTTAGACTCTTACAGCTTAACTTTTCCACTCAAGAATCTTTCCTTTTACAAGTTTTTACACAACACCGAACACATATGACACAGGCAATCAAACCCAACATTCGCTTATAATAAATTATAAAGAGATCTATTTGAAAGCAATTCTTTGGTATGGCGTTGCGTGGCATGATAGCGTGTGTAATGCAGAGAGTGTGTGTTTTGTGTTTAAAATTGAGACTGCTGGGTATAGTGGCACAAAGCAGAGGCAGATGGATCTTTGTGTAATTGGAGCCGGCCTGGTCTCCATAGCAAGATCCAGGTCAGTCAGAACTACACAGTGAGACCCTGTCTCAAAACGACAACAAACTCTAGAACTGAGACTTCGGGAAATTAGGCAATTTGACACAGATGCACCTTGGTACAATCACCTGGAATTGATCATGTAATTGTTTTTGAGCTTATTTTCGGCCATCGTGGGCTCAGATTTTTTTCCTTTTTTTACAAAAACAAGGCAGGGAGAAAAGGCATGAAGGGTGGAAGTGAATTGCTGGGATGTCTGTGGAGCATGGGAGGAAGGGCTGGATGTGGATATAATCAAAATATGTTGTCCATGGCTGGAGGGACAGCTGAGACGTTGAGACTTCATACTGCTCCCGCAGGGAGATCAAGTTCAGTTCTCATGTCTCATATTGGGTGTCTCAAAAATCACCTGTCATTCTAATTCCAGGGGATCCAATGCCCCAGGCTTCCAGAAGTATCCACGTTCAGATACACACACACACACACACACACACACACACACAGAGAGAGAGAGAGAGAGAGAGAGAGAGAGAGAGAGAGAGAGAGAGACTTAAAAATACTGTTTACATGTACGAAATCTATATGAAATAATACACAGCTCTCAGGAAAGGAACCAAAGAAGCTACTGTCATATTCCAGGAAATCTGATGGTCAAAATTTATTCATTTCTTCAACAAACAGTGACTCACGCTCTATCATGTTACAGACCCTGAGCTAAACACTAAGGCACGGTGTTGGCAAGTAAAGTAGTCAAAAAAACCTTTGTTTGTAGACTGCAGTAGTTTATCACTGTCCCTTGTGTGGGTCCAGATGCCATCAGTCTTCTGTACTTCACTTTCACAGCAACCCTAGCAGAGAGGTTCATTTTTGTTATTTAAGGTTGTGGAAGTTGTTATGGAAATTGTACAAGGTCACGTTCTCAATAAGCAGAGTCCAGATTTACATTCAAGGCCACTGTGTTCTGAAGAACCTCCCGCATAACTCCCTTGTCATCCTGCTTCCTTCATTGCTTCAGAGCGGAACCAGCAGCAGTGCAGTGGTGAAATGCATGTATTCATCCTAAGCATCCTCTATTTGCATCTACTGCACGCTAGGAGCTGTTAGGCCATCTGTGATCCAGGACTACAGAGGAAGACAGCAAATCTGAATGGGTAATATGCAAATTCCTAAGTCTTTACTGGCCTTGTAAATCTCTGAGAGGTTTCTTGTTGTTTTGTTTTTACTGAGAATAAAATAGAAAGCTATTGCAGGGACCCAAACCAAGCCCAAGACTGACATAATCTGACTTAGGTTTTAAGTGGGTTGTGCTGACTATTGTGTTGAGTGGAGGTGAGGAGAGATGCTGGGAATTACTGTAATCACAAGAGAAACTGCGAAGATATGGCTTTTTGGACTTACATGGAGATCTCAAAGCCAACAGGTCTCAGTGATGGGTGGACTAAGAGAAACAGAGAGCACCGGGCAACAGCTATTCAAAGTGGAAGACGTGGAAGCAGCAGAATTTCCTTTGTTTTGGGGGAAGAGGTTGGCTCTGGATGTAGAGTACAAATTGTACAGATAAATCTAAAATTCAGAGATATATCTTGGCTAAGGAAATTAATCTGGGAGTTATAAACAGATCCTTTTTATTTTTAGTATTTAGTGACTCTTTAAAAAGAATTTTGCAGAATTTAACCCGTGGGGGGAAAAAAACAAGGCTTGTGTTTACCTGGCTCACAAAATTCTTACATTCTGGGAATTTTCAGTGAACTGGCTCTCACTCATCGTCCTTTTCCCTTTCACCCTCTACTTATTAGCAAATCATCATGGCTCTCCACTCAAAAATACCGACCTTGAATCACTTTTCACCGAAATAGGTGATATATTAAGTGTTAGTGAAGATGCTGTTGGGAAAATAAAGCTATAGATGTTAGTTAACTTTCATTTAGTCATTACCAGACACCATGGCGGATGGATTACTTGAATCTATACACACTGACAGTTATCTTTTATCAGGATCCAGAACCTCTGCGATCTCTACTCTCTCAAAGGCTTTCATATAACGCCTCTGAGTCTCCGCCTCATCGCAGCAGTGAACAGTTCCCAGCTGGTGCATTCCACTGTACAGAACACAGATGTCCTCGCCCAGTCTAGCCCTTAAAGTGCACACAAACCCCAAGAGCAGGGGGCGGGGCCTGAAGGAGCTGGGCGTGGCCTACGCGAGCGGGCGGGGTGGCGTCACTGCGTTGCTAGGAGACGAGCCGGCGGCAGCGGCCGCAACAGTTGGCCCCTGGCTGACTCAGCCCACAGATCCCGAGTAGAGAACGCGAGCACCGCAGCACCCTCCAGCGAGGCCGGCTGAACCAGGGTAACCGCGGATAGCGGGAGCCGGGCCTGAGCGGATGGGCAGCGAGGACCCGGGCCCTGACCATCGTGCCCCTGGCTCCGTCCTGCCCCGGGAGCGCAAGCCCCGCCCCTTCCGCCCGGCCACCCTGGTACCTGGGTTTTCTGTCTTTTAGGGCGGGTCTTTATTTGGCCCTTCCTACATCTTCGGATAGGCTCCCCAGCTAAACTCTTCTGCTTCCCGAGGCAGCTCATGTAATGGCTTTTCCATTTAATGCCCGGGTTCAGAGGACTGTGTCTAGCCCTGCTTCTTCTGGGCAAATTATACCTTACAGAAATCGTGATTTATGGCAAAAAGAAAGTGGTTTCTGGCAGACAGAACGCTAACTGTGGGAACGCTCTTAAGGGTGGCTTTATGCTCCACAATCGCTAATTTGCACACCTGGGCTGTGGATCGACCATTGGGGAGTGCTTGGGGTTGTGGGGCGGCACTTTGACTGGGTTCAGAAAATGGTGTTCTGTTTCGGACACAGTGTGAGAACTGGGTTCAGATTAACAGTCACGTTCATTATCTTGGCCAAGGTTTACGTATAGTTTAAAGGGATCCTCAGTTATATTCTCCCACCGGCTTGGAGCACAGATAATAAATTAATGTGAGGAGAGTTGGGGCCGTTAGATTAGGCATGTTGTCATGTTGTGTTATTAGCGTTAAGGGACAATAGCTTCAGCGACAGCAGGCAGGATCGATCCCTAAAACACTCATCAAAGAGACGCTCAACGTGAAAAGTAGAGCAAGATGTAATTAAGGTGGCACACGGCCAAGAGCGATAAGGAAAAAGGTCCTGGGACCCAGGTTTGTGACATAAGCTCTAGGGTTAAGGAGAGGAAGAAACTAAGTAGGTCATAAGAGGGGGATGCATAACAAACCGTCCCATTTAAGTTGTGGGTTTCCTGTTGTAGAACTTGCGGTGACTGGCTACATCACAGGTGTCTGCTTTTACATTAGAGCCTTCATTTCTCAGGGCCTTGAGTTTGGTGGCATGTTTTTCCCCTCCCAGTACACATATAGCCCTTAATAGTGCTTAATGAAATTCAGTTTCTAAAACGTAGACACTCAAGCATTGCCACTTCCTGTTTGTAGTGATACATATATGTATTATAGAAAATATGTATTATATAATATTTTTTCATTCACTATTTTAAAATGCTATGCATAGGTATTCTTATGTGAGCAAAACTAGAAAACGACTGTTTTTACACAGCCTTACAAAAACAGAAATATATATATATATTTGTTATTGTGGTAGTATCTTCACAGAGTAAAAATTAATGAAAAAGTATTCCTTTCACAAAAGACTGAGGATTCTTTTTTCCTGGCAACAAGTCTAATATTGAAGCATTGATATTTGTATATCCTTTACATCTGATGACATTGTTAGTCTTGCTTTGCAGTTATGAATTTTAAAACAACTTTGTGCTATTTCAAAGATTCACCCATTCTTTACGAAAGGCAGTAGAATAAAATGGACAAAAAAAAAACCCCAACATGCTTCACCAAAAATATTTGGGAGAATAGCCGTTTTTAAAGAAACATCAGGCCTGAACATCACCATTAATCAGGGGAGAAGACAGCTAAATAATATCCCCAATTTATTAGCACACATTTATAACAGCATTCCATAAAACTAGGTGTGATACAAATGCCTGAAATCCCATCTCTTGGGATGTGAAGCCAGGAGGATCAGAAGTTCAAGATCATCCTCAGGAGTTCGAGCCTGCCTTGGACAATATGAGATCCAGTGTCAAAGATAAAATAAGTGTCTTCTGGTTACAAACAAATTTATATACAAACCTCTTGCCTGGAATTTTACAAATCTCATCTCTAGCATAATAATAATGCCCACAGGTAAATTTCTCGCACTTCCATGTAGGCACTGTTTTCTCATTCTCCTTACTTCTGTGCACCCGGTTAGACTATGAGCTTAAGTTCCCCTGCATCAATCAATCCAAAAGTAACAGTGAGCATCCTTACCCAACAGAAGGTCCAGCAGCAGCGCCACATTTGGATTTGCTCGTGAGTCCCTGGCTGTTCCCAGGTCAGCTCTTTGCATGTTGACTTCCTTCATACTACTATGTACGGCTTTAGCAGGAGCTTGGGTCGCAGACTACAGGGATTCTGAGGTCATCTGCACTGCTCGTCAGCTGTGAGTTTCTTACTCATCTGTTCTTGCCTTGACAATGAAATATTTTGAAGGAACTCCAGAAGATTACACTGAACTTCCTCAAAAAAAGACCTGCTCAAAAAATACATTGATGGAGACTCTAAACCCTCTTCTTGAAGCGTTGAGTGTGGTGGGATGCAAACCGGTTATGCTGAATGCTTTTTTTTCCCAAGACTACCCAATGTAGACCTTGCTCTGTGGACCACGGTAAGGATCATAGACTATCCCATGGCCATCTTACTCATGTCCCTAACCCTCCAGGGCTGCATCCTGGTGTCTTTCTCAGGTTTTATCTGGAATGGTTGTGATATATTTTATTATCCGGACTTCAACAAGATGTACTTGTGTCCTAGCATGTTAAGTCTGGTCAGTAATTCCTCCAACAGTTTCTGTAGTTTTAACTGTTTCATGGAAGCTCGGGTTTGGCTCAATTGCTGGGGAAGAAGTTTCCTGTATGCTAAACTGCACTTCCATCTATGTTTCCTCCTTGGCCAAATAAGCTGCTTCTGGATCTAGCTATATATCTTTCCAGTAAACTTCATAATCAACCAAGGAACACTTGGCTGCCATAGTTTCTTCCACCTTCTGATTTGTTGATCTGTATGGGTTTGTTTACAAGTTCATTCGGGGCCCTCCCATCCCTCCTGGTCTTCTAGAAGCAGAAGTAAAGGCCTTCAGTTCAAGCCTTATCATGAACCCTTGCAACAAGTTCCTGACTGGACAGAAATACTTGCTGAATTGACGAAGAGAAACACCACAGCATTTCTTAAGAAGAGATGTGGAACTTTCTTTAGAAGTTGAGAAAAAGGGAAGAAAATCTGAAATCCCTATTACTAACCTAAAAGGTAAGGCTCCTTACTGGATAAATTGAATACTCCATGAGTACAAGGCTACATCTCCACAGGGGCAGGTACAAGGGAGCAACCACCGAGGGAGCAGGCCTGAGCCAGAGACCTCTTTGGGGCTGGGCCCAAGCCAAGGGCCTCCATGGGAGAAGGCCCGAGCCAGGGATATCTGTGGGAACACGTATGAGCTAGTAACCTCAGCCAGAGCAGGCTTGAGCCAGCCACATCAGCAGGAACAGCCTCAAGCAAGCAATTTCCACGGGAGCAGGCCAGAATGACCCTCGAAGAGCACAGAGACTGGGAACACCGAGTGACCTCTCGGGTGACTAGACCTGTGGCCTGACCTCTGGGGTGACTGGAACTGTGGCCCTGACTGCACCACAAGGAGCAACCATCTGAGTCTTGGATACCCTGGCTCTTGGAAGATTGATCACCAGAGACACAGGCCAACTTTATCAATTAGAGGAAAAGATTGATAGACAAGGTAGGAATATTCTCAAGACCACAAATAGCAACATGACACCAATGAAAACTAGTGACCCTACAACAGCAAGACTTGAACACCCCAATAAAGATGAAGCAGAAAAAAATGACCTAAAAATAACTTTAGAAGAATATTTGAGGCCCTTAAAGAGGAAATGACAAATCTTTCAAAGAAATGGAGGAAAAGACAAACAAACAATTGGAAGAAATCAACAAATCCATTAAAGAAAACCAAGAAAAAGCAATCAAACTGATGAAAGAAACTATTTAGGACTAGAAAACTGAAATAGAGACAATAAAGAAAATACAAACTGAGGGAATTATAGAAAGATAAATCATGAGAAAACGATCAGGAACCACAAATGCAAGCATGAACAACAGAATACAAGAGATGGAAGAGAGAATCTCAAGCACTGAAGATACAATAGAAGAAACAGACTCGTTGGTCAAAGAAAAAATTAAATCTAATAAAAGCTTAACACAAAATATGCAGGAAATATGATACATGAAGAAAAGACAGAGCCTAAGAATAATAAGGGATAGAAGGAGAAAAGTATAGCTCAAAAGTACAGAAAATATATTCAACAAAATCATAGAAGGAAACTTTCCTAACCTAAAGAAAGATAATGCATATGAAGATACAAGAAGATTACAGAACACCAAATAGACTGGATCAATAAAAAAAAAGCTCCCCTCACCACATAATAATCAACACACACTAAACATATAGATTAAAGAAAGAATATTAAGAGCAGCAATGGAAAAAGGCCAAGTACCATATAATTGCAGACCTATCAGAATTATACCTGACTTCTCAATAGAAACAATGAAAGCCAGAAGGTCCTGGTCAAGTGTTATGCAGACATTAAGAGACCAAGGATGCCAGCACAGACTACTATATCCAGCAAAACTTTCAATCACCATAGACAGACAAAACAAGGTATTCCATGGCAGAACCAGATTTAACCAATACCTAGACACAAACCCAGCCCTACACAACATACTAAAAGGAAAACTCCAACCCAAGAAAGTTGACTACATCCACAAAAACACAGACAATAGATGATCTCACAGCAGCAAATCCCAAAAATGGGAAACACACACACAATAACATCATCACCAACAAAAACTAAACAGGAACGAGCAATCAGTGGCCACTAATATCCCTTACTATGAATGGGCTCACTCACCTATAAAAAGACACAAGCTAACAGATTGCATACGAAAACAGAATCCATCTTTCTGCTACACACAAGAAACACATCTCAACCTCAAAAACAGACATCATCTCAGAGTAAAGGGTTAGAAAAAATGGACCAATCAAATGGACCTAAGAAACAAGCTGGTGTAGCTATCCTAATATCTAATAAAATAGATTTCAAACTAAAATCAACCAAAAGAGACAAAGAAGTACATTTCATATTAGTCATAGGAACAAATCTATCAAGAGGAAATCTCAATACTGAACATCTATGCCCCAAATACAAAGGCACACTCATATGTAAAAGAAACACTTCTAAAGCTAAATCACACATTAAAACCCACACACTAATAGTGGAAGACTTTAACACTCCCCTCTCACCACTGGACAGGTCAGTCAGACAAAAAATGAACAGAGAAATAAGGGAACTAACAGATGTTATGACACAAATGGACTTAACAGACATCTATAGAACATTCCATCCAAACATAAAAGAATATACCTTCTTTTCAGCACCTCATGGATCTTTCTCAAAAATTGACCACATACTCGGTAACAAAGCAAACCTCAACAGAAACAAAAACATTGGAACAACCCCATGTATCTTATCAGATCACCATGGCTTAAAATTAGAATTCAACATCTACACTAATTCCAGAAAACCCACAAACACATGGAAATTAAACAATGATCACCTGAATCATCAATGGGTCAAGGAAGAAATAAAGATTGAGGTGAAAGACTTCCTAAAATTCAGTGAAAATGATCATACAACATACCCAAAATTATGGGACACAATGAAAGCAGTGTTAAGAGGAAAGTTCACAGCACTAAATGCTTATCTAAAGAAGTTGGAAAAATCCCACATTAGTGAGTTAACAGAGCACCTGAAAACTCTAGAACAAAAAGAAGCAAACTCACCCAGGAGGACTAGATGACAGGAAACAATCAAAGTGAGAGCTGAAATCAACAAAAAGGAAACAAAGAAGACAATACAAAGAATCAATGAGACAAGGAGTTGATTCTTCGAGAAAAATCAACAAAATAGACAAACCTTTATCCAAACTAAACAAAAGGCAGAGAGGGAATATCCAAATTAAAAAAATTAGAAGTGAAAGGGGGACATAACAACAGACATGGAGGAAATCCAGAGAATCATTAGGTTATATTTCAAAAACCTGTACTCCACAAAATTGGAAAACTTAAAGGAAATGAGCAATTTTCTGGATAAAAATCACTTACCAAAATTAAATCAAGACCAGATAAGCAAATTAAGTAGAACTATACTGCTAAAGAAATAGAAACAGTCACCAAAGTCTCAAAACAAAAAAATCCAGAATCAGATAGTTTCAGTGAAGAATTATACAAAATTTTCAAGGAACTAATACCAATACTCCTCAAATGTTCCATGAAATAGAAACAGAAGGAACATTGTCAAACTCTTTTTATGAAGCTACAATTACTCTGATACCCAAACCACACAAAAACATTGCTAAGAAAAAGAATTACCAGACCAATCTCACTTATATACATTGATGGAAAATTACTCATTAAAATATTGGCAAACCAAGTCCAAGATCACATCAGAAAAATCATCCACCATGATCAAGTTGACTTCATCCCAGAGATGCAGGGATGCTTCAGCATGCGAACATCTGTCAATGTAATTCACCATATAAACACAGTGGAAAAAAATCCCACATGATCACCTCATTAGATGCTGAAAAAGCCTTCGACAAAATACAACATCCCTTCATGATAAAGGTGTTGGAGAGAGCAGGGATACAAGGGACATACCTAAACATAATAAAGGCAATATGCAGCCAACAGCCAACATCAAACTAATTGGAGAGGAACTCACAGTGATCCCACTGAAATCAGTAACAAAACAAAGTTTTCTACTCTCTCCATATCTATTCAATATAGTACTTCAGGTCCTAGCTAGACAATAAGACAACAAAAGGAGATCAAGGGTATACAAATTGGAAAAGAAGAAGTCAAACTCTCGCTGTTTGTTGATGATATGATAGTTTACATAACTGACCACAAAAATTGTATCAAGAAACTTCTACAACTCATAAACATCTTCAGTAATGTAGCAGGATACAAGATTAACTAAAAAAAATCAGTAGCCCTCCTGTACACAGATGATAAATAGGCTGAGAATGAAATCAGAGAAACATCACCCTTCACAATAGCCACAAATAGCATAAAATATCTTGGAGTAACTCTAACCAAACAAGTGGAAGACCTGAATTTTAAATCTTTGAAGAAAGAGATTGAAGAAGACACTAGAAATTGGAAAGACCTCCCATGCTCTTGGGTAAGTAGAATTAACATAGTAAAAATGGCAATCTTACCAAAAGCAACCTACGGATTCAATGCAATGCCCATCAAAATCCCAACAAAATTCTTCACAGACCTCAAAAGAACAATACTTAACTTCATATGGAAAAGCAAAAATCCCAGGATAGCCAAAACAATCTTGTGCAATAAAATAACTTCTGGAGGCATCACAATCCCCGACTTCAAGCTCTGCTACAGAGCTACAATACAGAAAACAGCTTGGTATTGGCATAAAAACAGACAGGAGGACCAATGGAACCGAGCTGAAGACCCGGATATCAGTCCACGAACCTATGAAAACCTGATTTTTCACAAAGAAGCAAAAAAATATACAATGGATAAAAAAAAGCATATTCAACAAATGGTGCTGGCATAACTAGATATCAACATGTAGAAGAATGAAAATAGATCCATATTTATCACCATGCACAAAAGTCAAGTCCAAATGGATCAAAGACCTCAACATAAAACCAACCACACTGAACCTCATAGAAGAGAAAATGGAAAGTATACTTGAACACGTTGGCACAGGATACCACTTCCTAAAACCTCAGTAGCACAGACACTGAGAAAAAAATTAATAAATGGGACCTCCTGAAACTAACTGAGAAGCTTCTGTAAAGCAAAGGACAGTCAACAAGACAAAACAGCAGCCTACAAAATGGGAGAAGATCTTCACCAACCCACATTGGACAGAGGGCTGATCTCCAAAATATACAAAGAACTCAAGAAAATGGAGTACAGACCTAAACAGAGAACTCTCAGCAGAGGAATCTAATATGGCTGAAAGACATTTAAGAAAATGCTCAACATCTTTAGCCATCAAAGAAATGTAAATCAAAACAACTCCAAGATCCCACCTTTCACCTGTAAGAATGACCACAATCAAAAACACTGATGACAACTTATGCTGGAGAGGTTGTGGGGGAAAGGGAACACTCCTGCATTGCTGGTTGGAGTGCAAACTGCTACAGCCACTTTGGATATCAGTATGGCAATTTCTCAGAAAATTAGGAAACAACCTTCCTCAAGACCCAGCAATACCACTTTTGGGTATATATCCAAAGGATGCTCAATCATACCACAAGGTCATGTGCTCAACTATGTTCATAGCAGCATTTTTTGTCATAGCCAGAACCTGTGAACAACCTAAATGTCCCTCGACTGAATAATGGAGAAGGATAATGGAGACAGCAGAAAAAAAATGACATCTTGAAATTTGTGGACAAATGGACGGATCTAGAGAACATCATACTGAGTGAGGTAACCCAGACCCAGAAAGACAAATATCATATGTACTCATTCATAAGTGACTTTTAGACATAAAGCAAAGAAAATACAGCCTACAATTCATAATCCCAGAGAACCTAGACAACAATGAGGACCCTAAGAGAGCCATACGTGCATCTATTCTACATGGGGAGCAGAAAAAGACAAGATCTTCTGAGTAAATTGGGAGCATGGGGACATTGGCAGAGGATAGAAGGGGAGGGGACAGGAAAGGAGGGGAGCAGAGAAAAATATATAGCTCAATAAAAACAAAACAAAAGGGTCACATATCTTTTTTTTAAATATCAAGTTCAGTCAGATGTGGGTTTTTCCACAATGTTTTTGTTTGTTTGTTTTTGTTTGTTTTCTGGGCACTTTGGTTTCTTGTTTCTCTCAGTTTAATGTCTACCAGCTTTTCTGATTTCCCTTTAGTCATGACTGAAGTTTTACAAAAGCCCTGTTCTCCTTTTCACTCCTGTTTGACTTCTTTCCCACCTAGAGATGTCAGGTCACAGTGTCTGAGACACTTCTTGTCAGTAAGACAAATGCATTTTTATTAGTCCCCCTGCCCCAATGGCCAAAGTAAAGCACTGCATTTTAAAGTCCCGAGTGTCACTATCAGAAGTAGCAATGGCATTGTATTTTCCCATAGTCACTGAAGTATTTAAGCAAGGAATGTCAAGTTCTTTGTGAATTTTAGTTTATCTCTTCAAAACGTAGCTCTCATTCCAAAGATAGTAAGGGATAGTTAATTCTAGATAAATGTGAGCGTGGACATGGCATGAGAACATGGATTCAGGTTACTCTGCTTGCTATCTTCCACCACGGAAGAGAATAAATGAAGTTTGTTACGATAGAGCAAAAGTCAGGCGAAAAAATAATGCATTTGTCAATTACATTGACGTAATTACGGACATAAGAGAAGCAGGTTGGAACAGAGCAAGGGAATAGCTTCTGTCGATTTTTGTTATTATAAAATTCTTACCTAGTGGTCTGCTAAGTAACAGATCTGTTTTCCTCACAGTCATAGATACGTTAGCTCAGAGCCAGAGGTTGAAAGTAAATGCTGTTCAGCACCCGAGGAAGTTCCTGCTGATGTTGTTTGAACTGCAGCACCTGCTCTGGGCAGGTGGTCTGTCTGTGCGATCCTGAGCACAGAATGCTTCACAGAGCTTCACGAGGCTCACTTTCCGTTTGCTTTTTCCTAAACTAGACACGAAATAGTCTCGTTCTGTTATGATGAAATTGGCGTTACATTTCCAGATGTCTGATAGATAATGTCTTTAAGATGGGCATTCCCGCTGAGAAAAACTTCCCTTCCTGAAGCTTTGCCTGGGTGTGGCACCCTTTTCCTCCTCCCGTAGCCTGCAGAAGTTTCATGTGTGTTGCTTACACTGAAAGTGGCAAAAGACGTGGCACTCAGGAAAATATCTTTTTATCTTCAAGGATATTACTTTTAATTAAGAATTTTTAAATACAATATTTTCTTATTTTACATCTATCCCTGTTCCCACTCCCTCCCCTCCTCCTGCTCCACCCCCATCCACTCCTCAGAAAGGGTAAGGCTTCCCATGGGGAGTCAACAAAAGTGTATGATTCTTGCTTAAGGCAAATATTTTTGAATGATACAAGCAGATCAAAGCTTCCTATTGTCAAACAGCTAAGCCTAGAGTAAAAATGATGGGGAAACAAAACCAACCCCAAACCACAAACCTAAGAAAACAAGATTTGGCTCTATCGGCGGCGGCGTGTGAGGAGAGATGTCTCACAGGAAATTCTCTGCTCCCAGGCATGGGTCCTTGGGCTTCTTGCCGCGGAAGCGCAGCAGCAGGCATCGTGGGAAAGTGAAGAGCTTCCCCAAGGATGACCCTTCCAAGCCTGTTCACCTCACAGCCTTTCTAGGCTACAAGGCTGGCATGCCCCACATTGTCCGAGAGGTTGACAGAACAGGATCCAAGGTAAACAAGAAAGAAGTCGTGGAGGCTGTAACCATTGTGGAAACACCACCTATGGTAGTTGTGGGCATCGTGGGATACGTCGAAACCCCACGAGGTCTCCGCACCTTCAAGACAGTATTTGCTGAGCACATCAGTGATGAGTGTAAAAGGCGGTTCTACAAGAACTGGCACAAATCTAAGAAGAAGGCCTTCACCAAATACTGTAAGAAATGGCAGGATGACATGGGCAAGAAACAGCTGGAGAAGGACTTCAACAGCATGAAGAAGTACTGCCAGGTCATCCGCATAATTGCCCACACTCAGATGCGTCTGCTTCCTCTGCGCCAGAAGAAGGCACACTTGATGGAGATCCAGCTAAATGGGGGCACTGTGGCTGAGAAGCTAGACTGGGCCCGGGAGAGGCTGGAGCAGCAGGTTCCTGTGAACCAGGTGTTTGGGCAGGATGAGATGATTGATGTCATTGGAGTGACAAAAGGCAAAGGCTACAAAGGGGTGACCAGTCGTTGTCATACAAAGAAACTGCCCCGCAAGACCCATCGAGGGTTGCGCAAGGTTGCCTGTATTGGCGCTTGGCACCCTGCCCGAGTGGCCTTCTCTGTGGCTCGGGCTGGGCAGAAAGGCTACCATCATCGGACAGAAATCAACAAGAAGATTTACAAGATTGGTCAGGGCTACCTTATCAAGGATGGCAAGCTGATCAAGAACAATGCATCTACCGACTATGACCTTTCTGACAAGAGCATCAACCCACTGGGTGGCTTTGTCCATTATGGTGAGGTAACCAATGACTTCATCATGCTCAAAGGCTGTGTGGTGGGAACCAAGAAGCGAGTGCTCACACTCCGCAAGTCCTTGCTGGTGCAGACCAAACGGCGGGCTCTGGAGAAGATTGACCTGAAATTCATTGACACCACCTCCAAGTTTGGCCACGGTCGTTTCCAGACCATGGAGGAGAAGAAAGCATTCATGGGACCACTCAAGAAAGACCGCATTGCCAAGGAGGAAGGTGCTTAATGCCAGAATTTGCTTGACTGGTGTGGCTGGTCTCAATAAAAACTTTTCCAGTGAAAAAAAAAAAAAAAAAAAAGAAAACAAGATTTGTCTATAGAACAGTAAAGTGATTCAGCCACTAACTTCATAGAAAATATGACTAATTTTGAATATTTTAAAAGTTTTTTTATTATTTTAGAATTATTTTTATGACATGTATTCATGTCTTAAGAAGCCGTGTACACATGGGTGCAGTGCCCATGGAGGCCAGTAGAGGGTGCTGATGGGCCTCCTAGGGGTTGGAGGTTCTGGTGGCTGTGCGTGCTTGAGTTGGTGCTGAGATTAAACTTGAGAAGCTGTAGCCACTGCGCAATCTCTCTAGCCACTCGAGTGGGTTTACTTTGTTTGTTTGTTGTCTGAGACTGTCTCGCTGTGTAGCTTTGGCTGTCCTGGAACAAGCAGCTGGTCTCCAACTCACAGAAACTCAATTGTCTCTGCATGGATTAAACATGCGCACCACTACACCTGGCTTGAATGTATCTTTAATAAATGAATTCACATTTTTCCCTCTCTTGATTCTTCAAATCATATTTGTGTGTGTGTGTGTGTGTGTGTGTGTGTGTCAGCTCCCCTACACGAGTGGACTGCCAAGCTCTGCTACATCTTTTCAACTCACTTGTTAGTCATCGCTAGTGAATGGTGCCTTGGGGATGTAATGAACTTCACAGTGAAATTAATGGAATTATAAAATAAGAAACCTTTTTGCTTTGTCAGGCTTTCCCTATTTTAAAAAGACTCTCACAATACTGTAACAATGAAGTCAATAAGAGGCAGCATGAACCTAAATCTAAAAACGCACACTCTAACAAAGGCCTAATCTTTTCTAGTCTAACCAACGTGCATGTCAGTTTGCACACTGGAAAAAAATGCACAAAGCAGTCCTGATTCTTTATCCAGTGTGTGGTTGCTATTTTCATCAGAATTAGAGCTATACTAGTCCAGTGATTTCATTTACATTAGTTTAACTCTGGAGCTAAACCGAACAAAGGTGGGACTGTGATTTCCAAAGAGAATGTAAACAGCCTTCTCTTTAGAATGTGATAATGTAAGCAATGGGGCAAAAAATCTAGAGGATGCAGGGGGAGCGTAGACAAGCTCCTCTCTGTCCCAGGCCAGCCCCTTAGTACTCAAACCAGAAACTAAACCAAGGCCTCAGTCTCCTGATAGCCTCCCTTTTACTAACCATGAGAAGAGACTTGAAGGCTACATTTTCCACACTGAGGAAATAGTCAAGGAAATCCAGCAAGTCTGTCTTTCCCTTTTCCTGCTTTTCTCTCTTTAAAGCTAAATGTATTCCATTTGTAAAGGCATTTGTTGTGAGTCTGCTCATATGCTCCTGATTCATCCTATGTTTGGGATGCTGTTCACCCAGTGGCAAGGAGGGATATCTCTAATTGATATGAGGATAGTTTTTCCTTTCCTATCATTGTACTTTAATGTGTTTCTTGGCCTTTAAAATAATAACCTAATGAGAATTTGTTGCAGTGATCAAAAATACATAAATTCCCTTAAGGATCTTCTTTATGAATTATGTCAATGAATTTTAGACAAAATAAATTTTTTTAATAGAATGGATTCAAGGAATCATGGTGAAAATTTTGGGTACTTTGTGTCAGCTAAATAATCTTTTGTAACAAAGTAAGTATTTGAGAAAAACAAATACAAGACAATGCCTTTGAAAAACTGACTGCGGTGTTGGGGTGTGTAGCTCAGTGGTAGAATGCTTGCCTAGGACTCATGAGGTCCTGAGTTCAGTCCCAGTAACTGGGGAAAAGCTCAGCAATAGAAGTTTGCTATATAGACAGTTAATATGAATCAAGCTTGGATAGCTGAATGACCAGTAGTAACCCTGGAAGCCGTAGCATGGAATTGGTCCAGTTGTCTTCCCACGCTAGTCTACCAGAGGGCGGTGTGACACTGTGACCCAAGAAGATAGATTACGATGTCTTCAGAAATTAATGGAAGGTGCATCTCGGGAACAAGAAGGGGAGAGAAAGCAGAGTGATTTGTAGGCAGCGCGGAGTGGCCTCACCCCAGGTCCTCCTGCCTTGGCCTCCCAAGTCCGTCACCGTGCCTTGCTAAGAATGATTGTCCTGAGGTTCCTTTTTTAAAAGAGGGAGGAGAGGAAGAGAGCGAGACTATAAATTAATGGAATAGTGGTGGGATATTTTGATGATATATTGAGCAGATACAACTGACAGTGTGTTTTCGTAAATGTACACTATCTAGTGTCCAGAAACCAAGAATGGCTATTTTGGAACATTACTTAGCAACTCCAAATACAATCTTGATGGTGAAATTAGTTATTCTCTGCATGTCTTCCAGGGCTTAAGAGTATTTTGGGTGCATTGTTTTGTTTTCCCAAAAATAACAGTCTTGGAAATGAATGTTAAAGTGTGAAATTTTACTGAGGTATTTTGTTTTATTTTATTATTATTTTTTTGAGAAAGGGTTTCTCTGTAACTTTGGTGCCTGTCCTGGAATTAGCTCTTGTAGACCAGATTGGTCTTTAACTCACAGAGATCCGCCTGTCTTCGCCTCCCAAGTGCTGGGATTAAAGGCGTGTGCCACCACCGCCCAGCAAGGTTCTCTTTTTTTTTTTCTTGTTATTGTTCATTCTAAATGTTTTGAAAGTTGCAGTCAGCATGTTACCTACTAAATTGTTCTAACCTCTTTCAGAAATAATTGCTAGGAAGGCCTCTGTAGCCATGGCGAGTTCTGACGTGAAACCGAAATCCATAAGTCGCGCCAAGAAATGGTCAGAAGAGGTAGAGAACCTGTACAGATTCCAGCAAGCAGGGTATCGGGACGAGATCGAGTACAGACAGGTGAAGCAAGGCGCTATGGTAAGATTGATGGCTCTTCCAGCTTGCTAAAAACCAGCTTCACGGAGGGGGAAAAGCATCTTAATAACAGAGTACCAAAACACCACTGAAAGGAATTCTCTGAAACTCCCGTCTCGAGAGAGGGAGACAAAAGTCCCTGAAGGTGGTCTATAAGTTGGGGGCCAGTGTGCTCCTTTGGCTAGGCACATTCACTTTCTGAACTACTGCGCTCTCTAATACAGGAGTCTTCAAACGGTCATTTTCCTTACTCTGGTAACTCTATTATCATATATTCAGTTGTGGTCAAACATTATTTCCCCTCTGCTTATTTTGACAGTAAATTAGAAAGGAGTTGTATATATTGGCTTCTTCTTTTCTTGTTTTTTTTTTTTCTTGAGATAAGATCTCACTCGAAACTAGGCTGACCTTGAATTCACTGTGTGCTGAGCACTTCAGATAAGCATCAATCCTCCTACTAGTGCTTCCCAGGCTCTGGGATTACAGGAGCAAACATCACATCTGTGTAGCTACACTCTACAATTAACAACTAATTTAACATTAATGGATAGCAAGCTAGATAACTCACATCATTGGGTGCCTCCCGATTTGACCATTTACCTGACCATGGAGTTTTCCCTCCTGCAATTCTTATAGTTGATGCTGACAGAGCTACCTGGAGTTCTCTGAAGAGCCAATAGGTGTGTATACACTAACAAGGGTGTCTTTGGAACCTGGTGAAGGGATAAGAATCTGTCCCAGCATCTTGGGAACACCCCCTTTCCCTGTTGGTGGCAGCTCTGACTTAAGCCTTAGAAACAAGCTTTGTAGCTATTTTCCTACAAAGCAAATGCAGCTGGACCTGCCACGCTGACCAGATGTGTGGGGTCTGTTTCTACTGTCACATAATCAAAGCAGGCAAGAGAAGACACAAGGTCCGGGCATTGTGACACATGCCTGAGATCCCAGATCTCAGAAGACTCGGGATCTTAAGCTTGGGCTACATTGGGAGAGTTTGTCTCAAGCAAAAGCAGGTGAAAGAGTTGGAAAGGAAAAGTGGGCAAATTTACCAGAAAATAGTAGACACGGTTCACCAAATAGTGCACTCATTTTTCCTTCCAGTTGCAGGCTGTGATTTATAGGAGGGCTGGGAAAGGGAAGGGCTGCCTGTATTGGCATGTATCTCCAATCTTGGCCGTGGTGTACACGCTGAAACCTCAAAACTGGCCTGTAAAGAGAAGCATATTTCAGTGTTGTGTCCTCCAGAGTAAGGCCAGAAACTAACGTTTGCTTCATGTGAGCACACAGTGCTCTCCCCAAAAGCAGAAGGATCTTAAAACTTTACCTCAGCCTTTAATTGATCATTTATTTATTGTCTATCCAGTGTTCTGCCTGCCTACATGCCTGCACAGCACACAGATCTCATTAGGGGGTGATTGTAAGCCACCATGTGGCTGCTGGGAATTGAACTCAGGACCTCTGGAAGAGCAACCAGTGCTCTTAACCTCTGAGCCATCTCCCCAACCCCCAGACTTTAATTTTTGATACAAGTTGTTTGATGGTAAAATGATATGAAATAAAACTGGCGTGACCACATTCTCATTCTCGCCCTTCCTGTGCAGGTAGACCGCTGGCCAGAGACAGGCTACGTGAAGAAGCTTCAACGGAGGGACAATACTTTCTACTACTACGACAAGCAGAGGGAGTGCGAGGACAAGGAAGTCCATAAAGTGAAAGTTTACGCCTACTGACCTTCTCATTCCTTTGGCTTGTCAATCTTATTTTAAGAATTCATTGTTAACACTTTCCATCATGTAAATGTCATTTTACAAAACAATGCAAAATGCTGTCTTTAATTCAGTGTCTTACAACATAAACACCGTGGAACCTGGTACTGTCCAGACTGGTCATCCTTGCTGGTTCTGAACAGTTCTGCAGTTGCCCCTCTTACCTCCTTCTGAGCATTTTAGTGGCTCCATTGGGAATCCAACCCTTTGGAAGCTGCTCCAAGGGTTAGACTATCCTTACAGCAGATCAATACTTCACTTAGAGCTTGCTCCTAGCCTTTCTCTGTCTACAATAGCACTTGCATTTTCTAACCTGAGGGTTTTGTTTTTTCCTCTTGCATCTTTTGCCTCTTGCAGAACATAGTGGAAATACAAAGTATGATACCTACCCTGGAGGAGCCCTCCACAAATGTAGAAACGTGCAAATGTAGCCATGTATCTAACGTGCATGTGACTGTATGTAGGGTTAGTCCAGCAACACAAGAAGAGCGAGAACACACACACACACACACACACACACACACACACACAGAGGGAAGGAGGGAAAGACAGAGGAAGAGGGAGGGACCCTGAGAAATTACGCATCAGGCCTGTAATCTAGAAGGAGGAAGATTTTTTTCTGGCTCATAGTTTCCAAGATTTTGGTTTGATGTTAAATGGCTTCGTTGCTTCTGGGCATGAATGTCATGATGGGAATTGCATGTTGGAACAACACAGCTCACCTCATGACAGCCAGAACACAGACAGGAGCCAAGGACAAGGTAGCTCCCCCAAAGGCAGACTTCCTCCAACAAGTCCCCCCGCCCTTTTTATTCATCTTCCCATAATGCCATATTACAAATCTATCATGGGATTAATTCATTGATTAGGACAGAGCCTTCAGGACCCGGTTACTTCTGGAAGTCCAGCAGACAACCAAACCCCTTGCATATGGACCTGTGAGGGATGTTTCACATTCAAGCCATATTGTGCATCTAGTGATGCCAGGGGATGTGACAATGGTTTGGTGGCTTTCTCACCCCACATCTAACCCATCAGTGGGAATGATAACCCTTCTCTTACCCAGTTATCGCAGGTTTTTGTATGTCACAGCAACTGATTTAATTATGCGGACCATATGTCGAGTGGGAATTACCCCCTGTGGGCCCCGGTATTTGCATACTTGATTCTCAGCTGGAGGTCCTGTTTGGGAGATTAGAAAGCCTACTTCTGCTTTGTGTGTGTTTTTGAAGATGTGAGCTCCTAGTTTCCTGCTGTGGTCTCTTGTTGGCATGCCTTCCCCATCATTATGGACCACTTCCTTCCTCCTTGAACCAAAAGCCAAAATAGGCTCTTCTGTAAGTTCCTCTTGGCTATGATATTTTACCACAACAATGGAAAAGTAAATCATACAGATCACCGCACATTGGTGCATGGATTCAACTCCTGATCTGACATTCGAATCACTCAGGCAGCCTTTAACGAGGATAGCCATCTCCTCTCTGTTTACCAGTCAACCTCCTAGGCCTCGCCTAAATCCATTAAAACACTAATCCCGCTTTCCCTCCCTCTCTCCCTATCTTTCTGGCCTGCTGGATTTTTGTTTTGTTTTGTTTTCCACACTGATAGTCAATTCAAGGAAAGTTTTGCTTTTGTTTCTCGCATGATGGATCTATTGGTTAGTGATTCCACTGCTTGCTCTGCCAGTGCGTGCTTTTTGCTGCTTGCTACACAGTTCTGTTGCTGACATTATGATCATCCCATTCAGCTTGGGTGGAGTGCCAGCTCCACGGCAAAAGGGACCACAACTTCATTGTGACCCAGTGTCCTTAAGAGCTCTCAACAAAAGTGCTTGTCAGAGGCTTCCACCCACTTCTTGAAGTATGTCACAATACATCGGTGCCTCTCCCAGAAAATGCTGGGAATCAATGGGCCCCTTTGTCACTGGAAAAAAGTCGAGTCAGGAGAATAAGTTCAGTCAGGTGACTTGAAGGTCTCCCGCCCAACTTGCATCCAGATCACAGAATCCATGCCTGTGCCTTCTCCTATTATTCCTAATTGTCTGCCATCTGCCTGGCTAGCTATCATTTAAATATTCAAAGACTTCAGAAAGATACCAAAGAAAGAGCTAGGGAGTCTCTACGGGGTTTGGACAGTTTACTTAGTGCTTGGCTATGGACACTCGATAGACAAGGACATGCATGAGCAGGATGGAAGGGTGGAGTGCTAGCGCCCAGAGTCATATTAACTAGTTCCAAATGGGTCTTCTCTGCTTGTCCGTTAGAGGTTATCCTCCTATGTTTCACCAGCTTCATAGAAAAGAAGTGGATGGGAATGCGCTTCCCATGCTAGCATCTATTATTCCAGTTGCTGACTTCATAGGACAAGGCCCCTGTGACTTCAGACCCTGACATGTTTCCCATGTTCCCCTTCAAAGGCGGAGGCCTTTCTTGTGCCTTCTGTTCTTACCTTACTCTGAATCTTCCGTATGTCCCTGAGACAAAGCACCAGGCACTGTATCTGGTTGCTACAGCAGCGCTATAACTCATCACCCAAGAAAAGTACGGTTAAATTTATTAGGGGAAAGGGAAAGGATACCATAGGGAGGTGTCACTGTCACATTATTATAAATGTCTCTTTAGGAATGATTCCCTCCCAAATGCCTGAACCTCGCTAGACCATGTTCACAACATGTAAATGTCTAACCTGGTCCTCCCCTCGTGGAGCTGATACTGTGAACTATCCATGGCTGGTTCAGGCTTCCCAGGGCCACATCAGGCATCGGTGTCTACTGTTCTATTGGCTGTATCCGTACACGACGAATCGCTGTCATGTCCCTGCTCTGGCTTGACGGGTCTGTCCATTCGAATTCGTAGTTCCAGAGCAGGGAGCTGCAGGTGGCTGACTGTGGCATCGCTACTAGCTTGTCTTTCTGAAGCGTTTCTATGGAGACTTCTCAAGCCATAGTCCCCCTTACATAGAGTAGGAGTGGGTCTGTAAAACCTGCAGTGATTCTCCCCTGGGTGAGTCCTGCAGGTAGAAGGTCTGTAGTATGTCTCGGTCATTTATTAGCTCTTTGTTACCCTTTGTGACTTGTGAAGTGTAGGGACTTTGGTCACTTTCTACCATTTTAGCCTAGTAAGTTCTGGTTTTGTCATCTTCTAGGTGGCGCTTTACTGGGAAAATCATGGCAAGGATTTGACATCTGGTGGCAGGGTCACGTCGGCATCTGCCAAAGCACACCAGGTTTTCCTGAGCTTGGTACAGGACTGGCGTGGTTTCTCTGCCACCTCCGAAAGGGTGGATTCCCTCTCCCAATGGCACTCTCTGCAACCCCCAGGCACTTTGGGTACTCCTGAGCACACATTGCTGGCAAGAGCATGTGATGTCTATCACCCTGATGTGAATCCCTGATGCAGAACGTCAGCCCACGTGGTTCTCTAGCTTCTGTGGTATAGTCAGCTTTACAGCGAGGAGGCTACATCTTCAGGTAGGATTCTTCAGACCATTTGATCTTGGCAACTTGATCAACTTCGTCGCTTTTAGGGGACTAAGGATTGGTAAGCCACAGAACACCAAGTGTTTCCACACATCCCGCCCCACCCATCGTTGAGTCTGCCACTGAGGAAGCTACAGTGTAGGGCTCTTGGAAATGACCCACTGTCAATGCATTGAATTAGGATTTTCTGCCCTTGTTATTAAGATTCGTATTGATAGGAATTTGGCCCCTGACTGCTGGAACCTTAGCTCTTATCATTGCAGACATTCCCTGTCTTTGGAAGGTAGGTTAATGCTCTCTACTGCAAAGGTTTTTTTTTTTTTTTTTTTTTTTTTTTTTTTTTTTTTTACCTACCCATCAATGTACAGTGCTTCCTTGAGGATCAGGGGCTCCCCTTTCTTCACCGGTGTGTACAGCCTGGCAGTTCATGGAGAAAACAACCCCATCTTCTGCCTCATATGTAATAGGACCCAAAGTATTACAGCTCTCTACCCATCATTGTCAAAGATACTTTATTGGACCAAGGTACTCATCTGAGCAGTGCCTATCCATGGATGAGTTTGCAGTTGCTGTATCTAGCCTTCGAGAGAGAGTCAGGTCCTTCTCATTCCCATAAAAGTTGCACACTGGAACTGGGCAGAGAAACTTTTTCAAGTATCTATGAATGGGCCAGTTCCATTCAAATTAGGAAAATAGAAACTTTTTTTTAAAAAAGTAAGTTCATGTGGCCTTCTGACTTGAAGATGTGTCCTAAGGGAGCAGCCTTCCAGTTGGATCATTCCATCTGGGACCACCTCTCATCACATTTATAAGGTTCTCTTTATATAGGGTCTATATAGGGTCTATTTAAGAACTCCATATGAGGTCGTAGTGTGGACAATTTCCCACACAACATTGGAAGACTCTCAGGGGTAGTTATCCCTTGTGAAGCTGATGCAACTTAAGAAAAAGTTAACAATTAGAGGATTTGGTAGGATTTAAACAGGTCAACACCCTGTTTAAGGTGGGAGCCAGCAGATGCTTATTCCTCAAAAGAGCAAAGAAGAGAACCTTCGTCCAATGACAGATGGAGATAGAGATAGAGACCCACATGGGAGCACTAGACGGGGCTCCCAAGGTCCAGATGAAGAGCAGAAGAAGGGAGAATATGAACAAGAAAGTCAGCACCATGAGGGGTTGATCCACCCACTGAGACAGTGTGCCTGAGCTAATGGGAACTCACCAAATCCAGCTGGACTGGGACCGAATGAACATGTGATCAAACTGGACCCTCTGAATGTGACTGACAATTGGGGCAAACTGAGAAGCCAATGATAATGGCACTGGGACTTGTCTCTACTGCATGTACTGACTTTTTTGGATCTTATTCTATTTGGATGCACACCTTCCTAAGCCTGGATGGAGGGGGGAGGGCCTTGGACTTCCCACAGGGCAGCACACCCTGCCCTCTCTTAGGACTGGTGGGGGAGGGGGAAGGGGAGTGGAGGAGCAGGAGGGAAGTGGGAGGAAAGGAGGAAGTGGAAATTTTCAATGGTATTATTTAAAAAGCAATAAAAAATTATTAGAAAAAAAGAGTAAAGAAGACAAAAGCAGGAGAAACATCATTATGGGTGATGTTTTGCTTTGAGGAGAAAAGGTTCCATTCTGCCGTGAGCACACAACTCTCCATGCTTAAGTGCAGGACTCTGGTTCCAGGAGAAAGAAACAGGAAGAGCCAGAGCAGGACAGGTTTCAGAACAGCCGCAGCCAACAGTCATCAGGATGTTACATTGTTTTGTCAAGGGAAGTTCAAGAGCTTTCAGGGGTGCACAGGTGTAGCTGTTCTCTTGTGGGTCTTCACGTGTAGGGTATCATTTGGCTCTACTCTGGAGGGGTTTGAACACATCTGTCAATTGCCAGCAGTTTGGTAACTATGGAGGGTACTTAGGACCTCTTGGAAGGGCCCATTCCATTGAGGACTCAAATGTTCTGCGGGTCCATCTTTCTAGGTTTTAAGGAGGAACCCAGTCTCCAGGGTTCATAGTCTTTCAGGTTCCACCCTTTGGTTTGAGTATAACCTTGTTTCCATTTTTGTATAGGGCTTGTTGGGTTTGCCTTAGGTCTATTCTGTACCTGGTCATATGAGAAAGGGTCTACTCTACAGTAACTCTAGGATCTGATCCCAGCATTAGACATTGGAGCTGTTTTAACTCTCATGAGGGTGATAGGTAATCCTCAGAGGATTCCTGGCAAGGCTTTCCTAGAACATAGTTAATGGTTTGGTTAGTCATTTCAGTTTTGCCTGAAGGCAGAACTCTCTGAGCAGTGTGTAGATAATATTTTTTTCCCAGAGCTCTAGATATAGACTGAGTCCCCTGTGAAGTAAATGATGATCCCCTGTCACCCTGGGATAAGTGGGTGAGGTCAGACCCCGGTATAATTCCTTTTAGGGTAGCCCTTGCCACTGTGGTCATCTTCTCAGCCTGCATCCAACCAGTAACGGTGTCTACCAACACCAACTTGAAGCTGGCACAAGAGGGCATATGAATAAAATCCTCATGCGGCAAGGGGCCTTTCCTCTGAACTGGCTCAAGACTTGGTGAAGGAGTAGGGTAACTGGAGCTGTTCTGAATGCAGGGTATACAGGCGACATACATTTTTCACTGTGCCAGTCAATCTTGTTGGAAGAACAGTTGAGATATTACTTAGAGTGACGTCTTTTCCCATGTGAAATGAGTAGTGTATTCCTTAATTATTCTCCTCCATTGTAGAGCTTGGGATTGCAAGTGTTACAGCTCTTGAGGGAAAGCTGTCCTGACTGATGGAAGTTGGGCCATTCCTACAGCTGTGAAGGGAAGGTATCCTGAATACCTACAGCTGTGAAGGGAAGGTATCCTGAATACCTACAGCTGTGAAGAGAAAGAAGTCCTGACTGCTACATGTCAGACTATACCTACAGCTGTGAAGGGAAGGTATCCTGAATACCTACAGCTGTGAAGAGAAAGAAGTCCTGACTGCTACATGTCAGACTATACCTACAGCTGTGAAGGGAAGGTATCCTGAATACCTACAGCTGTGAAGAGAAAGAAGTCCTGACTGCTACATGTCAGACTATACCTACAGCTGTGAAGGGAGGTTTCTTGGATACCTACAGCTCTATACCTGACTGCTTCATGTCAGACTATACCTACAGCTGTTAGAGAAAAGTTTCCTGTTGGGGAGTCAGACTATACCTATAGCTGTGCTTCAGTGTGTGTGGGGGGGGTGCTCTCCCTGCAGGATGTGGCAATCCTGCTCCTCTCTTAGACAGCCTTTACAGCTCAGCTCTGCTCCACTCTGCTAAGAATGTTTCCCAGCAGAGATGTCTGTTGCTTCTCTGCTCTTCTCTGGCAAAAGAAGATCTCCACCCAAAATTCATTCAAGAGATTTATTGGGAGGGAGGAATCCAAGGGAATGAATGGCTGCCTCTGCCAGGGAAGAAAAGGGCAGCTGCCAACTGAACAGGCACAGGGTTTATATAGGGCTTCTTAGGGGCAGAGTTTTTTCAGGTCAGATTTCAGTCCCTGAGCTTAGATAAGCTCAGAAATTGCCTGGTTTTCCTACTCAGGGACTGGTTGGTTTTGTGCTCAGTTGATCAAGGGCAGAGTGTGTTTCTTTGGTTCTGGTTTCAGGACCAAAGTGTGTTTATTTCAGTGGCCTTTTTTTTTTTTTAACTTTTGCCTCTAGTTTCAGGGCTAGGGTGCATTCCTTTCACTGGCTCTGGTTTCAGAGTCAATGTATATTTCTTTGGCTCTGGTTTTAGGGTAAGGGTGTGTTTCTTTGGCTGGCTCTAGTTCTAGGTCAGGGTGTGTTTCTTTGGCTGGCCATTTTACCCTACAGGGGTAATAGTACTTTATTATTAACAAAGACTGATGATCATCTTTGGTTGGATGTCCCCTTGATCTTGAGCCCATTCCTTCTCCAGGAGTAAAGAGTCAAAGGACTTGTAGAACTTCATTTTATTTTTTTGAGACAGGGTCTCACTATGTAATTCTGGCTGTCCTAGAACTCTCTATGTAGACTAGGTTGACCTTGAATTCACAGATCTGTTAGCCTCCTATTCCCAAGTGTTTATCCCAGCTAACACTGCTTTTTTTTTTTCTGTTTCTCTGTCTGCAGGTGGTGGTGCATACCTTTAATTCTAGCACTTGGGAGGCAGAGGCAGAGGCAGGCGGATCTCTGTGAGTTCTAGGCTAGCCTGGTCTAAAAAGTGAGTTCCAGGATAGCTAAGGCTACACAGAACACTGCCCACGGCCTAAGTGCCAAACTGCCAATTGGGATGCAAGGTATAGTCAGGCTGTGACAATGTCCTCCCTCTGCATCAGGTCTAGCTAACTTTTCTCTCCTGCTATGCTCTGTTTCCTTAGACCACCTATCCTAATTGATTGTAAATTCTTCCCATTTGTTCATTGCAGTCCCATTCCTGAGAGTATGAATTTAGTTCTCCAGATAATGAGACTGTACTAATGAGGTGAGCAGGCCTGCTTTTCGTCCCACCTGGCTCCTGCACAGCTAGCTTTATACTTGAAATAACAACACACAAAATTGTATTCATTTAAACACTGCCTGGCCCATTAGCTCTAGCTTCTTACTGGCTAACTTCACATCTTGATTAACCCATTTCTATTAATGTGTATCGGCACTTGACTGTGGCTTACCAGCATGAGTCTAACCACTGTCCATCCTGGGTAGGAGAAACATGGCGTCTGCCTGACTCTGCTTTCTTCTTCCCAGAATTCTGTTTGGTCTCCTCCACCCACCTAAGGGCTAGCCTATCAAAAGGCTAGGGCAGCTTCTTTATTAACCAATGAAAGTAACACATAAACAGATGACCCTCCTACATCATGAGATACTCTTGAGCATGAATTCCAGAAAACGAGAAAGCAAATAATAAAACCATTCACCCACATACACTTTTAACCTGAATGACAATCTAAACAAAGGCTAGAACCATTCATACTTCATCTGAACTAACCAACCTGAAATTTTGAACATCTTTTTTTCTTTTAAGGAGAGGTCTTATCCCACACAAACAGAAGCAATAACCTCAGAGATGCTCATAGCAGATACTTGCATCTCAATATTGTGGGACTTAGTCCTGAGAGGACAGCAACTTGAGCTGAAAAGTTTACCTTCAGTTCCCTTGGACGCTGCTGCAGTGTACCCTCAAGAACGGGAACAAGTCCAGTCCAGGAACCTAAGAAAGATGCCAGAGTTCTATTGCAACACAGTCTGGCTTCAGTATAATCTGGATGATGACTTTTGGTCAAAAGCTGAAAGGCGCCTTATGCAGCTGGACTTAGCTTGTAAGAGTCAGAGGAAATGGTCTGCAGTACCTCATGCGCAGGCCTTCATGGCCGCCTACAAGGACAGGATACAGAACAAAGACGAAAGGGAGCAGCTCTGACGTCTTGGATGATCCCTGTTTGTAGTCCTGATTTATAAACAACAACAACAAACACCAAGACTCAGATGAAGTATCCTTTCCTGCTACGGAACTCCATGCTACCTCCATAGTCTCTCATTTTCTCAGGCTAGCAGAGGAAAGTCCTTAGCAGGCTGCATACATTCTGCCCAGCACCTGAGGATCTGTGTGAGTTTCCCTGCTCAATGCAGATGTTCCAGCTGCTGGTGCACAGGCTTCTTTGCCCCAGCACAAGGCCAGACCTGAGCTGAGCAAGGCAGGTCAAAGTATCTATTGCCATAGGGCACCCTTAGCTGAGGAGGTAAGAGGGGGAGGAAGGCACAGCTTGGGTCTGGGGCCCAAATGCTAAATCTGGCTTCCTGTTGTGTTTAGATTTCTGTTGCTGTGATAAAACGCCCTAGCAAAACAACTTAAGTGGTGGGGGGAGGGTTTATCTGGCTGCCATTTTCAGGTCACAGTCCATCGTCGAAGAAAGTCAGAGCAAGCAGTCATGCAAGAACTTGAGGAGCGATGCCTGCTGGCTCACTCTCTGGCTTTCTTTTGGACATACTAGATATTATATAGAAGACCACTTGCCTCAGGGAAGGGTGCCAATCACAGTGAGATGGGTGCTCCTGTATTAACTAATAATCAACAACCCCCACACACGTGCGCACAAGTAGACAGACATGCAGGCTCATCTGATCCGGGCAATTCTTCAATAGAATGTAGTATCAAATGACTCTAGGTTTAAAGCCAATTAGGACACCTTCCTGGGAGCTCATCCACCGTTCACAACAGCCCTGGGAGAAAATGAAAGGAGGGGGAGAAGGAAAAGAAGAAATGGATTGGCTGGTGATATGGGTGCCTTTCTTAAGGAAGATGGAGAAGTTTGAAAGCATTTCCTACTCCCCTGCAACTTGTTCTTAAGAGATTACAGATGTAAGTCTTCCCACATGGCGGGCACCTTGGCCACTGCTATAAGCATGGATCTGAGTTTGGAAGGCACCTGCAGTGATTGCAAGAGTCTTGAGTCCTGGAATAAAAATATGGACAGAGACACATGGTTAGTAACAGGGAAGGAGACAGTTTATTAGGGAAAGGATGCCTGAGCTTCAGAATGGGCCAGAATTGGAGACAGGTCAAGGCTTCCAAAAGAATAAGCCTGGGGCTCTGAAACCGTTTTGTGAGTCATTTAAATATGTGAACATTTTTGCACGTGTTCTATTTTATTACATGTTGTGGTGATGGAGGTGGTGTTGTTGGTGGAGGAGGAGATGGTGGTGTCAAGTTGGGAGCGTAGGCCCCAGCCCCTCACATCTATCCCAGCCCCCAGGCCTGGTCTGGATTCCAAATCCCAGCAGGCCGGGTCAGGACCACTTTCCCCAGGGTATTTAAATGAGTTCCCAAAAAAAAGGAACACTTGGTCCCTTTTCCTTTCTCCTAGGGATCACGTTTGCGGGCCACCTGAGAGCACAGAACTCCCATTAAACCTGGATATTTCTTAATTTGGCTTGTTTTGATTTGGCTTGATTGGGAATTGTGCGTCCGCAGGGAGCTCGTGTTAGGAAATATTCCTAACAGGTGGTGGAAGAGGAGAAAGAGGAGGTGGTGGTGTTGGTGGAAGAGGAGGAAGTGGAGCTGGTGGTGGTGGAAAAGGAGGTGGTGGTGAGGGAGGTGGTGGTGATGGTGGAGATGATGGCAGAGGGAGTAGGGATGGAGGTGGCAGCAATGGCAGTGGTGTGGTGGGGGGTTGGGTGTTTAATTAGGACCATCTTTCTCTGCCATCAGTTTCTTTCATATGTTAATCACGATGCCTCTGGAATCTCACTATTCAATTTATTCCCTTACATTAATATTACCTTGTTTTTTATATTTTATGTATTTCTGTATGGTCTTTGTGCATCTGCCAGAGAGACAGCTCTGGTGACTCTCTTGGGGAGACCTCCTCCCCCTCCTCCTCCTTCTTCTTGATACCTGTTTTGTTTTTTATTTATTTATTTATTTATTTATTCATACTGTTGAACATACTTTATTCATCTGTTTCCTTATTAAAACAGTTGTCAAAAGTCTGTGTCTTCATACTTATGGTCTCCTTTAAATGTTGATGTAAGATCTTGAAAATCCCAACTTTTTTACTGATTTTTATTGAGTTCTACATTTTTCTCTGTTCCCCTCCCTGCTTCTTCTTTCCCCTTTAACCCTCTCCCAAGGTCCCCATGATCCCAATCTACTCAGGGGATCTTTTCTTTTTCTACTTCCCATGTAGATTAGATCCATATATGTCTCTCTTAGTGTCCTCTTTGTTGTCTAGGTTCTCTGGGATTGCGCTTTGTAGGCTGGTTTTCTTTGCTTTATATCTAAAAACCACTTATGAGTGAGTACATATGATATTGTCTTTCTGGGTCTGGGTTACCTCACTAAAAATGATGTTTTCTAGCTCAACACATTGGCCTGCAAATTTCAAGATGTTATTATTTTTTTCGGCTGTGTAGTACTTTATTGTGTAAATACACCACATTTTCCCTATTCATTCTTTAGTCGAGGGGCATTTAGGTTGTTTCCAGGTTCTAGCTATGACAAACAATGCTGCTATGAACATAGTCGAACATATGTCCTTGTGGCATGGCTGAGCCTCCTTTGGATATATACCCAAAAGGTATTTCTGGGTCTTTAGGAAGGTTGTTTTCTAATTTTCTGAGAGATCAGTAAACTGATTTCCAAATGGGCTGTGCCAGCTTGCACTCCCAAGAGCAATGGAAGAGTGTTCCATTTACCCCACATCCTCTCCAGCATAAGTTATCATCAGTGTGGTTTTGATCATGGCCATTCTTACAGGTGTAAGATGGAATCTCAGAGATGTTTTGATTTACATTTCTCTGATGACTAAGGATGTTGAGCATTTCCTTAAGTGTCTTTCAACCATTTTAGATTCCTCTGTTGAGAGTTCTCTGTTTAGGTCTGTACTCCATTTTTTTTTATTGGATTATTTGTTCTTTTGATGAGCAATTTCTTGAGTTCTTTGTATATTTTGGAGATCAGCCGTCTGTCTGATGTAGGGCTGGTGAAGATCTTTTTCCATTCTGTAGGCTGCTGTTTGGTCTTGTTGACCGTGTCCTTTGCTTTACAGAATCTTTTCAGTTTCAGGAGGTCCCATTTATTAATTGTTTCTCTCAGTGTCTGTGCTGCTGGGGTTAAATTTAAAAAGTGGTCTCCTGTGCCAATGTGTTTAAGTGTACTTCCCACTTTCTCTTCTATGAGGATCATTGTGGCTGGCTTTATGTTGAGGTCTTTGATCCATTTGGACTTGAGTTTTGTGCATGGTGATAGATATGGGTCTATTTTCATTCTCCTAATGTTGATATCAAGTTATGCCAGAACCATCTGTTAAATATGCTTTCTTTTTTTCCATTTGATATTTTTTTACTTCTTTGTCAAAATTCATGTGTTCAAAAGTATATGGATTAATATTCGGGTCTTCCATTTGGTTCCATTTGTCCCCCTGTCTGTTTTTATGCTAATACCAGACTGTTTTCAGTACTGTAGCTCTGTAGTAGAGTTTGAAGTCAGGGATTGTGATGCCTCCAGAAGTTCCTTTATTGTACGGGATTGTTTGGTCTATCCTGGGTTTTTTGCTTTTCCATATAAAGTTGAGTACCATTCTTTCGAGGTCTGTGAAGAATTTTTCTGGAATTTTGATGGGCATTGCATTGAATCTGTAGATTGCTTTTGGTAAGATTGCCATTTTTATATGTTAGTTCTACCTACCCAAGATCAAGGGAGATCTTTCCACTTTATGGTATCTTCTTCAATTTTTTTCTTCAAAGATTTAAAGTTCTTGTCATACAAGTCTTCCACTTGTTTGGTTAGAGTTACTCCAAGATATTTTATGCTATTTGTGGCTATTGTGAAAGGTGATGTTTCTCTGATTTCTTTCTTATCATCTGTGTAAAAGAAGGCTAGTGATTTTTTTTTTTTAGTTAATCTTGTATCCTGCTATATTACTGAAAGTGTTTATGAGTTGTAAAAGTTGCTTGGTAGAATTTTTGGAGTAGCTTATGTAAAGTGTCATATCATCACCAATTAGTGAGAGTTTGCCTTCTTTTCTGATTTGTATCCCCTTTATCTTCTTTTGTTGTCTTGTTGCTCTAGCTAGGACCTCAAGAACTATATTGAATAGATATGGAGAGAGTGGATAACCTTGTCTTATTCCTGATTTCAGTGTAATTGCTGTGAGTTTCTCTCCATTTAGTTTGATGTTGGTCATTGGCTTGCGGTATATTGCCTTAATTATACTTAGGTATGTTCCTTGTATCCCTGCTCTCTCCAAGACCTTTATCATGAAGGGATTCCTGAAGAATCAACTCTTTGTCTCATTGATTTTTTTTGTTTCTATTTTGTTGATTTCAGCTCTCAATTTGATTATTTCCTGTCGTCTCTTGGGTGAGTTTGCTTCTTTTTGTTCTAAAGTTTTCAAATGTTCTGTTAATTCACTAGTGTGGGATTTTTCCAGCTGCTTTATGTAAGCATTTAGTGCTATGAACTTTCTTAACACTGCCTTCATTGTGTCCCACAAATTTGGGTATGTTGTGTGGTCATTTTCACTGAATTTTAGGAAGTCTTTAATATCTTCTGTTATTTCTTCCTTGACCCATTGATGACTCAGGTAAGCATTGCTTAATTTCCATGTATTTGTGGGCTTTCTGGAATTAGTAATGCTGTTGAATTTTAGTGTTAAGTCATGGTGATCTGATAAGATTCACGGGGTTATTCCAAATTTTTCTATCTGTTGAGATTTGCTTTGTTATGTTACTGAGTATGTGGTCAATTTTTGAGAAGGTTCCATGGGGTGTTGAGAAGAAGGTATATTCTTTTATGTTTGAATGGGATGTTCTATAGATGTCTGTTAAGTCCATTTGAGTCATAACATCTGTTAGTTCCCTTATTTCTCTGTTCATTTTTTTTTTTTGTCTGACTGACCTTTCCAGTGGTGAGAGTGGAGTGTTGAAGTCTCCCACTAATAGTGTGAGGGGTTTAATGTGTGATTTAAACTTTAGAAGTTTTTCTTTTATATATGAGGGTATCCTTGTTTTGGGGCACAGATGTTCAGTATTGAGATTTCCTCTTGATGGATTTTTCCTGTAACTAATATGAAATGTCCTTCTTTGTCTTTTTTGATTGATTTTTGTTTGAAGCCTATTTTGTTAGATATTAGGGTAGCTACACAAGCTTGTTTCTTAGGTCCATTTGATTGGAAATTTTCCCACCCCTTTACTCTGAGGTAATGTCTGTCTTTGAGGTTGAGGTGTGTTTCCTGTGTGCAGCAGGATAGATTCTGTTTCCGTATCCAATCTGTTAGCCTGTGTCTTTTTATAGGTGAGTTGAGTCCATTTATATTAAGGGATATTAATGACCGGTGATTGCTATCTCCTATTAATTTAGTTTTTATTGTTAGTGATGTTAATTTCTGTGTTTCCCCCTTTTTTGGGATTTGTTGCTATGAGATCATCAATTGTCTGTGTTTTTGTGGATGTAGCCAACTTTCTTGGGTTG
The DNA here is from genome assembly GCF_018167655.1 of Microtus oregoni. NCBI lineage: Eukaryota > Metazoa > Chordata > Mammalia > Rodentia > Cricetidae > Microtus > Microtus oregoni. Next base: position 21,293,092 of record NW_024543094.1, read on the forward strand.
GAGTTTTTCTTCTAGTACTTTGTGTAGGCCTGGGTTTGTGGTTAAATCTGATTTTGTCATGGAATATCTTGTTTTGTTTTCGGGACCTTCTTACTAAATAGCCAGGTCTTTCAGAACTCAGTGCCCAGTGTTACCTGAGAGTGGACAAACTACTTCTGGATGGGGCTTCTATCTCTCTCCTTCCTCAAACTAGAGAGTCACACCTGGGGCTGTGTTAGTGTGTGTGTTTTCAATGCTGTAGATTGAACATAGGCCCTCACACATGCAAGACAATAGCTCTACCACTGAGCTAAAGTTCCCTAGTTACTCAGGCTGTCCTTAAACTCATAATTTTTCTACCTCAGCCTCCCATGAAGCAGGCAGGAATCACTGTCCTGTCCTGACAGACTTTGCTATGCTTATTCCCTACCAATGCCGTTCTGTTTTTCTGCACGTTTCAGCTATTGGAATTTCTGGTAATCTTGTCTGTCTTTAGAATAGTATCCATTTGTGATCTTGGCTCTTCCCACTCTTGGTGTCACACAGAATCAGATTCTGATCTGCAAGACGCACATACGAAACCTGAATTCCTATCCAGAACTCACAGATTGCCTTGAAGCTACCACCCAGTGCTCCTCGCTTTGAGAGGAAAGCAGACACAATTGCTGCTGGAAACTTTCAGAGAAATTGTTCTGTGTTTACCTCTGGTTAGAAGAGATGTCAGCAGGAAACATGTGACACTCATGGTGGAGATTAGGGGGAAGGTCTGTCCTCCCACGGTGAAGGACTTTTAAAATTCATCCTCTGATAAGTTCCCGCACAGGAACAACACATTCTGATCTTCTCACCACCCTCTTCCCCTCTCTGGTCTTCCTAGGTCCCCCTCCCAACTTCATACCCTCTAAGTCCCATCACTGTTGCCCTTCAGTTCATAGTTGTGGGGCCATCAGCAGGAGCACAGGCGCCCTAACAGGAGCCACTTCCTTTAAGAACCTGACTGTCCCTATACCAGAAGCCCCAAGTTTGCAAAAACTTCTCAGCTAGTCATGGAACTCTAAAATTCCCTGAGGCAGGGCAAGAGCACAAGCACAAGCAAGCTCCGGCTGCAGATCAAAAGCACGGTAACTAATGACGCATACTCCTAGCCAATCACAACATGCCAGCAATGACTGCTAGTTTCAAAAGGACCAATCAGTATCGTTCCTGCAGCAGCTTAATTTCCCTAACCCCATAAAATCTCCCAACCTGTTTACAATAAAGAGCTTCTGTACTGGAATTCCTGGACTATGCCACTGCCTCCAAGTCTCTTACCCCCACCCAGGAAACTGGGACCACACAACAGGCAGCAGCAACAAGCCCACAAAAACTACAATTCTCTCTCCCTTCTGTGCTGGCAGTGTTGACTGGCTTGATATTGTGTAGGTCTTGTGTAGACAACCACAGCCACCATGACTTCACTAGCACAATGGTCTGGATTTGTTCAGAAGACAGTGTTTTGCATCAATCCTCTTCAACTTCCAGCTCTTAAATTCTTTGTCTCCTCTTCCTCAGGGTTCTCTGAGCCAATGAGGAAGGAGTATAATATCCATGGCTCACTTAGGGCTGCTCACAATTATTCACCGACAAGGACATTTTTATGAAAGTCAAATAATATCATAGGAGAAGACTCTGTTCTATATGAATTTCACCATCTTTGTAGTTTTTCTGATGATCAAGAAAAGAAACCAAGGAACTCCAAAAGGAAAGGCAGTAGAAGAGAAGACTAAAACCCTACTAACCTTGGTTTTATAGTAGGGTACTACTGATGGTGAGAGAAGTCTAACTATATGTAGGTTGTGATGAAGGTGGCAGCTATCTTGTTTTAGCACATATATTCCAGAATAAACTAAAGAATAATTACCTTAGGAGCCCACACTTTTGCAAAAATCAGAGTATATCCTAACCAAACCATAAAGAAGCAACTGAGTATAGGTTTGGTCTTCCAAAATGAACTATCAGGAATGTAAAAGATGATGAGGGTGAGAGCTAGTGATATTGCTCAGTGGGTAAAGGCCTCTGCTGCTGAGCCTGACAACCTGGCTGTGATGTCCAGGACACCACGAGGATAGAAAACCCAACTCCTGCAAGCTCCATCCCTCCTCCAACTAAATTCAAATGTAATAAAATATTCTTAAAGATGATGGGGATGAGAACTGTTAGCTGTACCTCCTAGGAGAGAAAGCAGGTGTACAGTAGAAACATGGGAAAAACAAAGCTAGAGAAAAGGAGAGCACAAAATAGAGAAAGGAGGTGAACTTTGAGCTGTGGCATTCACAATCCTTGGGATACTACAAAGAGCATCGTGTCCCTTGTCTTAGCTGTAATTTTGAGCAAAGAGCTTCTCATACTTTCTGATTTGTTTCATTGAAATGCCATGAAGAGACACAGAGGAAAGACTCCTACTCTCATGAATGCTGTGGTTTAAGTGAAAACAGTTTCCATAGACCCATAAGGAGGGACACTATTGGGAGGTGTGGTCTTGTTGAAGGAATTGAGCCTCCGGAGGTAGGCTTTGAGGTTTCAGAAGCTCAAGCCAGGCCCAGCGTCACTCTCTCTTCCTACTGCCTGCTGGTCCAAATGTAGAACACTCAGCTACTTCTCCAGCACCATGTCTGCCTGCATGCTGCCATGCTCCTGCCATGATGGTAATGGACTAAACCCCTGAAGTGTGAGCCATCCCCAATGAAATGCTTTCCTTTATAGGAGTTGCTGTGGCCATGGTGTCTCTTCACAGCAATAGAAATCCTGAGACAGGAGTTGGTACTATGATACAAATTTTGTCCCTCACCAAATAAAAAGTGCAAAAAATATTTGCCCCTTGCTAGAATTATCAGCCATAAAACAGATAGAAATGACTGTTCTCTATCAAGGATTTGAAAGACCCACAAGACAAGGGGAGAATGATGGACCAACCTGTCTCCATCTTAAGATTAAAAGCCATCTTGTTACAAGGTCAAAGTAAGTCCATTCCTGTTTTACATAAAACTCAGGTTTGATCATGTCTTTCTTTTGGTAATTTATTTATTTATTTTACAGCCTGGTCAGTTTCCCCCCCTCCCCTCCCAGTCCCTCTCTCCCACCTGCCTCTGTTCCCAACCCCCAATCCACTCCTCACTTTCTGATTAGAAAAAGGAAAGTCTCCCATGAATATCAACAAAACATAGCAAGCATATCAAGTTGCAGTAAAACTAAGCACATCCCCATTATGAAGGCTGAGCAAGGAGACCCAGTATGAGGAGCAAGGTCCCAAAAGCCAGTAAAAGAGTCAAAGACAGCTCCTGTTCCCACTTTTAGGAGTCCCAAAGAGGACCAAGCTACACAACTGTTAATGTGTATGCAGAGTGCCTACTTAGGTCAGTCCCATGCAGATTCCCTGGTTGTCAGTTCAGTCTCTGTGAGCACCTATGAGCCCTGGTTAGTTGATTCTGTGAATTTTCTTGTTGTGTCCTTGACCCCTCTGGCTCCTACAATCCCTTTCCCCCATCTTCTGAAGGATCCCCCAAGCTCTGCCTGATATTTAGTTGTGGCTCTGAATCTATTTCCGTCCATGCTGGATGAAACATTTCTGATGACAATTGGGTTAGGCACCAATCCAAACACATCCCATAGTTAGGACAGACTGTAGGTCAAAGGTTATGTGACTGGATTGATTTCCCACTTCCTCCACTTGAAGACTTGCCTGGTCACCTGTTTTCTGGAATTTGACATGTCCCACATCCTATAGGATAGATTTAGGGCCTATATCCTGACCTCTACCCTGATAACATATTCTGCCAAATAATGTTCTGCCAAATTCCTTTGTGACCAAAAACCCTTGCCTTGCAGGTTTTTTTGTTTGTTTTTGTTTTGGATGACAGTTAAGAGACTGCCATGAATCACAAAAAAGACTTTGAACTTTTGACTTTTAAACAGAGTTGAAACTGATAGACTGTGGGAATTTTGACTGAATGCTTTTTTCATTATTATTATATGGCTACAAGCCCATGAGGTCCAGGTAGTGGAATGTTGTGTTTTGAATGAAAATGTACCCCATAGGATCATAAGGAGTGACACTATTGGGAGGTGTGGCCTTGCTGAAGTGGGTATGACCTTACTGGAGTAATGTGGCCTTGTTGGAGGAAGTGTATCACTGGGGGTAGACTTTTAGGTTTCAAAAGCTCAAACCAGGCCCAGCATCTCTCTTTTCCTGCTGCCTGGTGATCCAAATGTAGAGCTCTCAGCTGCCTCTCCAGTACCGTGTCTGTCTGTACGCTGCCATGCTTCCTGCCACGAGGATAATGGACTGAACTTCTGAACTATAAATGAGCCAATGAGCCACCACAATGAAATATTTTTTTTATATATAAAAGTGGCCTTGGTGTCTCTTCACATAGAAACCCTAACCAAGACAAGGAAGGGGAACAAAAGAATGATATGCCATTTCCCAACTTAGAAGGTCACTAACCACATTGTATAACGTACATCTCATAGCTTTTGTGGCCTGACACCCTTTGGCCTAACACTAATCCTGGAAGGAAGTTCTGAAGCTGACGTGATTTGGCCTTTTAAATGATGGAGTCATGCTAGAAGCCGACCCAGCATCCTTCTGTCCTGCACAGTGCTGTCTGTCTGCAGAAAAAACTCCACATGGGCTAAGGGAATCCTTATCCCAAAGCCAAAGTGGACATGGAAATCATCCATTGCCTTTACATTACATTATGATCACAACTGTTCCCTGGGAAGTTGAGTCCTCTGTGACTTTTTAAAAGATTTGTCCTTACTTTTAATTATGTTTAGCTAAAAGTGGGGCTGTACACAGGTGTGCAGGCACCTTCAGAGGTCAGGAATGTTGAATCCAGCCAGAGCTAGAATTACAGATGCTTGTGAGCAGCTCAACATGAGAGCTGGGCTCCAAACTCGGGTTTCCTTTAAGGACAGTGTGTGCTTTTAACCAATGATCCATCTCTCCCCACCCCACCATGATTCTTTGATAGGAAGAAGTGTTAGTTACTCATTGAAAATACAACTACTGGGGCCAGGGCCCATATATACTCAGTGTCTTCCTAGATTGTACCCAGCCTCTGTCTTGAGTGACAGTGTCTGAGAAGGCCAGGGCATGTATGAGAAATCCTGCGTTGACTGTAGCACCTTGATACAAATGCCCTACATTTGGGACATAGAGGGCATTGGACCAAATGGTCTCATCATTGGACACCACTCTTCATATCTTTGGGGAAGAACTCTGACCCAGAAACAAATAGAGCAGAATGTTTCTGTGTTGGCACAACAGAAAGTCGAAGGCTAGGCATTTCGCCAGATGGATCAGGAAAATCATTGTCAGAGTCTTGGGCAACTGGAGAGATGTAGGAGATATCAGGAGTAAAGGTGGGGCGTGTTAAAACTCACAGGGAGGAATGTGGGAAACTGAGCCAGTGGAGGTTCTATGACCATTCACAATTCACGGGGTGGTAAAACAATTGTCTTAAATTCTGGGATTAACTTCAACATCCGATTAATGGCGACTTATTAAAAAAAAAGCTGAATTTTCTCTTGTCCCCATAAAGATAAAGATTGAAATAATGAACCGGCTGTCTTTCCATTGTCCTTCATCACAGAGCACAAAGTCAAGGACCTTCCCTCCGGTTCCAGTGAAATTGGACTTCTTTTTTTTTTTTGATGAATTTTTTAATATTTATTAATTTATTATACAATCTTCTGTCTGTATGCCTATAGGCCAGAAGAGGGCGCTAGACCCCCATTACAGATGGTTGTGAGCCACCATGTGGTTGCTGGGAATTGAACTCAGGACCTTTGGAAGAGCAGGCAATGCTCTTAACCACTGAGCCATCTCTCCAGCCCCCGAAATTGGACTTCTAAACTTACACATCGATCATTTTCAAAGTAAGGACTTAGTGAGATCATTGGCATTAGTAGATCGATCAGGCCGACTCCAGAGAAACCCGCGGTGACCTATGATTGTTCCGCTTTGCCACATTCTGCCTTTCTATGATGCTGAGAGAAACCTTTCCAGACAAACAAGCTAAAGAAGCCTCTATTCTTCATAAGTTACTCAACCCGGTAAGTTAGTGTGAGAGACAACGCCTAAAGTGGGAGGCGCCACGTCTGCAGTGAGCAGACACAGTCTTACAACTCGGTTTGCACTGAGTTGTAAGCAGAAGGGCGGTATCCTTCAGTATGCCGTGTTTAGCAGAATTGCCCCTTAGCTCTGGAGAAACCTCAGTGTTTTAAGTGTCGTCTGTTGTCTTTAGCTCACTTTGATCAACCCATAAACTTCCAAAGCTTCATAAGGTACCAGCTTTGATCACTATTTAGTGGGATCTCACCTCTGAGTCTAAAATCTGAGATTTTATCTTTTTCTTGCAGGTGCCTCAAGACAGCTTCTTTGCCCTTCTGTCCTTCCTACCCACCTTCCTTCCAACCGAAACTTGCTGTCTTTTCCATGACAGGCTCCAGATGACACCTTCCAGTCTCGCTGTTATACGTCCTCTCTAGTACTTGCCGCGGTCTTCTGTCCTCACAGGGCATCCTTAATTCTTGCTCCTCTTTGGCTCTCTGACCTTCCTACCGCCAGTTTTCAGGCTCAGACACATGCTCCATGGCTTCCTACAGGCGCTCTAGAAACCTGATCAGTTGGAAAAGATTCAACCCTGTAATCCTAGGGTATTGGTGACTCTGAGCTCTATTAGCCCTCCTCAAGGAAGAATGTTAGGAAAAGAGAAAAATTTAGGGGACCTGAAAAGGTCAAGAAGTTTCTTCCTTTATTTGGTTACCTCCCAAATTGGCTGGAAACCAAGGAAAGCAGTTTAAGAACCTGTCTTGAGTGTAGCTTGGTGTGGGATTTTAGCCAGCACGTGTAAGGCCTTTGGTTGAATGCTCCGTACTTTTTAAAAAAATCTTCAACACAATTGCTAAGATAAATAAAGATTTCCTACCTAAGGTCAATGTTTATTTTTCTAAAGACAATTAAGGATGATAAAGAGGGCAAACGGGCCTGGCGAGATAGGTCAGTTGGTAAATGTATTTGTTGTACAAGCCTGGTGACCCGAGTTCCATCCCTGGGACCCATGTAAAGATAAGAGGAGAGACTGATTTCATAGAGGTGCTCTTCATCGCCCCCCCCCCCCCGTGTCTTTATACACGCGCATGTGCGCGCGCGCGCGCACACACACACACACACACACACACTAAATAAACAAATAAAACAAACAATTCTCCAATGGTGCCGCCACAGGTAAATTGCCTATATTCCAGTAAATAATCTCCCACCCATGTCTTCCAAGCAACTCTTATTAAACTCAGTGTCCACCCACCCCCACACACGCATGCACATACACACACACATGCATGCATCCAAAAACTAAACTAAAACAAACTAAGGACATGAAAGCAGGAAGGGGCTGGTTGAGGAGAAGAGGGATTCAGTGGAGGTAGAAGGGGGTAAAAGGGTAATGGGGACATAAAATGACAAAAACACACTGTACACATGTATGTCAATGAGTTACAAAAAGAAACCAGAAACAAACAAACTATGCTTACTTAGGGACAGAATATGTATGACCTTTGATCCATTCTTCTTGTATCCCTGAACGATGTACTTCCTAAAACTACCTGACAGTCATATTTAGAAAAAGAAATTATTTAGGGGAAGAGAAATTAGTAAACTAGTATGTATATTCTATGCTTATTTTTAAGTTATTCTTGTACCTTTATTTTTTATTAATAAGTTTTTCTTTTAACCTGATTGTAAATTGTAGCACGACTAATAAAAACCCAGAGACAGATATTGGGTTTCCACCTGAAGGTCAGAAAAGCAAAACAGCCAGCCACCAGCTCTTTTCTTCCTCAGTCTGAAATGGCGATCCTAACGCCAGGAATCCTCGGAATATGATTGAGTCTGAGAATTGTCTCCTCCTGTCTTATATTCTTCTCTAGTGCTGGGATTAAAGGCATGCACTGCCCGGTTTCTATGGCAAACTAGTGTGGCTACTGGGATTAAAGGTGTGTCACCACTGCCTGGTCTGTGAGGCTGATCAGTGTGGCTGTTTTACTCTCTGACCTTCAGGCAAACTTTATTTATTAAAATACAAATGAAATACCATGACAGTAAATTATATTCTTTAAGTGGTGTAACTTCAAAAGCCCCAAAGTTGTGTAGAAAGCTCTCGCTAAGTCGTATAAGGTGTGACCCTTTTTCTCTTGATTAACCCATACCCATGCTGTGGATGTACACTGTGTGCCCTTTCTTAATGTGTTCTTTCTGTCTCTCTCTGTCTCTTTCTCTCTCTTACACACACACACACACACACACACACACAAACACAAACAAATCTAAAACACAACTTTATCCCCTGTCTCGCTCTGAAAACTCATTAACTTGGCTTCAGTTGAATGTAACATGAAGTTCTTTTCTGTGTTGTAGTCCAGGGCCTGGCTTTACCTGATCAGTCTCTAAGGTGGGAACTCTCCAGGTACAGGTAGCAACACCTTGCCACTGAAGCTGTTGTTAACATCCCTTACTCATTGTAAACGTCCACCTCTTTACAGCTCCTGTGCTTTCTTCAGCTTCACTTTCTTTTCTCCAACCTCAAAATGTATGCTTTCCATTTTCCCTTCTTCTTCTTCTTCTTCTTCTTCTTCTTCTTCTTCTTCTTCTTCTTCTTCTTCTCCTCCTCCTCCTCCTCCTCCTCCTCCTCCTCCTCCTTCTCCTTCTTCTTTTCTTCTTCTATGGTTTTTTTGAGACAGGGTTTCTCTGTAGCTTTTGGAGCCTGTCCTGAAACTAGCTCTTGTAGACCAGGCTAGCCTCAAACTCACAGAGATCCACCTGACTCTGTTTCCCGAGTGCTGGGATTAAAGGTGTGTGCCATCGCCCTGCTCCTTCTTTCTTTTCTTAGAGAAGTAGACATCTGTGCACTTCTCATGACAACTGTGAAGGCTACTTCCTAACCTACTTTTCATTGTTCATTCAATTAATCGCACAACTCCATGGTAGAAGGCAGTGAAGAATACCATGGGAAGTATAGTAATAGAGACTACAAAATTCTCCCTTTATTCAGGGACTTTCCTTCATCGATTAATTCCTCTTGGTCTCAAACCATGTTTTTTTTTTTTGTTTTTTGTTTTTTGTTTTTTTTTTTAATCCTGCCTCCTCCTTAAATACCATCTCCTTCCATGGGTCATCAATTGACTGTAGGCTTCTTTTACTTGATCACCTAGCATCTGATATATTTTTCTTAGCCTCCTAACGTGTTCCATTTAGACACAGTAAGCCATATTGGTTCTCTACCCAAACTCCTCACTTTCCATGTACGTATGTGAGATGAGGGTGTTCTTGGGGACCAGGCCTTCAGGTTACTGGAGCAAAAGATTAGTCCCTAAAACCCACTTCATTTTTTTTAATCAGCAACACAATGGAGCACTTTCAATTCTTGCTGTCTTTGAAAAATTTTAAATGAACATTCCAGGAGGCCATTGTTTTAAATTAGGCTCCTAACTGACTGAATTAAAGGTTAAATCAGAGTCACTCGTGCTATGGCTCCAAGTTATCAAATGAAAGTCAATTTGTTATCTCTCTCTCTCTCTCTCTCCAGGATCTTTTGTAACCCAGGCTAGCCTTGAAGTTGAGAACACCCCAATGCTGAGATCATAGGTGTACACCCCTCTGTATGATCTCACAGGTCAGCTTCAGTGAGGCAATCATGAAGTTCCTTCACTCTAATGTTTTCTTTATGGTTGGGTGAAGTCCCATTGTGTGTGTGTGTGTGTGTGTGTGTGTGTGTGTGTGTGTGTGAGTGTGTGTGAGTGTGTACATATTACTTTTCATTAATGAACACCTAGGTTAATTCCATAATTGACTATCATGAATAGTTCCATAAACATGGATATGCAGGTATCTCTGACTTTTTATTCTTTTGGTTGTGTACCCAAAAGTAATATGGATGATCATACAAAGATTCCATTTTAACTTTCTGGGGATCCTCCACAGTGTCTGTACTCTTCCATTTCCCCCAAGAGTATATAAGGGTTCCTTTCCCTCAATATCCTCACCAACATTTGTTATTTATTTGTTTATTTTTATTTCTTGATGACAATCATTCTCAGTGGGATGACATGGACCTAACTAAGCATAACTTTGATTTACATTTCTATGCTGTCCAAAGATATTAAATGTTTTTTAAATGATTTGGAACTCCTATTAGATTCTTTATTGTTGATATGACAAAGCACTGGGAACAAATCCACTGAAGTCAAGGAGGAAAGGGTTATTTTGGGCTCGCCGTTTGAAGGTGCAGCCCATCCCACCAGGAAAGGCATGACAGCCTAGGTGTGGGGTGACTGAGACATTATGTCTGAGTCAGGAAACAAAGAGAGATAAACTCCAGTACTGAGCATAATTTCTCCTGTTTATTCCATCTAGTACCCCCCTCATGGAATAGCACACCCCCATATTTAGGGTTTATCTTATTAGCACTGTAAAATCTTTCTGTAATTACAAATCCTATCAAACTGACAATCAAGATTAACCATCACAAGTCCACCCCCTGTCAACTTGACATCCATAGGTTCACAGCCATCCCATAATGCAAAAATATAGTCAGCCCGACTTCAGAAGTCCCCCAAGTCTTTCAATAGTCTCCAAACTGTTCACATTCAATAGTCCATAGTCTCTTCTGAGACTCACAGCAAACTCCTTGCTGTGAGCGTCTATAAAAAGAAAACCAAGTTATACATGTCTACTACATAAGGGCATAGAATAATCATTCCCATTCCAAAAGGAAGGAATAGAAAAATATTAAGGAAAGGTCAAACCAAAGAAATACTGAAACCCAGCAGGGCAAACAAAATTCCACGAGGCTCCATATCCAGCATTAAGGACTTATGCTGGAATTATTAGAGCTTTATCGGCCGTGTAGACCATTTTATAGCTCATAGTTTACTCTCTCTTGACACTACCTAGTGTCCTCTAAGTGACCTCATGGTTGGTCTCCTGGCAGCTTGTCTCACGTTCGTTTTCTACCTTATATTCACTCTCTGGAACCAGAAACCCTAAAATCTTCAGGAAGTCTCACAATAACATCGATTGTGGCTCTTTCCTCCTGAAATGGGTCATGGGCTTGGTATGCGAGGTTTCCAGTTCTTGTTGCCTGTCATCTAGAGGAGACTAGATGATGCATGGGTCCTGTTTTTAAAAGGTGTGTGGCAGCAGCAGACAGTGGCCGATACCTCAAAGTCACCACCATCTGCATTTTTATAGCCTAGAGTCTAGAAGACATCATTTAACAATGGTTAGAGTGTGGGTCCCATAAATAGTGAGAGGATCGGGAATGGGAACTCTTGCAATGGGAATAACCATGGCAACCAGAACTTTCATCCCAAGGAAGCTTGAGTTGCTTTTTTTTTTTTTAAGAGATAAAAACTATTCTGTGAGTCATGTCCATGGAGGCTGAGGGATCACACTCTGGACTGAGGTTGCAGGTGCTGCGACTTGAGTGTAGGTGTCGTTGATCCATGCTACCATGCAGGCCATGAGCAAGAGGAAGCTGCAGCCCATGCGAATGGTGCTCACGCTGATCCCTTCAGATAAAACAACAGAAGCCAACCTTCATGAAGTCATTGATGTAAGTCCCAAGTACCTGCAAGATCTTTTGTGATTTTCTTCTAATATGCAGGGCAGATTGAGTGCTAAACTCATCTTTTGGGGGTGGCTAATCCTTCTTCAGAGGACTCTGGTATCAAATATGTGTGCTTCTGGAAATTTCTCCTTGTGTTTATCTTGGCAGGTAATGGTGTGTTCAGTGAGTCCTTGTTCAATGGTAGACAATTAGTCTAATTGATAGGCTTAACTATCAGTTCTAATTCTCCTGATCAGAGGGACAATCTGTCCTCAAAATCCCAATCAGGACTCATGACATTGACACCCACAGGTCTGGAAGGGTAGTCACCTTTTGATACAGGTCAAGGATCTATGAATTCTCTGTGATTCTATCTCTCATTCTGAGTAACGGCCTGCCCAAGTACTGTATGAAGGTCTGCTCAGGAGAGTTCAAAAGTCCAAGTTATTTGTTAGAATTCATCTTTATATTTTTATTAGTCATCAGAAAAAGTCCCTGAGTCTTCTTATTTCCTTTAAATCTTACAGGGAAAACTTCTCCCCATCAGTGTTCATCTTCTTAGGGAAGCAAGCCTACGAGAGGCTTCCACAGTCTAACGGTGGACTCAGGATAAGGTGGCAGCTTGGGCAGTGACTACAGATACAGCTGGAGCAGGTAGAGGAGGGAGAAAAGGGTAACTGGAGAAGTGGAAGACATATTTATTTGCTCCCCACGGGATACCTTAAGAGAAGCAAGCTTCTCCCAAGCGTTAAGGGGAGTGTCTGGGACAGTATCTACTGAGGCTACAATGGAAAGCTCCACTTTGTATTTCCTAGAACCATCCTTGTTGTCCCTTTAAAAAAAGAAGTATTCTGTGTGGAGGACTTCATACCATTTTCCATATCACTTATAGAAAAGATCTCACTGGAGAACAGTGTTATTGTCTGGGTTGCCTTTAGGGGAAGCCACTTCACTGTCCTCTAGATGCTATAGAGCACTCAGGTGTCACAAAAGAAAAGTAAAATGTTTGGGGGTATGGGGGTTGAGGATCAAATAGGTCTGAATTTCTTGGGATGCTTTCTAAAGCTGATTTCCCTTTGGAAGGACATAAAGGATAAAGATCACAGCTACCCTTGACTGCCATATCTGTCCTTCTGGTTACCTACAGTTCCTGCTGTGCTTTGGGCTTCTCCAGAACAAACTGTAATAACTGAGATGCCCGTGAGATCCCAGAGATTAGGAGTTATTCATTTGCCTGGTACCTAATTCCTTCCTGTACCTCCTTAGTGACTTTTAGAAGATTCATGTGGCTTGGAAGCCACTTCAGGTTCTGTGTGATTCAGCATCTGGAGTTCGGGCAGCTCTCACACCCATCCTCAAGTAAATCTTCTTAATCATGTACTTAAACCAAGGGAGGAGACTGACTGGGAAACAGAATTCCAATCTGAGGGTTTTTAAATGAGCTGCCAGAATTCTCCTCTTGGTGCCCCTCCTACTCTCAGGAGTTCTTTCTTACTTCTCCTTAATAAATCTACAGTCATTCTGATGAACAAATGAATAAGTAAATGATAAAAGAGAATAGTAAATAAAATCACAGAGGAGGGAAGGATAGGTGAACCTACGATGCAGTTCCCACGGCAAGTAGTTTCCTCATTTTTTCTGCTAATATGGACAAACAGGGGTTTTCCCTTTAATTTAGTATTAATTTGGTTGGTATTCTGGTCTCATTGGGACATCTTCAGGTTAAACAAGGACATTCCAGAGATTGGAACAAAGTCAAATCAAGTGTCCCTAAGGTTTCTAAAATTAATATGACCAAGTCTTACAGGCTCATGGGACACCCCATAGCAAAAGGGTAAGCAGAGGGAAGCCTGTTCCTATGAATAGTGTGTGCCCCCCAAAGATGTTTCACAAAGCAAAACAGTTCCATTTTAACTTCAAAAGGAAAGAAAATAGTCAAAATTTCTCTCACACACTTGGGGCAGAGTTAGCTTTAGAAGAAAAGGAGGCACCCACAAAGCAGGAGTTGACCTTGATGGGAATTGAGTGAACAGAAAGAGCCCAAGGCTGGAGAGATGTAGGCTAAGTGGAGGATAAAGAGGAGAATATGGGGAGAACAGTTGTAAGAGGCAGTCTGGGCTACCATCTCAGTCACAAACAGGGGTAGAAAAGGCAGAAAACGCCAACTAATGATAAAGGAACAGCAGAAGCAGAAACATCATCCCTTGGCTTTAAAGCCAAGAATGTCTTGCCTGTGGCCCTCACTAGACACTAAAAGGGTTTCAACTAGAGAGGCAAAACTAATGAAGAGAAAGAGGTTAAAAAAAAAAGATTATTGAGCTAGAAAAAGAAAGAGGATAAGAGAAAAAGGAGAAAGCGAACTTTAGTTCAAGCAGCATACAGACATACTCAGCTCATGAAAGGGAGGGTGGCTTCTAAGTGATTTGAGTCGTGGCACCAGCGTGTCGTGGAATGCCTCGATGCCTGGATATCCAACAAGATACAAAAAAAGAAAAGAGAAGAAAAAAGAAAAGAAAAAGAAGAGAGTCTGTCTAAGGCAGGATTGGCCCCCAGGGTCCTGAGTTCAATTGTTTTATCTACTCTACCTGCTCTTGCTTACATCCTTCTCTTTCTGTCTCCTAATAGACAGACTTGAAATATACTTTCTCTCCCATGTTTACTTAGAATAAATTTGAACTGGGAATTGTTTGCTCCTTTCGGAGTCTGGTCATGGTCTTGTGACCGACCTTGTGGATAAACTCATGCCCATCCTCGGCTTATTTAAACCTCAGTGCCTGCCCACGCTCACCTATTTTACAGGAGAGCAGCAATTGGTTGTGTGTGATAGCTCACCAGCTTGAAATTTCATTCTTCAGATCAAATCCAGACCCCTTAATGTTAAAGGAGGAGAATGTGGCAGAGTGAGATCTAGAGAGCTTTGTGTAAAGCTGTACGCAGTTAGTGCATGAAAAAAAAATCAGGTTAGCCAAGAGGAAGAAGAGGAAACATGACACCTACCCACTCAAGGCCAACTGTGCAGACCGTGATGTAGATTAAAGATGCTTAAGAGCCATGTGATGCATGAAATTTTGTGCAGAACTCCTACTTGTAACAGAGCTTGCACAGGAAAAAAAAAGCATGTTATGCAATGGAGACAAAAAATTCATGTTGTACAAATGAGCCAAAAACTTATGCTGCGGTAGCTTCAAAGTCCTAGTTCTTTGTCCCCCAAGGACATCTTGAGCTCCCAACCCTACTCTTTGTTATGGTCTATTGCCTCACTGGGGAGCGCATTTTTCCCCCAGTGGATTGTCCTTGTTTCTACTATAACTATGTGGCTCTACTCAGCTTTTTAATTCTAGAATTCAAGAACCTGGAAGCCTTCCAGAAGCTCACACTCTACCATCACATCAGCCAATATGAACACTAAGTACTTACCAAGTTATTACCAGGATCCGGATTGACATATCGATAGCCATCTTGAGTCCAAAACATGCCTACTTTGGAGTTACTGGTAGCTTTCCCCTCCCTCGTTTCATAGCACGTTATGATAAAATCATCAACATGAGATGTGGAGCTTCTTGACCCTCATGAGTTCTCTGTGGTAGAAACATAAATGGGTATTTTTGCATCTTTCCAAAATGTCAGAATTTATTGAGTAACAACAAATTCAAATTCAAAGCTACATTGTTTTCGTTAGCTGCAGTTTGCCAAGAAGTCCTGATCTCTCTGCCAAATGGCTGTTTGCAGTGACGCTATCACAATGGCTAATATTAATTCTTCCCCTACACACGTAAGGGATTACGCTCATTCCAGAAGCCAAATAGAAAGATCAATGCCAGCTATAGAATACTTCCCTCAAGCTGTTGGCGAGGTGTCCAGAGAACATTAAAACCAATGCAGGCTGGTGCCACTGCTGTGCTAAAAAAGGCAGACTGCTGCCTTCACGATTCAGCGCAGCTCTGGTCTCCATAAAACCTGCACAAGATCAACCCCCTCCCACCCCTGACATTTGAGAAAGCAATGGAAAGAAGCTCAAGAGCCCCCAGTCCTCAGTGAGGCTCTACAGGCAGCTGACAGCTTCTGGGAGGAGGGGAGTCAGTATTGGCTATGAGTAAAACAATTTTAACTCTTGGACTACTCAATGCTCAACACAGCGATATGTGTGACTAATGTAGGTCACAGAACGGCTACAAACGGGTTAAGACGGCCACGGCAGAGTTAAAGGAGGCTTTACTAGAGCAGAGGGAGAGAGCTGAGACAGATGCAGGGACTAGTTAGGAGGCTGACAAACCCAGCTGGAAAGTCGCTGAGGCGCTACTAGAGAGTCAAGTCAGCAGGTGACAAGTTAGACCTGAGCATCACGGTTGAACTGAGCTGGAAAGACAAGGTGTTCTTGGACTTCACAGGTGCGGAGTGCAGGTCCGTGGACATGATGTGCAGGATTGTATCCAGACAGAGAACATGTGGCAGTTTGAGGAGACCATATTAAAAATGGGGACCAAGCTAAAGGGAAGCCCACAAATGCTGTGGCCCTTGCACACACACTCCCCCACACCAAAACACCCCCACAAAAATAAATATTTGTAATTAAAAACAATTTAAATGAGTGGGAGAGGTGCCTCACTCTGATATTAGCTTCTTTTAATTTTCTATTTTGCTTATTATTATTGTGCATGCCACGAACGGAATGCAGGCTCTTGTGTGCCACGGTGGTCATGCAGGGGCTAACTTTGTGAAGTCTCTTACTTTTACATGGGTTCCGGGGGCAGAACTCAGGTTTAAACTTGACCTTGGCTTGGGCTTTCTCTCTCTTATATCCACTCTACGTTCCTTCTTCCTATCCTTTTAGACTGACTGAATATTTTTCTCTTCCACGTTTGGTGACTGGTTGTTTTTGTTGTTGTTAAGGCCTTGCTTTAGAAGTGGAAATCTACAAACTTACCAAAGTCTAAATATTAGCTAATGTAGGGAGGGCTCTTTCGTCACAGATTGCTGACTTATGTGTTAGGTCTGACACTTGAAATGCAGATTAGACTCAGCGCACATTACAGTTATACTTAGGCTGCCATTGTCCCTGTTCGCTCTGTCACACACTGTTCACCCCTCCCATTTCCTCACACGTCCCACATCTTCCCAGCGAGTGGCTTTGCCTCCTGACCAGTCTGCTGCTTAGCGATAGTCTAATTTCCACCACTGTGTAAGTGTTTTTACATTGGCTGGTTTATTTTATTTTATTTGTTTGTTTGTTTGTTTGTTTATCCTTTTCATAAACGAACGTAATTTTCTTTTTTGATTCCCCGGCCTACTGCTCTGTTACATTTGCAGCTTATTTTCAATACTTTACAATTTCTTCTAAACTACAAGGAAAGTTGTAAATAATAATTTAATTAGCATTAATTTGTGTAGACAATGGTTTATTCTTCCATGTGCTTATTTAAATTTTTGTTATTGAAATTCTCATATAGATATACAATGAAATATGACCACATCTGCCCTTCACCATTTTTCCCTCTCCAACTCTCCCCATATCCCGACATGTCCTTCTCCCGACTTCATGTCCTTTTTTATGCTAACCCACTAAGTCTTGTTAGTGTTCCAACATGTACATGGCTGTGGGACCAGTTGCTCAGGTTTTTAAGACATTTTTTTCTGGGTCTGAGAATCTCATGCTGTCCGAGGTGCTTTTGTAGCAGAGTGCTAAAGGACATACTTAACATTTGCAAGGTTCACCACAGACACACATACACACCGTGTGCTTCTTTCCTTTGCTTGGGAATAAATTCTACTGTGTTTCATTTCTGGGGCTCTTCTACCTACATTGTTAGCTGCTCAACTGTTGCTCCTCGAAGATAGCATCTGCATCCTGCGTCCTCACTCTCGACGGCTCTGTTCACTTTACCCGTTGCTTGTTTTTCTTTTGCCTTCAGTTTCGCTGCTGCACATGTGAAAGCAGGTTTCTCTGTTGTCTGTCTTTCTCCGCATCTGCTGGGCATGTTTCACTTTTAGCCTGGTGTCATGTCTCAGTCCTGGTAAACTCTGACCTCTTGCTTCTTCAATATCATCCATCTGCCTTCGTTCCTCTGCTTCAACAGCAAACCCAAGTTTCCTGTGTTTCTCTTGGAGAGAATCCTTACCGCTTTACCTTTGGATCCTGATACTATTGAGAAAAGATGTAGATGATCTTGATGATCTTGACTTTGAGGAAATACTTGTTGAATAATAAATTTGGGCCCTAAGTAACGCTTGATCTCCTCCAGCATAACTGATCACAGGCTCTTCTGTTTGGTTTTATTCTTTCATTTTGATTTACTTTCTCTCTTGCTCTGGCTAATCTCCAGCTTCTCATCACCATGATCCAGCTTCCTGTGTGCTGGAATCGCAAGCAGGCAACACCATGACAAGCTGCATTTGGGATTGTTTTTTAAGAAGCAAAACCTTCCTCACAGAGTCAAGGACCGCCTAGTAAATTATCAAGGTGAGTCACCTGAGTGGTTAGGATGACTCTGAGTTCTTAGGGATAAAAGGCCAGCTCTCCACCCTCTGTGAGCAGGCGCCCTGTTTCTCTCAGTGCGGGGGCCATTCTGTTGTAAGGGAGCATAGTTGAAGGTCGAGCCTCAGCTCTCCCCAACACTCCTGAGATCCACCACCGAGGCTGTGAATGAAATCATAGTTTTACATGACTGCCAGGGATTCAGGGGACTCCTAGGCGGTAAGTGGGTTAAGAATCCTTATAAATTATGTGTCATTTATACATTTATGAACTACAGTAATTTTTATATTCTTTAACTGAATGTTGGAAACTTACAAGATTAGAAGTTTGATATTCTTAACACTAGTGTTACTGGAGTCTAAGGGTAAAACCCTGGGTTTCAGCGGCCCAAACACTTTAGGCTGTACTATCAATCTGACGGTGCCAATTAAAGTGACAATGAAAGGCAGAGGAGGGAAGATTCCATTCACGTGGACTGAAAGGGTCCAGTGACCCCCATGTCCCCCTCCAGGGTACCGATAAGAGTAAGGAGTTTAAACAAAGGGAGAATAGGGGTGCAGGGGAGAGACGTGATAATGAGGAGTTCTGGCCTGAGGGGTCTGCTTGACCATGGTCTCCATTCTGGTTCTTCCAGACAGCTCCACAGAGTTGCAATCACTGCAATCGGCTGAGAAGTGTGAGCTGGCTTCGGATGATGGCATCTGCTTCACAGTGATGCTCACTGGCATGGAGTCCTGCTTGCTTGGCCAGCTTTCTGTTCTGTGGGCCTTTGCTGGCTTTGATCCCACAGTTACTGCTGCTTTCAAGCAATGACTCTTGATGCCTTTAACCTAGGTTAGCTGCAGATTGTAAATGAATGCTCTGAATGTTTAATACAGTTAAATGCTTTGGACAGGTAGGATTAGGACCCAAAGTAAAAGAGGTAGACAGAAAGAGGAGTCAGAGATGCCAGGTATTCTGTTGTTGTGTTTTTCTTTTCTTTTTTTGTTTTTTGATTTTTGTTTTTGTTTTTAGAGACTGGGTTTTCGTATGTAGCTTTAGCTGTACTGGAACTCATTCTATAGACCAGGCTCAAACTCACAGAGATCCACCTGCCTCTGCCTCCCGAGTGCTGGGATTAAAAGTGTGCGCCACCACCACCTGGCTGTTGTCTTCTTTTTGTTTAATTTAACTTTTAGTTATCTTGTGGTTCAAGAAGCTAATCTTTTCTTTTTTAAAGCAACAGTAGTTTCAAAGTACCAGATCTAGTAAATCTAGTAATAAGTCTCCCCTGCTTCTTTTTAAAAGAATCTCTAAGTCTTTCTTAATACGTAAAAGGGCAAAAACTTTATAAACTCCCAGAAAACTAAGATACCCATTTTCAAGACAAATATCTTTGCTCTCACTTCCCAGTAGGTTCTGTCTTCTCACATGGGCATGTTTAGCTGCTGGGCATTACAAAAGATGTGTTTCTGTCTTTATGAACGTTATTTAAACGTCCTGTAACAACGGTCTATAAACAAAGGCCACTAACACCAGGCTGCCATATACTGTGTTGCCACTAACCTGTTTTCCCTTCCTTTCTCTTCCTCTTCATACATTTCCTCCTCTACTTCTTCCTTTCCCTACTTCTTCCTCCTGCTTTCCTCCTCTTCGCCATCCTCCTTAAAGCAGATTTTGGAATGATCATCATAGTCAACGGATTTAAAAGAAATCTGGTCACTCTGTGCACATAAAATTTACAGGAGATTTTTATGTCTAAGGGGAAGTTGAATTTAACAAGGACACAGCAGATTGCTGAGAGCAGCAGCTTCTTATCAACTCAGAGCATGGAGACAAGAGTCCACACCAAGATAACCAGGTAGGCTACCTCTGGGAATTCCTGGCTGTCCTAACTCCATCTTTGTTGCTTCAGGCCCCCAGCTTTGTTAGATTACCTTATTAGATTTAGAGAGGTTTCCCCCACATCCTCTCCAGCAAAAGCTGTCATCAGTGCTTTTGATCTTAGCCATTCTTTTACAGGTGTAAGATGGGCTCTCAGAGTTTTTTGATTTGCATTTCTCTGATGGCTAAGGATGTTGAGCATTTCCTTCAGTGTCTTTCAACCATTTTAGATTCCTCTTTTGAGAGTTCTCTGTTTAGGTCTGTACTCCATTTTTTTATTGGATTATTTGTTCTTTTGATGACCAGTTTCTTGAGTTCTTTGTATATTTTGGAGATCAGTCCTCTATCTGATGTAGGGTTGGTGAAGATCTTCTATTCTGCAGGCTGTTGTTTTGTCTTGTTGACTGTGTCCTCTGCTTTACAGAAGCTTCTCAGTTTCAGGAGGTCCCGTTTATTTTTGTTTTTCTCAGTGTCTGTGCTACTGGGGTAAAATTTAAAAAGTGGGTCCCTGTGCCAATGCATTCAAGTGTACTTCCCACTTTCTTTTCTGTGAGGTTCAGTGTGATTGGTTTTATGTTGAGGTCTTTCATTCATTTGGACTTGACTTTTGTGCATGGCGATAGATACGGATCTATTTTCATTCTTCTACATGTTGATATCCAGTTATGCCAACACCATTTGTTGAACATGCTTTTTTCCCCTTGTATATTTTTTGCATCTGTCAAAAATCAGGCTTTCGTAGGTGTGTGGACTGATATCTGGGTCTTTGATTCAGTTCCATTGGTCCTCCTATCTGTTTTTTTGCCAATACCAGACTGTTTTCAGTACTGTAGCTCTGTAGTAGAGTTTGAGGTCAGGGATTGTGATGCCTCAGAAGTTCTTTTATTGTACAGGATTGTTTTGGCTATCCTGGGTTTTTTGCTTTTCCATATGAAGTTGAGCATTTTTCTTTTGAGGTCTGTGAAGAATTTTTTCTGGGATTTTGATGGGCATTGCATTGAATCTGTAGATTGCTTTTAGTAAGATTGCCATTTTTACTATGTTAATTCTACCTACCCAAGTCCATTTGAGTCATAACACCTGTTAGTTTCCTTATTTCTGTTAAGTTTCTTTCTGACCGACCTGTCTAGTCGTGAGAGTGGGGTGTTGAAGTCTCCCACTATTAGTGTGTGTGGGTTTAATGTGTGATTTAAGCTTTAGTAGTGTTTATTTTATATATAAGGGTGCCTTTGTATTTGGGGCACAAACATTCAGTATTGAGATTTCCTCTTGATGGATTTTTCCTGTAACTAATATGAAATGTCCTTCTTTGTCTTTTTTGATTGATTTTAGTTTGAAGCCTATTGTGTTAGATATTAGGATAGCTACACCAGCTTGTTTCTTAGGTCCATTTGATTGGAATTTTTTCCCAACCCTTTACTCTGAGGTAATGTCTGTCTTTGAGGTTGAGGTGTGTTTCTTGTGTGTAGCAGAAGGATGGATTCTGTTTTCATATCCAATTTGTTAGCTTGTGTCTTTCTATAGGTGAGTTGAATCCATTTATATTAAACAATATTAATGACCTGTGATTGTTAGTTCATGTTATTTTAGTTTTCATTGTTGGTGATGTTATTGTGTGTGTTTTTCCTTTCTTTGGGGTTTGCTGCTGTGAGATCATCTATTGTCTGTGTTTTTGTGGATGTAGTCAACTTTCTTGGGTTGGATTTTTCCTTCTAGTATTTTGTGTAGGACTGGGTGTGTGTCTAGGTATTGGTTAAATATGGTTCTGCCATGGAATATCTCATTTTGTCCGTCTATGGTGACTGAAAGTTTTGCTGTCTAGTAGTCTGGCCTGGCATCCGTGGTCTCTTAATGTCTGCATAACACTTGACCAGGATCTTCTGACTCTAATTGTTTCCATTGAGAAGTCAGGTATAATCCTGATAGGTCTGCATTTATATGTTATTTGATCTTTATACTTTGCAGCTCTTAATATTCTTTCTTCATTCTGTATGTTCTGTGTTTTGATTATTATGTGGCGAAGGGACTATTATTTTTGGTCCGATCTATTTGATATTCTGTAAGCTTCTTGTATCTTCATATGTACATCTTTCTTTAGGTTGGGAAAGTTTTTGTCTGTGATTTTGTTGAATATATTTTCTGTACCTTTCAGTTGGACTTCTCCTTTTTCTATCCCTTTTATTCTTAGGTTTGGTCTTTTCATGATATCCCAATCTTCCTGGGTATTTTATGTTAAGCTTTTGTTAGATTTAATATTTTCTTTTCTTTTCTTTCTTTCTTTTTTTTTTTTTTTTTTTTTGGATTTTTCGAGACAGGGTTTCTCCGTAGCTTTTTGGTTCCTGTCCTGGAACTAGCTCTTGTAGACCAGGCCGGCCTCGAACTCACAGAGATCCACCTGCCTCTGCCTCCCGAGTGCTTGGATTAAAGGCGTGCACCACCACCGCCTGGTTAATATTTTCTTGAGATTCTCTCTTCCATCTCTTTTATTCTGGTGTTCATGCTTGCATTTGTGGTTCTTGATCGTTTTCCCATATTTTTCCACTTCCAGAATTCAGTCTGTTTGTGTTTTCTTTATTGTCCATATTTCAGTTTTTAAGTCTTGAATCATTTCTTTCATATGTTTGATTGCCTTTTCTTGGTTTTCTTTCAATTTCTTGTTTGTCTTTTCCTTCATTTATTTGAAAAAAGTTTCATTTCCTCTTTAAGGGCCTCAAACATTCTCCTAAAGTTATTGTTTAAGTCATTTTCTTCTACTTCACCTATTTTGGGGTGTTCAAGTCTTGCAGTTGTAGTGCTGCTCTTTGTGGTGTTTAGTGTGTTCTTACCTTGTCTACCCATCTTTTCCTCTCATTGGTGTGGTTGAAGCTATGACTCTGGTGGTCAATCTTCCAGGTGCCAGTGTGTCCAAGGCTTAGATGGTTGCTCCTCGTGGTGCAGTCAGGGCTGGTTCCAGTTACCCTGGAGGTCATTCAGGGTTCAAGAGGTTGCTCAGCATTCCCGGGTGTCATTCTGCAATCCCAAATGTTGTTCGGACCTGCTCCCACAGAAATTGCTTGCTTGGGCCTGCTCCTGCTGAGGTGGCTGACTCAGGCCTGGTCCAGCATAGGTGGCCGGTTGGGGCCTACTCTGGAGGAGGTCACCTGCTTGGACCTGCTCTGGTAGAGGTCGTTGGCCTGGGCCTGTTCCAGCAGACGTCCTGGCTCCGGCCTGGGTTCCCATGCTTGGATATCATAAAGCCGACAGGAAACCGATAACTGAAAAGGAGTTCCCAGCTCTAAGGTGTAGCCAGACCGACCGTCCCAAGCGATGCTGAGGTGACTGGTAGTGAGCTAGCTCACAGCACTTTGTGGGCTCCTCCTCCTGCTCCTTTTTTTTTTATCCCAAAGAAACTTTCACCCATGACCATGTATTAAGTGTCTCACTTTCCTCATGGTCTCAGTTATTTTATTATAAAGTCAAAAGTCCCCTGTGAGAACAGAGCATCTAGAAAGATCTCAGTTTGTCATTTTTTTAAAAACTGTTTATCAAGACCAAATGTCAAAGAGAAAAGATTTGATTGGAGGGATGGCTCAGCAGTTAAGGGCACCTGTTACTCTTGCAGAGAAGCCAGGCTTAGTTCTCAGCACCCAGATGATGCCGATAACCTGTAACTTCAGGTCTAGTAGTTCTGATGCCCTCTTCTGGCTGCTTTGGGGATTGCATGCACATGGCACACATGTTCAGGAAAAACATTTATTCGTACAGAAATCACATTTTTTTTTTTTTGTTTTTCGAGATAGGGTTTCTCTGTGTCACTTTGTTGCCTGCCCTGGAACTAGCTCTTGTAGACCAGGCTGGCCTTGAACTCACAGAGATCCTCTTGCCCCTGCCTCCCTAGTCCTGGGATTAAAGGTGTGTGCCACCACTGCTGGAGAAAATCACATTTTTTTTCAGTCCATAGTTCTTGAGCCCTGCTATGTTGGTCCTGTAGAAAAGTGGACATGCAAGGGAATGCATGGCAGAGTGAGGGAGGAAAGGGGAGAGGAAAAAGGCTAAGAAAGAAAGTAGGCCAGAATGCCAAGACCCCTTCAATGGAATACCTATAGTCACCTCTCTTCCTTCCACCAGTTTCCACTTCTTGAAGGTTCCTCCAGCTCCCAATAACGCCATCATTTGGGGACCAAGCCTTTAAAACATGAATTTTGAGGGACATTTACAATCCAAATTGTAATACTGATACCTTTTAAAAAAAAGACATAACAGACTTAAAATAATTATTGTAAGGCATATGATTTCTCACCTGGGAGGCTTACATATCTTTGTAAGAAATTTAGGATCAGCTGGGCGATGGTGGCGCACACCTTTAATCCCAGCACTCGGGAGGCAGAGGTAGGCGGATCTCTGTGAGTTCGAGACCAGCCTGGTCTACAGAGCTAGTTCCAGGACAGGCTCCAAAGCCACAGAGAAACCCTGTCTCGAAAAACCAAAAAAAAAAAAAAAAAAAAAAAAAAAGAAATTTAGGATCAATTTGGAAGCTTGTTAATAGAGGTTTAAATTGTGGAGAATAAAAATATATCACATATCCATATAGGATGGCTGTTTAAAACAGAACTTCTTCTATGATCAGTTCTTGTAATGCTTGATCTTGCTGTAAAATTTCTAGTGACATTACGCACAGGTTCAAAAGAATTTCTAGCAAACACTTAAAAAGTAGTAAAATTTCACGTCGTGGAAAATTTGTAGGTGATTTAGGAAGTGTCTCTTGGTGGTGACGGATGCCCTGAGACTAAAGCCTATGAGCTGCTTGAATAAAACCATTTCCTCAACTGTGAAAGAAGGCATGTCTGAATTGAGAGTTACATTTCTATAGTTGAACATACAAAACAAATGGACACTTCATCATTCTATCTATGTCCCGTTGAATTCAAATCATAACACATAGACCAGTTAAACCTTTGGGACCTTGCTTTTTGGAAAAAGAAAGGCAGTTACTTCATGTTTGAACACATGCACTATGTAGGCAAATGAGAATTATCATGAAAACACACCTAATTCAATCTCGAACTCTTATCTGATATAATTCTGTGAGGCTAAATGTAATTGAATTTTTGTTCTAGGAATGAAAACATCTTGAACTGCTTGTATCAAAAGCCTAATGCAGTTTTTAAGCTGATTTGCTTTCCCTGGGCTGGAGGTGGCTCCGTTTATTTTGCCAAGTGGGGCCAATCGTTTAATGACTCCCTGGAAGGTATGTTGCGTTTTATTCTATTCTAAGCAATTTAAGAAGCCCAGTAACAGCTGGGGAAAGGAACTTGAGTGCATGGGTTTTTCCGGATTTGTGGACTTCTAACCCTTATCAAACTGGAAATATTCTCAGTCATTATTCAAAGCTAGAGTTTTTGCCTGTCTTCTCCCTGTTATTTTGACGTCATGGGATACTGCACCATGGGTCACTGAAGCTCTTCAGGGTCTTTGGTTCCCTTTCCACGTGTCTCCGTCTGCACTAGCTCATCTGATTCTTAGGGTTCTTGTCAGGGGATGGAATCTTGCAGCATCATGAAACACGTCTTCTCAGTGACTTCCAGTTACATTTTTCTTTCCTGGGATTTCTCTCTAAAACTCTAATAAAGTCGCTTTCTTTTTTTAAAATTAGTCTATATTTAATTTCACAGAGGGATTCACTGCAGTGTTTCCTGGCATAGAACA
The DNA here is from genome assembly GCF_018167655.1 of Microtus oregoni. Taxonomy (NCBI): domain Eukaryota; kingdom Metazoa; phylum Chordata; class Mammalia; order Rodentia; family Cricetidae; genus Microtus; species Microtus oregoni. Next base: position 21,318,739 of record NW_024543094.1, read on the forward strand.
CGGCTCTTTGGTCATATGCCACCCCTTCTCATTCTCTCTTAGTCCTCCATGCCCTGTTCCTTTCCATATCCCTTCTAGTTCCCACTGGCTTCTGTCTGTGGCTTCTCCTCCTACATCCCACATATTAGAGGAAGCAGAATACTTGTTTGACTTAACACACTAAAATGAAGTGCTTCTGCATTTCAAAGGAAGCCAGAGTGAATCTGTTCTGTGTGGGCACTTGCGTGTGTGGGTGGAGACCAGAAGTCAGAGGCTTCAATTCTCTCTTTCCACCATATGAGCCTATGGAGTCAAACTTAGGTCATCGGACTTGGCAGCAGTGCCCTTACCTGTTAAGCCGCCTCACATGAATGTTATCATTTATAGGAGAATGGATAGAGTCAGAGGTTCTTGTGTCTTTTGAAGTGTGGAAACACTTCATCTTAACATCATCCCTCTTGCCAAACTTCCTGTTAGAAGCTGAGGTATTAGAGTTGCCTTAAGAAAGTTATATTTAGAAGCTGGCTGTGGTGGTGCAGTTCTTTAATCCCAGCACTTGGGAGGCAGACACAGTGGGATCTGTGTGCACTTAGGACAGACAGAGCTACATAAAAGAGAGGCCATGCCTCAAAAATAAAATAAAGTGGAAAGAAAAAAAAAAAGGTATAGTTAAAAAAAAAGAAAGTTACATTGCCTGAGCCTAGGTCTTAAAATGTTTCTGTAGTTTCTCAGGAGAGGTCTCCTGTTTGTGTTCTCATGTTCTGAAAAGTACTGATTGTTATGGTTTAAGTAAAACGGCGCTGTTCCGTGAGGGCCACAGCGGCAGAAATGCTGTGAGTCCCTAAGGGTGGCAGTTAGCAGCGGGCCACGAGACCATGGTGGGCCATGGAGGCAGCCGGTCCAGGCAGGGAACCATGTGGCTGGTTAGAGACCTGGATGGATAAGGCACACCATGCAGAGTGTGGATATTTATTTAGTGGGTTATGGAAGGGAAGGGGAAAGGAAAGAAGGGTGAAGAACAGAGAGAGAGAGAGAGAGAGAGAGAGACAGAGACAGAGACAGAGACAGAGACACAGAGGAGGGGGAGGGGAGTAGTGGGGAAAAGGGAGAGAAATGGAAAGGGAATCGAGCTCAGACTGGAAGCAGAAGGAAGATTCCCCTGTTTCCGAGGTGGACAGAGTGGGCAAGGCTTGTCTTTTAAAGGGACAAGACAGACCATTACACTGATCGTGATAGTTTACTTTTTAAATTTTCTGAATGGGATAATCCCTCACTCTCCAATCTCTAATGTTCCTTCAGCTACTTGATTTTGTTTGTCAATGATGCTTTCTACTGAGGGTTTTCTGTTTATTTGTTTTATTTATGTATTTGTTTATTTTTTCCTTTTCATTTCCAAAAAATCAGAAACATTTAGAGTTCCAATGTTGTTGCCAGTTTTTCTTGTACAATGTCCTGAATTTCTGTTCCAGTTCAGTGTTCCTTTAAACTGTTTTCCTTGTTCCATTTGTTCATGTACATCTTCCTTGGGGTCATTTTTTTCTGTAGTAGACTTTCAAGTAGTTGTCTGGCATGCTGTCTCAGTCCAGATTTCTTTGAATGTGAAGAGACAGCATGACTGTGACAACTTTTATAAAGGAAAACATTTTCCTGGGGCTGGGGCTGGCTTACAGTTCAGAGGTTTAGTCTATTTTCAGGGTGAGAAGCATGTGGCACACAAGCAGACATGGTGCTAGAGAAGGAGCTGAGAGTTCTACATCTTGATTCTCAGGCAGCAGGAAATAAACTGTGTACCAGGCATAGCTTGAACATATATAAGAACCCAAAGCCTGCTTCCACAGTGACACACTTCTTCCAACAAAGTCACACCTCCCAATAGTAACACTTCTTATGGACCAAACATTCACGCGCCTGAGTCTATGCGGACTATACCTCTTCAAACCAGCACACATTCTAACTATTTTAATGTTTTGACTTGATTGCTGAGGGATTGTGAACTTTTTTAAGAATCCGATTTTATTGCCTTTCATCTTTATTCCATGTCTACATTGTACTTGGGCATCTTTGGATATGTGTGTTACTTTCAGTTTTAACTCTCAGTCCCCACGGCCATTCAGAGAGGAGAATGGAGATCTTAATAACGACAATTGAGAAGCAAGCCAGATGTCTAAATGTGATAGAAAAATAACTGAAGGACAGCAGCTACCTCCTCAATAAGCAACTAGGGAAAAGGGGCTGAGGATAATTCTCAGATGAACTTGGATTTTAAAAATTAGTAAAGGTAAAGGCATTAATAATTACATTAAAAGAGAAGTGCAGACAGGGAAAAGAAACTAAAAGAATCAAGGTGGGAAGACTTGTGAACTGAAGGTATAAGAAATAACAATGAGGGGACTGGAGAGATCGGCTCAGGCGTTAAGAACACTGGCTGCTCTTCCAGAGGTCCTGAGTTCAATTCCCAGCAACCACATGGTGGTTCACAACCATCTGTAATAGGATCTTATTCTCTCTTCTGGCGTGCAGGTATATCTTTAGAGCACTCATACATAGGATATATATATATATATTAAAATCTTTTAAAATAAGATTTTAAAAAGTTTAAAAAAGAAATTTCTGAATTTAAAGAAATAACAGCAAATGAAAAACACAAGAAAACCAATACAGAGCAAGAAAAACCAATATTATTATTCTGCTGAAAAGGAAGAAGATGTGGATGCTATGTGCCCCCCTACCCCGCCAACATCTTTTTGAAGTGTACTTGGTATAGAAGACACACAAGTTGGCCCCAAAGGACTGTCGCGGGTTATACTCCATCCTGCTGAGGTGTGCACTATCATGGCAGTTAGGCCGACTTCCTGTCAGAGTTCTCCATATTTATGCCAACAGAGCTACCAGGGGAGGACATGGGCGGCCTCAGGCTGTTGCCATTAGCCAGTATGGAGGACCAGTTACTTGGGGTCTGCCTGATAACATCAGCACTCTGCATATGGGCATGGCAGTGGGAAATGCCCAGGTAGGGTGTTCCTACCTCCCGGGCTCTGAGAGGTAGAGGCAATCAAGCTGAACCAATTTCTTCTGATAAAGCAGGGTACAGGCGTCTACATCCTGGCCATGGTATTCCCAGTCCCCTTGCTTCATTTTTGCACAACTACACTTGATCCTCCTCCCAGAGGTAGGGTCAGAGTTCCCACCCCCAAGCACTTTCCACTCTTCTCTCAGCTTGGCCCACGCTTCCCAGAGGAGATAGTGTCTAGGAGCCAGCGTGTGAGTCACAACCAGCCTTCCGATTCTCGGGGTGGACACTCACTTAGCTAGTGGAGAAGAGTGGATATAAATACCCAGGGCCTCTTGCTGAAGGATTTGCTGGGAAGACGCTTATGAAGCCCTTCATTGTAGTGCCCGTGAGCATGCCGGAAGCACAGTGAACCTTTGCAGCTCCTGTAGCATGGGTCACAGACACCCTTCCACTCAGAAACTATGCTGTACAGCGAGTGGTCCAGGCTGTGTACCCATGCAAGCCTTCCTCTTCTTGCTAATACCACAGTGGGGAGGTGTCTCTTCCTTCCCTTCTGTGTTGTCCAATGTTAGAGCCCTCTGCGGATTACACACTTCTGAAGTTTTTCGGGTTCACATAGTTTGTCTGTTGTGCTCCTGTGCTGTTCCATGTTACCTGTTCCTCCCTGGAGCTATGCACTTTCAATGCTCTTTCAGGCTCATGGAGATTCGGGTATTTTTTGAGTGCCTAAAATCTGCCATCTTCCCTCTCTGTAAACTCCTTTCTAAAAGAGATAGATATATAGATGATAGACAGATAGATAGATGATAGATAGATAGATACATGATGATAAATGAATGGATAGATGGACAGATGGATATATATGGATGATAGATGATAGACAGATGGATGAATAATAAGAAGATAGAAAGATATATGAATGGATGATAGAGATAGATAGATAGATAGATAGATAGATAGATAGATAGATAGATAGATAGATGATAGATGGTCTTGTTGTATTACTCTGGATAGCTACTAATTCATGACCCTCCTTCCCATCCCCCTGGGTGCTGAGAATTACAGGTGTGAGTCCATGCCTACCTTACCTTTCTTCTTCTTTTGTTGTTGTCTATGAGACAGGGTTGCACTATGTAGCCTTGGCTGGCCCATAACTCACTTTGCAGATCAAGGTGGCTTCAAAGCCATTGACATCTACCTGCCTTCACCACATCGGGCTATTATCTCTATCCTTGGAATACCTTGACATATTTAGTGTAGTCAAAGAATTTAAAAGGAAGGTGAGCGAGTTGTACATTCCTGCTGCAATCTTGACTTTCTAAATTAGAACTATTTATGATGCTGTGTTGCAATTCTGTATTCTTGCTCTGTGAGAATGTCGATACTTGTAATTTTTTGTTTTCCTAGAAGTAGGTCTCAGGAGCTGGACAAATTGCCGAGTTAGAGTGCTAGTCTTACAAGCACAAGGACCTGAGTTTTGTCCCCAAAACATACATAAAAATACCAGGCATGGTGGTACACACTGGTAATCCCAGGACTGAGTCAAAGGAAACAGGAGGACCCTATTTCTATAGCAAGTCTAGGTGAGACCCAGTCTCAGAGGAGGTAGATCACACCACTGAGGATGACACCAGAGATGCTCTCTCTCTCTCTCTCTCTCTCTCTCTCTCTCTCTCTCTCTCTCTCTCGCACACACACACACACACACACACACACACACACACACACACGATTCAGAATTCTGCATTGTACAGTCACTGATGCAGCTCTAATACAGGAGGGAACTGGAAAAACTCAGTTCCTTCATTACAGCATTTTCTCCTTTCTGGGCAAGCCTTCATTTCTTCAGCTGTTCCCTGATGACTGCAAAGTGATCTGTGTATGTAGCTTCATAATTCATTCCTTTGCTTCTTCTGTTTTTTAATAAGTGTTAATATACTACAAAGTAGTTCTTTTTTTTTCAAGAAGGAAGTTTCTGCCATATCCTGCCATATCCCACAGTCATTCAGTCCCAAAGAGAGACACAAAGACTTATATTAATTATAAACTGTTTGGTCTATTATCTCAGGCTTAGTATTAACTAGCTCTTATAATGTAAATTAACTCATAATTCTTGTCTATGTTTAGCCATGTGGCTTGGTAGCTTTTCTCAGTGAGACATTCTCATCTTGCTCCCTCTGCATCCATGTTGCATCTGTGTTTCTGCCTTTCCTCTTCCCAGAATTCTCCTACTCTGGGCTCCCCACCTATACTTCCTGCCTGGCTACTGGCCAAACAGCACTTTATTAAACTAATATGAGTGACAAATCTTAGCAGTGCACAAGTGCATTATCCACAGAATTTTTCTTTTTAAATAATTTATATTTTAAGTTTTCATGCAAGTCTATTTTGTATGCCTTGTATATTCCCTTTCATATTCTACCCCCATTAACACTTTTGTATCAGTAATTTTACTGCTGGTTTCATGCATAGATACATATATGGATTATGTATCTACATAAAACAAAGCAGCACAAATGGGAGAAAACGTACAATATTTGTCTTTCTGAGACTATCTGAATCCATTTAATATGGTTATTCCCAGTTGTATTCATTTCCCCACAAACAATATGGCTTCATCCTTTATGGAAAATGTTCCCACTCTATGTATAGAAAATATTTTATTGTCCATTAATTTGTTGGTGAACACTTAGGCTGGTTCTACAATTTTTCTGTTGTGAATGGTGCTGAAAAATCCATTGATGTGTGATTCCGGTCAGCTCAGAAGGCAGCATGGAGTATTTTTTTTTTTATTTCAAATGTAATTGTTAAAAGAATATTGTATTTTTAGATGTCTGTGTTTGCTTGCATGTTCATATGCACACCATGCATATCCAGTTTTCACGGGGGTAAGAAGAAAGTACCAGATCCCCAAATGTCCCCGAGTCACACTGTGGTTACTGGAAACAAACCTGGGTCCTCTGCAAGAGCAGCGGTGCCACCATGCTTGCTGCTTCAGATACTTCTGAGAAAACACAAGATTCACTTCAAGATCCCCAGTGCGTCCTCTCCAATGCATCTAACTCTCTTCTAAAGTGATGCGCCTGCTTACTCCGACCTCCTCTTGGTTCAGTTTCACAAGTCATAGGATGAATGACACATGAACTATTTGCGTTGGAAATTGTAGTTCAGCCCAAATCATAAAACTGGTTATAATAAGCTAGAAAGTCTTGGGAAATTACATATTGACTCTCAGTCTTAATTTTCTAAGCTGCAGAAGGAGACTTTGGCCTGGGCTTCTTTCTCATGATTCTGTTTCTACTTTGTAGAAATTTCTGTGATTCTTCCCCCCTTATGTATGATGAGTGTCCACAGATAGTCTGTGACTGCTAATATAATATATACATTCTCTATATCAAGTAAAAATTTTACTATATAGCTATAAGATTTACATTTTCAAGTTTATCATTTTCTCCATTTGACATGTGAAATCTCTCTTCATTTTCTCTCTCTCTCTCTCTCTCTCTCTCTCTCTCTCTCTCTCTTTCTGACATCCTGTATTTCTACATTACAAAAGTGAATGTGGTAAGTAGACATTGGTAACTGGGGCTGTTTACTCATTAAGAATCTTAGTGGCTTGTGACTTTTCCTAAAAAGATGTAAACAAATGTCTATTTGTTCCAAATAGGGCACTAATGTCAGACCAAATAAAAAATTCCACCTAAGCCTACCTTAGTGAGCGAGCAAGTTTGGGAGGTCACTTACAGGAGTGTGAGTGAGATGTTACTTTACAGGACGTGAATAACACATTACCAAAACACTCATCCCAACATAAATGATAAAAGCTGCCTCTCGAGCTCCCTGTGTGGCTCACAAGTAACCCTTCTGATTTAAAAGTCTCTTCTCTCCAGCAATAGTAATTATTTACATAACCTGTCGGAAGAGCCTTCTGGGTCCTGTAAGTTTAATGAACATTATGAGACTTGTGAATTGTTGACATCTTTAACCACGAAAGTCTTGTTGACTTTAGAGGCAATTGCTATGTATTATGCAAGCTTTAGAAACACCAAGAGTCCATTTCAATATTGTTTGATGTTTCTGTCTCCAAATGGTACCTTGTCAGATATTAAAATACAACCCATGATTTCTTCTTGTTTCTATTTATATCTTTATATAAACCTACTGTTCTATTTTGCTTCCTGTTGCTGTGATAAACACAATAACCAAAATTTGGGGAGGAAAGGGTTTATTTTTGCTTACAGGGCTCTAGAGTCTATCATCAAAAGAAGTCAAGGCAGGTACTTTAGGCAGAAATTCATGGAGCAAAGCTGCTTACTGGCTTGCTCCCAGACCCATGTTTAACTACCATTCTTAAACAGGCCAGGCTCACCTGCCTAGGAATGAGACTGTTCAGAGTAGGCTGAGCCATTCCACATTAATCAGCTTCAAGAAAATGTCCCATAGACACACTCACAGGCCAGTATGATAAAAGTAATTCCTCAGTTGAGGTCCCCTCTTTCCAGAAGAAATTAGCTACCACAGCCTCCATATGTATTTTTGTTTCTCTTTGCCAACCCTTTCTGAAGCCAAGCACATCCAGCAGTTTACTAAGTGAACTGTATTCCCAGCCCCTAGAGCTAACATTTTACCTTAGTCGTCCTGAGTCAGTTTTCTCAATCATTAGGAACGTGATTTCAGGTAAGAGGCAATCATTGAAGAGGATTCCCTTGGTTTTAAATTTTTTTTTAACAATTGTTTTGGGGGAGTATAACCACTGCTGAGCTTGTGTGGAGGTCAAAGGGCAACTTTTAGGAGTCAGTTCTCTCTTATCATGTGGGTTCTGCGGCCAGACTCAAGTCATCAGGCAGAAGTGGCTTTTATGCTCTGAGCCATCTTGAGGACCCTACACTCTTTTATTGTGGGGTTCCCTGTCTATTCAAGGATGTTTTACATGATTTCTTATGAATTTTTCTGACTCCCATAACTTCTTCTCCCTTTTTGGCAATCTTCTGTTTTTGTCATGATTTCCTTTTATTTTATTTGTATTGGTGTCTGTCCCATGTCAGTGAGGTACCCCCGGAGGCCTGATGTTGGATTTCCCAGGACTGGAGCCACTGTGTGGGTGCTGGGAATCAAGCCCAGGTTCTCTGGAAGAGCAGCCAGACTCTTAACAGCCTTCTCTCCAGCCTCCCGGCAACCTACTTTGTTTTCTGTTCTTTCCCTAGTTCTTTCATTCCGGTTCTCTGTATCCACAGATACTTTGCCCTGTCTGATCACAAGGAAAGGATTTATTTTTTGATTTTGAAAAAATAACTTTTGTCTTTTTATTCAACATTTTTTCCTGATGATCTTTGTGCAAATATTTGTCTTTTTCTAGTCAGGATTTTAAATTTCCAAATTACAAAGATTATTTTTACATTTCTTATTGGAGTTAATTCACTTGGGAGCATTGTTTTTTCTCCTCCATGAGTTCCTTAATAAATATTTTCACTGACCAGAGATGTCTGTTCTACCCTGTCTGTATTGGGTGTTAGGTTTGCCCTATGTTTTCCTCCTAACCTAGAGCTGGGTATGGGGTGATGCCTTGCTAACCCAATATCTTAGTTCACGAGTGCCCTCTTGTGTTGACACCATGAACATTGGGACCTTGTTTGTATAAGTTCTTGGTTCTATATCTTATGCTTTGATATCTTCATGTTTCTATAGAATTTTAGCTCCATACCTTTCTTTCTTCAGCCATTTTCCCTTTATAAGTTATCTTCTTGTAAATGTCTTTTCAGCTTTTCTCTGTTCCCTCAAGAAATTTAAGTCCTTCTTGTTAGTGGTGGCGCACACCTTTAGTCCCAGCACTTGGGAGGCAGAGGCACATGGATCTCTGTGAGTTTAAAGCCAGTCTGATCTATAGAGATAGTTCTAGGATAGCCAGGACTACAAAACCTGTCTTGAAATACAACACACACACACACACACACACACACACACTCACACACACACACAGATTCGTAATCTTTTCTTTGTGGCTCCAGCTGTACTTAGCTCAGCTCAAATTCTTCATTTACTGAAAGAAGAAAATGCTGTGATTCATACATAAATGAATTTTAATGACATTATTGTAGGTACTCTCATTTATTTGATGCTGTTTAGTTTGTTTTCTGTGTCTCTGATAAAGACCATGACCAAAAGCAGCTTGGGGGTAAAAAGGGTTTATTTGGCTTACACTTCCGGAATAGAGTGTATTGTTGAGAAAAGTTAGGGCAGGAACTCAAACAGGAATGCAGGTGGGAAATCACCTGGTAAAACTGTCACACATCCATCAGAAGCACGTTTTGTAGTGACCTCCAGATCCAATCAAGTGAGAACCAAGCTTGACCTCAGAGCCACCATGCCGTGCTTGACCATTATCTGCTTCTTTGAAATTGGTGACATCATGTGAATATAAGGCCTTTTACAAGGCCATGGCATCTCATCCATCTGTGTTAACCTGTTTACAGCGTCTCAGAGTCTTCTTGTCTGTGTGTAAGTGATTTTCTCTTCCAGTGCATTCTGTAAGGCTGGCTGGAAGAGAAACTCGATCCCAGGAACTGTTCGCAAGTGACATCTACCAGATAGTTGACGAAATTGTGCCTGCTCTGCTTCCCGTGGTCCAGGATAAAGCATTTGCATTTTTTGGCCACAGGTATTTAACTTCTGTTGTACTCAGAAAGGTGTCTCTCTCTGTCTGTCTGTCTGTCTGTCTGTCTCTGTCTCTCTCTCTGTTTGTGCACACTCATATGTGGTGTGTATGCACACTCATATGTGGTGTGTGCGCACACTCATATGTGGTGGTGTGCACACTCATATGTGGTGTGTATGGGTGTACGTGCCTGGAATACATGGGAAAGCCAGACAATGACTTTGAATGTTGTTGGTCCTTCGTCACCGACTACCTTTTACTTAAGATGGGGTCTCCCAATGTCCTTAAACTCTGCCACATACGCTAAGCTAGCAGGCCCACCCTCTTTCAAGGATCCCCTTCACTTTGTCTCTCATTTCTGCACTGTTGAGATTTCAGGCCTGAGCAGCTGAACTGAGCTTTTGACATTGGTTCTGGGTTCAGAAACTGAACCCCCATATCCACGAGGTCAGTGCTTTAATGACTGAGCCGTCTCTTAGCCCGGAAACGCTTACTGTGTTGACACAGTGGTAATAAACATTTTACAAAACAGTAAATCAGCCAGGTAGCTTTTGCCCATCCTTTAGTCACTGCAGTGTTTGTGACACCTGGTCACCATGAGTTTTGTCCAACGCTATTCATCATGTTTGTCTCTTCCCTGGTTTAGTTTGGGATCCTACATTGCTTTCATGACCGCACTCAGCCTCAAGGAGAAATACAAAATGGAGCCTCTGCATTTCTTTGTGTCCAGTGCATATGCCCCCCACGTACGTGTTCTGATTTTCTTTGGATGGGGGAAATGAAGGAGTGGGAAATGAAGGAGAGGGAAATGGGGTATTAACAATTGGGTAATTGTTCTCCTTTGGTCCAGCCTGGGGGTGATGACAGGATCTACCATGTGCTACTGAAAACCCCTGTGATCTTTCAATGTACTTTCCAACCTCAGAAATGAACTTCAGTTTCTTCCTGTATACAGTCTCTTTATTTCTGTCCCTGGAGCTAGTGCTGTCTGTCCCTGCTTTCTGTCTGCCTGGAACTAGTGCTGTCTGTCCCTGCTTTCTGTCCCCCTAGAGCTAGTGCTCTCCGTTCATGCTTTTTGTCCCCATAGAGCTAGTGCTGTCAGTCCCCGCTTTCTGTCCCCCTGGAGCTAGTGCTATCCGTCCCGGCTTTCTGTCCTCAGCATATTACCTCAGTTGGGAACTTACCAACATCAGGAGAGAAACCAATCATTGCTGGGAAAGAATCTTAACATGATGCCCAAATTGGGGTCGCCTGTGACTTTTTAAGCCAGTCTTGTGACTCCTGGTTCCTTCTTGCCAGCACTGACCTTCTTTGCTTCCTCTGCAGAAACTGGCACAGGCCCAGCATTCTAACTTGGGAGTGCCATTTTGGTGGTCTTCTGATCCTAAAGTTCTTAGGACACTTTCTTATTCCTCCTGGATTTAAGGAAGCAGGCTTGGGTTGGGGGGCCAGTGTGTTTCATGAAAGATCAACCTTGTGTTTGTTGATGTTTCAAGTCAAAATCCCGGCATCCAATTCCTGAACTGAATACACTGTCAGAAGAACAAGTCAGGCACTACCTTCTGAATTTTGGAGGCACCCCCAAGCATCTCATTGATAACCAGGATGTTCTGAGTCAGTGCATTCCCATTCTGAAAGCAGATGTTGCCATTGTGAAAAACTTCGTGTAAGTAACTCTGTGTGTGTGTGTGTGTGTGCGCGCGCGCGCGCATGCACACATGCACGTGTGCTTGAGTTTATATTTATAGAAAAATACAGGCCAGGTGGGGGTGGTGCATTCCTTTAATCTCAACATTAAGCACTCAGGGGGCAGGTGGATCTCTGAGTTCGAGGCAGGCCTGGTCCACAGAATGAGTTCCAGGACAAACAGGGCTACATAGTGAAACTCTGTCTTGAAACCTCCCCCCAAAAGAAGAGAAAGAATAATATAAATCGGCAGCTCACAGAGGCTGTGCATACGAGAATCTAATACTCTAAAGGCTGCAGTGCATTCGTGTGCTCTGAGGCCTCTTGGGATATTTTTCTGGCTTGGAATGGATTTGGGGCACAGGAATTGTATCTTTAAAAGGTGATTGGCAGATTTTTTTTCTTTAAAAATATTCATGATTATTTATGATTGCATGTTTTGTCACATAATAAATATACATTGTACAAATTATTGCCATCACATTCTAGGTATCATCAAGAGTGGATTGGCTACTTACTAAGTGTGGAAGGCGAGAGCTGGGAGCAGAGGCTGGCTGGGTTCACTATTCAGTGAATGAATTCCAGAACTCCACACCCCTCTCCATCCCCTTCTCTGGGAGGGTATCTGTCTCCATGCTTGGTTTTTCTGATCAGACTGATTGTTAACACATCAAATCCTTCCCCAGACCCCTGAGTCTGTTGTCAGAGAGGCTTCCTAATCTTAAGTTCCCAAGGGAAATCACTTTGAGGTCAGCATTTAGTCTCCTGCATTCTCATGCCTGGCTAGGCCTGACTCCCCTGGGCTAAGACATTTAAAAACATATTTATTTCTTTTACAAAGCCCAGAACTAGCACTGGGGCAGTGTGTGTGCTGGGGAGGGGAGGGGAGGAGGCATGCTACTTGCCAGTGGAAGTTGACAGTTACAAAAGTTGAGCAGTCATCTTGAAAACCGACACAGCCCCACCATTTCATCTGTCTCCATTCGTCACCCGTCCTCAGTCTGTCACAAAGTTCGTGGTGCCCCTACCCCTGCCAGACGCTCCAAGTCCTTCTCCCTTTCTCTGTATCTGATTGATTGTCTCCCCAGGATAAGCTGTTTTGTGTTTCTAAAATAGCCCAGAGTCGAGATTTAAGAAATACCCACTGAATGAATGAATGAGAGAGAGAGAACACATTTTAAAGAGCTAGTATTCAGTTACAATCTAAAAAATCAGTTTAGTGCCCATTAACATTCTAGTGATAGTCTTCATAGGAATAGAGAAATAATTCTTAAAATTCACATGGAAGCACAAAAGACCAAATTTCTAAAGCAATCCTGAACAAAAGCAAACAAATAAGCAAACAAAAAACAATGCGACACCGGGTCTCGCCACACCTGATTTCCAATCACACTACAGAGCCATAGGAAGGAAGGCAACAAGAGAACACACGCAGGTCTGTGGAAGAGTCGGTGGCAACGGCAGCTACAGTCGGCAACTCTATGTTGTCGTCTTGAGGTTTGCTAAGGGCAGTGTTTTAAGACGTTCTTGGCACAGAAAGATCAGTTTGTGTTCAGCTGTCTTCACCATCCCTCTGCCTTTGTCATTCAAGCAGTAACGTGGAAAGAAGCTTCCATTGGGAGGGCAAGGGGCTGCCAAGAGCTGGGACAACGAGACACCTCTGGGCCTCTGCTTTCCCTTATCACCTAAAATCATTTTCAAACTTTATTAACTAAAAACTAAGCTTTAGAAATTGAAACAGCATAGTACTGGCATAAGAAAAGACATACCAACTAATGCAGAGAATTAGAAGGGGCACAAATAAATTACATTATTTATGCTAAATAACAAAATATAAAGAGAATATACTATGGGGAAAGGTCGATCTAATACATTTAAACTATTATTTATTCGTTAATTTATTTACTCTCAGTGTGGGAGGCAAGTATATGCGCATGCATAAGTATACTTGAGGAAGTCAGATAACAACTTTTGAAAGTTGGTTCTTTTCTTCCACAGTGTGGGTCCCAGGAATTGAACTCAGGTAATGAAGCTTGGTTGCAAGCATCTTTGCCCACTGAGCCATCTTTAGCCCAGTACAGTCTCTTTAATTAATAAACAATTTTGGGATATGGGATATCCAATGTAAAAGTAGGAAATTGGATTTTTACTTTACACACACATACAATAATATATGTGTATGTTTATGTACAAAAATCTTGTGAAATATATATATATATATATATATATATATATATATATATGTAATTCAGAATGAATTTAAGGAAACCATAGAAACCATAGGTCTGAATTTAGGAAACTTCTGGAAGGAAATATACAGAGAAATTTCATGACTATTTTTAAGTGATAAATTTTTTATATGATCTGAAAACACAGCAAAGAAAACAATCAACAAAGAAACCTACAGATCTGGAGAAAGTATTTACAAATTATATATCTGATAACATGGCACAGCCTTGCATATATGGATCTATAAAAGTCAACAGATAGATGTAGGGATAGATGGAGGCATCCATCTGCCAGAGGGGAGGGGAGGAATGGGGAGTCACTGAGCAGAGCCCTGAGCTCCACTTGACAAGAACACAGTTTTAACAAGATCCATTGGGCGTCATATCGTACAGCTGATATGAGGACAGCAGGTTCTAAATGTTCCCTCCATCACAAGGCCAAGTGTATGAGACGGTGGATAGCGTCACTTCCTCGCTATAGTCTTCATAGTAACCAAACATCACACTGGGACAGTCATACAGGTCAGCTTATGAGTTCTGGGTGGTGTGGGAGGTGCATAGCCCGCAGCTTTGTGCAGCCTAAGCAAGCATTCTCCTACTGCGGCACTGCTCCAGCTCCTGGGTTTCTGATATATGAACCTACTGTGTAGCCCAGGCTAGTCATGAATTTGCTCTAGGCCTGATGGGTATTGAACTTGCTATCCTCCTGCCTCAGCAGCCTGACTGCTGGGATTATGCCTAGGCACAAATAATTTTTAATTGAGAAACAATTTATTTTTTTATGTTCATATGTTAAATATTTTTTTAGTATTTATTTATTAAAGATTTCTGCCTCCTCCCCGCCACCACCTCCCATTTCCCTCCCCCTCCTCTGATCAAATCCCCCTCCCTTGTCAGCCCAAAGAACAATCAGGGTTCCCTGCCCTGTGGGAAGTCCAAGGACCACCCACCTCCATCCAGGTCTAGTAAGGTGAGCATCCAAACTGCCTAGGCTCCTACAAAGCCAGTACGTGCAGTAGGATCAAAAACCCATTGCCATTGTTCTTGAGTTCTCAGTAGTCCTTATTGTCTGCTATGTTCAGCGAGTCCGGTTTTATCCCATGCTTTTTCAAACCCGGGCCAGCTGGCCTTGGTGTGTTCCCGATAGAATATCCCCATTGTCTCAGTGTGTGGGTGCACCCCTCGCGGTCCTGAGTTCCTTGCTCGTGCTCTCTCTCCTTCTGCTCCTGATTTGGACCTTGAGATTTCTGTCCGGTGCTCCATTGTGGGTCTCTGTCTCTGTCTCCTTTCATCGCCTGATGAAGGTTAATATTCAGGAGAATGCTTATATGTTTTTCTTTGGGTTCACCTTCTTGTTTAGCTTCTCTAAGACCACGAATTATAGGCTCGATGTCCTTTATTTATGGCTAGAAACCAAATATGAGTGAGTACATCCCATGTTCCTCTTTTTGGGTCTGGCTTACCTCACTCAGGATAGTGTTTTCTATTTCCGTCCATGTGTATGCAAAATTCAAGAAGTCCTTGTTTTTTACTGCTGAGTAGTACTCTAATATGTATATACTCCATACTTTCTTCATCCATTCTTCCATTGAAGGGCATCTCAGTTGTTTCCAGGTTTATATCATCATGTAAATTTAATGAAATTATGTATGAAAAACTAGCCTTCATAATGAAAATGTACTCAGTGGACAAACATGCCCTCCTCAGAGCCCATCCTTTAAAATAAATTTTCTATCCAGGTTGTTAGCAGCTGTGAGATTTTGAGCATATGCATTTACGAGTTTGGGTTTCTTCTATGCAGTGAAACGTTAGTAACACCTTATGGGGTTATAATGATTAAATGATATCACGCTAGGTTTAGCCCATTTCTTACCCAAAGTCACATTAAAGATTTATTGTATGTGTGTGGGTCTTCTGTCTGCATGGATCTAAGTGTCATATACATGCAGTGCCTGAGGAAACCCGAAGAGGGCATTGGTTCCCCTGAAAGTGAAGACACAGACAAGTTTCCAGCTATCAGGTGGGCACCAGGAACCAAACCCTGGGTCCTCTGCAAGAGCAGAAACTGTGGAGCCATCTCCACAGCCCCAGAAAAAGTCACTTTGAAAGGAATATACAACAAGCATGGCACCCATTGAACTTTTTCACTCCAAGTAGCCTGAGTAGCACAAACATAGAGTCACCCAGGGATGGCCCTCTGCACGTGAGAAGTGCCCTCAACATTCACACTCTTCTCAGGGACTCACACTGGGCTGTCTCCTCACAGTTAGCTTCCTCCACACTCCAAAGGCGCTTTCCAATCTGCTCTTGAATCTTCTCTCATCTCCCTTCCTTCCTTCCTGTTTCCAAATCTGCCCTGCCCTCCCCACTCCTTAGCTCTCAGCTTCTTAAAATATATCACACGAGGCCCACAGGCATCTCTCGGCCCTTTCCATCTCCATCACCAAGGTGCAGACCACTAGCCCACTTTCAGCTGGGAGAGATCAAAGCCTGTGACTTCTCCCAGCTCTGTCTCCTTCCCCATGAACTTCATGTCTGTTCTAATGGAGAGAGGAAGTCGCTGTGATTATTTTCCTTGTTGGGACCAGCCAAAGAAGAGGAAGAAGCAAGGCTGTATACCCTGTTTCCTTTCAGTGAAGTCGGGAAGAGGAGAAGACTGGGATGTTAAAATGAAATTACAAGCAGGGTGGTGGTGGCACATGCCTTTAATCCCAGCACATGGGAGGCAGAGGCAGGCGGACCTCTGTGAGTTCGAGACCAGCCTGGTCTACAAGAGCTAGTTCCAGGACAGGCTCCAAACCCACATAGAAACCCTGCCTCGAAAACCCAATAAAAAAAAATGAAATTACAAACAGCCTTTTCACATTTACAGCTTTGACACGCCCTCGGAGGCTCTTCTTTCTCAGGACATAACATGCTTTTTTGGATCTGAAGATACAGTAAAGGACATAAAAGGTGAAATTGCTTTTATATTTCGGGGTATTTTCTTGAAAGATGTGTTGGAGGGTTCTCGGCATATGTCAGCTAACATTCACTGAAACGCATAGAAAATCAGCCTAAGATTTCCTGTGTGTAAACAAAGAGATGCTGGTCTCTTATAAAATGTAAGATACGGGTCACACCACTGAATTCTGGCAGCTCTTAAAGAAACAAAAAACACGGGATACACAGAACCTGAGACCCTGGAGGTAACTCTATCACTGAGTGTCAGCTTTTAGTGAAATAGTACCTGGAAGTATGTCTTCTGCTGTCATTGGCTGATGCCATTGGTTACTAAATACAATGCTGTATATTCCTTAGGTTGGGAAGACATAACCAGCGGGAAGGTTGACAGCCACATGCTGCCAGGTGACCACTTTTATCTGTTGGAACCTAACAACGAGAACTTCATCAAGAACTATATAACCAAGTGTTTGGAAGTGTCGTTACTTGCTTGCTTTTAGATGGGCCTTCAATATGCAAACCAATCACAAGCTGTCCTTCTAGCTCCTGAGATGGAGCACTTTAGTGTCCAGAGATTGGAAGGTGCACATTGATGGATTTCTTCATGGAGCATCTCTCTATCTTGGGAAATGGCTAATGCTAAGGGTCAGGAAGCTGAGGAGCTGCTGTAGCTGACAGCTGCAGCAGGAAGGGGCTGCTTTTCTTTGGGGGATATGGCCAGTAGTCGGTTACTCCTGCTCCATGTGTACCCACTGGTGGGTTACTCATGCTCCCTGTGCACCCACTGGTGGGTTACTCATGCTCCGTGTGCACCCACTGGTCGGTTACTCATGCTCCGTGTTCTCCCACTGGTGGGTTACTCATGCTCCGTGTGCACCCACTGGTGGGTTACTCATGCTCCCTGGGAACCCACTGGTCGGTTACTCATGCTCCGTGTGCACCCCACTGGTCGGTTACTCATGCTCCGTGTGCTCCCTGGTGGCACAGCAGGCTGCTCGAATTGGACTCAGTGCGCTGTTTACAAAGAAGATGAGAAGAGCGGCACAGAATTGGGAGGGGTACACATTGAAGGACATCCGTGGGGGGCGGGTTGGAAAGGCCAGTGACGGGTGGATATGATCAAAACACATGTATGCATTTAGGCAAAGTTCAAAGGATAAATAAAAATATTGTTAGAGGAAGAAAACTTCTGCTAGTGTCCTTTATCTTTTAATTAAAATCTAATTTGATTGACTTTTATATAAAGTTTTATCAACAAAGTGTCTTCAGGAGGGGTTACACCTGAAGCCTCTTGCATTATTCTAGGGGCAAGAGTGATGGACAGAAGGTATTGATCATTTCTCCATCACCACACTGTGACTCAAGTTGTAATGTAGTCTATAGAATCTATAGAAATATACACTAGACCTACTGCATAAGAAAGAGCTTTTTAAGAAAATACAATACTAAACAATTACTGTCCATCGTGATAGGAAGACCTCGGGGTGCTTACAACCCAGCTGTCCTGTGTTCCTGCTGCCCCGGCAGTGATTGGCGGGCACTCAGAGCCCTTCCATGGGCAGCCAAACCACAGCCTGGTTAGGTCACTTGTCCATATCATATAGGAAGCCAGGAAGTGGCCAGGAGGCAAATCCACCCATCACTCCAGAGTGCGCACATTCATGGAGCCCGCAGTACACGGTGCAGCAAAGGAACTGAACTGTTCTGTTTCTCCAACCTACTCACCTTCTCCTTCAGTATTAGGCTTTCCAGTTTTGACACAGGGTCTCATGTAGTTAGGTTGTTCTTAACCCATGACTCTCCTGGTTCCACTTCCTGAAGCATCCAGAATAGTCTGCCTGCTATTCATTCTGAGCAAACTTTTCTTTTTGCCCAGTAGCACTAACTCATCGTATATGAACAGATTAAGTCAAGAAAACAAACACTGAGGCTGGGAGATGGTTCAGTCACTAAAGTGCTTGCCTTATAAACATGAGGACCTGAGTTCAAGCCCCAGATCGCCAATCATGATGGAACACATTGTAACCCCAGTCCTGGGGAGGCAGAGGGAAGAGGATATCTGGGGCAGTCAGTCGAGCATACTTGTTGAGCTCCAAGCAAGGAGAGACCCTGCCTCACAGGAAGCAAATAACATATCTTAGAATAACAGCCAAGGTGATTCTCTGGACTCCACATGCGCGCATACATGATGTGTAACACACACATATGAACACCCATACACAGACTTAAACGCAAAAAGGAAACAGATATTTATTTAAGTTTATATGCAGACTACAAAATGACTTTTTAAAGTCACCTTTCACAAGCAAGTAAAATTAGGTAATTATGTTGACATAGTCCAAAGTATTAGAATGCATGCTATTAGGAAAATACACAAGATTTATACAGTTGTCAATGCATTTCCCCCTACACACCATGTGGCTATTATGAAAGCTTTCAAAGGAGATCTGTCTCCCCTGTCAAGTTCTAAATTCCGTATTTCTCGATCAGCTCTCTTGCTTTAGAAATATAGGCACTCATGGCATCTTCCTTCGACAAACCTAGAGAGATAAAAACACGTTATCTAACTGACTTGTGTAAGTCGAGATTAAGAAGGGTTTTTTTTTATCTTTTTTAAGAGTTAAAAAGCCTCCTTTTTGGAGGCTCCATGCTTCCCACTTGGCCTTGCCCTTCATATCTAACATTACTGGACATGCTGTCAAGAGGAGGAGAGAGTTGCAATGTTACTTTTCACTGTACACTTCTACAGACACTCAAGCAAGCCCATCTATTTGTCTAAAACAAGCACCAGGTACCACCAATGTTGATGTCTCCGAGGATGGACTGTTTGTACAGCCCGTAGAGTTCTTTGAGTTCTTCATCTTCCGGTCTTCTTTTCAGCTTCCTCACGTCTTGTGCGGCCTGCTCAAAATTAGCCTAAGACAAAAGACAACAAGAACACAAAACGTGCATATGTGGTGTGTATACACACCTGCAAGTAAGACATGCACATGAAATCTAATTGTTTTATTGTAAGTCTCATGCCAACTGTCTTCCAGTAAAGCTGTTTAGCTTACATTGGTTTGAGTGGCAAATGTGTCTTATCACGAGGAAAAATTTGTTTTGCAATATCTCCCTCTCCTCCCCTCTCTGCTCTCCTCCCTCCCTCTATAACAAATGCTGAAGAGCAATCACTTTAGAAAGAAAAAAGTTGGTTAGCAGTCATTGGTGTGAGCACAGAGCCGGACTATAGCTACTGGGAAACACATCTGGAGGAGCCTGCCTCAGAGGCTGGTGCTTGCAGTGACTCCTGGGAAAGGGTGCACAGGTATCCAGTGAGAAGACAAGAGCTGGCAAAGGCAGTCCTGACCATCCAGACAGAATTCACCAGGGTCGAACATAAAGGGTGGGTCGAATCACATCAGTTTGTTCCCCTGATCATCCACAATAAAGGGCAGACACAACTCTTTACCCTTGTCTGCTGACTGTTGGCAAGAACCTGATCACAGACCATTATTAGATCCTGGTGGGTGGATCAGAATATTACCACAGTGATATATCTTTATGTGTTGCCATTGGCAGTGAATTTCAAAGCATTCTGGGCAAAGGGAATGGCACACTCCTTATGTTCCCATGCCCAGGGAGCTGGACTCTGTGTGGCTGGCATCTCTATTTTGGCTATGTGAGTGTCCCACATTCTTATTGAATGTGTGTCGTTGTGATTCCTCTCACTTGCGAACAATGCCCCTCTTCTAGTCACGAGTGTGCTCCAATGCCCTCTTGTCCCCACCCTTCCTGTGGCTGTGATGATTCCCATAATGGGCACAGGACAGAATCTCAAAGAATGACCCATGGCCTCTGGATCCTTCCATTCAAAGCTCACCCCTCTGAAGACAGCCTCTGAAGGGGGCTCACAGTTTGCCTCCCTTCACTTTTGTAGAGAGTGAACTGAGCAGTCAGCTTACATATCAGCCTGGTAAATCCCTTTGAGCAAGTCTCCCTTGATGAAGGACTGCATGAGGAAGATAAATCCCTCAGTTATTTGAGTCACACAAGTGTGTGTGTGTGTGTGTGTGTGTGTGTGTGTGTGTGTGTGTGTTCTGGGTGTAAACATCACCACTCCCCTGCTGCCCCACCATTTTTTGTTGTGTCTTGGAATCAAACCTAGGGTCTCTGGCAAGCTTTTTACTTTTGAGCTGCATCTACTGCCCAGAAAACACACAACACCCAGGCCACTGCCTTAGCGCCATCTTCGAGCAAGGAAACGTGTCTGAGTAAGGTGACAGTCCCGCCAGGTGTGGAAGCAACACCTGTAATCCTAGCAACAGAGAAGCTGAGGGAGTAGGATCAGGCAAAGGTTGGGGCTAGCCTGAGTTAAATAAAATAAACAAAAGGCCTATATTACAATTTACATATAAAATTGGGAGATTATAACTGAATTAGGAATTCCATCTGTGTTTTCACTCCTAGAACAATAGTGAATGCACCCTTACTGTCCCTTCAACTAGTGAGCCACTAACAGCTACCAGGAGGTACATAATGTCTATCTTCTTTCATTTCCATTTTGAAGAGAGAAGAGCTTTAAATATGCTAACCAGCTACTAGATGTTGGCTTTTCAGTATATTGTTTACTTTATTTACAATTTTGATTTTTGAAATAATTTTAGACCCATGTACAATTTATAAAAATACCACATCTTTATTACCTGCCAGGGTTTCCAGGGTATCGTCTTTGTAACAAGTCCTTACTTCCCGTTCTCTCAGTGTGCAAATGAACTAACAGTATAGACTGGTGTGTGTGTGTGTGTGTGTGTGTGCATGTGTGTTAAGCCCAGGCTATCCCAGAACATCCAGGCTTAAAACATCCCACCCCCCTTCAGTTTTTCTAGTGGTGGCAAATGACTCCAGGGACCTCCCGCATACTAAGTGCCCTACCAATTGAACCACACAAGCCAAATCCCCTTTATTTCTTAAATGGACTTCCCACCTGCCTTCATCTTTCTTTTCTGCTCAAACTACTTTGTTTTGGTGTGTGTTTTGTTCTGAGACAGGGCCTCATTAGTACAGTGTAGCTTTGAAGCTGCTGTGTAGCGAAGCATGGATGTTGATTCCTGATCCTTCTGTCTCCAAGTCCTGAGTGCTGTGAGTAGAGGTGTGTACTACTACACCCGGCTTGAACTACCGCTCTCCCCCAGAACGTATTGTATTTATTGTTATATTATTACATTTGTAAGGATTTCAAATTGAAATAATAAGCATACGTTTTAACAAAAGTTCATCTGTAATACTTTATTCAAGTATAAACAATTGCAGTGGCTATAATTCAAGCATTCTTTGATCATACTGATGCTGATATCAAGTAAGCATGTGTTTTAAAACTAGAATCTTTGTTTCCTTCTTTTTTGTTTTTGTTTTTGATGACAGGATTACTGCATAACACTCTTGGCTCTCCTGGAACTCGATTTGTAGACCAGGATGGCCTTGAACTCACTGAGATCCACCTGCCTCTGCCTCCTGAGTGCTTGGATTAAAGGCACAGGCCACCAACACCTGTTTTGTGAGTGCGCATGCACAGGGACCATGGTGTGGATGTGCAGCTTAGGGAACAAAGACAACAGTCAGTTCTCTGTCAACTACATGGGTGCCAAGGGTTGAATTCACATAACCAAGTTTGCCAGAAGGCACCTGGCCCCACTCCTCTGCTCTGAGAGAAGACGATAACTGAGGTGTACAAACACACACACACACACAGAGAGAGAGGGGGGGGGGGAGGGAGGGAGGGAGGGAGGGAGGGAGAAAGAGAGGGAGGAGGGAGAGAGGGGGGAGGGAGGGAGGGAGGGAGGGAGGGAGAGAGGGAGGGAGAATTAACATGTCACAGTCTAAGAGGGAGATGCAAACCACAATGTCTCTGGGGAATGTCATTCAGCCGTGATATCATCTTGCCTGAAGAAATAGTTAAAGAAGTTGGCTATACTCATGATAGAATATGGTAAGCATTAACAATGTGCATCTTAGAAGGTGACATAGTGAGGAAGTGTTCCTAAGGTAACCGCTACATAAGCAAATCGTGAATGTATAATGCTCACATACCTATAATCACACAAATGGAAAAAAGACCTAAGAAAGCAACCTACCATGTGGCTGTCTACTAGGGGAAGGCTCTCCTGGTTTTTAATTTATTCATCTGTATTCTCTCCACTTCTGTCAATAAAACGGTAGGTTATACTTCATAGAGGAACTAGCCATGCCAAGGCCATGCCAGCCACCAAACCCTTGCCTATGAGAACCTCTGGAGGTCCCAAGAGCAAGGGGACTTGAGACCCCTGTGGATGTCACCTGCTTGCCCGAGTTGTTGAGAGAGAGGTGAAGGAGGGAAGCTTGTCAATTTTTCAGGTCTGTGTAACTTAAACCATCCCTGGAGCCCAGAGGGGTTGCTATGGAGAACCTGGGTCCTTGTCAACAGATGGCGCAGTGCAGTCTAAGGTGAAATAACAAGACACTTAGGCAGGTGTGGGGAGTGACTGCAGGGTCACAGCTGGGCGCCCCTGAGCGCTCCACTTGCCTCTGCCCTGCCCCAGAGCCGTCATGCCTCCTCTCGCTCCATCAGAGCACTCCTTGGAGAGTTGTTCCTGCAAAGCCTTCCCAGATCTGGCTTACCTGCAGGGACATAGTGATGAGGTAAAGTAGGCTGTGGCTCTCCAGCTCTGGGTCCCAGTCCCCAGGGTTTGGCCACTTGCTTAGAGAGAAGAGCTCCTCCTCCAGCCTCTCCTATAGGTTGTGCTCTCGGCATGGGAGACTCTAACTGGTCACAGAAGCTGAGGGGCGGAGCCGGACGACGGCTTGTACCAGCCCAGTCTCTCAGAGGAGGGGCCTAGGCTGCCTCTACTTGGAAAAAGTTGCTAGATTATTATCTCTCTGCTCCTGGCTCACACTTCAATTTTTTTCTTTTTCCTCAAGAGGTTGTTTGCAGGAAGCTAAGAGAGGTCTCCCCAGGCTTTGGAACTCACCTGGGAGTCCTGAGATCTTTCCTCTGTGAGTCTAGAAATCTGGACGGTGAGTGAGTGGCCTTTTCATCAAGAAAGTACAAGCTAGATTGAGTGGCAGGGGTCAGAGCAGGGCAGGGGTATGGCAGTTGGTGCGCAGTTTGCCACTTTCAGAGCTGATTGGCACTGCCGGCTGGCAAGTCCTCCGTGGTCTGTTGAACAATGAGCATGAGGCTTTGGTAAACAGAAACCATAACATCTGCACTGTGTAAGCTAAATACTCGGTGGTCTTTCTGTAGTGTGGATTGCACCCAGGATACGGTGACTACACTTGAGCACAGGGCTCTGAGGATCCCAACAGAGGGGTTTTCAAATCTTTCTGGATAGGACAAGGTAAGATAGCAGCAGCAGTGGTTTGCCCCGTGTGCGGTCCTGTAAACTGTCTTAGTGTGCTTGTTCCTCCCACCCTTCGCCATTATGCTTTTGACACACCATCCCTGAAATAAATGCTTAGGGTGCAGAGCAGAGTCTTACATTAACGATGCTGTTCATTTTCTTCTTGATCCTGATGAAGAAACTGTCTTCTGCTGGGTCTTGAGGTGGTTAATTCCCAGTTTCCAGATACACTGCCATACTGATTTCCAGAGGGGTTGCACAAGTTTGAACTCTGGCCTGCAGTGGAGGAGTGCTCCCCTTACTCCACATACGCTCCCCAACATAAGCTGTGGCCACTGTTTTGATCCTAGACATTCTGAGAGGTGTGAATTGCCATCTATTGTCATTGCCATTTGCTCTATCATGATGCCTAAGGAATTTGAAATTATTCCTTAACTGTCTTTCAGCCATTTGAGATTCTTCTGTTAAGAACACTCTATTTAGATGTGTACCTTATTTTTAATTGGATTATTTGGTATATCGATGTCTAGTTTTTTTGAGTTCTTTATATATTTTGGCGATCAACCCTCTATCAGATGTGCAGTTGATGAAGATCTTTTCCCATTCTCTAGGTTGCCGTTTTGTCTTAAAGACCTTGTCTTTTGCCTTACAGTTGCTTCTCAGCTTCAGGATGTCCAATTTACTAATTATTGCTCTCAGTGTCTGTGCTACTGGTGTTATATTTAGGAACTGGTCTCCTGTGCCAAGGCATTCAAGGCAGAGAGGTTTCAGGACAGTTTACTCTTGTCTCTGTTGTGTGGTTTTTAAAGATCAATCATTGCTATGCACACCTACAATGAGAAAGATCAAGCAGGGCAGAAGGAAATACAAAGGTACAGTTAGAAGGGACAAAGAGCACCAGAAATGTAGTGTTGGAGCCTTGCTTGGTGCTGAAGAGATAAATTAGAAGGAAGTAAAGGGAGGCATACCCACAGGGCAAGGCCCCAGCCAGCTAATCCTGCAACGGTGGGAAGAAAATACCTCAAGGAATGACTCTTCCCTAAAGAAGATTCAAGAAGGGTCCAGGTTCCAGGTTTCACGCTAAGCGGCCAGCAAAGCTTGGCTACTTTGGTCATGTGGTTCTGGTGATAGAGTCACGAAGGGAACCTGAGTAAGGGGTAGTGGGATCATCCTCTGTGCTTAAGGAAAGCTGCTGAGACCAGGCATAAGTCGGGGGTGTCCCTGCATGGAGGCCTAGAGAGGACAATACATGAGCTATAAAGGTGAAGCCTAGAATCCTTGGAGACCCTAGGATGTTGGAGATGCCAGAGTTGTGGATCTCTGCCAAGGAAAGCTGCTGACAGGAGTGGACACAGCCCAAGAGAAGGAAGTGTGCTGCAGTCAACTAAGCTGAGAGGACTGGAGAGCAGAAGAGCCCTTTGATATCAGACATGGACATGCAGAGTCTGGGGTTTGCCCTGCTGGGGTTTGCTTTTGCTTTGTTCCAGCCTTTCCTCACAACACCCTCTTTTCTGCCTTTAGGAATGGAAATATGTTTTCTGTGGCATTGTATGTTGAAACCGGCAATTTGAGTTTTACTTGTATATTGCGTTACACTTAAGAGATTGACTTGAGTCTCAGAAGAGATTTTGGACTTTGAAATAGCGTTAAGACTGTGAAAGACTATGGGGACTTTTGAACTTTGACTATGTGAATTTTGCTTTATGATCGCTGCAAGCCTATGGAGGGCCAGAGAATGGACTGTGGTGGGTGGACTAAACCCCCATAGGCTCATATATTTGAGTGCTTGGTCTGGAGTTGGTAGAACTTTTTTTTTTTTTTTTTTTTAATAATTTTTTTATTAAGAAAAGAAGAAAAAAAACATAAACAAAAAACAAGTTTCCACCTCCTCCCAGCCTCCCATCTCCCTCCCCCTCCTCCCACCCTTCTCCCCCTCCTCCCACCTTCTACCCCTCCCCCCACTCCTCTCCCCCTCCCTCTCCAGTCCACAGAGCAGTCCAGGTTCCCTGCCCTGTGGCAAGTCCTAGGTCCTCCCCCCTCCGTCCATATCTAGGAAGGTGAACATCCAAACTGGCTAGGCTTCCACAAAGCCAGCACATTAAGTAGGATCAAAACCCCGTGCCATTGTCCTTGGCGTCTCATCAGCCCTCATTGTTCGCCATGTTCAGAGAGTCTGGCTTTATCCCATGCTTTTTCAGTCACAGTCCAGCTGGCCTTGGTGAGCTCCCAGTAGATCAGCTCCACTGTCTCAGTGGGTGGGTGCACGCCTCGTGGTCCCGACTTCTTTGCTCATGTTCTCCCTCCTTCTGCTCCTCATTGGGACCTTGGGAGCTCAGTCCAGTGCTCCAGTGTGGGTCTCTGTCTCTGTCTCCATCCATCACCAGATGAAGGTTCTATGATGATATGCAAGATATTCGTCAGTATTGCTCTCGGATAGGGTCATTTCAGGTTCCCAGTCCTCAGCTACCCAAGGAACTAACTGGGAACCTCATGTTGGGCACTTGGGAGCCCCTCTAGGGTCAAATCTCTTGCTCACCCTAAAGTGGTTCCCTTAACTAAGAATTGTGGTTCCGTGCTCCCCTATCCACCTTTCCTTTATCCCAATTCTCCTGATTCCCCAAGTCCCCCCTCCTTCCCTTCTACCTTTTTTCTCCCCATCTCCCCTTACCCCCATCCCACCCCACCCCCAAAATCCTAATTTTCTCCCCGGCAATTGGGTCTACTTCCCTTAGCCAAGAGGATAACTATATGTTTTTCCTTGGGTTCACCTTCTTACTTAGCTTCTTTAGGTTCACCTATTGTAGACTCCGTGGCCCTAATTTATGGCTAGAAACCAATTATGAGCGAGTACATCCCATGTTCATCTTTTTGGGTCTGGGACACCTCACTCAGGATAGTGTTTTCTATTTCCATCCATTTGCCTGCAAAATTCGAGAAGTCATTGTTTTTTACCGCAGCGTAGTACTCTAGCGTGTATATATTCCATACTTTCTTCATCCATTCTTCCATTGAAGGGCATCTAGGTTGTTTCCAGGTTCTGGCTATTACAAATAATACTGCTATGAACATAGTTGAACAAATGCTTTTGTCATATGATAGAGCATCTCTTGGGTATATTCCCAGGAGTGGTATTGCTGGGTCCAGGGGTAAGTTGATCCCGAATTTCCTGAGAAACCGAAACACTGACTTCCACAGTGGTTGCACAAGATGGCATTCCCACCAGCAATGGATGAGGGTACCCGTTCCTCCACAGCCTCTCCAGCAAAGGTTATCCTTAGTGTTTTTGACTTTAGCCATTCTGACAGGTGTAAGATGATATCTCAAAGTTGTTTTGATTTGCATTTCCCTGATTGCTAAGGAAGTTGAGCACGACTTTAAGTGTCTTTTGGCCATTTGAACTTCCTCTGCTGAGAATTCTCTGTTCAGTTCAGTGCCCCATTTTTTAATTGGGTTAATTAGCATTTTAAAGTCTAGTTTCTTGAGTTCTCTATATATTTTGGAGATCAGACCTTTGTCTGTTGTGGGGTTGGTGAAGATCTTCTCCCAATCAGTAGGTTGCCTTTGTGTCTTATTGACTATGTCCTTTGCTTTACAGAAGCTTCTCAGTTTAAGTAGGTCCCATTTATTCAATGTTGCCCTTAATGTCTGTGCTTCTGGGGTTATACATAGGAAGCGATCTCCTGTGCCCAGCTCCTGTAGGGTACTTCCCACTTTCTCTTCTATCAGGTTCAGTGTGTTCGGGCTGATATTGAGGTCTTTAATCCATTTGGACTTGAGTTTTGTGCACGGTGATAGATAAGGGTCTATTTTCATTCTTCTACAAGATGACATCCAGTTGTGCCAGCACCATTTGTTGAAGATGCTTTCTTTCTTCCATTTTATACTTTTAGCTCCTTTATCGAAAATCAGGTGTTCATAGGTTTGTGGGATAAAATTCGGGTCTTCTATACGATTCCATTGGTCGACTTCTCTGTTTTTATGCCAGTACCACACTGTTTTCATTACTGTAGCTCTGTAATAGAGTTTGAAGTCAGGGATGGTAATGCCTCCAGAAGATCCTTTATTGTATAGGATTGTTTTGGCTATCCTGGGTTTTTTGTTTTTCCATATAAAGTTGATTATTGTCCTCTCCAGATCTGTGAAGAATTTTGATGGGATCTTGATGGGGATTGCATTGAATCTATAAATAGCCTTTGGTAGAATTGCCATTTTTACTATGTTGATCCTCCCAATCCAAGAGCAAGGGAGGTCCATCCATTTTTTGGTATCCTCTTCAATTTCTTTCTTCAATGCCTTAAAGTTCTTGTCAAATAGATCTTTCACTTCCTTGGTTAGATGTACCCCAAGATATTTTATGCTGTTTTTGGCTATTGTGAATGGTGAAGCTTCTCTGATTTCCCTCTCTGCTTCCATATCCTTTGTGTATAAGAGGGCGACTGATTTTTTGGAGTTGATCTTGTATCCTGCCACATTACTAAAGCTGTTTATCAGCTGTAGGAGTTCTTTGGTGGAGTTTTTGGGGTCGCTTATGTACACTATCATATCATCTGCAAATAACGAAAGTTTAACTTCTTCCTTTCCAATTCGAATCCCCTTGATTCCATTATGTTGTCTTATTGCTATTGCTAGAACTTCAAGCACTATATTGAAGAGGTATGGGGAGAGTGGACAGCCTTGTCGTGTTCCTGAGTTAAGTGGGATGGCTTTGAGTTTCTCTCCGTTTAATTTGATGTTAGCTGTCGGCTTGCTGTATATAGCTTTTATTATATTTAGGTATGACCCTTGTATCCCTAATCTCTCCAAGACTTTTAACATAAATGGATGTTGAATTTTGTCAAATGCTTTTTCAGCATCTAATGAAATGATCATATGGTTTTTTTCTTTCAGTTTATTTATATGCTGGATTACATTGATAGATTTTCGTATGTTGAACCAGCCCTGCATCTCAGGAATGAAGCCTACTTGATCATAATGGATAATTTTTCGGATGTGTTCTTGGATTCGATTTGCCAGTATTTTGTTGAGGATTTTTGCGTCGATATTCATGAGTGAGATTGGCCTGTAGTTCTCTTTCCTGGTTGAGTCTTTGAGTGGTTTTGGTATCAGAGTAATTGTGGCTTCATAAAAGGAGTTTGGTAATGACCCTTCTGTTTCTATCTTGTGGAATACATTAAGGAGTATAGGTATTAGATCTTCTTGGAAGATCTGGTAGAATTCCGCATTGAAACCATCTGGTCCTGGGCTTTTTTTGGTAGGGAGGTTTTTGATAACCTCTTCTAATTCTTCGCGACTAACAGGTCTATTTAGATTGTTCACCAGGTCCTGATTTAACTTTGGTATATGATATTTATCTAAAAAAGTATCCATTTCCTTTACATTTTCCAATTTTGTGGCATATAGGCTTTTGTAGTAAGATCTAATGATTCTCTGAATTTCCTCTGTGTCTGTGGTTATGTCCCCCTTTTCATTTCTGATCTTATTAATTTGCAAATTCTCTCTCTGCCGTTTGATTAGCTTGGATAGTGGTTTGTCAATCTTGTTGATTTTCTCCAGGAACCAGCTTTTTGTTTCATTGATTTTTTGTATTGTTTTCTGTGTTTCTATTTTGTTGATTTCAGCCCTCATTTTGATTATTTCCAGTCTTCTACTCCTCCTAGGTGAGTCTGCTTCTTTTTTTTCTAGAGCTTTCAGGTGGGCTGTTAAGTCTCCAATGTGAGCTTTCTCTGTTTTCTTTAAGTGGGCACTTAGTGCTATGAACTTTCCTCTTAGGACTGCTTTCATAGTGTCCCATAAGTTTGAGTATGTTGTTTCTTTATTTTCATTGAATTCCAGGAAGACTTTAATTTCTTTCTTTATTTCTTCCTTAATCCAGCTATGGTTCAATAGTTGACTGTTCAGTTTCCATGACTTTGTATGCTTTCTGGGGGTAGCATTATTGTTGAATTCTAACTTTAATCCATGGTGATCTGATAAGACACAGGTGGTTACTAATATTTTTTTGTAACTGTGGATGTTTGCTTTGTTACCGACTATGTGGTCGATTTTCGAGAAGGTTCCATGAGCTGCAGAGAAGAAGGTATATTCTTTCCTATTTGGATGGAATGTTCTATAGATGTCTGTTAAGTCCATTTGATTCATTACCTTCACTAATTCTCTTATTTCTCTGTTAGGTTCCTGTCTGATTGACCTGTCCATTGGTGAGAGAGGAGTGTTGAAGTCTCCTACTATTAGTGTGTGCGGTTTGATGGCTGCCTTGAATTTTAGCAATGTTTCTTTTATGTACGTGGGTGCTTTTATATTAGGGGCATAGATGTTCAGGATTGAGACTTCATCCTGATGAACTGTTCCTGTTATGAGTATAAAATGCCCCTCTCCATCTCTTCTGATTGATTTAAGTTTAAAGTCAACTTTGTTAGAGATTAGTATGGCCACACCTGCCTGTTTCTTAGGACCATTTGCTTGATAGGCCTTTTCCCAGCCCTTTACTCTGAGTAGGTGCCTGTCTTTGTGGTTGAGGTGTGTTTCTTGTAAACAGCAGAATGTTGGATCCTGTTTTCTTATCCAATCTCTTAGCCTGTGCTTTTTTATAGGTGAGTTGAGTCCATTGACATTAAGTGATATTAATGACCAGTGGTTGTTAACTCCGGTCATTTTTTTTTTTAGTCGTAGAGTTTGTGAGTTTCCCTTCTTTGTTTTGTGTTGGTGAAGGGTCTCTAGATGTCTGAGGTATTGTGGTCATTGTTGGACTCCTTGGTTAGTGATTTTCCTTCAATTACTTTCTGTAAGGCTGGATTTGTGGCTGCGTATTGTTTAAATTTGTTTTTATCCTGGAAAATTTTATTTTCTCCATTTATAGTGAATGAAAGCTTGGCTGGGTATAGTAATTTGGGCTTGCACCCATGGTCTCTCAGTTTCTGCAGTACATCTAACCAGGACCTTCTGGCTTTCATGGTTTCCATGGAGAAGTCAGGTGTAAGTCTGATAGGTTTACCTTTATAAGTAATTTGGCCTTTTTCCTTTGCAGCTCTTAATATTCTTTCCTTATTTTGTATGCTTTGTGTTTTGATAATTATATGGCGAGGGGATGTTTTTTTTTGATCCAGCCTATTCGGTGTTCTGTATGCTTCTTGCACCTTCATAGGAAAATCTTTCCTTAGGTTGGGAAAGTTTTCTTCTATAATTTTATTAAATAGATTTTCTGGACCATTGAGCTGCCCTTCTTCTCCTTCTTCTACTCCTATTATTCTTAGGTTTGGTCTTTTTATTGTGTCCCATATTTCCTGAATGTTTTGTGATGAGAGTTTGTTGGACTTGCTGTTTTCTTTGATCAGTGTGTTTATTTTCTCTATGGTATCTTCAGAATCCGAGAGTCTTTCTTCTATCTCTTGTATTCTGCTGGTTATGCTTGTTTCTGTAGTCTCTATTCGTTTACCTAGATTTTCCATGTCCAGACGGCCCTCTGTTTGTGTTTTCTTCTTTGCCTCCATTTCAGTTTTCAGGTCTTGAACTGTTTCCATTATCTGTTTGATTGTTTTTCCTTGGTTTTCTAGGGTATCATTCACTGATTTATTCAATTCTTCAAACTTTCTGTTATATTTCTCATCCATTTCTATAAGGGCGTTTTTTACATGCTGTTTAAGGGTGTCAATCACTTTCATGAAGTCAATCTTTTCTCCTTCCTCTTGATTAAGGGGTTCTTGTCCTCCCGTTGTGAGGTCGCTTGTTTCTGGTAGCTTCATGTTGCTTTTCAGCTTGTTGGGCGAATTCTTGCCTTGACGTCGGCCCATCTCTTCTTCCAAATGCTCCCTATGGATCTTCTTTTACCGGATTAGGTCTCCTTGCCTACCAAACGCTGTCTCTCCCCAATGTTGGCTCTCCCAATGCTGGGTCTCCCCAATGCTGGGTCTCCTGGCGCCGAAAGATCAGGCCTCCGTGCTGGTTGGGCAGCTCGCAGACAAAGCGCCTACCCCGCTTGGTGCAGGCAGGCCACAGAAACAAAGGAACTGCTGCCCCCCGGGAGCCCCGGCTACTCGGACTCAGCGCCCAGATAGGCTGGGCTGGGCGATGCCACGCGCCAAAAGAGGGCAGTGGGGGCGAAGTGGGGAGGGCTCTGGACGGAAGCTGGGTGGGCCAGGAAGAAAGAGGCAGCACCCGGGGAGTAGAGGCCCTGCAGAGAGCCCAAGCAGGACAGGGGGCCAAGAAACCCCCGAGCTCCCCGTCCCAGGCTGGCGCCGTGGGCCAGAAACTCACCCCAATGCTGGGTCTCCTGGCGCCGAAAGATCAGGCCTCCGTGCTGGTTGGGCAGCCCGCAGACAAAGCGCCTACCCCACTTGGTGCAGGCAGGCCACAGAAACAAAGGAACTGCTGCCCCCCGGGAGCCCCGGCTACTCGGACCCAGCGCCCAGATAGGCTGCGCTGGGCGATGCTACGCGCCAAAAGAGGGCAGTGGGGGCGAAGTGGGGAGGGGTCTGGACGGAAGCTGGGTGGGCCAGGAAGAAAGAGGCAGCAGAGAGCCCAAGCAGGACAGGGGGCCAAGAAACCCCCGAGCTCCCCGTCCCAGGCTGGCGCCGTGGGCCAGAAACTCACCCCAATGCTGGGTCTCCTGGCGCCGAAAGATCAGGCCTCCGTGCTGGTTGGGCAGCCCGCAGACAAAGCGCCTACCCCGCTTGGTGCAGGCAGGCCACAGAAACAAAGGAACTGCTGCCCCCCGGGAGCCCCGGCTACTCGGACCCAGCGCCCAGATAGGCTGCGCTGGGCGATGCTACGCGCCAAAAGAGGGCAGTGGGGGCGAAGTGGGGAGGGGTCTGGACGGAAGCTGGGTGGGCCAGGAAGAAAGAGGCAGCAGAGAGCCCAAGCAGGACAGGGGGCCAAGAAACCCCCGAGCTCCCCGTCCCAGGCTGGCGCCGTGGGCCAGAAACTCACCCCAATGCTGGGTCTCCTGGCGCCGAAAGATCAGGCCTCCGTGCTGGTTGGGCAGCCCGCAGACAAAGCGCCTACCCCGCTTGGTGCAAGCAGGCCACAGAAACAAAGGAACTGCTGCCCGCCCGGGAGCCCCGGGTACTCGGACCCAGTGCCCAGATAGGCTGCGCTGGGCGATGCTACGCGCCAAAAGAGGGCAGTGGGGGCGAAGTGGGGAGGGGTCTGGACGGAAGCTGGGTGGGCCAGGAAGAAAGAGGCAGCAGAGAGCCCAAGCAGGACAGGGGGCCAAGAAACCCCCGAGCTCCCCGTCCCAGGCTGGCGCCGTGGGCCAGAAACTCACCCCAATGCTGGGTCTCCTGGCGCCGAAAGATCAGGCCTCCGTGCTGGTTGGGCAGCCCGCAGACAAAGCGCCTACCCCGCTTGGTGCAGGCAGGCCACAGAAACAAAGGAACTGCTGCCCGCCCGGGAGCCCCGGCTACTCGGACCCAGCGCCCAGATAGGCTGCGCTGGGCGATGCTACGCGCCAAAAGAGGGCAGTGGGGGCGAAGTGGGGAGGGGTCTGGACGGAAGCTGGGTGGGCCAGGAAGAAAGAGGCAGCAGAGAGCCCAAGCAGGACAGGGGGCCAAGAAACCCCCGAGCTCCCCGTCCCAGGCTGGCGCCGTGGGCCAGAAACTCACCCCAATGCTGGGTCTCCTGGCGCCGAAAGATCAGGCCTCCGTGCTGGTTGGGCAGCCCGCAGACAAAGCGCCTACCCCGCTTGGTGCAAGCAGGCCACAGAAACAAAGGAACTGCTGCCCGCCCGGGAGCCCCGGGTACTCGGACCCAGCGCCCAGATAGGCTGCGCTGGGCGATGCTACGCGCCAAAAGAGGGCACTGGAGTTGGTAGAACTTTTGGAAGGGATTAGGAGGCAGGGCCATTTGAAGGAGGTATGTCACTGGAGGAGACAAGGAGGCCTGACGCCCACAGAACATGGACAAGCCTCTGTCTGGGCATAGGAGAGGAAGAGAAACTGGACAAGACTCCATTTCTGATGGAGTGTGCAGATGGAACTGGAAACAGACACAAAAGGCTGTGGAGGATGCAGCCCATCCAGGCTGGAGGACAGGGAGTGATTGTTTGGTAGGCTCTTCCTAGCGCCCCTCTCCCACACCCAGGAGCCCTTTGTGACAGGGAGACAGGAGCTCTGTGATGTGGACCTGACCCAGCTGCCAACTCCCAGAGAGAACTCTCAGAGTTCAGTTGCCTGAGAGCAACAGGGCGATTCAGATGGAGAATTTTCTCTCTCTACTGGAAAGCGTTGAAACTTCATGGCTGACCCCCAGCTCCACCACTTGGGCAATGGACATGATTCTTGCCTTTGTGTGTGGGCTGGGGCTCTTCTGCCTTTTATTACCCCTCCTCCCCCTTGACTCACCCTCACCTACACCAGCAGAAAACACCACCCCACAGAAGGTAAGTTTGCCTTAGGTCCAACCCAAGGAAGAATAGTTCCTTCTCTCCAGGCTTCACTTTCTGAATCAAATAGGGAGGTGGAGAGAGGGCATCTCAGCCAAGAGCCGGACCTTATCCTCTTGAGACCTGGCAGGTAGGGGAGAGGAAGAGTGGGCTCCAAGATGTCTGCTCTCAGACCATCCATACCTGGAGGAGGCCCTGTGACTTGATGGTCGGGGGGGGGGGTGTTCTTGGGTTGGATAGGGGTCTCAGAGAAAGGAAAGGTTCTGAGCCATGGTTTCTATGTCCCCTTCTAACGTCCAAGCTTATAGGGTTGATCGAGCTGATATGAAGGGGGCCATGACCTCCAGGACATCAGGAAGTGACTGCTGGTACTTTAGAGCTGAGCCTCTGGTCCCTGAGCAGAACAACACTGACATCCATGTGGCTCTCACAGAGACGGTCCCCATTTGAGTTTTCCAAGAGAAAAAGAACACATATTTGCCCACAGAATGGAGCCGCAGGTCCTCTCTCTCTCTCTCTCTCTCTCTCTCTGTCTCTCCTCTCTCTCTCAGGTGTTGAGGAAGGAGCACAGAAAAGTCAGGAAGAAAATCAGGACTGTGAAAGGTAGGCTACTTTCTTCCCCTGGCGAGGTGACTTCAGCCCCCCCCCCCCCCATCCTACTATAACACTAATGAGTTGCAGGACCCTCGAGGAGACACCTCCTGGGAAGGAACCCAGAGTTGAAGACATTTCCCAGGTCCTGTGCTTGGAATGAAGCTATGGACCGCCAGACTGGGTACTGCCTGGGGAGGGATGGTGTGGCAGGAAGTGGTGCCATGGGATGAAGTGGGGCCATGCTGCCTGGATTTGGAGGTAAATTGGTGGTTTGCCCCTTCTGAGAGACAATTTCCTCTCTCAGAGCTCTGGTCCTTCCCTGCCCTCCACAGGGAGACAATGACGCCTACGGAGGTCATTAGAAGTGGAGGCTCCTGGTTCATGGCATTGTCCTTCCCAACATGTGCCCAGCTCTCCATGCATTTGGGCACCCAGCCTTGCTCATGGATAACAGAGCTCCTGTTTAACTTTCATTTCTCCGGAAAGGACAGTTCATTCAGCCTCGGGTAAGATACCCAGTCCCTCCTATACCCACCAATAACCCAGTCTCCAACTCCAGCTTACAGAGGCAGCAGGAAGAAACCTAAGGAGGACAAGGTCCTGGGTTCACATCTGCACAGGTGAGCCATCTACAGTTCTGTCTGGCTCACTCCTACTGTCTCTATGTGATCACCACTGACCAGGGCATACAGTTATCCTGGGAATAGGAACTCTCTGAATGGGTGGGAAATGAGTACAGCCCTGGAGGTTAAGATAACAAGGTCTCCTAAGACCAGAGTGTTGAACAATGGTTCTGATGGGCTGCGAGGGTCCTTCCCTATTCATCTAGCCCCACCTCCTGGCCCCATGAGCTCCTGCTTGCAATCATCTCTCCTGCCTCTTACAGCATGCCAGAGAGGCTTATCAATTCCATCAGCATTTGCCAGCATTTAGGACAAGATGCCTCAGGTGAAGCCTTCAAACCCGATGCTGTCAAAGCCCACCTGCCACCTAGGCAGCCCACAGGGAAGTCTGTGGCCACCATGTCATCCCTAGAGACTTCCTCTGCTCCTTGCAACGAACACCTGTTGCTCAAGGATTCTAAACTATTGTCTCCTGTCCTGATGAATTCCTCACCGATTGAGTCACAGACTTCTGAGTGGACCTCTTGGCCACCAGAGACCTTGACAACGGGAGGACGGCATTCACCACCACAACAATGGGCACCTTCCTACCCATCTCAACCTCTGGATCCTATGGCTTATCCTCCACCCATGCCAGATCTCAGAATGGCAGTGACCTCACAGAGCTCACAAACTCGGCCAGGTTTGCCTTCTCCCATGCCAGGCACCCCAGGCATTAACCTCTCAAGGAGGCCTACCTTGACCACCCCAGGCCTTAACCATTTAAGCAGGCCCACCTCAACCACCGAAGGCCTTAACCATTTAAGCAGGCCCACCTCAACCACCCCAGGCCTTAACCATTTAAGCAGGCCTACCTCAACCACTGCAGGCCTTGATTTCTTAAGCAGGCCTACCTCAACCACCGCAGGCCTTAACCATTTAAGCAGGCCTACCTCAACCACTGCAGGCCTTGATTTCTTAAGCAGGCCTACCTCAACCACCCCAGGCCTTAACCATTTAAGCAGGCCTACCTCAACCACCCCAGGCCTTAACCATTTAAGCAGGCCCACCTCAACCACCCCAGGCCTTGATTTCTTAAGCAGGCCTACCTCAACCACCCCAGGCCTTGATTTCTTAAGCAGGCCTACCTCAACCATCCCAGGCCTTGACCATTTAAGCAGGCCTACCTCAACCACTCCAGGCCTTAACCATTTAAGCAGGCCTACCTCAACTACCTCAAGACTTGATCACTTAAGAAGACCTACCTCAACCACCTCAGGCCTTGAACACTCAAGAACGCCTACCTCAACCACCTCAGGCCTTGAACACTCAAGGAGGCCTACCCCAGGCCCTTTCAGGTACCAGGTAACTTCCAGAACCTTGTGCAGCTCAACCTCCTCACCGGATGAGTCCTTGCAAAAGGATCTTTCTCTCACCATCCACAAGGCCTCGTTCTGGACAGGCCCCACAGACAGCCAGATAGAGCCTGGGGAACCCTCTTTCATCAGCCCTGTTATACAAGAGATGCTTGAAGTACAAATACGCAAAAGAGTCCAACTAAAACTTTGCAAGGAAAAAGGAAAAGGAAGATCAGACCTTTCCTATGGCTGTATGGGCAGTATGCTGCATGTCTGCAGCAGCAAGGAAGCCAATATCACCTCACGCCTCTTCTCGAGCAAAGACAACAATTCTGAGCAGCTGTCGGGTCACCAGAAGGTCATAGCTAATGACTTAAAGGACAAATATATGCAGCTTTACTGGGGTCTCCCCTGGCTCCACAGTGAGTCCCTAATGGCTCCTGTCCTCATGGCAGGGTCCCCACTAGATCCCCCCTCCATCTTGTTTAATGGACTCTCTACTTACAACCCGTTACACGGTAACACTAAAGGCCTTCCACAGCTCTGTTCTCCACAGCCGTTGTTTCAACACTTGGTCAAATCTGATTCTTTGATTCCAAAGGTTTCCTGGTCCCAAACACCATCAGAGACTAGAATCCAAGCCAAGGCCCATGACCCATCCTCTCTCTCAAAGCTGTCGTTCAATTCAGCTCCAATTAAGAAAGATGGGGCTTCTTGTCCTACACCTACAAGAACTGAAGTTATTGTCTCACCGAGTGTTCGACAGCTAGAGCGCCACCTTGTGAAGAAACATCGAGAAAGTAGGAGCAATTTGCCAGTCATGGTGAAAAATTCACAAGAAGCATTTAATCAACAGACTTCCAACAGTTGGGGCTCGCAGAGCCAGGGGCCTGTTGTCCATCTCCAGGGGGATTACATTATCCCCAAGCTACGGGAGCAGACGGAAGAAGATTTCAAAATGAAACTCACACAACATCAAGGTCCATGGCCGCCAAAAGTCCAGCTATCTCTTGGCCTGGGTCAGGCGGAAGTTAATCCTAAGAGGAAGCAGACCAGCGACAGTGAAGTACCCGGTGGAATTTGTTACGACACATGTATAGACCATGCTTTTGTCCCGTCTGAATTTCCCAAGCCTAATCCGGAAACTTGGAACAAACCATCCTTCAGTGAGTCAGTCACTAACAAGAACAATACTAATGGGCCTTCCTTCGTAGATCTGGGCACTCAGAAGTTGCTAAAAGCACATATAACAAGACACCTAGTGAGGCACAGATGGCGCCTGCCCCTCAGAGGCCTCAAGGCCATCCATATTTTAAAGATGAAGAAGGACACAACTTCACCCTTTCCACAGTCCTCCAATGATTCTCTCTCTTGGGACTCTACAGACAACTCTATGATCCAACTGGCCAGTAGAGAACCCATCCAGCAAGCCCCAGAAAGAGAAGTGAAGACAAAAACTTTCTCTGTGGAATCACAGTTCACACAGAACTGTCCTGCCCTCCAGCCAGCACTCATGAGAGAGGCTCTGCCTAGGAACGATTCTGGGCCCTCTGAAGCCCCTACAACTACTCTGGGGTACAGTGAGAATTTGTTGTCCACTCCCGAGAGCCTCGTGGGCAGAGCCTGGCACAAAGATACACTTGTTAGATCTTGGGAAGAATTCCCAGAGCCCAATCGAGGCCGAATCCAGGAGAGTGAGGGTGGGACTTTAAGACATTACCACAACAAGGTTTCAGTTGGAGAAATTAGTGGGGCTTCTCAGTCCTCAAGGAACAGGGGTACCAGGGAGATGGAGGAGACAGAGGAGGAAGAATCTTGTGAGTGGACAATCCCCGTGGAAGCTGTGAAGATGGCTGATTTTCAGTTTCTGGATGCCAGGGGAAATCTATCTAAGACCCTTCCCCAGAATGCAGACGGCTCGGGCCTGAGAAGACCTCAGTGCTCAACTGCTGCCGTCATCCTGCAGGACTGTGCCACTGGCGAGTTATGCCAACCCTGGGACCCCGAGGTTGTGATTGTTGCAGAGATCCTGGCTTCCAGGGCCGCCCAGTGCAATCTCAAGACTGAGCCCGCTACGATCAAGCCAACCTTCCATTACAGGTCCCCTTTCTTAGGAAGAGACAGCAATGTCCTCAAGAATCACAAATTAGAGGAGCCACAGCACACCAATAAATATGGCACAAACATCCAAAACGAGAAATACAGGAGTCCTCCCAGGCAGAACATACAACTCAAAGGGACAAAGCCTGACCAAGCTTCCATATCAGATAATGTAACGTTTGGGGACAAAATGAAGAGAGTTTTACTAACAGTTCTAAACCCAACACATAAAGTAACAAACCACTCCATAGAAAACTGCAAGGGTGTACCATCGATGACCCCTAGCCAGGGAAACCAAAAAAAATCTTAGCACAGTTTGCCATGCAAAGCTCAAGATTCAGAGTCAACCTTCTCCTGACGGAGGGATGCCCTATGGAAACAGGCAGGCCCGGGCATCCAGAGACCCTGTCTACCTAGACAGCTCCTATCAGGACAGAGCCCATGTTGCACATGTCCCAGGGATCACTGTCTACTGTCCGAGGCATGGACATTGCATTAAAGTATAATAAACAAGTCTATCCCAAATTAAACTTAAACTTTTAGACATTACTTCCTCTGAGTATGTTTTATTTTGATTTTATATCTGCTTGCTACAGCACAAAGAAATGTCTACATCTGGTCCACCTTAGAGTACTGCTTCATGAGAGGATATGGCTCCACAAAGTGGGTACAGAACTATCTCCAAGTTCCATCACTGTAATTAGAGTCAATATACTGTAATTTTGGAAACAAAAGACTTTAGGATTTGGTGTGTGTGTGTGTGTGTGTGTGTGTGTGTGCGCGCGCGCGTGTGTGTGAGTGTTGATGGGAGAACAAAATCAGCCCTACAAGACACAAACAGAAGTCTTTAGTTATGGGGAGCATGATAAGTCAACCACGTAGACCCTACCCTAAGGGTCACTTCCCATCCAGACTACCCCAGGCCTTGACCATTCAAGCAGGCCTTCCTCAACCACCGCAGGTCTTGACCGCTCTAGCAGGCCTTCCTCAATCACCCCAGGCCTAGACCACACAAGTAGGCCTTCCTCAGGCATTTCCAGGTACCAGGTAGCTGCCAAAACCTGGTGCCACCCAACATTCCTCACATGGTGAGTCCTAGCAAGAGGATTTCTCCCTCAGGTTTCAAGAAGCCTCGCTATGGACAGGCCCCACATACAGGCAGATGGAGGCTAGGAACTCTCTTTTATCAACCCTGATATCCAGGAGATGCTGGAAGTTCAGATTAGGAATAGGGTTCAACTGAAAGTTTGGACGTGGAAATGAAAAGAGAGATCTGGCTGTGCCTTAAGCTGCATGGACCATATCCTCTAGTAGTGAAGCCGGAAGCAGGTCAGCACCACCTCATGCTCCGTTTGGAGCTGAAACTGCAAATCAGAGCAGTTTTCAAGTTCTCGGAAGTTCTTTTACCAGAAGGTTTTAGACAATGATTTACAGCAGAAATGGTCCAGTTATTCTGGGGACTCTCCTTTCTCCACAATGAGTCCCCCTTGGTTACTGTCAACACAGCAGGGTCCCCACTAGATCACCTCTCCATCTAATTCAATGGACGATCTATTACACCCCTAAACAAGTGTAGGCTATCATAGCTCCACAGCTCTTTCTCAGAATTCCTTGTTTCATCAATTGTCAAATCCAAACATTTGACTCAGAATCAGTCCTGGTCCTGATTGCCACCAGTGGCTGGAATCCAAACCCAGGCCTATGATCCATCCTCTCTCCCAAAGCTACAGCACCAATCAGCTCCAAGAAGGGAAAGTTCTTTCAGGAGTGGGCCCCTGAGGCACCAGAGAGCCAGCCCAGTGTCTACCCAAGTCACAAAGTAGGCACAGTCATCAGGACAGTAGTAGTGTGGCATCTTTGAGTTCAAAGCAGGCGAACAGTCACCTCCAAATATCCTGCTGAGGCATAAAGGACCTAGAGATAATAGGGACCTCCAACTCAACTCATTGGAGACAGGCAACCAGCTGAGTTCTTCAGGCACTTCCAGCTGGGCCTAGATGACAAAACCATGTCACCCTGTCCTATGTCTGCCTACAATGCCAGGTTGGTGGCCAGCATGGAACAGACAACTATCATGACGGTGGTGGTTGCAGAGACCCCTGGTCATTTGTCATACTCTCTGGAAAACTGTATATACAGAACTCATCTGACCATGGATATGACAATCCTAAGGAGAAGGTAGAAAATACTAAGTTTAGAGCCAAGGCAGGTGGCTATGTAATGTGAGGATGACCTAATAGTTTCCATGCATGTGAATCCCCTGCCCCTCCAGGACAGACTGTTGACATGGGGGTCAGAGCCACACATCTAACTTCAGCCCAGTCTCTTTACCATGGACGGGAGGAGCCCTTTAGCT
The DNA here is from genome assembly GCF_018167655.1 of Microtus oregoni. NCBI lineage: Eukaryota > Metazoa > Chordata > Mammalia > Rodentia > Cricetidae > Microtus > Microtus oregoni. The sequence goes on from NW_024543094.1 coordinate 21,359,983, forward strand.
TGAAGGGACTTTCCATTGTCACAGTCCTGAAGACAACGCCAGCACCTGAGCAGTGAGGTGTGCTCAGGCCCGAGTCTTCTGGAACCTGGGAAATAGTTGTAGAATTAGATGTTTCTTTTCTCCAGCATTTCATTGATTTGAGAGTTACCCATCTCCAGAGCTTTCACGGGGAATGCCCAATCACGGGACTCATCCTTCTTTGTCTGCTCCAGATCCCTGCTATTCCTGCTATCTCTGTTACTTGGCAGGTTGGATTCCATATTGATCTCCTGAATTGACACCCCTTTGTACATTTTTTTAAAGCCAAAACCCTCACTCCTGTAGCTCATAGATATTATTGTGTAGGCCTGGATTCCTCTGGGTAGCCTGTCCAAGATTCAAGAACTGTATCACTGTGTCAGATTCTGCCCACGAGGTTCTATGGTGTGGACTCAAAAGTCATCTTGTCCTCCTGGATTGTTGTGTTTAATTAATTCATGTTGGGTAAAGCACTTGCTTTCCCAGATAGTACATTTCTGCAGAGGCAGCACCTTGGAGAGTGGATAGGAATCCCTGTGATGCATGGTGCCTGTACCCTGTGATAATACATGATAGCTTAAAACCCAGGTTCTCTGCACATACAATGATCATAAGGCATCCAGTTGTCTGTGGAAAGTTGGCTGTGCACCTTAGGGTTGCTTTGGCTAACACAGTTACTGTTTCCGTGAATCTACTTAGATTGTGCCATAGTAATCCTGTGGTTGTAGACAAGCCGCCTTGCTGGATGGAGCATTGGGTGTTTCTTTGTTTATGTTTTCTTTTGCACCTCTTGTGAAGCCCCAGTTTCTCCTCCAGATTGAATCCAACAGAGGTCATGAGGTCCTTTCCTTCAGTAACTTGTTGAGGCATGAATAATCTGCTCACAACTGACCCTTGTCTTTGTATCTTGGCTAATAAACCCTTGACTTTTTGCAAATAGAGGGTAGCTTCCCAACAGCACATCCAGCAATCTGCATGTTCTTCCCTATGAGTTCTAGAGATGAGTTTGTGGAAAGACAAGAAGGTCGGAATTCTGAATGTCCCTCACAGCCTGGTGGTCTTCCCATGCACATTGTCCTAGAATTACTCTCAAGGGAAAAGAGGGGACAACACCTGGAAATCTTTGAAGGGAAACTCTGTGCTCACACAGCAAGGCATTCTAGGCCTCCAGCCCTTGTCTTCCCATGAGACCAGCAGAACAGGCCATCTCATAGTGCTGGTTCACACAGCAGAAGGGACTTGTCTAAAATGCGGCTCTGGACTGGCATAATGTGTCCCTTCCTGAGCATTGCTTGGCTACCTTCCGTGGTTTCCTTGCCCCAGTCTCTGTTTCTTAGGAAACTCGTGGGCATAACTGCGTACAACTGCACACAAGAGCAGCCTAGTCCCAGGGCGGCCCGCACTGTTCCTCACAGAAGGCAGCCAGGAAACAGCTCCAGCAGCGTCACTTATTCCCTGGTAGAAAATGTGCTTCTAGAAGGTGTCATCAAGGACATGGACACGGGGCATGCTCCAGCACACTTCAGCAGAAACCCACTCAGCCCTCCACGGGCATGCACACAGAAACCCAAGGCAGACCTCTACTGAGACCCACACAGAGAGATGTCACCCCCAGAGTTTCAGAATTCCACAGAAATACACCAACAAAGATCAGCACTAAAACCCTGACAATGACCCCCAAAGAGACTTCTGATGGTCGGTACATCCTACAACATGCAAAAGGAACAAACTTCAGAGTACACACAGAGTTTTCAAAGACACTTTTGATAGAGACACTAAGGGAGACCTCAGAAGCTTCCCAAGACTTAAGTAGAGATGTCACTTGGTAGCTTAAGGGTGCCACACACACTCCTTCACAGTGATACCTCTCAGCCTTCCAGACCCTCACACAGCCCCTTCAGATGGACAATCACACAGGCTTTCTCCATACCCAGAGACCTCTCGTGACACATGGAGGTGATGCAGACTTCCAGAGACCTCACATCGTCCCTTAGGGTTCCACACAGATCATCTGTATGTCTCACAGAGAGTTTTCATGGAAAGACCTATCACAAAACTAACACACAGTCACCTGCTGAGATCGCAGGGGACTATCAACAAGACCTCATGCAGCCCCACAGGAAAGGTTGCTGTAGGAAGTATTACACCTTGTAATTACCTGCCTTCTGGGGTGTGGTCTCATATACAATATACTTGGAAGCCGACCGGGTGTCAGTCCCTTTGTTCTCCTTCTCCTTGCTCTTTTCTGCCAGCTGCTTCTTTGGATCACGTGATTCAATCCATTAAGCAGAGGATTCTGATTTGTGAGTTTACCCCGTAAAAATAATGGACTTGATATAATAAATAAATTTCTTCATTCTGAGGTAGTGTGGGATTTCTTTTAAGCATACAAAAGGTCTCAGATGTGGACCCAGGAGGGACATTGACATGGGTTGTTAAGGATCTGGAGTGTATTAGAAGGGATATTAATGCCACGAGCAGGCCAGCAGCCTATCCTGATGGAGGCTCTGAGGAGAGTTGGGGAATAGGTTTTGCTTTGGTTTGCACAGGAGAAGAAAAGCTATGCATATCATCAAAATTAAAAAGATTCGATTTGAATATGAAAAAATCACTTAGCATAGGTGTATGCTGTGACAAAATGTATTATTTATGCCTTCAAAATGCAAAACGATGTTCTCACCACCACTGCTATAAAGATGTGGCTCTTAGACATAAAGGACATTTGACACTGTGAGCATTGATGTCTTCTGTTGGTCACTGAATTACTGTAGAACAGGAACTCCCTTATGGATTAAAATCATCTGTGAGAGACAATTGTCATGTATGACATAACATGACAGCTGTGACAGTTGTGCACCGTGTAAGCACATCATGCATGTTTCAGTAATCTGTAGAGGCCACCACGTCAGCCAGACGACATCACTATTGATGAACCTGGGTTTTACTTATAAAGTAGCCTTCCAGAGATCTACCAATTATCCATGATCTTTTTAATGCTCTAATAGGAATTGGAGATTTCTATTTTACATTTAATAAAACTAAATGTTTGTGTTGAACAACTTACAGCACACTGTGTAATTTCATATTCTCTGAAAATAATGTACACTTTCCCCATGTATTTTGAAAAGTCTTTTTGTAAAACATGCCACCAGAACATCATGGGGTTCTTCACACAGCACCAAGAACCTGGAAAGAGGCTAGCTTTGGCATTGTTACTTGAAAACCCTAAAATTCTTAAATGACTACAAAAGTAATAAAATGATCTCAGGATTATATGGTGATATTTATAATTTTTTACAAGTTACGTATCAATGATAATTAAATGTTATGTTTATTTTGAAATGACATTTTCCTAAAATATCAGACCTTTATAACATAATTAAAGGTTTTCTCATTGTAATGGTGCCCTATTGTAACATGAAGGGGGGCTGTTTGTTTGTTACACCAACGGAGCCTGCTTGTTGTTGGTGTTTTTGTCGTGCCCAGTACCCCACAACTGTTTAGCCCCAAAGAAAATCACACATAGGTCTCCATAAATTATAAGCTGGTTGGCCCATTAGCTCTAGCTTCTCACTGGCTAACTCTCACATTAACCCATTGTTTTGATCTATATTAGCCATGTGGCTCAGTACCTTTTTTAGTGGGGCAGATCACATCCTGCTGCTTTGGTGGTCTGGACAGGAGTGGAAGGAATCAATTTCTTCTTTCCCAGAGTTCTCCTGTTCTCATTACATAATTTCTACTTCCTGTCTGGTTTTCCCGCCTATATTTCCTGCCTGGCCAATCAGCGTGGTTTCTTTGGGGCTTATTGTTTGTGGAAACTAGGGCAGGACATAAACCCAAACAGCCCAGCCCTCATGTTACAACAGTGGTCTTTAACTAATAGTAAACTATCATGATTCTAGAGTATATTACAAATTCTTATAAAGAAATAAGTATAATATATGGGTCAGTTTCAAATGTAATGAAATACAAAACTAACTCTGAAGCCATAGAGTAGTTCAATTTTACAGGGAAACAGGGTCAAAGTAAATGTGCACTAGAAAATACCCAAGACACACATTAACACAATTTTTAAGCAGAAGAGTCAATGATAAGCTCAGAGATAAAATAAAGTATGCAGAATGTTCCCTGACTACCAGAGAAGCACACATTGAGGACAAGTGAAGTGATGTATATGTTAAAAAAAGGGGGGTAATTACAGTCATGATATACATTAAACAGTTACATCAATAGTCAATATTAATGTGAGTGTCTAAAATAGAATCAAATATAGCAGGTATTATAGAACATAAGATAGACATAGGTATGAGGTATCTTCAGTAATATTGCTTGAAGTATAAAATACAGGTTCAAATGTCTCTGTATGTCAACATTTTGAAAAATGTAACACTTGAACCTCTGATTTCAAAATCATTTTCTGCTCAGGTGATAAGGCCATCAGAACGTAAAACCAACACAATTTTACTTCCTTGTCTCATCGCCCCAGAAATATTTTCAATTTCTCTTCAACTACGGTGTATAAATTTTGCTAGGTCACAATATTTGTTGGAATTGGCTTTTGTATTTTCAAACTTTTCATTTTATGTTATTTTTTCATAATTTTACAAATATCTCCTGGGTATTAATCACTTTGCTTCTTTGAGTGTACTCAATCCTTCATTTTTCAGTAATTCTGTATTTTAGTCTCTCATATATTTGTGGGAGAATTATTTCATCAAAACTAGTTCTTTACTACATTTTTTCATCTGACCATAGCTGTGGACAACCTATGCCTTGTTTACATATCTCATGTATTTTGACATATAGACCTTTGTTTTCTTACTCATCAAAGCTCTTTGGCTTGGCTTGTTTCTTGCCAGCTTTTCTTATGTTAAATTATGAGAACCATTTGATTTCATATTCTAACCAAACTTTCATGTTACTGGGACTAAAGTAGGGCTTCCCATTTGTTTAGATAAGTAGTCTATCCTGAATTATATTTTGTAACAACTCTAACCATTTTTAAATCACAAATGAGGAAGAAGGCAGGAGGGGACTCAGATCAAACAAGCTAACTGTCATAATAAATGAGCTGTCCAAATGGTGCTTCTCTGAGGATAACACTGACCTATGGGTTGTTCCATTTCTTTCCTTCTTCTGTCAGAGACAATGCAACAAGAAGTTATTACCTCAAGGGTCTGGGAACTGTACAAATAATGTTTTTCCTTAGCCAACACAGAGTCACAATGTGTTGCAGTTTTTAATGCATCATGTTAGACATTCATGGCAGATAGCTAAGACAAAGAAGCCTTCACATAGGAAGAGTTTTATGACTCACAGTTGCTGGGATTTGTAGTCCATGGTTCCCTGGCCCCATAGTTTTGGGCCTGCAGTATGCACATGATGGACTAGCACAGTTTAATTCAACGCTTCCTGGAAGCAGAGAAAGATGGAAACATTGAAGAAGGACACCAAACAATCAAGCTTTGACATTGCTGGTGACCTAAGACATAACCATAAAAGACATTGGCACCTCAGGAGTTTTCTCTCAGCTATCAATAATGTCCCTAACTTATGACAGCTTTAGCGGATTAGTCTCGTGATCATGTCAGAGCTGTCACTATTCAATCACCTCTCTGTGATCAGATCCACCCTCTAGGACCAAGCTTTCAATACAAGACCTTTTCAGAAACTCTTCATATCCAACATGTAGTATATGTTAATGACTAAAAACAGCTTCCCGAGCTTTCAGGTCTGTGATACACACATAACATTTACTATACAATCCTAAAGACCTGTGTTCAAACCCCAGAACATCCAAATAAAGCTACATACAGCTGCACTCACCTATGATGTTATGGCTCCTAAGGCCAAATAGGAGACAGGCACAGGAAAGGCCTAGAATCTCACTGGTTAGCTCGCCCAAGGAGCAAGGGACCCTGTTTCAAAATGAAGGGTGGCAACTGGATCTGGATCTCCTCTGACCTCCACATGTGTACCATTGTCAGGTTTCTGTCCACATTCACACACAAACAATCATACACACATATATACCACGCATATACAGAGATAAACTTAAGAAAATTAGCTGGGGTGCCAGTGGTACACACCTTATAATCGAGCACTTGAGAGGCAGAGGAAAGCAGATCTCTGAGTTTGAGGCCAGTCTGGTCAACAGAATGAGTTCATGAAAGCTGGGGCTGCACAGGAAAATCTGTCTCAAAAAGGTGTCCCCACCTTTTTTGACACCTGGAGGGATGGGTCAGCATTAAGAGCACTTGCTGCCCTCTCACAGACCTAGGGTCTGTTTCCAGCTTCCACATGATATAACTCATAACCATTAGTTCCAGGTTTAGGGCATCTGGCACATTTTTATCCTCTGTTGATATATGCATTCAGCATTTACATTCATACAAGCAAAACTCATTCATGGAAAATAAATTAAGTAATTCTTTAAAAAGAAAATAAGAAGCCATTGGTCTCCTTTTATATTGGGCATGTCTAGTCTATCTCTCAGCTATTGGTTTCCAGACCTCCTTCCGTTTCTCTTGAATATGCACTGTGAAGGGTTGTTATGTGCATGGTGCTTATAATGGATAACTGGAGGACTTTTACTCTTCCTTCTGTGGTTGGGAGCCAAACCACTGAAAAGAAGGATCAAAATAAAGCTTCCAGCATGTTGCAGTGTGTGTCAAAGGACAAAGTTATAGTAATTAGTTATGTGGATGCCCTGTGAGCTCTGGATTAGTTGCCAGAGTTTAGGACTTTTATTTTTATATTCCAAATGTCGCTGTTATCACTTCCAGCTATTTGCATGTCTCCTGCACTGCACTCAGATGCAAGGCCCATCAGCTCCCTGTTGATTTACGTTAATCACTCAGATCTCACATGGCACCTGTCTTTAAGTCACTTCCTAAATGTCAGCTAATCGCACACCCTCAGGAACTGTTCAGCATTGTCATGTGTATCACATATATAACAAGACCAATGCGCAACGTGGTTAAAAGTCTCAGTAAAGGCTTTGCAGGGGTTGGTATCAAAGGTCAAACCCCAAATCCCTCCCAGTTTCATTTCTTAGCCCAGTATTTGAAAACTAGAGGCTGCTTCATGCTCAAAAAAATAAAAAGTATCACGTGGTGTTTTTTAGTACAGAGTGTTTGGACATCAGCAATGAAGCATCTTATTGATTGATACCTTAGCATCTTTGTTGCCACTGGGCGATAAACAGACTAACTAATCAAGCAGTTCATTTGGAAGGCAACTTTCAGATCTAACAGCTCAGTGCTCCAAGGTGAGCCCCCATGTTGTTATCCTACAGTCCCATCACCATTGTCACAGTACTGCATTTTATTGATGTTCAGGAGTGATTGTTGTTCACATACATTGCTTCAAGGCCTGTAACTGAATATTAAGTATAACTTTCTTTGAAAAATGAGGGCCGGCTTGTTGGGGTTTCTGTCCTGCCCAGTTCCCATAGCAGGCAAGTCAAAGAAAATCACACAGAGGTCTCCATAAGATTATTAACAGATTGGATCATTAGCTCAGGCTTCGTATTAGCACTTAAAACATATATTAACCCATTATTCTTATCTATGTTAGTCACATGGATCTATACCATTTTGATGGGACACATCACATCCTGCTTCTTGGTGGTCTGCACAGGACTGGGGAGAGAGCTTCTTTCTTCCCAGAATACTCCTGTTCTCATTTCCTCACCTCTAATTCTTGTCTGGTTTTCCTGCCTGGCTACCGGCCAATCAGCATTTATTTAAAACGTAATTGATGGAATACAGAATTCTCCATATGGTGTAGGAGATACTTCTGTCTATGTGTTGCTTTCATTGGTTGAATAAAAAAACTGCCTTGGCCTTTTGATAGGGCAGCACTTAGGTAGATAGAATAGACAGAATTGAATGCTGGGATGAAGGGCAGAGAGAGCTGCCATGGAAGTGCCAGGTCAGACATGCTGAATCTTTCGCGGTAAGTCATGACCTTGAGGCCACATACAGATTATTAGAAATGGGTTGAATCAAGATGTGAGAGTTAGCCAATAAGAGGTTAGAACTAATGGGAAAGGCAATATTTAATTGAATACAGTTTCTGTGTGATTATTTTGGGTGTAAGCTAATGGGACTGAAAGGGGCCCCGTGCACCCCTTCAACACTTCTTGGAAACCTATATATCAGAATATGGTCTGAGGTCATTGGACAAACTACTTCTGTCTGCTGTAAGCATTTATTTTGTATCTCTATGGAAAAGAAAAAGTACATTGCTATTCTAAGTCAGGGTTCTGAGACATTCTTTTGAAGCAAAGCAAACAAAATAAAAATGCATTTAGGGGTTCTTAGAATAATCTTCACACACAAATTGTAAACCGAATACCACATTTCTTTATTCTTCATGCTCTGTTATTGTAACTGAAAAATTGCCTTAGCAACCATTATTTGTTTATTTTAGCAAGGAATTTTTTAAAGAAGCTAGCTGTATTTACTCTGGTTTTTTCATCTTTTTCAAAGGCTTTTTTGAGGAGCCTCATTATCAATTCACACATGTCTGTGTCCCAGTATGACATCATTACTAATAAAATAAGAATAAATACTTATTAACACTCAGAGCAGTAATTACCGTGAATATTGCATGAATAGTGGTTCCAATTCATTAGTATACAAAAGTCAGCTAATATAATAAGGGGGAAAGAGAGTAGAAAATTAAAATATGAACACACTAAGGACTCAATGCAAAATTAGATGCTCCAAATAGACTCACAATGAAAGAGTGAAGGATACTGTAACATTGCATCCTGGGATAGAACAATGCAGGGATACTTTCAAGGCTGAAATGCTTTTAGAATGCTAAGGCCTGTCTCTGGTTTGGATATGTTTCAACCAGAGGTCCACATGTGAAGAGGACTTGGTACACAAGTTGGCACCTTTGAGAGATGCTCAGGACCTGAGTACTTCAAGTGTCATTGGAGGCCCTTAGATGACCCGGAACATCCTCTCTCTCTCTCTCTCTCTCTCTCTCTCTCTCTCTCTCTCTCTCTCTCTCTGGGTATTGCAGCCTCTTTATTCTACTTTTTCTTCTTTTCTTTTCTGGTTATGAGGTGAGCAGTTTGCTTGCCTCTGAGCTCTACCTACCATCGTCTCAATTGTCAGAGGAAGAAAGCAATAAGATAATTTAATCAGTGGCTAAAATGCCCACCTCCAAAATGAAATAAATATATTCTTTTTATAAATTAATTGATCCTGGTATTTCATTTACATGTTGGTAAGCTGACCAATGCAAACTCCATCTTTTTTAAAATGTGTTAGCAGCTGCATATGAATCAGTACCTCCGGTAATACCTTGCATTTTTCTTGTAATTGAGTTTATATAAACTTTAAAACTATGATTGAGTTTTTCTTTTTTCTACACTAAGCTTTTGACTTTAAATAGAAAGTAAATTATAACAACTTCCAAAGTTCTTGAAATGACAGAAGCATCTCACTGCCTGAACAATCACCCAAAGTTCTTTTGTAATGTTGGGGCCTCTATATAGAGCCTATAGGCCCATAATATCTGGCAGTCTATTCTAGGTAGAAGGACATTTGAAGGTCTGTTCTGCCTACATTGGCAGTTTGTCACTCACTTTCTTCTATGTCCTGCCAAATGTCTTGCAGTTTCTTTGGTGGAGCAGGAACACTGAAGGGCTATCCTGCCTTTCTCAATCTGGCAAAGTTCACAGATCCCTTTTTGGTCGGTCCTGCATGCCCAGTATATACAATATACTTTCAAGAAGTCTTAGCCAGAACATCTTCTTGTCCAACTGGCTAAACTCATCAAAATGACAGCAAACTCCATAAGGAGATTCTTCAATGCCCATCATCTCTGAAGTGAATTAGTGCTGCCAGGAGCAACTGTATCTCATTATCATAAACAACCCTAAATTGACAAAGCATTTATAATGCCATATTCTGTAGGTCTTTGAAAGTTTTAAAGACCATCAGTCTATCTAAAATAAATCTCATATGATATGGAAAACATACCTAGGTTATGTACAAATCTGAATATTACAGATGATTAACTACTAACCTGTGTTTCTTGATTATCCTAAATAGTACATAATAATACTTTTTAAAAACTACTATTATACCTTACATTTTTTTAAATTTTTTAATTTATTTATTTATTAAAGATTTCTGCCTCTTCCCCGCCACCACCTCCTATTTCCCTCCCCCTCCCCCAATCAAGTCCCCCTCCCTCGTCAGCCCAAAGAGCAATCAGGGTTCCCTGTCCTGTGGGAAGTCCAAGGAACCCCCACCTCCATCCATGTCTAGTAAGTTGAGCATCCAAACTGCCTAGGCTCACACAAAGTCAGTGTGTGCAGTAGGATCAGAAACCCATTGCCATTGTTCTTGAGTTCTCAGTAGTCCTCATTGTCTGCTATGTTCAGAGAGTCCGGTTTTATCCCAGGCTTTTCCAGACCCAGGCCAGCTGGTCTTGGTGAGTTCCCAGTAGAACATCCCCATTGTCTAAGTGTGTGGGTGCACCCCTCATGGTCCTGAGTTCATTGCTCGTGCTCTCTCTCCTTCTGCTCCTGATTTGGACCTTGAGATTTCAGTCCTGTGCTCCAATGTGGGTCTCTGTCTCTGTCTCCTTTCATCGCTTGCTGAAGGTTAATATTCAGGAGGATGCCTATATGTTTTTCTTTGGGTTCACCTTCTTATTTAGCTTCTCTAGGATCATGAATTATAGGCTCAATGTCCTTGGTTTATGGCTAGAAACCAAATATGAGTGAGTACATCCCATGTTCCTCTTTTTGGGTCTGGCTTACCTCACTCAGGATAGTGTTTTCTATTTCCATCCATTTGTATGCAAAATTCAAGAAGTCCTTGTTTCTTACTGCTGAGTAGTACTCTAATATGTATATATTCCATACTTTCTTCATCCATTCTTCCATTGAAGGGCATCTAGGTTGTTTCCAGGTTTTGGCTATTACAAACAATGCTGCCATGAACATAGTTGAACATATAATTTTGTTGTATGATAAGGCCTCTCTTGGGTATATTCCCAAGAGTGGTATTGCTGGGTCCAGGGGTAAGTTGATCCCGAATTTTCTGAGAAACCGAAATACTGATTTCCAAAGTGGTTGCACAAGTTTGCATTCCCACCAGCAATGGATGAGTGTACCCCTTTCTCCACAACCTCTCCAACAAAGGCTATCATTGGTGTTTTTTATTTTAGCCATTCTGACAGGTGTAAGATGGTATCTTAAAGTTGTCTTGATTTGCATTTCCCTGATCGCTAAGGAAGTTGAGCATGACCTTAAGTGTCTTTTGGCCATTTGAAGTTCTTCTGTTGAGAATTCTCTGTTCAGCTCAATGCCCCATTTTATAATTGGGTTGATTAGATTTTTACGGTCTAGTTTCTTGAGTTCTTTATATATTTTGGAGATCAGACCTTTGTCAGTTGCGGGGTTGGTGAAGATCTTCTCCCAGTAAGTGGGTTGCCTTTGTGGCTTAGCGACAGTGTCCTTTGCTTTAGAGAAGCTTCTCAGTCTCAGGAGGTCCCATTTATTCAATGAGGTCCTTAATGTCTGTGCTGCTGGGGTTGTACGTAAGAAGTGGTCTCCTGTGCCCATGTGTTGTAGAGTACTTCCCACTTTCTCTTCTATCAGGTTCAGTGTGTTCGGACTGAAATTGAGGTCTTTAATCCATTTGGACTTGAGTTTTGTGCATGGTGATAGATATGGATCTATTTTCATTCTTCTACAGGTTGACATCCAGTTTTGCCAGCACAATTTGTTGAAGATGCTCTCTTTTTTCCATTGTATACTTTTAGCTCCTTTATCGAAAATCAGGTGTTCATATGTTTGTGGGTTAATGTCAGGGTCTTCTATTCGATTCCATTGGTCGACTTCTCTGTTTTTATGCCAATACCAAGCTGTTTTCAATACTGTAACTCTGTAGTAGAGTTTGAAGTCAGGGATGGTAATGCCTCCAGACGCTCCTTTGTTGTATAAGATTGTTTTGGCTATCCTGGGTTTTTTGTTTTTCCATATAAAGTTGATTATTGTCTTCTCCAGATCTGTGAAGAATTTTTTTTCTTTTTTTTTTTATTGAGAAATGGAGAAAAAAAAAACAAGTTTCCACCTCCTCCCAGCCTCCCATTTCCCTCCCCCTCCTCCCCCCCCTACGCCCCCTCCTCCCACCCTTCTCTCCCTCCCCCCACTCCTTTCCCCCTCCCTCTCCAGTCCAAAGAGCAGTCATGGTTTTCTGCCCTGTGGTAAGACCTAGGACCTCCCACCTCCGTCCATATCTAGGAAGGTGAACATCCAAACTGGCTGGGCTCCCACAAAGCCATCACATTACGTAGGATCAAACCCCCGTGCCATTGTCCTTTGCGTCTCATCAGCCCTCATAGTTCGCCATGTTCAGAGAGTCCAGTTTTATCCCATGCTTTTTCAGTCACAGTCCAGCTGGTCTTGGTGAGCTCTCAATAGATCAGCTCCACTGTCTCAGTGGGTGGGTGCATCCCTCGTGGTCCCGACTTCTTTGCTCATGTTCTCCCTCCTTCTGTGAAGAATTTTGATGGGATTTTGATGGGGATTGCATTGAATCTATACATTGCTTTTGGTAGAATGGCCATTTTTACTATGTTGATCCTCCCAATCCAGGAGCAAGAAAGATCTTTCCATTTTCTGGTGTCCTCTTCAATTTCTTTCTTCAAAGACTTAAAGTTCTTGTCAAATAAATCTTTCACATCCTTGGTCAGAGTTACCCCAAGATATTTTATGCTATTTGTGGCTATCGTGAAAGGTGATGCTTCTCTAATTTCTCTCTCTGTTTTCTTATCCTCAGTGTATATGAAGGCCACTGATTTTTTGGAGTTGATCTTGTATCCTGCCACATTACTAAAGGTGTTTATCAGCTGTAGGAGTTCTTTGGTAGAGTTTTTGGGGTCGCTTATGTATACTATCATATCATCTGCAAATAACGAGAGCTTAACTTCTTCTTTTCCGATACGAATCCCCTTGATCCCTTTATGTTGTCTTATTGCTATTGCTAGAACTTCAAGCACTATATTGAAGAGGTATGGAGAGAGTGGACATCCTTGTCGTGTTCCTGATTTTAGTGGGATGGCTTTGAGTTTTTCTCCATTTAATTTAATGTTAGCTGACGGCTTGCTGTAAATAGCTTTTATTATATTTAGGTATGACCCTTGTATCCCTAATCTCTCCAAGACTTTTAACATAAATGGATGTTGAATTTTGTCAAATGCTTTTTCAGCATCTAATGAAATGATCATATGGTTTTTTTCTTTCAGTTTATTTATATGCTGGATTACATTGATAGATTTTCGTATGTTGAACCAGCCCTGTATCTCAGGAATGAAGCCTACTTGATCATAATGGATAATTTTTTGGATGTGTTCTTGGATTCGGTTTGCCAGTATCTTGTTGAGGATTTTTGCGTCGATATTCATGAGTGAGATTGGCCTGTAATTCTCTTTCCTGGTTGAGTCTTTGAGTGGTTTTGGTATCAGAGTAACTGTAGCTTCATAAAAGGAATTTGGTAATGACCCTTCTGATTCTATATTGTGGAATACATTAAGGAGTATAGGTATTAGGTCTTCTTGGAAGTTCTGTTAGAATTCTGCATTGAAACCATCTGGTCCTGGGCTTTTCTTGGAAGGGAGGTTTTTGATAACAGCTTCTAATTCTTCGTGACTGACAGGTCTGTTTAGATTGTTCACCTGGTCCTGGTTTAATTTTGGTAAATGGTATTTATCTAAAAAAGTGTCCATTTCTTTTACATTTTCCAGTTTTGTGGCATACAGGCTTTTGTAGTAAGATCTAATGACTCTCTGAATTTCCTCTGTGTCTGTGGTTATGTCCCCCTTTTCATTTCTGATCTTATTTATTTGCGTGTTCTCTCTCTGTCGTTTAATTAGTTTGGATAGGGTTTGTCGATCTTGTTGATTTTCTCCAAGAACCAACTTTTTGTTTCATTGATTCTTTGGACTGTTTCCTGCGTTTCTATTTTGTTGATTTCAGCCCTCAGTTTGATTATTTCCAGTCTTCTACTCCTCCTGGGCGTGTCTGCTTCTTTTTTTTCTAAAGCTTTCAGGTGTGCTGTTAAGTCTCCGATGTATGCTTTCTCTGTTTTCCTTAAGTGGGCACTTAGTGCTATGAACTTTCCTCTTAGCACTGCTTTCATAGTGTCCCATAGGTTTGAGTATGTTGTCCCTTTATTTTCATTAAATTCAAGGAAGACTTTAATTTCTTTCTTGATTTCTTCCTTGACCCAGGTGTGGTTCAGTAGTTGACTGTTCAGTTTCCATGACTTTGTCGGCTTTCTGGAGGTAGGATTGTTGTTGAATTCTAACTTTAATCATGGTGATCTGATAAGACACAGGTGGACACTGATATTTTTTTGTATCTGTGGAGGTTTCCTTTGTTTCCGAGTATGTGGTCAATTTTCGAGAAGGTTCCATGGGCTGCAGAGAAGAAGGTATATTCTTTCCTATTTGGGTGGAATGTTCTATAGATGTCTGTTAAGTCCATTTGCTTCATTACCTCCAGTAGTTCTCTTATTTCTCTATTAGGTTTCTGTCTGATTGACCTGTCCATTGCTGAGAGAGGTGTATTGAAGTCTCCTACTACTAGTGTGTGTGGTTTGATGTCTGCCTTGAGTTTTAGTAATATTTCTTTTACATACGTGGGTGCTTTTATATTAGGGGCGTAGATATTCAGGATTGAGACGTCATCCTGACAAATTGTTCCTGTTATGAGTATAAAGTGTCCATCTCGATCTCTTCTGATTGATTTTAGTTTGAAGTCAGTTTTGTTAGAAATTAATATGGCCACACCTGCTTTTTTCTTAGGACCATTTGCTTGAAAGACCTTTTCCCAACCCTTTACTCTGAGTAGATGCCTGTCTTTGTGGTTGAGATGTGTTTCTTGCAAACAGCAGAATGTTGGATCCTGTTTTCGTATCCAATCTCTTAGCCTGTGCCTTTTTATACGTGAATTGAGACCATTAATATTAAGTGATATTAATGACCAGTGGTTGTTCATGCCGGATATTCTTGTTGTATTTGGAAGTAGAATTTGTTTGTCTCCCTTCTTTGAGTTGTGCTAGTGAAGGGTCGCTAGATGCCTGAGTTATTGTAGGCAGTGTTGGCAATGTTGGATTCCTTGGGTTGCGATTTTCCTTCTATTACTTTCTGTAGGGCTGGATTCGTGGCTACGTATTGTTTAAATTTGTTCTTATCCTGGAATGTCTTGATTTCTCCATTTATAGTGAACGAAAGCTTGGCTGGGTATAGTAGTCTGGGCTTGCATCCATGGTCTCTTAGCTTCTGCAGTACTTCTATCCAGGACCTTCTGGCTTTCATTGTTTCCATAGAGAAATCAGGTGTAAGTCTGATCGGTTTAACTTTATAAGTTATTTGGCCTTTTTCCTTTGCAGCTCTTATTATTCTTTCTGTTTTTTTTATTGCGAAAAGAAGAAAAAAAAACATAAACAAAAAACAAGTTTCCACCTCCTCCCAGCCTCCCATTTCCCTTCCCCTCCTCCCACCCTTCTCCCCCTCCTCCCACCCTTCTCCCCCTCCTCCCACCCTTCTCCCCCTCCCCCCCCTCCTCTCCCCCTCCCTCTCCAGTCCACAGAGCAGTCCGGGTTCCCTGCCCTGTGTTATGTCCTAGGTCCTCTCCGTCCATATCTAGGAAGGTGAACATCCAAACTGGCTAGGCTCCCACAAAGCCAGCACATTAAGTAGGATCAAAACCCCCTGCCATTGTCCTTGGTGTCTCATCAGCCCTCATTGTTCGCCATGTTCAGAGAGTCCGGTTTTATCCCATGCTTTTTCGGTCACAGTCCAGCTGGCCTTGGTGAGCTCCCAGTAGATCAGCTCCTCTGTCTCAGTGGGTGGATGCACGCCTCGTGGTCCCGAATTCTTTGCTCATGTTCTCCCTCCTTCTGCTCCTCCTTGGGACCTTGGGAGCTCAGTCCAGTGCTCCTGTGTGGGTCACTGTCTCGATCTCTATCCATCACCAGATGAAGATTCTATGATGATATGCAAGATATTCGTCAGTATTGCTCTAGGATAGGGTCATTTCAGGTTCCCAATCCTCAGCTGCCCAAGGAACTAACTGGGAACCTCATCTTGGGCACTAGGGAGCCCCTCTAGAGTCAAGTCGCTTGCCCACCCTAAAGTGGCTCCCTTAACTAAGAATTGTGGTTCCGTGCTCCCCTATCCTCCTTTCCTTTATCCCAATTCTCCCGTTTCCCAGGTCCCCCCTCCTTCCCTTCTACCTTTTCTCTCCCCATCTCCCCTTACCCCCATCCCCCCCCCCCCAAGATCCCATTTTCTCCCCGGAAATTTGGTCTACTTCCCTTAGCGAAGAGGACAACTATATGTTTTTCCTTCGGTTCACCTTCTTCCTTAGCTTCTTTAGGTTCACCTATTGTAGACTCCGTGGTCCTTATTTATGGCTAGAAACCAATTATGAGTGAGTACATCCCATATTCATCTTTTTGGGTCTGGGACACCTCACTCAGGATTTTTGAGATATCATCTTACACCTGTCAGAATGGCTAAACTCAAAAACACCAAGGATAACCTTTGCTGGAGAGGCTGTGGAAGAACGGGTACCCTCATCCATTGCTGGTGGGAATGCAATCTTGTGCAACCACTGTGGAAGTCAGTGTTTCGGTTTCTCAGGAAATTCGGGATCAACTTACCCCTGGACCCAGCAATACCACTCTTGGGAATATACCCAAGAGATGCTCTATCAAATGACAAAAGCATTTGTTCAACTATGTTCATAGCAGTATTATTTGTAATAGCCAGAACCTGGAAACAACCTAGATGCCCTTCAATGGAAGAATGGATGAAGAAAGTATGGAATATACACACGCTAGAGTACTACGCTGCGGTAAAAAACAATGACTTCTCGAATTAGTATTCTTTCTTTAACCTGTATATTTTGTGTTTTGATTATTATACGGCGAGGAGATGTTTTCCTTTGATCCAGTCTGTTTGGTGTTCTGTATGCTTCTTGAATATTCAAAGGAATATCTTCCTTTAAGTTGGGAAAGTTTTCTTCCATAATTTTGTTCAAAATATTTTCTGGGCCTTTGAGCTGTGACTCTTCTCCTTCTTCTATTCCTATTATTCTTAGATTTGATCTTTTTATTGTGTCCCATAATTCCTGAATGTTTTGTGATGAGAATTTGTTGGCTTTGCAGTTTTCTTTGATCAGAGCATTTATTTTCTCTATGGTGTCCTCAGAATCTGAGATTCTTTCTTCTATTTCTTGTATTCTATTGATTATGCTTGTTTCTGTAGGCTCTGCTCGTTGACCTAGATTTTCCATATCCAGCTGGTCCTCAGTTTGTGTTTTCTTCCTTGCTTCCATTTCAGTTTTCAATTCTTGAACTGTTTCCATTACCTGTTTGATCGTTCTTTCTTGGTTTCCCAGGGTATTATGTACGTATTTACTCATTTCTTCAAATTTTTGGTTATACTTCTCGTCCATTTTTATAAGGGCATTTTTCACATGTTGTTTAAGGGACTCTACTGCTTTCAAAAAGTCAATTTTTTCCACTTCTTCTGTGTTAGCGTGTTGGAGACCTTCTGTTGTAAGATCATTGGGTTCTGGTGTTTTCATGTTGTTTTTCAGATTATTGGGTGAATTCTTTCCTTGGCGCCTGCCCATCTCCTCCTATCCATGCTATCAAAGGGGTCTGTTAAAACTGGTTCAGGTTTCCCTGCTGGCCAGGGGCTCCTCTTTCAAAATTCCCTTGCTCTGTTTCCTGGTTCCTGCAGAGGGCCAGGATCCCTCTCACCCCTCAGAAGGGTCTTCAGGAATAGGACCCGGCTCCTCCTTTGCCAGGGACCTCCCCAACCGAAGGCCTACCTCTTTGGTTTAATTGTAGTGGGGCGATCTGTTCTCGGTGTTTCGCGTGGTCCCTGCAGCCTGCTTCTGCTGCTGGGATGGTTCCCGCCACCAGCAGCCTGTGTCCTCTGCTGCCGCTCCGGTCCCAGCCGTTTCCAGCCTGTCCCAGTCGGTCCCCGCCGGCTGCGCTGGGCGTCCTTGTTCCGGCTGCCTCTACCTTACATTTTTTAAATGAACTGCATAGGTATAGTACCTCAAGGAAGAACAGAAGAATACATACCATATGTTGTAGCAAAAATAGCCTTAATATCTTATCAACATACAAAAATCCTTTAAACAAGAATAGCAACATATACACAGTGTGTTGCAACAAAAATTACCTTAAATTTGTAACAACATGAAATTCCTTTAAACAAAAATAAAAACATATATACAGTGTAAAAAATTGACTTTGAATATGTACCCACATACCAAAATGCATGCTAATACAAAATTTCTGGGATTAATTGTTGTCTTTTTATTCTATACTCCTTTATAAACAATAGAATAATATAATAAACATCCCTGACCAATAAGATAAAAAAAGACCACCCACATCCCCTTTCCTCTTGGGAATGTGGACATTGTGTTCTCTAGACTATTTCCTGCTGAATGTGGGCAAAGTATTTTTAGAGTCCCAGAGAGAAAGTTTGAGATGGTGATCAAGCCCTAGGTGTATCAGTTATAACGTTTTTTCATAGGTATCACCTGTCAAGTTTCAGGAGGCCTTCCCTGATCAAACGATCCAAATCATGCTGGAACAAACCCATAGCCTCTTGTTTCCTGTGGAAACAGTAGAAAAGTCTCTTCTCCAATGCATTTGTGATTTCCATTTGACAAATACATTTCTTTTTATTATTTTTTAAAGTTAGGACATTCTTAAAATACCTAGACTGGTTTATTTCTGATGGAGGAAGGACATTGGTTAATAAAGAAACTGCTTGTCCTGATAGGTTAGAACATAGGTGGGTGGAGTAAACAAACAGAATGCTGGGAGGAAGAGGAAGTGAGGTAAGACACCATAGACAGACACCATTTCCTCTCCTCTCTGGAGCAGACACAATGAAGCTCCCACCCAGGGTAGACATAGGCTAGAATCTTCCTGGCAAGTGCACCTCGTGGTGCAACACATATTAATAGAAATGGACCAAGCAGTGTTTATATGAATACAGTTTGTGTGTCGTTATTTTGGGGCATCAGCTAACCTGGCGGCCGGGAGCTGGGAGGCAGGAACGCAGCCTGCAGCACCTTCAACATATTTCACAATCCTTCTTTCAATTCCAGACCACTTATCAGCTAACCTTGTTCTCAGCAATCAAAAAAATTCAAAATCAACACAAAACGATACAGGATTGTCACATGGCTGCCTATTTTTAGCTTTTTAAAGACTTTATTATTTTTAAATTATTTATTTTTTTCTATGACTACCATTACCCATTTTTTTCTATCTAGAGTCTATGCACATTGTAAAACACACTGGATTTTTCTCTCCCGCCCTTTTTTACTGCATTTGTTTTAGCCTTTTCTGACTATCCAGCTGACTATAGACTGGTAAGCTGCATTGGATGCTCCCAGTGCTCTGACAGCTGCCTCCACCCACTCACAGGTTGCATCATGAAAGCCACGCCCAAACTTGCAACCAGGTCAGAGTTGGGGACCAGGAACTTTATCCAACCTTCTTAGACTCTCGAAAGATGACAGTTGTACTGTTTCTCACAATTTTACTTCATTTCTTATTCCTACCAAATATATGGGCTGCTCAAGGACTTCCCAGCAGGCACAAACTCATAATAATAAAACAATGTGTAAAGAAATAGAAGAGTATCTTAAGTGCCTCTTTCTTCTGAGTAGGAATGACAGAGATGGCACTAACAGCCAAAGCAATAATAGACAGGAAGTTCAGTCAACAGAACATGTGTCTTATCCCTGGAAAACTCAAGAGTAATAAGGAAATGAGAAGACAACCTTCTCTGAATCACTCAACAAGCTGCAAGAGAACTTCTAATGGGCCTTCCTTCTTCAATCCCAGCACTCACAAGTTGCTGGAAACACTTCTTACAAGATGCCTGGAGTAGCACAGATGGAGCCTGCCCCTCAGAGACTGCACAACATATTTGTTTTCAATTGAACAAGGCTTTGCCATTTCCACAGTCTGGTAATGCCTCTTTGTCCTTCTGGGATTCTAGAGATTGTCCAAATGTACAATCCCATGAAAACCTTTTCAGAAAAGCCCAGCAGAGGACGTGACATAAAGAACTCACACTGTGGAATCTCTGTCCACATGTAACTGTCCTTCTGCCCTCCAGTAGGATTTCTCACGGGCAGAGCCTGGAACAGGGATGCGGTTCTTGGATCTTGAACAGACAATCCAGAGCCAAGTCCAGGCCTAGTCAAGGAGGCTTCTGAGTCACAGGAGAGTGAGGGTGTGGTGGATACAAGTGCTGTGATTTCAGAGAAATGTACCAGGGGTGTCAGTTTGGAAGATCAGTGTGGCATCCCAATCACCAAGTAGCAGGCACACAAGGGTGCTGGAAGAGGCAAAGAAGGAAGTCTCCTGAGAGTGGGCACTTCCCGTGGAAGCTGGGGAGATGGCTAACTGACGCTGACATCAATAAGGAATCGCTGGAGACCAGTGAAAGTCCATCCACTTGGAGAACTATTTCCCAGGATCCAGAAGACCGGAACCTGAGCCCACCTCACTGCTTGGCCACTGGGGTTGTCCAGTAGACTGTGGTACAAAATATTCTACAAGACTGTACCCCCAAGGTTCTGCCTGCTGCAGGTATCCTAGCTGCCAGGACGTCCTAGTCCAGCCTCAAGACTGTGCTCACTATAAACCAGTCACCCTTCCAGGACAGGTATCCTTTCTTATCAAGAGAAGGGATTGTCCCTACCATTTCCAAACTCCAGGACGAATGGCATAGCCGTATTTTTTGTCCAAATAATGACAAAACTGAATATAGAAGTCACAGACAGGACATACAGCTTATAGAGATGAGGCCTGTAGAAGCCTACAAGGCAAATAATAATGAAAAGAATTTTGGGGATAGGATAAAAGGCTTTTTATCGTCATATTGACCCCAAAAATCGGTGCAGGAGAACTCTCCACGGAAAGTCAATGGTTTATCAGCCACGACACAAACACAAGTATCAATATGAGCAGACTCCTCACCCTTCGCAAGAAACTGAAGTACATGACCCCTTGACCCTTTGACAGAAAAGCATAAAACAAATGAACACTAGCGGTTGTTATTATACTGTAATGAAGGAAACAAAGTCTTTAGATTTTTTTCTGAGGGTGGTGTTTGGGCTAAGTAAACCCTACAGGAACTAAACAAACAAGAAATTTTTAGGACTGGAGAGAGTGCTAAGTCAACCATGTAAGATCCCTAAGAGCCTAAATGTCATCTAACCTTGTCTTTCTCCCGATTTACTCTCACCTGATCTTGTATAGCTGTGTACAGAGGCATCAGAAAGCCCGCCCAGTGTCTACCCAAGTCACAAAGTAGGCACAGTCATCAGGACAGTAGTGTGGCATCCTTGAGTTCACAGCAGATGAATCATGGCCTCTGGATATCATGAGGAAGAATAAAGGACCTGTGGACCCTAGGGACTCCCTACTCAAATAATTGGAGATGGGCAACCAGCTGAGTTTTCCAGGCCCTTCCAGCTCAGCCTGGATGACAAAGCCTTGTCACTCTGTCCTATATCTGCCTTAAATCTAGAATGGTGGCCTGCACGGCACTGAAACTTTTCGTGATGTGGCAGCTGCAGAGACCCCTGGTCATTTGCAATTTCTTCTGGTACATTGTGTATACAGTACCCATCTGACTGTGGGAACAATGAGCATAAGGTGAAGGTAGAAATACGAAGGTTAGAGCCAAAGCAGGCAGAAAGGCCAGAATTTAGGAATTCTGGATGTTCCTATGGCCTGGTGGTTTTGCATGCACACATTGTGCCAGCATTACTCTTAAGGGAAGGACACCTGGGAAGGGTTGAGGGATGCGCTGTGCTCACAGAGCAAGTCTCTAGGCCTCCAGCCCTTGACTTCCCATGAGACCAGCAGAACAGGACCCCTCACAGTGTTGGTTCACACAGCAGAAGGGACTTGTCTAAAATGCCAATGATCCTTGGTTCTCTGGGCTGGCCAGAGTGGATCCCTTCCTGGGCATCACTCAGCTACTTTCCAGGTTTCCTTGCCCCGGGCTCTGTGGTCTTAGGAAACCCGAGGAGGTCACTGCACACAAGAGCAGCCATTTCCCAGGGAGGCCTGCATGGTTCCTCACAGACGGCAGCCAGTGAACAGCTCCAACAGTGTCAGGTACTCCCTGGGAGAACACTAGGTTCCAGAATGTTCCACCAAGGCCGAGAACATGGACATGCGGCCTGTTCCAGCACACGAACTGAGACTCTCCATGTGATACTCAGCAGCTAATTAGTGGACATGGTAAACACAGGCCTCTCTTGAGCAGCTCCATATCAATGATAGCAGCCTCTCCAGTAGTATGAGAACCGGGAGACTGGTACTTCTCTGTCCTCTCAGAAATTCAGGGTTAGGAAAGTCTTCCTATTGCGTCCCAGGAGTCCTCAGGATACAAGGGCTGGAGGTAGTGGTCCCAAGCGAGCAGGCAGCAGCAGGAACGGAGCTGCCATCATCAGCCCTGTTAACTATAGTGGATATGCTCTGGGCCTGGAGAACCTCATAGAAACCTCTACAATATTCTCTCTGATTGACCTCAGAAGAGCTCTCTACAGAGCTGCTGACACAGATTCACACTGAGAAACATTCCAGAATTTCAGAAACTAACCTTAGTGAACTTCATGAATAAAGTCACCAGATCCCAAAGCCTCTCCACAGAGACTTCCACACAGAACCCTCAGAAGGAAGTTGCTAGAGTGCTTGGCAGAAATCCATAGATAGAGACCCCAAAAACCCTTGCCAGAAGCCCAACCGAGCACTTTCTCAGACTTCCCCAACACAGAATGCACACACATCTTTCAAGTCCCTCATGATAATCCCCCTGACATTCTCCAGTCCTGGACATTTCCACAGATCCACACGCACATCCCCACAGATGTCATAATATGTTCACCGACAACCACTGCTGTGGGAAGCCCCTCTGTATTCTGTGGTTATTTTTCATTACCACTGGTTAATAAAGAAGCTGTTTTGCTCAATGTCTTAGCAGAGTAAAGCCAGCTGGGAAATCAGAATAGAGAGAGAGTAGGCAGAGTCAAGGAGACACCATGTAACTACTGAAACAGACAGATGCCCAGAATTTTACCCGGTCGGCCACAGCATTGTGGTAACACACAGATGAACAGATGAGTAAAGCTAAGATATAAGAGATAACTAGAAATAAGCTTGAGCCATTGAGCAAAGAGTGTTGTAATTAATATAGTTTCTTTGTGATTATAGTTTCTTTGTGGGAGCTGGGAAATGAACTATCAGTGTCCAGTTAAATTATGGTGCAAACATCGGCCAATTATATCCACATAAAACTTGCGAGAGCATGGGAAGGAATCTGAGACACAAAAGAACAGAGTTAAGAGACGAAAGATCAGTGTTAAGGACGGCTTATTGGTAGCAGCATTTTCTCATGTAGGCTCTGTTTGCTGGCAACGACCAGAGGTATGTCTTCTTTAAGAGAAGGCTTCCTGACACAGCCTTAGCAGCAAAAACTGACCAGCTTCTTTAAGAGTCAGCTAACTCGTTTGTGTTGGTCACATGAATCTCTGTTGATGGAGGAGGGTCATCCGTCTATGTGTTACTCTCATTGGTTAATAAAGAAACTGCCTTGGCTTCTTGATAGGGCAGGATTTACATAGGTGGAGTAGACAGAACAAAATGCTGGGAGAAAGAAAGCATAGTTGGTCAGACGCCATGGAGCCAGCTGCCAGGTCAGACATGCTGAATCGTTCCTGGTAAGCTACACAGATTATTAGAAATGGGTTAATCAAGATGTGAGAGTTAGCCAATAAGAGGCTAGAAACTAATGGGCCAGGCAGTGTTTTAAAGAATACGATTTGTTTGTTGTTATATTGGGTGTAAAGCTAACCATGTGGGAGCTGGGCAGGACGAAAAGCAGACCTGCTTGCCTCATCACTACAAATGGCGCCCAGACATGGATAACTGAATCCACAAAAAGCCTGAGAAAGCTTGGGAAAGAATAGAGTTAAAGCATGTTTTCTTGGTATCAGCAATTTCTCAGGTCTGCTCTGCTTGCTAGAGGCAAGCAAGCACTCTCATCTAAGAGAGTCTTCCTGACTCAGCTTTACCTGCAAAACCTTGCAGCTCTTTTAAGAAGTCCTGCCACAAAACACTTAAATGGTGCTGATGAAAAGCTGAATGCATGGTTTTCGGTTCAGTTGTAGCGGGACAAAAGCTGTGCCATTGTAAAATGCTAGCTCTCTGGGCCATCCTGCCAGGGCAAACTCTTGACTCTTTCAGGCAGATAGTCCGACTGAGTGCAGTCTGTGAGCAGAATCCTGGAGCTTGCTGGATGTCAGGGACCTTGGAAAGCCATTCAGTTGTGGCAATAAAAATGGGCTGGATATAACTGGCCAAGTACAGATTTAATCCTACCCATATTGCTCATTAATTTAAAGATTCATGTGGTCAGAAAAAGACAGAGAGATACAGTAAAGAGAGATTCAAAAACAAAGAAAACCTCTAAAAGATTTACAGTGTGTTAAAAATATATGCAAGCTAAAAGTTAAAGTACTTAAAGTAAAAAAAAAAAGAAAGCAAGAGAGTAGTTGGGTGTGGTAGTACACACCTTTAATCCCAACATTTGGGAGGCAGAGGTAGATTGACCTCTGTGACTTCAAGGAGCAGAGGTAGATTGAGCTCTGTGACTTCAAAGTATGGCAGGAAACACCTTTAATCTTAATGCCTAGGAGGCAGAGACAGATGGATCTCTGTGAGTTCATGGACAGCCTGGTCTACAGAGTTATTCCAGGACAAAGATATACAGAACCTGTGTCAAAAAATAAAAGTAAAAATAAATGAAATAGAGGTTAAAATAAAGCCGCACAAAGATGGAAAATACACAGATAATCTTGATACTGTATGCTATTATGATCTCTTTGAATTGTTTGAATGCTGAGGAAGGAGCAACAGCTGCCAAAAGATATTTGTTTATACATGTGGCTGAACTAATCCAAGATAGATATTTTGAAAATACCTTGACTTCAAAATTTGGATCTAAGGTTATGATGCTTTGGAAAAGTCCTTCTTATGTTTTCACAGAGGATGGAACCCTGTGGGTTGTTTATATCCCAATATTGTATGATAGACTACGCCCTCCTGAAAGGTTGCTGTGAACACCCTCAAAAATTTCCTTTACTCAACTGCCAACTGAGATGAACCTGGCACACACATTACACCATGAAAGACCTGATTAACAGCACCCCTATACAGCAAGAAGCAGTTTGGAGAAAAATAACTACGTCCATATTCCCAAATATTGTTTATAAATGTTCTTTTACATTTAAAAGGGATATGATATAGATATGAATAATTTGCTTTGGTATGGATATTAAGGTCAATTTTGTTACATGTATATGTCTTCCTGCTCTTGATTAAGGTAGTGAGATTGTGTAGTTCATTTAAAAATGTATGTATAATTAGCAAATATAGGTTGTTAATGGATAATCATCAATAATAGTTAAGCTTATAGTCATGTTAGTTACATTTTCTAGATGTGCATTGATATATTTCAGATAGGCATTCTTCATATCTTTCAAAGACTACAGAATATGGCATTTACATGTTTTAATAACTTAGGGCTTTTCATGACAATGATACACACCTGCTCCTGGCAGCACCAATCTACTTCGAGAGGAAGATGGGCATCACAGAGGCTCCTTATGGAGTTGGTTAGCCATTTGGGCAAGAAACTGCTCCTGCCTGGACTGATGCATAAGCTGGACACAGAGCACCAGCAGAGAGAGGACTGATGAACTTGCCTAAATGTGAGATCATCTTTTGGGGTTCCTGATTCATGGAAGAGTCTGCGAGACATTCTGCAGGACACAGCAGATAGTGACTGAACTGCCTTTGAAATTTCCTGCTTCATGGAAATGTCTCTAGATACTATGGGCCTGAAGGCTGAGGATGAATGCCCTAGGGGTACAAAAGAATTTTGGGTGACTGTCCAGGCAGTTAGATGTCTCTGTCACTTCTAGAGTTTTGGAAGTTTCTTACTTCTTGTTTACTTAGATAATATTATATCCTTCTGGAGTATTTGATGGACTTGAAGAATAGATAGATAGTTATTGTTTTCCTTAGTTAAGATAAATGATAAAGTAGATATAAATATTGTACCTATAATTCTTGCTTGATAACTGTTTTGGTATATGTAATTTTACTATGTTAAAGACTTTCTTCTTTGTTTAAACAGAAAAGGGGGAATGATGGAAGAGAGTCATCTCTCTATGTGTTACTCTCATTGGTTAATAAAGAAACTGCGTTGGCTTTTTGATAGGGCAGGATTTAGATAGGTGAAGTAGACAGAACAGAATGCTCTAAGAAAGAAAGCATAGTTGGTCAGACTCCATGGAGCCAGCCGCCAGGTCAGACATGCTGAATCTTTCCCAGTAAGCCACCACTTTGTGGTGCTATACAGATTATTAGAAATGGGTTAATCAAGATGTAAGAGTTAGCTAATAAGAAGGTAGAAAGTTATGGGCCAGGCAGTGTTTAAAAGAATACAATTTGTGTGTTGTTTTCTTGGGTGTAAAGCTAACTATGCGGGAGCCGGGCAGGATGAAAAGCAGGCCTGCTTGCCTCATCACTACACTCTGGCTCTTTCTGGAGGACTTGAACTTAAATGGGGTCTGTGAATAGTGTGCTATAAATTTCTTAATGGCGACATAGACCTACTGTGTCCCTTGAGCTGGGGAGGTGAGCATGACAAAATTGGGAGCATGGGGGTGGGGGAAGAAGGGAGAGTGGAAGGGGAGTTGGGAGCAGAACTTGAGGGAATGGGATAGTTGAGATGAGAGTATGGAAAGAGATATTTTAATTGAGGGAGCAGGATGGGGTCTAGCAAAAACTGACACTAAATTCCCAGGAATTCACAAGTATGGCCCTAGCTAGGACCCTAGGCAATAGAGGAGAATGTGGACAAACTGGCCTTCACCTGTATTCAGACTGATGAATGTCTTAACTGTCACTTTAGAACCTTCATCTAGCACTGTAATGAAACAGAGGGGGGGAGGACCCACAGCAGAACACTGGGTTGAACTCCCAAAGCCCAATGGGAGAGTAAGGGGAATGAGAATATGAGCAAAGAGGTTAAGACCATGATAGGGACACCCACTGAAACAATTTATCCGAGCTGATGGGAACTCACCAACTCCAGCTGGACAGGGAAGGAATCAGCATAGGACCAAGCTAGAGCCACTGACTGTGGTTGGCTGTTGGATGGCTGGAGCAGACTGCAGGGCCACTGGCAGTGGCACCAGGGTTTATTCCTACTGCATGTACTGGCTTTTTGGATGGAACCTTGCTCAGTCTGGATATAGTGGGGAGGCCCTTGGACTTTCCACAAAGCAATATGCCTTAACCTCTTTGAGGAGTAGATGGGGGGGAAGTGTCATGGGGGAAAGGTAGATGTAATGTGAGGAATGTTGGAAGTAGAACCTGGGATTGGTAAGTAAAATGGATAGTGTTTGTTTTCTTTTTAAAAAATAAAATAAAAAATAAAAGGGCCTAATGATTATTTTTATTGAGAATTAGCATTTTCAGAAGCTATATATTCAATTATTATTTGTATAGCTTCTGGATTTTCTATCATTCTATTACTGATGAAGTCAGTCTTTGGAAGTAATCTGTGAAGACTTCTTTGGCCCTGCATGATTTTAGTAGCTGACTTAATTTTCTTTCCTAATTCTCCAATTCTGTCCCAAGCATTCAAAGCTGCTGCATGGCATAAATGCAAGGAATAGTCATCAGATAGAGAATGCCATTGTTCATCATCATGAGCTCCCTCTCTAAGAAGTTGATCTTGGGAGATTTCCATACCTCTAACCCTATTTTGTTGTTCAATGGTCGAAGCCTCTTCTCAGAATCAGGTACTTCATTGGAATTGTGGACCAGGCCCTAAAAAGCTTTAATCAAGTCTATGCTGTCTTTAGGGAGAATTCTATTACAAACTGACCATGGATTTAATACAACTTTCACAAAAGGTGAATGCATGCTATGTGACACTACTGCATCCTTGAACCTCCTTAAATCCAACATTTTTACAAGGCTATGCAGCCTTGCTGTTACAATGTAGCAAGGCTGCCAGAAACAGTTGTAGGGACAGATGTATCTCAATAGGATTTCACATACTAAACAGAAAAACTGGAATTGGTTACTATAAATATCTGTCATCATTAAAAGGGGCTGGTTACAAATTTTTATTTGTAATGTCTGTAAAAAGGAAAAACTTCTATTAGTCTCAAATGTTTCACACTGGTAGAGGATTTTGTGTGATATGAACTTAAAGGTTTTTTTCTTCTTTTTTCTTTCCTTATTACTCTTCATTTTCTGAACTCAATGTAGAAGTATGTTTTCTTTGAGTGAAAAAAATATTCCCTCTTTAGAGTAGGCGATGTTTCTCTTTTCTCTGGGTTGCTTGCTAGTTAAGTTCCCACAAAGACACTTATCAGGTGGGTCACATCTGAATTCTGCATGGTCATGAATTTTGAGGGAACACTTACCTCATAAATGACTAGGTGAGGTGGGGGAAACCAGGGGACTCACATTGAACAAGATGTCACCTAGCCAGTGCAGAGATTCTGTGGACTGAGTCTGGTGGGGCCATCCTTGAACATGGAGTCGAAGTAAGGAGTGGCCTGAGTGAGTCCTGAGTCTTAGTGATGGGCTGAGAAGGAATGTGTGTGCGCCCAGTTCCATAGGATTCCTTATCTAAAAGGGGAAAATAAATAACTAGGCCAGAGAGAGGAGCTGTGACCTTCCCTGGGTATCCAGGAATCTCACCAGCTTGGGTGATGGACAGCCTAACCAAAAACAAGAATCAGGCCATAGAGCAAGATTGGCAGATTTGGAAGGTTCCTATTTGGAACAATTATGTTGTATTGCTAACTGTCAATGTTGTGAAAGGTAGGTAGTTCAAAGAACAATGAATAGAAAAGGCAACTAAATACAAAAGGAGTTTGACCTTTTAATCAAGACATTACAAGCTAGATTGAGTGGTGGGGGTCAGAGCAGGGCAGGGGTATGGCAGTGGCGTGCAGTTTGCCACTTTCAGAGACGTTTGGTGCTGCCGACTGGCACCTACTCCGTAGTCTGCTGAACAATCAGCATGAGGCTTTGGTAAACAGAAACCATAAAATAAATAAATTCATAGGGTGCTGTGGGAGCTATTTTAGCTCCTTCAGCCAATACATTTTAAGATACCAGACCTCTTGATTGTGGTAACTTTTCTTCTAAAAAGCAGCGTAGCCGTGTGCTTGCTTGGTTCTTCTTCTGGCTACTAGATTCCTTTCCTGATCACGGTGAGGGCTGTTGTCTAGGATGGTAATCTGTAAGCTTTTTCCCTTTAAATAAATAACCATTTTATTATTCATAATTCCAAACTGGTATCGTATTATTTGTGACTTAAGCCTTCATCTGGTACCCAACATTTGGTCTTAGAAAACCCCCTTCCCGCTGATTGGCTGCCTGCACACAGCTTGGCTTGGTATGAGCCCACCCTTAGCCATAACCTGTGTGGGGAGCCAGCAGTTCAATATAGAATATCACACAGTGGCTTTTCTAGCTGCAATTCTTTATATTTTCTCTTTACATGCCTGGGATTAGCTTCAAGTCCTGACACACACTATCATTTGCCTCCCCACGTCGATTTAAACTCCACAACTCCTGGGCTCCATGGGCCTGGAAAATCTCTGCCCTCCTGGTCTGCTCTCTTCTGAGGGTTTTTTTTAAATGCCCCATTGCAATGCAGTGCTTAAGCAGCACAAGTCAGAGTGCAAGTGGCAGCCGAACACTGCAACCCCTCGGGGCGACTCTTTGTCACGTGAAGGCATACGCGGCTTCTGGGTTGCAGTTCTCTACCCCTGGATTCTGGGTTTCTGGTTCCATGTATGAATTACCAAAAGGATGGCCTCTTATAGTTATTGATTTGAAAGATTATTCTTTTACTATACCTTTACAAGAAAAGTATAGAAAAAAATTGCCTTCACAGTGCCTACTTATAATAATTCTCAGCCTACTAGGATATATCAAGGGACCATCCTCCCACAGGGGATGCTCAATAGTCCCACGTTGTGCCAAAATTTTGTAAGTCAGCCATTGAAAATAACTCGTAAGCAATTTCCTAAATCTATAATTTACCATTCCATGGATGACATTTTGTTATCTGATTCAAATTAAGATACTGTAGAAAGGATGTTTGAAGAAGTAAAGAAAGTCTTGACTAAATGGGGATTACAAATTGCTCCTGAAAAGATTCAAAGAAGAGATTCTGTTAATTACCTAGGTTACAGAATAGGTTTACAGAAAATTAGAACACAAAAGGCACAAATTAGGAGAGACTGGTTACAGACTCTTAATGACTTTCAAAGATTGTTAAGAGACATTTCCAGCCTACCACCAGCTCTTGGGATAACACCTGATCTAATAATTCATTTAAACAAAACCTTAGATGGTGATAAAGATTTGAATAGTCCCAGAGAATTAACAGCTAAAGCAGAAAAGGACCTGACAAGGGTTGAGGAAAAATTATAGGAGACCCATGTGGATAGGGTGGGTCCAAATCTTAGTTGTATCCTAGTCATATCACCTTCCAGAATTTCTCCTACAGGGATTTTAATGCAGAGGAAAAATATTATTTTAGAATGGATATTTATATCACATAAACCAAGTAAAAAATTAAAAACTTACATGGCAAAAGTCTCTGAGTTAATTATAAAATGAAATCTAAGACTTTGCCAACTAGCAGGTATAGACCCAGCAGAAATTATAGGCCTTTTACTATTGAGGAAATAAAAAAAGTTATGGGAAGACAATGAACCATGGATAAGATCTTATGATAACTTTTTTGGAGAAATTAATAGCTGCTATCCCTAAAGTGATAGATTTAACCTCATGAAGAGAACTTCTTGGATCTTTCCTCAAATTGTACATGATACACCAACAACTGGAGCCTGTACATTTTATACTGATGCAAATAAATCAGGGAAAGCAGGTTACAAATCAGAAGAATTGAGTAAGGTGGAACAAAGCCTTATAATTCTGTCCAGAAGGCAGAATTATATGCCATTCTTGTGGTGCTAAGGGATTTTAAAGAACCTGTTAATATGGTTATATATTCACAATATACAGAAAGAGTCATCTTGCATATTCAAACCGCTGAATTTATACCAGATGATACAGAATTGACTTCATTGTTTATCCTGGTTCAAGACATAAACAGGAATAGGCTTTGTCATATGTACATGACACACGTCTGATCCCATACAGGTCTGCCTGATCCTCTAGCACAAGGTAATGCGGAAATTGATCAATTATTGATTGGAAGTATGTTGCAGACCTCAGATTTTCATTATAATGACACCAGGGTTTGATTCTACTGCATGTACTGGCATTTTGGGAGCCTAGTTTGTTTGGATGCACACCTTCCTAGACCTGGATGGAGGAGGGAGGGCCTTGGACTTCCTACAGGGCAGGGCATTTCTGTTAGGACTTCTCTTAGGACTGGAGAGGGAGGGGTAAGGGGAGGGTGGCGGGAGGGAAATGAGAGGATGTGAGGAGGTTAAAATTTTTTAAAAATAAAAATAGAAACAAAAATCAGAAAGCCTGAAAAATTATTTGAAAAGCAAAAGAGAAAAAAGAAACTTATTTGGCATGCAACTTAGCATGTGCAAGAAATCCCCACCCAATCTTTTATCTTTTCATTTCCTTTCCTGTTTTCTTTTTCTATTTTTTTTTATTTTTTGAGACAGAGCTTCTCTTTAGCTTCTGACCATGTCCTAGAACTAGCTATTGTAGACCATGCTAGCTTCGAACTTCCAGAGATCTGCCTTCTTTGCCTCTAGATTGCTATAACTAAAGGCCTGTGCCACCACTGCTCAGCTACTTTCTGCTTCTCTACCTTCTACTTGTCCTATCTTCTTCATCCCCTGTGACCTTCACCACAGGACTCTGTCGCTGTTTTATGCCATTGGTGTACTTAAAAAATTGTTCTTGGAATATCTTTGCTGTCTAACCCTACTGTCTGCCTGGGTGGCTAGACGTACAGATTGCCTATCTCTTTTGAATTGTTCAAAGTCTAACATGGAGCATGAACCCAAAAGACACGTGAGGATGATAGCACATGTGGAATGTAAAATCTGTCTAAGTTGGTTCTTCCTTGAGTTTCAGGCAGAGATGGCTGTGTACCATCATTAAAGAGATATTTCTTTGTTAAAAAAAATCATGTCAATAGTAGAAGATTAAAGAAAGAGTTTTCTATTCTATGGCAACAAGCTAAGGAGATTATAAAGAGGTGTCCTACTTGTTTTTTCTATAATTAAACACCATTGTCTGCAGGGAGTAACCCAAATGGTACTCAAAGGAATAAAATCTGGCAGATGGATGTGGTCTACGTTATGCAATTTGAAAAATTGAAATATGTACACCACACCATAGACACCTATTCAGGTTTTCAATTGGCAACTGACCGAGCTCAGAAAAGGCTGATTCAGTAATCACACATTTATTGAAAGGTATGGTCATCATGGGTATTCCTGCACATTTAAAGACCAAGAATGGTCCAGCATATGTATCTAGAAAAATGAACCTTTTGTTGCTTATTATACTATAAAGCACATTACAGGTATACCAAATAATCCTACAGGTCAGGCAGTTATAGAAAGGTCAAATTGTACTATAAAGGATATGCTGAACAAACAAAAAGGGACTGAAAATACCCCCAGAAATAGATCGCAAAATGCTTTATTAACCTTGAATTTTCTTTCTTTTTTTTTTTTTTTTTTGGTTTTCCATTCAAGTATTTACAGTTCCTTCCCTCCTCCCAACCCCCTCCCGCTTTCCCCACTCATCCTTCTCCCTTCCCCTCCCTGCTTGAGAGAGAGCAGGGAACCTTGCCCTGTGGGAAGTTCAGGGCCCTCCCCCACTACAACCAGGCCTAGGAAACTGTGCATCCATATAGACTAGGTTCCCAAACCGGCAGAACATGCCATAAAAACAAATCCCAGTGTCTTTATCAATGGCTTCTCAGTCAGTCCCCATTGTCAGCCACAATCAGAGAGTCTGGTTTGATCACAAGCTTGTTCGGACCCAGTCCAGCTGGATTTTGTGAGCTCCCATTAGAACAGGCACACTGCCTCAGTCAGTGGACCAACCCATCGCGGTCCTGACTTCCTTGCTCATCTTCTCTTTCCTTATGCCCTTCAACTGGACCTTAGGAGCTCAGTCCATTGCTCTGATGAGGCTCTCTGTCTCTATCTCCATCAGTCACCAGATGAAGATTCTATGGTAATATTCGAGATAATCATCAGTGTGATAGTGGGGCAAGGACAGTTCAAGCAACCTCTCCTCTGCTGTCCAAGGACCTAGCTGGGGACATCCCCATGGACAACTGGGAACCCCTCTAGAGCCAAGTCTCTTGCCAACCTTAAAATGGATCCCTTAATGTAGATATCTTCTTCCCTGCTCCCATATCTGCCCTTCCTCCATCTCCACCATCCCACTCCCCCAAGCTCTCCAGTCTTTCCTTTCTCCCTTCCCTGATGGAGGAAGGCCATTGGTTAAAAAATAAAGAAACTGCTTGGCCCTCATAGGTTAGAACATAGGTGGGTGGAGTAAACAAAACAGAATGCTGGGAGGAAGATGAAGTGAGCTCAGACTTGATAGCTCTCCTCTCTGGGGCAGCCACGATGAAGCCCCGACCCAGGATACACATAGGCTAGAATCTTCAGCATAAGTGCACCTTGGGGTGCTACACACATTATTAGAAATAGGCTAGTCCAGGTGCGAGAGTTAGCCGAGAAGAGGCTAGATATAATGGGTCACGCAGTGTTTAAAAAGAATACAGTTTGTGTGTTGTTATTTTGGGGTATAAGCTAGCCAAGCGGCCAGGAAGCGGGTGGCAGGAATGCAGCTCGCAGCTCCCACAACACTTCCCTCTCCCTCTCTTCCCTTCTCCCAACCTCAGCCCCACCCCTCCCCCACTAACATGTACACACCTTTGCCCAGCAATCTTGTTTGCTTCCAATTTCCAGCAGGATCTGTATGTTTTCTTTGTGTTCACCATGTTTTCCTTCTCTAGGCTTGTGAAATATAGGCATAATGTCCTTGGTTTATGGCTAGAGTCCAGAAATGAGTGAGTACATTCCATATTCATCTTTTTGGGTCTGGGTTATCTCACTCAGTATAGTGTTTTCTATTTTCATCCATTTGCGTGCAAAATTCAAAATGTCATTTTTTTTTTACTACTGAGTGGTACTCTAATGTATATATATTCCACAATTTCTTTATCTGTTCTTCCACTGAGGGGCATCTAGGAACAACAGCAGCGGAGAGGCATTGGATAATTGGGGAAAAAGTATATTGAATTGAATCAACCAGTATATTTCAAGGATGCGTTGACCTCACCATAGAAACCAGGGGATGTACTACGTTTGGGAAGTGGTTTGCTCTTGTTTCCACAGAAGATGAAAAATTATGGATACCACCAAAATTAATAAAGATTTGCTTTGAAAAGGAGAAACCTCTTGAAACAGAGAAATGGTAGCTCATCCACACTGCTGATAACCATACAGGTGGTAAGAAAAGCATTTAGGATGGGGGCAGGGTCCTGTTCTTGTCTTTGCAGGAAAATACTCATCTTCAAAAATTCAAGAAACCCCTGATATTTGAATGATGACAGGTAGAAAAATAACTATCCAATAAGGATCATCAAGACAATCAAATATGATTCATAATTACAAATGATACAATGTATACATATTTATATCTATATATATGTATGTATATGTTTATGAATATATAGAGCTGGTTTTAGATTTGGACAACAGCTCTGTCCTTCTTTAAATCTAAAAATGTTGTTAAAAGAAAAACCCAGAGTTTCTATCTCATGTCAAAAGCCATTTGATATGGGACAGAAAGAAAAAAGAATTTAGAAAACATCTTTGCTTTTCTTCGTATCTATTTTTGTCATTATCATACCTTTCATTGAATATATATATATATATATATATATATATATATATATATATATAAAATGTTTAAGTTTTCCACAATGAACAATGAATTTTCCTGCAGTAATCTTTGAAGTTTCCAGGAAGAAATGGGGCCCTATAACAACAACTCCACCTAGTTGATATGATGTCATGATACTGATAGCGCTGCTACAAGACCTGTTTTGGGTACCAGCTGCACAAGATGGTTCCATCTTGGTTAGCTAAAATGGTGCACATCTTTTCCAATGTTTTGCCCAGACCTCCGCAAAATACTCAGAGACTAATTGCAATCTTACCAGACATTATCTTGAAATTTAACTATTATTTTACTTTCACAGGATCCCCTAGAAACAACGTCGCCCCCATGACAGCTGGAAGTAATTCTAGAGGACAATGTCCCCTCTCCCAGCAAAGTTAGTCCTCAGGCTTTGGCACATCATTTAGGGGTTGATTATAATTGGTATACGGTTGAGGGTTGGGAGAGGAATTTTTTAAGCTCAGGGAACTTTCTTTAAAGAAAAAGAGGGAAAATTGGATAATAGATTGGTATTTGTGAGTTATTGTTTATAGACAATTACATTGGTATAGATTCTTGTATATTGATACAAAGTTAAATTATATTGAATATTGTATGCATGCATGCTTCTATTTCTGTTTAAAACATTTTTATGTATTGACAAATATATATATACATATGTATTTACTATATTGCAGTGTACATTTCTACCTCTGATCAAGATACTTATACACTGTTTACATTTGGAGTCATTGTCCTCATTTATTGCACTGTTGTTTATTGTCTTAGTCTTTAAAAGTTAGATAGGAATTAAGAATTATAGATCAATAGTCATCTATGTTTGTCATACATAGACTAATCAAGTTCTTTAGATACATAGAGATTATATTCTGTATAGATACATAATCTTCTACCACTTCAAGGAACATAACATTTAAATAACTTAGGGTTTTGTTGACATGAGACATAACTGCTCCTGGCAGCACTGATCTATGCCTGAGAGAATGTTGAGCACCAAAGACACTCCACTTGGAGCCTGTTTTCTTTTTGGCAAAAACTGGCCTTTGGGCAAAGAAATGCCCATGCCTCAACCACTGACAAGATATAGTATACAGAAATGAATAAACAGGACTGTCACATCTTGCCAAGACAGGATAGACAGTTTTGAAGATTTTCTTGCATTTGAAAATGGTCTGTCAGTTATTCTAGACCATAGCCAAAGTTGGTCTCTTCAATGTTGCAAAATGAGACTTTGAGTGATTGCTCAGGTACCTAATTGTCACTGTCACTAATTGCTCCCTTTGGAAGCTACTTGATTGTACTTCCTGCCTGCTCAAGTAATAATATCTCCCTTCTCAGGCAGTCGATAGGGTTGAAGATTAGTAGTAGTTACTGTCCTCTTATGATCTTGCCAAGTCATCTCCAATACAAGACTTTGAATCCTTAGAATAGAATGTTTATTAAAACATTTAGCATATGTTCCTTGCTTAATATTGTTTATGCTGATTGACAGTCTAATCTTATACTTGATATCTGTTCCTAGTGTATATTGTTTTGAATTGGGTTTGGAACTCTCTTCCTTAAACAAAAGGGGGAGGTGCTGTGGGAGCTACTTCCACTCCTTCAGCCAATAGCCTTTAAGATACCAGCCCACTTGCACATGGTCTCTTTTGTCACTGGAGATGGCATGGAGGTCTGAAGGCCCACAGAATGTGGACAAGCCTCTGTCTGGGCATAGGAGAAGAAGAGAAAATGGATAAGACTCTATTTCTGATGGAGTGTGCAGATGGAATTGGAAACAGACACAAAAGGCTGTCGAGGATGGAGCTCATGTGACGCCTGGAGGACAGGGAGTGATTCTTTGGTCAGCTCTTCCTACCACCCCTCCCAGACACTCAGGAGCTCTTTGTGACAGGGAGACAGGAGGTCTGTGGTATGAACCTGACCCAGCTGCCAACTCCCAGAGAGAACTCTCAAGAGTTCAGTTGCCTTAGAGCAACAAGGCAATTCAGATGGAGAATTTTCTCTCTCTTCTGGAAAGCATTGATCCTTCATGGCTGACCCACAGCTCAACCACTTGCGCAATGGACATGATCCTTGCCTTTGTGTGTGGGCTGGGGCTCTTCCACCTATTATTATTCCTCTTCCCCCTTGACTCACCCTCACCTACACCAGCAGAAAACACCACCTCACAAAAGGTAAGTTTGCCTTAGGCCCCAAACAAGGAAGATTAGTTTCCTTTCTCTGCTGGACTCACTTTCTGAATCAAATAGGGAGGTGGCTGACAGACGATCTCAGCCAAGAGCTGGACCTCATCTTCTTGAGACCTGGCAGGTTGGGGAGAGGAAGAGTGGGCTCCAAGATGTCTGCTCTCAGAACATCCATACCTGCAAGAAGCCCAGTGCCTAGGTGGTCAGGGGCAGTGTTTCTGGGTTGGTTAGAGACCTCTGAAAAAGTAAAGTTTCTGAGCCATGGTTTCTATGTGCCCCTCTAACATACATGCTTATAGTGTCTATTGAGCTGATATGAAAAGGGCAATGACCTCCAGGACATCAGGAAGTGACTGCTGGTACTTTAGAGCTGAGCCTCTGGTCCCTGAGCAGAACAACACTGACATCCATGTGGCTCTCACAGAGACGGTCCCCATTTGAGTTTTCCAAGAGAAAAAGAACACATATTTGCCCACAATATAGATGTGAATGGAGCTGCATTTTCTCTCTCTCTCTCTCTCTCTCTCTCTCTCTCTCTCTCTCTTCTCTCTCTCAGGTGTTGAGGAAAGAGCACAGAAAAGTCAGGAAGAAAATCAGGACTGTGAAAGGTAGGCTACTTTCTTCCCCTGGCGAGGTGACTTCAGCCCCCCATCCCACTATAACACTAATGAGTTGCAGGACACTCGAGGAGACAGCTCCTGGGAAGGAACCCAGAGTTGAAGACATTTCCCAGGTCCTGTGCTTGGAATGAAGCTATGGACCGCCAGACTGGCTACTGCCTGGGGAGGGATGGTGTGGCAGGAAGTGGTGCCATGGGATGAAGTGGGGCCATGCTGCCTGGATTTGGAGGTAAATTGGTGGTTTGCCTCTTCTGAGAGACAATTTCCTCTCTCAGAGCTCTGGTCCTTCCTTCCCCTCCACAGGGAGATAATGACGCCTACGGAGGTCATTAGAAGTGGAGGCTCCTGGTTCATGGCATTGTCCTTCCCAACATGTGCCTTGCTCTCCATGCCTTTGGGCACACGCCCTGGCTCATGGATAATAGAACTGTTTAACTTTCATTACTAAATGGACAGTTCATTCAGTCTTGTGTAAGATACCCGGTCCATCCTATACCCACCAATAAACCAGTCTCCATTTCCAGCTTACAGAGGCAGCAGGAAGAAACCAAAGGAGGACAAGGTACTGGCTTCACTTCTGCACAGGTAAGCCATCTCCAGTTCTGTCTGGTTCACTCCTACTGTCTGCTATGTGATCACTTCTGACCAGGGCATACAGTTATCCTGGGAATCGGGGCTCTCTGGATGTGTAGGAAATGAGTACAGCACTAAAGGTTAAGATAACAAGGTCTCCTAAGACCAGAGTGTTGAACAATGGTTCTGATGGGCTGCGAGGGTCCTTCCCTATTCATCTAGCCCCACCTCCTGGCCCCATGAGCTCCTGCCTGCAATCATATCCCCTGCCTTTACAGCATGCAAGAGAGGCTTATCAATACCACCAGCATTTGCCGGCACTTAGAACAAGATGCCTCAGATGAAGCAATCATACCAGATGCTGCCAAAGCCTATGTGTCACCTAGGCATCCCACAAGGAAGTCTATGGCCACCAAGTCATCCCTAGAGACTTCCTCTTCTCCTCGCAATGAGGTCAAAGATTCAAAACCCTTGTCTAAGGTCCTGCACAATTCCTCACCGATTGAGTCACAGTCATCTGAGAGTGCTTCTTGGCCACCAGAGACCTTGACAACTGGAAGATGCCATTCGCCACCCAACAGGAATCTTCCTACCCATCTCACCCTCTGGATCAGGTGGCTTGTCCTCTACACATGGCAGATCCCAACATGGAAGTTCATGAGTTTGACTGGAAAATACTGGTGATCACAAAGAGCTCACAAACTCTGCCAGGTTTGCCTTCTCCCATGACAAGCACCCCAGGCATTAATTCTCAAGAGGCCTATCTCGACAGCCCCAGGCCTTAACTACTATAGCAGGTCTACTTCAGCAAGCCTAGATATTGACCACTTAAGCAGGCCTACTTCATCCATCCCAGGCCTTGACCATTCAACCACCACAGGCCTTGACCATTTAAGCAGGCCCACCTCAACCAACCCGGGCCTTGATTTCTTAAGCAAGCCTACCTCAACCACCCCAGGCCTTGATTTCTTAAGCAGGCCTACGTCAACCACTTCAGGCCTTGATCCCTTCAGCAGGCCTACCTCAACCACCTCAGGCCTTGAACACTCACGTAGGTCTACCTCAACCACCTCAAGCCTTGAACACTCACGTAGGTCTACCTCAGGCCCTTTCAGGTACCACGTAGCATCCAGAACCATGTGCCACTCAACCTCCTCACTTGCAAGAGGATCTTTCTCTCACCATCCACAATACCTTGCTCTGGACAGGCCCCAGAGACAGCCAGGTAGAGGCTGGGGAGCCCTCTTTCATCAGCCCTGTTATACAGGAGATGCACAAAGTTCAAGTTAGTAAACGAGTCCAACTAAAACCATGGAAGGGAACACAGAAGGAAGATCAGACCTTTCCTATGGCTGTATGGGCAGTATGCTGCAAGCCTGCAGCAGCAAGGAAGCCAACATCACCTCACTCCCCTACTGGAGCAAAGACAACAAATCAGAGCAGTTGTCAGGTCACCAAAAGGTCTCAGCTAATGATTTAGAGAAGAAATATATCCAGCTTTACTGGGGTCTGCCCTTGCTCCACAGTGAGTCCCTAGTGGCTGCTGTCAACATGGCAGGGTCCCCACTAGATCCAACTTGTTTAGGGACAGTCTACTTACAGCCTGTTACACGGTAACACTAAAGGCCTTCCACAGCTCTGTTCTCCAAAGCCCTTGCTTCAACACTTGGTCAAATCCGATCCTTTGACTCTAAATTTTTCTTAGTCCCAAACACCATCAGAGACTAGAATCCAAGCCGAGGCCCATGACCCATCCTCTCTCTCAAAGCTGTTGTGCAATTCAGCTCCACTAGGAAAGATGGGACTTCTTGTCCTATGCCTCCGAGAGCCCAATTTATTGTCTCACCTAGTGATCGACACCTAGAGCGCCACCTTTTGAAGAAACACCAAGAAATCTGGAGTGATTTGCCAGTATTGGTTAAAAAAAATCACAGGAAGCATTTAATCAACAGACTTCCAACAGTTGGGGCTTGCAACAGCCAGGGGCCTGTTGTCCATCTCCAAGGGGATTACATTATCCCCAAGCTACTGGAGCAGACAGAAGAAGATTTCAAAAAGAGACTCATACAACACCAAGGTCCATGGCCCCCCAAAGTTCAGCTATCTCTTGGCCTGGGTCAGGCAGAAGTTAATCATAGGACTTCATGTCCCTCAGCACAGGCAAATGAAAGTGGTTAGTATCTACAGACTGTCTCATTTAAAGGTCAAAAGATATTACAACCATGGAGGACCCCACACAAGGATCTTCCAACCCCTCTGGGAAGAGCTCTGGAAAAAGATCTGCACAGGCCCTCAGAAGGTTCCCTGGGCAAAATTCTTGAGGCCTTCTCTGAGACAAAGGGGGAATCTTGACACATGAGATGCCAAACAAGTGACCTGCAAAGTGTTTCCCCAGTGGGACCAGGAAAGAAACAGCTAGGAGGCACCATGAGAAACAACGCAAATCCTAACAGAAAGCAGACCAGTGACACTGAGTTGTCAGGCGGAGTCTGTTATGACAAATGTGTAGACCATGCACTCATTGGTCCCATCTGAAATCTCCAGCCAAATCTGGAAACTTCAAACAAACCATCCTTCAATGGAGCAATCACTAAAAAGAACTCTACTAATGGGCCTTCCTTCCTAGATCTGGGCACCCAGAAGGAGCTAGATGCACATATTACAAGACACCTGGTGAGGCACAGATGGAGCCTGCCCCTCAGAGGCCTCAAGACCATACATATTTTAAAGATGAAGAAGGACACAACTTTACCCTTTTAACAGTCCTCCAATGATTCTCTGTCTTGGGACTCTACAGACAACTCTATCATGCAACTGGCCAGTAACCTGGGAGAATCCATCCAATAATCCCCAGAATGAGACATGAAGACAAAAGCTTTCTCTGTGGAATCAAAGTCCACACAGAACTGTCCTGCCCTCCAGACAGCACTCCTGAGAGATTCTCCACCTAGTAACATTTCTGGGCCCTCTGAAGCCCCTACAACTGTCCTCGGGTACAATGTGACTTCGGTGTCCACTCGAGAGAGCCTCGTGGGTAGAGCGTGGCACAAAGATACACTTGTTAGATCTTGGGAAGAATACCCAGAGCCTAATCAGGCCGAATCCAGAAGAGTGAGGGCTAGACTTTAAGACATTATGACAACGAGGTCTCAGTTCGAGAGATCAGTGGGGCTTCTCAGTCCTCAAGGAACAGGGGTACCAGGAAGCTGGAGGAGACAGAGGAGGAAGAATCTTGTGAGTGGACAATCCCCATGGACACTGCGAAGATGGCTGATTTTCAAATCAATCAGTTTCTGGAGGCAAGTGGAAATCTACCTAAAACCTTTCCCAGGATGCAGAGGACTTGGGCCTGAGCACACCTCACTGTTCAGCTGCTGCTGTCATTCTGCAGGATTGTGCCACTGGCGCGTTATGCCAAGACTGGGACCCTGAGGTTGTGATTGCTGCAGAGATCCTGGCTTCCAGGGCCGCCCAGTGCAACCTCAAGACTGAGCCCGCTACGATCAAGCCAACCTTCCATTACAGGTCCCCATTTCTTAGGAAGCGATAGCAATGTCCTCAAGTATTACAAATACAGGAGTCACACGCATAGACATAGATATGTCACAAATATCCAAAAAGATAAATACAGAAGTCCTCCCAGGCAGGATATACAACGTAAAGGGATGAAGCCTGACTTAAGCATACACATCAAATAATGTAAAGTTTGGGGACAGAATGAAGACAGTTTTACTATCAATTTTAAACCCAAAATATAAAATGTCAGACAACTCCAAAGAAAAATGCAAGGGTGTACCATCGATGACCCATAGCCAGAGATTCAAAAAAACATTAGCACAGTTTGTCATGCAAAGCTCAAGATTCAGAGTCAACCTTAACCTGATGGAGGGATGCCCTATGGTAACAGGCAGGCCCTGGCATCCAGAGACCCTGTCTACCTAGCCAGCTCCTATCAGGACAGAACCCATGTTGCACATGTTCCAGGGATACCTGTCTACTGTCTGAGGCATGGACATTGCAATAAGTATGATCTACAAAGAAGTCTATCCCCAAATTAAACTTTTAGACATTACTTCCTCTAAGTATGTTTTATTGTGAGGTTATATCTGCTTGCTAGGCCACAAAGAAATGTCTGCATGTGGTCACCTTAGAGTATTGCATCAGGAGAAGACATGGCTCCACAAAGGGGGTCAGAACCATCCTCAAGATCCATCACTGTTATTAGAGTCAATTATACTGTAAATATGGAAATAAAGGGCTTTAGGATTTGTGTGTGTGTGTGTGCACATGGGTGCCCGCGTGTGTATGTGTGTTTGTGTGTATGCAGGGAGGAGTCAAAATGAACCCTAGAAGACATAAACAAGAAGTCTTTAGGACTGGGGCACGTGAAGAGTCAACCAGGTAAGACCCTACCCTAAGGTTCAGCTTCCATCCCAACCGCCACATGCCTTGACCACTGAAGCTGGTCCAACTCAATCTCTACAAGCCTTGATGACACAAGTAGGCCTGCCTCAGGCCTTTCCAGGTACCAGGTAGCTGCCAAAACCTGGTGCCACCCCAAATCCTCACATGGTCAGTCCTAGCAAGAGAATCTTTCCCTCAGCATTTAAGAAGCCTTGCTGTGGGACAGGCTCCACATACAGGCAGATGGAGGCTGGGAACTCTCTTTTATCAACCCTGATATCCAGGAGATGCTGGAAGTTCAGATTAGGAATAGCGTTCCTACTGAAAGTTTGGAAGTGGAAATGAAAAGAGAGATCTGACTGTGCCTTAAGCTGCATGGACCATATCCTCTAGTAGTGAAGCCGGAAGCAGGTCAGCACCACCTCATGCTCCGTTTGCAGATGAAACTGCAAATCAGAGCAGTTT
Organism: Microtus oregoni; assembly: GCF_018167655.1. NCBI lineage: Eukaryota > Metazoa > Chordata > Mammalia > Rodentia > Cricetidae > Microtus > Microtus oregoni. The sequence goes on from NW_024543094.1 coordinate 21,403,393, forward strand.
TCAAGTTCTTGAAAGTTCCCTTACCAGGTTTTAGACAACAGTTTACAGCAGAAATGGTCCAGTTTTTCTGGGACTTCTACTTTCTCTCCAATGAGTCCCCCGTGGTTACTGTCAACACGGCAGCATCCCCACTAGATCACCTCTCCATCTAATCCAACGGACCGGACCATCTATTACACCCCTAAACAAGTGAGGACTATCATAACTCCACAGCTCTTTCTCAGAATTCCTTATTTCATCAATTATCAAATCCAAACATTTGACTCAGAATCAGTCCTGGTCCTTATTGCTACCAGTGGCTTAATCCATATCCAGGCCCATGATCCATCCTCTCTCCCAAAGCTACAGCACCAATCAGCTCCAACAGTACTTTCAGGAGTGAGCCCCCATTGTTCTTCTGGCTGCAGATATCCTGTCCGGCCACCATAACAAAAGTTCTCAAATGTGGACTCAGATTCTAGGCATATTTTCATAGTACTGGAATAAAATAGGGCTTCCCATATGTTTAAGCAATCAGTCTATACAGAATTATATTTTGTAATGACTCTAACTAACCATTTTTAAATCACAAGTGAGGAAGAAGGCAGGAGAGGACTCAGATCAAACAAGCTAACAGCTAACTGTCATAATAATTGAGCTGTCCAGCCGGGTGGTGGTGGCGCATGCCTTTAATCCCAGCACTCAGGAGGCAGAGGCAGGTGGATCTCTGTGAGTTCGAGGCCAGCCTGGTCTAGAAGAGCTAGTTCCAGGACAGGAACCAAAAAGCTACGGAGAGACCCTATCTCAAAAATCAAAAATAAATAAATAAATAAATAAATAAATAAGCTGTCCAAATGGTGCTTCTCTGAGGATATGGGCTTATGGGTTCTTCCATTTCTTTCCTTCTTCTGTCAGAGACAATGCAACAAGAAGTTATTACCCTACGAGTTTGGGAACTAAACATATAATGTCCTTACTTAGCCAACAAAGACTCACAATGCATTGCAGTTTTTAATGCATCATGTTAGAAATTCATGGCAGATAGCTAAGACAAAGAAGCCTTCACATAGGAAGAGTTTTATGACTCACAGTTGCTGGGATTTGTAGTCCATGGTTCCCCGGCCCCATAGTTTTGGGCCTGCAGTAGAAGATATGCAAAGTTGCACATGATGGACTAGCACAGTTTAATTCAACGCTTCCTGGAAGCAGAGAAAAATGGAAACATTGAAGAAGGACACCAAACAATCTAGCTTTGAGATTGACCTAAGACATAACCATAAAAGACATTGGCACCTCAGGAGTTTTCTCTCAGCTTTCAATAATGCCCCTAACTTATGACAGCTTTAGTGGATTAGTCTCGTGATCGTGTCAGAGCTGTCACTGTTCAATCACCTCTCCGTGATGAGATCCACCCGCTAGGACCAAGCGTTCAATACAAGACCTTTTCAGAAACTCTTCATATCCAACATGTAGTATATGTTAACAACTAAAAAGAGCTTCCTGGGTTTTCAGGTCTGTGATACACACATAACATTTACTATACAATCCTAAAGACCTGTGTTCAAACCCCAGAGCATCCAAATAAAGCTACATACAGCTGCACTCACCTATGATGTTATGGCTCCTAAGGCGAAATAGGAGACAGGCACAGGAGATTTCAACACTCCTCTCTCACCAATGGACAGGTCAACCAGACAGAAACTTAACAGAGAAATAAGAGAACTAACAGATGTAATGAATCAAATGGACTTTACAGACGTCTGTAGAAAATTTCCCCACCCCCCCCCAAACAGAAAAGAATATACCTTTTTCTCAGCATCTCATGCAACCTTCTCAAAAATTGATCACATATTCGAAAACAAAGCAAACATCCACAGATACAAAAACAATTGTAGTAACCACCTGTGTACTAACAGATCACCATGGAATAAAGTTAGAATTCAACAACAATTCAACCCCCCCAGAAAGTCTACAAACTCATGGAAACTGAACAGTCAACTACTGAACCACTCTTAGGTCAAGGAAGAAATAAAGAAAGAAATTACAGTCTTCTTTGAATTCAATGAAAATAAAGACACAACATACCCAAACCTATGGGACACTATGAAAGCAGTGCTTAGAGGAAAGTAAGCACTAAGTGCCCACATAAAGAAAATGGAGAAAGCACACATTAGAGACTTAATAGCACACCTGAAAGCTCTAGGAAAAAAAGCAGACTCACACAGGAGGAGAAGATTGGACATACTCAAACTGAGGGCTGATATCAACTAAATGGAAACAGAAAACAATTCAAAGAATCAATGAGAAATGGCTCCAGAGGTTAAGAGTACTGAATGTTCTTCCGAAGGTTCTGAGTTCAATTCCCAGCAACCACATGGTGGCTCATAACCACTTGTAATGAGATATGGTGCACTTTTCTGGCCTGCAGGTGTGGAGGATGAACACTGAGTACATAATAAATAAATAAATCTTTAAAAAAAAGAATCAATGAAACAAAGATCTGGTTCTTTGAGAAAATCAACAAGATTGACAATCCCTATGCAAACTAATCAAATGGCAGAGAGAGAACACACAGATTAACAAGATCAGAAATGCAAAGGAGGACATAACAACAGACACTGAGGAAATTCAGAAAATCACTAGGACTAACTACAAAATATGCCACAAAATTGGAAAATGTAAAAGAAAAGGGCATGTTTTAGATAAGAACCATATACCAAAATTAAATCAAGACCTGGTGAACAATTCAAATACACTTATAAGTCGCAAAGAAATAGAAGCTGTAATCAAAAACCTCCCAACCAAAAGAGACCAGGACCATATGATTTTAATGCTGAATACTACCAGAACTTCCAAGAAGAGCTAATACCTATACTCCTTAATGTGTTTCACAGAATAGAAACAGAAGAGTCATTACCAAACTCTTTTTAAAAAGCTACAGTTTCCGTGATCCAAAACCACAAAAAGACTTAATCAAAAAAGAGGATTACAGACCACTCGCACTCATGAACATCGACACAAAAATTCTCAATAAAATACTGGCAAACTGAATTCAATATAATATCAAAAATTATTGATTATGATCAAGTAGGCTTAATCCCAGAGACGCAGGGCTGGTTCAACATATGAAAATCTATCAATGTAGTCCATCATATAAATAAGATGAAAGAAAAAAAAACATATGATCATTTCATTAGATGATGAAAAAGCATTTGACAAAATTCAACACCCCTTTATGATAAAGGTCTTGGAGAGGTTAGGGATACAGGGTTAATAACTAAATATAATAAAAGCAATACACAGATAGCCGATAGCTAACATCAAATTAAATGGAGAGAAACTTAAAGCCATTCCACTAAAATCAGGAACAAGACAAGGCTGTCCACTCTCTCCATACTTCTTCAATATAGTTCTTGAAATTCTAGCAATAGCAATAAGACATCATAAGGAGATCAAGGGGATTCGAATTGGAAAGGAAGTCAAACTTTGTTATTAGCAGACGATATGATAGTGTACATAAGTGATCCCAAAAACTCTACCAAAGAACTCCTACAGCTGATAAACACCTTCAGTAATGTAGCAGGATAAAATATCAACAAAAAAATCAGTAGCCCTACTATACTCACACAGAGAATAAAGAGGCAGAGAGAAAAATCAGAGAAACTTCACCTTTCTGGATAGCCACAAATAGCATAAAGTATCTTGGGGTTACAATAACCAAGGAAGTGAAAGATCTATTTGACAAGAACTTTAAGACTTTGACAAAAGAAATTGAAGAGGATACCAGAAAATGGAAGTATCTCCTATGCTCTGAGGTTGGTAGGATCAATATTGTAAAAACGGCAATTCAACCAAAGGCAATATATCGATTCAATGCAATCCCCATCAAAATCCCAACAACAATCTCCATCAAAATCCCAACAAAATTCACAGACCTTGAGAGAACAATAATCAGCTTTATATGGAAAAACAAAAAACCCAGCATAGCCAAAACAATCCTATACAATAAAAGTATTTCGGGAGGCATTACCATCCCTGACTTCAAACTCTATTACAGAGCTACAGTAATGAAAACAGCTTGGTATTGTCATAAAAACAGAGATATCGACAAACAAAATCGAATGGAAGACCTGGATATTAATCCACAAACCTATGAACATCTGATAAAGGAGCTAAAATTATACAATGAAAGAAAGAAAGCATCTTTAACAAATGGTGCTAGCATAACTGGAGGTCAACCTGTAGAAGAATGAAATAGATTCATATCTATCACCACGCACAAAACTCAAGTCCAAATGGATTAAAGACTTCAATATAAATCTGACCACACTGGACATGATAGAAAAGAAAGTGGGAAGTAGTCTGCAACACATGGACACAAGAGACCACTTCCTACGTATAACTCCAGTAGCACACACAATAAGAGCAACAGTGAATAAATGGGACTTCCCAAAACTGAGAAGCATCTGTAAAGTAAAAGACACTGTCATTAAGACAAAAAGTCAACCTACTGAATGGGAGAAGATCTTCACCAACCCCACATCAGACAAAGGCCTGATCTCCAAAATATATAAAGAACTCAAGAAACTAGACATTGAAATTCTAAATAACCCAATTTTAAAAATGGGGTTCAGAACTGGATACAGAATTCTCAACAGAAGAAGTTCAAATGGCCAAAAGATACTTAAGGTCATGTTCAACTTCCTTAGCATTCAGGGAAATGCAAATAAAAACAACTTTGAGATACCATCTTATGCCTCTAAGAATGGTAAAACCAAAAACACCAATGATAACCCTTGCTGGAGAGGATGTGGAATAAGGCGAACACTCATCCATTGCTGGTGGGAATGCAAACTTGTGCAACCACTTTGGAAATCAGTGAGGCAGTTTCTCAGGAAACTGGGAGTCAATCTACTTCAGAATCCAGCAATTCCACTCTTGGGAATATACCCAAGAGTTGTCCAATCATACTACAAAAGCATTTGTTCAACTATAGTCATAGCAGCACTATTTGTAATAGCCAGAACCTGGAAACAACCTCGGTGCCCTCAATGGAAGAATGGATAATGAAAGTGTGGCACATATACACATTAGAGTTTTACTCAGCAGTAAAAGAAAATACATCTTGAGTTTGCATGCATATGGATGGAAATAGAAAACACTATACTGATACTGAGTGAGATAAACCAGACCCAAAAAGATGAATATGATATGTACTCATTCATTAGTTGAAAACAAAGGACATTTAGCTTATAGTTCATGATCATAGAGAAGCTAAATAATATGGTGAACCCAAAGAAAAACATATATAGATCCCCCTGGAAACTAGAAGCAGACCAGATCATTGGGCAAAAGTTGGGAGCATGGGTGTGGGGGTGGGGTAGAGGGAAAAGGAGAAGGGGAGGATAAGGGCGAAGAGGAGGATTGGGGAGAGCTTGGGGGAGTGGGATGGTTGAGATGGAGGAAGGGTGGATATGGGAGCAGGGAAGACGATATCTTAATTAAGGGAGCCATTTTAGGGTTGGCAAGAGACTTGGCTCTAAACGGGCTCCCAGGTGTCCACGGAGATGCCCCCTGCTTGGTCCTTGGGCAGTAGAGGAGAGGGTGCCTAAACTGGCCTTGTCCCATAGCCACACTGATGAATATCTTGCATATTACCATAGAACCTTCAGAAAGTCCAGCAGTCATTTTTCTGTGAATCCTGCATGTCCAGTTTATACAGTGTACCCTTAAGCAGTCCAGACAAGAGTAGTTTCTTGCCCAAATGGCTAGCTTGTCACATTGAAGGCAAATTCCATAACGAATTTCTTCAATGCCCATCAATCTCTCAGAAGTAATTGCTGCTGCCAGAAGCAGACATGTTTCACTGTCAAGAATATTCTAAGTTCCTAAAAAAATTTAATAACATATTCTATAGGTCTTTGAGGTGTTGAAGATTATCTTACACATCTATGTATATCCAGAAAGTATACAGAATGTAATTAATAGTTTGATTACTATAGAAGAATACCTACTAATCTGTATTTCTTAACTATACATTGCATTTTTAAATAAGCTGTCTAAACATATCTTAAACAAGAGTAGAAACATGCATATAACAAACCGACCTTAAATTTATATCCATAAACCAATGTCCATATAAGAAAAGCATTCATTTCTATTTTTATATACATCCCCCACCATTTTTTTTGAGATAGAGATTGTCTGTGACCATTAACCTATTGTAATCAACCACTTTAAATAAAAACAAAACCTCAAAAAAATGATTTTGGGAGTTTTGGTGTTGTTTTGCCCAAACTGCTTCCTGCTGATTGTTGGGCAAAATATTTTTAGGGTTCAAAGAGAACTCTCAGGGGTCTTTTTCCAAAAACATTAATCTGGAAGGAATACATAGGTTCTTTTCTTCTGTGAAAACAAACACAGAATCTCTTTTCCAAACTAACATATACTTCAACTCAAAATCTAAAGTCAAGATACCTTTAAAATAAATATGTTGGCCTAACTTTGCAGTCCGTATAATGAAGTTTCTCTCTATAGTTAGCTTAGTCACAATCAAAAAATTCAAAGAAAATACAATATTATACATAATCTAGACCCTTTGTCTATTTCCCATCTTTATGTAATTTTTTTACTCTATTTCTTTTATTGATAAGTTTTTTTTAGAAAATGTTTTTTCTGGGTAGTACTGGCTACCCTTGATACCACTTTGTAGACCAGGCTGCCTTTGAACTCAAGATATATGACTGCCTCTGCTTCCCAAGTGCTGGAATTAAAGGCATGTGCCATACCCAACTACTCTTTCTTTTCTTTTAATGGACTTTCTCTATTCTTTTGTTTTTTTCTCGCAAGTCTATGTATATTTTAAGCACACTGTAATTTAATCACACCATAATCACCCTGTGTTTAGAGGTTCTTTTTTTTTTAATGAATTCTTTTTTCCTGTATATTTCTATTTTTTTCTTAGCACACAGGCCTTTAATTTGCTAAGTGATGTATCTAGGATTAAAGCTTTGGCTTTGGTGGTTTGCTTCATCCTTTCCCTTAGCTTTTTGAGAGTCCAGCTTCGTGATGGAGATTTAAGTAGAAGCCACATTAATTGCCACAACTTGGATCTGTTCTTTTCTGTCTAGAATCTTTTTTGTTGTTGTTGCTTGCTCAGGCTTTATGTGGAAACTTGTGCCAAATAACTGGACACCATTTTCTGAACAGAGACTGTGCGTTCATTTCCTGGTCTCCCAGACCTGAATGATTACACAAAACTATATTAATTACAACACTGTTTGACCAATGGCTCAGCCATATTCCCAGCTAGCACTTAAATCTTAAATTAACCCATTTATTTTAATTTGTGTATCACCATGAGGCTGTGGCTTACAAGTAAGATTCTGGCATCCTTCTCCTTTGGCAGCTACGTGGTTATCTGCCTGGAACTGCCTTCTTACTTTCTGCATTCAGTTTAGCTTTCCTTCTTAGTCATATTCTTCCCTGCCATAGGCCAACAAACCTTCTTTACTATGCAATGGTAATAAAACTTATATACAGAATACAGAGTGGAATCCCACACTAGGCACTTGGGGAAGAGTCCATGCAGGAACACACCAAGGACTCCATCATCATAGGTTCCTTGCTATATTAATCCCACCATTCACAGAGGACTAAATTGGATGAAGGATAGGAGACTGGAGTTGACATCCACCCAGATGGTCACCTGGGAGGCTGAAACCCATCTAAATCATCACGTAGCCTTCTGGGGATCCTTTCTTCTTTCTGCAAGTTTATTCATTCTCCTCCCTATTTCTCTCCCTGCCTAGCGAGGTCAGAGAAGCTTCCAGATTCATCTAGGATTAGGGATGCCTTCTTTGCTTTCATGATATCTTTGTTAATCCTCCCTCCATTAATATGTCTACAATTCTCTTACAGACCATGTGCTGAAAACTGTTGTGTGGTGTTTTTGCTCTTTTTTTTTTTCAGGGGGCCCACCAAGCTGCCAAGTAAGCATATGTAATGGATTATTCTTACTTATGAATGCCCAGCCTTAGCTTGGCTTGTTTCTTGCCAGCTTTACTTAAATTAACCTGACTACCTTTTGCCTCTTGGCTTTTATCTTTCTCTACTTCTGTATACCCATCTTTGCTTCTTTCTTCATGGTTTACTGTGTAGCTGGATGGCTGGCCCTGGTGTCTTCTTCTCCTTGTTCTCCTGCACCTTGTTCTCTCTTCCCTCAGATTTTTCCTTCTATTTATGATCTCTGCCTGTTATCCCCAACTATTCTTGTTCCAGCCTTTCTATTGACCTTTCATCTCTTTATGAGGACCATCAGGTATTATAGACAGGCACATTAACACAGCTTCACAGAGTTAAACCAACGAGGCATAAACAAAAGTAACACCTGAAACTAATATTCCCCAACATTTCCTCTTTTTCTAAATATAGTAACACTGGATACAATAGGAACAATTATCAAGTAAAGATTACATTCATAATGTAATGAATTCTAGTTGATTTGTGTCTGGCACATTAAAATAAAATACCTTATTATTTCCTATCTTATTCAATCTACAGTTTTATACCTCATTTACCTTTTATCATTAAAAAAAAAAAAACCCTGTAACTATATCTGGTCTTCAACTTTATCAAAGACCCCAGATAATTAAAAAACAAAATGTGCATTGCAAATGACTTCAAAAATCTCTAGAAATGACAAAAACATCTGAATGCTTGGACAGTCACTCAAATTTCCTTTCGAATGTTGGGGAATCCATCAACAGCATACAGGCCCATAGAATCCAAAAGGTCTTTAAATCAAACAGGATATTTGAATGACTGTCTCCTCTATATTAGCTGTTGTAAGTCACTTTCCTATGTGTCCTGCAGAATATCTGGTAGTTTCTTCTGTAAAGCAGGAACCCTGAAGGACTTTCCCACCTTTTTCAGTCTGGCAAAGTTCAATGATCCCTTTCCTGTTGGTCCTGCATGCCCAGTATATACAATATACTTTCAAGTAGTCCAAGCCAGAACATCTTCTTGTTCGACTGGCTAATCTCGTCACAATGACAGCAAACTCCACTAGGAGATTCTTCAATGCCCATCATCTCTGAAGTAAATAGTGCTGCCAGGAGCAAATGTATCTCATTGTCATAAACAATTGACAAGCATTCAAAATTCTATACGTCTTTGAAAGGATTAAAGTCCATCTATCTATTTAAAATAAATCTTATATGATATGGAAAACAAACCTAGCATATCTACAAATTAGAATATTATAGATGATTAACTACTGACCTGTGTTTCTTGATTATCCTAAATAGTTCATAATAACACTTTTTAAAAACTAGTATTTTTACCTTACATTTTTAAAATGAACTGCATAGGTATAGTACGTTAAGAAAGAACAGAAGCATATATACAATACGTTGTAACAAAAATAAACGTGAATCTTATCAACAAAAAATCCTTTAAACAAGAGTAGAAACATATACACAGTGTTGCAACAAAAAGTGTCTTAAATTTGTATCAACATGAAATTCTTTTAAACAGGAATAAAACATATATACAGTGTAACAAAATTGACTTTGAATATGTACCTACAAACCAAAATGCATGCTGATACAAAATATCTGGGATAGTTTTCTTTTTATTCTATATTCCTATATAAACAGTATAATAACAAACATCCATGAACCACAAGATAACCAAAGACCACCCACATCCCCTTTCCTCTTGGGAATGTGGACGTTGTGTTCTCTAGACTACTTCCTGCTGAATGTGGGCGAAGTATCTTTAGGGTCCCAGAGAAAGAGTTTGAGATGGTGACCAAGCCCTAGGTATATCAGTTATAACTTTTTTTGATAGGTATCACCTGTCAAGTTTCAGGAGGCCTTCCCTGATAAAACTAGATTCAAATCAAGCTGGAACAAACACATAGCCTCTTGTTTCCTGCGAAAACAGAAGAAAAGTCTCTTCTCCAATGCATTTGTGATTTCCATTTGACAAATACATTTCTTTTTATCATTTTTTAAAGTTAGACATTCTTAAAATAACTAGACTGGTTTATTTCCACAATCCCTCTTTTAATTCTAGAACTCTTAGCAGGTGACCTTTGCTTTTCAGCAATCAAAAACAATTAAAAATCAACACAATACAATACAGGAACCAGACTCCCTGTGTGTTTTCCATCTTCATGTGGCGACTTATTTTTAAGCTTTTAAAAAAACTTTATTATTTTTAATTTATTTCTTGCCATGACTGCCATTACACATTTTTTTCTTTCTAGAGTCAATGCACATTTTAAGACACACTGGAATCTATTTAGAGGATTTTTTTCTCCACCTCTTTTACTGAGAGTTTTTTTAGCCTTTTTTGACTATACCAGCTAACTGTAGACTGCTAAGCTACATTTGGATCCTCCCAGTGCTCTGGCAGTGTCTCCACCCACTCTCACACTTAGTCATGAAAGCCACTCCCAAACTTGCAGAAAGGTCAGAAGTGGGGACCAGGAGCTGCATTCAACCTTCCTAGACTCTAGAATGATGACAGTCGTGCTGTTTCTCACAATTTTACTTCATTTCTGATTCCTACTAAATGTACTGACTGCTCAAGGACTTTCCAGCAGGCACAAACTCTTAATAATCAAACAATGAGTAAAGAAATAGAACAGTATCTTAAGTGCCCCTTTCTTCTGAATAGGAATGACAGAGATAGTACTAACCGCCAAAACAATAATAGTCAGGAAGCTCAGTCAACAGAACGTCCATTTTTATCCCTGGAAAACTCAAGAGTATAAGGAAACGAGGAGATAACCTTTTCTGAATCCCTCAACAAGCTGCAAGAGAACTTCTAATGGGCCTTCCTTCTTCGATCCCAGCACTCACAAGTTGCTGGAAACACTTCTTACAAGAAGCCTGGAGTAGCACAGATGGAGCCTGTCCCTCAGAGGCTGCACATCATATTTGTTTTCAATTGAACAAGGCTTTGCCATTTCCACAGTCCGGCAATGCCTCTTTGTCCTTCTGGAACTCTAGAGATTGTCCAAATGTCCAATCCGGGGAAAACCTTTTCAGAAAGGCCCAGCAGAGGACGTGACAAAAAGAACTTGCACTGTGGAATCTCTGTCCACATGTAACTGTCCTTCTGCCATCCGGTAGGATTCCTCATGGACAGAGCCTGGCACAGGGATGCGGTTCTTGGATCTTGGACAGACAATCCAGAGCCAAGTCCAGGCCTAGTCAAGGAGGCCTCTGGGTCACAGGAGAGTGAGGGTGTGGTGGATACAAGTGCTGTGATTTCAGAGAAATGTACCAGGGGTGTCAGTTTGGAGGGTCAGTGTGGCATCCCAATCACCAAGTAGCAGGCACACAAGAGTGCTGGAAGAGGCAAAGAAGGAAGTCTCCTGAGAGTGGGCACTCCCTGTGGAAGCTGGGAAATGGCTAACTGTCTCTGATATCAATAAGGAATCGCTGGAGACCAGTGAAAGTCCATCCACTTGGAGAACTATTTCCCAGGATCCAGAAGACCGGAGCCTGAGCCCACCTCATTGCTGGGCACTGGGCTGTCCCGTAGACTGTTGTACAAAATATTCTCCACGACTGTGCCCCAGAGCTTCAGTTTGCTGCAAATATCCTGGCTGCCAGGACTTCCCAGTCCAGCCTCAAGACTGTGCCCACTACAACCCAGTCATCCTTCCAGGATAGGTATCCTTTCTTATCAAGAGAAGGGAACGTCCCTACCATTTCCAAACTCCGGGACACATGGCATAGCCGTATTTTTTGTCCAAATAATGACAAAACTGAATATACAAGTCACAGAAAGGACATACAGCTTATAGAGATGAGGCCTGTAGAAGCCTACAATATAAATAATAATGAAAAGAATTTTGGGGACAGGATAAAAGGCTTTTTATTGTCATATTGACCCCAAAAAACGTTGCAGAAATACTCTCCACGGAAAGTCAATGGTTTATCAGCCATGACACAAACACAAGTATCAGTATGAGCAGACTATTCTCCCCCAACAGGCCACTGAAGGACATGACCCCATGACCTCCGATGACAGAAAAACATAAAACAAACAAACACTAGCGATTGTTCCCAGGCCAATCCTAAAGGTACAGTCAACCTTTCCCAGACAAATGGAAGTGCTATGGTCAACCTATGTGCAGAGAAACTGGGTCCGTAGACAGCCACTCTCAGCGCAGGGCACTGGCACCACGGGCCCCAGGCTTCCCTGTCCATTGTCATAGGCACTGCATAATGGTATGATCTAAAAAAGCAAATGCTTTTCCTCATTTAAGGTAATGAAACAGAACTAACCATGAGTAGAGTACGACTTTAGTGTTCACCTCACAGAGCATCGTGTGCAGAGCCTGGAACAGTGATATGGTTCTTGGATTTTGCACAGACCATCCAGAGGCAAATATACCCTAGTCAAGCCATGTCTGTGAGTCACAGGACAGTGAGGATGTGGCTTTAGGAGAATGAACAAAGAAGTTTCAGTTCGGGAGATCAGTGTGACATCCCAGGCATCAAGCACCAGGGATAGCAGGGGCTGTAGGGCACAGAAGAGGAAGAGTCCTGTGAGTGAGCACTCCCCACGGAATCTGCAGAGATGAGGGTAAGTCTCAAAACAGTGAATTGCTGGAGAATTTTCCCCAGGATCCAGAAGACTCGGGCCTGAGCACAACTCACTGCTCGGCCGCTGGCGTTGTCCTTCAGGACTGTGCCACTGGGAAGTCCTTTCAAGACTGTGCCCCTGAGGTATCTGCTGCAGATATCCTCGCCTTCAGAGCCTCTCAGTCAGGCTTCACGACTGTGCCTGCTACAACCAAGTCAGGCTCCCAGGACAGGAATCCTTTCCTCTCTAGAGAAGGGATCGTCCCCAAGATTTCAAAACCCCAGGAGCATGACATAGCCATGTGCTTAATGCAAACAGTAAAATAGAGGGGCCTGGAAGTCCCAGGCAGAAGGGCAGGGACAAGTCCTGGACAAACTGAGAGGTCACATGACTATCAAAAGACCGTTGGGCACAGCATAAAAAGATTTGTATTTTCATTTTGACCTCCAAAGTTAAAGTGCAAGAGAACTCTGCACAACAGCTCAACGGCTTATCATCCAAGACACAAAACCAAGGGTCAGTCCTGAGCAGACTCTTCATGACCCAACAGGTCGCTAAGAACAGGACCTCACGAGCTCTGTAGGATAGACTTCAGTAGAGAAATTGGGGATTATCCATAGATGTGCTCCTGCAAAGAAAACTCTATACAATGAACCAGCCCAAGACAGAGTGTGTTGGCATGTCTGCCACCACAGGATTCCCAAAAACACAAAACATTCAAATACTAGCTGTGTTCATCACTCCAATCCTAAAGTACATGGTCAAGCAGCCAAAGACAAATGGAAGCCATGGGTCGTACTATATGCAGAGATCCTGTGTCCTGAGCCAGCGATTATCAGCACAGGGTACAGGCACTATGTGTCCCAGGCATCCCTGTCCATTTGTCTGAGGCACTGCCTATCTGGAAAAGCAAATGCGACCCCATCTGAAAGCAAGGAAACCTTTAGGCATTACTTTCTCTGTGTATGATTTATCTTGAGGTCCTGTCTGCAGTGCAAGGCCACAGGGAAAGGTCTGTATCTGGTCCACCTTGGAGTACTGTTTCTGGAGAGGATATGAATCGACAAAGAGGTGATAGTGGCGTTTGAGGTCTCACCATCTCCTAGTTCCGTCATTGTAGTTAGTGCCAATTATACTGTAACAAAGGAAACAAAAGTCTTTAGATTTCCTTCTGAGGGTGGTGTTTGGGCTGAGTCAACCCTACAGGACCAAAACAAACAAATTTTTAGGACTGGAGAGAGTGCTAAGTCAACCACGTAAGACCCCAGCCTAAACGTCATCTAACCTTGTCTTTCTCCTGATCTGCTCTCACCTGATCTTTGTGTAGCTGTGTACAGAGGCACCAGAGAGCCAGCCCAGTGTCTACCCAAGTCACAAAGTAGGCACAGTCATCAGGACAGTAGTGTGGCATCCTTGAGTTCACAGCAGATGAATCATGGCCTCTGGATATCATGACGAAGAATAAAGGACCTAGGGACCCTAGGGACTTCCTACTCAACTAATTGGAGATGGGCAACCAGCTGAGTTTTCCAGGCCCTCCCAGCTTGGCCTGGATATCAAAGCCATGTTACTCTATCCTATGTCTGCCTTCAATCTCAGAATGGTGGCCTGCATGTCACTGACAACTTTTCATGACGTGGCAGCTGCAGAGACCCATGGTCATTTGTGATTTCTTCTGGTACATTGTGTATACAGTACCCATCTGACTATGGGTACAATGAGCATAAGGTGAAGGTAGAAATACAAAGGTTAGAGCTAAGGCAGGAAAGGCCAGAAGTTAGGAATGAGTAATGTTAAAATATAAGAGATAACTAGAAATAAGCTTGAGACATTGACCAATCAGTTTTGTAATTAATATACTTTCTTTGTGATTATTTCAGATCTGAGGGCTGGGAAATGAACTAACTATCAGTGTCCAGTTAAATAATGGTGCAAACATAGGCCAATTACATCCACATAAAACCTGAGAGAACTTGGGAAGGAATCTGAGACACAAAAGAACAGAGTTAAGAGACGAAAGAGCAGTGTTAAGGACGGCTTATTGGTAGCAGCATTTTCTCAGGTAGGCTCTGTTTGCTGGCCATGAGCAGAGGCACGTCTTCTTTAAGAGAAGGCTTCCAGACTCAGCCTTAGCAGCAAAACTGACCAGCTTCTTTAAGAGTCGGCTTCCAGGTTTGTGTTGATTGCATGAAACTCTGGCTCTTGCTGGGGGTCTTGAACTTAAATAGGCTCTGTAAACAGTGTGCTATAAACTCCTCATGGTGACATAGATCCACTGTGTCCTTGGAGCTCGGGCAGTGACCATGACAAAATTGGGAGCATGGGGATGAGGGAAGAAGGGAGGGTGGAAGGGGAGGAGAACTTGAGGGAATGGGATATTTGAGATGAGAGCATGGAAAGAGATATTTTAATTGAGGGAGCACTATGAGGGCTAGCAAGAAACCTGACTCTAAATTCACAGAATTAACAAGGATGGCCCTAGCTAAGACCCAAGGCAATAGAGGAGAGGGTGGACAAACCAGCCTTTCCCTGTATTCAGACTGATGAATATCTTAATTGTCACCATAGAACCTTCATCTAGCACCGGAATGAAACAGAGGCAGAGACCCACAGCAGAACATTGGGCTGAGCTCCCAAAGCCCAATGGAAGAGTGAGGGGAGTGAGAATATGAGCAAAGAGGTCAAGACCACGATGGGGACACCCACTGAAACAGTTTAACCCGAGCTGATGAGAACTCACCAACTCCAGCTGGACAGGGAAGGAATCAGCATAGGACCAAGCTAGAGCCTCTGACTGTGGTTGGCTGTTGGATGGCTGGAGCAGACTGCAGGGCCACTGGCAGTGGCACCAGGATTTATCCCTACTCCATGCACTGGCTTTGGGGAACTCATTCTCATTGGATGGAACCTTGCTCAGTCTGGATATAGTGGGGAGGCCCTTGGACTTTCCACAAAGCAATGTGCCTTACCCTCTTTGAGGAGTAGATGGGGAGATGGGGGACTATGGGGGGAAGGTGGAGGGAATGGGAGGAGTGAAGGAAGTGGAAACTGGGATTGGTAATAAAATGGAAAAAGATAATTTTTTCCTTTTTTAAAAAAATAAAATAAAAATTAAATGGGCCTAATTATCATTTTAATTGAGAAGTAGCATTTTCAAAAGCCATATATTCAATTATTATTTGTATAGCTTCTGAATTTCATATCATTCTATTTACTGATATATTTGGTCGTTGGAAGAAATCTGTGACGCCTTCCTTTGGCCTGCATGATTTTAGTAGATGACTCATTTTTTTTCCTGTTTCTCCAATTCTGCCCCAAGCATTCAAAGCTGCTGCATGGCAAAAATCCATGGCATGGTCATCATATAGAGAATGCCATGGTGCATCATCATAAACTCCCTCTCTAGGAAGTTGATCTTGGGAGATTTCCATACCTCTAACCCTATTTTGTTCTTCAATGGTCTAAGCCTCTTCTCAGAATCAGGAACATCATTGCAATTGTTGGCCAGGCCCTGAGAAAGCTTTAATCAAGTCTATGCTGTCTTTAGGGAGAATTCTCTTATAAACTGACCATGAGTTTAACACCTGTTTCACAAAAGGTGAATGCATGCTATATGAGACTATTGCTTCCTTGAACCTTCTTAAATCTAACATTTTCACAAGAGTCCATTTAACTCTTGCATAGCCTTGGGGAAATCTATCATTTGGCAATTGTTCCTGTAAGATGACTGGATAAATTAAAGTTGGCTGTTTGAAACCCTTATGCTCTCTTCCTCTCTGTTCTTATACGGCAATACTGAACTTGTTTCTCCATCAAATTCCTCTGTCTGGATTTGACTCTCTCTGTGATATGTTTTATTAAGTTTTCCTAAAACTTCTTAGGACTCAGATTTACCAATATTTTTAGTGATATTTACATCACTAAAGCAGATATTTATGACTGACATTAAGTAAATCCCATCTAACATAGTTCTACTCTCATTTAATCATCCCAGTTTCAAACTGTCCACCATATAATCATCCAGAGATTGAAATTCCTCCTTTGAGATGTGTGGGATTAGAGGAGGAGGGGAAGATAGGGAAGGAGAGAAGCCCTGACTCTAGAGTCCTACCTACTTCCTCAGATTGTTTCTTTGAAATCTTGAAACCATATACAGATGGTCCTCAACTCAAGACGGGGTCACATGCCAAAACCCCATCCAGGTATGAATTTCCTGATTTTGAAATGGAATGATCAGACCTATCAAGATCACAGCTCAGGCCTGACGAGCTTGTGTTCAGAACACTTGCTTCAACTAACTGCAGTTAGGCAAAGCCAAGCCACACAAACCCTCATTGATAATTAAGCGCTCAATAAGGTAAATGAATGACAATGGCACTGAAAGAAATACAAAGTGTTGATTGCTGTGGACTCACCTGCCTGGAAGGCTGAAAATGTGTGCATAGGACTACGCATGTCAACCACTTCTTTATTCTTCTCCAGTGAGAACAAGTGTCTGCAACAGAGCAGGTTGCATGGACTCTGAAATCAGAGAGAAATTCAACCTTTATGGCTATGGGGAGGGGGAGCCAGGAACCTGGAGGTGGTGGCCATTTAACCTACAATGTGGAGGCCTTCACCTTCCTGGGAGTCCACAGGTGTGGTGTAGAGCCAGAATTCCAAGGACCCCTTCAGCTCTCCCTGTCTGCACTGCCCTAGCAACCTCCTCCCCTTTCTGGTCCCCTCAGCCTCCTCCACCCCTCCCATGCTTTGAAATCTGCTGTCACCATCTCCTCCCAATGCCAGATGCTGCAAGACTCTCAGGCTGGGCTACAGTTAACAGTGTAACACTGAGCTCTGGGGAGGTCAGAGGCCCCAGATACTGTGACTTCTATACTGCTGGGCAACTCAGCTTCTCATTCAAGACTCAGCAGCTCCAGCACCTCTGAATTCCCAGCAAACGCCACAGAGGACAAAGACAGGTTCTCTGCTGGTGGGGATCCTTACAGGACACCTGTCAGCAGACAGATTAAGAAGGGCTGAGCGCTTCTCCATCCTGCAGCACCAGAGACCGGGCAGTTAAACCGCCAAAGAGCAGAGAACAGTTCAGAAACAGGCAGCCTGATTGGCTGCAGGCAGCTGGTCCTACCATGTGATTCAATGGTAGCCTGTGATTGGCTGAAGCATCATTGCTGGGATTGGTTGATCGATGGCTACAAGAGTATCCTGTAGTATTAAGCTACAGGTTACTCAGTAAATCGGGTTACAGATGTCTTTGTGTGGTGGCCACGTGAATACAAACTATCAGCCAAAGCCTGGATAAAGGTGCAGGTCAAACAGGTTAGAATTTCACAGCCTCAGGTTGATCATCCTTTTCCTGTCTGGAGGGACTAACACAAAACGTGAGTTTGACCAGTGAACCTTCTGCCAGGATCACAATGATCTGCGGCACTCCAGACAGACATCTTGATCCCACAGTGTCAAGTTAGCCAAACATTCCTGGATTTTACCCTTTTGTTATTCAGAGGCCTTCAAAACACAAGGACTGTGGGCTACAGATGTTTACATTGGAAAGGAACTTGTATAAAAGTGTAAACCTAAAATCAATTGCGTTGCAAAAAGAATAAACACCAGTGAATATATATTTTAATCTTTGAAGTGTCTGCTAGATGATACAGTGTAGAAGGAACAGGTATTTTGTTGTTGTTGTTGTTGTTGTTGTTTCGTTAGTTTTTTTGTTTTGTTTTGTTTTGTTTTTTACAGAAGCCACCATGAGGCAGTTCAAGCAAATCCACTGGAAGGTCTGATGTGGGAGTCCCCTCTGTGATTGCCATTAATGAATAAAGAAAATTGCCTTGGCCTATTGATAGGGCAGAACTTAGGTAGGCATGGATCCCCTGCCAGAGACAGACGTGCTGAAATTGTGCAGGTAGACTATGACCTCATACTGTTATACAGATTAATAGAAATGAGTTAAATTCAGATGTAGGAGTTAGCCGATAAGAAGCCAGAGCTAATGGTCCAAATAGTGATATAATGAATATAGTTTCTGTATGGTTATTTTGGTTCTGGGTGGCCGGGTTGAACGAGTAACCAAGCAGCCTCCTCCAACAAGGGTCAGCTCTCAGAGGCAGCTCAGCAGTTGGTGGATGATGGTGGTGCAGGCTGAGAACCACATGTCCTCTACTGCTCTTCTCCTGTTCCCAAAATGTGAGCTCCATGAGGCTCAGCCACACTTCTTTCTTCACTGCTGAGTTCTCAGGGCCTAAGACAGAGCCTGGCACATAGAAGGTTCTCAGGAAACCTTGTCAGATAAATGACTGGCCACATTTACCTGACAGTCTGTCTCTGCTCTCTCTAACTTCTGCTTGCATGAGCCTGTGCACACACACACACACACACACACACACACACACACACACACACACCTCCAGTGCAGGGAACATCAACCTTCTTACTAAACCTTACCATTTCTTAACTGATCCCCTCATGTGACTTTTGTTTATCTGACATATAGACACTACAATTTCTCTAAGATTTTCAGAACTTAGAAAGGAAGCCATGGTTGTTTATTATTATTATTGTTGTTGTTGTTCTTGTTGTTGTTATTTTGGCCTCATCTTGCCCACTTGACAGGCTTGGACACATGCTACTTCCTGTCTGGAATGCCCCTTTTTCTCCTCCTCCCTTCCACCTACCAGAACTAAATTCTTACAAATATCTGGGTATTTCATGATTCAGGTCTGTCTTTCCTGAATTTGATATTTGTGCCTTTTGGGCATCTTCAGAGTCCTAGTCAAATAGTTCTGAGTGAAGAAATACAACTTTAAAGCTACGGCATGGAACTGTAATGTTTCTGTAAGAGACATAAGGAATGCACTCATGAATATGAGCAGGCATGCTCTGAAAGATCTCAGAAAATGCAGGCCAGCATCTGTGAAGTCTCTGCTGGGAGAGGGAGTGAGGGGCCAGACTCAAGTCATCAGGCAGAAGTGGCTTTTATGTTCTGAGCCATCTTGAAGACCCTACATTCTTTTATTGTGGGTTCCCTGTCTATTCAAGGATGTTTTACATGATTTCTTATGAATTTTTCTGACTTCCATAACTGCTACCCCCCTTTTTTTTGGCAATCTTCTATTATTGTCATGATTTCCTTTTATTTTATTTGTATTGGTGTCTGTCCCATGTCAGTGAGGTACCCCCGGAGGCCTGATATTGGATTTCCCAGGCCTGAAGTTAGAGACGGTTTTGAGCCACAGTGTGGGTGCTGGAAATCAAGCCCAGGTTCTCTGGAAGAGCAGCCATACTCTTAACTGCCTTCTCTCCAGCCTCCCCGGCAACCTACTTTGTTTTCTGTTCTTTCCCTAGTTATTTCATTCCGGTTCTCTGTATCCACAGATACGTTGCCCTGTCTGATCACAAGGAAAGGATTTATTTTTCGATTTTGAAAAATTAACTTTTGTCTTCTTATTCAACTTTTTTCCCTGACAATTTTGTGCAGTTGTCTCTTTCTAGTAAGGATTTTAAATTTCCAAATTACAAAGATCATTTTTACATCCCTTATTGGAGTTAATTCACTTGGGAGCATTGTTTGTTCTCCTCCATGAGTTCCTTAATAAATATTTTCACTGGACAGAGAAGTCTGATCTTCCCTTTTTGTATTTGGTGTTAGGTTTGCTCTTGTGTTGAATTTTTCCTTCTAAGCAGTAGTGCTGGGTATGAGGGGATGCCTTGCTAATTCAGTTTTCTTAGTTCACGAGTGCCCTCTTGTGTTGATACAATGAACTGTAGTTTCGAGAAAGCGTTGGTATCTTGTTTACTTAGCTTGCTGGTTCAATATTTTTCTTATGCTTTGATATCTTCATGTTACTATAGAATTTTAGCTCCATCCCTTTCTTTCTTCAGCCCTTTATTTTTAAGTTGGTGCAAAAGTTGGTGTCTTCCCAACTTTTCTCTGTTCCCTCAAGAATTTTATATCCTTCTGGTTAGTGTTGGTGCACGTCTTAAATCCCACTACTTGGGAGGCAGAGGCACATAGATCTCTGTGAGTTTGAGGCCAGCCCGAGGTATAGAGCTAGTTCCAGGATATCCAGGACTACAAAAACCTGTCTTGAAATACAACACACACACACACACACACACACACACACACACAATTTCTTAATCTTTTCTTTTGGCTCCAGCTGTAATTAAGCTCAGCTCAAATTCTTCATTCATTGAAAGAAGAAAATGCTGTGATTCATACATGAATGGATTTTAATGACTTTATTCTAAGTACTCTCATTTATTTGAAAAGGATGCTGTTTAGTTTTCTTTCTGTGTCTCTGATAAAGACCATGACCAAAAGCAGCTTGGGGGTAAAAAGCGTTTATTTGGCTTACACTTCCGGAATAGAGTGTATTGTTGAGAAAAGTTAGGGCAGGAACTCAAACAGGAATGTAGGTGGGAAACCACCTGGTAAAACTGTCACACATCCATCAGAAGCACGTCTCCTACTGGCCTCCAGCTCCAATCAAGTGAGAACCAAGCTTGACCTCAGAGCGACCATGCCGTGCTTGACCATTATCTGCTTCTTTGACATCATGTGAATATAAGGCCTTTTACAAGGCCATGGCATCTCATCCATCTGTGTTAACCTGTTTACAGCGTCTCAGAGTCCTCTTTGTGTGTAAGTGACTTTCTCTTCCAGTGCATTCGGTAAGGCTGGCTGGAAGAGAAACTCGATCCCAAGAACTGTTCGCAAGTGACATCTCCCAGATAGTTGATGAAATTGTGCCTGCTCTGTTTACCGTGGTCCAGAATAAAGCGTTTGTATTTTTTGGCCACAGGTATTTAACTTCTGTTGTACACAGAAAGGTGCCTCTCTGTCTCTCTGTTTCTCTCTCTCTGTGTTTCTCTCTCTCTCTGTTTCTCTCTCTCTTCTCTCTCTCTCTTCTCTCTCGCTCTCTCTCTCTCTCTTTCTGTGTGTGTGTGTGTGTGTGTGTGTATGTGCGCACGCGCATGCACACATGCACGTGCGCATGAGTTTATTTTTATAGAAAAATACAGGCCAGGTGGGGGTGGTGCATTCCTTTAATCTCAACATTAAGCACTCAGGGAGCAGGTGGATCTCTGAGTTCGAGGCAGGCCTGGTCCACAGAGTGAGTTCCAGGACAAACAGGGCTACATAGTGAAACTCTGTCTTGAAACCTCACCCGAAAGAAAATGAAGAATGGTATAGATCAGCAGTTCACAGAGGCTGTGCATACGAGAATCTAATACTCTAAAGGCTGTATTCAGTTACGATCTAAATACTCCCTTTAGTGCCCATTAACATTCTAGTGATAGTCTTCATAGGAATAGAGAAATAATTCTTAAAATTCATATGGAAGCACAAAAGACCAAATTTCTAAAGCAGTCCTGAACAAAAACAAACAAATAACAAACAAAAAACAATGCGACACTGGGTCTCGCCACACCTGATTTCCAATCACACTATAGAGCCATAGGAAGGAAGGCAACTAGAGAACACACGCAGGTCTGTGGAAGAGTCGGTAGCAACAGCGGCTACAGTCCGGAACTCTATGTTGTTGTCTTGAGGTTTGCTAAGGGCAGTGTTTTAAGACGTTCTTGGCACAGAAAGATCAGTTTGTGTTCAGCTGTCTTCACCATCCCCCTGCCTTTGTCATTCAAGCAGTAACGTGGAAAGAAGCGTCCATTGGGAGGGCAAGGGGCTGCCAAGAGCTGGGACAACGAGACACCTCTGCAGCCTCTGCTTTCCCTTATCACCTAAAATCCTTTTAAACTTTATTAACCAAAAACAAAGCTTTAGGAATTGAAACAGCATAGTACTGGCATAAGAAAAGACATACCAACTAATGCAGAGAATTAGAAGGGGCACAAATAAATTCATATATATACGCTAAACAGGAAAATGCCGAGAATATACTATGGGGAAAGGACATTCTAATACATTTAAACTATTATTTATTCGTTAATTTATTTACTCTCAGTGTGGGAGGCATGTGTATGCGCATGCATAAGTATACATGAGGAAGTCAGATAACTTTGGAAACTTTTGAAAGTTGGTTCTTTTCTTCCACCGTGTGGGTCCCAGGAATTGAACTCAGGTAATGAAGCTTGGTTGCAAGCATCTTTGCCCACTGAGCCATCTTTAGCCCAGTACAGTCTCTTTAATTAATAAACAATTTTGGGATATGGGATATCCAATGTAAAAGTAGGAAATTGGATTTTTACTTTACACACACATACAATAATATATGTGTATGTTTATGTACAAAAATCTTGTGAAATATATATATATATATATGTAATTCAGAATGAATTTAAGGAAACCATAGAAACAATAGGTCTGAATTTAGGGAAATTCTGGAAGGAAATATACAGAGAAATTTCATGACTATTTTTAAATGATAAATTTTTTATGTGATCTGAAAACACAGCAAAGAAAACAATCAACAAAGAAACCTACAGATCTGGAGAAAGTATTTACAAATTATATATCTGATAACATGGCACAGCCTTGCATATATGGATCTATAAAAGTCAACAGATAGATGTAGGGATAGATGGAGGCGTCCATCTGCCAGAGGGGAGGGGAGGAATGGGGAGTCACTGAGCAGAGCCCTGAGCTCCACTTGACAAGAACACAGTTTTAACAAGATCCATTGGGCGTCATATCGTACAGCTGATATGAGGACAGCAGGTTCTAAATGTTCCCTCCATCACAAGGCCAAGTGTATGAGACGGTGGATAGCGTCACTTCCTCGCTATAGTCTTCATAGTAACCAAACATCACACTGGGACAGTCATACAGGTCAGCTTATGAGTTCTGGGTGGTGTGGGAGGTGCACAGCCCGCAGCTTTGTGCAGCCTAAGCAAGCATTCTCCTACTGCGGCACTGCTCCAGCTCCTGGGTTTCTGATATATGAACCTACTGTGTAGCCCAGGCTAGTCATGAATTTGCTCTGTAGGCCTGATGGGTATTGAACTTGCTATCCTCCTGCCTCAGCAGCCTGACTGCTGGGATTATGCCTAGGCACAAATAATTTTTAATTGAGAAACAATTTATTTTTTTATGTTCATATATTAAATATTTTTTAGCATTTATTTATTAAAGATTTCTGCCTCCTCCCCGCCACCACCTCCCATTTCCCTCCCCCTCCTCTGATCAAATCCCCCTCCCTCGTCAGCCCAAAGAGCAATCAGGGTTCCCTGCCCTGTGGGAAGTCCAAGGACCACCCACCTCCATCCAGGTCTAGTAAGGTGAGCATCCAAACTGCCTAGGCTCAAACGAAGCAAGTACGTGCAGTAGGATCAAAAACCCAGTGCCATTGTTCTTGAGTTCTCAGTAGTCCTCATTGTCTGCTATGTTCAGTGAGTCCGGTTTTATCCCATGCTTTTTCAGACCTGGGCCAGCTGGCCTTGGTGCATTCCCGATAGAACATCCTCATTGTCTCAGTGTGTGGGTGCACCCCTCCCGGTCCTGACTTCCTTGCTCGTGTTCTCTCTCCTTCTGCTCCTGATTTGGACCATGATATTTCAGTCTGGTGCTCCATTGTGGGTCTCTGTCTCTGTCTCCTCTCATCGCCTGATGAAGGTTAATATTCAGGAGAATGCTTATATGTTTTTCTTTGGGTTCACCTTCTTATTTAGCTTCTCTAGGATCACGAATTATAGGCTCAATGTCCTTTATTTATGGCTAGAAACCAAATATGAGTGAGTACATCCCATGTTCCTCTTTTTGGGTCTGGCTTACCTCACTCAGGATAGTGTTTTCTATTTCCGTCCATTTGTATGCAAAATTCAAGAAGTCCTTGTTTTTTACTGCTGAGTAGTACTCTAATGTGTATATATTCCATACTTTCTTCATCCATTCTTCCATTGAAGGGCATCTCAGTTGTTTCCAGGTTTATATCATCATGTAAATTTAATGAAATTATGTATGAAAAACTAGCCTTCATAATGAAAATGTACTCAGTGGACAAACATGCCCTCCTCAGAGCCCATCTTTTAAAATAAATTTTCTATCCAGGTTGTTAGCAGCTGTGAGATTTTGAGCATATGCATTTACGAGTTTGGGTTTCTTCTATGCAGTGAAACGTTAGTAACACCTTATGGGGTTATAATGATTAAATGATATCACGCTAGGTTTAGCCCATTTCTTACCCAAAGTCACATTAAAGATTTATTGTATGTGTGTGGGTCTTCTGTCTGCATGGATCTAAGTGTCATATACATGCAGTGCCTGAGGAAACCCGAAGAGGGCATTGGTTCCCCTGAAAGTGAAGACACAGACAAGTTTCCAGCTATCAGGTGGGCACCAGGAACCAAACCCTGGGTCCTCTGCAAGAGCAGAAACTGTGGAGCCATCTCCACAGCCCCAGAAAAAGTCACTTTGAAAGGAATATACAACAAGCATGGCACCCATTGACCCTTTTCACTCCAAGTAGCCTGAGTAGCACAAACATAGAGTCACCCAGGGATGGCCCTCTGCACGTGAGAAGTGCCCTCAACATTCACACTCTTCTCAGGGACTCACACTGGGCTGTCTCCTCACAGTTAGCTTCCTCCACACTCCAAAGGCGCTTTCCAATCTGCTCTTGAATCTTCTCTCATCTCCCTTCCTTCCTTCCTGGTTCCAAATCTGCCCTGCCCTCCCCACTCCTTAGCTCTCAGCTTCTTAAAATATATCACACGAGGCCCACAGGCATCTCTCAGCCCTTTCCATCTCCATCACCAAGGTGCAGACCATTAGCCCACTTTCAGCTGGGAGAGATCAAAGCCTGTGACTTCTCCCAGCTCTGTCTCCTTCCCCATGAACTTCATGTCTGTTCTAATGGAGAGAGGCAGTCCCTGTGATTATCTTCCTTGTTGGGACCAGCCAAAGAAAAGGAAGAAGCAAGGCTGTATACCCTGCTTCCTTTCAGTGAAGTCGGGAAGAGGAGAAGACTGGGATGTTAAAATGAAATTACAAGCCGGGCGGTGGTGGCACATGCCTTTAATCCCAGCACTTGGGAGGCAGAGGCAGGCGGACCTCTGTGAGTTCGAGACCAGCCTGGTTTGCAAGAGCTAGTTCCAGGGCAGGCTCCAAACCCACATAGAAACCCTGTCTGGAAAAACCAAAAAAAAAAAAATGAAATTACAAACAGCCTTTTCACATTTACAGCTTTGACACGCCCTCGGAGGCTCTTCCTTCTCAGGACATAACATGCTTTTTTGGATCTGAAGATACAGTAAAGGACATAAAAGGTGAAATTGCTTTTATATTTCGGGGTATTTTCTTGAAAGATGTGTTGGAGGGTTCTCGGCATATGTCAGCTAACATTCACTGAAACGCATAGAAAATCAGCCTAAGATTTCCTGTGTGTGAACAAAGAGATGCTGGTCTCTTGTAAAATTTAAGATACGGGTCACACCACTGAATTCTGGCAGCTCTTAAAGAAACAAAAAACACGGGATACACAGAACCTGAGACCCTGGAGGTAACTCTATCACTGAGTGTCAGCTTTTAGTGAAATAGTACCTGGAAGTATGTCTTCTGCTGTCATTGGCTGATGCCATTGGTTACTAAATACAATGCTGTATATTCCTTAGGTTGGGAAGACATAACCAGCGGGAAGGTTGACAGCCACATGCTGCCAGGTGACCACTTTTATCTGTTGGGACCTAACAACGAGAACTTCATCAAGAACTATATAACCAAGTGTTTGGAAGTGTCGTTACTTGCTTGCTTTTAGATGGGCCTTCAATATGCAAACCAATCACAAGCTGTCCCTCTAGCTCCTGAAATGGAGCACTTTAGTGTCCAGAGATTGGAAGGTGCACATTGATGGATTTCTTCATGGAGCATCTCTCTATCTTGGGAAATGGCTAATGCTAAGGGTCAGGAAGCTGAGGAGCTGCTGTAGCTGACAGCTGCAGAAGGAAGGGGCTGCTTTTCTTTGGGGGATGTGGCCAGTAGTCGGTTACTCCTGCTCCATGTGTACCCACTGGTTGGTTACTTATGCTCCCTGTGCTCCCACTGGTCGATTATTCATGCTCCGTGTGCACCCACTGGTCAGTTACTCATGCTCCCTGTGCACCCACTGGTCAATTACTCATGCTTCCTGTGCAACCACTGGTCGGTTACTCATGCTTCCTGTGCAACCACTGGTCGGTTACTCATGCTCCCTGTGCACCCACTGGTCGGTTACTCATGCTCCCTGGGCACCCACTGGTGGGTTACTCATGCTCCCTGGGAACCCACTGGTCGGTTACTCATGCTCTGGGTGCACCCACTGGTCGGTTACTCATGCTCCCTGGGCACCCACTGGTCGGTTACTCATGCTCCGTGTTCTCCCACTGGTCAATTACTCATGCTCCCTGTGCACCCACTGATCGGTTACTCATGCTCCGTGTTCTCCCACTGGTGGGTTACTCATGCTCCCTGGGAACCCACTGGTCGGTGACTCATGCTCCGTGTTCTCCCACTGGTCGGTTACTCATGCTCCGTGTGCTCCCTGGTGGCACAGCAGGCAGCTCGAATTGGACTCAGTGCGCTGTTTACAAAGAAGATGAGAAGAGCGGCACAGAATTGGGAGGGGTACACATTGAAGGACATCCGTGGGGGGCGGGTTGGAAAGGCCAGTGACGGGTGGATATGATCAAAACACATGTATGCATTTAGGCAAAGTTCAAAGGATAAATAAAAATATTGTTAGAGGAAGAAAACTTCTGCTAGTGTCCTTTATCCTTTAATTAAAATCTAATTTGATTGACTTTTATATAAAGTTTTATCAACAAAGTGTCTTCAGTTCAGGTGGGGTTACACCTGAAGCCTCTTGCATTATTCTAGGGGCAAGAGTGATGGACAGAAGGTATTGATCATTTCTCCATCACCACACTGTGACTCAAGTTGTAATGTAGTCTATAGAATCTATAGAAATATACACTAGACCTACTGCATAAGAAAGAGCTTTTTAAGAAAATACAATACTAAACAATTACTGTCCATCGTGATAGGAAGACCTCGGGGTGCTTACAACCCAGCTGTCCTGTGTTCCTGCTGCCCCGGCAGTGATTGGCGGGCACTCAGAGCCCTTCCATGGGCAGCCAAACCACAGCCTGGTTAGGTCACTTGTCCATATCATATAGGAAGCCAGGAAGTGGCCAGGAGGCAAATCCACCCATCACTCCAGAGTGCCCACATTCATGGAGCCCGCAGTACACGGTGCAGCAAAGGAACTGAACTGTTCTGTTTCTCCAACCTACTCACCTTCTCCTTCAGTATTAGGCTTTCCAGTTTTGACACAGGGTCTCATGTAGTTAGGTTGTTCTTAACCCATGACTCTCCTGGTTCCACTTCCTGAAGCATCCAGAATAGTCTGCCTGCTATTCATTCTGAGCAAACTTTTCTTTTTGCCCAGTAGCACTAACTCATCGTATATGAACAGATTAAGTCAAGAAAACAAACACTGAGGCTGGGAGATGGTTCAGTCACTAAAGTGCTTGCCTTATAAACATGAGGACCTGAGTTCAAGCCCCAGATCGCCAATCATGATGGAACACATTGTAACCCCAGTCCTGGGGAGGCAGAGGGAAGAGGATATCTGGGGCAGTCAGTCGAGCATACTTGTTGAGCTCCAAGCAAGGAGAGACCCTGCCTCACAGGAAGCAAATAACATATCTTAGAATAACAGCCAAGGTGATTCTCTGGACTCCACATGCGCGCATACATGATGTGTAACACACACATATGAACACCCATACACAGACTTAAACGCAAAAAGGAAACAGATATTTATTTAAGTTTATATGCAGACTACAAAATGACTTTTTAAAGTCACCTTTCACAAGCAAGTAAAATTAGGTAATTATGTTGACATAGTCCAAAGTATTAGAATGCATGCTATTAGGAAAATACACAAGATTTATACAGTTGTCAATGCATTTCCCCCTACACACCATGTGGCTATTATGAAAGCTTTCAAAGGAGATCTGTCTCCCCTGTCAAGTTCTAAATTCCGTATTTCTCGATCAGCTCTCTTGCTTTAGAAATATAGGCACTCATGGCATCTTCCTTCGACAAACCTAGAGAGATAAAAACACGTTATCTAACTGACTTGTGTAAGTCGAGATTAAGAAGGGTTTTTTTTTATCTTATTTAAGAGTTAAAAACCTTTTTGGAGGCTCCATGCTTCCCACTTGGCCTTGCCCTTCATATCTAACATTACTGGACATGCTGTCAAGAGGCGGAGAGAGTTGCAATGTTACTTTTCACTGTACACTTCTACAGACACTCAAGCAAGCCCATCTATTTGTCTAAAACAAGCACCAGGTACCACCAATGTTGATATCTCCGAGGATGGACTGTTTGTACAGCCCGTAGAGTTCTTTGAGTTCTTCATCTTCCGGTCTTCTTTTCAGCTTCCTCACGTCTTGTGCGGCCTGCTCAAAATTAGCCTAAGACAAAAGACAACAAGAACACAAAACGTGCATATGTGGTGTGTATACACACCTGCAAGTAAGACATGCACATGAAATCTAATTGTTTTATTGTAAGTCTCATGCCAACTGTCTTCCAGTAAAGCTGTTTAGCTTACATTGGTTTGAGTGGCAAATGTGTCTTATCACGAGGAAAAATTTGTTTTGCAATATCTCCCTCTCCTCCCCTCTCTGCTCTCCTCCCTCCCTCTATAACAAATGCTGAAGAGCAATCACTTTAGAAAGAAAAAAGTTGGTTAGCAGTCATTGGTGTGAGCACAGAGCCGGACTATAGCTACCGGGAAACACATCTGGAGGAGCCTGCCTCAGAGGCTGGTGCTTGCAGTGACTCCTGGGAAAGGGTGCACAGGAATCCAGTGAGAAGACAAGAGCTGGCAAAGGCAGTCCTGACCATCCAGACAGAATTCACCAGGGTCGAACATAAAGGGTGGGCCGAATCACATCAGTTTGTTCCCCTGATCATCCACAATAAAGGGCAGACACAACTCTTTACCCTTGTCTGCTGACTGTTGGCAAGAACCTGATCACAGACCATTATTAGATCCTGGTGGGTGGATCAGAATATTACCACAGTGATATATCTTTATGTGTTGCCATTGGCAGTGAATTTCAAAGCATTCTGGGCAAAGGGAATGGCACACTCCTTATGTTCCCATGCCCAGGGAGCTGGACTCTGTGTGGCTGGCGTCTCTATTTTGGCTATGTGAGTGTCCCGCATTCTTATTGAATGTGTGTCGTTGTGATTCCTCTCACTTGCGAACAATGCCCCTCTTCTAGTCACGAGTGTGCTCCAATGCCCTCTTGTCCCCACCCTTCCTGTGGTTGTGATGATTCCCATAATGGGCACAGGACAGAATCTCAAAGAATGACCCTGTGGCCTCTGGATCCTTCCATTCAAAGCTCACCCCTCTGAAGACAGCCTCTGAAGGGGGCTCACAGTTTGCCTCCCTTCACTTTTGTAGAGAGTGAACTGAGCAGTCAGCTTACATATCAGCCTGGTAAATCCCTTTGAGCAAGTCTCCCTTGATGAAGGACTGCATGAGGAAGATAAATCCCTCAGTTATTTGAGTCACACAAGTGTGTGTGTGTGTGTGTGTGTGTGTGTGTGTGTGTGTGTGTGTGTTCTGGGTGTAAACATCACCACTCCCCTGCTGCCCCACCATTTTTTGTTGTGTCTTGGAATCAAACCTAGGGTCTCTGGCAAGCTTTTTACTATTGAGCTGCATCTACTGCCCAGAAAACACACAACACCCAGGCCACTGCCTTAGCGCCATCTTCGAGCAAGGAAACGTCTGAGTAAGGTGACAGTCCCGCCAGGTGTGGAAGCAACACCTGTAATCCTAGCAACAGAGAAGCTGAGGCAGTAGGATCAGGCAAAGGTTGAGGCTAGCCTGAGTTAAATAAAATAAACAAAAGGCCTATATTACAATTTACATATAAAATTGGGAGATTATAACTGAATTAGGAATTCCATCCGTGTTTTCACTTCTAGAACAATAGTGAATGCACCCTCACTGTCCCTTCAACTAGTGAGCCACTAACAGCTACCAGGAGGCACATAATGTCTATCTTCTTCCATTTCCATTTTGAAGAGAGAAGAGCTTTAAATATGCTAACCAGCTACTAGATGTTGGCTTTTCAGTATATTGTTTACTTTATTTACAATTTTGATTTTTGAAATAATTTTAGACCAAATACAATTCATAAAAATACCACATCTTTATTACCTGCCAGGTTTTCCTGGGTATCGTCTTTGTAACAAGTCCTTACTTCCCGTTCTCTCAGTGTGCAAATGAACTAACAGTATAGACTGGTGTGTGTGTGTGTGTGTGTGTGTGTGTGTGTGTGTGTGTGTGCATGTGTGTTAAGCCCAGGCTATCCCAGAACATCCAGGCTTAAAACATCCCACCCCCCTTCAGTTTTTCTAGTGGTGGCAAATGACTCCAGGGACCTCCCGCATACTAAGTGCCCTACCAATTGAACCACACAAGCCAAATCCCCTTTATTTCTTAAATGGACTTCCCACCTGCCTTCATCTTTCTTTTCTGCTCAAACTACTTTGTTTTGGTGTGTGTTTTGTTCTGAGACAGGGCCTCATTAGTACAGTGTAGCTTTGAAGCTGCTGTGTAGCGAAGCATGGATGTTGATTCCTGATCCTTCTGTCTCCAAGTCCTGAGTGCTGTGAGTAGAGGTGTGTACTACTACACCCGGCTTGAACTACCGCTCTCCCCCAGAACGTATTGTATTTATTGTTATATTATTACATTTGTAAGGATTTCAAATTGAAATAATAAGCATACGTTTTAACAAAAGTTCATCTGTAATACTTTATTCAAGTATAAACAATTGCAGTGGCTATAATTCAAGCATTCTTTGATCATACTGATGCTGATATCAAGTAAGCATGTGTTTTAAAACTAGAATCTTTGTTTCCTTCTTTTTTGTTTTTGTTTTTGATGACAGGATTACTGCATAACACTCTTGGCTCTCCTGGAACTCGATTTGTAGACCAGGATGGCCTTGAACTCACTGAGATCCACCTGCCTCTGCCTCCTGAGTGCTTGGATTAAAGGCACAGGCCACCAACACCTGTTTTGTGAGTGCGCATGCACAGGGACCATGGTGTGGATGTGCAGCTTAGGGAACAAAGACAACAGTCAGTTCTCTGTCAACTACATGGGTGCCAAGGGTTGAATTCACATAACCAAGTTTGCCAGAAGGCACCTGGCCCCACTCCTCTGCTCTGAGAGAAGACGATAACTGAGGTGTACAAACACACACACACACACAGAGAGAGAGGGGGGGGGAGGGAGGGAGGGAGGGAGGGAGGGAGAAAGAGAGGGAGGAGGGAGAGAGGGGGGAGGGAGGGAGGGAGGGAGGGAGGGAGAGAGGGAGGGAGAATTAACATGTCACAGTCTAAGAGGGAGATGCAAACCACAATGTCTCTGGGGAATGTCATTCAGCCGTGATATCATCTTGCCTGAAGAAATAGTTAAAGAAGTTGGCTATACTCATGATAGAATATGGTAAGCATTAACAATGTGCATCTTAGAAGGTGACATAGTGAGGAAGTGTTCCTAAGGTAACCGCTACATAAGCAAATCGTGAATGTATAATGCTCACATACCTATAATCACACAAATGGAAAAAAGACCTAAGAAAGCAACCTACCATGTGGCTGTCTACTAGGGGAAGGCTCTCCTGGTTTTTAATTTATTCATCTGTATTCTCTCCACTTCTGTCAATAAAACGGTAGGTTATACTTCATAGAGGAACTAGCCATGCCAAGGCCATGCCAGCCACCAAACCCTTGCCTATGAGAACCTCTGGAGGTCCCAAGAGCAAGGGGACTTGAGACCCCTGTGGATGTCACCTGCTTGCCCGAGTTGTTGAGAGAGAGGTGAAGGAGGGAAGCTTGTCAATTTTTCAGGTCTGTGTAACTTAAACCATCCCTGGAGCCCAGAGGGGTTGCTATGGAGAACCTGGGTCCTTGTCAACAGATGGCGCAGTGCAGTCTAAGGTGAAATAACAAGACACTTAGGCAGGTGTGGGGAGTGACTGCAGGGTCACAGCTGGGCGCCCCTGAGCGCTCCACTTGCCTCTGCCCTGCCCCAGAGCCGTCATGCCTCCTCTCGCTCCATCAGAGCACTCCTTGGAGAGTTGTTCCTGCAAAGCCTTCCCAGATCTGGCTTACCTGCAGGGACATAGTGATGAGGTAAAGTAGGCTGTGGCTCTCCAGCTCTGGGTCCCAGTCCCCAGGGTTTGGCCACTTGCTTAGAGAGAAGAGCTCCTCCTCCAGCCTCTCCTATAGGTTGTGCTCTCGGCATGGGAGACTCTAACTGGTCACAGAAGCTGAGGGGCGGAGCCGGACGACGGCTTGTACCAGCCCAGTCTCTCAGAGGAGGGGCCTAGGCTGCCTCTACTAGGAAAAAGTTGCTAGATTATTATCTCTCTGCTCCTGGCTCACACTTCAATTTTTTTCTTTTTCCTCAAGAGGTTGTTTGCAGGAAGCTAAGAGAGGTCTCCCCAGGCTTTGGAACTCACCTGGGAGTCCTGAGATCTTTCCTCTGTGAGTCTAGAAATCTGGACGGTGAGTGAGTGGCCTTTTCATCAAGAAAGTACAAGCTAGATTGAGTGGCAGGGGTCAGAGCAGGGCAGGGGTATGGCAGTTGGTGCGCAGTTTGCCACTTTCAGAGCTGATTGGCACTGCCGGCTGGCAAGTCCTCCGTGGTCTGTTGAACAATGAGCATGAGGCTTTGGTAAACAGAAACCATAACATCTGCACTGTGTAAGCTAAATACTCGGTGGTCTTTCTGTAGTGTGGGTTGCACCCAGGATACGGTGACTACACTTGAGCACAGGGCTCTGAGGATCCCAACAGAGGGATTTTCAAATCTTTCTGGATAGGACAAGGTAAGATAGCAGCAGCAGTGGTTTGCCCCGTGTGCGGTCCTGTAAACTGTCTTAGTGTGCTTGTTCCTCCCACCCTTCGCCATTATGCTTTTGACACACCATCCCTGAAATAAATGCTTAGGGTGCAGAGCAGAGTCTTACATTAACGATGCTGTTCATTTTCTTCTTGATCCTGATGAAGAAACTGTCTTCTGCTGGGTCTTGAGGTGGTTAATTCCCAGTTTCCAGATACACTGCCATACTGATTTCCAGAGGGGTTGCACAAGTTTGAACTCTGGCCTGCAGTGGAGGAGTGCTCCCCTTACTCCACATACGCTCCCCAACATAAGCTGTGGCCACTGTTTTGATCCTAGACATTCTGAGAGGTGTGAATTGCCATCTATTGTCATTGCCATTTGCTCTATCATGATGCCTAAGGAATTTGAAATTATTCCTTAACTGTCTTTCAGCCATTTGAGATTCTTCTGTTAAGAACACTCTATTTAGATGTGTACCTTATTTTTAATTGGATTATTTGGTATATCGATGTCTAGTTTTTTTGAGTTCTTTATATATTTTGGCGATCAACCCTCTATCAGATGTGCAGTTGATGAAGATCTTTTCCCATTCTCTAGGTTGCCGTTTTGTCTTAAAGACCTTGTCTTTTGCCTTACAGTTGCTTCTCAGCTTCAGGATGTCCAATTTACTAATTATTGCTCTCAGTGTCTGTGCTACTGGTGTTATATTTAGGAACTGGTCTCCTGTGCCAAGGCATTCAAGGCAGAGAGGTTTCAGGACAGTTTACTCTTGTCTCTGTTGTGTGGTTTTTAAAGATCAATCATTGCTATGCACACCTACAATGAGAAAGATCAAACAGGGCAGAAGGAAATACAAAGGTACAGTTAGAAGGGACAAAGAGCACCAGAAATGTAGTGTTGGAGCCTTGCTTGGTGCTGAAGAGATAAATTAGAAGGAAGTAAAGGGAGGCATACCCACAGGGCAAGGCCCCAGCCAGCTAATCCTGCAACGGTGGGAAGAAAATACCTCAAGGAATGACTCTTCCCTAAAGAAGATTCAAGAAGGGTCCAGGTTCCAGGTTTCACGCTAAGCGGCCAGCAACGCTTGGCTACTTTGGTCATGTGGTTCTGGTGATAGAGTCACGAAGGGAACCTGAGTAAGGGGTAGTGGGATCATCCTCTGTGCTTAAGGAAAGCTGCTGAGACCAGGCATAAGTCGGGGGTGTCCCTGCATGGAGGCCTAGAGAGGACAATACATGAGCTATAAAGGTGAAGCCTAGAATCCTTGGAGAGCCTAGGATGTTGGAGATGCCAGAGTTGTGGATCTCTGCCAAGGAAAGCTGCTGACAGGAGTGGACACAGCCCAAGAGAAGGAGTGTGCTGCAGTCAACTAAGCTGAGAGGACTGGAGAGCAGAAGAGCCCTTTGATATCAGACATGGACATGCAGAGTCTGGGCTTTGCCCTGCTGGGGTTTGCTTTTGCTTTGTTCCAGCCTTTCCTCACAACACCCTCTTTTCTGCCTTTAGGAATGGAAATATGTTTTCTGTGGCATTGTATGTTGAAACCGGCAGTTTGAGTTTTACTTGTATATTGCGTTACACTTAAGAGATTGACTTGAGTCTCAGAAGAGATTTTGGACTTTGAAATAGTGTTAAGACTGTGAAAGACTATGGGGACTTTTGAACTTTGACTACGTGAATTTTGCTTTATGATCGCTGCAAGCCTATGGAGGGCCAGAGAATGGACTGTGGTGGGTGGACTAAACCCCCATAGGCTCATATATTTGAGTGCTTGGTCTGTAGTTGGTAGAACTTTTGGAAGGGATTAGGAGGCAGGGCCATTTGAAGGAGGTATGTCACTGGAGGAGACAAGGAGGTCTGAAGCCCACAGAACATGGACAAGCCTCTGTCTGGGCATAGGAGAGGAAGAGAAACTGGACAAGACTCCATTTCTGATGGAGTGTGCAGATGGAACTGGAAACAGACACAAAAGGCTGTGGAGGATGCAGCCCATCCAGGCTGGAGGACAGGGAGTGATTGTTTGGTAGGCTCTTCCTAGCGCCCCTCTCCCACACCCAGGAGCCCTTTGTGACAGGGAGACAGGAGCTCTGTGATGTGGACCTGACCCAGCTGCCAACTCCCAGAGAGAACTCTCAGAGTTCAGTTGCCTGAGAGCAACAGGGCGATTCAGATGGAGAATTTTCTCTCTCTACTGGAAAGCGTTGAAACTTCATGGCTGACCCCAGGCTCCACCACTTGGGCAATGGACA
Organism: Microtus oregoni; assembly: GCF_018167655.1. Taxonomy (NCBI): domain Eukaryota; kingdom Metazoa; phylum Chordata; class Mammalia; order Rodentia; family Cricetidae; genus Microtus; species Microtus oregoni. The sequence goes on from NW_024543094.1 coordinate 21,439,124, forward strand.
TGATTCTTGCCTTTGTGTGTGGGCTGGGGCTCTTCTGCCTTTTATTACCCCTCCTCCCCCTTGACTCACCCTCACCTACACCAGCAGAAAACACCACCCCACAGAAGGTAAGTTTGCCTTAGGTCCAACCCAAGGAAGAATAGTTCCTTCTCTCCAGGCTTCACTTTCTGAATCAAATAGGGAGGTGGAGAGAGGGCATCTCAGCCAAGAGCCGGACCTTATCCTCTTGAGACCTGGCAGGTAGGGGAGAGGAAGAGTGGGCTCCAAGATGTCTGCTCTCAGACCATCCATACCTGGAGGAGGCCCTGTGACTTGATGGTCGGGGGGGGGGTGTTCTTGGGTTGGATAGGGATCTCAGAGAAAGGAAAGGTTCTGAGCCATGGTTTCTATGTCCCCTTCTAACATCCAAGCTTATAGGGTTGATCGAGCTGATATGAAGGGGGCCATGACCTCCAGGACATCAGGAAGTGACTGCTGGTACTTTAGAGCTGAGCCTCTGGTCCCTGAGCAGAACAACACTGACATCCATGTGGCTCTCACAGAGACGGTCCCCATTTGAGTTTTCCAAGAGAAAAAGAACACATATTTGCCCACAGAATGGAGCCGCAGGTCCTCTCTCTCTCTCTCTCTCTCTCTCTCTCTCTCTCTCTCTCTGTCTCTCCTCTCTCTCTCAGGTGTTGAGGAAGAAGCACAGAAAAGTCAGGAAGAAAATCAGGACTGTGAAAGGTAGGCTACTTTCTTCCCCTGGCGAGGTGACTTCAGCCCCCCATCCTACTATAACACTAATGAGTTGCAGGACCCTCGAGGAGACAGCTCCTGGGAAGGAACTCAGAGTTGAAGACATTTCCCAGGTCCTGTGCTTGGAATGAAGCTATGGACCGCCAGACTGGGTACTGCCTGGGGAGGGATGGTGTGGCAGGAAGTGGTGCCATGGGATGAAGTGGGGCCATGCTGCCTGGATTTGGAGGTAAATTGGTGGTTTGCCCCTTCTGAGAGACAATTTCCTCTCTCAGAGCTCTGGTCCTTCCCTGCCCTCCACAGGGAGACAATGACGCCTACGGAGGTCATTAGAAGTGGAGGCTCCTGGTTCATGGCATTGTCCTTCCCAACATGTGCCCAGCTCTCCATGCATTTGGGCACCCAGCCTTGCTCATGGATAACAGAGCTCCTGTTTAACTTTCATTTCTCCGGAAAGGACAGTTCATTCAGCCTCGGGTAAGATACCCAGTCCCTCCTATACCCACCAATAACCCAGTCTCCAACTCCAGCTTACAGAGGCAGCAGGAAGAAACCTAAGGAGGACAAGGTCCTGGGTTCACATCTGCACAGGTGAGCCATCTACAGTTCTGTCTGGCTCACTCCTACTGTCTCTATGTGATCACCACTGACCAGGGCATACAGTTATCCTGGGAATAGGAACTCTCTGAATGGGTGGGAAATGAGTACAGCCCTGGAGGTTAAGATAACAAGGTCTCCTAAGACCAGAGTGTTGAACAATGGTTCTGATGGGCTGCGAGGGTCCTTCCCTATTCATCTAGCCCCACCTCCTGGCCCCATGAGCTCCTGCTTGCAATCATCTCTCCTGCCTCTTACAGCATGCCAGAGAGGCTTATCAATTCCATCAGCATTTGCCAGCATTTAGGACAAGATGCCTCAGGTGAAGCCTTCAAACCCGATGCTGTCAAAGCCCACCTGCCACCTAGGCAGCCCACAGGGAAGTCTGTGGCCACCATGTCATCCCTAGAGACTTCCTCTGCTCCTTGCAACGAACACCTGTTGCTCAAGGATTCTAAACTATTGTCTCCTGTCCTGATGAATTCCTCACCGATTGAGTCACAGACTTCTGAGTGGACCTCTTGGCCACCAGAGACCTTGACAACCGAGGGCGGCATTCACCACCACAACAATGGGCACCTTCCTACCCATCTCAACCTCTGGATCCTATGGCTTATCCTCCACCCATGCCAGATCTCAGAATGGCAGTGACCTCACAGAGCTCACAAACTCGGCCAGGTTTGCCTTCTCCCATGCCAGGCACCCCAGGCATTAACCTCTCAAGGAGGCCTACCTTGACCACCCCAGGCCTTAACCATTTAAGCAGGCCCACCTCAACCACCGAAGGCCTTAACCATTTAAGCAGGCCCACCTCAACCACCCCAGGCCTTAACCATTTAAGCAGGCCTACCTCAACCACTGCAGGCCTTGATTTCTTAAGCAGGCCTACCTCAACCACCGCAGGCCTTAACCATTTAAGCAGGCCTACCTCAACCACTGCAGGCCTTGATTTCTTAAGCAGGCCTACCTCAACCACCCCAGGCCTTAACCATTTAAGCAGGCCCACCTCAACCACCCCAGGCCTTGATTTCTTAAGCAGGCCTACCTCAACCACCCCAGGCCTTGATTTCTTAAGCAGGCCTACCTCAACCATCCCAGGCCTTGACCATTTAAGCAGGCCTACCTCAACCACCCCAGGCCTTAACCATTTAAGCAGGCCTACCTCAACTACCTCAAGACTTGATCACTTAAGAAGACCTACCTCAACCACCTCAGGCCTTGAACACTCAAGAACGCCTACCTCAACCACCTCAGGCCTTGAACACTCAAGGAGGCCTACCCCAGGCCCTTTCAGGTACCAGGTAACTTCCAGAACCTTGTGCAGCTCAACCTCCTCACCGGATGAGTCCTTGCAAAAGGATCTTTCTCTCACCATCCACAAGGCCTCGTTCTGGACAGGCCCCACAGACAGCCAGATAGAGCCTGGGGAACCCTCTTTCATCAGCCCTGTTATACAAGAGATGCTTGAAGTACAAATACACAAAAGAGTCCAACTAAAACTTTGCAAGGAAAAAGGAAAAGAAAGATCAGACCTTTCCTATGGCTGTATGGGCAGTATGCTGCATGTCTGCAGCAGCAAGGAAGCCAATATCACCTCACGCCTCTTCTCGAGCAAAGACAACAATTCTGAGCAGCTGTCGGGTCACCAGAAGGTCATAGCTAATGACTTAAAGGACAAATATATGCAGCTTTACTGGGGTCTCCCCTGGCTCCACAGTGAGTCCCTAATGGCTGCTGTCAACATGGCAGGGTCCCCACTAGATCCCCCCTCCATCTTGTTTAATGGACTCTCTACTTACAGCCCGTTACACGGTAACACTAAAGGCCTTCCACAGCTCTGTTCTCCACAGCCGTTGTTTCAACACTTGGTCAAATCTGATTCTTTGATTCCAAAGGTTTCCTGGTCCCAAACACCATCAGAGACTAGAATCCAAGCCAAGGCCCATGACCCATCCTCTCTCTCAAAGCTGTCGTTCAATTCAGCTCCAATTAAGAAAGATGGGGCTTCTTGTCCTACACCTACAAGAACTGAAGTTATTGTCTCACCGAGTGTTCGACAGCTAGAGCGCCACCTTGTGAAGAAACATCGAGAAAGTAGGAGCAATTTGCCAGTCATGGTGAAAAATTCACAAGAAGCATTTAATCAACAGACTTCCAACAGTTGGGGCTCGCAGAGCCAGGGGCCTGTTGTCCATCTCCAGGGGGATTACATTATCCCCAAGCTACGGGAGCAGACGGAAGAAGATTTCAAAATGAAACTCACACAACATCAAGGTCCATGGCCGCCAAAAGTCCAGCTATCTCTTGGCCTGGGTCAGGCGGAAGTTAATCCTAAGAGGAAGCAGACCAGCGACATTGAAGTACCCGGTGGAATTTGTTACGACACATGTATAGACCATGCTTTTGTCCCGTCTGAATTTCCCAAGCCTAATCCGGAAACTTGGAACAAACCATCCTTCAGTGAGTCAGTCACTAACAAGAACAATACTAATGGGCCTTCCTTCGTAGATCTGGGCACTCAGAAGTTGCTAAAAGCACATATAACAAGACACCTAGTGAGGCACAGATGGCGCCTGCCCCTCAGAGGCCTCAAGGCCATCCATATTTTAAAGATGAAGAAGGACACAACTTCACCCTTTCCACAGTCCTCCAATGATTCTCTCTCTTGGGACTCTACAGACAACTCTATGATCCAACTGGCCAGTAGAGAACCCATCCAGCAAGCCCCAGAAAGAGAAGTGAAGACAAAAACTTTCTCTGTGGAATCGCAGTTCACACAGAACTGTCCTGCCCTCCAGCCAGCACTCATGAGAGAGGCTCTGCCTAGGAACGATTCTGGGCCCTCTGAAGCCCCAACAACTACTCTGGGGTACAGTGAGAATTTGTTGTCCACTCCCGAGAGCCTCGTGGGCAGAGCCTGGCACAAAGATACACTTGTTAGATCTTGGGAAGAATTCCCAGAGCCCAATCGAGGCCGAATCCAGGAGAGTGAGGGTGGGACTTTAAGACATTACCACAACAAGGTTTCAGTTGGAGAAATTAGTGGGGCTTCTCAGTCCTCAAGGAACAGGGGTACCAGGGAGATGGAGGAGACAGAGGAGGAAGAATCTTGTGAGTGGACAATCCCCGTGGAAGCTGTGAAGATGGCTGATTTTCAGTTTCTGGATGCCAGGGGAAATCTATCTAAGACCCTTCCCCAGAATGCAGACAGCTCGGGCCTGAGAAGACCTCAGTGCTCAACTGCTGCCGTCATCCTGCAGGACTGTGCCACTGGCGAGTTATGCCAACCCTGGGACCCCGAGGTTGTGATTACTGCAGAGATCCTGGCTTCCAGGGCCGCCCAGTGCAATCTCAAGACTGAGCCCGCTACGATCAAGCCAACCTTCCATTACAGGTCCCCTTTCTTAGGAAGAGACAGCAATGTCCTCAAGAATCACAAATTAGAGGAGCCACAGCACACCAATAAATATGGCACAAACATCCAAAACGAGAAATACAGGAGTCCTCCCAGGCAGAACATAACAACTCAAAGGGACGAAGCCTGACCAAGCTTCCATATCAGATAATGTAACGTTTGGGGACAAAATGAAGAGAGTTTTACTAACAGTTCTAAACCCAACACATAAAGTAACAAACCACTCCATAGAAAACTGCAAGGGTGTACCATCGATGACCCCTAGCCAGGGAAACCAAAAAAATCTTAGCACAGTTTGCCATGCAAAGCTCAAGATTCAGAGTCAACCTTCTCCTGACGGAGGGATGCCCTATGGAAACAGGCAGGCCCGGGCATCCAGAGACCCTGTCTACCTAGACAGCTCCTATCAGGACAGAGCCCATGTTGCACATGTCCCAGGGATCCCTGTCTACTGTCCGAGGCATGGACATTGCATTAAAGTATAATAAACAAGTCTATCCCAAATTAAACTTAAACTTTTAGACATTACTTCCTCTGAGTATGTTTTATTTTGATTTTATATCTGCTTGCTACGGCACAAAGAAATGTCTACATCTGGTCCACCTTAGAGTACTGCTTCATGAGAGGATATGGCTCCACAAAGTGGGGACAGAACTATCTCCAAGTTCCATCACTGTAATTAGAGTCAATATACTGTAATTTTGGAAACAAAAGACTTTAGGATTTTTGTGTGTGTGTGTGTGTGTGTGTGTGTGTGTGTGTGCGCGCGCGTGTGTGTGAGTGTTGATGGGAGAACAAAATCAGCCCTACAAGACACAAACAGAAGTCTTTAGTTATGGGGAGCATGATAAGTCAACCACGTAGACCCTACCCTAAGGGTCAGTTCCCATCCAGACTACCCCAGGCCTTGACCATTCAAGCAGGCCTTCCTCAACCACCGCAGGTCTTGACCGCTCTAGCAGGCCTTCCTCAATCACCCCAGGCCTAGACCACAAAAGTAGGCCTTCCTCAGGCATTTCCAGGTACCAGGTAGCTGCCAAAACCTGGTGCCACCCCAAATCCTCACATGGTGAGTCCTAGCAAGAGGATTTCTCCCTCAGGTTTCAAGAAGCCTCGCTATGGACAGGCCCCACATACAGGCAGATGGAGGCTAGGAACTCTCTTTTATCAACCCTGATATCCAGGAGATGCTGGAAGTTCAGATTAGGAATTGGGTTCAACTGAAAGTTTGGACGTGGAAATGAAAAGAGAGATCTGGCTGTGCCTTAAGCTGCATGGACCATATCCTCTAGTAGCGAAGCCGGAAGCAGGTCAGCACCACCTCATGCTCCGTTTGGAGCTGAAACTGCAAATCAGAGCAGTTTTCAAGTTCTCAGAAGTTCTTTTACCAGAAGGTTTTAGACAATGATTTACAGCAGAAATGGTCCAGTTATTCTGGGGACTCTCCTTTCTCCACAATGAGTCCCCCTTGGTTACTGTCAACACAGCAGGGTCCCCACTAGATCACCTCTCCATCTAATTCAATGGATGATCTATTACACCCCTAAACAAGTGTAGGCTATCATAGCTCCACAGCTCTTTCTCAGAATTCCTTGTTTCATCAATTGTCAAATCCAAACATTTGACTCAGAATCAGTCCTGGTCCTGATTGCCACCAGTGGCTGGAATCCAAACCCAGGCCTATGATCCATCCTCTCTCCCAAAGCTACAGCACCAATCAGCTCCAAGAAGGGAAAGTTCTTTCAGGAGTGGGCCCCTGAGGCACCAGAGAGACAGCCCAGTGTCTACCCAAGTCACAAAGTAGGCACAGTCATCAGGACAGTAGTAGTGTGGCATCTTTGAGTTCAAAGCAGGCGAACAGTCACCTCCAAATATCCTGCTGAGGCATAAAGGACCTAGAGATAATAGGGACCTCCAACTCAACTCATTGGAGACAGGCAACCAGCTGAGTTCTTCAGGCACTTCCAGCTGGGCCTAGATGACAAAACCATGTCACCCTGTCCTATGTCTGCATACAATGCCAGGTTGGTGGCCAGCATGGAACAGACAACTATCATGATGGTGGTGGTTGCAGAGACCCCTGGTCATTTGTCATACTCTCTGGAAAACTGTATATACAGAACTCATCTGACCATGGGCATGATAATCCTAAGGAGAAGGTAGAAAATACTAAGTTTAGAGCCAAGGCAGGTGGCTATGTAATGTGAGGATGACCTAATAGTTTCCATGCATGCGAATCCCCTGCCCCTCCAGGACAGACTGTTGACATGGGGGTCAGAGCCACACACCTAACTTCAGCCCAGTCTCTACCATGGACGGGAGGAGCCCTTTAGCTTGAAGGGACTTTCCGTTGTCACAGTCCTGAAGACAACGCCAGCACCTGAGCAGTGAGGTGTGCTCAGGCCCGAGTCTTCTGGAACCTGGGAAATAGTTGTAGAATTAGATAGATGTTTCTTTTCTCCAGCATTTCATTGATTTGAGAGTTACCCATCTCCAGAGCTTTCACGGGGAATGCCCACTCACGGGACTCGTCCTTCTTTGTCTGCTCCAGCTCCCTGATATTCCTGCTATCTCTGCTATCCCTGTTACTTGGCAGGTTGGATTGCATATTGATCTCCTGAATTGACACCCCTTTGTACATTTTTTTAAAGCCAAAACCCTCACTCCTGTAGCTCATAGATATTATTGTGTAGGCCTGGATTCCTCTGGGTAGCCTGTCCAAGATTCAAAAACTGTATCACTGTTTCAGGCTCGGCCCATGAGGCTCTATGGTGTGGACTCAAAAGTCATCTTGTCCTCCTGGATCATTGTGTTTAATTAATTTATGTTGGGTAAAGCACTTGCTTTCCCAGATAGTACATTTCTGCAGAGGCAGCGCCTTGGAGAGTGGATAGGAATCCCTGTGATGCATGGTGCCTGTACCCTGTGATAATACAGGATAGCTTAAAACCCAGGTTCTCTGCACATACAATGATCATAAGGCATCCAGTTGTCTGTGGAAAGTTGGCTGTGCACCTTAGGGTTGCTTTGGCTAACACAGTTACTGTTTCCGTGAATCTTCTTAGATTGTACCATAGTAATCCTGTGGTGGTAGACAAGCCGCCTTGCTGGATGGAGCATTGGGTGTTTCTTTGTTTATGTTTTCTTTCGCACCTCTTGTGAAGCCCCAGTTTCTCCTCCAGATTGAATCCAACAGAGGTCATGAGGTCCTTTCCTTCAGTAACTTGTTGAGGCATGAATAATCTGCTCACAACTGACCCTTGTCTTTGTATCTTGGCTAATAAACCCTTGACTTTTTGCAAATAGAGGGTAGCTTCCCAACAGCACATCCAGCAATCTGCATGTTCTTCCCTATGAGTTCTAGAGATGAGTTTGTGGAAAGACAAGAAGGTCGGAATTCTGAATGTCCCTCACAGCCTGGTGGTCTTCCCATGCACATTGTCCTAGAATTACTCTCAAGGGAAAAGAGGGGACAACACCTGGAAATCTTTGAGGGGAAACTCTGTGCTCACACAGCAAGGCATTCTAGGCCTCCAGCCCTTGTCTTCCCATGAGACCAGCAGAACAGGCCATCTCATAGTGCTGGTTCACACAGCAGAAGGGACTTGTCTAAAATGCGGCTCTGGACTGGCATAATGTGTCCCTTCCTGAGCATTGCTTGGCTACCTTCCGTGGTTTCCTTGCCCCCGTCTCTGTTTCTTAGGAATCTCGTGGGCATAACTGCGTACAACTGCACACAAGAGCAGCCTAGTCCCAGGGTGGCCCGCACTGTTCCTCACAGAAGGCAGCCAGGAAACAGCTCCAGCAGCGTCACTTATTCCCTGGTAGAAAATGTGCTTCTAGAAGGTGTCATCAAGGACATGGACATGGGGCCTGCTCCAGCACACTTCAGCAGAAACCCACTCAGCCCTCCACGGGCATGCACACAGAAACCCAAGGCAGACCTCTACTGAGACCCACACAGAGAGATGTCACCCCCAGAGTTTCAGAATTCCACAGAAATACACCAACAAAGATCAGCACTAAAACCCTGACAATGACCCCCAAAGAGACTTCTGATGGTCGGTACATCCTACAACATGCAAAAGGAACAAACTTCAGAGTACACACAGAGTTTTCAAAGACACTTTTGATAGAGACACTAAGGGAGACCTCAGAAGCTTCCCAAGACTTAAGTAGAGATGTCACTTGGTAGCTTAAGGGTGCCACACACACTCCTTCACAGTGATAACTCTCAGCCTTCCAGACCCTCACACAGCCCCTTCAGAAGGACAATCACACAGGCTTTCTCCATACTCAGAGACCTCTCGTGACACATGGAGGTGATGCAGACTTCCAGAGACCTCACATCGTCCCTTAGGGTTCCACACAGAACATCTGTATGTCTCACAGAGAGTTTTCATGGAAAGACCTATCACAAAACTCATACACAGTCACCTGCTGAGATCGCAGGGGACTATCAACAAGACCTCATGCAGCCCCACAGGAAAGGTTGCTGTAGGAAGTATTACACCTTGTAAATTACCTGCCTTCTGGGGTGTGGTCTCATATACAATATACATGGAATCCGACCGGATGTCAGTCCCTTTGTTCTCCTTCTCCTTGCTCTTTTCTGCCAGCTGCTTCTTTGGATCACGTGATTCAATCCATTAAGCAGAGGATTCTGATTTGCGAGTTTACCCCGTAATAATAATGGACTTTATATAATAAATAAATTTCTTCATTCTGAGGTAGTGTGGGATTTCTTTTAAGCATACAAAAGGTCTCAGATGTGGACCCAGGAGGGACATTGACATGGGTTGTTAAGGATCTGGAGTGTATTAGAAGGGATATTAATGCCACGAGCAGGCCAGCAGCCTATCCTGATGGAGGCTCTGAAGAGAGTTGGGGAATAGGTTTTGCTTTGGTTTGCACAGGAGAAGAAAAGCTATGCATATCATCAAAATTAAAAAGATTCGATTTGAATATGAAAAAATCACTTAGCATAGTTGAATGCTGTACCAAAATGTATTATTTATGCCTTCAAATGCAAAACGAGAGAGGCGGAGCGGCGGCGGCGCCAGCCGCACAGAGGCGGACCGGCGGCGGCGGCGGCGCCAGACGTGGCAGAGCGGCAGCCAGACCCAAGCTGCGGGGACAGGCATGCAATAAGGAGAGCAGATCGCCCTACTACAATTGAATCAAAGAGGTAGGCCTTTGGTTGGCCAGGTCACTGGCACAAGGGGAGCCTGGTCCTGTCCTGAAGATCCTTCGGAGGGGTGAGAAGGTTCTTGGCCTGCAGCAGGAACCACGAAAGAGAGTGAGGGCATTTTGTAAGCGGAGCCCTTGGCCAGCAGGGAAACCTGATCCGGTTTCTAAAGGATCCATTGGATAGGATCAATAGGAGGAGATGGGCAGGCGCCAAGGCAAGAACTCACCCAATAATCCGAAAAACAACATGAAAACATCAGAACCCCATGATCTTACAACAGAAGTATTTGAACAACCTAACACAGAAGAAGTGGAAAAAATCGACTTTATGAAGATAATAGAGTCCCTTAAACAACATGTAAAAAATGCCCTTATAGAAATGGATGAGAAGTATAAGAAAAAGTTTGAAGAAATGAGTAAATACGTACATGATACCCTGGGAAACCAAGAAAAAACCATCAAACAGGTAATGGAAACAGTTCAAGAATTGAAAACTGAAATGAAGGCAAAGAAGAAAATACAAACTGAAGACCAGCTGGATATGGAAAATCTAGGCCAACGAGCAGAGTCTACAGAAATAAGCATAATCAATAGAATTCAAGAGCTAGAAGAAAGACTCTCAGATGCTGAGGACACCATGGAGAAAATAAACGAACAGATCAAAGAAAACAGCAAAGCCAACAAATTCTCAACACAAAACATTCAGGAACTATGGGACACAATAAAAAAACCAAACCTAAGAATAATAGGAATAGAAGAAGCAGAAGAGTCACAGCTCAAAGGCCCAGAAAATATTTTCAACAAAATTATGGAAGAAAACTTTCCCAACTTAAAGAAAGATATTCATTTAAATATTCAAGAAGCATACAGAACACCAAACAGACTGGATCAAAGAAAAACATCTCCTCGCCATATAATAATCAAAACACAAAATATACAGGTTAAAGAAAGAATATTAAGAGCTGCAAAAGAAAAAGGGCAAGTAACTTATAAAGGTAAACCGATCAGACTTACACCTGACTTCTCGATGGAAACTATGAAAGCCAGAAGGTCCTGGATAGAGGTTCTGCAGAAGCTAAGAGACCATGGATGCAAACCCAAACTACTATACCCAGCCAAGCTATCGTTCACTATCAACGGAGAAAACAAGACATTTCAGGATAAGAACAAATTTAAACAATACGTAGCCACAAATCCAGCCCTACAGAAAGTAATAGAAGGAAAATCGCAACCCAAGGAATCCAACACTGCCAACACTGCCTACAATAACCCAGGCATCTAATGACCCTTCACGAGCACATCTCAAAGAAAGGAGACACACAATCTCTACTACCAAAAGCAATAAGAATAACCGGAGTAAACAACCACTGGTCATTAATATCACTTAATATTAATGGGCTCAATTCACCTATAAAAAGGCACAGGCTAAAAGATTGGATACGAAAACAAGATCCAACATTCTGCTGTTTGCAAGAAACACATCTCAACCACAAAGACAGGCACCTACTCAGAGTAAAGGGTTGGGAAAAGGTGTTTCAAGCAAATGGTCCTAAGAAAAAAGCAGGTGTGGCCATACTAATTTCTAACAAAACTGACTTCAAACTAAAATCAATCAGAAGAGACCGAGACGGTCACTTTATACTCATAACAGGAACAATTCATCAGGAGGACGTCTCAATCCTGAATATATACGCCCCCAATATAAAAGCACCTACTTATGAAAAAGAAATATTACTAGAACTCAAGGCAGACATCAAACCACACACACTAGTAGTAGGAGACTTCAACACACCTCTCTCTCCAAGGGACAGGTCAATCAGACAGAAACCTAATAGAGAATTAAGAGAATTATTGGAGGTAATGAAGCAAATGGACTTAACAGACATCTATAGAACATTCCACCCAAATAGGAAAGAATATACCTTCTTCTCTGCAGCTCATGGAACCTTCTCAAAAATTGACCACATACTCGGAAACAAAGGAAACCTCCACAGATACAAAAAAATATCAGTGTCCACCTGTGTCTTATCAGATCATCACGGATTAAAGTTAGAAGGCAACAACCACGCTGCCCCCAAAAAACCGACAAACTCATGGAAACTGAACAGTCAACTACTGAACCACACCTGGGTCAAGGAAGAAATCAAGGAAGAAATTAAAATCTTCCTTGAATTGAATGAAAATAAAGGGACAACATACTCAAACCTATGGGACACAATGAAAGCAGTGCTAAGAGGAAAGTTCATAGCACTAAGTGCCCACTTAAAGAAAACGGAGAATGCATACATTGGGGACTTAAAAACACACCTGAAAGCTCTAGAAAAAAAAGAAGCAGACGCGCCCAGGAGAAGTAGAAGACTGGAAATAATAAAACTGAGGGCTGAAATCAACAAAATAGAAACCCAGAAAACAGTCCAAAGAATCAATGAAACAAAAAGCTGGTTCTTGGAGAAAATCAACAAGATCGACAAACCCTATCCAAACTAATAAACGACAGAGAGAGAACACGCAAATAAATAAGATCAGAAATGAAAAGGGGGACATAACCACAGACACAGAGGAAATTCAGAGAATCATTAGATCTTACTACAAAAGCCTGTATGCCACAAAACTGGAAAATACAAAAGAAATGGACATTTTTTTAAATAAGTATCATATACAAAAGCTAAACCAAGACCAGGTGAATGATCTAAATAGACCGGTTTCTCGCGAAGAATTAGAAATGGTTATCAAAAATCTCCCTTCGAAAAAAAGCCCAGGACCAGATGGTTTCAATGCAGAATTCTACCAGAACTTCCAAGAAGAACTAATACCTATACTCCTTAATGTATTTCACAATATAGAATCAGAAGAGTCATTGCCAAATTCCTTTTATGAAGCTACAGTTACCCTGATACCAAAACCACAAAAAGACCCAACCAAGAAAGAGAATTACAGACCGATGTCACTCATGAACATCGACGCAAAAATTTTCAATAAAATACTGGCAAACCGAATCCAAGAACACATAAGAAAAATTATCCATTATGATCAAGTAGGCTTCATCCCAGAGATGCAGGGCTGGTTCAACATACGCAAATCTATCAATGTAATCCAGCATATAAATAAACTGAAAGAAAAAAACCATATGATCATTTCACTAGATGCGGAAAAAGCATTTGACAAAATTCAACACCCCTTTATGATAAAGGTCTTGGAGAGAATAGGGATACAAGGGTCCTACCTAAATATAATAAAAGCTATTTACAGCAAGCCAACAGCTAACATTAAATTAAACGGAGAAAAACTCAAAGCCATCCCACTAAAATCAGGAACACGACAAGGATGTCCACTCTCTCCATACCTCTTCAATATAGTGCTTGAAATTCTAGCAATAGCAATAAGACAACATAAGGAGATCAAGGGGATTCGTATTGGAAAGGAAGAAGTTAAGCTTTCGTTATTTGCAGATGATATGATAGTGTACATAAGCGACCCCAAAAATTCTACCAAAGAACTCCTACAGCTGATAAACAACTTTAGTAACGTGGCAGGATACAAGATCAACTCCAAAAAATCAGTTGCCTTCCTATACACCAAGGATAAGGAAGCAGAGAGGGAAATCAGAGAAGCATCACCTTTCACGATAGCCACAAATAGCATAAAATACCTTGGGGTAACCCTGACCAAGGAAGTGAAAGATCTATTTGACAAGAACTATAAGTCTTTGAAGAAAGAAATTGAAGAAGACACCAGAAAATGGAAAGACCTCCCTTGCTCTTGGATTGGGAGGACCAACATAGTAAAAATGGCAATTCTACCAAAAGCAATCTATAGATTCAATGCAATCCCCATCAAAATCCCATCAAAATTCTTCACAGATCTGGAGAAGACAATAATCAGCTTTATATGGAAAAACAAAAAACCCAGGATAGCCAAAACAATCTTATACAATAAAGGTTTGTCTGGAGGCATTACCATCCCTGACTTCAAACTCTATTACAGAGCTACAGTATTGAAAACAGCTTGGTATTGGCATAAAAACAGAGAAGTCGACCAATGGAATCGAATAGAAGACCCTGACATTAACCCACAAACCTATGAACACCTGATCTTCGATAAAGGAGCTAAAAGTATACAATGGAAAAAAGAGAGCATCTTCAACAAATGGTGCTGGCAAAACTGGATGTCAATCTGTAGAAGAATGAAAATAGATCCATATCTATCACCATGCACAAAACTCAAATCCAAATGGATTAAAGACCTCAATATCAGTCCGAACACACTGAACCTGATAGAAGAGAAAGTGGGAAGTACTCTACAGCACATGGGCACAGGAGACCACTTCCTATGTATAACCCCAGCAGCACAGACACTAAGGGCATCATTGAATAAATGGGACTTCCTGAGGCTGAGAAGCTTCTCTAAAGCAAAGGACACTGTCACTAAGACAAAAAGACAACCCACTGACTGGGAGAAGATCTTCACCAACCCTGCAACTGACAAAGGTTTGATCTCCAAAATATATAAAGAACTCAAGAAACTAGACCGTAAAAGGCTAATCAACCCAATTATAAAATGGGGCACTGATCTGAACAGAGAATTCTCAACAGAAGAACTTCAAATGGCCAAAAGACACTTAAGGTCATGCTCAACTTCCTTAGCGATCAGGGAAATGCAAATCAAGACAACTTTAAGATACCACCTTACACCTGTCAGAATGGCTAAAATAAAAAACACCAATGATAGCCTTTGCTGGAGAGGTTGTGGAGAAAGGGGTACACTCACCCATTGCTGGTGGGAATGCAAACTTGTGCAACCACTTTGGAAAGCAGTGTGGCGGTTTCTCAGGAAATTCGGGATCAACCTACCCCTGGATCCAGCAATACCACTCTTGGGAATATACCCAAGAGAGGCCCTATCATACAACAAAAGTATATGCTCAACTATGTTCATGGCAGCATTGTTTGTAATAGCCAGAACCTGGAAACAACCTAGATGCCCTTCAACGGAAGAATGGATGAAGAAAGTATGGAATATATACATATTAGAGTATTACTCAGCAGTAAAAAACAAGGACTTCTTGAATTTTGCATACAAATGGATGGAAATAGAAAACACTATCCTGAGTGAGGTAAGCCAGACCCAAAAAGAGGAACATGGGATGTACTCACTCATATTTGGTTTCTAGCCATAAATAAAGGACATTGAGCCTATAATTCATGTTCCTAGAGAAGCTAAATAAGATGAATCCAAAGACAAACACATAGGCATCCTCAGGAATATTAACCTTCATCAGGCGATGAAAGGAGACAGAGACAGAGACCCACACGGAAGCACCGGACAGAAATCTCAAGGTCCAAATCAGGAGCAGAAGGAGACGGAGCACGAGCAAGGAACTCAGGACCACGAGGGGTGCACCCACACACTAAGACAATGGGGATGTTCTATTGGGATCTCACCAAGGCCAGCTGGCCTAGGTCTGAAAAAGCATGGGATAAATCCAGACTAGCTGAACATAGCGGACAATGAGGAATACTGAGAATTCAAGAACAATTGCAGTGGGTTTTTGATCCTACTGCACGTACTGGCTTTGTGGGAGCCTAGGCAGTTTGAATGCTCACCTTACGAGACCTCGATAGAGGTGGGCAGTCCTTGGGCTTCCCACAGGTCAGGGAACCCTGATTGCTCTTCGAGCAGATGAGGGGAGGGGGGACTTGGTCGGGGGAGGGGGAGGGAAATGGGAAGCGGTTGTGGGGACGAGGCAGAAATCCTTAATAAATAAATAAATTAAAAAAAAAAACAAAATGCAAAACGATGTTCTCACCACCACTGCTATAAAGATGTGGCTCTTAGACATAAAGGCCATTTGACACTGTGAGCATTGATGTCTTCTGTTGGTCACTGAATTACTGTAGAGCAGGAATGCCCTTATTCATTAAAATCGTCTGTGAGAGACAACTGTCATGTATGACATATCATGACAGCTGTGACAGTTGTGCACCATGTAAGCACATCATGCATGTTTCAGTAATCTGTAGAGGCCACCACGTCAGCCAGACGACGTCACTATTGATGAACCTGGGTTTTACTTCTAAAGTAGCCTTCCAGAGATCTAACAATTATCCATGATCTTTTCAATGCTCTAATAGGAATTGGAGATTTCTATTTTACATTTAATAAAACTAAGTGTTTGTGTTGAACAACTTACAGCACACTGTGTAATTTCATATTCTCTGAAAATAATGTACACTTTCCCCATGTATTTTGAAAAGTCTTTTTGTAAAACATGCCACCAGAACATCATGGGGTTCTTCACACAGCACCAAGAACCTGGAAAGAGGCTAGCTTTGGCATTGTTACTTGAAAACCCTAAAATTCTTAAATGACTACAAAAGTAATAAAATGATCTCAGGATTATATGGTGATATTTATAATTTTTTACAAGTTACGTATCAATGATAATTAAATGTTATGTTTATTTTGAAATGACACTTTCCTAAAATATCAGACCTTTATAACATAATTAAAGGTTTTCTCATTGTAATGGTGCCCTATTGTAACATGAAGGGGGGCTGTTTGTTTGTTACACCAACGGAGCCTGCTTGTTGTTGGTGTTTTTGTCGTGCCCAGTACCCCATAACTGTTTAGCCCCAAAGAAAATCACACATAGGTCTCCATAAATTATAAGCTGGTTGGCCCATTAGCTCTAGCTTCTCACTGGCTAACTCTCACATTAACCCATTGTTTTGATCTATATTAGCCATGTGGCTCAGTACCTTTTTTAGTGGGGCAGATCACATCCTGCTGCTTTGGTGGTCTGGACAGGAGTGGAAGGAATCAATTTCTTCTTTCCCAGAGTTCTCCTGTTCTCATTACATAATTTCTACTTCCTGTCTGGTTTTCCCACCTATATTTCCTGCCTGGCCAATCAGCGTGGTTTCTTTGGGGCTTATTGTTTGTGGAAACTAGGGCAGGACATAAACCCAAACTGCCCAGCCCTCATGTTACAACAGTGGTCTTTAACTAATAGTAAACTATCATGATTCTAGAGTATATTACAAATTCTTATAAAGAAATAAGTATAATATATGGGTCAGTTTCAAATGTAATGAAATACAAAACTAACTCTGAAGCCATAGAGTAGTTCAATTTTACAGGGAAACAGGGTCAAAGTAAATGTGCACTAGAAAATACCCAAGACACACATTAACACAATTTTTAAGCAGAAGAGTCAATGATAAGCTCAGAGATAAAATAAAGTATGCAGAATGTTCCCTGACTACCAGAGAAGCACACATTGAGGACAAGTGAAGTGATGTATATGTTAAAAAAAGGGGGGTAATTACAGTCATGATATACATTAAACAGTTACATCAATAGTCAATATTAATGTGAGTGTCTAAAATAGAATCAAATATAGCAGGTATTATAGAACATAAGATAGACATAGGTATGAGGTATCTTCAGTAATATTGCTTGAAGTATAAAATACAGGCTCAAATGTCTCTGTATGTCAACATTTTGAAAAATGTAACACTTGAACCTCTGATTTCAAAATCATTTTCTGCTCAGGTGATAAGGCCATCCGAACGTAAAACCAACACAATTTTACTTCCTTGTCTCATCGCCCCAGAAATATTTTCAATTTCTCTTCAACTACGGTGTATAAATTTTGCTAGGTCACAATATTTGTTGGAATTGGCTTTTGTATTTTCAAACTTTTCATTTTATGTTATTTTTTCATAATTTTACAAATATCTCCTGGATATTAATCACTTTGCTTCTTTGAGTGTACTCAATCCTTCATTTTTCAGTAATTCTGTATTTTAGTCTCTTATATATTTGTGGGAGAATTATTTCATCAAAACAAGTTCTTTACTACATTTTTTCATCTGACCATAGCTGTGGACAACCTATGCCTTGTTTACATATCTCATGTATTTTGACATATAGACCTTTGTTTTCTTACTCATCAAAGCTCTTTGGCTTGGCTTGTTTCTTGCTAGCTTTTCTTACGTTAAATTATGAGAACCATTTGATTTCATATTCTAACCAAACTTTCATGTTACTGGGACTAAAGTAGGGCTTCCCATTTGTTTAGATAAGTAGTCTATCCTGAATTATATTTTGTAACAACTCTAACCATTTTTAAATCACAAATGAGGAAGAAGGCAGGAGGGGACTCAGATCAAACAAGCTAACTGTCATAATAAATGAGCTGTCCAAATGGTGCTTCTCTGAGGATAACACTGACCTATGGGTTGTTCCATTTCTTTCCTTCTTCTGTCAGAGACAATGCAACAAGAAGTTATTACCTCAAGGGTCTGGGAACTGTACAAATAATGTCCTTCCTTAGCCAACACAGAGTCACAATGTGTTGCAGTTTTTAATGCATCATGTTAGACATTCATGGCAGATAGCTAAGACAAAGAAGCCTTCACATAGGAAGAGTTTTATGACTCACAGTTGCTGGGATTTGTAGTCCATGGTTCCCTGGCCCCATAGTTTTGGGCCTGCAGTATGCACATGATGGACTAGCACAGTTTAATTCAACGCTTCCTGGAAGCAGAGAAAGATGGAAACATTGAAGAAGGACACCAAACAATCAAGCTTTGACATTGCTGGTGACCTAAGACATAACCATAAAAGACATTGGCACCTCAGGAGTTTTCTCTCAGCTATCAATAATGTCCCTAACTTATGACAGCTTTAGTGGATTAGTCTCTTGATCATGTCAGAGCTGTCACTATTCAATCACCTCTCTGTGATCAGATCCACCCGCTAGGACCAAGCTTTCAATACAAGACCTTTTCAGAAACTCTTCATATCCAACATGTAGTATATGTTAATGACTAAAAACAGCTTCCCGAGCTTTCAGGTCTGTGATACACACATAACATTTACTATACAATCCTAAAGACCTGTGTTCAAACCCCAGAACATCCAAATAAAGCTACATACAGCTGCACTCACCTATGATGTTATGGCTCCTAAGGCCAAATAGGAGACAGGCACAGGAAAGGCCTAGAATCTCACTGGTTAGCTCGCCCAAGGAGCAAGGGACCCTGCTTCAAAATGAAGGGTGGCAACTGGATCTGGATCTCCTCTGACCTCCACATGTGTACCATTGTCAGGTTTCTGTCCACATTCACACACAAACAATCATACACACATATATACCACGCATATACAGAGATAAACTTAAGAAAATTAGCTGGGGTGCCAGTGGTACACACCTTATAATCGAGCACTTGAGAGGCAGAGGAAAGCAGATCTCTGAGTTTGAGGCCAGTCTGGTCAACAGAATGAGTTCATGAAAGCTGGGGCTGCACAGGAAAATCTGTCTCAAAAAGGTGTCCCCACCTTTTTTGACACCTGGAGGGATGGGTCAGCATTAAGAGCACTTGCTGCCCTCTCACAGACCTAGGGTCTGTTTCCAACTTCCACATGATATAACTCATAACCATTAGTTCCAGGTTTAGGGCATCTGGCACATTTTTATCCTCTGTTGATATATGCATTCAGCATTTACATTCATACAAGCAAAACTCATTCATGGAAAATAAATTAAGTAATTCTTTAAAAAGAAAACAAGAAGCCATTGGTCTCCTTTTATATTGGGCATGTCTAGTCTATCTCTCAGCTATTGGTTTCCAGACCTCCTTCCGTTTCTCTTGAATATGCATTGTGAAGGGTTGTTATGTGCATGGTGCTTATAATGGATAACTGGAGGACTTTTACTCTTCCTTCTGTGGTTGGGAGCCAAACCACTGAAAAGAAGGATCAAAATAAAGCTTCCAGCATGTTGCAGTGTGTGTCAAAGGACAAAGTTATAGTAATTAGTTATGTGGCTGCCCTGTGAGCTCTGGATTAGTTGCCAGAGTTTAGGACTTTTATTTTTATATTCCAAATGTCGCTGTTATCACTTCCAGCTATTTGCATGTCTCCTGCACTGCACTCAGATGCAAGGCCCATCAGCTCCCTGTTGATTTACGTTAATCACTCAGATCTCACATGGCACCTGTCTTTAAGTCACTTCCTAAATGTCAACTAATCGCACACCCTCAGGAACTGTTCAGCATTGTCATGTGTATCACATGTATAACAAGACCAATGCGCAACGTGGTTAAAAGTCTCAGTAAAGGCTTTGCAGGGGTTGGTATCAAAGGTCAAACCCCAAATCCCTCCCAGTTTCATTTCTTAGCCCAGTATTTGAAAACTAGAGGCTGCTTCATGCTCAAAAAAATAAAAAGTATCACGTGGTGTTTTTTAGTACAGAGTGTTTGGACATCAGCAATGAAGCATCTTATTGATTGATATCTTAGCATCTTTGTTGCCACTGGGCGATAAACAGACTAACTAATCAAGCAGTTCATTTGGAAGGCAACTTTCAGATCTAACAGCTCAGTGCTCCAAGGTGAGCCCCCATGTTGTTATCCTACAGTCCCATCACCATTGTCACAGTACTGCATTTTATTGATGTTCAGGAGTGATTGTGGTTCACATACATTGCTTCAAGGCCTGTAACTGAATATTAAGTATAACTTTCTTTGAAAAATGAGGGCCGGCTTGTTGGGGTTTCTGTCCTGCCCAGTTCCCATAGCAGGCAAGTCAAAGAAAATCACACAGAGGTCTCCATAAGATTATTAACAGATTGGATCATTAGCTCAGGCTTCGTATTAGCACTTAAAACATATATTAACCCATTATTCTTATCTATGTTAGTCACATGGATCTGTACCATTTTGATGGGACACATCACATCCTGCTTCTTGGTGGTCTGCACAGGACTGGGGAGAGAGCTTCTTTCTTCCCAGAATACTCCTGTTCTCATTTCCTCATCTCTAATTCTTGTCTGGTTTTCCCGCCTGGCTATGGGCCAATCAGCATTTATTTAAAACGTAATTGATGGAATACAGAATTCTCCATATGGTGTAGGAGATACTTCTGTCTATGTGTTGCTTTCATTGGTTGAATAAAAAAACTGCCTTGGCCTTTTGATAGGGCAGCACTTAGGTAGATAGAATAGACAGAATTGAATGCTGGGATGAAGGGCAGAGAGAGCTGCCATGGAAGTGCCAGGTCAGACATGCTGAATCTTTCGCGGTAAGTCATGACCTTGAGGCCACATACAGATTATTAGAAATGGGTTGAATCAAGATGTGAGAGTTAGCCAATAAGAGGTTAGAACTAATGGGAAAGGCAATATTTAATTGAATACAGTTTCTGTGTGATTATTTTGGGTGTAAGCTAATGGGACTGAAAGGGGCCCCGTGCACCCCTTCAACACTTCTTGGAAACCTATATATCAGAATATGGTCTGAGGTCATTGGACAAACTACTTCTGTCTGCTGTAAGCATTTATTTTGTATCTCTATGGAAAAGAAAAAGTACATTGCTATTCTAAGTCAGGGTTCTGAGACATTCTTTTGAAGCAAAGCAAACAAAATAAAAATGCATTTAGGGGTTCTTAGAATAATCTTCACACACAAATTGTAGACCGAATACCACATTTCTTTATTCTTCATGCTCTGTTATTGTAACTGAAAAATTGCCTTAGCAACCATTATTTGTTTATTTTAGCAAGGAATTTTTTAAAGAAGCTAGCTGTATTTACTCTGGTTTTTTCATCTTTTTCAAAGGCTTTTTTGAGGAGCCTCATTATCAATTCACACATGTCTGTGTCCCAGTATGACATCATTACTAATAAAATAAGAATAAATACTTATTAACACTCAGAGCAGTAATTACCGTGAATATTGCATGAATAGTGGTTCCAATTCATTAGTATACAAAAGTCAGCTAATATAATAAGGGGGAAAGAGAGTAGAAAATTAAAATATGAACACACTAAGGACTCAATGCAAAATTAGATGCTCCAAATAGACTCACAATGAAAGAGTGAAGGATACTGTAACATTGCATCCTGGGATAGAACAATGCAGGGATACTTTCAAGGCTGAAATGCTTTTAGAATGCTAAGGCCTGTCTCTGGTTTGGATATGTTTCAACCAGAGGTCCACATGTGAAGAGGACTTGGTACACAAGTTGGCACCTTGGAGAGATGCTCAGGACCTGAGTACTTCAAGTGTCATTGGAGGCCCTTAGATGACCCGGAACATCCTCTCTCTCTCTCTCTCTCTCTCTCTCTCTCTCTCTCTCTCTCTCTCTGGGTATTGCAGCCTCTTTATTCTACTTTTTCTTCTTTTCTTTTCTGGTTATGAGGTGAGCAGTTTGCTTGCCTCTGAGCTCTACCTACCATCGTCTCAATTGTCAGAGGAAGAAAGCAATAAGATAATTTAATCAGTGGCTAAAATGCCCACCTCCAAAATGAAATAAATATATTCTTTTTATAAATTAATTGATCCTAGTATTTCATTTACATGTTGGTAAGCTGACCAATGCAAACTCCATCTTTTTTAAAATGTGTTAGCAGCTGCATATGAATCAGTACCTCCGGTAATACCTTGCATTTTTCTTGTAATTGAGTTTATATAAACTTTAAAACTATGATTGAGTTTTTCTTTTTTCTACACTAAGCTTTTGACTTTAAATAGAAAGTAAATTATAACAACTTCCAAAGTTCTTGAAATGACAGAAGCATCTCACTGCCTGAACAATCACCCAAAGTTCTTTTGTAATGTTGGGGCCTCTATATAGAGCCTATAGGCCCATAATATCTGGCAGTCTATTCTAGGTAGAAGGACATTTGAAGGTCTGTTCTGCCTACATTGGCAGTTTGTCACTCACTTTCTTCTATGTCCTGCCAAATGTCTTGCAGTTTCTTTGGTGGAGCAGGAACACTGAAGGGCTATCCTGCCTTTCTCAATCTGGCAAAGTTCACAGATCCCTTTTTGGTCGGTCCTGCATGCCCAGTATATACAATATACTTTCAAGAAGTCTTAGCCAGAACATCTTCTTGTCCAACTGGCTAAACTCATCAAAATGACAGCAAACTCCATAAGGAGATTCTTCAATGCCCATCATCTCTGAAGTGAATTAGTGCTGCCAGGAGCAACTGTATCTCATTATCATAAACAACCCTAAATTGACAAAGCATTTATAATGCCATATTCTGTAGGTCTTTGAAAGTTTTAAAAACCATCAGTCTATCTAAAATAAATCTCATATGATATGGAAAACATACCTAGGTTATGTACAAATCTGAATATTATAGATGATTAACTACTGACCTGTGTTTCTTGATTATCCTAAATAGTACATAATAATATTTTTTAAAAACTACTATTATACCTTACATTTTTTTAAATTTTTTAATTTATTTATTTATTAAAGATTTCTGCCTCTTCCCCGCCACCACCTCCTATTTCCCCCCCCCTCCCCCAATCAAGTCCCCCTCCCTCGTCAGCCCAAAGAGGAATCAGGGTTCCCTGTCCTGTGGGAAGTCCAAGGAACCCCCACCTCCATCCATGTCTAGTAAGTTGAGCATCCAAACTGCCTAGGCTCACACAAAGTCAGTGTGTGCAGTAGGATCAGAAACCCATTGCCATTGTTCTTGAGTTCTCAGTAGTCCTCATTGTCTGCTATGTTCAGAGAGTCCGGTTTTATCCCAGGCTTTTCCAGACCCAGGCCAGCTGGTCTTGGTGAGTTCCCAGTAGAACATCCCCATTGTCTAAGTGTGTGGGTGCACCCCTCATGGTCCTGAGTTCATTGCTCATGCTCTCTCTCCTTCTGCTCCTGATTCGGACCTTGAGATTTCAGTCCTGTGCTCCAATGTGGGTCTCTGTCTCTGTCTCCTTTCATCGCTTGCTGAAGGTTAATATTCAGGAGGATGCCTATATGTTTTTCTTTGGGTTCACCTTCTTATTTAGCTTCTCTAGGATCATGAATTATAGGCTCAATGTCCTTGGTTTATGGCTAGAAACCAAATATGAGTGAGTACATCCCATGTTCCTCTTTTTGGGTCTGGCTTACCTCACTCAGGATAGTGTTTTCTATTTCCGTCCATTTGTATGCAAAATTCAAGAAGTCCTTGTTTCTTACTGCTGAGTAGTACTCTAATATGTATATATTCCATACTTTCTTCATCCATTCTTCCATTGAAGGGCATCTAGGTTGTTTCCAGGTTTTGGCTATTACAAACAATGCTGCTATGAACATAGTTGAACATATAATTTTGTTGTATGATAAGGTCTCTCTTGGGTATATTCCCAAGAGTGGTATTGCTGGGTCCAGGGGTAAGTTGATCCCGAATTTTCTGAGAAACCGAAATACTGATTTCCAAAGTGGTTGCACAAGTTTGCATTCCCACCAGCAATGGATGAGTGTACCCCTTTCTCCACAACCTCTCCAACAAAGGCTATCATTGGTGTTTTTTATTTTAGCCATTCTGACAGGTGTAAGATGGTATCTTAAAGTTGTCTTGATTTGCATTTCCCTGATCTCTAAGGAAGTTGAGCATGACCTTAAGTGTCTTTTGGCCATTTGAAGTTCTTCTGTTGAGAATTCTCTGTTCAGCTCAATGCCCCATTTTATAATTGGGTTGATTAGATTTTTACGGTCTAGTTTCTTGAGTTCTTTATATATTTTGGAGATCAGACCTTTGTCAGTTGCGGGGTTGGTGAAGATCTTCTCCCAGTAAGTGGGTTGCCTTTGTGGCTTAGCGACAGTGTCCTTTGCTTTAGAGAAGCTTCTCAGTCTCAGGAGGTCCCATTTATTCAATGAGGTCCTTAATGTCTGTGCTGCTGGGGTTGTACGTAAGAAGTGGTCTCCTGTGCCCATGTGTTGTAGAGTACTTCCCACTTTCTCTTCTATCAGGTTCAGTGTGTTCGGACTGATATTGAGGTCTTTAATCCATTTGGACTTGAGTTTTGTGCATGGTGATAGATATGGATCTATTTTCATTCTTCTACAGGTTGACATCCAGTTTTGCCAGCACAATTTGTTGAAGATGCTCTCTTTTTTCCATTGTATACTTTTAGCTCCTTTATCGAAAATCAGGTGTTCATATGTTTGTGGGTTAATGTCAGGGTCTTCTATTCGATTCCATTGGTCGACTTCTCTGTTTTTATGCCAATACCAAGCTGTTTTCAATACTGTAACTCTGTAGTAGAGTTTGAAGTCAGGGATGGTAATGCCTCCAGACGCTCCTTTGTTGTATAAGATTGTTTTGGCTATCCTGGGTTTTTTGTTTTTCCATATAAAGTTGATTATTGTCTTCTCCAGATCTGTGAAGAATTTTTTTTTCTTTTTTTTTTTATTGAGAAATGGAGAAAAAAAAACAAGTTTCCACCTCCTCCCAGCCTCCCATTTCCCTCCCCCTCCTCCCCCCCTACGCCCCCTCCTCCCACCCTTCTCCCCCTCCCCCCACTCCTTTCCCCCTCCCTCTCCAGTCCAAAGAGCAGTCATGGTTTTCTGCCCTGTGGTAAGACCTAGGACCTCCCACCTCCATCCATATCTAGGAAGGTGAACATCCAAACTGGCTGGGCTCCCACAAAGCCATCACATTACGTAGGATCAAACCCCCTTGCCATTGTCCTTTGCGTCTCATCAGCCCTCATAGTTCGCCATGTTCAGAGAGTCCAGTTTTATCCCATGCTTTTTCAGTCACAGTCCAGCTGGTCTTGGTGAGCTCTCAATAGATCAGCTCCACTGTCTCAGTGGGTGGGTGCATCCCTCGTGGTCCCGACTTCTTTGCTCATGTTCTCCCTCCTTCTGTGAAGAATTTTGATGGGATTTTGATGGGGATTGCATTGAATCTATACATTGCTTTTGGTAGAATGGCCATTTTTACTATGTTGATCCTCCCAATCCAGGAGCAAGAAAGATCTTTCCATTTTCTGGTGTCCTCTTCAATTTCTTTCTTCAAAGACTTAAAGTTCTTGTCAAATAGATCTTTCACATCCTTGGTCAGAGTTACCCCAAGATATTTTATGCTATTTGTGGCTATCGTGAAAGGTGATGCTTCTCTAATTTCCCTCTCTGTTTTCTTATCCTCAGTGTATATGAAGGCCACTGATTTTTTGGAGTTGATCTTGTATCCTGCCACATTACTAAAGGTGTTTATCAGCTGTAGGAGTTCTTTGGTAGAGTTTTTGGGGTCGCTTATGTATACTATCATATCATCTGCAAATAACGAGAGCTTAACTTCTTCTTTTCCGATACGAATCCCCTTGATCCCTTTATGTTGTCTTATTGCTATTGCTAGAACTTCAAGCACTATATTGAAGAGGTATGGAGAGAGTGGACATCCTTGTCGTGTTCCTGATTTTAGTGGGATGGCTTTGAGTTTTTCTCCATTTAATTTAATGTTAGCTGACGGCTTGCTGTAAATAGCTTTTATTATATTTAGGTATGACCCTTGTATCCCTAATCTCTCCAAGACTTTTAACATAAATGGATGTTGAATTTTGTCAAATGCTTTTTCAGCATCTAGTGAAATGATCATATGGTTTTTTTCTTTCAGTTTATTTATATGCTGGATTACATTGATAGATTTTCGTATGTTGAACCAGCCCTGTATCTCAGGAATGAAGCCTACTTGATCATAATGGATAATTTTTCTTATGTGTTCTTGGATTCGGTTTGCCAGTATCTTGTTGAGGATTTTTGCGTCGATATTCATGAGTGAGATTGGCCTGTAATTCTCTTTCCTGGTTGAGTCTTTGAGTGGTTTTGGTATCAGAGTAACTGTAGCTTCATAAAAGGAATTTGGTAATGACCCTTCTGATTCTATATTGTGGAATACATTAAGGAGTATAGGTATTAGGTCTTCTTGGAAGTTCTGGTAGAATTCTGCATTGAAACCATCTGGTCCTGGGCTTTTCTTGGAAGGGAGGTTTTTGATAACAGCTTCTAATTCTTCGTGACTGACAGGTCTGTTTAGATTGTTCACCTGGTCCTGGTTTAATTTTGGTAAATGGTATTTATCTAAAAAAGTGTCCATTTCTTTTACATTTTCCAGTTTTGTGGCATACAGGCTTTTGTAGTAAGATCTAATGACTCTGAATTTCCTCTGTGTCTGTGGTTATGTCCCCCTTTTCATTTCTGATCTTATTTATTTGCGTGTTCTCTCTCTGTCGTTTAATTAGTTTGGATAGGGTTTGTCGATCTTTTTGATTTTCTCCAAGAACCAACTTTTTGTTTCATTGATTCTTTGGACTGTTTTCTGGGTTTCTATTTTGTTGATTTCAGCCCTCAGTTTGATTATTTCCAGTCTTCTACTCCTCCTGGGTGTGTCTGCTTCTTTTTTTTCTAAAGCTTTCAGGTGTGCTGTTAAGTCTCTGATGTATGCTTTCTCTGTTTTCTTTAAGTGGGCACTTAGTGCTATGAACTTTCCTCTTAGCACTGCTTTCATAGTGTCCCATAGGTTTGAGTATGTTGTCCCTTTATTTTCATTAAATTCAAGGAAGACTTTAATTTCATTCTTGATTTCTTCCTTGACCCAGGTGTGGTTCAGTAGTTGACTGTTCAGTTTCCATGACTTTGTCGGCTTTCTGGAGGTAGGATTGTTGTTGAATTCTAACTTTAATCATGGTGATCTGATAAGACACAGGTGGACACTGATATTTTTTTGTATCTGTGGAGGTTTCCTTTGTTTCCGAGTATGTGGTCAATTTTCGAGAAGGTTCCATGGGCTGCAGAGAAGAAGGTATATTCTTTCCTATTTGGGTGGAGTGTTCTATAGATGTCTGTTAAGTCCATTTGCTTCATTACCTCCAGTAGTTCTCTTATTTCTCTATTAGGTTTCTGTCTGATTGACCTGTCCATTGCTGAGAGAGGTGTATTGAAGTCTCCTACTACTAGTGTGTGTGGTTTGATGTCTGCCTTGAGTTTTAGTAATATTTCTTTTACATACGTGGGTGCTTTTATATTAGGGGCGTAGATATTCAGGATTGAGACGTCATCCTGACAAATTGTTCCTGTTATGAGTATAAAGTGTCCATCTCGATCTCTTCTGATTGATTTTAGTTTGAAGTCAGTTTTGTTAGAAATTAATATGGCCACACCTGCTTTTTTCTTAGGACCGTTTGCTTGAAAGACCTTTTCCCAACCCTTTACTCTGAGTAGATGCCTGTCTTTGTGGTTGAGATGTGTTTCTTGCAAACAGCAGAATGTTGGATCCTGTTTTCGTATCCAATCTCTTAGCCTGTGCCTTTTTATAGGTGAATTGAGACCATTAATATTAAGTGATATTAATGACCAGTGGTTGTTCATGCCGGATATTCTTGTTGTATTTGGAAGTAGAATTTGTTTGTCTCCCTTCTTTGAGTTGTGCTAGTGAAGGGTCGCTAGATGCCTGAGTTATTGTAGGCAGTGTTGGCAATGTTGGATTCCTTGGGTTGCGATTTTCCTTCTATTACTTTCTGTAGGGCTGGATTCGTGGCTACGTATTGTTTAAATTTGTTCTTATCCTGGAATGTCTTGATTTCTCCATTTATAGTGAACGAAAGCTTGGCTGGGTATAGTAGTCTGGGCTTGCATCCACGGTCTCTTAGCTTCTGCAGTACTTCTATCCAGGACCTTCTGGCTTTCATTGTTTCCATAGAGAAATCAGGTGTAAGTCTGATCGGTTTAACTTTATAAGTTATTTGGCCTTTTTCCTTTGCAGCTCTTAGTATTCTTTCTTTTTTTTTTTATTGCGAAAAGAAGAAAAAAAACATAAACAAAAAACAAGTTTCCACCTCCTCCCAGCCTCCCATTTCCCTTCCCCTCCTCCCACCCTTCTCCCCCTCCTCCCACCCTTCTCCCCCTCCTCCCACCCTTCTCCCCATCCCCCCCTCCTCTCCCCCTCCCTCTCCAGTCCACAGAGCAGTCCGGGTTCCCTGCCCTGTGTTAAGTCCTAGGTCCTCTCCGTCCATATCTAGGAAGGTGAACATCCAAACTGGCTAGGCTCCCACAAAGCCAGCACATTAAGTAGGATCAAAACCCCCTGCCATTGTCCTTGGTGTCTCATCAGCCCTCATTGTTCGCCATGTTCAGAGAGTCCGGTTTTATCCCATGCTTTTTCGGTCACAGTCCAGCTGGCCTTGGTGAGCTCCCCGTAGATCAGCTCCTCTGTCTCAGTGGGTGGATGCACGCCTCGTGGTCCCGAATTCTTTGCTCATGTTCTCCCTCCTTCTGCTCCTCCTTGGGACCTTGGGAGCTCAGTCCAGTGCTCCTGTGTGGGTCACTGTCTCGATCTCTATCCATCACCAGATGAAGATTCTATGATGATATGCAAGATATTCGTCAGTATTGCTCTAGGATAGGGTCATTTCAGGTTCCCAATCCTCAGCTGCCCAAGGAACTAACTGGGAACCTCATCTTGGGCACTAGGGAGCCCCTCTAGAGTCAAGTCGCTTGCCCACCCTAAAGTGGCTCCCTTAACTAAGAATTGTGGTTCCGTGCTCCCCTATCCACCTTTCTTTATCCCAATTCTCCCGTTTCCCAGGTCCCCCCTCCTTCCCTTCTACTTTTTCTCTCCCCATCTCCCCTTACCCCCATCCCACCCCCCCCAAGATCCCATTTTCTCCCCGGAAATTTGGTCTACTTCCCTTAGCGAAGAGGACAACTATATGTTTTTCCTTCGGTTCACCTTCTTCCTTAGCTTCTTTAGGTTCACCTATTGTAGACTCCGTGGTCCTTATTTATGGCTAGAAACCAATTATGAGTGAGTACATCCCATATTCATCTTTTTGGGTCTGGGACACCTCACTCAGGATTTTTGAGATATCATCTTACACCTGTCAGAATGGCTAAACTCAAAAACACCAAGGATAACCTTTGCTGGAGAGGCTGTGGAAGAACGGGTACCCTCATCCATTGCTGGTGGGAATGCAATCTTGTGCAACCACTGTGGAAGTCAGTGTTTCGGTTTCTCAGGAAATTCGGGATCAACTTACCCCTGGACCCAGCAATACCACTCTTGGGAATATACCCAAGAGATGCTCTATCAAATGACAAAAGCATTTGTTCAACTATGTTCATAGCAGTATTATTTGTAATAGCCAGAACCTGGAAACAACCTAGATGCCCTTCAATGGAAGAATGGATGAAGAAAGTATGGAATATATACACGCTAGAGTACTACGCTGCGCTAAAAAACAATGACTTCTCGAATTAGTATTCTTTCTTTAACTTGTATATTTTGTGTTTTGATTATTATACGGCGAGGAGATGTTTTCCTTTGATCCAGTCTGTTTGGTGTTCTGTATGCTTCTTGAATATTCAAAGGAATATCTTTCTTTAAGTTGGGAAAGTTTTCTTCCATAATTTTGTTCAAAATATTTTCTGGGCCTTTGAGCTGTGACTCTTCTCCTTCTTCTATTCCTATTATTCTTAGATTTGATCTTTTTATTGTGTCCCATAATTCCTGAATGTTTTGTGATGAGAATTTGTTGGCTTTGCAGTTTTCTTTGATCAGAGCATTTATTTTCTCTATGGTGTCCTCAGAATCTGAGATTCTTTCTTCTATTTCTTGTATTCTATTGATTATGCTTGTTTCTGTAGGCTCTGCTCGTTGACCTAGATTTTCCATATCCAGCTGGTCCTCAGTTTGTGTTTTCTTCCTTGCTTCCATTTCAGTTTTCAATTCTTGAACTGTTTCCATTACCTGTTTGATCGTTCTTTCTTGGTTTCCCAGGGTATTATGTACGTATTTACTCATTTCTTCAAATTTTTGGTTATACTTCTCGTCCATTTCTATAAGGGCATTTTTCACATGTTGTTTAAGGGACTCTACTGCTTTCAAAAAGTCAATTTTTTCCACTTCTTCTGTGTTAGCGTGTTGGAGACCTTCTGTTGTAAGATCATTGGGTTCTGGTGTTTTCATGTTGTTTTTCAGATTATTGGGTGAATTCTTTCCTTGGCGCCTGCCCATCTCCTCCTATCCATGCTATCAAAGGGGTCTGTTAAAACTGGTTCAGGTTTCCCTGCTGGCCAGGGGCTCCTCTTACAAAATGCCCTTGCTCTGTTTCCTGGTTCCTGCAGAGGGCCAGGATCCCTCTCACCCCTCAGAAGGGTCTTCAGGAATAGGACCCGGCTCCTCCTTTGCCAGGGACCTCCCCAACCGAAGGCCTACCTCTTTGGTTTAATTGTAGTGGGGCGATCTGTTCTCGGTGTTTCGCGTGGTCCCTGCAGCCTGCTTCTGCTGCTGGGATGGTTCCCGCCACCAGCAGCCTGTGTCCTCTGCTGCCGCTCCGGTCCCAGCCGTTTCCAGCCTGTCCCAGTCGGTCCCCGCCGGCTGCGCTGGGCGTCCTTGTTCCGGCTGCCTCTACCTTACATTTTTTAAATGAACTGCATAGGTATAGTACCTCAAGGAAGAACAGAAGAATACATACCATATGTTGTAGCAAAAATAGCCTTAATATCTTATCAACATACAAAAATCCTTTAAACAAGAATAGCAACATATACACAGTGTGTTGCAACAAAAATTACCTTAAATTTGTAACAACATGAAATTCCTTTAAACAAAAATAAAAACATATATACAGTGTAAAAAATTGACTTTGAATATGTACCCACATACCAAAATGCATGCTAATACAAAATTTCTGGGATTAATTGTTGTCTTTTTATTCTATACTCCTTTATAAACAATAGAATAATATAATAAACATCCCTGACCAATAAGATAAAAAAAGACCACCCACATCCCCTTTCCTCTTGGGAATGTGGACATTGTGTTCTCTAGACTATTTCCTGCTGAAAGTGGGCAAAGTATTTTTAGAGTCCCAGAGAGAAAGTTTGAGATGGTGATCAAGCCCTAGGTGTATCAGTTATAACGTTTTTTCATAGGTATCACCTGTCAAGTTTCAGGAGGCCTTCCCTGATCAAACGATCCAAATCATGCTGGAACAAACCCATAGCCTCTTGTTTCCTGTGGAAACAGTAGAAAAGTCTCTTCTCCAATGCATTTGTGATTTCCATTTGACAAATACATTTCTTTTTATTATTTTTTAAAGTTAGGACATTCTTAAAATACCTAGACTGGTTTATTTCTGATGGAGGAAGGACAGTGGTTAATAAAGAAACTGCTTGTCCTGATAGGTTAGAACATAGGTGGGTGGAGTAAACAAATAGAATGCTGGGAGGAAGAGGAAGTGAGGTAAGACACCATAGACAGACACCATTTCCTCTCCTCTCTGGAGCAGACACAATGAAGCTCCCACCCAGGGTAGACATAGGCTAGAATCTTCCTGGCAAGTGCACCTCGTGGTGCAACACATATTAATAGAAATGGACCAAGCAGTGTTTATATGAATACAGTTTGTGTGTCGTTATTTTGGGGCATCAGCTAACCTGGCGGCCGGGAGCTGGGAGGCAGGAACGCAGCCTGCAGCACCTTCAACATATTTCACAATCCTTCTTTCAATTCTGTTGAAATACGGAGCGGTGGGCTGTGTCCCTGTGTCCCGCCACCCAGCTAGCTTTACCCGAAATAATTACACGGAAACTGTATTCTTTTAAATACTGCCTGACCCATTAGTTTCAGTTTTTTATTGGCTAGCTTTTACATATTGATCTAACCCATTTCTATTAATCTGTGTAGCCCAAGAGCTGGCTTACCAGGAATGATCTTAACCTGCGTCTGTCTGAAGTGGGAGAATCATGGCGACTCCCTGACTCAGCTTCTTTCTCCCAGCATTCCGTTCTGTTTACTCCGCCTACCTAAGGGTTGGCCTATCAAATGGGTCTAGGCAGTTTCTTTATTAATAAGAAATTACTCCCACATCATTTCCCCTTTTTCTGTTTAAACAAAAAAGGCTTTAACTTTAACATAGTAAAATTACATATAGCAAAACAGTTATCAAGCAAGAATTACAGTTTTAATATTTATATCTATTTTATCTTTTATCATAACTAAGGAAAACTATAACTGTCTATTCATTCTTCAACTCCATCAAAGACTCCAGAAGGATATAATACTACCTAAATAAACAAGAAATAAGAAAACTCTAGAAATGACAGAGACATCTCGCTGCCTGGACAGTCACCCAAAGTTCTTTTGTACGGTTGGGGTATCCATCTTCAGCCTTCAGGCCCATAGTATCCAGCAGACATTTCCATGAAGCAGGAAATTTCAAAGACAGTTCAGTCACTATCTGCTGTGTCCTGCAGAATGTCTCGCAGACTCTTTCATGAGTCATGAACCCCAAAAGACCGTATCACCTTTAGGCAAGTTCAGCAGTCCTCTCTCTGCGGGTTCTCTGTGTCCATTTTATGCAACAGTCCAGGCAAGAGCAGTTTCTTGCCCAAATGGCTATCCAACTCCATAAGGATCCTCTTCGATGCCCATCTTCCTCTCGAAGTAGATTGGTGCCACCAGGATCAGATATGTCTCATTGTCATGAAAAGTCCTAAGTTATTAAAACATTAAATGCCATATTCTGCAGTCTTTGAAAGATATGAAGAATGTCTATCTAACTGAAATGTATCTCTATATATCTAGAAAATCTGACTAATATGACTACAAGCTTGACTATCATTGATGATTATCCATTAACCTATATTTCTTAATTATATATTACATTTTTAAATGAACTACACAATCACAATACCTTAATCAAGATCAGAAATACATATACATATAACAAAATTGACTGTAAAATCCACACCAATGCAAATTACTCATACCTATATCATTTCCCCCTTTAAATGTAAAAGAACATTTACAAACAATATTTTGGGAACATGGGCGCAGTTTTTTCTCTCCAAACTGCTTCCTGCTGAATGGGGGCGCTGTTAATCAGATCATTTAGGGTGTAACCTGTGTGCCAGGTTTATCTCAGTTGCCAGTTGAGTGAAGTAATTTTTTGAGGGTGTTCACAGGAACT
This sequence comes from Microtus oregoni, assembly GCF_018167655.1. Lineage (NCBI taxonomy): Eukaryota > Metazoa > Chordata > Mammalia > Rodentia > Cricetidae > Microtus > Microtus oregoni. The sequence continues at coordinate 21,472,826 of NW_024543094.1, forward strand.
TTTCGGGAGGTCGTGGTCTATCATACCATATCGGGATAGATGCAATCCATAGGGTCTGGTCCTCTGTGAAAACAAAAGAAGACCCTTTCCAAAGTATCATATCCTTAGACCCAAATTTTGAAATCGTAATACCTTTATATTCATTTTGGTTTAGCTTGGCAGCCCATGTAATGAAATGTCTGTCTGTACTTAGCTCCTTTACAGTCAAAAATTTTAAAGAAAACACAATGTACATAATCCAGACTCTCTGTGAATTTTCCATTCTTACGTGGCTTATTTTTCTTTATTTTTTTTAATCTCTTAACTATCTGTACTCTGTCTCTTTAAAGACTTTACCCTTTTTTTAAGACATTTACTTTATTCTCTATATTTTTATTCTTCTCTCTCTCAAGCCTATGTACATTCATCCAACACTGTGATCCATTGAGGTCTGTTATGTCTGAATCTGTTTTATTGTGAATCTGTAATATTTTTACTATCCAGGAGCATTTTTTAAAATGTTAAGCACTTCTTAAAAACTTAAGTTGCACCATGTACAGGTAATACGGTACCGCTTGTGTCCTGCCCAGTTGAAACTTTAAATGTACTGTTTTTATGGTAATTACGGTAGTTCCTGCCTGAGACCAGCACAGTTCAGCATGGCAGAGCTGAGCCAAGCCGCTCCTGCCTCAGAGCCATTTGGTGCCCCTGAGCCACACACAGTTCCAGGCACACAGCAGTCCACATTGCCATCAAGCAAGCCGTAGAGCTTTACTCCAAATGCTCCATTTAAAAGCTCTGTCTCCCGCAGGAGCCAGACAGAGATCGCAATGGCGGCACAGCCCAGAAAGCCGACATTTTAAAACAGCCAGTTTTTTCCTGCTGCTGAGTCAGGACAATTTCTTTGCGGCACGCAACCCACAAACAGCAAAAAGCTGTCTTAAATTCTCTCTCTCTCCTTTTTAAGCCCTCTCAGGTTTTACGTGGAGTTCATTAGCATGTTGGGCGCCACTCTGTTGAAATACAGAGCGGCGAGGCTGTGTCCCGCCACCCGGCTAGCTTTACCCGAAATAATTACACGGAAACTGTATTCTTTTAAATACTGCCTGACCCATTAGTTTCAGTTTTTTATTGGCTAGCTTTTACATATTGATCTAACCCATTTCTATTAATCTGTGTAGCCCAAGAGCTGGCTTACCAGGAATGATCTTAACCTGCGTCTGTCTGAAGTGGGAGAATCATGGCGACTCCCTGACTCAGCTTCTTTCTCCCAGCATTCCGTTCTGTTTACTCCGCCTACCTAAGGGTTGGCCTATCAAATGGGTCTAGACAGTTTCTTTATTAATAAGAAATTACTCCCACATCACAATTCCAGACCACTTATCAGCTAACCTTGTTCTCAGCAATCAAAAAAATTCAAAATCACCACAAAACGATACAGGATTGTCACGTGGCTGCCTATTTTTAGCTTTTTAAAGACTTTATTATTTTTAAATTATTTATTTTTTTCTATGACTACCATTACCCATTTTTTTCTATCTAGAGTCTATGCACATTGTAAAACACACTGGATTTTTCTCTCCCGCCCTTTTTTACTGCATTTGTTTTAGCCTTTTCTGACTATCCAGCTGACTATAGACTGGTAAGCTGCATTGGATGCTCCCAGTGCTCTGACAGCTGCCTCCACCCACTCACAGGTTGCATCATGAAAGCCACGCCCAAACTTGCAACCAGGTCAGAGGTGGGGACCAGGAACTTTATCCAACCTTCTTAGACTCTCGAAAGATGACAGTTGTACTGTTTCTCACAATTTTACTTCATTTCTTATTCCTACCAAATATATGGGCTGCTCAAGGACTTCCCAGCAGGCACAAACTCATAATAATAAAACAATGTGTAAAGAAATAGAAGAGTATCTTAAGTGCCTCTATCTTCTGAGTAGGAATGACAGAGATGGCACTAACAGCCAAAGCAATAATAGACAGGAAGTTCAGTCAACAGAACATGCGTCTTATCCCTGGAAAACTCAAGAGTAATAAGGAAATGAGAAGACAACCTTCTCTGAATCACTCAACAAGCTGCAAGAGAACTTCTAATGGGCCTTCCTTCTTCAATCCCAGCACTCACAAGTTGCTGGAAACACTTCTTACAAGATGCCTAGAGTAGCACAGATGGAGCCTGCCCCTCAGAGACTGCACAACATATTTGTTTTCAATTGAACAAGGCTTTGCCATTTCCACAGTCTGGTAATGCCTCTTTGTCCTTCTGGGATTCTAGAGATTGTCCAAATGTACAATCCCATGAAAACCTTTTCAGAAAAGCCCAGCAGAGGACGTGACATAAAGAACTCACACTGTGGAATCTCTGTCCACATGTAACTGTCCTTCTGCCCTCCAGTAGGATTTCTCACGGGCAGAGCCTGGAACAGGGATGCGGTTCTTGGATCTTGAACAGACAATCCAGAGCCAAGTCCAGGCCTAGTCAAGGAGGCTTCTGAGTCACAGGAGAGTGAGGGTGTGGTGGATACAAGTGCTGTGATTTCAGAGAAATGTACCAGGGGTGTCAGTTTGGAAGATCAGTGTGGCATCCCAATCACCAAGTAGCAGGCACACAAGGGTGCTGGAAGAGGCAAAGAAGGAAGTCTCCTGAGAGTGGGCACTTCCCGTGGAAGCTGGGGAGATGGCTAACTGACGCTGACATCAATAAGGAATCGCTGGAGACCAGTGAAAGTCCATCCACTTGGAGAACTATTTCCCAGGATCCAGAAGACCGGAACCTGAGCCCACCTCACTGCTTGGCCACTGGGGTTGTCCAGTAGACTGTGGTACAAAATATTCTACAAGACTGTACCCCCAAGGTTCTGCCTGCTGCAGGTATCCTAGCTGCCAGGACTTCCTAGTCCAGCCTCAAGACTGTGCTCACTACAAACCAGTCACCCTTCCAGGACAGGTATCCTTTCTTATCAAGAGAAGGGATTGTCCCTACCATTTCCAAACTCCAGGACGAATGGCATAGCCGTATTTTTTGTCCAAATAATGACAAAACTGAATATAGAAGTCACAGACAGGACATACAGCTTATAGAGATGAGGCCTGTAGAAGCCTACAAGGCAAATAATAATGAAAAGAATTTTGGGGATAGGATAAAAGGCTTTTTATCGTCATATTGACCCCAAAAATCAGTGCAGGAGAACTCTCCACGGAAAGTCAATGGTTTATCAGCCACGACACAAACACAAGTATCAATATGAGCAGACTCCTCACCCTTCGCAAGAAACTGAAGTACATGACCCCTTGACCCTTTGACAGAAAAGCATAAAACAAATGAACACTAGCGGTTGTTATTATACTGTAATGAAGGAAACAAAGTCTTTAGATTTTTTTCTGAGGGTGGTGTTTGGGCTAAGTAAACCCTACAGGAACTAAACAAACAAGAAATTTTTAGGACTGGAGAGAGTGCTAAGTCAACCATGTAAGATCCCTAAGAGCCTAAATGTCATCTAACCTTGTCTTTCTCCCGATTTACTCTCACCTGATCTTGTATAGCTGTGTACAGAGGCATCAGAAAGCCAGCCCAGTGTCTACCCAAGTCACAAAGTAGGCACAGTCATCAGGACAGTAGTGTGGCATCCTTGAGTTCACAGCAGATGAATCATGGCCTCTGGATATCATGAGGAAGAATAAAGGACCTGTGGACCCTAGGGACTCCCTACTCAAATAATTGGAGATGGGCAACCAGCTGAGTTTTCCAGGCCCTTCCAGCTCAGCCTGGATGACAAAGCCTTGTCACTCTGTCCTATATCTGCCTTAAATCTAGAATGGTGGCCTGCACGGCACTGAAACTTTTCGTGACATGGCAGCTGCAGAGACCCCTGGTCATTTGCAATTTCTTCTGGTACATTGTGTATACAGTACCCATCTGACTGTGGGAACAATGAGCATAAGGTGAAGGTAGAAATACGAAGGTTAGAGCCAAAGCAGGCAGAAAGGCCAGAATTTAGGAATTCTGGATGTTCCTATGGCCTGGTGGTTTTGCATGCACACATTGTGCCAGCATTACTCTTAAGGGAAGGACACCTGGGAAGGGTTGAGGGATGCGCTGTGCTCACAGAGCAAGTCTCTAGGCCTCCAGCCCTTGACTTCCCATGAGACCAGCAGAACAGGACCCCTCACAGTGTTGGTTCACACAGCAGAAGGGACTTGTCTAAAATGCCAATGATCCTTGGTTCTCTGGGCTGGCCAGAGTGGATCCCTTCCTGGGCATCACTCAGCTACTTTCCAGGTTTCCTTGCCCCGGGCTCTGTGGTCTTAGGAAACCCGAGGAGGTCACTGCACACAAGAGCAGCCATTTCCCAGGGAGGCCTGCATGGTTCCTCACAGACGGCAGCCAGTGAACAGCTCCAACAGTGTCATGTACTCCCTGGGAGAACACTAGGTTCCAGAATGTTCCACCAAGGCCGAGAACATGGACATGCGGCCTGTTCCAGCACACGAACTGAGACTCTCCATGTGATACTCAGCAGCTAATTAGTGGACATGGGAAACACAGGCCTCTCTTGAGCAGCTCCATATCAATGATAGCAGCCTCTCCAGTAGTATGAGAACCGGGAGACTGGTACTTCTCTGTCCTCTCAGAAATTCAGGGTTAGGAAAGTCTTCCTATTGCGTCCCAGGAGTCCTCAGGATACAAGGGCTGGAGGTAGTGGTCCCAAGCGAGCAGGCAGCAGCAGGAACGGAGCTGCCATCATCAGCCCTGTTAACTATAGTGGATATGCTCTGGGCCTGGAGAACCTCATAGAAACCTCTACAATATTCTCTCTGATTGACCTCAGAAGAGCTCTCTACAGAGCTGCTGACACAGATTCACACGGAGAAACATTCCAGAATTTCAGAAACTAACCTTAGTGAACTTCATGAATAAAGTCACCAGATCCCAAAGCCTCTCCACAGAGACTTCCACACAGAACCCTCAGAAGGAAGTTGCTAGAGTGCTTGGCAGAAATCCATAGATAGAGACCCCAAAAACCCTTGCCAGAAGCCCAACCGAGCACTTTCTCAGACTTCCCCAACACAGAATGCACACACATCTTTCAAGTCCCTCATGATAATCCCCCTGACATTCTCCAGTCCTGGACATTTCCACAGATCCACACGCACATCCCCACAGATGTCATAATATGTTCACCGACAACCACTGCTGTGGGAAGCCCCTCTGTATTCTGTGGTTATTTTTCATTACCACTGGTTAATAAAGAAGCTGTTTTGCTCAATGTCTTAGCAGAGTAAAGCCAGCTGGGAAATCAGAATAGAGAGAGAGTAGGCAGAGTCAAGGAGACACCATGTAACTACTGAAACAGACAGATGCCCAGAATTTTACCCGGTCGGCCACAGCATTGTGGTAACACACAGATGAACAGATGAGTAAAGCTAAGATATAAGAGATAACTAGAAATAAGCTTGAGCCATTGAGCAAAGAGTGTTGTAATTAATATAGTTTCTTTGTGATTATAGTTTCTTTGTGGGAGCTGGGAAATGAACTATCAGTGTCCAGTTAAATTATGGTGCAAACATCGGCCAATTATATCCACATAAAACTTGCGAGAGCATGGGAAGGAATCTGAGACACAAAAGAACAGAGTTAAGAGACGAAAGATCAGTGTTAAGGACGGCTTATTGGTAGCAGCATTTTCTCATGTAGGCTCTGTTTGCTGGCAACGACCAGAGGTATGTCTTCTTTAAGAGAAGGCTTCCTGACACAGCCTTAGCAGCAAAAACTGACCAGCTTCTTTAAGAGTCAGCTAACTCGTTTGTGTTGGTCACATGAATCTCTGTTGATGGAGGAGGGTCATCCGTCTATGTGTTACTCTCATTGGTTAATAAAGAAACTGCCTTGGCTTCTTGATAGGGCAGGATTTACATAGGTGGAGTAGACAGAACAAAATGCTGGGAGAAAGAAAGCATAGTTGGTCAGACGCCATGGAGCCAGCTGCCAGGTCAGACATGCTGAATCGTTCCTGGTAAGCTACACAGATTATTAGAAATGGGTTAATCAAGATGTGAGAGTTAGCCAATAAGAGGCTAGAAACTAATGGGCCAGGCAGTGTTTTAAAGAATACGATTTGTTTGTTGTTATATTGGGTGTAAAGCTAACCATGTGGGAGCTGGGCAGGACGAAAAGCAGACCTGCTTGCCTCATCACTACAAATGGCGCCCAGACATGGATAACTGAATCCACAAAAAGCCTGAGAAAGCTTGGGAAAGAATAGAGTTAAAGCATGTTTTCTTGGTATCAGCAATTTCTCAGGTCTGCTCTGCTTGCTAGAGGCAAGCAAGCACTCTCATCTAAGAGAGTCTTCCTGACTCAGCTTTACCTGCAAAACCTTGCAGCTCTTTTAAGAAGTCCTGCCACAAAACACTTAAATGGTGCTGATGAAAAGCTGAATGCATGGTTTTCGGTTCAGTTGTAGCGGGACAAAAGCTGTGCCATTGTAAAATGCTAGCTCTCTGGGCCATCCTGCCAGGGCAAACTCTTGACTCTTTCAGGCAGATAGTCCGACTGAGTGCAGTCTGTGAGCAGAATCCTGGAGCTTGCTGGATGTCAGGGACCTTGGAAAGCCATTCAGTTGTGGCAATAAAAATGGGCTGGATATAACTGGCCAAGTACAGATTTAATCCTACCCATATTGCTCATTAATTTAAAGATTCGTGTGGTCAGAAAAAGACAGAGAGATACAGTAAAGAGAGATTCAAAAACAAAGAAAACCTCTAAAAGATTTACAGTGTGTTAAAAATATATGCAAGCTAAAAGTTAAAGTACTTAAAGTAAAAAAAAAAAGAAAGCAAGAGAGTAGTTGGGTGTGGTAGTACACACCTTTAATCCCAACATTTGGGAGGCAGAGGTAGATTGACCTCTGTGACTTCAAGGAGCAGAGGTAGATTGAGCTCTGTGACTTCAAAGTATGGCAGGAAACACCTTTAATCTTAATGCCTAGGAGGCAGAGACAGATGGATCTCTGTGAGTTCATGGACAGCCTGGTCTACAGAGTTATTCCAGGACAAAGATATACAGAACCTGTGTCAAAAAATAAAAGTAAAAATAAATGAAATAGAGGTTAAAATAAAGCCGCACAAAGATGGAAAATACACAGATAATCTTGATACTGTATGCTATTATGATCTCTTTGAATTGTTTGAATGCTGAGGAAGGAGCAACAGCTGCCAAAAGATATTTGTTTATACATGTGGCTGAACTAATCCAAGATAGATATTTTGAAAATACCTTGACTTCAAAATTTGGATCTAAGGTTATGATGCTTTGGAAAAGTCCTTCTTATGTTTTCACAGAGGATGGAACCCTGTGGGTTGTTTATATCCCAATATTGTATGATAGACTACGCCCTCCTGAAAGGTTGCTGTGAACACCCTCAAAAATTTCCTTTACTCAACTGCCAACTGAGATGAACCTGGCACACACATTACACCATGAAAGACCTGATTAACAGCACCCCTATACAGCAAGAAGCAGTTTGGAGAAAAATAACTACGTCCATATTCCCAAATATTGTTTATAAATGTTCTTTTACATTTAAAAGGGATATGATATAGATATGAATAATTTGCTTTGGTATGGATATTAAGGTCAATTTTGTTACATGTATATGTCTTCCTGCTCTTGATTAAGGTAGTGAGATTGTGTAGTTCATTTAAAAATGTATGTATAATTAGCAAATATAGGTTGTTAATGGATAATCATCAATAATAGTTAAGCTTATAGTCATGTTAGTTACATTTTCTAGATGTGCATTGATATATTTCAGATAGGCATTCTTCATATCTTTCAAAGACTACAGAATATGGCATTTACATGTTTTAATAACTTAGGGCTTTTCATGACAATGATACACACCTGCTCCTGGCAGCACCAATCTACTTCGAGAGGAAGATGGGCATCACAGAGGCTCCTTATGGAGTTGGTTAGCCATTTGGGCAAGAAACTGCTCCTGCCTGGACTGATGCATAAGCTGGACACAGAGCACCAGCAGAGAGAGGACTGATGAACTTGCCTAAATGTGAGATCATCTTTTGGGGTTCCTGATTCATGGAAGAGTCTGCGAGACATTCTGCAGGACACAGCAGATAGTGACTGAACTGCCTTTGAAATTTCCTGCTTCATGGAAATGTCTCTAGATACTATGGGCCTGAAGGCTGAGGATGAATGCCCTAGGGGTACAAAAGAATTTTGGGTGACTGTCCAGGCAGTTAGATGTCTCTGTCACTTCTAGAGTTTTGGAAGTTTCTTACTTCTTGTTTACTTAGATAATATTATATCCTTCTGGAGTATTTGATGGACTTGAAGAATAGATAGATAGTTATTGTTTTCCTTAGTTAAGATAAATGATAAAGTAGATATAAATATTGTACCTATAATTCTTGCTTGATAACTGTTTTGGTATATGTAATTTTACTATGTTAAAGACTTTCTTCTTTGTTTAAACAGAAAAGGGGGAATGATGGAAGAGAGTCATCTCTCTATGTGTTACTCTCATTGGTTAATAAAGAAACTGCGTTGGCTTTTTGATAGGGCAGGATTTAGATAGGTGAAGTAGACAGAACAGAATGCTCTAAGAAAGAAAGCATAGTTGGTCAGACTCCATGGAGCCAGCCGCCAGGTCAGACATGCTGAATCTTTCCCAGTAAGCCACCACTTTGTGGTGCTATACAGATTATTAGAAATGGGTTAATCAAGATGTAAGAGTTAGCTAATAAGAAGGTAGAAAGTTATGGGCCAGGCAGTGTTTAAAAGAATACAATTTGTGTGTTGTTTTCTTGGGTGTAAAGCTAACTATGCGGGAGCCGGGCAGGATGAAAAGCAGGCCTGCTTGCCTCATCACTACACTCTGGCTCTTTCTGGAGGACTTGAACTTAAATGGGGTCTGTGAATAGTGTGCTATAAATTTCTTAATGGCGACATAGACCTACTGTGTCCCTTGAGCTGGGGAGGTGAGCATGACAAAATTGGGAGCATGGGGGTGGGGGAAGAAGGGAGAGTGGAAGGGGAGTTGGGAGCAGAACTTGAGGGAATGGGATAGTTGAGATGAGAGTATGGAAAGAGATATTTTAATTGAGGGAGCAGGATGGGGTCTAGCAAAAACTGACACTAAATTCCCAGGAATTCACAAGTATGGCCCTAGCTAGGACCCTAGGCAATAGAGGAGAATGTGGACAAACTGGCCTTCACCTGTATTCAGACTGATGAATGTCTTAACTGTCACTTTAGAACCTTCATCTAGCACTGTAATGAAACAGAGGGGGGGAGGACCCACAGCAGAACACTGGGTTGAACTCCCAAAGCCCAATGGGAGAGTAAGGGGAATGAGAATATGAGCAAAGAGGTTAAGACCATGATAGGGACACCCACTGAAACAATTTATCCGAGCTGATGGGAACTCACCAACTCCAGCTGGACAGGGAAGGAATCAGCATAGGACCAAGCTAGAGCCACTGACTGTGGTTGGCTGTTGGATGGCTGGAGCAGACTGCAGGGCCACTGGCAGTGGCACCAGGGTTTATTCCTACTGCATGTACTGGCTTTTTGGATGGAACCTTGCTCAGTCTGGATATAGTGGGGAGGCCCTTGGACTTTCCACAAAGCAATATGCCTTAACCTCTTTGAGGAGTAGATGGGGGGGAAGTGTCATGGGGGAAAGGTAGATGTAATGTGAGGAATGTTGGAAGTAGAACCTGGGATTGGTAAGTAAAATGGATAGTGTTTGTTTTCTTTTTAAAAAATAAAATAAAAAATAAAAGGGCCTAATGATTATTTTTATTGAGAATTAGCATTTTCAGAAGCTATATATTCAATTATTATTTGTATAGCTTCTGGATTTTCTATCATTCTATTACTGATGAAGTCAGTCTTTGGAAGTAATCTGTGAAGACTTCTTTGGCCCTGCATGATTTTAGTAGCTGACTTAATTTTCTTTCCTAATTCTCCAATTCTGTCCCAAGCATTCAAAGCTGCTGCATGGCATAAATGCAAGGAATAGTCATCAGATAGAGAATGCCATTGTTCATCATCATGAGCTCCCTCTCTAAGAAGTTGATCTTGGGAGATTTCCATACCTCTAACCCTATTTTGTTGTTCAATGGTCGAAGCCTCTTCTCAGAATCAGGTACTTCATTGGAATTGTGGACCAGGCCCTAAAAAGCTTTAATCAAGTCTATGCTGTCTTTAGGGAGAATTCTATTACAAACTGACCATGGATTTAATACAACTTTCACAAAAGGTGAATGCATGCTATGTGACACTACTGCATCCTTGAACCTCCTTAAATCCAACATTTTTACAAGGCTATGCAGCCTTGCTGTTACAATGTAGCAAGGCTGCCAGAAACAGTTGTAGGGACAGATGTATCTCAATAGGATTTCACATACTAAACAGAAAAACTGGAATTGGTTACTATAAATATCTGTCATCATTAAAAGGGGCTGGTTACAAATTTTTATTTGTAATGTCTGTAAAAAGGAAAAACTTCTATTAGTCTCAAATGTTTCACACTGGTAGAGGATTTTGTGTGATATGAACTTAAAGGTTTTTTTCTTCTTTTTTCTTTCCTTATTACTCTTCATTTTCTGAACTCAATGTAGAAGTATGTTTTCTTTGAGTGAAAAAAATATTCCCTCTTTAGAGTAGGCGATGTTTCTCTTTTCTCTGGGTTGCTTGCTAGTTAAGTTCCCACAAAGACACTTATCAGGTGGGTCACATCTGAATTCTGCATGGTCATGAATTTTGAGGGAACACTTACCTCATAAATGACTAGGTGAGGTGGGGGAAACCAGGGGACTCACATTGAACAAGATGTCACCTAGCCAGTGCAGAGATTCTGTGGACTGAGTCTGGTGGGGCCATCCTTGAACATGGAGTCGAAGTAAGGAGTGGCCTGAGTGAGTCCTGAGTCTTAGTGATGGGCTGAGAAGGAATGTGTGTGCGCCCAGTTCCATAGGATTCCTTATCTAAAAGGGGAAAATAAATAACTAGGCCAGAGAGAGGAGCTGTGACCTTCCCTGGGTATCCAGGAATCTCACCAGCTTGGGTGATGGACAGCCTAACCAAAAACAAGAATCAGGCCATAGAGCAAGATTGGCAGATTTGGAAGGTTCCTATTTGGAACAATTATGTTGTATTGCTAACTGTCAATGTTGTGAAAGGTAGGTAGTTCAAAGAACAATGAATAGAAAAGGCAACTAAATACAAAAGGAGTTTGACCTTTTAATCAAGACATTACAAGCTAGATTGAGTGGTGGGGGTCAGAGCAGGGCAGGGGTATGGCAGTGGCGTGCAGTTTGCCACTTTCAGAGACGTTTGGTGCTGCCGACTGGCACCTACTCCGTAGTCTGCTGAACAATCAGCATGAGGCTTTGGTAAACAGAAACCATAAAATAAATAAATTCATAGGGTGCTGTGGGAGCTATTTTAGCTCCTTCAGCCAATACATTTTAAGATACCAGACCTCTTGATTGTGGTAACTTTTCTTCTAAAAAGCAGCGTAGCCGTGTGCTTGCTTGGTTCTTCTTCTGGCTACTAGATTCCTTTCCTGATCACGGTGAGGGCTGTTGTCTAGGATGGTAATCTGTAAGCTTTTTCCCTTTAAATAAATAACCATTTTATTATTCATAATTCCAAACTGGTATCGTATTATTTGTGACTTAAGCCTTCATCTGGTACCCAACATTTGGTCTTAGAAAACCCCCTTCCCGCTGATTGGCTGCCTGCACACAGCTTGGCTTGGTATGAGCCCACCCTTAGCCATAACCTGTGTGGGGAGCCAGCAGTTCAATATAGAATATCACACAGTGGCTTTTCTAGCTGCAATTCTTTATATTTTCTCTTTACATGCCTGGGATTAGCTTCAAGTCCTGACACACACTATCATTTGCCTCCCCACGTCGATTTAAACTCCACAACTCCTGGGCTCCATGGGCCTGGAAAATCTCTGCCCTCCTGGTCTGCTCTCTTCTGAGGGTTTTTTTTAAATGCCCCATTGCAATGCAGTGCTTAAGCAGCACAAGTCAGAGTGCAAGTGGCAGCCGAACACTGCAACCCCTCGGGGCGACTCTTTGTCACGTGAAGGCATACGCGGCTTCTGGGTTGCAGTTCTCTACCCCTGGATTCTGGGTTTCTGGTTCCATGTATGAATTACCAAAAGGATGGCCTCTTATAGTTATTGATTTGAAAGATTATTCTTTTACTATACCTTTACAAGAAAAGTATAGAAAAAAATTGCCTTCACAGTGCCTACTTATAATAATTCTCAGCCTACTAGGATATATCAAGGGACCATCCTCCCACAGGGGATGCTCAATAGTCCCACGTTGTGCCAAAATTTTGTAAGTCAGCCATTGAAAATAACTCGTAAGCAATTTCCTAAATCTATAATTTACCATTCCATGGATGACATTTTGTTATCTGATTCAAATTAAGATACTGTAGAAAGGATGTTTGAAGAAGTAAAGAAAGTCTTGACTAAATGGGGATTACAAATTGCTCCTGAAAAGATTCAAAGAAGAGATTCTGTTAATTACCTAGGTTACAGAATAGGTTTACAGAAAATTAGAACACAAAAGGCACAAATTAGGAGAGACTGGTTACAGACTCTTAATGACTTTCAAAGATTGTTAAGAGACATTTCCAGCCTACCACCAGCTCTTGGGATAACACCTGATCTAATAATTCATTTAAACAAAACCTTAGATGGTGATAAAGATTTGAATAGTCCCAGAGAATTAACAGCTAAAGCAGAAAAGGACCTGACAAGGGTTGAGGAAAAATTATAGGAGACCCATGTGGATAGGGTGGGTCCAAATCTTAGTTGTATCCTAGTCATATCACCTTCCAGAATTTCTCCTACAGGGATTTTAATGCAGAGGAAAAATATTATTTTAGAATGGATATTTATATCACATAAACCAAGTAAAAAATTAAAAACTTACATGGCAAAAGTCTCTGAGTTAATTATAAAATGAAATCTAAGACTTTGCCAACTAGCAGGTATAGACCCAGCAGAAATTATAGGCCTTTTACTATTGAGGAAATAAAAAAAGTTATGGGAAGACAATGAACCATGGATAAGATCTTATGATAACTTTTTTGGAGAAATTAATAGCTGCTATCCCTAAAGTGATAGATTTAACCTCATGAAGAGAACTTCTTGGATCTTTCCTCAAATTGTACATGATACACCAACAACTGGAGCCTGTACATTTTATACTGATGCAAATAAATCAGGGAAAGCAGGTTACAAATCAGAAGAATTGAGTAAGGTGGAACAAAGCCTTATAATTCTGTCCAGAAGGCAGAATTATATGCCATTCTTGTGGTGCTAAGGGATTTTAAAGAACCTGTTAATATAGTTATATATTCACAATATACAGAAAGAGTCATCTTGCATATTCAAACCGCTGAATTTATACCAGATGATACAGAATTGACTTCATTGTTTATCCTGGTTCAAGACATAAACAGGAATAGGCTTTGTCATATGTACATGACACACGTCTGATCCCATACAGGTCTGCCTGATCCTCTAGCACAAGGTAATGCGGAAATTGATCAATTATTGATTGGAAGTATGTTGCAGACCTCAGATTTTCATTATAATGACACCAGGGTTTGATTCTACTGCATGTACTGGCATTTTGGGAGCCTAGTTTGTTTGGATGCACACCTTCCTAGACCTGGATGGAGGAGGGAGGGCCTTGGACTTCCTACAGGGCAGGGCATTTCTGTTAGGACTTCTCTTAGGACTGGAGAGGGAGGGGTAAGGGGAGGGTGGCGGGAGGGAAATGAGAGGATGTGAGGAGGTTAAAATTTTTTAAAAATAAAAATAGAAACAAAAATCAGAAAGCCTGAAAAATTATTTGAAAAGCAAAAGAGAAAAAAGAAACTTATTTGGCATGCAACTTAGCATGTGCAAGAAATCCCCACCCAATCTTTTATCTTTTCATTTCTTTTCCTGTTTTCTTTTTCTATTTTTTTTTATTTTTTGAGACAGAGCTTCTCTTTAGCTTCTGACCATGTCCTAGAACTAGCTATTGTAGACCATGCTAGCTTCGAACTTCCAGAGATCTGCCTTCTTTGCCTCTAGATTGCTATAACTAAAGGCCTGTGCCACCACTGCTCAGCTACTTTCTGCTTCTCTACCTTCTACTTGTCCTATCTTCTTCATCCCCTGTGACCTTCACCACAGGACTCTGTCGCTGTTTTATGCCATTGGTGTACTTAAAAAATTGTTCTTGGAATATCTTTGCTGTCTAACCCTACTGTCTGCCTGGGTGGCTAGACGTACAGATTGCCTATCTCTTTTGAATTGTTCAAAGTCTAACATGGAGCATGAACCCAAAAGACACGTGAGGATGATAGCACATGTGGAATGTAAAATCTGTCTAAGTTGGTTCTTCCTTGAGTTTCAGGCAGAGATGGCTGTGTACCATCATTAAAGAGATATTTCTTTGTTAAAAAAAATCATGTCAATAGTAGAAGATTAAAGAAAGAGTTTTCTATTCTATGGCAACAAGCTAAGGAGATTATAAAGAGGTGTCCTACTTGTTTTTTCTATAATTAAACACCATTGTCTGCAGGGAGTAACCCAAATGGTACTCAAAGGAATAAAATCTGGCAGATGGATGTGGTCTACGTTATGCAATTTGAAAAATTGAAATATGTACACCACACCATAGACACCTATTCAGGTTTTCAATTGGCAACTGACCGAGCTCAGAAAAGGCTGATTCAGTAATCACACATTTATTGAAAGGTATGGTCATCATGGGTATTCCTGCACATTTAAAGACCAAGAATGGTCCAGCATATGTATCTAGAAAAATGAACCTTTTGTTGCTTATTATACTATAAAGCACATTACAGGTATACCAAATAATCCTACAGGTCAGGCAGTTATAGAAAGGTCAAATTGTACTATAAAGGATATGCTGAACAAACAAAAAGGGACTGAAAATACCCCCAGAAATAGATCGCAAAATGCTTTATTAACCTTGAATTTTCTTTCTTTTTTTTTTTTTTTTGGTTTTCCATTCAAGTATTTACAGTTCCTTCCCCCCTCCCAACCCCCTCCCGCTTTCCCCACTCATCCTTCTCCCTTCCCCTCCCTGCTTGAGAGAGAGCAGGGAACCTTGCCCTGTGGGAAGTTCAGGGCCCTCCCCCACTACAACCAGGCCTAGGAAACTGTGCATCCATATAGACTAGGTTCCCAAACCGGCAGAACATGCCATAAAAACAAATCCCAGTGTCTTTATCAATGGCTTCTCAGTCAGTCCCCATTGTCAGCCACAATCAGAGAGTCTGGTTTGATCACAAGCTTGTTCGGACCCAGTCCAGCTGGATTTTGTGAGCTCCCATTAGAACAGGCACACTGCCTCAGTCAGTGGACCAACCCATCGCGGTCCTGACTTCCTTGCTCATCTTCTCTTTCCTTATGCCCTTCAACTGGACCTTAGGAGCTCAGTCCATTGCTCTGATGAGGCTCTCTGTCTCTATCTCCATCAGTCACCAGATGAAGATTCTATGGTAATATTCGAGATAATCATCAGTGTGATAGTGGGGCAAGGACAGTTCAAGCAACCTCTCCTCTGCTGTCCAAGGACCTAGCTGGGGACATCCCCATGGACAACTGGGAACCCCTCTAGAGCCAAGTCTCTTGCCAACCTTAAAATGGATCCCTTAATGTAGATATCTTCTTCCCTGCTCCCATATCTGCCCTTCCTCCATCTCCACCATCCCACTCCCCCAAGCTCTCCAGTCTTTCCTTTCTCCCTTCCCTGATGGAGGAAGGCCATTGGTTAAAAAATAAAGAAACTGCTTGGCCCTCATAGGTTAGAACATAGGTGGGTGGAGTAAACAAAACAGAATGCTGGGAGGAAGATGAAGTGAGCTCAGACTTGATAGCTCTCCTCTCTGGGGCAGCCACGATGAAGCCCCGACCCAGGATACACATAGGCTAGAATCTTCAGCATAAGTGCACCTTGGGGTGCTACACACATTATTAGAAATAGGCTAGTCCAGGTGCGAGAGTTAGCCGAGAAGAGGCTAGATATAATGGGTCACGCAGTGTTTAAAAAGAATACAGTTTGTGTGTTGTTATTTTGGGGTATAAGCTAGCCAAGCGGCCAGGAAGCGGGTGGCAGGAATGCAGCTCGCAGCTCCCACAACACTTCCCTCTCCCTCTCTTCCCTTCTCCCAACCTCAGCCCCACCCCTCCCCCACTAACATGTACACACCTTTGCCCAGCAATCTTGTTTGCTTCCAATTTCCAGCAGGATCTGTATGTTTTCTTTGTGTTCACCATGTTTTCCTTCTCTAGGCTTGTGAAATATAGGCATAATGTCCTTGGTTTATGGCTAGAGTCCAGAAATGAGTGAGTACATTCCATATTCATCTTTTTGGGTCTGGGTTATCTCACTCAGTATAGTGTTTTCTATTTTCATCCATTTGCGTGCAAAATTCAAAATGTCATTTTTTTTTTACTACTGAGTGGTACTCTAATGTGTATATATTCCACAATTTCTTTATCTGTTCTTCCACTGAGGGGCATCTAGGAACAACAGCAGCGGAGAGGCATTGGATAATTGGGGAAAAAGTATATTGAATTGAATCAACCAGTATATTTCAAGGATGCGTTGACCTCACCATAGAAACCAGGGGATGTACTACGTTTGGGAAGTGGTTTGCTCTTGTTTCCACAGAAGATGAAAAATTATGGATACCACCAAAATTAATAAAGATTTGCTTTGAAAAGGAGAAACCTCTTGAAACAGAGAAATGGTAGCTCATCCACACTGCTGATAACCATACAGGTGGTAAGAAAAGCATTTAGGATGGGGGCAGGGTCCTGTTCTTGTCTTTGCAGGAAAATACTCATCTTCAAAAATTCAAGAAACCCCTGATATTTGAATGATGACAGGTAGAAAAATAACTATCCAATAAGGATCATCAAGACAATCAAATATGATTCATAATTACAAATGATACAATGTATACATATTTATATCTATATATATGTATGTATATGTTTATGAATATATAGAGCTGGTTTTAGATTTGGACAACAGCTCTGTCCTTCTTTAAATCTAAAAATGTTGTTAAAAGAAAAACCCAGAGTTTCTATCTCATGTCAAAAGCCATTTGATATGGGACAGAAAGAAAAAAGAATTTAGAAAACATCTTTGCTTTTCTTCGTATCTATTTTTGTCATTATCATACCTTTCATTGAATATATATATATATATATATATATATATATATATATATAAAATGTTTAAGTTTTCCACAATGAACAATGAATTTTCCTGCAGTAATCTTTGAAGTTTCCAGGAAGAAATGGGGCCCTATAACAACAACTCCACCTAGTTGATATGATGTCATGATACTGATAGCGCTGCTACAAGACCTGTTTTGGGTACCAGCTGCACAAGATGGTTCCATCTTGGTTAGCTAAAATGGTGCACATCTTTTCCAATGTTTTGCCCAGACCTCCGCAAAATACTCAGAGACTAATTGCAATCTTACCAGACATTATCTTGAAATTTAACTATTATTTTACTTTCACAGGATCCCCTAGAAACAACGTCGCCCCCATGACAGCTGGAAGTAATTCTAGAGGACAATGTCCCCTCTCCCAGCAAAGTTAGTCCTCAGGCTTTGGCACATCATTTAGGGGTTGATTATAATTGGTATACGGTTGAGGGTTGGGAGAGGAATTTTTTAAGCTCAGGGAACTTTCTTTAAAGAAAAAGAGGGAAAATTGGATAATAGATTGGTATTTGTGAGTTATTGTTTATAGACAATTACATTGGTATAGATTCTTGTATATTGATACAAAGTTAAATTATATTGAATATTGTATGCATGCATGCTTCTATTTCTGTTTAAAACATTTTTATGTATTGACAAATATATATATACATATGTATTTACTATATTGCAGTGTACATTTCTACCTCTGATCAAGATACTTATACACTGTTTACATTTGGAGTCATTGTCCTCATTTATTGCACTGTTGTTTATTGTCTTAGTCTTTAAAAGTTAGATAGGAATTAAGAATTATAGATCAATAGTCATCTATGTTTGTCATACATAGACTAATCAAGTTCTTTAGATACATAGAGATTATATTCTGTATAGATACATAATCTTCTACCACTTCAAGGAACATAACATTTAAATAACTTAGGGTTTTGTTGACATGAGACATAACTGCTCCTGGCAGCACTGATCTATGCCTGAGAGAATGTTGAGCACCAAAGACACTCCACTTGGAGCCTGTTTTCTTTTTGGCAAAAACTGGCCTTTGGGCAAAGAAATGCCCATGCCTCAACCACTGACAAGATATAGTATACAGAAATGAATAAACAGGACTGTCACATCTTGCCAAGACAGGATAGACAGTTTTGAAGATTTTCTTGCATTTGAAAATGGTCTGTCAGTTATTCTAGACCATAGCCAAAGTTGGTCTCTTCAATGTTGCAAAATGAGACTTTGAGTGATTGCTCAGGTACCTAATTGTCACTGTCACTAATTGCTCCCTTTGGAAGCTACTTGATTGTACTTCCTGCCTGCTCAAGTAATAATATCTCCCTTCTCAGGCAGTCGATAGGGTTGAAGATTAGTAGTAGTTACTGTCCTCTTATGATCTTGCCAAGTCATCTCCAATACAAGACTTTGAATCCTTAGAATAGAATGTTTATTAAAACATTTAGCATATGTTCCTTGCTTAATATTGTTTATGCTGATTGACAGTCTAATCTTATACTTGATATCTGTTCCTAGTGTATATTGTTTTGAATTGGGTTTGGAACTCTCTTCCTTAAACAAAAGGGGGAGGTGCTGTGGGAGCTACTTCCACTCCTTCAGCCAATAGCCTTTAAGATACCAGCCCACTTGCACATGGTCTCTTTTGTCACTGGAGATGGCATGGAGGTCTGAAGGCCCACAGAATGTGGACAAGCCTCTGTCTGGGCATAGGAGAAGAAGAGAAAATGGATAAGACTCTATTTCTGATGGAGTGTGCAGATGGAATTGGAAACAGACACAAAAGGCTGTCGAGGATGGAGCTCATGTGACGCCTGGAGGACAGGGAGTGATTCTTTGGTCAGCTCTTCCTACCACCCCTCCCAGACACTCAGGAGCTCTTTGTGACAGGGAGACAGGAGGTCTGTGGTATGAACCTGACCCAGCTGCCAACTCCCAGAGAGAACTCTCAAGAGTTCAGTTGCCTTAGAGCAACAAGGCAATTCAGATGGAGAATTTTCTCTCTCTTCTGGAAAGCATTGATCCTTCATGGCTGACCCACAGCTCAACCACTTGCGCAATGGACATGATCCTTGCCTTTGTGTGTGGGCTGGGGCTCTTCCACCTATTATTATTCCTCTTCCCCCTTGACTCACCCTCACCTACACCAGCAGAAAACACCACCTCACAAAAGGTAAGTTTGCCTTAGGCCCCAAACAAGGAAGATTAGTTTCCTTTCTCTGCTGGACTCACTTTCTGAATCAAATAGGGAGGTGGCTGACAGACGATCTCAGCCAAGAGCTGGACCTCATCTTCTTGAGACCTGGCAGGTTGGGGAGAGGAAGAGTGGGCTCCAAGATGTCTGCTCTCAGAACATCCATACCTGCAAGAAGCCCAGTGCCTAGGTGGTCAGGGGCAGTGTTTCTGGGTTGGTTAGAGACCTCTGAAAAAGTAAAGTTTCTGAGCCATGGTTTCTATGTGCCCCTCTAACATACATGCTTATAGCGTCTATTGAGCTGATATGAAAAGGGCAATGACCTCCAGGACATCAGGAAGTGACTGCTGGTACTTTAGAGCTGAGCCTCTGGTCCCTGAGCAGAACAACACTGACATCCATGTGGCTCTCACAGAGACGGTCCCCATTTGAGTTTTCCAAGAGAAAAAGAACACATATTTGCCCACAATATAGATGTGAATGGAGCTGCATTTTCTCTCTCTCTCTCTCTCTCTCTCTCTCTCTCTCTCTCTCTCTTCTCTCTCTCAGGTGTTGAGGAAAGAGCACAGAAAAGTCAGGAAGAAAATCAGGACTGTGAAAGGTAGGCTACTTTCTTCCCCTGGCGAGGTGACTTCAGCCCCCCATCCCACTATAACACTAATGAGTTGCAGGACACTCGAGGAGACAGCTCCTGGGAAGGAACCCAGAGTTGAAGACATTTCCCAGGTCCTGTGCTTGGAATGAAGCTATGGACCGCCAGACTGGCTACTGCCTGGGGAGGGATGGTGTGGCAGGAAGTGGTGCCATGGGATGAAGTGGGGCCATGCTGCCTGGATTTGGAGGTAAATTGGTGGTTTGCCTCTTCTGAGAGACAATTTCCTCTCTCAGAGCTCTGGTCCTTCCTTCCCCTCCACAGGGAGATAATGACGCCTATGGAGGTCATTAGAAGTGGAGGCTCCTGGTTCATGGCATTGTCCTTCCCAACATGTGCCTTGCTCTCCATGCCTTTGGGCACACGCCCTGGCTCATGGATAATAGAACTGTTTAACTTTCATTACTAAATGGACAGTTCATTCAGTCTTGTGTAAGATACCCGGTCCATCCTATACCCACCAATAAACCAGTCTCCATTTCCAGCTTACAGAGGCAGCAGGAAGAAACCAAAGGAGGACAAGGTACTGGCTTCACTTCTGCACAGGTAAGCCATCTCCAGTTCTGTCTGGTTCACTCCTACTGTCTGCTATGTGATCACTTCTGACCAGGGCATACAGTTATCCTGGGAATCGGGGCTCTCTGGATGTGTAGGAAATGAGTACAGCACTAAAGGTTAAGATAACAAGGTCTCCTAAGACCAGAGTGTTGAACAATGGTTCTGATGGGCTGCGAGGGTCCTTCCCTATTCATCTAGCCCCACCTCCTGGCCCCATGAGCTCCTGCCTGCAATCATATCCCCTGCCTTTACAGCATGCAAGAGAGGCTTATCAATACCACCAGCATTTGCCGGCACTTAGAACAAGATGCCTCAGATGAAGCAATCATACCAGATGCTGCCAAAGCCTATGTGTCACCTAGGCATCCCACAAGGAAGTCTATGGCCACCAAGTCATCCCTAGAGACTTCCTCTTCTCCTCGCAATGAGGTCAAAGATTCAAAACCCTTGTCTAAGGTCCTGCACAATTCCTCACCGATTGAGTCACAGTCATCTGAGAGTGCTTCTTGGCCACCAGAGACCTTGACAACTGGAAGATGCCATTCGCCACCCAACAGGAATCTTCCTACCCATCTCACCCTCTGGATCAGGTGGCTTGTCCTCTACACATGGCAGATCCCAACATGGAAGTTCATGAGTTTGACTGGAAAATACTGGTGATCACAAAGAGCTCACAAACTCTGCCAGGTTTGCCTTCTCCCATGACAAGCACCCCAGGCATTAATTCTCAAGAGGCCTATCTCGACAGCCCCAGGCCTTAACTACTATAGCAGGTCTACTTCAGCAAGCCTAGATATTGACCACTTAAGCAGGCCTACTTCATCCATCCCAGGCCTTGACCATTCAACCACCACAGGCCTTGACCATTTAAGCAGGCCCACCTCAACCAACCCGGGCCTTGATTTCTTAAGCAAGCCTACCTCAACCACCCCAGGCCTTGATTTCTTAAGCAGGCCTACGTCAACCACTTCAGGCCTTGATCCCTTCAGCAGGCCTACCTCAACCACCTCAGGCCTTGAACACTCACGTAGGTCTACCTCAACCACCTCAAGCCTTGAACACTCACGTAGGTCTACCTCAGGCCCTTTCAGGTACCACGTAGCATCCAGAACCATGTGCCACTCAACCTCCTCACTTGCAAGAGGATCTTTCTCTCACCATCCACAATACCTTGCTCTGGACAGGCCCCAGAGACAGCCAGGTAGAGGCTGGGGAGCCCTCTTTCATCAGCCCTGTTATACAGGAGATGCACAAAGTTCAAGTTAGTAAACGAGTCCAACTAAAACCATGGAAGGGAACACAGAAGGAAGATCAGACCTTTCCTATGGCTGTATGGGCAGTATGCTGCAAGCCTGCAGCAGCAAGGAAGCCAACATCACCTCACTCCCCTACTGGAGCAAAGACAACAAATCAGAGCAGTTGTCAGGTCACCAAAAGGTCTCAGCTAATGATTTAGAGAAGAAATATATCCAGCTTTACTGGGGTCTGCCCTTGCTCCACAGTGAGTCCCTAGTGGCTGCTGTCAACATGGCAGGGTCCCCACTAGATCCAACTTGTTTAGGGACAGTCTACTTACAGCCTGTTACACGGTAACACTAAAGGCCTTCCACAGCTCTGTTCTCCAAAGCCCTTGCTTCAACACTTGGTCAAATCCGATCCTTTGACTCTAAATTTTTCTTAGTCCCAAACACCATCAGAGACTAGAATCCAAGCCGAGGCCCATGACCCATCCTCTCTCTCAAAGCTGTTGTGCAATTCAGCTCCACTAGGAAAGATGGGACTTCTTGTCCTATGCCTCCGAGAGCCCAATTTATTGTCTCACCTAGTGATCGACACCTAGAGCGCCACCTTTTGAAGAAACACCAAGAAATCTGGAGTGATTTGCCAGTATTGGTTAAAAAAAATCACAGGAAGCATTTAATCAACAGACTTCCAACAGTTGGGGCTTGCAACAGCCAGGGGCCTGTTGTCCATCTCCAAGGGGATTACATTATCCCCAAGCTACTGGAGCAGACAGAAGAAGATTTCAAAAAGAGACTCATACAACACCAAGGTCCATGGCCCCCCAAAGTTCAGCTATCTCTTGGCCTGGGTCAGGCAGAAGTTAATCATAGGACTTCATGTCCCTCAGCACAGGCAAATGAAAGTGGTTAGTATCTACAGACTGTCTCATTTAAAGGTCAAAAGATATTACAACCATGGAGGACCCCACACAAGGATCTTCCAACCCCTCTGGGAAGAGCTCTGGAAAAAGATCTGCACAGGCCCTCAGAAGGTTCCCTGGGCAAAATTCTTGAGGCCTTCTCTGAGACAAAGGGGGAATCTTGACACATGAGATGCCAAACAAGTGACCTGCAAAGTGTTTCCCCAGTGGGACCAGGAAAGAAACAGCTAGGAGGCACCATGAGAAACAACGCAAATCCTAACAGAAAGCAGACCAGTGACACTGAGTTGTCAGGCGGAGTCTGTTATGACAAATGTGTAGACCATGCACTCATTGGTCCCATCTGAAATCTCCAGCCAAATCTGGAAACTTCAAACAAACCATCCTTCAATGGAGCAATCACTAAAAAGAACTCTACTAATGGGCCTTCCTTCCTAGATCTGGGCACCCAGAAGGAGCTAGATGCACATATTACAAGACACCTGGTGAGGCACAGATGGAGCCTGCCCCTCAGAGGCCTCAAGACCATACATATTTTAAAGATGAAGAAGGACACAACTTTACCCTTTTAACAGTCCTCCAATGATTCTCTGTCTTGGGACTCTACAGACAACTCTATCATGCAACTGGCCAGTAACCTGGGAGAATCCATCCAATAATCCCCAGAATGAGACGTGAAGACAAAAGCTTTCTCTGTGGAATCAAAGTCCACACAGAACTGTCCTGCCCTCCAGACAGCACTCCTGAGAGATTCTCCACCTAGTAACATTTCTGGGCCCTCTGAAGCCCCTACAACTGTCCTCGGGTACAATGTGACTTCGGTGTCCACTCGAGAGAGCCTCGTGGGTAGAGCGTGGCACAAAGATACACTTGTTAGATCTTGGGAAGAATACCCAGAGCCTAATCAGGCCGAATCCAGAAGAGTGAGGGCTAGACTTTAAGACATTATGACAACGAGGTCTCAGTTCGAGAGATCAGTGGGGCTTCTCAGTCCTCAAGGAACAGGGGTACCAGGAAGCTGGAGGAGACAGAGGAGGAAGAATCTTGTGAGTGGACAATCCCCATGGACACTGCGAAGATGGCTGATTTTCAAATCAATCAGTTTCTGGAGGCAAGTGGAAATCTACCTAAAACCTTTCCCAGGATGCAGAGGACTTGGGCCTGAGCACACCTCACTGTTCAGCTGCTGCTGTCATTCTGCAGGATTGTGCCACTGGCGCATTATGCCAAGACTGGGACCCTGAGGTTGTGATTGCTGCAGAGATCCTGGCTTCCAGGGCCGCCCAGTGCAACCTCAAGACTGAGCCCGCTACGATCAAGCCAACCTTCCATTACAGGTCCCCATTTCTTAGGAAGCGATAGCAATGTCCTCAAGTATTACAAATACAGGAGTCACACGCATAGACATAGATATGTCACAAATATCCAAAAAGATAAATACAGAAGTCCTCCCAGGCAGGATATACAACGTAAAGGGATGAAGCCTGACTTAAGCATACACATCAAATAATGTAAAGTTTGGGGACAGAATGAAGACAGTTTTACTATCAATTTTAAACCCAAAATATAAAATGTCAGACAACTCCAAAGAAAAATGCAAGGGTGTACCATCGATGACCCATAGCCAGAGATTCAAAAAAACATTAGCACAGTTTGTCATGCAAAGCTCAAGATTCAGAGTCAACCTTAACCTGATGGAGGGATGCCCTATGGTAACAGGCAGGCCCTGGCATCCAGAGACCCTGTCTACCTAGCCAGCTCCTATCAGGACAGAACCCATGTTGCACATGTTCCAGGGATACCTGTCTACTGTCTGAGGCATGGACATTGCAATAAGTATGATCTACAAAGAAGTCTATCCCCAAATTAAACTTTTAGACATTACTTCCTCTAAGTATGTTTTATTGTGAGGTTATATCTGCTTGCTAGGCCACAAAGAAATGTCTGCATGTGGTCACCTTAGAGTATTGCATCAGGAGAAGACATGGCTCCACAAAGGGGGTCAGAACCATCCTCAAGATCCATCACTGTTATTAGAGTCAATTATACTGTAAATATGGAAATAAAGGGCTTTAGGATTTGTGTGTGTGTGTGTGCACATGGGTGCCCGCGTGTGTATGTGTGTTTGTGTGTATGCAGGGAGGAGTCAAAATGAACCCTAGAAGACATAAACAAGAAGTCTTTAGGACTGGGGCACGTGAAGAGTCAACCAGGTAAGACCCTACCCTAAGGTTCAGCTTCCATCCCAACCGCCACATGCCTTGACCACTGAAGCTGGTCCAACTCAATCTCTACAAGCCTTGATGACACAAGTAGGCCTGCCTCAGGCCTTTCCAGGTACCAGGTAGCTGCCAAAACCTGGTGCCACCCCAAATCCTCACATGGTCAGTCCTAGCAAGAGAATCTTTCCCTCAGCATTTAAGAAGCCTTGCTGTGGGACAGGCTCCACATACAGGCAGATGGAGGCTGGGAACTCTCTTTTATCAACCCTGATATCCAGGAGATGCTGGAAGTTCAGATTAGGAATAGCGTTCCTACTGAAAGTTTGGAAGTGGAAATGAAAAGAGAGATCTGACTGTGCCTTAAGCTGCATGGACCATATCCTCTAGTAGTGAAGCCGGAAGCAGGTCAGCACCACCTCATGCTCCGTTTGCAGATGAAACTGCAAATCAGAGCAGTTTTCAAGTTCTTGAAAGTTCCCTTACCAGGTTTTAGACAACAGTTTACAGCAGAAATGGTCCAGTTTTTCTGGGACTTCTACTTTCTCTCCAATGAGTCCCCCGTGGTTACTGTCAACACGGCAGCATCCCCACTAGATCACCTCTCCATCTAATCCAACGGACCGGACCATCTATTACACCCCTAAACAAGTGAGGACTATCATAACTCCACAGCTCTTTCTCAGAATTCCTTATTTCATCAATTATCAAATCCAAACATTTGACTCAGAATCAGTCCTGGTCCTTATTGCTACCAGTGGCTTAATCCATATCCAGGCCCATGATCCATCCTCTCTCCCAAAGCTACAGCACCAATCAGCTCCAACAGTACTTTCAGGAGTGAGCCCCCATTGTTCTTCTGGCTGCAGATATCCTGTCCGGCCACCATAACAAAAGTTCTCAAATGTGGACTCAGATTCTAGGCATATTTTCATAGTACTGGAATAAAATAGGGCTTCCCATATGTTTAAGCAATCAGTCTATACAGAATTATATTTTGTAATGACTCTAACTAACCATTTTTAAATCACAAGGGAGGAAGAAGGCAGGAGAGGACTCAGATCAAACAAGCTAACAGCTAACTGTCATAATAATTGAGCTGTCCAGCCGGGTGGTGGTGGCGCATGCCTTTAATCCCAGCACTCAGGAGGCAGAGGCAGGTGGATCTCTGTGAGTTCGAGGCCAGCCTGGTCTAGAAGAGCTAGTTCCAGGACAGGAACCAAAAAGCTACGGAGAGACCCTATCTCAAAAAAATCAAAAATAAATAAATAAATAAATAAATAAATAAATAAGCTGTCCAAATGGTGCTTCTCTGAGGATATGAGCTTATGGGTTCTTCCATTTCTTTCCTTCTTCTGTCAGAGACAATGCAACAAGAAGTTATTACCCTACGAGTTTGGGAACTAAACATATAATGTCCTTACTTAGCCAACAAAGACTCACAATGCATTGCAGTTTTTAATGCATCATGTTAGAAATTCATGGCAGATAGCTAAGACAAAGAAGCCTTCACATAGGAAGAGTTTTATGACTCACAGTTGCTGGGATTTGTAGTCCATGGTTCCCCGGCCCCATACTTTTGGGCCTGCAGTAGAAGATATGCAAAGTTGCACATGATGGACTAGCACAGTTTAATTCAACGCTTCCTGGAAGCAGAGAAAAATGGAAACATTGAAGAAGGACACCAAACAATCTAGCTTTGAGATTGACCTAAGACATAACCATAAAAGACATTGGCACCTCAGGAGTTTTCTCTCAGCTTTCAATAATGCCCCTAACTTATGACAGCTTTAGTGGATTAGTCTCGTGATCGTGTCAGAGCTGTCACTGTTCAATCACCTCTCCGTGATGAGATCCACCCGCTAGGACCAAGCGTTCAATACAAGACCTTTTCAGAAACTCTTCATATCCAACATGTAGTATATGTTAACAACTAAAAAGAGCTTCCTGGGTTTTCAGGTCTGTGATACACACATAACATTTACTATACAATCCTAAAGACCTGTGTTCAAACCCCAGAGCATCCAAATAAAGCTACATACAGCTGCACTCACCTATGATGTTATGGCTCCTAAGGCGAAATAGGAGACAGGCACAGGAGATTTCAACACTCCTCTCTCACCAATGGACAGGTCAACCAGACAGAAACTTAACAGAGAAATAAGAGAACTAACAGATGTAATGAATCAAATGGACTTTACAGACGTCTGTAGAAAATTTCCCCACCCCCCCCCAAACAGAAAAGAATATACCTTTTTCTCAGCATCTCATGCAACCTTCTCAAAAATTGATCACATATTCGAAAACAAAGCAAACATCCACAGATACAAAAACAATTGTAGTAACCACCTGTGTACTAACAGATCACCATGGAATAAAGTTAGAATTCAACAACAATTCAACCCCCCCAGAAAGTCTACAAACTCATGAAAACTGAACAGTCAACTACTGAACCACTCTTAGGTCAAGGAAGAAATAAAGAAAGAAATTACAGTCTTCTTTGAATTCAATGAAAATAAAGACACAACATACCCAAACCTATGGGACACTATGAAAGCAGTGCTTAGAGGAAAGTAAGCACTAAGTGCCCACATAAAGAAAATGGAGAAAGCACACATTAGAGACTTAATAGCACACCTGAAAGCTCTAGGAAAAAAAGCAGACTCACACAGGAGGAGAAGATTGGACATACTCAAACTGAGGGCTGATATCAACTAAATGGAAACAGAAAACAATTCAAAGAATCAATGAGAAATGGCTCCAGAGGTTAAGAGTACTGAATGTTCTTCCGAAGGTTCTGAGTTCAATTCCCAGCAACCACATGGTGGCTCATAACCACTTGTAATGAGATATGGTGCACTTTTCTGGCCTGCAGGTGTGGAGGATGAACACTGAGTACATAATAAATAAATAAATCTTTAAAAAAAAGAATCAATGAAACAAAGATCTGGTTCTTTGAGAAAATCAACAAGATTGACAATCCCTATGCAAACTAATCAAATGGCAGAGAGAGAACACACAGATTAACAAGATCAGAAATGCAAAGGAGGACATAACAACAGACACTGAGGAAATTCAGAAAATCACTAGGACTAACTACAAAATATGCCACAAAATTGGAAAATGTAAAAGAAAAGGGCATGTTTTAGATAAGAACCATATACCAAAATTAAATCAAGACCTGGTGAACAATTCAAATACACTTATAAGTCGCAAAGAAATAGAAGCTGTAATCAAAAACCTCCCAACCAAAAGAGACCAGGACCATATGATTTTAATGCTGAATACTACCAGAACTTCCAAGAAGAGCTAATACCTATACTCCTTAATGTGTTTCACAGAATAGAAACAGAAGAGTCATTACCAAACTCTTTTTAAAAAGCTACAGTTTCCGTGATCCAAAACCACAAAAAGACTTAATCAAAAAAGAGGATTACAGACCACTCGCACTCATGAACATCGACACAAAAATTCTCAATAAAATACTGGCAAACTGAATTCAATATAATATCAAAAATTATTGATTATGATCAAGTAGGCTTAATCCCAGAGACGCAGGGCTGGTTCAACATATGAAAATCTATCAATGTAGTCCATCATATAAATAAGATGAAAGAAAAAAAAACATATGATCATTTCATTAGATGATGAAAAAGCATTTGACAAAATTCAACACCCCTTTATGATAAAGGTCTTGGAGAGGTTAGGGATACAGGGTTAATAACTAAATATAATAAAAGCAATACACAGATAGCCGATAGCTAACATCAAATTAAATGGAGAGAAACTTAAAGCCATTCCACTAAAATCAGGAACAAGACAAGGCTGTCCACTCTCTCCATACTTCTTCAATATAGTTCTTGAAATTCTAGCAATAGCAATAAGACATCATAAGGAGATCAAGGGGATTCGAATTGGAAAGGAAGTCAAACTTTGTTATTAGCAGACGATATGATAGTGTACATAAGTGATCCCAAAAACTCTACCAAAGAACTCCTACAGCTGATAAACACCTTCAGTAATGTAGCAGGATAAAATATCAACAAAAAAATCAGTAGCCCTACTATACTCACACAGAGAATAAAGAGGCAGAGAGAAAAATCAGAGAAACTTCACCTTTCTGGATAGCCACAAATAGCATAAAGTATCTTGGGGTTACAATAACCAAGGAAGTGAAAGATCTATTTGACAAGAACTTTAAGACTTTGACAAAAGAAATTGAAGAGGATACCAGAAAATGGAAGTATCTCCTATGCTCTGAGGTTGGTAGGATCAATATAGTAAAAACGGCAATTCAACCAAAGGCAATATATCGATTCAATGCAATCCCCATCAAAATCCCAACAACAATCTCCATCAAAATCCCAACAAAATTCACAGACCTTGAGAGAACAATAATCAGCTTTATATGGAAAAACAAAAAACCCAGCATAGCCAAAACAATCCTATACAATAAAAGTATTTCGGGAGGCATTACCATCCCTGACTTCAAACTCTATTACAGAGCTACATTAATGAAAACAGCTTGGTATTGTCATAAAAACAGAGATATCGACAAACAAAATCGAATGGAAGACCTGGATATTAATCCACAAACCTATGAACATCTGATAAAGGAGCTAAAATTATACAATGAAAGAAAGAAAGCATCTTTAACAAATGGTGCTAGCATAACTGGAGGTCAACCTGTAGAAGAATGAAATAGATTCATATCTATCACCACGCACAAAACTCAAGTCCAAATGGATTAAAGACTTCAATATAAATCTGACCACACTGGACATGATAGAAAAGAAAGTGGGAAGTAGTCTGCAACACATGGACACAAGAGACCACTTCCTACGTATAACTCCAGTAGCACACACAATAAGAGCAACAGTGAATAAATGGGACTTCCCAAAACTGAGAAGCATCTGTAAAGTAAAAGACACTGTCATTAAGACAAAAAGTCAACCTACTGAATGGGAGAAGATCTTCACCAACCCCACATCAGACAAAGGCCTGATCTCCAAAATATATAAAGAACTCAAGAAACTAGACATTGAAATTCTAAATAACCCAATTTTAAAAATGGGGTTCAGAACTGGATACAGAATTCTCAACAGAAGAAGTTCAAATGGCCAAAAGATACTTAAGGTCATGTTCAACTTCCTTAGCATTCAGGGAAATGCAAATAAAAACAACTTTGAGATACCATCTTATGCCTCTAAGAATGGTAAAACCAAAAACACCAATGATAACCCTTGCTGGAGAGGATGTGGAATAAGGCGAACACTCATCCATTGCTGGTGGGAATGCAAACTTGTGCAACCACTTTGGAAATCAGTGAGGCAGTTTCTCAGGAAACTGGGAGTCAATCTACCTCAGAATCCAGCAATTCCACTCTTGGGAATATACCCAAGAGTTGTCCAATCATACTACAAAAGCATTTGTTCAACTATAGTCATAGCAGCACTATTTGTAATAGCCAGAACCTGGAAACAACCTCGGTGCCCTCAATGGAAGAATGGATAATGAAAGTGTGGCACATATACACATTAGAGTTTTACTCAGCAGTAAAAGAAAATACATCTTGAGTTTGCATGCATATGGATGGAAATAGAAAACACTATACTGATACTGAGTGAGATAAACCAGACCCAAAAAGATGAATATGATATGTACTCATTCATTAGTTGAAAACAAAGGACATTTAGCTTATAGTTCATGATCATAGAGAAGCTAAATAATATGGTGAACCCAAAGAAAAACATATATAGATCCCCCTGGAAACTAGAAGCAGACCAGATCATTGGGCAAAAGTTGGGAGCATGGGTGTGGGGGTGGGGTAGAGGGAAAAGGAGAAGGGGAGGATAAGGGCGAAGAGGAGGATTGGGGAGAGCTTGGGGGAGTGGGATGGTTGAGATGGAGGAAGGGTGGATATGGGAGCAGGGAAGACGATATCTTAATTAAGGGAGCCATTTTAGGGTTGGCAAGAGATTTGGCTCTAAACGGGCTCCCAGGTGTCCACGGAGATGCCCCCTGCTTGGTCCTTGGGCAGTAGAGGAGAGGGTGCCTAAACTGGCCTTGTCCCATAGCCACACTGATGAATATCTTGCATATTACCATAGAACCTTCAGAAAGTCCAGCAGTCATTTTTCTGTGAATCCTGCATGTCCAGTTTATACAGTGTACCCTTAAGCAGTCCAGACAAGAGTAGTTTCTTGCCCAAATGGCTAGCTTGTCACATTGAAGGCAAATTCCATAACGAATTTCTTCAATGCCCATCAATCTCTCAGAAGTAATTGCTGCTGCCAGAAGCAGACATGTTTCACTGTCAAGAATATTCTAAGTTCCTAAAAAAATTTAATAACATATTCTATAGGTCTTTGAGGTGTTGAAGATTATCTTACACATCTATGTATATCCAGAAAGTATACAGAATGTAATTAATAGTTTGATTACTATAGAAGAATACCTACTAATCTGTATTTCTTAACTATACATTGCATTTTTAAATAAGCTGTCTAAACATATCTTAAACAAGAGTAGAAACATGCATATAACAAACCGACCTTAAATTTATATCCATAAACCAATGTCCATATAAGAAAAGCATTCATTTCTATTTTTATATACATCCCCCACCATTTTTTTTGAGATAGAGATTGTCTGTGACCATTAACCTATTGTAATCAACCACTTTAAATAAAAACAAAACCTCAAAAAAATGATTTTGGGAGTTTTGGTGTTGTTTTGCCCAAACTGCTTCCTGCTGATTGTTGGGCAAAATATTTTTAGGGTTCAAAGAGAACTCTCAGGGGTCTTTTTCCAAAAACATTAATCTGGAAGGAATACATAGGTTCTTTTCTTCTGTGAAAACAAACACAGAATCTCTTTTCCAAACTAACATATACTTCAACTCAAAATCTAAAGTCAAGATACCTTTAAAATAAATATGTTGGCCTAACTTTGCAGTCCGTATAATGAAGTTTCTCTCTATAGTTAGCTTAGTCACAATCAAAAAATTCAAAGAAAATACAATATTATACATAATCTAGACCCTTTGTCTATTTCCCATCTTTATGTAATTTTTTTACTCTATTTCTTTTATTGATAAGTTTTTTTTAGAAAATGTTTTTTCTGGGTAGTACTGGCTACCCTTGATACCACTTTGTAGACCAGGCTGCCTTTGAACTCAAGATATATGACTGCCTCTGCTTCCCAAGTGCTGGAATTAAAGGCATGTGCCATACCCAACTACTCTTTCTTTTCTTTTAATGGACTTTCTCTATTCTTTTGTTTTTTTCTCGCAAGTCTATGTATATTTTAAGCACACTGTAATTTAATCACACCATAATCACCCTGTGTTTAGAGGTTCTTTTTTTTTTTAATGAATTCTTTTTTCCTGTATATTTCTATTTTTTTCTTAGCACACAGGCCTTTAATTTGCTAAGTGATGTATCTAGGATTAAAGCTTTGGCTTTGGTGGTTTGCTTCATCCTTTCCCTTAGCTTTTTGAGAGTCCAGCTTCGTGATGGAGATTTAAGTAGAAGCCACATTAATTGCCACAACTTGGATCTGTTCTTTTCTGTCTAGAATCTTTTTTGTTGTTGTTGCTTGCTCAGGCTTTATGTGGAAACTTGTGCCAAATAACTGGACACCATTTTCTGAACAGAGACTGTGCGTTCATTTCCTGGTCTCCCAGACCTGAATGATTACACAAAACTATATTAATTACAACACTGTTTGACCAATGGCTCAGCCATATTCCCAGCTAGCACTTAAATCTTAAATTAACCCATTTATTTTAATTTGTGTATCACCATGAGGCTGTGGCTTACAAGTAAGATTCTGGCATCCTTCTCCTTTGGCAGCTACGTGGTTATCTGCCTGGAACTGCCTTCTTACTTTCTGCATTCAGTTTAGCTTTCCTTCTTAGTCATATTCTTCCCTGCCATAGGCCAACAAACCTTCTTTACTATGCAATGGTAATAAAACTTATATACAGAATACAGAGTGGAATCCCACACTAGGCACTTGGGGAAGAGTCCATGCAGGAACACACCAAGGACTCCATCATCATAGGTTCCTTGCTATATTAATCCCACCATTCACAGAGGACTAAATTGGATGAAGGATAGGAGACTGGAGTTGACATCCACCCAGATGGTCACCTGGGAGGCTGAAACCCATCTAAATCATCACGTAGCCTTCTGGGGATCCTTTCTTCTTTCTGCAAGTTTATTCATTCTCCTCCCTATTTCTCTCCCTGCCTAGCGAGGTCAGAGAAGCTTCCAGATTCATCTAGGATTAGGGATGCCTTCTTTGCTTTCATGATATCTTTGTTAATCCTCCCTCCATTAATATGTCTACAATTCTCTTACAGACCATGTGCTGAAAACTGTTGTGTGGTGTTTTTGCTCTTTTTTTTTTCAGGGGGCCCACCAAGCTGCCAAGTAAGCATATGTAATGGATTATTCTTACTTATGAATGCCCAGCCTTAGCTTGGCTTGTTTCTTGCCAGCTTTACTTAAATTAACCTGACTACCTTTTGCCTCTTGGCTTTTATCTTTCTCTACTTCTGTATACCCATCTTTGCTTCTTTCTTCATGGTTTACTGTGTAGCTGGATGGCTGGCCCTGGTGTCTTCTTCTCCTTGTTCTCCTGCACCTTGTTCTCTCTTCCCTCAGATTTTTCCTTCTATTTATGATCTCTGCCTGTTATCCCCAACTATTCTTGTTCCAGCCTTTCTATTGACCTTTCATCTCTTTATGAGGACCATCAGGTATTATAGACAGGCACATTAACACAGCTTCACAGAGTTAAACCAACGAGGCATAAACAAAAGTAACACCTGAAACTAATATTCCCCAACATTTCCTCTTTTTCTAAATATAGTAACACTGGATACAATAGGAACAATTATCAAGTAAAGATTACATTCATAATGTAATGAATTCTAGTTGATTTGTGTCTGGCACATTAAAATAAAATACCTTATTATTTCCTATCTTATTCAATCTACAGTTTTATACCTCATTTACCTTCTATCATTAAAAAAAAAAACCCTGTAACTATATCTGGTCTTCAACTTTATCAAAGACCCCAGATAATTAAAAAACAAAATGTGCATTGCAAATGACTTCAAAAATCTCTAGAAATGACAAAAACATCTGAATGCTTGGACAGTCACTCAAATTTCCTTTCGAATGTTGGGGAATCCATCAACAGCATACAGGCCCATAGAATCCAAAAGGTCTTTAAATCAAACAGGATATTTGAATGACTGTCTCCTCTATATTAGCTGTTGTAAGTCACTTTCCTATGTGTCCTGCAGAATATCTGGTAGTTTCTTCTGTAAAGCAGGAACCCTGAAGGACTTTCCCACCTTTTTCAGTCTGGCAAAGTTCAATGATCCCTTTCCTGTTGGTCCTGCATGCCCAGTATATACAATATACTTTCAAGTAGTCCAAGCCAGAACATCTTCTTGTTCGACTGGCTAATCTCGTCACAATGACAGCAAACTCCACTAGGAGATTCTTCAATGCCCATCATCTCTGAAGTAAATAGTGCTGCCAGGAGCAAATGTATCTCATTGTCATAAACAATTGACAAGCATTCAAAATTCTATACGTCTTTGAAAGGATTAAAGTCCATCTATCTATTTAAAATAAATCTTATATGATATGGAAAACAAACCTAGCATATCTACAAATTAGAATATTATAGATGATTAACTACTGACCTGTGTTTCTTGATTATCCTAAATAGTTCATAATAACACTTTTTAAAAACTAGTATTTTTACCTTACATTTTTAAAATGAACTGCATAGGTATAGTACCTTAAGAAAGAACAGAAGCATATATACAATACGTTGTAACAAAAATAAACGTGAATCTTATCAACAAAAAATCCTTTAAACAAGAGTAGAAACATATACACAGTGTTGCAACAAAAAGTGTCTTAAATTTGTATCAACATGAAATTCTTTTAAACAGGAATAAAACATATATACAGTGTAACAAAATTGACTTTGAATATGTACCTACAAACCAAAATGCATGCTGATACAAAATATCTGGGATAGTTTTCTTTTTATTCTATATTCCTATATAAACAGTATAATAACAAACATCCATGAACCACAAGATAACCAAAGACCACCCACATCCCCTTTCCTCTTGGGAATGTGGACGTTGTGTTCTCTAGACTACTTCCTGCTGAATGTGGGCGAAGTATCTTTAGGGTCCCAGAGAAAGAGTTTGAGATGGTGACCAAGCCCTAGGTATATCAGTTATAACTTTTTTTGATAGGTATCACCTGTCAAGTTTCAGGAGGCCTTCCCTGATAAAACTAGATTCAAATCAAGCTGGAACAAACACATAGCCTCTTGTTTCCTGCGAAAACCGAAGAAAAGTCTCTTCTCCAATGCATTTGTGATTTCCATTTGACAAATACATTTCTTTTTATCATTTTTTAAAGTTAGACATTCTTAAAATAACTAGACTGGTTTATTTCCACAATCCCTCTTTTAATTCTAGAACTCTTAGCAGGTGACCTTTGCTTTTCAGCAATCAAAAACAATTAAAAATCAACACAATACAATACAGGAACCAGACTCCCTGTGTGTTTTCCATCTTCATGTGGCGACTTATTTTTAAGCTTTTAAAAAAACTTTATTATTTTTAATTTATTTCTTGCCATGACTGCCATTACACATTTTTTTCTTTCTAGAGTCAATGCACATTTTAAGACACACTGGAATCTATTTAGAGGATTTTTTTCTCCACCTCTTTTACTGAGAGTTTTTTTAGCCTTTTTTGACTATACCAGCTAACTGTAGACTGCTAAGCTACATTTGGATCCTCCCAGTGCTCTGGCAGTGTCTCCACCCACTCTCACACTTAGTCATGAAAGCCACTCCCAAACTTGCAGAAAGGTCAGAAGTGGGGACCAGGAGCTGCATTCAACCTTCCTAGACTCTAGAATGATGACAGTCGTGCTGTTTCTCACAATTTTACTTCATTTCTGATTCCTACTAAATGTACTGACTGCTCAAGGACTTTCCAGCAGGCACAAACTCTTAATAATCAAACAATGAGTAAAGAAATAGAACAGTATCTTAAGTGCCCCTTTCTTCTGAATAGGAATGACAGAGATAGTACTAACCGCCAAAACAATAATAGTCAGGAAGCTCAGTCAACAGAACGTCCATTTTTATCCCTGGAAAACTCAAGAGTATAAGGAAACGAGGAGATAACCTTTTCTGAATCCCTCAACAAGCTGCAAGAGAACTTCTAATGGGCCTTCCTTCTTCGATCCCAGCACTCACAAGTTGCTGGAAACACTTCTTACAAGAAGCCTGGAGTAGCACAGATGGAGCCTGTCCCTCAGAGGCTGCACATCATATTTGTTTTCAATTGAACAAGGCTTTGCCATTTCCACAGTCCGGCAATGCCTCTTTGTCCTTCTGGAACTCTAGAGATTGTCGAAATGTCCAATCCGGGGAAAACCTTTTCAGAAAGGCCCAGCAGAGGACGTGACAAAAAGAACTTGCACTGTGGAATCTCTGTCCACATGTAACTGTCCTTCTGCCATCCGGTAGGATTCCTCATGGACAGAGCCTGGCACAGGGATGCGGTTCTTGGATCTTGGACAGACAATCCAGAGCCAAGTCCAGGCCTAGTCAAGGAGGCCTCTGGGTCACAGGAGAGTGAGGGTGTGGTGGATACAAGTGCTGTGATTTCAGAGAAATGTACCAGGGGTGTCAGTTTGGAGGGTCAGTGTGGCATCCCAATCACCAAGTAGCAGGCACACAAGAGTGCTGGAAGAGGCAAAGAAGGAAGTCTCCTGAGAGTGGGCACTCCCTGTGGAAGCTGGGAAATGGCTAACTGTCTCTGATATCAATAAGGAATCGCTGGAGACCAGTGAAAGTCCATCCACTTGGAGAACTATTTCCCAGGATCCAGAAGACCGGAGCCTGAGCCCACCTCATTGCTGGGCACTGGGCTGTCCCGTAGACTGTTGTACAAAATATTCTCCACGACTGTGCCCCAGAGCTTCAGTTTGCTGCAAATATCCTGGCTGCCAGGACTTCCCAGTCCAGCCTCAAGACTGTGCCCACTACAACCCAGTCATCCTTCCAGGATAGGTATCCTTTCTTATCAAGAGAAGGGAACGTCCCTACCATTTCCAAACTCCGGGACACATGGCATAGCCGTATTTTTTGTCCAAATAATGACAAAACTGAATATACAAGTCACAGAAAGGACATACAGCTTATAGAGATGAGGCCTGTAGAAGCCTACAATATAAATAATAATGAAAAGAATTTTGGGGACAGGATAAAAGGCTTTTTATTGTCATATTGACCCCAAAAAACGTTGCAGAAATACTCTCCACGGAAAGTCAATGGTTTATCAGCCATGACACAAACACAAGTATCAGTATGAGCAGACTATTCTCCCCCAACAGGCCACTGAAGGACATGACCCCATGACCTCCGATGACAGAAAAACATAAAACAAACAAACACTAGCGATTGTTCCCAGGCCAATCCTAAAGGTACAGTCAACCTTTCCCAGACAAATGGAAGTGCTATGGTCAACCTATGTGCAGAGAAACTGGGTCCGTAGACAGCCACTCTCAGCGCAGGGCACTGGCACCACGGGCCCCAGGCTTCCCTGTCCATTGTCATAGGCACTGCATAATGGTATGATCTAAAAAAGCAAATGCTTTTCCTCATTTAAGGTAATGAAACAGAACTAACCATGAGTAGAGTACGACTTTAGTGTCCACCTCACAGAGCATCGTGTGCAGAGCCTGGAACAGTGATATGGTTCTTGGATTTTGCACAGACCATCCAGAGGCAAATATACCCTAGTCAAGCCATGTCTGTGAGTCACAGGACAGTGAGGATGTGGCTTTAGGAGAATGAACAAAGAAGTTTCAGTTCGGGAGATCAGTGTGACATCCCAGGCATCAAGCACCAGGGATAGCAGGGGCTGTAGGGCACAGAAGAGGAAGAGTCCTGTGAGTGAGCACTCCCCACGGAATCTGCAGAGATGAGGGTAAGTCTCAAAACAGTGAATTGCTGGAGAATTTTCCCCAGGATCCAGAAGACTCGGGCCTGAGCACAACTCACTGCTCGGCCGCTGGCGTTGTCCTTCAGGACTGTGCCACTGGGAAGTCCTTTCAAGACTGTGCCCCTGAGGTATCTGCTGCAGATATCCTCGCCTTCAGAGCCTCTCAGTCAGGCTTCACGACTGTGCCTGCTACAACCAAGTCAGGCTCCCAGGACAGGAATCCTTTCCTCTCTAGAGAAGGGATCGTCCCCAAGATTTCAAAACCCCAGGAGCATGACATAGCCATGTGCTTAATGCAAACAGTAAAATAGAGGGGCCTGGAAGTCCCAGGCAGAAGGGCAGGGACAAGTCCTGGACAAACTGAGAGGTCACATGACTATCAAAAGACCGTTGGGCACAGCATAAAAAGATTTGTATTTTCATTTTGACCTCCAAAGTTAAAGTGCAAGAGAACTCTGCACAACAGCTCAACGGCTTATCATCCAAGACACAAAACCAAGGGTCAGTCCTGAGCAGACTCTTCATGACCCAACAGGTCGCTAAGAACAGGACCTCACGAGCTCTGTAGGATAGACTTCAGTAGAGAAATTGGGGATTATCCATAGATGTGCTCCTGCAAAGAAAACTCTATACAATGAACCAGCCCAAGACAGAGTGTGTTGGCATGTCTGCCACCACAGGATTCCCAAAAACACAAAACATTCAAATACTAGCTGTGTTCATCACTCCAATCCTAAAGTACATGGTCAAGCAGCCAAAGACAAATGGAAGCCATGGGTCGTACTATATGCAGAGATCCTGTGTCCTGAGCCAGCGATTATCAGCACAGGGTACAGGCACTATGTGTCCCAGGCATCCCTGTCCATTTGTCTGAGGCACTGCCTATCTGGAAAAGCAAATGCGACCCCATCTGAAAGCAAGGAAACCTTTAGGCATTACTTTCTCTGTGTATGATTTATCTTGAGGTCCTGTCTGCAGTGCAAGGCCACAGGGAAAGGTCTGTATCTGGTCCACCTTGGAGTACTGTTTCTGGAGAGGATATGAATCGACAAAGAGGTGATAGTGGCGTTTGAGGTCTCACCATCTCCTAGTTCCGTCATTGTAGTTAGTGCCAATTATACTGTAACAAAGGAAACAAAAGTCTTTAGATTTCCTTCTGAGGGTGGTGTTTGGGCTGAGTCAACCCTACAGGACCAAAACAAACAAATTTTTAGGACTGGAGAGAGTGCTAAGTCAACCACGTAAGACCCCAGCCTAAACGTCATCTAACCTTGTCTTTCTCCTGATCTGCTCTCACCTGATCTTTGTGTAGCTGTGTACAGAGGCACCAGAGAGCCAGCCCAGTGTCTACCCAAGTCACAAAGTAGGCACAGTCATCAGGACAGTAGTGTGGCATCCTTGAGTTCACAGCAGATGAATCATGGCCTCTGGATATCATGACGAAGAATAAAGGACCTAGGGACCCTAGGGGCTTCCTACTCAACTAATTGGAGATGGGCAACCAGCTGAGTTTTCCAGGCCCTCCCAGCTCGGCCTGGATATCAAAGCCATGTTACTCTATCCTATGTCTGCCTTCAATCTCAGAATGGTGGCCTGCATGTCACTGACAACTTTTCATGACGTGGCAGGTGCAGAGACCCATGGTCATTTGTGATTTCTTCTGGTACATTGTGTATACAGTACCCATCTGACTATGGGTACAATGAGCATAAGGTGAAGGTAGAAATACAAAGGTTAGAGCTAAGGCAGGAAAGGCCAGAAGTTAGGAATGAGTAATGTTAAAATATAAGAGATAACTAGAAATAAGCTTGAGACATTGACCAATCAGTTTTGTAATTAATATACTTTCTTTGTGATTATTTCAGATCTGAGGGCTGGGAAATGAACTAACTATCAGTGTCCAGTTAAATAATGGTGCAAACATAGGCCAATTACATCCACATAAAACCTGAGAGAACTTGGGAAGGAATCTGAGACACAAAAGAACAGAGTTAAGAGACGAAAGAGCAGTGTTAAGGACGGCTTATTGGTAGCAGCATTTTCTCAGGTAGGCTCTGTTTGCTGGCCATGAGCAGAGGCACGTCTTCTTTAAGAGAAGGCTTCCAGACTCAGCCTTAGCAGCAAAACTGACCAGCTTCTTTAAGAGTCGGCTTCCAGGTTTGTGCTGATTGCATGAAACTCTGGCTCTTGCTGGGGGTCTTGAACTTAAATAGGCTCTGTAAACAGTGTGCTATAAACTCCTCATGGTGACATAGATCCACTGTGTCCTTGGAGCTGGGGCAGTGACCATGACAAAATTGGGAGCATGGGGATGAGGGAAGAAGGGAGGGTGGAAGGGGAGGAGAACTTGAGGGAATGGGATATTTGAGATGAGAGCATGGAAAGAGATATTTTAATTGAGGGAGCACTATGAGGGCTAGCAAGAAACCTGACTCTAAATTCACAGAATTAACAAGGATGGCCCTAGCTAAGACCCAAGGCAATAGAGGAGAGGGTGGACAAACCAGCCTTTCCCTGTATTCAGACTGATGAATATCTTAATTGTCACCATAGAACCTTCATCTAGCACCGGAATGAAACAGAGGCAGAGACCCACAGCAGAACATTGGGCTGAGCTCCCAAAGCCCAATGGAAGAGTGAGGGGAGTGAGAATATGAGCAAAGAGGTCAAGACCACGATGGGGACACCCACTGAAACAGTTTAACCCGAGCTGATGAGAACTCACCAACTCCAGCTGGACAGGGAAGGAATCAGCATAGGACCAAGCTAGAGCCTCTGACTGTGGTTGGCTGTTGGATGGCTGGAGCAGACTGCAGGGCCACTGGCAGTGGCACCAGGATTTATCCCTACTCCATGCACTGGCTTTGGGGAACTCATTCTCATTGGATGGAACCTTGCTCAGTCTGGATATAGTGGGGAGGCCCTTGGACTTTCCACAAAGCAATGTGCCTTACCCTCTTTGAGGAGTAGATGGGGAGATGGGGGACTATGGGGGGAAGGTGGAGGGAATGGGAGGAGTGAAGGAAGTGGAAACTGGGATTGGTAATAAAATGGAAAAAGATAATTTTTTCCTTTTTTAAAAAAATAAAATAAAAATTAAATGGGCCTAATTATCATTTTAATTGAGAAGTAGCATTTTCAAAAGCCATATATTCAATTATTATTTGTATAGCTTCTGAATTTCATATCATTCTATTTACTGATATATTTGGTCGTTGGAAGAAATCTGTGACGCCTTCCTTTGGCCTGCATGATTTTAGTAGATGACTCATTTTTTTTCCTGTTTCTCCAATTCTGCCCCAAGCATTCAAAGCTGCTGCATGGCAAAAATCCATGGCATGGTCATCATATAGAGAATGCCATGGTGCATCATCATAAACTCCCTCTCTAGGAAGTTGATCTTGGGAGATTTCCATACCTCTAACCCTATTTTGTTCTTCAATGGTCTAAGCCTCTTCTCAGAATCAGGAACATCATTGCAATTGTTGGCCAGGCCCTGAGAAAGCTTTAATCAAGTCTATGCTGTCTTTAGGGAGAATTCTCTTATAAACTGACCATGAGTTTAACACCTGTTTCACAAAAGGTGAATGCATGCTATATGAGACTATTGCTTCCTTGAACCTTCTTAAATCTAACATTTTCACAAGAGTCCATTTAACTCTTGCATAGCCTTGGGGAAATCTATCATTTGGCAATTGTTCCTGTAAGATGACTGGATAAATTAAAGTTGGCTGTTTGAAACCCTTATGCTCTCTTCCTCTCTGTTCTTATACGGCAATACTGAACTTGTTTCTCCATCAAATTCCTCTGTCTGGATTTGACTCTCTCTGTGATATGTTTTATTAAGTTTTCCTAAAACTTCTTAGGACTCAGATTTACCAATATTTTTAGTGATATTTACATCACTAAAGCAGATATTTATGACTGACATTAAGTAAATCCCATCTAACATAGTTCTACTCTCATTTAATCATCCCAGTTTCAAACTGTCCACCATATAATCATCCAGAGATTGAAATTCCTCCTTTGAGATGTGTGGGATTAGAGGAGGAGGGGAAGATAGGGAAGGAGAGAAGCCCTGACTCTAGAGTCCTACCTACTTCCTCAGATTGTTTCTTTGAAATCTTGAAACCATATACAGATGGTCCTCAACTCAAGACGGGGTCACATGCCAAAACCCCATCCAGGTATGAATTTCCTGATTTTGAAATGGAATGATCAGACCTATCAAGATCACAGCTCAGGCCTGACGAGCTTGTGTTCAGAACACTTGCTTCAACTAACTGCAGTTAGGCAAAGCCAAGCCACACAAACCCTCATTGATAATTAAGCGCTCAATAAGGTAAATGAATGACAATGGCACTGAAAGAAATACAAAGTGTTGATTGCTGTGGACTCACCTGCCTGGAAGGCTGAAAATGTGTGCATAGGACCACGCATGTCAACCACTTCTTTATTCTTCTCCAGTGAGAACAAGTGTCTGCAACAGAGCAGGTTGCATGGACTCTGAAATCAGAGAGAAATTCAACCTTTATGGCTATGGGGAGGGGGAGCCAGGAACCTGGAGGTGGTGGCCATTTAACCTACAATGTGGAGGCCTTCACCTTCCTGGGAGTCCACAGGTGTGGTGTAGAGCCAGAATTCCAAGGACCCCTTCAGCTCTCCCTGTCTGCACTGCCCTAGCAACCTCCTCCCCTTTCTGGTCCCCTCAGCCTCCTCCACCCCTCCCATGCTTTGAAATCTGCTGTCACCATCTCCTCCCAATGCCAGATGCTGCAAGACTCTCAGGCTGGGCTACAGTTAACAGTGTAACACTGAGCTCTGGGGAGGTCAGAGGCCCCAGATACTGTGACTTCTATACTGCTGGGCAACTCAGCTTCTCATTCAAGACTCAGCAGCTCCAGCACCTCTGAATTCCTAGCAAACGCCACAGAGGACAAAGACAGGTTCTCTGCTGGTGGGGATCCTTACAGGACACCTGTCAGCAGACAGATTAAGAAGGGCTGAGCGCTTCTCCATCCTGCAGCACCAGAGACCGGGCAGTTAAACCGCCAAAGAGCAGAGAACAGTTCAGAAACAGGCAGCCTGATTGGCTGCAGGCAGCTGGTCCTACCATGTGATTCAATGGTAGCCTGTGATTGGCTGAAGCATCATTGCTGGGATTGGTTGATCGATGGCTACAAGAGTATCCTGTAGTATTAAGCTACAGGTTACTCAGTAAATCGGGTTACAGATGTCTTTGTGTGGTGGCCACGTGAATACAAACTATCAGCCAAAGCCTGGATAAAGGTGCAGGTCAAACAGGTTAGAATTTCACAGCCTCAGGTTGATCATCCTTTTCCTGTCTGGAGGGACTAACACAAAACGTGAGTTTGACCAGTGAACCTTCTGCCAGGATCACAATGATCTGCGGCACTCCAGACAGACATCTTGATCCCACAGTGTCAAGTTAGCCAAACATTCCTGGATTTTACCCTTTTGTTATTCAGAGGCCTTCAAAACACAAGGACTGTGGGCTACAGATGTTTACATTGGAAAGGAACTTGTATAAAAGTGTAAACCTAAAATCAATTGCGTTGCAAAAAGAATAAACACCAGTGAATATATATTTTAATCTTTGAAGTGTCTGCTAGATGATACAGTGTAGAAGGAACAGGTATTTTGTTGTTGTTGTTGTTGTTGTTGTTTCGTTAGTTTTTTTGTTTTGTTTTGTTTTGTTTTTTACAGAAGCCACCATGAGGCAGTTCAAGCAAATCCACTGGAAGGTCTGATGTGGGAGTCCCCTCTGTGATTGCCATTAATGAATAAAGAAAATTGCCTTGGCCTATTGATAGGGCAGAACTTAGGTAGGCATGGATCCCCTGCCAGAGACAGACGTGCTGAAATTGTGCAGGTAGACTATGACCTCATACTGTTATACAGATTAATAGAAATGAGTTAAATTCAGATGTAGGAGTTAGCCGATAAGAAGCCAGAGCTAATGGTCCAAATAGTGATATAATGAATATAGTTTCTGTATGGTTATTTTGGTTCTGGGTGGCCGGGTTGAACGAGTAACCAAGCAGCCTCCTCCAACAAGGGTCAGCTCTCAGAGGCAGCTCAGCAGTTGGTGGATGATGGTGGTGCAGGCTGAGAACCACATGTCCTCTACTGCTCTTCTCCTGTTC
Source organism: Microtus oregoni (assembly GCF_018167655.1). Lineage (NCBI taxonomy): Eukaryota > Metazoa > Chordata > Mammalia > Rodentia > Cricetidae > Microtus > Microtus oregoni. The sequence goes on from NW_024543094.1 coordinate 21,517,153, forward strand.
CCAAAATGTGAGCTCCATGAGGCTCAGCCACACTTCTTTCTTCACTGCTGAGTTCTCAGGGCCTAAGACAGAGCCTGGCACATAGAAGGTTCTCAGGAAACCTTGTCAGATAAATGACTGGCCACATTTACCTGACAGTCTGTCTCTGCTCTCTCTAACTTCTGCTTGCATGAGCCTGTGCACACACACACACACACACACACACACACACACACACCTCCAGTGCAGGGAACATCAACCTTCTTACTAAACCTTACCATTTCTTAACTGATCCCCTCATGTGACTTTTGTTTATCTGACATATAGACACTACAATTTCTCTAAGATTTTCAGAACTTAGAAAGGAAGCCATGGTTGTTTATTATTATTATTGTTGTTGTTGTTCTTGTTGTTGTTATTTTGGCCTCATCTTGCCCACTTGACAGGCTTGGACACATGCTACTTCCTGTCTGGAATGCCCCTTTTTCTCCTCCTCCCTTCCACCTACCAGAACTAAATTCTTACAAATATCTGGGTATTTCATGATTCAGGTCTGTCTTTCCTGAATTTGATATTTGTGCCTTTTGGGCATCTTCAGAGTCCTAGTCAAATAGTTCTGAGTGAAGAAATACAACTTTAAAGCTACGGCATGGAACTGTAATGTTTCTGTAAGAGACATAAGGAATGCACTCATGAATATGAGCAGGCATGCTCTGAAAGATCTCAGAAAATGCAGGCCAGCATCTGTGAAGTCTCTGCTGGGAGAGGGAGTGAGGGGCCAGACTCAAGTCATCAGGCAGAAGTGGCTTTTATGTTCTGAGCCATCTTGAAGACCCTACATTCTTTTATTGTGGGTTCCCTGTCTATTCAAGGATGTTTTACATGATTTCTTATGAATTTTTCTGACTTCCATAACTGCTACCCCCCTTTTTTTTGGCAATCTTCTATTATTGTCATGATTTCCTTTTATTTTATTTGTATTGGTGTCTGTCCCATGTCAGTGAGGTACCCCCGGAGGCCTGATATTGGATTTCCCAGGCCTGAAGTTAGAGACGGTTTTGAGCCACAGTGTGGGTGCTGGAAATCAAGCCCAGGTTCTCTGGAAGAGCAGCCATACTCTTAACTGCCTTCTCTCCAGCCTCCCCGGCAACCTACTTTGTTTTCTGTTCTTTCCCTAGTTATTTCATTCCGGTTCTCTGTATCCACAGATACGTTGCCCTGTCTGATCACAAGGAAAGGATTTATTTTTCGATTTTGAAAAATTAACTTTTGTCTTCTTATTCAACTTTTTTCCCTGACAATTTTGTGCAGTTGTCTCTTTCTAGTAAGGATTTTAAATTTCCAAATTACAAAGATCATTTTTACATCCCTTATTGGAGTTAATTCACTTGGGAGCATTGTTTGTTCTCCTCCATGAGTTCCTTAATAAATATTTTCACTGGACAGAGAAGTCTGATCTTCCCTTTTTGTATTTGGTGTTAGGTTTGCTCTTGTGTTGAATTTTTCCTTCTAAGCAGTAGTGCTGGGTATGAGGGGATGCCTTGCTAATTCAGTTTTCTTAGTTCACGAGTGCCCTCTTGTGTTGATACAATGAACTGTAGTTTCGAGAAAGCGTTGGTATCTTGTTTACTTAGCTTGCTGGTTCAATATTTTTCTTATGCTTTGATATCTTCATGTTACTATAGAATTTTAGCTCCATCCCTTTCTTTCTTCAGCCCTTTATTTTTAAGTTGGTGCAAAAGTTGGTGTCTTCCCAACTTTTCTCTGTTCCCTCAAGAATTTTATATCCTTCTGGTTAGTGTTGGTGCACGTCTTAAATCCCACTACTTGGGAGGCAGAGGCACATAGATCTCTGTGAGTTTGAGGCCAGCCCGAGGTATAGAGCTAGTTCCAGGATATCCAGGACTACAAAAACCTGTCTTGAAATAAAACACACACACACACACACACACACACACACACACACAATTTCTTAATCTTTTCTTTTGGCTCCAGCTGTAATTAAGCTCAGCTCAAATTCTTCATTTATTGAAAGAAGAAAATGCTGTGATTCATACATGAATGGATTTTAATGACTTTATTCTAAGTACTCTCATTTATTTGAAAAGGATGCTGTTTAGTTTTCTTTCTGTGTCTCTGATAAAGACCATGACCAAAAGCAGCTTGGGGGTAAAAAGCGTTTATTTGGCTTACACTTCCGGAATAGAGTGTATTGTTGAGAAAAGTTAGGGCAGGAACTCAAACAGGAATGTAGGTGGGAAACCACCTGGTAAAACTGTCACACATCCATCAGAAGCACGTCTCCTACTGGCCTCCAGCTCCAATCAAGTGAGAACCAAGCTTGACCTCAGAGCGACCATGCCGTGCTTGACCATTATCTGCTTCTTTGACATCATGTGAATATAAGGCCTTTTACAAGGCCATGGCATCTCATCCATCTGTGTTAACCTGTTTACAGCGTCTCAGAGTCCTCTTTGTGTGTAAGTGACTTTCTCTTCCAGTGCATTCGGTAAGGCTGGCTGGAAGAGAAACTCGATCCCAAGAACTGTTCGCAAGTGACATCTCCCAGATAGTTGATGAAATTGTGCCTGCTCTGTTTACCGTGGTCCAGAATAAAGCGTTTGTATTTTTTGGCCACAGGTATTTAACTTCTGTTGTACACAGAAAGGTGCCTCTCTGTCTCTCTGTTTCTCTCTCTCTGTGTTTCTCTCTCTCTCTGTTTCTCTCTCTCTTCTCTCTCTCTCTTCTCTCTCGCTCTCTCTCTCTCTCTTTCTGTGTGTGTGTGTGTGTGTGTGTGTATGTGCGCACGCGCATGCACACATGCACGTGCGCATGAGTTTATTTTTATAGAAAAATACAGGCCAGGTGGGGGTGGTGCATTCCTTTAATCTCAACATTAAGCACTCAGGGAGCAGGTGGATCTCTGAGTTCGAGGCAGGCCTGGTCCACAGAGTGAGTTCCAGGACAAACAGGGCTACATAGTGAAACTCTGTCTTGAAACCTCACCCGAAAGAAAATGAAGAATGGTATAGATCAGCAGTTCACAGAGGCTGTGCATACGAGAATCTAATACTCTAAAGGCTGTATTCAGTTACGATCTAAATACTCCCTTTAGTGCCCATTAACATTCTAGTGATAGTCTTCATAGGAATAGAGAAATAATTCTTAAAATTCATATGGAAGCACAAAAGACCAAATTTCTAAAGCAGTCCTGAACAAAAACAAACAAATAACAAACAAAAAACAATGCGACACTGGGTCTCGCCACACCTGATTTCCAATCACACTATAGAGCCATAGGAAGGAAGGCAACTAGAGAACACACGCAGGTCTGTGGAAGAGTCGGTAGCAACAGCGGCTACAGTCCGGAACTCTATGTTGTTGTCTTGAGGTTTGCTAAGGGCAGTGTTTTAAGACGTTCTTGGCACAGAAAGATCAGTTTGTGTTCAGCTGTCTTCACCATCCCCCTGCCTTTGTCATTCAAGCAGTAACTTGGAAAGAAGCGTCCATTGGGAGGGCAAGGGGCTGCCAAGAGCAGGGACAACGAGACACCTCTGCAGCCTCTGCTTTCCCTTATCACCTAAAATCCTTTTAAACTTTATTAACCAAAAACAAAGCTTTAGGAATTGAAACAGCATAGTACTGGCATAAGAAAAGACATACCAACTAATGCAGAGAATTAGAAGGGGCACAAATAAATTCATATATATACGCTAAACAGGAAAATGCCGAGAATATACTATGGGGAAAGGACATTCTAATACATTTAAACTATTATTTATTCGTTAATTTATTTACTCTCAGTGTGGGAGGCATGTGTATGCGCATGCATAAGTATACATGAGGAAGTCAGATAACTTTGGAAACTTTTGAAAGTTGGTTCTTTTCTTCCACCGTGTGGGTCCCAGGAATTGAACTCAGGTAATGAAGCTTGGTTGCAAGCATCTTTGCCCACTGAGCCATCTTTAGCCCAGTACAGTCTCTTTAATTAATAAACAATTTTGGGATATGGGATATCCAATGTAAAAGTAGGAAATTGGATTTTTACTTTACACACACATACAATAATATATGTGTATGTTTATGTACAAAAATCTTGTGAAATATATATATATATATATGTAATTCAGAATGAATTTAAGGAAACCATAGAAACAATAGGTCTGAATTTAGGGAAATTCTGGAAGGAAATATACAGAGAAATTTCATGACTATTTTTAAATGATAAATTTTTTATGTGATCTGAAAACACAGCAAAGAAAACAATCAACAAAGAAACCTACAGATCTGGAGAAAGTATTTACAAATTATATATCTGATAACATGGCACAGCCTTGCATATATGGATCTATAAAAGTCAACAGATAGATGTAGGGATAGATGGAGGCGTCCATCTGCCAGAGGGGAGGGGAGGAATGGGGAGTCACTGAGCAGAGCCCTGAGCTCCACTTGACAAGAACACAGTTTTAACAAGATCCATTGGGCGTCATATCGTACAGCTGATATGAGGACAGCAGGTTCTAAATGTTCCCTCCATCACAAGGCCAAGTGTATGAGACGGTGGATAGCGTCACTTCCTCGCTATAGTCTTCATAGTAACCAAACATCACACTGGGACAGTCATACAGGTCAGCTTATGAGTTCTGGGTGGTGTGGGAGGTGCATAGCCCGCAGCTTTGTGCAGCCTAAGCAAGCATTCTCCTACTGCGGCACTGCTCCAGCTCCTGGGTTTCTGATATATGAACCTACTGTGTAGCCCAGGCTAGTCATGAATTTGCTCTGTAGGCCTGATGGGTATTGAACTTGCTATCCTCCTGCCTCAGCAGCCTGACTGCTGGGATTATGCCTAGGCACAAATAATTTTTAATTGAGAAACAATTTATTTTTTTATGTTCATATATTAAATATTTTTTAGCATTTATTTATTAAAGATTTCTGCCTCCTCCCCGCCACCACCTCCCATTTCCCTCCCCCTCCTCTGATCAAATCCCCCTCCCTCGTCAGCCCAAAGAGCAATCAGGGTTCCCTGCCCTGTGGGAAGTCCAAGGACCACCCACCTCCATCCAGGTCTAGTAAGGTGAGCATCCAAACTGCCTAGGCTCAAACGAAGCAAGTACGTGCAGTAGGATCAAAAACCCAGTGCCATTGTTCTTGAGTTCTCAGTAGTCCTCATTGTCTGCTATGTTCAGTGAGTCCGGTTTTATCCCATGCTTTTTCAGACCTGGGCCAGCTGGCCTTGGTGCATTCCCGATAGAACATCCTCATTGTCTCAGTGTGTGGGTGCACCCCTCCCGGTCCTGACTTCCTTGCTCGTGTTCTCTCTCCTTCTGCTCCTGATTTGGACCATGATATTTCAGTCTGGTGCTCCATTGTGGGTCTCTGTCTCTGTCTCCTCTCATCGCCTGATGAAGGTTAATATTCAGGAGAATGCTTATATGTTTTTCTTTGGGTTCACCTTCTTATTTAGCTTCTCTAGGATCACGAATTATAGGCTCAATGTCCTTTATTTATGGCTAGAAACCAAATATGAGTGAGTACATCCCATGTTCCTCTTTTTGGGTCTGGCTTACCTCACTCAGGATAGTGTTTTCTATTTCCGTCCATTTGTATGCAAAATTCAAGAAGTCCTTGTTTTTTACTGCTGAGTAGTACTCTAATGTGTATATATTCCATACTTTCTTCATCCATTCTTCCATTGAAGGGCATCTCAGTTGTTTCCAGGTTTATATCATCATGTAAATTTAATGAAATTATGTATGAAAAACTAGCCTTCATAATGAAAATGTACTCAGTGGACAAACATGCCCTCCTCAGAGCCCATCTTTTAAAATAAATTTTCTATCCAGGTTGTTAGCAGCTGTGAGATTTTGAGCATATGCATTTACGAGTTTGGGTTTCTTCTATGCAGTGAAACGTTAGTAACACCTTATGGGGTTATAATGATTAAATGATATCACGCTAGGTTTAGCCCATTTCTTACCCAAAGTCACATTAAAGATTTATTGTATGTGTGTGGGTCTTCTGTCTGCATGGATCTAAGTGTCATATACATGCAGTGCCTGAGGAAACCCGAAGAGGGCATTGGTTCCCCTGAAAGTGAAGACACAGACAAGTTTCCAGCTATCAGGTGGGCACCAGGAACCAAACCCTGGGTCCTCTGCAAGAGCAGAAACTGTGGAGCCATCTCCACAGCCCCAGAAAAAGTCACTTTGAAAGGAATATACAACAAGCATGGCACCCATTGACCTTTTTCACTCCAAGTAGCCTGAGTAGCACAAACATAGAGTCACCCAGGGATGGCCCTCTGCACGTGAGAAGTGCCCTCAACATTCACACTCTTCTCAGGGACTCACACTGGGCTGTCTCCTCACAGTTAGCTTCCTCCACACTCCAAAGGCGCTTTCCAATCTGCTCTTGAATCTTCTCTCATCTCCCTTCCTTCCTTCCTGGTTCCAAATCTGCCCTGCCCTCCCCACTCCTTAGCTCTCAGCTTCTTAAAATATATCACACGAGGCCCACAGGCATCTCTCAGCCCTTTCCATCTCCATCACCAAGGTGCAGACCATTAGCCCACTTTCAGCTGGGAGAGATCAAAGCCTGTGACTTCTCCCAGCTCTGTCTCCTTCCCCATGAACTTCATGTCTGTTCTAATGGAGAGAGGCAGTCCCTGTGATTATCTTCCTTGTTGGGACCAGCCAAAGAAAAGGAAGAAGCAAGGCTGTATACCCTGCTTCCTTTCAGTGAAGTCGGGAAGAGGAGAAGACTGGGATGTTAAAATGAAATTACAAGCCGGGCGGTGGTGGCACATGCCTTTAATCCCAGCACTTGGGAGGCAGAGGCAGGCGGACCTCTGTGAGTTCGAGACCAGCCTGGTTTGCAAGAGCTAGTTCCAGGGCAGGCTCCAAACCCACATAGAAACCCTGTCTGGAAAAACCAAAAAAAAAAAAAAAAATGAAATTACAAACAGCCTTTTCACATTTACAGCTTTGACACGCCCTCGGAGGCTCTTCTTTCTCAGGACATAACATGCTTTTTTGGATCTGAAGATACAGTAAAGGACATAAAAGGTGAAATTGCTTTTATATTTCGGGGTATTTTCTTGAAAGATGTGTTGGAGGGTTCTCGGCATATGTCAGCTAACATTCACTGAAACGCATAGAAAATCAGCCTAAGATTTCCTGTGTGTGAACAAAGAGATGCTGGTCTCTTGTAAAATTTAAGATACGGGTCACACCACTGAATTCTGGCAGCTCTTAAAGAAACAAAAAACACGGGATACACAGAACCTGAGACCCTGGAGGTAACTCTATCACTGAGTGTCAGCTTTTAGTGAAATAGTACCTGGAAGTATGTCTTCTGCTGTCATTGGCTGATGCCATTGGTTACTAAATACAATGCTGTATATTCCTTAGGTTGGGAAGACATAACCAGCGGGAAGGTTGACAGCCACATGCTGCCAGGTGACCACTTTTATCTGTTGGAACCTAACAACGAGAACTTCATCAAGAACTATATAACCAAGTGTTTGGAAGTGTCGTTACTTGCTTGCTTTTAGATGGGCCTTCAATATGCAAACCAATCACAAGCTGTCCTTCTAGCTCCTGAGATGGAGCACTTTAGTGTCCAGAGATTGGAAGGTGCACATTGATGGATTTCTTCATGGAGCATCTCTCTATCTTGGGAAATGGCTAATGCTAAGGGTCAGGAAGCTGAGGAGCTGCTGTAGCTGACAGCTGCAGAAGGAAGGGGCTGCTTTTCTTTGGGGGATGTGGCCAGTAGTCGGTTACTCCTGCTCCATGTGTACCCACTGGTTGGTTACTTATGCTCCCTGTGCTCCCACTGGTCAATTATTCATGCTCCGTGTGCACCCACTGGTCAGTTACTCATGCTCCCTGTGCACCCACTAGTCAATTACTCATGCTCCCTGTGCACCCACTGGTCGGTTACTCATGCTCCGTGTGCACCCACTGGTCAGTTACTCATGCTCCGTGTTCTCCCACTGGTGGATTACTCATGCTCCCTGGGAACCCACTGGTCAGTTACTCATGCTTCCTGTGCAACCACTGGTCGGTTACTCATGCTCCGTGTGCACCCACTGGTCAGTTATTCATGCTCCGTGTGCACCCACTGGTCAGTTACTCATGCTCCCTATGCACCCACTGGTCAATTACTCATGCTCCCTGGGCACCCACTGGTGGGTTACTCATGCTCCCTGGGAACCCACTGGTCGGTTACTCATGCTCTGGGTGCACCCACTGGTCGGTTACTCATGCTCCGTGTTCTCCCACTGGTCAATTACTCATGCTCCCTGTGCACCCACTGGTCGGTTACTCATGCTCCCTGTGCACCCACTGGTCGGTTACTCATGCTCCCTGTGCACCCACTGATCGGTTACTCATGCTCCGTGTTCTCCCACTGGTGGGTTACTCATGCTCCCTGGGAACCCACTGGTCGGTGACTCATGCTCCGTGTGCACCCCACTGGTCGGTTACTCATGCTCCGTGTGCTCCCTGGTGGCACAGCAGGCAGCTCGAATTGGACTCAGTGCGCTGTTTACAAAGAAAATGAGAAGAGCGGCACAGAATTGGGAGGGGTACACATTGAAGGACATCCGTGGGGGGCGGGTTGGAAAGGCCAGTGACGGGTGGATATGATCAAAACACATGTATGCATTTAGGCAAAGTTCAAAGGATAAATAAAAATATTGTTAGAGGAAGAAAACTTCTGCTAGTGTCCTTTATCCTTTAATTAAAATCTAATTTGATTGACTTTTATATAAAGTTTTATCAACAAAGTGTCTTCACTTCAGGTGGGGTTACACCTGAAGCCTCTTGCATTATTCTAGGGGCAAGAGTGATGGACAGAAGGTATTGATCATTTCTCCATCACCACACTGTGACTCAAGTTGTAATGTAGTCTATAGAATCTATAGAAATATACACTAGACCTACTGCATAAGAAAGAGCTTTTTAAGAAAATACAATACTAAACAATTACTGTCCATCGTGATAGGAAGACCTCGGGGTGCTTACAACCCAGCTGTCCTGTGTTCCTGCTGCCCCGGCAGTGATTGGCGGGCACTCAGAGCCCTTCCATGGGCAGCCAAACCACAGCCTGGTTAGGTCACTTGTCCATATCATATAGGAAGCCAGGAAGTGGCCAGGAGGCAAATCCACCCATCACTCCAGAGTGCCCACATTCATGGAGCCCGCAGTACACGGTGCAGCAAAGGAACTGAACTGTTCTGTTTCTCCAACCTACTCACCTTCTCCTTCAGTATTAGGCTTTCCAGTTTTGACACAGGGTCTCATGTAGTTAGGTTGTTCTTAACCCATGACTCTCCTGGTTCCACTTCCTGAAGCATCCAGAATAGTCTGCCTGCTATTCATTCTGAGCAAACTTTTCTTTTTGCCCAGTAGCACTAACTCATCGTATATGAACAGATTAAGTCAAGAAAACAAACACTGAGGCTGGGAGATGGTTCAGTCACTAAAGTGCTTGCCTTATAAACATGAGGACCTGAGTTCAAGCCCCAGATCGCCAATCATGATGGAACACATTGTAACCCCAGTCCTGGGGAGGCAGAGGGAAGAGGATATCTGGGGCAGTCAGTCGAGCATACTTGTTGAGCTCCAAGCAAGGAGAGACCCTGCCTCACAGGAAGCAAATAACATATCTTAGAATAACAGCCAAGGTGATTCTCTGGACTCCACATGCGCGCATACATGATGTGTAACACACACATATGAACACCCATACACAGACTTAAACGCAAAAAGGAAACAGATATTTATTTAAGTTTATATGCAGACTACAAAATGACTTTTTAAAGTCACCTTTCACAAGCAAGTAAAATTAGGTAATTATGTTGACATAGTCCAAAGTATTAGAATGCATGCTATTAGGAAAATACACAAGATTTATACAGTTGTCAATGCATTTCCCCCTACACACCATGTGGCTATTATGAAAGCTTTCAAAGGAGATCTGTCTCCCCTGTCAAGTTCTAAATTCCGTATTTCTCGATCAGCTCTCTTGCTTTAGAAATATAGGCACTCATGGCATCTTCCTTCGACAAACCTAGAGAGATAAAAACACGTTATCTAACTGACTTGTGTAAGTCGAGATTAAGAAGGGTTTTTTTTTATCTTATTTAAGAGTTAAAAACCTTTTTGGAGGCTCCATGCTTCCCACTTGGCCTTGCCCTTCATATCTAACATTACTGGACATGCTGTCAAGAGGAGGAGAGAGTTGCAATGTTACTTTTCACTGTACACTTCTACAGACACTCAAGCAAGCCCATCTATTTGTCTAAAACAAGCACCAGGTACCACCAATGTTGATATCTCCGAGGATGGACTGTTTGTACAGCCCGTAGAGTTCTTTGAGTTCTTCATCTTCCGGTCTTCTTTTCAGCTTCCTCACGTCTTGTGCGGCCTGCTCAAAATTAGCCTAAGACAAAAGACAACAAGAACACAAAACGTGCATATGTGGTGTGTATACACACCTGCAAGTAAGACATGCACATGAAATCTAATTGTTTTATTGTAAGTCTCATGCCAACTGTCTTCCAGTAAAGCTGTTTAGCTTACATTGGTTTGAGTGGCAAATGTGTCTTATCACGAGGAAAAATTTGTTTTGCAATATCTCCCTCTCCTCCCCTCTCTGCTCTCCTCCCTCCCTCTATAACAAATGCTGAAGAGCAATCACTTTAGAAAGAAAAAAGTTGGTTAGCAGTCATTGGTGTGAGCACAGAGCCGGACTATAGCTACCGGGAAACACATCTGGAGGAGCCTGCCTCAGAGGCTGGTGCTTGCAGTGACTCCTGGGAAAGGGTGCACAGGAATCCAGTGAGAAGACAAGAGCTGGCAAAGGCAGTCCTGACCATCCAGACAGAATTCACCAGGGTCGAACATAAAGGGTGGGCCGAATCACATCAGTTTGTTCCCCTGATCATCCACAATAAAGGGCAGACACAACTCTTTACCCTTGTCTGCTGACTGTTGGCAAGAACCTGATCACAGACCATTATTAGATCCTGGTGGGTGGATCAGAATATTACCACAGTGATATATCTTTATGTGTTGCCATTGGCAGTGAATTTCAAAGCATTCTGGGCAAAGGTAATGGCACACTCCTTATGTTCCCATGCCCAGGGAGCTGGACTCTGTGTGGCTGGCGTCTCTATTTTGGCTATGTGAGTGTCCCGCATTCTTATTGAATGTGTGTCGTTGTGATTCCTCTCACTTGCGAACAATGCCCCTCTTCTAGTCACGAGTGTGCTCCAATGCCCTCTTGTCCCCACCCTTCCTGTGGTTGTGATGATTCCCATAATGGGCACAGGACAGAATCTCAAAGAATGACCCTGTGGCCTCTGGATCCTTCCATTCAAAGCTCACCCCTCTGAAGACAGCCTCTGAAGGGGGCTCACAGTTTGCCTCCCTTCACTTTTGTAGAGAGTGAACTGAGCAGTCAGCTTACATATCAGCCTGGTAAATCCCTTTGAGCAAGTCTCCCTTGATGAAGGACTGCATGAGGAAGATAAATCCCTCAGTTATTTGAGTCACACAAGTGTGTGTGTGTGTGTGTGTGTGTGTGTGTGTGTGTGTGTGTTCTGGGTGTAAACATCACCACTCCCCTGCTGCCCCACCATTTTTTGTTGTGTCTTGGAATCAAACCTAGGGTCTCTGGCAAGCTTTTTACTATTGAGCTGCATCTACTGCCCAGAAAACACACAACACCCAGGCCACTGCCTTAGCGCCATCTTCGAGCAAGGAAACGTCTGAGTAAGGTGACAGTCCCGCCAGGTGTGGAAGCAACACCTGTAATCCTAGCAACAGAGAAGCTGAGGCAGTAGGATCAGGCAAAGGTTGAGGCTAGCCTGAGTTAAATAAAATAAACAAAAGGCCTATATTACAATTTACATATAAAATTGGGAGATTATAACTGAATTAGGAATTCCATCCGTGTTTTCACTTCTAGAACAATAGTGAATGCACCCTCACTGTCCCTTCAACTAGTGAGCCACTAACAGCTACCAGGAGGCACATAATGTCTATCTTCTTCCATTTCCATTTTGAAGAGAGAAGAGCTTTAAATATGCTAACCAGCTACTAGATGTTGGCTTTTCAGTATATTGTTTACTTTATTTACAATTTTGATTTTTGAAATAATTTTAGACCAAATACAATTCATAAAAATACCACATCTTTATTACCTGCCAGGTTTTCCTGGGTATCGTCTTTGTAACAAGTCCTTACTTCCCGTTCTCTCAGTGTGCAAATGAACTAACAGTATAGACTGGTGTGTGTGTGTGTGTGTGTGTGTGTGTGTGTGCATGTGTGTTAAGCCCAGGCTATCCCAGAACATCCAGGCTTAAAACATCCCACCCCCCTTCAGTTTTTCTAGTGGTGGCAAATGACTCCAGGGACCTCCCGCATACTAAGTGCCCTACCAATTGAACCACACAAGCCAAATCCCCTTTATTTCTTAAATGGACTTCCCACCTGCCTTCATCTTTCTTTTCTGCTCAAACTACTTTGTTTTGGTGTGTGTTTTGTTCTGAGACAGGGCCTCATTAGTACAGTGTAGCTTTGAAGCTGCTGTGTAGCGAAGCATGGATGTTGATTCCTGATCCTTCTGTCTCCAAGTCCTGAGTGCTGTGAGTAGAGGTGTGTACTACTACACCCGGCTTGAACTACCGCTCTCCCCCAGAACGTATTGTATTTATTGTTATATTATTACATTTGTAAGGATTTCAAATTGAAATAATAAGCATACGTTTTAACAAAAGTTCATCTGTAATACTTTATTCAAGTATAAACAATTGCAGTGGCTATAATTCAAGCATTCTTTGATCATACTGATGCTGATATCAAGTAAGCATGTGTTTTAAAACTAGAATCTTTGTTTCCTTCTTTTTTGTTTTTGTTTTTGATGACAGGATTACTGCATAACACTCTTGGCTCTCCTGGAACTCGATTTGTAGACCAGGATGGCCTTGAACTCACTGAGATCCACCTGCCTCTGCCTCCTGAGTGCTTGGATTAAAGGCACAGGCCACCAACACCTGTTTTGTGAGTGCGCATGCACAGGGACCATGGTGTGGATGTGCAGCTTAGGGAACAAAGACAACAGTCAGTTCTCTGTCAACTACATGGGTGCCAAGGGTTGAATTCACATAACCAAGTTTGCCAGAAGGCACCTGGCCCCACTCCTCTGCTCTGAGAGAAGACGATAACTGAGGTGTACAAACACACACACACACACAGAGAGAGAGGGGGGGGGGAGGGAGGGAGGGAGGGAGGGAGGGAGGGAGAAAGAGAGGGAGGAGGGAGAGAGGGGGGAGGGAGGGAGGGAGGGAGGGAGGGAGGGAGGGAGAGAGGGAGGGAGAATTAACATGTCACAGTCTAAGAGGGAGATGCAAACCACAATGTCTCTGGGGAATGTCATTCAGCCGTGATATCATCCTGCCTGAAGAAATAGTTAAAGAAGTTGGCTATACTCATGATAGAATATGGTAAGCATTAACAATGTGCATCTTAGAAGGTGACATAGTGAGGAAGTGTTCCTAAGGTAACCGCTACATAAGCAAATCGTGAATGTATAATGCTCACATACCTATAATCACACAAATGGAAAAAAGACCTAAGAAAGCAACCTACCATGTGGCTGTCTACTAGGGGAAGGCTCTCCTGGTTTTTAATTTATTCATCTGTATTCTCTCCACTTCTGTCAATAAAACGGTAGGTTATACTTCATAGAGGAACTAGCCATGCCAAGGCCATGCCAGCCACCAAACCCTTGCCTATGAGAACCTCTGGAGGTCCCAAGAGCAAGGGGACTTGAGACCCCTGTGGATGTCACCTGCTTGCCCGAGTTGTTGAGAGAGAGGTGAAGGAGGGAAGCTTGTCAATTTTTCAGGTCTGTGTAACTTAAACCATCCCTGGAGCCCAGAGGGGTTGCTATGGAGAACCTGGGTCCTTGTCAACAGATGGCGCAGTGCAGTCTAAGGTGAAATAACAAGACACTTAGGCAGGTGTGGGGAGTGACTGCAGGGTCACAGCTGGGCGCCCCTGAGCGCTCCACTTGCCTCTGCCCTGCCCCAGAGCCGTCATGCCTCCTCTCGCTCCATCAGAGCACTCCTTGGAGAGTTGTTCCTGCAAAGCCTTCCCAGATCTGGCTTACCTGCAGGGACATAGTGATGAGGTAAAGTAGGCTGTGGCTCTCCAGCTCTGGGTCCCAGTCCCCAGGGTTTGGCCACTTGCTTAGAGAGAAGAGCTCCTCCTCCAGCCTCTCCTATAGGTTGTGCTCTCGGCATGGGAGACTCTAACTGGTCACAGAAGCTGAGGGGCGGAGCCGGACGACGGCTTGTACCAGCCCAGTCTCTCAGAGGAGGGGCCTAGGCTGCCTCTACTAGGAAAAAGTTGCTAGATTATTATCTCTCTGCTCCTGGCTCACACTTCAATTTTTTTCTTTTTCCTCAAGAGGTTGTTTGCAGGAAGCTAAGAGAGGTCTCCCCAGGCTTTGGAACTCACCTGGGAGTCCTGAGATCTTTCCTCTGTGAGTCTAGAAATCTGGACGGTGAGTGAGTGGCCTTTTCATCAAGAAAGTACAAGCTAGATTGAGTGGCAGGGGTCAGAGCAGGGCAGGGGTATGGCAGTTGGTGCGCAGTTTGCCACTTTCAGAGCTGATTGGCACTGCCGGCTGGCAAGTCCTCCGTGGTCTGTTGAACAATGAGCATGAGGCTTTGGTAAACAGAAACCATAACATCTGCACTGTGTAAGCTAAATACTCGGTGGTCTTTCTGTAGTGTGGGTTGCACCCAGGATACGGTGACTACACTTGAGCACAGGGCTCTGAGGATCCCAACAGAGGGATTTTCAAATCTTTCTGGATAGGACAAGGTAAGATTGCAGCAGCAGTGGTTTGCCCCGTGTGCGGTCCTGTAAACTGTCTTAGTGTGCTTGTTCCTCCCACCCTTCGCCATTATGCTTTTGACACACCATCCCTGAAATAAATGCTTAGGGTGCAGAGCAGAGTCTTACATTAACGATGCTGTTCATTTTCTTCTTGATCCTGATGAAGAAACTGTCTTCTGCTGGGTCTTGAGGTGGTTAATTCCCAGTTTCCAGATACACTGCCATACTGATTTCCAGAGGGGTTGCACAAGTTTGAACTCTGGCCTGCAGTGGAGGAGTGCTCCCCTTACTCCACATACGCTCCCCAACATAAGCTGTGGCCACTGTTTTGATCCTAGACATTCTGAGAGGTGTGAATTGCCATCTATTGTCATTGCCATTTGCTCTATCATGATGCCTAAGGAATTTGAAATTATTCCTTAACTGTCTTTCAGCCATTTGAGATTCTTCTGTTAAGAACACTCTATTTAGATGTGTACCTTATTTTTAATTGGATTATTTGGTATATCGATGTCTAGTTTTTTTGAGTTCTTTATATATTTTGGCGATCAACCCTCTATCAGATGTGCAGTTGATGAAGATCTTTTCCCATTCTCTAGGTTGCCGTTTTGTCTTAAAGACCTTGTCTTTTGCCTTACAGTTGCTTCTCAGCTTCAGGATGTCCAATTTACTAATTATTGCTCTCAGTGTCTGTGCTACTGGTGTTATATTTAGGAACTGGTCTCCTGTGCCAAGGCATTCAAGGCAGAGAGGTTTCAGGACAGTTTACTCTTGTCTCTGTTGTGTGGTTTTTAAAGATCAATCATTGCTATGCACACCTACAATGAGAAAGATCAAACAGGGCAGAAGGAAATACAAAGGTACAGTTAGAAGGGACAAAGAGCACCAGAAATGTAGTGTTGGAGCCTTGCTTGGTGCTGAAGAGATAAATTAGAAGGAAGTAAAGGGAGGCATACCCACAGGGCAAGGCCCCAGCCAGCTAATCCTGCAACGGTGGGAAGAAAATACCTCAAGGAATGACTCTTCCCTAAAGAAGATTCAAGAAGGGTCCAGGTTCCAGGTTTCACGCTAAGCGGCCAGCAACGCTTGGCTACTTTGGTCATGTGGTTCTGGTGATAGAGTCACGAAGGGAACCTGAGTAAGGGGTAGTGGGATCATCCTCTGTGCTTAAGGAAAGCTGCTGAGACCAGGCATAAGTCGGGGGTGTCCCTGCATGGAGGCCTAGAGAGGACAATACATGAGCTATAAAGGTGAAGCCTAGAATCCTTGGAGAGCCTAGGATGTTGGAGATGCCAGAGTTGTGGATCTCTGCCAAGGAAAGCTGCTGACAGGAGTGGACACAGCCCAAGAGAAGGAGTGTGCTGCAGTCAACTAAGCTGAGAGGACTGGAGAGCAGAAGAGCCCTTTGATATCAGACATGGACATGCAGAGTCTGGGCTTTGCCCTGCTGGGGTTTGCTTTTGCTTTGTTCCAGCCTTTCCTCACAACACCCTCTTTTCTCCTTTAGGAATGGAAATATGTTTTCTGTGGCATTGTATGTTGAAACCGGCAATTTGAGTTTTACTTGTATATTGCGTTACACTTAAGAGATTGACTTGAGTCTCAGAAGAGATTTTGGACTTTGAAATAGTGTTAAGACTGTGAAAGACTATGGGGACTTTTGAACTTTGACTACGTGAATTTTGCTTTATGATCGCTGCAAGCCTATGGAGGGCCAGAGAATGGACTGTGGTGGGTGGACTAAACCCCCATAGGCTCATATATTTGAGTGCTTGGTCTGTAGTTGGTAGAACTTTTGAAGGAATTAGGAGGCAGGGCCATTTGAAGGAGGTATGTCACTGGAGGAGACAAGGAGGTCTGAAGCCCACAGAACATGGACAAGCCTCTGTCTGGGCATAGGAGAGGAAGAGAAACTGGACAAGACTCCATTTCTGATGGAGTGTGCAGATGGAACTGGAAACAGACACAAAAGGCTGTGGAGGATGCAGCCCATCCAGGCTGGAGGACAGGGAGTGATTGTTTGGTAGGCTCTTCCTAGCGCCCCTCTCCCACACCCAGGAGCCCTTTGTGACAGGGAGACAGGAGCTCTGTGATGTGGACCTGACCCAGCTGCCAACTCCCAGAGAGAACTCTCAGAGTTCAGTTGCCTGAGAGCAACAGGGCGATTCAGATGGAGAATTTTCTCTCTCTACTGGAAAGCGTTGAAACTTCATGGCTGACCCCCAGCTCCACCACTTGGGCAATGGACATGATTCTTGCCTTTGTGTGTGGGCTGGGGCTCTTCTGCCTTTTATTACCCCTCCTCCCCCTTGACTCACCCTCACCTACACCAGCAGAAAACACCACCCCACAGAAGGTAAGTTTGCCTTAGGTCCAACCCAAGGAAGAATAGTTCCTTCTCTCCAGGCTTCACTTTCTGAATCAAATAGGGAGGTGGAGAGAGGGCATCTCAGCCAAGAGCCGGACCTTATCCTCTTGAGACCTGGCAGGTAGGGGAGAGGAAGAGTGGGCTCCAAGATGTCTGCTCTCAGACCATCCATACCTGGAGGAGGCCCTGTGACTTGATGGTCGGGGGGGGGGGGGCGTTCTTGGGTTGGATAGGGATCTCAGAGAAAGGAAAGGTTCTGAGCCATGGTTTCTATGTCCCCTTCTAACATCCAAGCTTATAGGGTTGATCGAGCTGATATGAAGGGGGCCATGACCTCCAGGACATCAGGAAGTGACTGCTGGTACTTTAGAGCTGAGCCTCTGGTCCCTGAGCAGAACAACACTGACATCCATGTGGCTCTCACAGAGACGGTCCCCATTTGAGTTTTCCAAGAGAAAAAGAACACATATTTGCCCACAGAATGGAGCCGCAGGTTCTCTCTCTCTCTCTCTCTCTCTCTCTCTCTCTCTCTCTCTGTCTCTCCTCTCTCTCTCAGGTGTTGAGGAAGGAGCACAGAAAAGTCAGGAAGAAAATCAGGACTGTGAAAGGTAGGCTACTTTCTTCCCCTGGCGAGGTGACTTCAGCCCCCCATCCTACTATAACACTAATGAGTTGCAGGACCCTCGAGGAGACAGCTCCTGGGAAGGAACCCAGAGTTGAAGACATTTCCCAGGTCCTGTGCTTGGAATGAAGCTATGGACCGCCAGACTGGGTACTGCCTGGGGAGGGATGGTGTGGCAGGAAGTGGTGCCATGGGATGAAGTGGGGCCATGCTGCCTGGATTTGGAGGTAAATTGGTGGTTTGCCCCTTCTGAGAGACAATTTCCTCTCTCAGAGCTCTGGTCCTTCCCTGCCCTCCACAGGGAGACAATGACGCCTACGGAGGTCATTAGAAGTGGAGGCTCCTGGTTCATGGCATTGTCCTTCCCAACATGTGCCCAGCTCTCCATGCATTTGGGCACCCAGCCTTGCTCATGGATAACAGAGCTCCTGTTTAACTTTCATTTCTCCGGAAAGGACAGTTCATTCAGCCTCGGGTAAGATACCCAGTCCCTCCTATACCCACCAATAACCCAGTCTCCAACTCCAGCTTACAGAGGCAGCAGGAAGAAACCTAAGGAGGACAAGGTCCTGGGTTCACATCTGCACAGGTGAGCCATCTACAGTTCTGTCTGGCTCACTCCTACTGTCTCTATGTGATCACCACTGACCAGGGCATACAGTTATCCTGGGAATAGGAACTCTCTGAATGGGTGGGAAATGAGTACAGCCCTGGAGGTTAAGATAACAAGGTCTCCTAAGACCAGAGTGTTGAACAATGGTTCTGATGGGCTGCGAGGGTCCTTCCCTATTCATCTAGCCCCACCTCCTGGCCCCATGAGCTCCTGCTTGCAATCATCTCTCCTGCCTCTTACAGCATGCCAGAGAGGCTTATCAATTCCATCAGCATTTGCCAGCATTTAGGACAAGATGCCTCAGGTGAAGCCTTCAAACCCGATGCTGTCAAAGCCCACCTGCCACCTAGGCAGCCCACAGGGAAGTCTGTGGCCACCATGTCATCCCTAGAGACTTCCTCTGCTCCTTGCAACGAACACCTGTTGCTCAAGGATTCTAAACTATTGTCTCCTGTCCTGATGAATTCCTCACCGATTGAGTCACAGACTTCTGAGTGGACCTCTTGGCCACCAGAGACCTTGACAACCGAGGGCGGCATTCACCACCACAACAATGGGCACCTTCCTACCCATCTCAACCTCTGGATCCTATGGCTTATCCTCCACCCATGCCAGATCTCAGAATGGCAGTGACCTCACAGAGCTCACAAACTCGGCCAGGTTTGCCTTCTCCCATGCCAGGCACCCCAGGCATTAACCTCTCAAGGAGGCCTACCTTGACCACCCCAGGCCTTAACCATTTAAGCAGGCCCACCTCAACCACCGAAGGCCTTAACCATTTAAGCAGGCCCACCTCAACCACCCCAGGCCTTAACCATTTAAGCAGGCCTACCTCAACCACTGCAGGCCTTGATTTCTTAAGCAGGCCTACCTCAACCACCCCAGGCCTTAACCATTTAAGCAGGCCTACCTCAACCACTGCAGGCCTTGATTTCTTAAGCAGGCCTACCTCAACCACCCCAGGCCTTAACCATTTAAGCAGGCCCACCTCAACCACCCCAGGCCTTGATTTCTTAAGCAGGCCTACCTCAACCACCCCAGGCCTTGATTTCTTAAGCAGGCCTACCTCAACCATCCCAGGCCTTGACCATTTAAGCAGGCCTACCTCAACCACCCCAGGCCTTAACCATTTAAGCAGGCCTACCTCAACTACCTCAAGACTTGATCACTTAAGAAGACCTACCTCAACCACCTCAGGCCTTGAACACTCAAGAACGCCTACCTCAACCACCTCAGGCCTTGAACACTCAAGGAGGCCTACCCCAGGCCCTTTCAGGTACCAGGTAACTTCCAGAACCTTGTGCAGCTCAACCTCCTCACCGGATGAGTCCTTGCAAAAGGATCTTTCTCTCACCATCCACAAGGCCTCGTTCTGGACAGGCCCCACAGACAGCCAGATAGAGCCTGGGGAACCCTCTTTCATCAGCCCTGTTATACAAGAGATGCTTGAAGTACAAATACGCAAAAGAGTCCAACTAAAACTTTGCAAGGAAAAAGGAAAAGGAAGATCAGACCTTTCCTATGGCTGTATGGGCAGTATGCTGCATGTCTGCAGCAGCAAGGAAGCCAATATCACCTCACGGCTCTTCTCGAGCAAAGACAACAATTCTGAGCAGCTGTCGGGTCACCAGAAGGTCATAGCTAATGACTTAAAGGACAAATATATGCAGCTTTACTGGGGTCTCCCCTGGCTCCACAGTGAGTCCCTAGTGGCTGCTGTCAACATGGCAGGGTCCCCACTAGATCCCCCCTCCATCTTGTTTAATGGACTCTCTACTTACAGCCCGTTACACGGTAACACTAAAGGCCTTCCACAGCTCTGTTCTCCAAAGCCCTTGCTTCAACACTTGGTCAAATCCGATCCTTTGACTCTAAATTTTTCTTAGTCCCGAACACCATCAGAGACTAGAATCCAAGCCGAGGCCCATGACCCATCCTCTCTCTCAAAGCTGTCGTGCAATTCAGCTCCACTAGGAAAGATGGGGCTTCTCGTCTTATGCCTCCGAGAGCCCAATTTATTGTCTCACCTAGTGATCGACACCTAGAGCGCTACCTTTTGAAGAAACACCAAGAAATCTGGAGTGATTTGCCAGTATTGGTTAAAAAAAATCACAGGAAGCATTTAATCAACAGACTTCCAACAGTTGGGGCTTGCAACAGTCAGGGGTCTGTTGTCCATCTCCAGGGGGATTACATTATCCCCAAGCTACTGGAGCAGACAGAAGAAGATTTCAAAAAGAGACTCATACAACACCAAGGTCCATGGCCCCCCAAAGTTCAGCTATCTCTTGGCCTGGGTCAGGCAGAAGTTAATCATAGGACTTCATGTCCCTCAGCACAGGCAAATGAAAGTGGTTAGTATCTACAGACTGTCTCATTTAAAGGTCAAAAGATGTTACAACCATGGAGGACCCCACACAAGGATCTTCCAACCCCTCTGGGAAGAGCTCTGGAAAAAGATCTGCACAGGCCCCCAGAAGGTTCCCTGGGCAAAATTCTTGAGGCCTTCTCTGAGACAAAAGGGGAATCTTGACACATGAGATGCCAAACAAGTGACCTGCAAAGTGGGACCAGGAAAGAAACAGCTAGGAGGCACCATGAGAAACAACGCAAATCCTAACAGAAAGCAGACCAGTGACACTGAGTTGTCAGGCAGAGTCTGTTATGACAAATGTGTAGACCATGCACTCATTGGTCCCATCTGAAATCTCCAAGCCAAATCTGGAAACTTCAAACAAACCATCCTTCAATGGAGCAATCACTAAAAAGAACTCTACTAATGGGCCTTCCTTCCTAGATCTGGGCACCCAGAAGGTGCTAGATGCACATATTACAAGACACCTGGTGAGGCACAGATGGAGCCTGCCCCTCAGAGGCCTCAAGACGATACATATTTTGAAGATGAAGAAGGACACAACTTTACCCTTTCCACAGTCCTCCATTGAGTCTCTGTCTTGGGACTCTACAGACAACTCTATCATGCAACTGGCCAGTAACCTGGGAGAACCCATCCAGTAATCCCCATAATGAGACATGAAGACAAAAGCTTTCTCTGTGGAATCTCAGTCCACACAGAACTGTCCTGCCCTCCAGACAGCACTCCTGAGAGATTCTCCACCTAGTAACATTTCTGGGCCCTCTGAAGCCCCTACAACTGCCCTCGGGTACAATGTGACTTCGGTGTCCACTCGAGAGAGCCTCATGGGTAGAGCGTGGCACAAAGATACACTTGTTAGATTTTGGGAAGAATACCCAGAGCCTAATCAGGCCGAATCCGGAAGAATGAGGGCTAGACTTTAAGACATTATGACAACGAGGTCTCAGTTCAAGAGATCAGTGGGGCTTCTCAGTCCTCAAGGAACAGGGGTACCAGGAAGCTGGAGGAGACAGAGGAGGAAGAATCTTGTGAGTGGACAATCCCCATGGACACTGCGAAGATGGCTGATTTTCAAATCAATCAGTTTCTGGAGGCAAGTGGAAATCTACCTAAAACCTTTCCCAGGATGCAGAGGACTTGAGCCTGAGCACACCTCACTGCTCAGTGGCTGCCGTCATCCTGCAGGATTGTGCCACTGGCGAGTTATGCCAACACTGGAACCAGGAGGTTGTGATTTGCTGCAGAGATCCTGGCTTCAAGGGCCGTCCAGTGCAAACTCAAGACTGAGCCCGCTACAATCAAGCCAACCTTCCATTACAGGTCCCCTTTTCTTAGGAAGCGATAGCAATGTCCTCAAGTATTACAAATACAGGAGTCACACGCATAGACATAGATATGTCACAAATATCCAAAAAGATAAATACAGAAGTCCTCCCAGGCAGGATATACAACTTAAAGGGATGAAGCCTGACTAAGCATACACATCAAATAATGTTAAGTTTTGGGATAGAATGAAGACAGTTTTACTATCAATTTTAAACCCAAAATATAAAGTGTCAGACAACTCCAAAGAAAAATGCAAGGGTGTACCATCGATGACCCATAGCCAGAGATTCAAAAAAACATTAGCACAGTTTGTCATGCAAAGCTCAAGATTCAGAGTCAACCTTAACCTGATGGAGGGATGCCCTACGGTAACAAGCAGGCCCTGGCATCCAGAGACCATGTCTACCTAGCCAGCTCCTATTAGGACAGAGCCCATGTTGCACATGTTCCAGGGATCCCTGTCTACTGTCCGAGGCATGGACATTGCATTAAAGTATGATCTACAAAGAAGTCTATCCCCAAATTAAACTTTTAGACATTACTTCCTCTAAGTATGTTTTATTGTGAGGTTATATCTGCTTGCTAAGCCACAAAGAAATGTCTGCATGTGGTCACCTTAGAGTATTGCATCAGGAGAGGACATGGCTCCACAAAGGGGGTCAGAACCACCCTCAAGATCCATCACTGTTATTAGAGTCATTTATACTGTAAATATGGAAATAAAGGGCTTTAGGATTTGTGTGTGTGTGTGTGTGTGTGTGTGTGTGCACATGCATGCCCGCGTGTGAATGTGTGTTTGTGTGTATGCAGGGAGGAGTCAAAATGAACCCTAGAAGACATAAACAAGAAGTCTTTAGGAGTAGGGCACGTGAAGAGTCAACCAGGTAAGACCCTACCCTAAGGTTCAGCTTCCATCCCAACCGCCACATGCCTTGACTACTGAAGCTGGTCCACCTCAATCTCTACAAGCCTTGATGACACAAGTAGGCCTGCCTCAGGCCTTTCCAGGTACCAGGTAGCTGCCAAAACCTGGTGCCACCCCAAATCCTCACATGGTCAGTCCTAGCAAGAGAAACTTTCCCTCAGCATCCAAGAAGCCTTGCTGAGGGACAGGCTCCACATACAGGCAGATGGAGGCTGGGAACTCTCTTTTATCAACCCTGATATCCAGGAGATGCTGGAAGTTCAGATTAGGAATAGCGTTCCTACTGAAAGTTTGGAAGTGGAAATGAAAAGAGAGATCTGACTGTGCCTTAAGCTGCATGGACCATATCCTCTAGTAGTGAAGCCGGAAGCAGGTCAGCACCACCTCATGCTCCGTTTGCAGATGAAACTGCAAATCAGAGCAGTTTTCAAGTTCTTGAAAGTTCCCTTACCAGGTTTTAGACAACAATTTACAGCAGAAATGGTCCAGTTTTTCTGGGACTTCTACTTTCTCTCCAATGAGTCCCCCGTGGTTACTGTCAACACGGCAGCATCCCCACTAGATCACCTCCCCATCTAATCCAACAGACGATCTATTACACCCCTAAACAAGTGAGGACTATCATAACTCCACAGCTCTTTCTCAGAATTCCTTGTTTCATCAATTGTCAAATCCAAACATTTGACTCAGAATCAGTCCTGGTCCTTATTGCTACCAGTGGCTTAATCCAAATCCAGGCACATGATCCATCCTCTCTCCCAAAGCTACAGCACCAATCAGCTCCAACAGTACTTTCAGGAGTGAACCCCCATTGTTCTGCTGGCTGCAGATATCCTGTCCGGCCACCATAACAAAAGTTCTCAAATGTGGACTCAGATTCTAGGCATATTTCCATAGTACTAGGAATAAAATAGGGCTTCCCAGATGTTTAAGCAAGCAGTCTATACAGAATTATATTTTGTAATGACTCTAACTAACCATTTTTAAATCACAAGTGAGGAAGAAGGCAGGAGGGGACTCAGATCAAACAAGCTAACAGCTAACTGTCATAATAATTGAGCTGTCCAGCCGGGTGGTGGTGGCGCATGCCTTTAATCCCAGCACTCAGGAGGCAGAGGCAGGTGGATCTCTGTGAGTTCGAGGCCAGCCTGGTCTAGAAGAGCTAGTTCCAGGACAGGAACCAAAAAGCTACGGAGAGACCCTATCTCAAAAAAATCAAAAATAAATAAATAAATAAATAAATGAGCTGTCCAAATGGTGCTTCTCTGAGGATATGGGCTTATGGGTTCTTCCATTTCTTTCCTTCTTCTGTCAGAGACAATGCAACAAGAAGTTATTACCCTACGAGTTTGGGAACTAAACATATAATGTCCTTACTTAGCCAACAAAGACTCACAATGCATTGCAGTTTTTAATGCATCATGTTAGAAATTCATGGCAGATACCTAAGACAAAGAAGCCTTCACATAGGAAGAGTTTTATGACTCACAGTTGCTGGGATTTGTAGTCCATGGTTCCCCGGCCCCATAGTTTTGGGCCTGCAGTAGAAGATATGCAAAGTTGCACATGATGGACTAGCACAGTTTAATTCAACGCTTCCTGGAAGCAGAGAAAAATGGAAACATTGAAGAAGGACACCAAACAATCTAGCTTTGAGATTGACCTAAGACATAACCATAAAAGACATTGGCACCTCAGGAGTTTTCTCTCAGCTTTCAATAATGCCCCTAACTTATGACAGCTTTAGTGGATTAGTCTCGTGATCGTGTCAGAGCTGTCACTGTTCAATCACCTCTCTGTGATGAGATCCACCCGCTAGGACCAAGCGTTCAATACAAGACCTTTTCAGAAACTCTTCATATCCAACATGTAGTATATGTTAACAACTAAAAAGAGCTTCCTGAGTTTTCAGGTCTGTGATACACACATAACATTTACTATACAATCCTAAAGACCTGTGTTCAAACCCCAGAACATCCAAATAAAGCTACATACAGCTGCACTCACCTATGATGTTATGGCTCCTAAGGCCAAATAGGAGATAGGCACAGGAGATTTCAACACTCCTCTCTCACCAATGGACAGGTCAACCAGACAGAAACTTAACAGAGAAATAAGAGAACTAACAGATGTAATGAATCAAATGGACTTTACAGACTTCTGTAGAAAATTTCCCCACCCCCCCCCAAACAGAAAAGAATATACCTTTTTCTCAGCATCTCATGCAACCTTCTCAAAAATTGATCACATATTCGAAAACAAAGCAAACATCCACAGATACAAAAACAATTGTAGTAACCACCTGTGTACTAACAGATCACCATGGAATAAAGTTAGAATTCAACAACAATTCAACCCCCCCAGAAAGTCTACAAACTCATGGAAACTGAACAGTCAACTACTGAACCACTCTTAGGTCAAGGAAGAAATAAAGAAAGAAATTACAGTCTTCTTTGAATTCAATGAAAATAAAGACACAACATACCCAAACCTATGGGACACTATGAAAGCAGTGTTTAGAGGAAAGTAAGCACTAAGTGCCCACATAAAGAAAATGGAGAAAGCACACATTAGAGACTTAATAGCACACCTGAAAGCTCTAGGAAAAAAAAGCAGACTCACACAGGAGGAGAAGATTGGACATACTCAAACTGAGGGCTGATATCAACTAAATGGAAACAGAAAACAATTCAAAGAATCAATGAGAAATGGCTCCAGAGGTTAAGAGTACTGAATGTTCTTCCGAAGGTTCTGAGTTCAATTCACAGCAACCACATGGTGGCTCATAACCACTTGTAATGAGATATGGTGCACTTTTCTGGCCTGCAGGTGTGGAGGATGAACACTGAGTACATAATAAATAAATAAATCTTTAAAAAAAAAGAATCAATGAAACAAAGATCTGGTTCTTTGAGAAAATCAACAAGATTGACAATCCCTATGCAAACTAATCAAATGGCAGAGAGAGAACACACAGATTAACAAGATCAGAAATGCAAAGGAGGACATAACAACAGACACTGAGGAAATTCAGAAAATCACTAGGACTAACTACAAAATATGCCACAAAATTGGAAAATGTAAAAGAAAAGGGCATGTTTTAGATAAGAACCATATACCAAAATTAAATCAAGACCTGGTGAACAATTCAAATAGACCTATAAGTCACAAAGAAATAGAAGCTGTAATCAAAAACCTCCCAACCAAAAGAGACCAGGACCATATGATTTTAATGCTGAATACTACCAGAACTTCCAAGAAGAGCTAATACCTATACTCCTTAATGTGTTTCACAGAATAGAAACAGAAGAGTCATTACCAAACTCTTTTTAAAAAGCTACAGTTACCGTGATCCAAAACCACAAAAAGACTTAATCAAAAAAGAGGATTACAGACCACTCGCACTCATGAACATCGACACAAAAATTCTCAATAAAATACTGGCAAACTGAATCCAAGATAATATCAAAAATTATTGATTATGATCAAGTAGGCTTAATCCCAGAGACGCAGGGCTGGTTCAACATATGAAAATCTATCAATGTAGTCCATCATATATATAAGATGAAAGATAAAAAAACATATGATCATTTCATTAGATGATGAAAAAGCATTTGACAAAATTCAACACCCCTTTATGATAAAGGTCTTGGAGAAGTTAAGGATACAGGGTTAATAACTAAATATAATAAAAGCAATACACAGATAGCCGATAGCTAACATCAAATTAAATGGAGAGAAACTTAAAGCCATTCCACTAAAATCAGGAACAAGACAAGGCTGTCCACTCTCTCCATACTTCTTCAATATAGTTCTTGAAATTCTAGCAATAACAATAAGACATCATAAGGAGATCAAGGGGATTCGAATTGGAAAGGATGTCAAACTTTGTTATTAGCAGACGATGTGATAGTGTCCATAAGTGATCCCAAAAACACTACCAAAGAACTCCTACAGCTGATAAACACCTTCAGTAATGTAGCAGGATAAAATATCAACAAAAAAATCAGTAGCCCCACTATACACACAGAGAGAATAAAGAGGCAGAGAGAAAAATCAGAGAAACTTCACCTTTCTGGATAGCCACAAATAGCATAAAGTATATTGGGGTTACATTAACCAAGGAAGTGAAAGATCTATTTGACAAGAACTTTAAGACCTTGAAGAAAGAAAATGAAGAGGATACCAGAAAATGGAAGTATCTCCCATGCTCTTAGGTTGGTAGGTTCAATATAGTAAAAATGGCAATTCTACCAAAGGCAATATATAGATTCAATGCAATCCCCATCAAAATCCCAACAAAAATCTCCATCAAAATCCCAACAAAATTCACAGACCTTGAGAGGACAATAATCAGCTTTATATGGAAAAACAAAAAACCCAGCATAGCCAAAACAATCCTATACAATAAAAGTATTTCGGGAGGCATTACCATCCCTGACTTCAAACTCTATTACAGAGCTACAGTAATGAAAACAGCTTGGTATTGTCATAAAAACAGAGATGTCGAGAAACAAAATCGAATGGAAGACCTGGATATTAATCCACAAACCTATGAACATCTGATAAAGGAGCTAAGATTATACAATGAAAGAAAGAAAGCATCTTTAACGAATGGTGCTAGCATAACTGGAGGTCAACCTGTAGAAGAATGAAAATAGATTCATATCTATCACCATGCACAAAACTCAAGTTCAAATGGATTAAAGACCTCAATATAAATCTGACCACACTGAACATGATAGAGGAGAAAGTGGGAAGTAGTCTGCAACACATGGACACAAGAGACCACTTCCTACGTATAACTCCAGTAGCACACACAATAAGAGCAACAGTGAA
Organism: Microtus oregoni; assembly: GCF_018167655.1. Lineage (NCBI taxonomy): Eukaryota > Metazoa > Chordata > Mammalia > Rodentia > Cricetidae > Microtus > Microtus oregoni. Next base: position 21,545,123 of record NW_024543094.1, read on the forward strand.
TAAATGGGATCTCCTGAAACTGAGATGCATCTGGAAGGTAAAAGACACTGTCATTAAGACAAAAAGTCAACCTACTGAATGGGAAAAGATCTTCACCAACCCCACATCAGACAAAGGCCTGATCTCCAAAACATATAAAGAACTCAAGAAACTAGACATTGAAATTCTAAATAACCCAATTTTAAAAATGGGGTTCAGAACTGGATACAGAATTCTCAACAGAAGAAGTTCAAATGGCCAAAAGATACTTAAGGTCATGTTCAACTTCCTTAGCATTCAGGGAAATGCAAATAAAAACAACTTTGAGATACCATCTTATGCCTCTCAGAATGGTAAAACCAAAAACACCAATGATAAAGCTTGCTGGAGAGGATGTGGAATAAGGGGAACACTCATCCATTGCTGACGGGAATGCAAACTTGTGCAACCACTTTGGAAATCAGTGAGGCAGTTTCTCAAGAAACTGGGAGTCAATCTACCTCAGAATCCAGCAATTCCACTCTTGGGAATATACCCAAGAGATGTCCAATCATACTACAATAGCATTTGTTCAATTATGTTCATAGCAGCACTATTTGTAATAGCCAGAACCTGGAAACAACCTCGGTGCATTCAATGGAAGAATGGATAATGAAAGTGTAGCACATATACACAATAGAGTTCTACTCAGCAGTAAAAAAAAAAAAAAACAATTACATCTTGAGTTTGCAAGCATATGGATGGAAATAGAAAACACTATACTGAGTGAGATAAACCAGACCCAAAAAGATGAATATGATATGTACTCATTCATTAGTTGAATCTAGCAAAAAACAAAGGACATTTAGCTTATAGTTCATGATCATAGAGAAGCTAAATAATATGGTGAACCCAAAGAAAAACATATATAGATCCCCCTGGAAACTAGAAGCAAAAGTTGGGAGCATGGGTGTGGGGGTGGGGTAGAGGGAAAAGGAGAAGGGGAGGATAAGGGCGAAGAGGAGGATTGGGGAGAGCTTGGGGGAGTGGGATGGTTGAGATGGAGGAAGGGTGGATATGGGAGCAGGGAAGACGATATCTTAATTAAGGGAGCCATTTTAGGGTTGGCAAGAGACTTGGCTCTAAACGGGCTCCCAGGTGTCCACGGAGATGTCCCCTGCTTGGTCCTTGGGCAGTAGAGGAGAGGGTGCCTAAACTGGCCTTGTCCCATAGCCACACTGATGAATATCTTGCATATTACCATAGAACCTTCAGAAAGTCCAGCAGTCATTTTTCTGTGAATCCTGCATGTCCAGTTTATACAGTGTACCCTTAAGCAGTCCAGACAAGAGTAGTTCCTTGCCCAAATGGCTAGCTTGTCACATTGAAGGCAAATTCCATAACGAATTTCTTCAATGCCCATCAATCTCTCAGAAGTAATTGCTGCTGCCAGAAGCAGACATGTTTCACTGTCAAGAATATTCTAAGTTCCTAAAAATTTTAATAACATATTCTATAGGTCTTTGAGGTGTTGAAGATTATCTTACAGATCTATGTATATCCAGAAAATGTACAGAATGTAATTAAAAGTTTGATTACTATAGAAGAATACCTACTAATCTGTATTTCTTAACTATACATTGCATTTTTAAATAAGCTGTCTAAACATATCTTAAACAAGAGTAGAAACATGCATATAACAAACTGACCTTAAATTTATATCCATAAACCAATGTCCATACCAAGAAAAGCATTCATTTCTATTTTTATATACATCCCCCACCATTTTTTTTGAGATAGAGATTGTCTGTGACCATTAACTTATTATAATCAACCACTTTAAATAAAAACAAAACCTCACAAAAAATCATTTTGGGAATTTGGGTGTTGTTTTGCTAAAACTACTTCCTGCTGATTGTTGGGCAAAGTATTTTTAGGGTTCAAAGAGAACTCTCAGGGGTCTTTTTCCAAAAATATTAATCTGGAAGGAATACATAGGTTCTTTTCTTCTGTGAAAACAAACACAGAATCTCTTTTCCAAACTAACATATACTTCAACTCAAAATCTAAAGTCAAGATACCTTTAAAATAAATATGTTGGCCTAACTTTGCAGTCCGTATAATGAAGTTTCTCTCTATAGTTAGCTTAGTCACAATCAAAAAATTCAAAGAAAATACAATATTATACATAATCTTGACCCTTTGTCTATTTTCCATCTTTATGTAATTTTTTTACTCTATTTCTTTTATTGATAAGTTTTTTTAGAAAATGTTTTTTCTGGGGAGCACTGGCAACCCTTGATCCCACTTTGTAGACCAGGCTGCCTTTGAACTCAAGATATATGACTGCCTCTGCCTCCCAAGTGCTGGAATTAAAGGCATGTGCCATACCCAACTACTCTTTTTCTTTTCTTTTAATGGACTTTCTCTATTCTTTTCTTTTATCTCCCAAGCCTATGTATATTTTAAGCACACTGTAATTTAATCACACCATAATCACCCTGTGTTTAGAGGTTCTTTTTTTTTTTAATGAATTCTTCTTTCCTGTATATTTCTATTTTTTTCTTAGCACACAGGCCTTTAATTTGCTAAGTGATGTATCTAGGATTAAAGCTTTGGCTTTGATGGTTTGCTTCATCCTTTTACTTAGCTTTTTGAGAGTCCAGCTTCGTGATGGAGATTTAAGTAGAAGCCACATTAATTGCCACAACTTGGATCTGTTCTTTTCTGTCTAGAATCTTTTTTGTTGTTGTTGCTTGCTCAGGCTTTATGTGGAAACTTGTGCCAAATAACTGGACACCATTTTCTGGAGACTGTGCTTTCATTTCCTGGTCTCCCAGACCTGAATGATTACACAAAACTATATTAATTACAACACTGGTTGACCAATGGCTCAGCCATATTCCCAGCTAGCACTTAAATCTTAAATTAACCCATTTATTTTAATTTGTGTATCACCATGAGGCTGTGGCTTACAAGTAAGATTCTGGCATCCTTCTCCTTTGGCAGCTACGTGGTTATCTGCCTGGAACTGCCTTCTTACTTTCTGCATTCAGTTTAGTTTTCCTTCTTAGTCATATTCTTCCCTGCCATAGGCCAACAAACCTTCTTTACTATGCAATAGTAATAAAACTTATATACAGAATACAGAGTGGAATCCCACACTAGGCACTTGGGGAAGAGTCCATGCAGGAACACACCAAGGACTCCATCATCATAGGTTCCTTGCTATATTAATCCCACCATTCACAGAGGACTAAATTGGATGAAGGATAGGAGACTGGATGGTCACCTGGGAGGCTGAAACCCATCTAAATCATCACGTAGCCTTTTGGGGATCCTTTCTTCTTTCTGCAAGTTTATTCATTCTCCTCCCTATTTCTCTCCCTGCCTAGGGAGGTCAGAGAAGCTTCCAGATTCATCTAGGATTAGGGATGCCTTCTTTGCTTTCATGATATCTTTGTTAATCCTCCCTCCATTAATATGTCTACAATTCTCTTACAGACCATTTGCTGAAAACTGTTGCGTGGTGTTTTTGCTCTTTTTTTTTCAGGGGGCCCACCAAGCTGCCAAGTAAGCATATGTAATGGATTATTCTTACTTATGAATGCCCAGTCTTAGCTTGGCTTGTTTCTTGCCAGCTTTACTTAAATTAACCTGACTACCTTTTGCCTCTTGGCTTTTATCTTTCTCTACTTCTGTATACCCATCTTTGCTTCTTTCTTCATGGTTTACTGTGTAGCTGGATGGCTGGCCCTGGTGTCTTCTTCTCCTTGTTCTCCTGCACCTTGTTCTCTCTTCCCTCAGATTTTTCCTTCTATTTATGATCTCTGCCTGTTAGCCCCAACTATTCTTGTTCCAGCCTTTCTATTGACCTTTCATCTCTTTATGAAGACCATCAGGTATTATAGACAGGCACATTAACACAGCTTCACAGAGTTAAACCAACGAGGCATAAACAAAAGTAACACCTGAAACTAATATTCCCCAACATTTCCTCTTTTTCTAAATATAGTAACACTGGATACAATAGGAACAATTATCAAGTAAAGATTACATTCATAATGTAATGAATTCTAGTTGATTTGTGTCTGGCACATTAAAATAAAATACCCCATTATTTCCTATCTTATTCAATCTACAGTTTTATACCTCATTTACCTTCTATCATTAAAAAAAAAAACCCTGTAACTATATCTGGTCTTCAACTTTATCAAAGACCCCAGATAATTAAAAAACAAAATGTGCATTGCAAATGACTTCAAAAATCTCTAGAAATGACAAAAACATCTGAATGCCTGGACAGTCACTCAAATTTCCTTTCCAATGTTGGGGAATCCATCAACAGCATACAGGCCCATAGAATCCAAAAGGCCTTTAAATTAAACAGGATATTTGAATGATTGTCTCCTCTATATTAGCTGTTGTAAGTCACTTTCCTATGTGTCCTGCAGAATGTCTGGTAGTTTCTTCTGTAAAGCAGGAACCCTGAAGGACTTTCCCACCTTTTTCAGTCTGGCAAAGTTCAATGATCCCTTTCCTGTTGGTACTGCATGCCCAGTATATACAATATACTTTCAAATAGTCCAAGCCAGAACATAGAACATCTTCTTGTTCGACTGGCTAATCTCGTCACAATGACAGCAAACTCCACTAGGAGATTCTTCAATGCCCATCATCTCTGAAGTAAATAGTGCTGCCAGGAGCAAGTGTATCTCATTGTAAGAAACAGCCCTAAATTGACAAGCATTCAAAATTCTATACGTCTTTGAAAGGATTAAAGTCCATCTATCTATTTAAAATAAATCTTATATGATATGGAAAACAAACCAAGCATATCTACAAATTAGAATATTATAGATGATTAACTACTGACCTGTGTTTCTTGATTATCCTAAATAGTTCATAATAACACTTTTTAATAACTAATATCTTTTACCTTACATTTTTAAAATGAACTGCATAGGTAGAGTACCTTAAGAAAGAACAGAAGCATATATACAATATGTTGTAACAAAAATAAACGTAAATCTTATCAACAAAAAATCCTTTAAACAAGAGTAGAAACATATACACAGTGTTGCAACAAAAAGTGTCTTAAATTTGTATCAACATGAAATTCTTTTTAACAGGAAAGAAAACATATATACAGTGTAACAAAATTGACTTTGAATATGTACCTACATAACAGAATGCATGCTGATACAAAATATCTGGGATAGTTTTCTTTTTATTCTATATTCCTATATAAACATTATAATAACAAACATCCATGAACCACAAGATAACCAAAGACCACCCACATCCCCTTTCCTCTTGAGAATGTGGACGTTGTGTTCTCTAGACTACTTCCTGCTGAATATGGGCGAAGTATCTTTAGGGTCCCAGAGAAAGAGTTTGAGATGGTGACCAAGCCCTAGGTATATCAGTTATAACTTTTTTTGATAGGTATCACCTGGCAAGTTTCAGGAGGCCTTCCCTGATCAAACTAGATCCAAATCAAGCTGGATCAAACACATAGCCTCTTCTTTCCTGCGAAAACAGAAGAAAAGTCTCTTCTCCAATGCATTTGTGATTTCCATTTGACAAATACATTTCTTTTTATCATTTTTTAAAGTTAGACATTCTTAAAATAACTAGACTGGTTTATTTCCACAATCCCTCTTTTAATTCTAGAACTCTTAGCAGCTGACCTTTGCTTTTCAGCAATCAAAAATAATTAAAAATCAACACAATACAATACAGGAACCAGACTCCCTGTGTGTTTCCCATCTTCATGTGGCAGCTTATTTTTAAGCTTTTAAAAAAACTTTATTATTTTTAATTTATTTCTCGCTATGACTGCCATTACACATTTTTTTCTTTCTAGAGTCAATGCACATTTTAAGACACACTGGAATCTATTTAGAGGATTTTTTTCTCCACCTCTTTTACTGAGAGTTTTTTTAGCCTTTTTTGACCATACCAGCTAACTGTAGACTGCTAAGCTACATTTGGATCCTCCCAGTGCTCTGGCAGTGTCTCCACCCACTCTCACACTTAGTCATGAAAGCCACTCCCAAACTTGCAGAAAGGTCAGAAGTGGGGACCAGGAGCTGCATTCAACCTTCCTAGACTCTAGAATGATGACAGTTGTGCTGCTGCAGGCATTTTTATTCATTTCTGATTCCTACTAAATGTACTGGCTGCTCAAGGACTTTCCAGCAGGCACAAACTCTTAATAATCAAACAATGAGTAAAGAAATAGAACAGTATCTTAAGTGCCTCTTTCTTCTGAATAGGAAAGACAGAGATAGTACTAACCGCCAAAACAATAATAGTCAGGAAGCTCAGTCAACAGAACGTCCATTTTTATCCCTGGAAAACTCAAGAGTATAAGGAAACGAGGAGATAACCTTTTCTGAATCCCTCAACAAGCTGCAAGAGAACTTCTAATGGGCCTTCCTTCTTCAATCCCAGCACTCACAAGTTGCTGGAAACACTTCTTACAAGAAGCCTGGAGTAGCACAGATGGAGCCTGCCCCTCAGAGGCTGCACATCATATTTGTTTTCAATTGAACAAGGCTTTGCCATTTCCACAGTCCGGCAATGCCTCTTTGTCCTTCTGGAACTCTAGAGATTGTCCAAATGTCCAATCCGGGGAAAACCTTTTCAGAAAGGCCCAGCAGAGGACGTGACAAAAAGAACTCGCACTGTGGAATCTCTGTCCACATGTAACTGTCCTTCTGCCATCCGGTAGGATTCCTCATGGACAGAGCCTGGCACAGGGATACGGTTCTTGGATCTTGGACAGACAATCCAGAGCCAAGTCCAGGCCTAGTCAAGGAGGCCTCTGGGTCACAGGAGAGTGAGGGTGTGGTGGATACAAGTGCTGTGATTTCAGAGAAATGTACCAGGGGTGTCAGTTTGGAGGGTCAGTGTGGCATCCCAATCACCAAGTAGCAGGCACACAAGAGTGCTGGAAGAGGCAAAGAAGGAAGTCTCCTGAGAGTGGGCACTCCCTGTGGAAGCTGGGAAATGGCTAACTGTCTCTGACATCAATAAGGAATCGCTGGAGACCAGTGAAAGTCCATCCACTTGGAGAACTATTTCCCAGGATACAGAAGACCGGAGCCTGAGCCCACCTCATTGCTGGGCACTGGGATTGTCCCGTAGACTGTTGTACAAAATATTCTCCAAGACTGTGCCCCAGAGCTTTGGTTTGCTGCAAATATCCTGGCTGCCAGGACTTCCCAGTCCAGCCTCAATACTGTGCCCACTACAACCCAGTCATCCTTCCAGGATAGGTATCCTTTTTTTTTTTTTTATAAATTTTTTTTTTATTAAGAAAAGAAGAAAAAAAAACATAAACAAAAAACAAGTTTCCACCTCCTCCCAGCCTCCCATTTCCCTCCCCCTCCTCCCACCCTTCTCCCCCTCCCCCGACTCCTCTCCCCCTCCCTCTCCAGTCCACAGAGCAGTCCGGGTTCCCTGCCCTGTGGTAAGTCCTAGGTCCTCCCCCCTCCGTCCATATCTAGGAAGGTGAACATCCAAACTGGCTAAGCTTCCACAAAGCCAGCACATTAAGTAGGATCAAAACCCCGTGCCATTGTCCTTGGCGTCTCATCAGCCCTCATTGTTCGCCATGTTCAGAGAGTCCGGTTTTATCCCATGCTTTTTCAGTCACAGTCCAGCTGGCCTTGGTGAGCTCCCAGTAGATCAGCTCCACTGTCTCAGTGGGTGGGTGCACGCCTCGTGGTCCCGACTTCTTTGCTCATGTTCTCCCTCCTTCTGCTCCTCATTGGGACCTTGGGAGTTCAGTCCAGTGCTCATGTGTGGGTCTCTGTCTCTATCTCTATCCATCACCAGATGAAGGTTCTATGATGATATGCAAGATATTCGTCAGTATTGCTCTAGATAGGGTCATTTCAGGTTCCCAATCCTCAGCTGCCCAAGGAACTAACTGGGAACCTCATGTTGGGCACTTGGGAGCCCCTCTAGGGTCAAATCTCTTGCTCACCCTAAAGTAGTTCCCTTAACTAAGAATTGTGGTTCCGTGCGCCCCTATCCACCTTTCCTTTATCCCAATTCTCCTGATTCCCCAAGTCCCCCCTCCTTCCCTTCTACCTTTTCTCTCCCCATCTCCCCTTACCCCCATCCCACCCCACCCCCAAGATCCTAATTTTCTCCCCGGCAATTTGGTCTACTTCCCTTAGCCAAGAGGATAACTATATGTTTTTCCTTGGGTTCACCTTCTTACTTAGCTTCTTTAGGTTCACCTATTGTAGACTCCATGGCCCTTATTTATCCTTTCTTATCAAGAGAAGGGAACGTCCCTACCATTTCCAAACTCCGGGACACATGGCATAGCCGTATTTTTTGTCCAAATAATGACAAAACTGAATATACAAGTCACAGAAAGGACATACAGCTTATAGAGATGAGGCCTGTAGAAGCCTACAATATAAATAATAATGAAAAGAATTTTGGGGACAGGATAAAAGGCTTTTTATTGTCATATTGACCCCAAAAAACATTGCAGAAATACTCTCCACGGAAAGTCAATGGTTTATCAGCCACGACACAAACACAAGTATCAGTATGAGCAGACTATTCTCCCCCAACAGGCCACTGAAGGACATGACCCCATGACCTCCGATGACAGAAAAACATAAAACAAACAAACACTAGCGATTGTTCCCAGGCCAATCCTAAAGGTACAGTCAACCTTTCCCAGACAAATGGATGTACTATGGCCAACCTATGTGCAGAGAAACTGGGTCCGTAGACAGCCACTCTCAGCGCAGGGCACTGGCACCACGGGCCCCAGGCTTCCCTGTCCATTGTCATAGGCACTGCATAATGGTATGATCTAAAAAAGCAAATGCTTTTCCTCATTTAAGGTAATGAAACAGAACTAACCATGAGTAGAGTACGACTTTAGTGTCCACCTCACAGAGCATCGTGTGCAGAGCCTGGAACAGTGATATGGTTCTTGGATTTTGCACAGACCATCCAGAGGCAAATATACCCTAGTCAAGCCATGTCTGTGAGTCACAGGACAGTGAGGATGTGGCTTTAGGAGAATGAACAAAGAAGTTTCAGTTCGGGAGATCAGTGTGACATCCCAGGCATCAAGCACCAGGGATAGCAGGGGCTGTAGGGCACAGAAGAGGAAGAGTCCTGTGAGTGAGCACTCCCCACGGAATCTGCAGAGATGAGGGTAAGTCTCAAAACAGTGAATTGCTGGAGACTTTTCCCCAGGATCCAGAAGACTCGGGCCTGAGCACAACTCACTGCTCGGCCGCTGGCGTTGTCCTTCAGGACTGTGCCACTGGGAAGTCCTTTCAAGACTGTGCCCCCGAGGTTCTGCTTGCTGCAGATATCCTCGCCTCCAGAGCCTCTCAGTCAGGCTTCACGACTGTGCCTGCTACAACCAAGTCAGGCTCCCAGGACAGGAATCCTTTCCTCTCTAGAGAAGGGATCGTCCCCAATATTTTAAAACCCCAGGAGCATGGCATAGCCATGTGCTTAATGCAAACAGTAAAATAGAGGGGCCTGGAAGTCCCAGACAGAAATGCAGGGACAAGTCCTAGACAAACTGAGAGGTCACATGGCTATCAAAAGACCGTTGGGCACAGCATAAAAAGATTTGTATTTTCATTTTGACCTCCAAAGTTAAAGTGCAAGAGAACTCTGCACAACAGCTCAAGGGCTTATCCTCCAATACACAAAACCAAGGGTCAGTCCTGAGCAGACTCTTCATGACCCAACAGGTCGCTAAGAACAGGACCTCACAAGCTCTGTTGGATAGACTCCAGTAGAGAAATTGGGGATTATCCATAGATGTGCTCCTGCAAAGAAAACTCTATACAATGAACCAGCTCAAGACCCAGTGTGTTGGCATGTCTGCCACCACAGGATTCCCAAAAACACAAAACATTCAAATACTAGCTGTGTTCATCACTCCAATCCTAAAGTACATGGTCAAGCAGCCAAAGGCAAATGGAAGCCGTGGGTCATCCTATATGCAGAGATCCTGTGTCCTGAGCCAGCGATTATCAGCACAGGGTACAGGCACTATGTGTCCCAGGCAGCCCTGTCCATTTGTCTGAGGCACTGCCTATGTAGAAGGGTACAATCTGGAAAAGCAAATGCGACCCCATCTGAAAGCAAGGAAATCTTTAGGCATTACTTTCTCTGTGTATGATTTATCTTGAGGTCCTGTCTGCAGTGCAAGGCCACAGGGAAAGGTCTGTATCTGGTCCACCTTGGAGTACTGTTTCCGGAGAGGATATGAATCGACAAAGAGGTGATAGTGCCGTTTGAGGTCTCACCATCTCCTAGTTCCGTCATTGTAGTTAGTGGCAATTATACTGTAACGAAGGAAACAAAAGTCTTTAGATTTCCTTCTGAGGGTGGTGTTTGGGCTGAGTCAACCCTACAGGACCAAAACAAACAAATTTTTAGGACTGGAGAGAGTGCTAAGTCAACCACGTAAGACCCCAGCCTAAACGTCATCTAACCTTGTCTTTCTCCTGATCTGCTCTCACCTGATCTTTGTGTAGCTGTGTACAGAGGCACCAGAGAGCCAGCCCAGTGTCTACCCAAGTCACAAAGTAGGCACAGTCATCAGGACAGTAGTGTGGCATCCTTGAGTTCACAGCAGATGAATCATGGCCTCTGGATATCATGACGAAGAATAAAGGACCTAGGGACCCTAGGGACTTCCTACTCAACTAATTGGAGATGGGCAACCAGCTGAGTTTTCCAGGCCCTCCCAGCTTGGCCTGGATATCAAAGCCATGTTACTCTATCCTATGTCTGCCTTCAATCTCAGAATGGTGGCCTGCATGTCACTGACAACTTTTCATGACGTGGCAGGTGCAGAGACCCATGGTCATTTGTGATTTCTTCTGGTACATTGTGTATACAGTACCCATCTGACTATGGGTACAATGAGCATAAGGTGAAGGTAGAAATACAAAGGTTAGAGCTAAGGCAGGAAAGGCCAGAAGTTAGGAATGAGTAATGTTAAAATATAAGAGATAACTAGAAATAAGCTTGAGACATTGACCAATCAGTTTTGTAATTAATATACTTTCTTTGTGATTATTTCAGATCTGAGGGCTGGGAAATGAACTAACTATCAGTGTCCAGTTAAATAATGGTGCAAACATAGGCCAATTACATCCACATAAAACCTGAGAGAACTTGGGAAGGAATCTGAGACACAAAAGAACAGAGTTAAGAGACGAAAGAGCAGTGTTAAGGACGGCTTATTGGTAGCAGCATTTTCTCAGGTAGGCTCTATTTTCTGGCCACGAGCAGAGGCACGTCTTCTTTAAGAGAAGGCTTCCAGACTCAGCCTTAGCAGCAAAACTGACCAGCTTCTTTAAGAGTCGGCTTCCAGGTTTGTGCTGATTGCATGAAACTCTGGCTCTTGCTGGGGGTCTTGAACTTAAATAGGCTCTGTAAACAGTGTGCTATAAACTCCTCATGGTGACATAGATCCACTGTGTCCTTGGAGCTGGGGCAGTGACCATGACAAAATTGGGAGCATGGGGATGAGGGAAGAAGGGAGGGTGGAAGGGGAGGAGAACTTGAGGGAATGGGATATTTGAGATGAGAGCATGGAAAGAGATATTTTAATTGAAGGAGCACTATGGGGGCTAGCAAGAAACCTGACTCTAAATTCACAGAATTAACAAGGATGGCCCTAGCTAAGACCCAAGGCAATAGAGGAGAGGGTGGACAAACCAGCCTTTCCCTGTATTCAGACTGATGAATATCTTAATTGTCACCATAGAACCTTCATCTAGCACCGGAATGAAACAGAGGCAGAGACCCACAGCAGAACATTGGGCTGAGCTCCCAAAGCCCAATGGAAGAGTGAGGGGAGTGAGAATATGAGCAAAGAGGTCAAGACCACGATGGGGACACCCACTGAAACAGTTTAACCCGAGCTGATGAGAACTCACCAACTCCAGCTGGACAGGGAAGGAATCAGCATAGGACCAAGCTAGAGCCTCTGACTGTGGTTGGCTGTTGGATGGCTGGAGCAGACTGCAGGGCCACTGGCAGTGGCACCAGGATTTATCCCTACTCCATGCACTGGCTTTGGGGAACTCATTCTCATTGGATGGAACCTTGCTCAGTCTGGATATAGTGGGGAGGCCCTTGGACTTTCCACAAAGCAATGTGCCTTACCCTCTTTGAGGAGTAGATGGGGAGATGGGGGACTATGGGGGGAAGGTGGAGGGAATGGGAGGAGTGAAGGAAGTGGAAACTGGGATTGGTAATAAAATGGAAAAAGATAATTTTTTCCTTTTTTAAAAAAATAAAATAAAAATTAAATGGGCCTAATTATCATTTTAATTGAGAAGTAGCATTTTCAAAAGCCATATATTCAATTATTATTTGTATAGCTTCTGAATTTCATATCATTCTATTTACTGATATATTTGGTCGTTGGAAGAAATCTGTGACGCCTTCCTTTGGCCTGCATGATTTTAGTAGATGACTCATTTTTTTTCCTGTTTCTCCAATTCTGCCCCAAGCATTCAAAGCTGCTGCATGGCAAAAATCCATGGCATGGTCATCATATAGAGAATGCCATGGTGCATCATCATAAACTCCCTCTCTAGGAAGTTGATCTTGGGAGATTTCCATACCTCTAACCCTATTTTGTTCTTCAATGGTCTAAGCCTCTTCTCAGAATCAGGAACATCATTGCAATTGTTGGCCAGGCCCTGAGAAAGCTTTAATCAAGTCTATGCTGTCTTTAGGGAGAATTCTCTTACAAACTGACCATGAGTTTAACACCTGTTTCACAAAAGGTGAATGCATGCTATATGAGACTATTGCTTCCTTGAACCTTCTTAAATCTAACATTTTCACAAGAGTCCATTTAACTCTTGCATAGCCTTGGGGAAATCTATCATTTGGCAATTGTTCCTGTAAGATGACTGGATAAATTAAAGTTGGCTGTTTGAAAACCTTATGCTCTCTTCCTCTCTGTTCTTATACGGCAATACTGAACTTGTTTCTCCATCAAATTCCTCTGTCTGGATTTGACTCTCTCTGTGATATGTTTTATTAAGTTTTCCTAAAACTTCTTAGGACTCAGATTTACCAATATTTTTAGTGATATTTACATCACTAAAGCAGATATTTATGACTGACATTAAGTAAATCCCATCTAACATAGTTCTACTCTCATTTAATCATCCCAGTTTCAAACTGTCCACCATATAATCATCCAGAGATTGAAATTCCTCCTTTGAGATGTGTGGGATTAGAGGAGGAGGGGAAGATAGGGAAGGAGAGAAGCCCTGACTCTAGAGTCCTACCTACTTCCTCAGATTGTTTCTTTGAAATCTTGAAACCATATACAGATGGTCCTCAACTCAAGACGGGGTCACATGCCAAAACCCCATCCAGGTATGAATTTCCTGATTTTGAAATGGAATGATCAGACCTATCAAGATCACAGCTCAGGCCTGACGAGCTTGTGTTCAGAACACTTGCTTCAACTAACTGCAGTTAGGCAAAGCCAAGCCACACAAACCCTCACTGATAATTAAGCGTTCAATAAGGTAAATGAATGACAATGGCACTGAAAGAAATACAAAGTGTTGATTGCTGTGGACTCACCTGCCTGGAAGGCTGAAAATGTGTGCATAGGACCACGCATGTCAACCACTTCTTTATTCTTCTCCAGTGAGAACAAGTGTCTGCAACAGAGCAGGTTGCATGGACTCTGAAATCAGAGAGAAATTCAACCTTTATGGCTATGGGGAGGGGGAGTCAGGAACCTGGAGGTGGTGGCCATTTAACCTACAATGTGGAGGCCTTCACCTTCCTGGGAGTCCACAGGTGTGGTGTAGAGCCAGAATTCCAAGGACCCCTTCAGCTCTCCCTGTCTGCACTGCCCTAGCAACCTCCTCCCCTTTCTGGTCCCCTCAGCCTCCTCCACCCCTCCCATGCTTTGAAATCTGCTGTCACTATCTCCTCCCAATGCCAGATGCTGCAAGACTCTCAGGCTGGGCTACAGTTAACAGTGTAACACTGAGCTCTGGGGAGGTCAGAGGCCCCAGATACTGTGACTTCTATACTGCTGGGCAACTCAGCTTCTCATTCAAGACTCAGCAGCTCCAGCACCTCTGAATTCCCAGCAAACGCCACAGAGGACAAAGACAGGTTCTCTGCTGGTGGGGATCCTTACAGGACACCTGTCAGCAGACAGATTAAGAAGGGCTGAGCGCTTCTCCATCCTGCAGCACCAGAGACCGGGCAGTTAAACCGCCAAAGAGCAGGGAACAGTTCAGAAACAGGCAGCCTGATTGGCTGCAGGCAGCTGGTCCTACCATGTGATTCAATGGTAGCCTGTGATTGGCTGAAGCATCATTGCTGGGATTGGTTGATCGATGGCTACAAGAGTATCCTGTAATATTAAGCTACAGGTTACTCAGTAAATCGGGTTACAGATGTCTTTGTGTGGTGGCCACGTGAATACAAACTATCAGCCAAAGCCTGGATAAAGGTGCAGGTCAAACAGGTTAGAATTTCACAGCCTCAGGTTGATCATCCTTTTCCTGTCTGGAGGGACTAACACAAAACGTGAGTTTGACCAGTGAACCTTCTGCCAGGATCACAATGATCTGCGGCAGTCCAGACAGACATCTTGATCCCACAGTGTCAAGTTAGCCAAACATTCCTGGATTTTACCCTTTTGTTATTCAGAGGCCTTCAAAACACAAGGACTGTGGGCTACAGATGTTTACATTGGAAAGGAACTTGTATAAAAGTGTAAACCTAAAATCAATTGCGTTGCAAAAAGAATAAACACCAGTGAATATATATTTTAATCTTTGAAGTGTCTGCTAGATGATACAGTGTAGAAGGAACAGGTCTTTTGTTGTTGTTGTTGTTTCGTTAGCTTTTTTGTTTTGTTTTGTTTTGTTTTTTACAGAAGCCACCATGAGACAGTTCAAGCAAATCCACTGGAGGGTCTGATGTGGGAGTCCCCTCTGTGATTGCCATTAATGAATAAAGAAAACTGCCTTGGCCTATTGATAGGGCAGAACTTAGGTAGGTGGGGAGGACTGGACTGAATATAGTTTCTGTATGTTTATTTTGGTTCTGGGTGGCCGGGTTGAACGAGTAACCAAGCAGCCTCCTCCAACAAGGGTCAGCTCTCAGAGGCAGCTCAGCAGTTGGTGGATGATGGTGGTGCAGGCTGAGAACCACATGTCCTCTACTGCTCTTCTCCTGTTCCCAAAATGTGAGCTCCATGAGGCTCAGCCACACTCCTTTCTTCACTGCTGAGTTCTCAGGGCCTAAGACAGAGCCTGGCACATAGAAGGTTCTCAGGAAACCTTGTCAGATAAATGACTGGCCACATTCGCCTGACAATCTGTCTCTGCTCTTTATAACTTTTGCTTGCATGAGCATGTGCACACACACACACACACACACACACACACACACAACCCTCCAGTGTAGGGAACATCAGCATTCTTATTAAACCCAACCATTTCTTAACTGATTCCCTCATGTGACTTTGGTTTATCTGTCATACAGACACTAGAATTTCTCTAAGATTTTCAGAACCTAGGGAAGGAAGCCATATTTCTTTTTTTTTTTTTTTTTTTTTTTTTTTTTTGGCCTCATCTTTCCCACTTGACAGGCTTGTACACTTGCTACTTCCTGTCTGGAATGCCCCTTTATCTCCTCCTCCCTTCCACCTGCCAGAGCTAAATTCTTACAAATATCTGCATATTTCATGATTCACATCTGTCTTTCCTGAATTTGATTTTTGTGCCTTTTGGGCATTCTCACAGTCCTAGTCAAATAGTCCTGAGTGAAGAAATACAACTTTAAAAAAAAAAAGAAATACAACTTTAAAGCTACAGCATGGAACAGTAATGTTTCTGTAAGAGACATAAGGAATGCAGTAATGGATATGAGCAGGCGTGCTCTCAAAAGATCTCAGAATGTGCAGACCAGCGTGTGTGAAGTCTCTGCTGGGAGAGGGGGTGAGGAGAACGTGTGGGTTAGGACGCACTAGATTCTTCTGTCCCTTGTTCTATAGCCTTTCTTTCTTTTCCACAGCAAGGATGCACGTGACTCACAAGTCAGCTGAGGTGGAGCCCAGAAACAGAAATGGAGCCTGTGCCATGGTTACAGGGCTCATTTTCCTCTCCATGGGGTGAGCTGTATTAGAATAGTCCTAGTCACCTGCTCACCCTCTTGTCAGTCCCAGAAGGCTTAGAATTCCCATCACGTTAACAATGGCTTAGATTGAGAAAACCCTTACTTCAATATAAAGGCTGTTCCAGGATTTAAATACTCATTTAATTTCAAGAACAAATGGAACATATTAAGACATTAACCTTTGATGTTGTTCAAGCCTGCTCTTAGGAAATCCAGCTTGAACAACTGCAGCAAAGGAGAATATGACGTTACCAAACACAACCCCACACCTGTGGACCCCAAATGATCTTACAGAAGTCTGCACTTGATTCTGGAGGAGACACTTGAGAAGATCTTGAGGCTCCTGATTTCCTGTTTCCTTCATTTGCTTCCGTAAGCCTGATGCTTTCGAGACTATCCTTCCCACACAACTGAATGCTTGCAATAAAGAAAGAGTGGTAATTACATAAACTCACTAACTGTGGCATTAAGAACAAGTCAGTGTGAGAACTTGGGTTTCCAAACACAGAGATTGACCAGCATTTCAGGATAAAAATCTACTTAGGGGTTGTGGAGATGGCTCACTGGGTACAGTGTTTGTTGAAAAGGCATGAATGCCTGGGTTTACATCACTAGCAACCACGTAAAAACTTAGATGTGGTGGAGCAGGGGTCCATAACCCCAGTGCTGAAGGGCAGAGTCTAGCAGATTCTGGGAGCTCAGCCAGTCTAGCCAAACTGGCAAGCTCCAGGTTCAGTGAGAGACTGTGGCATAACATACGGTGGGAAGCTGGAGGAAGATGTTCTGAGGTCAGTCTGTGGTCACCACACGCCCCAGCAGGGGAGTGCTCCTACACACATACTCAAGCATATAAACTCCAGTGTACCACAGCTCAGTCTAGACTTCATCTGGAAAAGGTTAGAACATGTGCACACTGCACCGGGTGAGGACTGGAGGTGGGATGAGGACTTTAGCTCAGTGGACTGTCTCTTGCTCAGGCCTGGCCCCTCCTCTTTGAAACTTCTTGTCTCTGCTAACTGAGCAAGCAATATGACATGAGCTTATGATATGCTCTAGTTTGTACTCTTCCTTTGGTGTACCTGTACTGTGTTTTTCCAGGCAGGTTAGTTTTTTTGCTTCTTTGGTTTTTGTTGTTTTGTTATGTTTTTTGCACAGGGTTTCTGTGTATAACCCTGGGTGTTCTGGAACTCACTCTGTAGACCAGGCTGACCTCAAACTCACAGAGATCTATGTGTCTATGCCTCCCAAGTGCTGGGATTGAATACATGCACCACCACTACCTAGAAGGTTCATTTCTTTTTTTTTTTTTTTTTTTTTTTTTTTGGTTTTTTGAGACAGGGTTTCTCTGTGGTTTTGGAGCCTGTCCTGGAACTAGCTCTTGTAGACCAGGCTGGTCTCGAACTCACAGAGATCCGCCTGCCTCTGCCTCCCAAGTGCTGGGATTAAAGGCGTGCGCCACCACCGCCTGGCCGGTTCATTTCTTTTTAACTAATGCTAAGCCTCACCAGTGGCAAGAAATAGCAATGCCTGAAAGGTGATTCAGAAATAGGCTGTCTTAGGAAACACCTGGCAGAGTCCCTAGGCGCACACTCCAGGGAATTCAGGCCATGAGAAGTCACCTGACTCCTCTGGGAACACCAAGGGCAGGAAAGCAGATAAGGAAGTTAGGTCCAAAGAGTTCCCTCTTGAAACACTCATTGAGTCCAAGAGAACTGCACCAATGTTTGCCAGGCCTGACACTGAACAGGGGCTGCTGTTGTGGAGGAGGAAGGGAGCTGAAATCCTCAGCTTATTTTGGATTCCTTTTGTCTCATCAGTGATGCGCAGGTTCGCTCAGTGTGAATACTTCCTCCTCTGAAAGACCCAAACAAAGTCATAGTAGGCAAGCCATGGGCCATCCCTGCTGGGGATCTTCTGAGGTGCTTTAAATGCTCCCGGCACTCTGACCCCATTTGTGCTGGGACTCTCTAATGACAGCTGCTGTCAGTTCCTACTGCCTGCTGCTGGCTGCTTCCAAGAGGTTAAAGAATTTCATTTCACAGTTCTCCAACTTCGTTGCACAAAAGAGAAAAAGAAAACCCACCAGGCTCTCTATTGTATGTGCAGAGTGATTTAAAGGAAGGCTTGAACAAATAGCATAAAATATCTTGGGGGTAACTCTGACCAAGGAAGTGAAAGATCTATTTGACAAGAACTTTAAGTCTTTGAAGAAAGAAATTGAAGAGGACACCAGAAAATGGAAGGATCTCCCTTGCTCTTGGATTGGGAGGATCAACATAGTAAACATGGCAATTCTACCAAAAGCAATCTATAGATTCAATGCAATCCCCATCAGAATCCCATCAAAATTCTTCACAGATCTGGAGAAGACAATAATCAACTTTATATGGAAAAACAAAAAACCCAGCATAGCCAAAACAATCTTATACAATAAAGGATCGTCTGGAGGCATTACCATCCCTGACTTCAAACTCTATTACAGAGCCTACAGTATTGAAAACAGCTTGGTATTGGCATAAAAACAGAGAAGTCGACTAATGGAATCGAATAGAAGACCCTGACTTTAACCCACAATCCTATGAACACCTGATTTTCGATAAAGGAGCTAAAAGTATACAATGGGAAAAAAGAGAGCATCTTCAACAAATTGTGCTGGCAAAACTGGATGTCAATCTGTAGAAGAATGAAAATAGATCCATATCTATCACCATGCACAAAACTCAAGTCCAAATGGATTAAAGACCTCAACATCAGTCCGAACACACTGAACCTGATAGGAGAGAAAGTGGGAAGTACTCTACAACACATGGGCACAGGAGACCACTTCCTACGTATAACCCCAGCAGCACAGACATTAAGGGCATCATTGAATAAATGGGACCTCCTGAGACTGAGAAGCTTCTGTAAAGCAAAGGACACTGTCACTAAGACAAAAAGGCAACCCACTGACTGGGAGAAGATCTTCACCAACCCCGCAACTGACAAAGGTCTGATCTCCAAAATATATAAAGAACTCAAGAAACTAGACCATAAAAGGCTAATCAATCCAATTATAAAATGGGGCACTGAGCTGAACAGAGAATTCTCAACAGAAGTTCAAATGGCCAAAAGACACTTAAGGTCATGCTCAACTTCCTTAGCGATCAGGGAAATGCAAATCAAGACAACTTTAAGATAGCATCTTATACCTGTCAGAATGGCTAAAATAAAAAACACCAATGATAGCCTTTGCTGGAGAGGTTGTGGAAAAAAGGGGTACACTCATCCATTGCTGGTGGGAATGCAAACTTGTGCAACCACTTTGGAAAGCAGTGTGGCGGTTTCTCAGAAAATTAGGGATCAACCTACCCCTGGACCCAGCAATAACACTCTTGGGAATATACCCAAGAGAGGCCCTATCATACAACAAAAGTATATGTTCAACTATGTTCATAGCAGCATTGTTTGTAATAGCCAGAACCTGGAAACAACCTAGATGCCCTTCAATGGAAGAATGGATGAAGAAAGTATGGAATATATACATATTAGAGTACTACTCGGCAGTAAAAAACAAGGACTTCTTGAATTTTGCATGCAAATGGACGGAAATAGAAAACACTATCCTGAGTGAGGTAAGCCAGACCCAAAAAGAGGAACATGGGATGTACTCACTCATATTTGGTTTCTAGCCATAAATAAAGGACATTGAGCCTATAATTCATGATCCTAGAGAAGCTAAATAAGAAGGTGAACCCAAAGAAAAACATATAGGCATCCTCCTGAATATTAACCTTCATCAGGCGATGAAAGGAGACAGAGACAGAGACCCACAATGGAGCACCGGACTGAAATCTCAAGGTCCAAATCAGGAGCAGAAGGAGAGAGAACACGAGCAAGGAACTCAGGACCGCGAGGGGTGCACCCACACACTGAGACAATGGGGATGTTCTATTGGGAACTCACCAAGGCTAGCTGGCCTGGGTCTGAAAAATCATGGGATAAAACCGGACTTGCTGAACATAGCGGACAATGAGGACTACTGAGAACTCAAGAACAATGGCAATGGGTTTTTGAACCTACTGCACGTACTGGCTTTGTGGGAGCCTAGGCAGTTTGGATGCTCACCTTACTAGACCGGGATGGAGGTGGGTGGTCCTTGGACTTCCCACAGGGCAGGGAACCCTGATTGCTCTTTGGGCTGATGAGGGAGGGGGACTTGATTGGGGGAGGGGGAGGGAAATAGGAGGCGGTGGCGGGGAGGAGGCAGCAATCTTTAATAAATAAATAAATAAAAATTAAAAAAAAATAAAGGAAGGCTTGAAGCCAGAACCTTGGAGCTGGCACTAGCAAGCGTTATTGCTCCCTGTCCTGTGACCTCCTTCCCGGTCCAGGACCCTGCCAAAGAGTACACCAATGTACTCACCACAACTCATCCCTGGTGGATGCAGAGTGCCCTGGGCTTTGGCAGCTTAAGGGAGGCTTTACTCAGATATTTTCAGTGTCTACTCTAGACAAGCACAATAGGAGATGAAAAGGAATGAAAAGGGCAACAGAGAGAGAGAGAAAGAGAATGCTAAAAAAAAAAAAAAAACTATGTTTGGTTTTTCATTACCTGGAACTATTCATAGCAGACAGCCAATAGAATATATATAGAGATAAACACAATGCTGTGTTCATATATGTAGATATACATATAAATAATTAATGCACACAGTCTGTCCTAGAATCCTGTTGTTCCACATCTGTGAATTCCACCAACCTCGGAACAAAAATATTAGTAAAACAGTTTGCATCTGTATTGAATACATAAAAATTTCTTTTCCTATAAATAACCCCTAAATTATACAGTCTACCAACTATGCACACTGCCCTTACTCTGTCTTAGAAGCAATCTGGAGTGGTTTGAAGTATCGTTCACAAGTGCACATTCTCTGCCATTCTGCCATTCTGTACAAAGGACATTACTTCACAGTGCTTAGATTTGGGTCTCCATACAACGTAACTCATTCCTGTAGATGCTCAAGTCCCTTGAAGAAAATAGTGGAGTGTTCGCAATAATCTATAGGTTTTTTCCCTGTTGTATGATAATCTTTTGGTACACTGCAAAGATGAGCTTCTCTCCTTGATTTAATAAAGAGCTAAGTGGCCAATTGTTAGGCTGGAGTAGGTATATGCAGGAGAGCCAGGCAGCCATAACTCTGGAAAAAGAAGGGCAGAGTCACCAGTCAGGTGGAGATGGAACAAGACATGGAAGAGGACAGGTAAATGTCATGAGTCATGTGGCTACTTGTAGATTGATAAAAATGGGTTAACTGAAATTGCAGCAGTTAGTAACAAGCCTAAGCTACCAGCCAAACTTTTATAACTAATAAGAAGTCTCCATGTCGTTATTTGGGAGCTGGATGATGGACAGATCTTCCACCTACATCTCACATAAGTCTTAAGCCCACTCTAGATCATTTCAACTCGTACGGCCGTGTTCACATTGTGTGGACAGCTGTCCCGTTCCATTGCAAAACAATAGGAAAACATTTACACGCACTGAAAACAGGAACAGCTTTTTTCCTGGTTATTTTTTACAGTCTCCATGTGTATGTGCATTCATGTGTGTGGTGTATGCATGTGCATGTGTTCATATTTAGGTACATTTCTTGCGGAGGCAATGTTGGCCGTTTCATGTGTGTGGTGTATGCATGTGCATGTGTTCGTGTGTAGGTACATTTCTTGTGGAGGCAATGTTGGCCATCATCTGTTTCTCTTTACTTTGCTTTTTGAGGCAATGTCTCTTATTGAACCCAGAGATCACCTATTTCACTAGACTGGCTGGCCAATAAAGCCCTCAGATCATCTTATCTTTGCCCCCAGTAGCAAGGAGATTAGAGCCATGAGCTGTTATGACAGGTTTTCATGGGTCACCAGGGATCCAAACTCAGGTCTTCGTTCTTCCACAGCAGGCACTTTATTACTGAGTCATCTCTCTGGCCATGGTTCTGAGTATCTTCATCTTGCGGTTGTTTGAATGCACTGGTGTGCTACCCCAGAATGCACAGAGAGGCTGGGCAAATGGTGTAAAACACAGGCTCCTGTGACAGCTTTCTTCTTCAGCTTGTCTGTCTCCAACCAGTTAGATGTCTTCCATCAGTCACTTTGTTCCTACTCCGCCAGCCATGACTTTGCTCTGAAATATGACTGAACTTGAAGGTTCCCATGTTCCCTCCTGCACTACAGTCCCAGGAGCTCAGGCCTGTTGTATGGTGGAGGATGGCTTCCTGTTGGCTGACCCTTCTCAGAACCCATAGAGGGAGTAATACTATTTACTAGGCCCACACACCTCTGCTCAATTTCATACAACTCTCTATTCATCTTGACTGTATTTCATGAAGAGAAGGCAGAGGCTCAGAGACCACCATACTTAGAGGTGGTTACAGGCGGAATCTGGCTATAGGCATCTGAAGATTAGGGAGTAGTGGTCCAAATGGGAAAACTCCTTGTCTTTTGTAGGAATGAAGGTAGGAAGGCCAGAAGAGGGAAACTTTGACCTCTCAACTGTCTATTGAGTCAAGAACATAATCTATGGGTCACAGGGGCTTCCTGACAGGTCCCTTATATTACCACCTGGCAATATCTTATAGAAAACCCCCTGCACAGCTAAAACCCTTTCTCCCTCCCTTAGGGGCATTTGTGGCTGTGACTGAAGAACAAAAAGGAAAAACTAAAGGAGGAGAACAGGCCACTGTCTACTGCATCCCTGTACCCTGTCTTCCTTCTCCAGGCAACTTGGAGAGTTCCTTTCAATCCAACCACCTTACCCAGAGGCATGCTGGGATGGGAAAAATTGGAAGGTTGGGGGCATGGAGGGGCCTTCTCTTACACGTGCGCATTCTCCAAGGTAGGACCCACCAGCTGGGATTGACTCCATGACCCTTTCATTGTGTGCTGTGTGCCCACCTGATGCTGAGGGCAGGCAGCACCGAGTCATTGGCCCTTTGCCGCTAGCGACTTTCATAATTGGAAATGACAAAATCCTGAGCTTTCTGAAAAGCCTGCAGGCTTACTGACCTGTTGTTGGATTCTGTCCTTCTCACTTACCAGACAACATGGGATGATTGTTTCCAGTTGCTCCAAGTCCTCTTCGCTACTGAAGAGAGGGGCCAGATTATAACAGAGGCTCAGAAACTGGTTCCAGGCCCAGATGAAAGACCTACCACCAATGCAGACCTCATAAATAATGGTTTTCCTGTGACACAACACAACTGGGATTTCAACACAGAGGAAGGTAGGGAAAGGCTAAGTCTACCGCCAGACTCTAACAGGGGATCTCCAGGCTGCCTCGAATTGGCCCACAAATTTGTCCAAAGTCAGTCAGATACTTCAAGGGGCCTGAAGAAACAGCAGGAGCATTCCTAGAGAGGCTGATAGAAGCTTGTAAGACCTATATACCCTCGGATCCGAAGCACCTGAGAATCAGTCTGCAGTCAGCCTGGCCTTTGTCAACCAGTCAGCACCAGATATCTGCCGGAAGTTGCAGAGAACAACAGGTTTTGAAGGCAAGAGGTTGGCTGGATGCTTTGTGGTTGCTGAGAACGTACTTTGTAATAGGGAAACCCTGGAAGGAAGGCAGACAAAGGGGCTCACAAGAGTTTTAGAAAGACAGACACAGGGGCACACAAAGTCCTTCTAGCTGCCTCAAGAAGCCCAGAGACTAGAAGACAGGCACTGACCTTTGCAGATTCACCCATTAAGGGAAAGGTCTAAAGCAAAGTTTGTGCAATAGTCCTAGTCTGCAGAAAGACCAATGTGCCTGCTGTAGGAAGTTGGGTCACTGAAAGAATAAATGCCCTGAATTACAGGGCTAAAGAGTGAAGGTTGTGGAACTGGAAGAGATAAGTGATTGAAGGCGACAGTGCTGAGAGCCCCTTCCTGAGCCTGGGGTAACCCTAAAGGTGGAGGGTAAACCCATAGATTTTTCTGGGGGATACAGGAGCACAACACTCCATTCTAAAACAACCCCTAGCAAAATGTCACCAACACAGTCCTGGTTGCAAGAGGCTAAAGGGATGAACCAGCACTTGTGGACTACTGGAAGATCAGTGGACACAGGACAGGGCCGAGTGCCCCACGTTTTTATAGTCATCCCTGAGAGCCCATATTCACCACTGTTGGAAAGAGACTTACTAACTAAAATGGGGGCCCACATCCATTTTGACCAGACTGGAATATCAGTGATTGATCAAAAGGGAGAGTCAATACATGTGCTCACCAGGTCACTAGTGGATGAATACAAATTTTTTGTGGGCCCCATCCATTTTGACCAGACTGGAATATCAGTGATTGATCAAAAGGGAGAGTCAATACACGTGCTCACCAGGTCACTAGTGGATGAATACAAATTTTTTGTGGGCCCCTCAAATCAAAGAGACAGTAGAGACCTGCTTCAAAATTGGCTCCCAACAATTCCACAAGCATGGGCAGAAACCGGGGGACCTGGGATTGCAGCACAACACCCCACTACCAATACAACTGAAGGCTGGTGTAATGCCAACGCATGTCAAACAGCACCCAATGCCCAGAGAGGCCCACAGGGGATCACTCCCCATATTAAGTGCCTCAGAGACCTGGGACCTGGAATACGCCCTTGTTACTGGTTGAAAAGCCCAATTCCGATGACTATAGACCAGTGCATGACCTCTGGGAGGTGTAGAAGGGTTGAGGACATTCCTCCAACACTTCCCAACCCCTATACTTTTCTAAGTGTCTTGCCTCCAGAACGGGTCATCTACACTGTGTTCGTTGGACCTTAAGGATGCCTTCTTTAGCCTGCCACTGGCTCTAGCCCGTCAGCCTATGTTTGCTTTTGAATGGATGGATCCAGAGGACAGATTCAATGGACAGCTGACCTGGACACGACTGTCCCAAGGGTTCAAGACATCTCCTACCATCTTTGATGAGTCCTCCATGAGGACTAGAGTGACTACCGATAAGCCCAACCCAACATCAGCTCATGACAGTATGTGCATGACCTCCTGACTTAGAAGCTTGCAAAATTGCCACTGAAGGGCTGCTTAGAACTTTAGGAGACTTGGAGTATAGTGTATTAGCAAAGAAGGCTCAACTCTGCCTGATTGAGGTAACTTACCTGGGGTACATGCTGACGGGGGGGGGCGGGGGGGGGAAAAGATGGCTGTCAAAAGCAAGGAAAGAGACCATCGAGAGGGTCTCCAGACACAGCAATCGCCAAGAGGTGAGAGAATGGGGTCCACTGGGTTCTGTAGGCTTGAATCCCTGGGTTTGCTGAATTAACTCGGCCTCTATGAGGCCACGATGGGAAGGGACTCCCCTCAATTAGACCCCACAGATAGAAAAGGCCTTCAGTGAAATTAAGGTTGTTCTACTGACTGCACCTGCTTTGGAGCTACCAGACACCACCAGACCCTTCCACCTGATGTGGATGAGAAGAAGGGAGTGGCCAAAGTGGTCCTGATACAAACCCTGGGTCCACGGAAAAGACCAGTAGCCTCCTTGTCCAAAAAAGGCTGGATCCAGTGGCTACTACTTGGCCTCCTTGCCTATGCATAATGGCAGCATCAGCTTTACTAGACAGACTAACTTTGGGGCCAACTCTTAAAGTGGCCACACCATGCTGTTGAGGGGGGTTCTTAAACAAACATCCTCCTAGTAGATAACTTACTAATGCTCCACTGACTTATCATCTGGCTTGGCTCTTAACCCCACCCAGGATCAATACACCCACAGCAGTGCCTCGAACTCTGCCGTTCTCCCAGACCCGGACCTGGACTGGCCTCTCCATGATTGTCTGGATATCCTGAGCCATCTCCATGGATCGGACCAGACCTTAAGAACACCCCTTTGTGAAGGGCTAAGCTAACATGATTTAACAATTGGCAGTAGCTTCATCAAAAATGGTATCAGATATGCAGGAGCAGAAGTTACAACTGAAGCAGCAGTCATATGGACAGAGGCCCTACCTCTTGGGATATCAGCCCAGAGGGCCGAGCTGATAGCTCTAAGAAAGGCAGTGCAGTGGATAA
Organism: Microtus oregoni; assembly: GCF_018167655.1. Lineage (NCBI taxonomy): Eukaryota > Metazoa > Chordata > Mammalia > Rodentia > Cricetidae > Microtus > Microtus oregoni. The sequence continues at coordinate 21,571,306 of NW_024543094.1, forward strand.
GGGGAAAAGATTTAATATCTGTACTGACAGCTGGTATGCATTTGACACGATCCATGTCCATGGTGCCATCTACAGGGAGAGGGGAATGGTGAACGAGGAAGGAAAGACTATTACAAAAGAACAAACAGGAGATTTTATACCTCTTACAGGCAATATGGCTACCCCAAGAGAGCGCTGCCATACACTACCCCAGGCACCAGAAAGGAGAGGACCCAATCTCAAGGGGGAAGAGTCGGGCAGACATGGCAGCAAAGCAGGCTGCCCTCCAGAGAACAGCCATCCTGTTGACCACACCACCAAAGATGGGAACACCCACACTGCTAGAATTTCCAGCTTACACTGACCAAGGGCTCCAGAGAATACGCTCGTGCACACGGGACCCCGATGAATGGATCATCCTCCCATCAAACTTTGCCACTCAGCCAGTCCGACAAATACACCAGAGTACTCACTTGGGAGAAAGAACAACACAGGACCTCTTGAGAAGAGCGCATCTTAAGGTCTTTGACCTTAAGGCCAAAACAGCAGAAGCTGTAGGTCGATGACCCGCATGCCGTCTTGTTAATGCAAAAAGTGGAGTCATGAGAACGGGACACCAAGAGAGAGGAACTTGGCCCAGAGCTAACTGGGAAGTTGACTTCATTCAAAGAGGCCAAGCCAGGCCTGTATGGCTATAAATAATTGTTAGTTTTTATTGATACCTTTTCATCATGAACTGTGGTTTTCCCAACTAAGCACGAGAAGCCTGCCATGGTGGTCAAGAAGTTGCTGGAAGAAATTATCCCAAGGTATGACCTCCCTGTGCTCTTGGGCTCAGATAACAGACCTGCATTCGTCTCTCATGTAACACAAAAACTAATTAAGGCTATGGGGACCAATTGGAAAACTTCATTGTGCTTAGTGTTTCCAAGGTTTGGGTCAGGTAGAAAGGATGGACCCAGCCACAAAGGAGAACTTAACCAAATTACCCCTTGAGTCTGGCAGTGACTAGGTGTCTCTCCTCCCCTTTGCTCCCTATTGGGTTTGCCATTCTCCTTAGACTCTAGGCCAGACCACACTGGTGATCATGTATGTCAGGTCACTACCCATTCTGCCTAATCTTAGGGCAGAATTGCTGGCTAAATTTGATGACCAAAGATTTCTCTCCTCCCTTAAAGTTCCGTCTCAGGTGCAGAAACAACTCTGGCCTCAGCTGTGTGCAATCTATAAGAAGGTACTGTATCCTGTGCTGCTGCAGCCAGTGCAGCCTGGATAGCTGAGACTGGGGGGGGGGGGGTGGTGCGCCAGGATTGAGACACGGAGGCTTTCAGGTGGAAAAACAGCAAGCTTTATTTTGCCCAGTGCTAAAGCCTTTTATACCCCTACTGCTTCTGCGGAAAACCACAAGGCAGAAAGAACACAAACATCCTTGTCAATTACAGACCACAAGGAAGTTCCACTGTCAGTCACGGGGAGTGAGGGCAGCTGGATCACAACACTGTGCCCCACCAGTTCTGGCCAGGAGATCTGGTGATCATCAAGAGACACAGAAAAGAGCCCTTGGGTGGTTGGAAGGGACTTTACACTGTCATCCTGACAATGCTCACAGCTGTCAAAGTAGACGAAGTACCTACTTGGAGTCACCATCCCTATGTGAAGCCCGTAGACCCACACGCTGATCCTAAGGGCTACGCTCCAGAGGAAGTCAACCCTGGAGAGCCATTGCACCTCCATGAGATTCTTTAAAATTGAGAATTCAGAAACTCACCAATCCAGCTAAGTGACGGGCTTGTCCCTATGCTTCCTCAGCATGTGCCTGCAGGGGCTTTCCAGTCTGGTCACTCTAGGGGACCACAACCCCCACCTACCCTTTATTCTCACCTAGGAAATCATCAATGCTGGCACGGGAAGGATCCTGAGCTGGACTTCCCATGCAGTACCTATAGGGACCTGATCTATACTTTGACTTGGGGATGCTTTATGGTTGGACTGAGGTGTGTGATACTACATTACAAGAAGTCACCCATTTTAATGTTTGTCCTGGGTATAACAGATAAAGAGACAGGTAGAGGCCAGTGGAGGAGTCAGTGACTATTTCTGTGCTTCATGGAGCTGTGTCTCCACGGGTCATATCTGGCAGAAGGCCCCAAAGAATGGAGACCTTGTCAAGGGAAAGTAGGTAGACCAACCAAGATGTTTGAGTGCTTGATGAACTAAGTTTGCTGGAGCAGGGACATGTAACCAAATATTAATTCAATTCACAGGTGCTGGTAGAAAAATGTTTAGTTGGGCTTCAGGAAAAACCTGGGTTTAAGGTTGTATGACCAGGTGGGATGATATAGGGGAAGACCCAGGAACATTGTTCATCTCCAGTTAGACGTTCAGCCCCTACAGCCACAAAAGCCTTTGGGCCTCAATAGGGTAATGAACACCCAAATGTCAAAAAGAGCAAAGCCTAAGAAATCTAAGCCTTTAAAACTAAGACCTTGTCTCTGACAACTGATTCTACCCCCACAAATCAACCCTCTAATCCAGGCCTCTTTAATCTACAAAGATATACCTATCTGGTTCTGAATGCCTCAAAGCAAAGACTCACCAGGGCTCGTTCACTCTCCCTAGACACAAGACCACACTATAATGAGGAGATTGCAACACAGGGACGTTATACCAGCTCCCCTGACACGCAGTCATGCAGATGGCAACACTCAGGCAGACGGAGACTAACACTACAATCGGTAACAGGAAACAGCCTCTGCATGGGCCGAACCCCACCTAACTATGTTGATTCTGCAGTGAAACTCAACCCACTGGGGACAGGATATTTAATTCTGCCGGATGATACTTGGTGGGCCTGTACCACAGGTTTAACTCCCGGCATACATGCGCAAGTTTTAACTGATATTCAGGGTTTCTGTCTTGGTGCAGCTGGTCACAAAAATAGCTTGTTTCCCTGAGGAAGTCTCCATCAGTTACAACCAGTTGGATAAGCCAAATGTGAGGTTTTCCCAGCTGTCCTAATATCCATTCTCATAGGCGCTGAAACCTCAGCTCTAATCCTCCAAGATCGGAATTATAAGATTTCAAGCACAGCCATAGATGCAGACACAGCCACCCTAGAAATTTCATCACCCATCTGGAGGAATCACTCTCTTCTTTAGCTGGGGTGGCCCCCCATAATAGGAGGGGTTTAGACTTACTGTTCCTTCAATGGGGGGAGGTTCTATATCTGGCTCTGGGAGAACAATGCTGTTTTTATGCTAACCACTCAGGTGTCATAAAAGCCTCCATAAACCTAATCAAATAAAACTAGGAAAGTAGGAAAGAAGCATATTATAGTATAAATCCTTATTCAATTGGTCACCCTAGTTAACTATACTCCTTTCGGCTCTGAGTGGGCCCTAGGTCTTCTTACCATTGGCCTTGACTTATGGACCTTGCATCATTAACAATATCATAAGATTTATAAAGGAAGGGATCTCTACGGTCCAGCTGATGGTTCTGGGACAGCAATACAAGCCTATAGATATGGAGGATGAATTTCCAGGATTTGAGGAAATACACAGAATCATAAGGACATACTTTAAAAACCTATACTCTGCCAAGGTGCAAAAGCTAAGAGAAATGGATTATTTCCTTGATATATACCACCTATCAGAATTAAATCAAGATCAGTTAAACAAGTTCAATGAGCCTATAAACCCTAGTGAAATAGAAGCAGTCATTAAAAGTCTCCCAAGCGAAAATCCACAGGGTCAGATGGTTTTACATGGTTTAGTGCAGAATTCTACCATACCTTCAGAGAAGAATTAATGCCAATACTCAAATTATTCCACAAAATAGAAACAGAAGGAACATTGTCTGGTTCATTTTATGAATCACAGTTACCCTGTTACCCGAACCACATAAAGACTCAACAAAGAAAGAGAATTACAGACCAATATCCCTAATGAAAATAGACTCAAAATTTTTCAATAAAATACTTTCAAAAACCAAATACATGAAACATCAAAAAGACCATCCGCATGATCAAGTAGTCATTAATGAAGCTTCCAAAGTACTGGGAATGGGTGACATTTAATTGAAGTGTTGGCCAAAGTGGCCTCATGGGGACTCCTGAAGAAACTAGGCTATCGTCAAGGTTAATGGATGTTCTACACAAACTAATGGTAAGGTCCTCTTGCTGAGGACAACACCTACACAACCCAAAGAACACAGATGTCAAGCTGTTGCCTACCTAGAGCCTTAACCCATACCGACTAGAGATAGTGGTCCTGGAAGGTACTCTGCCCATCACCAAAGGAGAAAGGTTAACATCAACCCAGCTGCAACCCCCCCACCCCTACCCCGTCTACATGCAAGCTACGCTGGCTCAATTGTGACACAAAGCTCATGATAGTAACCACCCAATACCTGACTGGATTAACTGGATTACTGGATGTAACCCATACCTGCCACTGCTTAGGTGGCCAAGAACCAGAGTCTAGATAAGCTGGGGACCTGGGGGAAACCAAATACTGATTCTGCAAAAGGAGCATAGCAATAAAATGTTTCCCAGTGACATTCTGCTATACTCGTACGTAGATCAACGCCTTCCTCAGCCTTCATCAGAGAAGCTTCCCCCTGCAGCCAATGGGAACAAATACAGAGGCCCACAGCTGAACAATGTGAAGCCGAAGTCCCGCGTGAATTGACACTTGCACCACCACGTGTCTCACTCACGGGAACGTCACTGCCTTCCTCTGGCTGGAGTACAGATATTGACAAGTGGGTGACCTGCAGCAAACTCAACATGTGTAGAAAGTACTGGCTGCAGCTTCTTCCACCAGGACTATGTTGACCTGAGCCTGTACAGAGACCCCCTCCTGAGATCAGCCAACCCACTTCCTAGTTCATGCTGTGTATGATCACAACTACAATTGTGTCCAGAGCCTGACGTATTGTTTTCTACTTATTTCTGGCCATATGAGTTGAAGGATCAAATATATCCCGTAGATCTGAGGTGAAACACATGGCATATGTAACAGATGTCCACCTCAAATGCTGCCTCTGGGGATACAAGGTGGTCCATTTACTCTTGAAAAAGTTTATATTTCCTTATGTGCTAATACTGAGTTAGTGCCTAAGCCAGCGATTTCACTCCTACAAAGTTTGTAGTGAATGGACTATGCCTTATTAGATGGAAGTGGGTCTTTGAGGACCAGGGTAGGAGACTATGATTCTAAAGAGACATGCTGGGCTGTCAAGATGACATAAATCGTAATTACATTCAACCCTACAACCCCTGTTTATTTAATTTTCGTGGCGCGGGGACATGTGCAGAGAATGGATGGCTAAAAGGGCTGGAACTTTGTGATCCTAGAACGAAAAAAGATAGCGGGCCAGAATTCCAAGGCTAAAGCAACTGGGCTAAACCAGAAAGACAGGATCCAAGAACTTTAAACAAGCATCCGAGCGAGAGCGGCTGGTTACTACAGCAACCACAGACTCTCGCGAGACAGATTAAAAGCCTGTGCAGTGCTGCTCTGGAGCATTGTTCCGCGCTTAGGGATTCCTCCCACCCCCACCCCCACCCCCACCCCCACCCCCACCCCATCCCCACCCCTACCCCCACCCCCACCCCCACCCCCACCCTCACCCGGATCGACCTGTCGCCAGCTGCAGTTTAAGTACCTTACTGGGTGTGACGTCATGCCGAGGGCAGGCAGCCAGGGATATCCTTCTGCGCAGGCGCGGCGCAGGCGCACGTGGAGGCGACACTGGTGCCCTCAGTGACGGCGGAGTCGCAGCAAGGAATCCATCTGTCACGTGGTCTCCGCAGGGAGCTTCTGCAAAGGTGGGCACGCGCCCGTGGTCCGAGTCCCAGCCCGTGGGCACCCCGGTCACCGCGGGGCGGGGCGGGTGGGAAAGGGGCTGTGCCCGCTTCTGCGGCCACCCAACTCCAGGTCTCCCTGCGGCCCTTTCCAACTGTTCTCACGATCCACCCCGGGAGGGGGTGTTCCTTCGTGTGGTGTTACGTGAGTGTCCCTGAGTCTCCCGAAACCACGGGAGCTTCTGTGCTGCTGACAGCCTTTCCAGGGTCCCTTCCCAAAGTCAGCGTCTTTTCTGCGACGCCTTTCTAATCGCGCTAAATACTGCAAGACTCTAGAGCCCACCATCTTGTCTTTATCCTGTAACTCCAAGTCCAGCACCTCTGTCCCAGCGACACTAAACTTGCTTTAATACTCTTCTGGGATTCACCGCTGCCCACTTCCTACTTCGTTTGGAAGCAATTCTTAGATAGCATTCGCTTCCTCCAGAAAGCCTTTTCCTGACCCTAAGGAAAAAGCCTCTCCTGCCTTCTCACTACTCTGGTTTTAAAGTGAGCCAGCCGCTCTTATTACCCGCAGAGGCTTTTGCTTTGCTTAAAGCCTAATGGCTTCGGGCATCAAAGATAATCCTTAAGAATTTGATGAAGAAACGGTGTGGTGGTTATGAGTAGTATCCTAGGCAGGGTGTACGCGAATACGGACATGAGAAACCAGAAGCTTCATTAAATAGGCCGAGTCTATAATATGCCTGGTGGGTGAAAGGAGAAAAGCTTATGAGAAATGGGAGGGTAAAAAAGGGAACCCTTGAGTTTGCAGTTGATCCTATAGGCACTAGCAGCTTGCAGACATAGATGACAAGGCACTTGCAAGTCCACCCTGTTTTTCTGTCTGTGAAGGTCCGTTCTTATTAATCAGCATTTAAAAAATTCATATGGCATGGCAGTCACCTTATGCAGACAGAGCTTTTAAAGCTCCCCTTTCAGGTTCTGTGTATCAGAGAAGTGATCCCAATCTTGCTGCCCCTTGGTTGCAGCACATCTTAGGTGTGAATGTCCCTCTTACACCAATGGATGGTTTAGTCAGATACAGTAACTGATTTGCAGTTTGGTAAAAACTGTAGCCGGGCGGTGGTGGCGCACGCCTTTAATCCCAGCACTAAGGAGGCAGAGGCTGGCGGATCTTTGTGGGTTCAAGGTCTACAAGAGCTAGTTCCAGGACAGGCTCCAAAGCTACAGAGAAACCCTGTCTCAAAAAACATAACCAAAAAAAAAAAAAAAGGAAAAGAAAAAAGCTGTCGTGGGGCCGTTATCTTTCCAGTTCCTGGCAGTCACCTCACTAGATTTGGATGACTTTTTGTTTTTCAATCCGAGTTTGTGGGGAGCAGAGCTAATGAGTTGACTGGGAGAGTGCAGTGCAGTAATGGGAAGGAAAAAGTATTAATACCAGTGGGTAGCACTGATGGGACCAAGGCTGCAGGTCTCATTGGAATGAAGGTGACTAGAAGAATAAGGATGGGGAATGAGTCTGCAATACCATTTCTTAGGGCTGTAGTTTGGAAAGGCAACCCAATTCACCTGGGCATCTTCTTACCAGCCCCCATGGCTCGGGAGCACCCCCACAGCTCAATAGCTCTAGGGTGAGAATAAGCCACCCTTATGTTCCTAAAAGCTACCTGTTATTTCTGAGATGGAGCCGTAATTCAAGGAAGTCTTCAGAAAAACTAATTCTCAGTTTGGACTGTGAGTCTGCTTCCTAACCCACCCACACACTGGGGAACCCTACACATGGGTTAGAGAACTGGGTTGTGGAAAGTACCCTGAATTAGAAGACCCTTAATCAGAGGGGACTTCCTTAAAGTTTGTCAACTGGGTCTTTACAGCCCTCAGATGAACTCTAGGAATGAGAAAACTGAGAAGGAAGTATACAGTTGCCTTTGGGAAAGGGAAACTGAATCTAAATGAATGAATGCTCAACTAGAGAGCGATTGAGAACATCCTAACTAACTCTAAGGTTAATACCATGGTCTCTAGATTATGAATAGGCCAATGGCTTTTAATATGCTTTCGGAAGGAGCCTAGCCCTTTATTTCTCCCTAATGGATTAATCTTTATTTCATCACAAATATTTTTTTTAGTTTTCATGAAATTGCCTGCCAAAGCAGTAGTCATGTGATCATGTAAAGGGAAAAATGTGCCAGTATATCCCGAGTGTTTTAGGAAGGAACCTGGGAGATCATGGGAGGAAGGAGACTTAACAAAGTATAGAAGTTTTAGCCATGGAAATAGGTTAATGATTACTTTCAGAAATTAAAGGGTATAAGCTCTGTGTGGGCACAGGGTCTTGTTGCCTACCCGCAGCTGTGCCTAGAACACCATCTGCCCAATGGAGAAGCTCAATGCATGTGCTGATAAATGAGATGATTCAGAGAATAAAGGCCTGTGACCAGAGTTCTCCCTGTGACTTCCATGGTAGAAGGAGAGAACCTCTGACCCCTACGTGTGCTCTATGATGTGATCCACAAACCTATTCAATGTTACTAATTTTTTTAAAAATAAATGAGTGGAAGGCACCAGCTAGAGTTTAGAAGAAGCTAACAAATTAACATCAGCCATTCACACATTGCCTGATACCATGAAAAAATAGGGGAAATTAAAATTAGTTCATTTTACCATAAAAGTTATGTTTCTGGTTACCTCATTGGGCCTTAGACTTGCTATTACAGTATATCAATCTGGAATAAAAAAACGAGACTGGAGAATAGAACCAAAATACTCAGAACCTGCCTTGCTAACATGAGAATCTCATCATCTTGCTTCTTTCTGAAGGGTTTTCAAGATGGCCGCAGCCCCTCAAGCACCAAAGAGGGGATCTATTCGGAAGACTAGACCTCTGGTTGTAAAGACATCACTGAACAACCCATATGTCATTTCCTGGAGCACCTTGGAGAGAGAGGACATACACTTTATATTACAGACCCTCGAAGACAAGTTTAAATCAATTGGATTTCAGAAAATTGAAGATAAGAAACGGAAGAAAACTCCTTTTGTAGAAAAGCAAAGATGTACCCCAGATGTTGAGATTAGTAAGCATCTGAAGAAGGAGCATGATGGGAGTCTACAGGTATCAGGGTGGACGCCAGCCCATGTCAGAAAACAGCTGGTCATTGGTGTTAATGAAGTCACCAGAGCTCTGGAGAGGAATGAACTGCTGCTGGTTCTAGTGTGCAAGTCAGTCAAGCCTGCCATCATCACCTCACACATGATTCAGCTGAGTATAAGCAGAACTGTTCCTGCTTGTCAGGTTCCTCAGCTCAGCGAGAGAATTGCTCCTGTCATTGGCTTAAAATGTGTGCTAGCCTTGGGCTTCAGAAAGAACACCATGGACTTTGCTGAGGAAGTAAGAGCCATCATTCCCAGGGTGCCCAGCTTACATGTGCCATGGCTTCAAGACAGAACCCAAGATCCTAAAGACAATTTAGAGATTGAATTGTTGGAAAGCCAGGACAAAGAGATTTTGGACACTTCATTTGATGACCTTACAAAACTTAGTAAGAGAAAGATTGCTGAAGGTGGGCAGGACTCAGCTGTAATACTACAACCCCTTAAAATAAAGAAACTCATTCCCAACCCTAATAAGATAAGGAAACCACCCAAAAGTAAAACATCCATTTCAAAGTAGTTTGTATGAACTTATCATTTCATTAAAGGATATGGTCTAAATAAGGTTTATAACAAATAAAGTATGTTTACATATATTCTTAGGATCCTGCATGGAGTTGTTCTTTCAGATATGGCAAGTCTTTCTAACTGGGTGGAACAGGTACACTGAAACAAAACAATGAAGTACAGAAAACACTCAAAAACGATGATTAACAAAACCAAAGTTTATTGAGACTAATGTCCATGCGTGTATAAATTCACTGCTTTAAAGGCTGGTACAATGCTTGCTTGCAAGAACATAGTTTCCTACAGCACTTAACATTTCTCTACCAAACTTGGAAAATGGGCCACAGACATGGTCTAATAAGGTGGGTGCAACAACTGGAGAAGGTGCTCAGTTGTAAGGGAGAGACACTAAATGCTAAGCAGTACACTGTCTTCAAAAGCGGCATACCATTTTTACTTGTGGTAATTTGACTTTCTTTGTAGGTAAGCATTGACACAAGCTTGGAGAAAGACTTGATTGATACAGGGGGGAAAAGCCTGATAAGGTTATTTCAATAAGAATTCCCTCCCTGCATATCATTAATTTCCTTGCAATACTTAACACATCTATCAAAATACATTGGGGGGTATAGCTCTGTGATAGAACATGTACTTAGCACACATAATCCCTGGCTTGATCCCCAGCACCAAAACAAACAAAAAAAAGTAAAACTAACAACAAAAATTAACTACAGTAGTAACTTAGGTGAAATGTGGCAAGAGGAGAGATTCAATGGGTCTTCCGGCTAGGAAACGAAGCTGCCAGTGCTTTGGATAGGAACTGACTATGTGTCTTGAAAATCATTCTAGGAGGAAGTAAATGGGATATTAAAACTTTTACCTCAAGTTCTGGTTGAACTCATGGGCTGTGCCAGCTTTGTTCTATCTGACAAATTTCCATTTTTTGAAGAAAAGAAACCTTATAATACATTTTGGATATAGAGACGGGGCAACTTAAACACAACTCTGAAGACTTTGCATTTGTATCTGGTTTTAACAGCTATTTTTATATCCGAGCAATTGCACTGGTTACTGATTTGTAAAATACGGATCATGTGCTTAAATTATGAATATGCCAATGTTAACTATTAGTGTATTTAAAACGATGAGTTCTTTAACAACTGCAATGTGCAGTAAGCCTCTAAAGGGATGGTTTAAAAGCTTCCTCATGAGGTAAATAAGCCCATGAAAAAATTCCTGACTGGCATTTCTAACTGAAAACTCAATTTGTTTAAGACAAAAAAGGAGTGAAACAATTTCCAAAGAGCTGTAAATCCAGATTCACTAAACTCGCTTACCTAATACTGTCTTTCTAAACAGTATTCCAATGAATAGGTAGTTTAATTTTCTGAAGATGTTCTCTTAAAAATGTGACAGTTGGGCATGGACCATATGAAATAAGAAATCTGTCATGTGTCTTTAGGGACAGACAGTACTGGTCCCACTTCTGCACCACTTGTGAGGCCCAGGTGCTCCCTCTAGTGGTGCTATCAGGTCTGGCACAATTTGTGGCCTACTTAGGACCTCAGTACGTAAATATGCTAAGAGGCCAGCCAGACAGCAACTATTTTAACTTTGCAGGCAATACAATCCAGTCTATCACAACTACTTAATTTCCCTTCGTAGCATGAGGCAGCCATAGGTAGGTCATAAATGAAGATGTGGCTGTATTCTGATAAAACTTGAATTTCCTAAGATTTGCATGCTACAAAAATGTCAGTTTTTTGGCCATTTCCCCTAATCATTCAAAAAAAATAACGACCATTCTCAACTTGCTAGCTGTACAGAACAGCCAACAGGTAAGACTCGACCTAAAAGTAACATTTGGTGAGTCCTTTCTAGTAGGGAAGGAAATGCCATATTGTCTGAAGTAGTGTTCTGGACTGGGGCGGAGGCACTGTAGTAAAGGCAGGAAGAAGTATCTACTTTGCGGCATCTGACTCAAAGGCCAGTCTATACAATGGCCTTATTTAGTATTTTACTTTCCCTTGGATTAGTGGCAGCATATACACACATATGTACACTGTGAAACTTGTTTTTCAAATTCTAGGTAAAAACAACATCAGTAACAAAATTATGAATACGTATTTACAAGTAAGACATTTTCCATTAGCATGACAATTTTCATGATAAATTAAAGTCAGCATAAAGGAACATGTGCAATTTTGCATAATAAAAACATTCAAACCATCTGTGTGCTGACAGCACTACTATACTCCTGGGCATTTAATCTGACCTTAGAGCTTTTACTTCCTTTCCCTCATACATCCTTGACACTGCTGAGTAATGAGATTGCAAGCAGTCTCAAGGTCTGGTCAGTCGGTGTGTACTCTTTAGTGAGCATGCTGAACATTTGCCCAAATTTTGCTTTTGAAACAATCCACTGACCTGCCGAAGAGCAAAGGACAGACCTGCATATTTACTGATTTGGCTACTATGCTTATGGGATAGACCTGTTATGTTTGCTGATTTGGCTACTATGCTTCTTATGGAATAATAAATGTGCTAAGTCACTGGTACATTTTCATATTGCTCCATACGTAATTATCTACCACATGTCAATTCTATAAACATTCCCAGTAGCATTATGTAAGGTGATACACATATGGATCCTTGTTCTGTTATACAAGTGTATCACCACTTAATAAACAGAAAAGCAGCAGTGACTCTCCTAACAGCAAAGGTTTTCTTAACATGATGCCACCACTTCTGTTTGGTTCACAGAGAAACAATCCCACTTCTAGAGTGGAAGAACAACATCCTCTCTTTACCATGAGAACTCTGTGGACACCTTCATCCCTCCCACACATCTGTCAACAGCAGAGATTGGCTCTCAACATCCTAACTAGGTATGTGTACTATTGGCCATCTGTTCTGATTGTTAGCAACTACTTCAATTTCACTCAACTTGTGCTTTTATTCTTCTTTGGAATGGCAGTTCCAGGATTCACTAAATCGAGTATTAACAAATGAGAATGTCAGCCTTCTATAAGTAACATATCCACCTATTGTAGAACAAGTCCAACCTAAAGAAAGAAAAAAAAATGGGATTAGACCAAATAAATGGAAGAGGAAATTGAGTTATAATAGAGCACACTATATCTGTGTTTTTAAAAGTTCCCTTGGGCCATGATGCTGGCTATGAAGGTAAAGGCACTTGCCACACAAGCCTGATGACCTTGGTTCAGTCCTTGGAGCCCTGGTAGAGGGTGAGTACTGACTGACTTCCCATAGCTGTCCACTGACCTCCATATATGCTGTACCACCCCAGAAATAGTAAAAGCCCCTTTATCCTGAAGGAAGCTGGTATGGAACTGTCATAACAAGCTTACTCACCTTTTCCGAGTCTGTCCCTGGACACCTCCAGTTGTACAAATAATACTGTAAGTTGCCATCTCCTATACCAAACTTGAGTTTTTCCAAGAAGGTTTTATTTTCCATCAAATCTAGTGCATTGAATACATCAAATCCTTTCTGCCAATATAAAAAGTTTAAAATACCAATGGCTTAATGTATTCTTTGTGTATATATTTCTGTATAACATCATTTCCTCTACAATAACTTAAATATGCACCTATAAGGCTAAGTATCTACAATATAAAGCCAAAGACTAAGAACCATCTTAGAAGATTGTATTATAAAGACAATTGGGGAAGGGGACCAGACAGGTGGCTTCATGGTCAAGAGCTACACTGCTCTTGCAGAGGACCTTTCTGTTAAGTTGACTTGCTTAAGGAGAGCCCTGTAGTACAAAAGCAACAACACTCACCAACTTGGCTATAATAAGCGCATCATTCATGAGGTCCAGCAGGGGAGTCTCTGTGTGAATGTTGTAGAAGGAATAGGCAGCCTTGAGGCTCTTGTGAGCGGGATGGTGCATAACTGTGGAGGGGAGCGTGTAAAAGCTCAGGAAATCAGTCAGCTTCCCACTAGGGCTCTGAAGGACAGAGGTAAGCAACAGCAAGTGAGTGTTTCCTTGAACAAGCATTCAGCTGATGCTGACCTATGACTTACGCAAAACTTTCTGTCTAAACGAGCAACAACTGAGATTTTCTTTTCTATAACCCAGTTTAAGTCCTTTATACTAAGTAAAGACCAATAAGTGGACTGCAGTTTAGTCAAAGTGTTAGTGGGAGATATTCAGACTCTTCCAAAGCAGGTCCTAAAGGAAAGTTACTCCAGGCCGACTGATGAGTCAATGCTCACAATGACAAGGACAGTCACAGGAGCAGATTTGCAGCCTCTAAGCTGAGGACCAGAAGCTGCCTTCCTCACTCACACTGGAGTATATATGGTCTGCTGCCAGGAGGAAACAAAGCTGTATGCCAAGTTAGCCACCCAGTGGTGAATAGAACACCATTTCAAAGCACATGGCCACTTAGCCTTGGTATCTAGCACTTTTTCTTAGAAGTGAATAAGATTTGTTAATAACATTTGAGATCTCAGGGTCTAAGCTAAACTTTTAAAGAAGGATAAAAAAAATCATATTCTCTATCATATGGTACCTTATAATCTTTCTGATGACAAAGGTCTTACCCATGAATGTAATTTTAAATACTATCAAATGAAATGTCAGTATTTGAAAGATCTATGTAGCTCAGTAAATCTACATTTTCCAAGAGGCCAATGCATGATGTTGCAAACTTGTATGTAAATAAGATTCATTTGAAGAACCAGATATAAGTTAGTGGTAGAGAATCTGCGTGGTGTGTATAAAAACTGCTGGGGAGAAGGGGCACACAGAGAAAGAAAGAGGACAAAGATGGGGGGACAACAGACCAATGAGTTTCAGATCAAGAGAATAGAAATTCACTGATAATTTCCGGTCACAGTATTCATAATTATCTTAAAAGAGTTGTGTGTGGTACTGTACATTAGTAATCCCAGGAATCAGGACACTCAGGCAGGAGAATCAGCAATCTAAAGCCAGAGGCTGGAGAGATGGCTCAGTGCCTAGGAGCACTGGTTGCTCTACAAGAGGCCCAGGTTCTCTTCCCAGCACCCACGTGGAAGCTCACAACCTTCTATAACTCCAGTTCCAGGGGATCTCTTCTGGTTTCCAAAGACACAGACATAATGTAATGCACAGACATGCATATAAGCAAAACACCCATACTCATAAGATAAAAAGAATCTAAAAGTCAGCCTGAATTACATAGTGGGCCTGAGTTGGTGACATACTGAGACCCCATCTCACAAGGGAAAAAAACAGCAATTATATGAAGGATTAAATTACCCACTATTTTCAAATCTTCATTACTTCTTGGGAGATATCTTCTTCGTGTAATTCAATCAAGGTAGTAGTATGTCACAATGAATTGAAAGCAAAACCAAGGAAAGGGCACGCACTTTTAAAAACGTAAAATTGTTCTTTCACTAATCTTTGTGGTTTGAGAAAAATTAGTTTTCATGTATTGATGTTCTTTAGGTAACATGCAATGGCTTTACTATTGTTACATTATTGAGTATGGTAAATAACTATTGACCTAATCCATAGCAGAAACTCTCTTGGGTTCTGAGTAATTCTTTAGCTATTAAGTCCTGAGATTGGGCAGTTTATGAGGCTCCGGAGACATACAAGTATAAAAAGATTTGTGTACAGAGTTTTTAGAAATACAAATTTTGAAACTGTCTGCTCACTTGTTCTTTATAAATGTCTTGTGGATCATTCTCACCATGGGCCAGTCTCTCCAAGACTGCCCTAACTGGACCTATGATCATAAGTTCTGACAATGCTTGACAGTGCTAAGTTAACAGTTCTGTTTACAAGTGATATAAACAAATCCCTAGAATCACTTCTATTGGCCTTCTCCACTGTCTTCAAATTGCTTACCAAAAAATCCCATTTTCTTAGTTCAACTCCACTTCAATCCACCGAGCGAGACACCATCTGAACAACCAATTCCAAGCTTTGTAATCAAGGTTGAAAAAAAGGTGTTAAGTCCCACTAAGGCAACGGTCAGAGAATACAGACGGCTCCTTTTCCTTCCCTTCCTTGAACAAGAATTAAGGGGCTGAATCTGTGTCAACTAATGGCAGTTCAGATCCAGCCAGCTATACACAACTCCAAATAATATTAAACTCTGGAATATAGCTATCTAGGATGAGGCAAAAGTAATTACTAGCTTTTCAAAATGAGAAGACCAAATGCACAGCAAACAAAGAAAAGCACCCTAATTTCCCTTTAGTAACTAGGGAAAACGCTCAAACCCAGGACTAGAAGCAGTTGTGGTAGGGCTAGCAAAGGCAGTAGTCATGGATGAAGGACATGGGCATGCTGCAATCCTCCTCAAAGAAGCTTTAACCTGTTCTCAGGACTATTTTATCAGCTTATCTTTACCTCCACCACAAATGTGTCAATGATGTGTTCCCTGGGGAGGAACCAGTGGGCCACTTCCTCTTCATCCATCACAGGAGCTAGATGAAACTGCTTCAAGTAGCTGTTGATCAGTTCTCGGACTGCTTTGATATCTTTTGGTTCCATTGGTCTCAAACCTGAAGTCTTTGTAACCTTGTTAGAAGGAAAATAAAGCAAAGTCAGAAGTACAATGAAGAGGAGTAAAATAAAATTACTTCATGCTCAGTGTGACCCACAGGCCTGCAGTACCTATGGGAAATTTTCGGAACTGAAAACTCTTGGCTCCAGACCTGCCTTAGTGAATCAGAACCTGCAGTATACCATGAATCCATTAAAACCCAAAGCTGGGTCTAAATGGTTGGGCCTATATAATCCCAGCTACTTGAGAGGATAAGGCATGAGAATTCATTGCAAGGTCAAGGCCTGACTGGAATATACAGTGAGTACAAAGCTAGTCTGGGCAACTTATTGAGCCTGGATAAAAAGAAAGATGATGAGGGCTAGTGAGATTGTTCAGGGGATAAATAAGCCCACTGCCAACCCTGAGCACATAAATTCAACCCCAGGACCCACATGATGGAAGGAGGGAAGCAACTCTTGCAAGCTGTCCTCTGAACTCCACCAGTGCACCTGGCAAACGTATGACAGCCTGCACTCTCAACGAAGATAAAGTCGATAAGCAATGTGTGTCCTATATTCTTGTTGCTGTTGTTATTTTGGTTTTTCAAAAACCAAAATAGGGTCTTTCTATGTATCCCTGGCTGTCCTGGAACTTGCTCTGTAGACCAGGCTGGCCTTGAACTTACAGAGATCTGCTGGCCTCCAGGGTACCGGGACTAAAGGCGTGTGCCACCACTGTCTAGGTTGTGTCCTATCTTTGTATTCAAACAAACTAAATGGAACATTACAAACTGCTATAACAAGAATTTAACAGATATGAATAACAGCATCAAATTTTATGCTTTTTCCACTTGAAGAAATATTGGATAATTTTAAGAAGTAGCACAAATATTGCTAATATACTTTTTTGCTCTCAATTACTTGTGAATATTTCTAAACTAAAAACCCCTAGAACCTGGGAGAAGACTAGGCAAGTAAAACTACTTGCCATACAAGCCTAACAACCTGGATTTGATCCCCGGAAACCACATTTTTATAAAGGCTAGATATGGTGGTGTGCATCTGTGATCAACGCTATAAAGCTATTCTTTGACCTCTACACATGCACCATGCATGCGAATGGATACACATACACACAACTAAATAGGTAAACTTGAAAAAAAAACACAAAACAATAAAACTCATAGAATTAGAATATTATGATTTCTGAAGTACCCTATTATCTTGTGGCAGCTATAATCAACTACTACTGAGGGTTAGAGATGTTTCCAAGGCTCTATGACCAACAGTGTTGATTGATTACTGGTTAGTGTGGGAGAAGGCAAGGAAGCTAGCAATGGATGCTTTACATTTCCAGGCCCAAGGGTTGAGCGTTTACAACAAGCTGCTCAAGGATGGAGTACGTACTCTATAAACACATGGAACCTCAACTAAAATACCATTTAATTATCTAAAGTTGGAGAACTAAATCCCTAACACTGAATAAGCAGCTCACACTTTTATTAATCTTTTTGTGGCTTTCGAAAGATCAGAAACATCTAGTCCCAGTAAAGTGCTTGCCTAGTGTGCACAAAACAATGGATTAAATCCTAGTACTGCAAAAAGAAATGTCCAGTCCCACAGGGAAATAAGTAAAATAAATATGTATTTTTGAATGCTAGTTAAAGACCAAAACCATCTAAAATGTGTCTATATGCCAAAGTTACCTAAAAATTCTCTTGTGCCGAGTTATGTAGCTCAGTACAGAAGGCTTGAACAGCACATACAAGCGGCACAAAAGAAGACAATATTTTCAGCTAGGATGCTTCATAGATCAGACAATTATGACAGTCTTCAAGAATAACTGGGAAGACCCAAACTGAGGTAAAAATAGGATGCTTTTGTATAACTGAATAAAACACTCAAGTTTTCTGGGAGTTCAATATAAAGCAAAGAAACTTTCCTGGTTAATAGGAGCAAGTTACATTTCCTAAGCAAATTCTGTGTCTGAATTAGGTACTTTCTCAGCCTCAACTAGTATCAATTATTTTTTCAACTCCACATAATCTGAAGCTTGTATGTACAATTGTATAAGGAAAAAACTCAGACTCCACTGAAAAACAAAAGTGTTACCTGTCAACATGGTATGAGCTGATTTGGAGATAGTTGGCAGTAATGGTTATGGTTACTTATATGATAAAGAAGGGAGTTTCTAAGTACTAAGATCATCAAGTGCTATTAAAAATATAAAACACCATATGCTTTAATGCGCCCTAGCAAGTGTATCCCTTTTAACGGCACAAAGCATAGACATGCTGGTTGATTAATCCTACTTTTTAATCTACTTCGAATTATTTTTAAGCCCCTCCCTCCATCTTAATCCCGAACTTCAAATAAACAAGCACATCAAACAGCAGGGAGACACAGGAAGATATATTTCTTAGGTAAGCCTAGCCTTTGGGAAATGCTAGCCACAATGAGTGCCAGGCCAGCTCTGTTCTTACAAAGCAGACTCCACATGCCAATCTTGGTTTTCCATGTCAGCTTCTATGATAGGGATAATAGCCCGCCATCCTGTGACTGCTCAAGCAAGTGCATGAGATAATAAATGTTCATTCTCTAGTACAATGCTGGCCTGATAAACATTAGTACCTAGGTTCAGAAGTCTATGCCTAAGACACAAA
This sequence comes from Microtus oregoni, assembly GCF_018167655.1. Taxonomy (NCBI): domain Eukaryota; kingdom Metazoa; phylum Chordata; class Mammalia; order Rodentia; family Cricetidae; genus Microtus; species Microtus oregoni. Next base: position 21,589,937 of record NW_024543094.1, read on the forward strand.
AGAACTGTAAGAAAAATGGTAATGGTATAAAAGAAACAACCATGGTGTATATTCCAGAAGGTTCCCTTATACTGAGTGGTACAAGTGGCTTGATTGTTAGCAGCTGCACCATCTATCCTTAATCAAGAGTCATCAGGGTGATTGCTTGTTGGCATCTTTCAACTTTCTATTATCTGTATTTTTATTTCTTTTGCTCTCTCTTCCCTCTTTATTTACCAACTACTACGCTATTCAGTCTATACTATCAACCTGACACAACCCAGAGTTACCTGGGAAGAAGGAACCTCAACCAAGGGATTGCCCAGATCCTGTTGGCTTGTACCTATAACCTGAGGGACTCTTCTGATTGATGACTGAGGACCAGCCAACTGTAGGCAGCACCATCCCTGGGGAGGTTGGCCTGGTCCATATAAGACAGTTAACTGAGCATGAGGCACAGAGTAAGCCAGTAAACAGCATTCCTCTATGAGTCTTGCTTCAACATTCCTGCTTCAAGTTCCTGCCTTGACTTTCCACAATGATGGGCTGTGACCTGGAAGTCTGAGTGAAATAAGCCCTTTCCTTCCAAAGCTGTTTCTGGTCATTCTGTGTTTTGTTTTTTTTAAATCAGCAACAGAATGAAACTAAACTACTCTTCATTCCTCTTTCCTATAACTGAAATAGAAGAAAGATGCTTAGAACATGTTAACGAAATCTGCCGGAACCTTGATAACTGTTCTTTTCTGATCTCACGTATATGGTAATAACGGCACAGTGGGACACCTTGCGAGCCTGGGCCATGGTACTCCTACAGGAATGTGTGAGAGCAAGCACCATAAGGAAAGGGGTCTAACGGAAACCTTTGAAGCTGAGGATGGGACATCACAGGTCTTACTGTTTTTGGTTTTATACCCTGAGCTAAATATCAACCTTCCTAAACCTCAATTTTTCATGTGTATGATAGAAATAAGAAGTACTAACTTCTAAAGATGTAAAAATAAATGGATTAATGTATGTAAAAGCATATTATAAACCTAAGCTTACTCGGCAAAAAAACTCAACACTTTGGCAACATGGCTGCTACAGAAGGAACATTGCCAACTGTTAGAACCATGCCAAAGTCTGCTTTTAGAACAAAAGCTTGTTTGTGATTCACCACCAATTTACCAAACTTTGTTGTCTGTGAGATTAATTTTTATGCATGAACTATAAAGGCCAAGTTGAGTATTTTTACTAGCCAAAATAAACTTGGGATAGGTAATACAACTGCTTTTCCTTTGTTCCATTTTAGGTAACCTCCATGTGAATATTTTCCTTACATATACACTAGACTGCTTTGTGCCTAATACAGAGTCCTGGGAGACTAATGTGGAGCAGCATTCCTTCCTGGTGAAAAATTAAGCATGGATGCAGTTTTAATTTCAATTCACATAACAAAACAGCACATCAGAGATCTTATCTGTAGCTGAGACTGTCAGGACAGTCCACCTTTTAGAGATCATGTCTGGTTTGAACTGTTCCAATCAACAGTAGTGACTGGACATCTCTTTTAGGACTTGGCTGTACAGGGTTCTGGTTTTCTTTCTTTGGAATGTTTTTTAAATTGTTTTTATTGCACTATACATTTTTCTCTGCTCCCTTCCATCTTCTCCCCTCTCCATGGAAGAGGGTTTTGCTTTTCATCTAATTGGCACAACCCCCCTTCTATAAACAGCTCTTACTGGCTTTGAGATAAGTTGCCAGGCTATGGGTTGCCCTGTGGAGAAGACCCTGTGGCAAGGAACTGAGAACAGCTTGTGGCAGCTGACAAGCAGAAATGGCTCTGAGCCCACCAACCAGAAGGAAAATCAGTCTTTTTAACAGCCCTATGAGCCGAAAAGTGGCTCTTTCCCCAGTCAAAGTATACACAGCTCTGGTCCTGGCTGACTGACACTCAGATGGCCAGAAGCAGAAGATTCAGTTAAGTGGTGTGCTCTTTGGAACACATATGAAAACAAATGTGCATGGTGTTTTTGCTTAGACAGGACATGTTTTTTTAAATTAATTATTTATGTGTATGGATATTTTGCCTGCATGTATATTTGTGCACTATGTGTAAATGGCACCTACAGAGGCCAGAAATTACAGATGGCCACAAGCTACCATGTGGAGGCCAGTGCTCTTAACTGCTGAACCATCTCTCCAATCCCAAATCACAGTATTTTTATGTAACCCAAACTGGACTTCAACTCTTTATTTTCCTGTCTCAGTCTTCTTCTGAGTGCTACGATTATAGGAATGTGTCACAATGACTGGTTTAAACATAACTGTTTAAAAGAAAAGAGAGAGAGAGAGAGAACAGGGTAGTGGTGGCTCACATCTTTAATCTCAGGAGGCAGAGGCAGGCAAATCTCTGTTGAGTTGTGTTGAGGCTAATAGTCCACAGTGTGAGTTCCAGGACAGCCAGGACTGTTACATAGAGAAACCTTGTCTCAGAAAAACAAACAAACCAAGCAGCTGTTTGAAGCTGTTTGGTTTCTGACAATCAGCAAAAGATACATAATGTATCACTCAACTATATTTAAATTTTTTATGCGACAACAATTTTTCATATCATGACTCTAGTAGTAGTTTAAAAAGATGAAGGGAGGGGGGGCAGCTCAATGGATAAAGTGCTTGCTGAACCTGAGAACTGAAGTTTGGATCCCCAGCACCCATATGGGTCTGGTGGCCCACTTGTAATCTTAGCATTCAGAAAACAGAGATAGGGAAGCCCTAGAGTAAGCTTGTTAGCTAGTCTAACCAAATGTGGGTTCCGTGAGAGACCCTACCTCAATAATTAAAATGGGGTGGTAGAGAAAGACATTGATATCAATCCCTGACTTCACATCAATATTTACTCCATGGGCACCCACAGACGTTATGAGCATGTTCCACACTACATACACCAAACAAAACGAAACAAGGTAGCTTCCAGGACTGGTGCCTATGCCTGTAACCCCAGACACTAAAGCAGGTGGATTTTAAGATTTTTGAGGACAGTCTAGGCTATATACAGTCACTTCTATACAGCAAGATTCTGTCTAAAAAGTTTTTAAAAAAAAAAAATAATAGATAAACGAATACATTATTTTCACTTCCCAAATCTTTTTTTTTTTTTTTTTTTTTTTTTTTTTTTTTTTTTTTTTTTTTTTTTTTTTGAGACAGGGTTTCTCCGTAGCTTTTTTGGTTCCTGTCCTGGAACTAGCTCTTGTAGACCAGGCTGGCCTCGAACTCACAGAGATCTGCCTGCCTCTGCCTCCCGAGTGCTGGGATTAAAGGCGTGCACCACCACCGCCCGGCCCAAATCTTTTCTTTAAGCTTGGAATCTGAGTTCTATGGGACAAAGTGTAACATGATGGTGCACTCCTTTAAACCCAGTCCTCAGGAGGCAGAGGCAGGGAATCTCTGAGTTTGAGGTCAGCCTGCTCTACAGACCTAGTTCTATAGGACAGTCAGGACTTCATAAAGAAACCCTGTCTCAAAAACAATCAATCAAACAAAAACATTAACAATTGAAAAAAACAAAAAAACAAAAAACTTTTCTCCCTCATTAAGTGGCAATGCTCAAAAATTATGGCATTCTCCTTTCCCAGCTATAGGCACAGCTTCAGTCTGACGTCAAAAGCGTCAATGGTTACAAACTTAGAAAGTAGCACATTCCTCTTACTTACATCCGGAAGTCGGTAAAGCTTCATTGTTCTCTGTAAGGTCATGTTTCTACTCAAGTGAGAAAATTTCACTTCTACCAGTTTCCTGGGGTTTAGGGATCGATGCCAATACCTGGAAGACAATGGAGGTTTTACTCTGTCTTAGCTGTTCTAGAAGCATCTATTTAACACTTACGTTGTACCAGGTGCACTGATGGCGCTGGCCATTTTATATGTATTAATTTGTCTGAAGATATAAAGAAAAACAAAACCCAAGGCATAAAATTGACTTGCTGCTAGATATGTTCCTTTGGAGTTTGTGGTCTTTCATATCTTCCCCTAAATAAGAATATTACACATTTTATATTTTGTATTTTATTTAATAAAAGATGTATGTAAATTTTAAGAAGCCTCGTGATTTTGTGAGGCAAACCAAACAAGAAATTTAAGATCATGAAAATATTCCTGCAAAATAAACCATACCTATTAGTAGATACCATCAAAGAAAACTAATTCTGAGGAAATCCTTCAATTTGATTTCAGTTTTGGTATATAATACATTATTTTTACTGAAATATACCTATGATGCCAATTTTTCTGTTTATTTACTAATGTAATAATTTAGTAAGCTATAGTGATTTTACAGTTTTGTACTATATTCATTTCAAGTTTCATCCTACTTGAATCAAGAGAATTTGTGGAAGGAAATTATTTTTTGATGTCTTAAAAGCAGGTTAGACCACTAACAGTCTGATTGCACTCCCTCTGGAGTAATCTCTGCGAGCCTGGTTAGCCAACAAGAACCCTCAGACTTCTGACTGACAACACGTCACATTTAGCAGTGTGACACTGGATGGGCATTTCTAGACTGCGACACCACAGGTTTCCCCATGCACAGACATCAGACGGAGCAGACATGGAAACGTGAATCTAGCATCATTAGTGGGTAAATTTTACACTTAATAACAACCGAGAGTGCTACAAGATATACTGAATACTGGAGTCAATGGCTTGAGTTTTGTCTCTACATCAGATACCAACAAACTACTGTCCCCAGCAAGCCCAATCCCTGTGGATTAAATCAGAGGAGAACAGTTACAACCCATCCCATCTGGCAAAGGGGAAACTTCTGATGTTTGTGTGGTGCTATTACCTGCATGTGGCAACAGGTTTAGGAAGAACCACTCCAGCAGTATAAACAGCCTGGAAGATCCCTTCTAGGTTCACTCTTCTAGTTATCTCTCGAATTAACACTGGAGCTACCCGTTTGGATCTCAGCTTCTTATGGACACAGAGAAAGTTGATCTCTACCATCCTCTTCACGCTGACAAACAGACGGGACAATTAGAGCACACTTTAAAAAGCAGGGCAACATTTTTATAAAATTCCAAAAAAAGACCATGAAAAGCATCCCGAAAAACACTGCATTGTGCAGGCATTCACAAAATCAGACTAGATACCATTTTCTATACCCATTGTCAAAATGGTCAACTCTAGGTCAGGGAGATCTAGATTACAATGATCAATCAAATTCTAATTGACCTCAATTAGAATTTAAAACTTTGGTCTATTTTTATAATTTTAGATGCTAGATCAGATAGGTCTCAAGAAGTGTTCCTGTATGTTTTTTCCTGCAACATATATAATTATGGCAAACAAATATAGCAAATAAAAACCCCAACACAGCAATAACAACAACAACAAAACCAACTAAATAATATCCCACCACTCCCATCCACTCTAAAGTAGAAATGGCAAGGTATTGTTCAAACATGACAGATTCCCCAAGATCCCTGGAGAAGGGCCTTCATCAGACCAGAGCTGACACTATTCCAAGCTACCATAATCCTCCCAGAACTTCAAAGTTCAGTTCTGACGTGAGGAATGTGTGTATTTTAAGTGTTCTTTTTTTTTTTTGTTGTTTTGTTTTTTGTTTTTCGAGACAGGGTTTCTCTGTGGCTTTGGAGCCTGTCCTGGAACTAGCTCTGTAGACCAGGCTGGTCTCGAACTCACAGAGATCCGCCTGCCTCTGCCTCCCGAGTGCTGGGATTAAAGGCGTGCGCCACCATCGCCCGGCTTAAGTGTTCTTGAGAGCACATGCTTTTATCAGTTCAGCTAGGCAGCTCACTATGGTAAACAGACATATTAGCTATTAGACCTCTGATATTCTTATCTGCGTACCTGACTTAGGGCTGGCAATCCAGAGCAAATGTATAATACATTTATCCTTTGGACAGAGTTTATAATCGCCTTTAAAATTGCTAATTTTTTCTGAAATACCTGTTGATGACTTTGTTTATTCTATGAACATAATTATATACATAAATAAAGCTGTGTGCATGTATGAGATTGAGAGGCAGAGAGTAAAATAAAAATAAGGAGGGAGAGCCAGGCGGTGGTGGCGCACGCCTTTAATCCCAGCACTAGGGAGGCAAAGGCAGGCAGATCTCTGTGAGTTCGAGGCCAGCCTGGTCTACAAGAGCTAGTTCCAGGACAGGAACCGAAAGTTACGGAGAAACCCTGTCTGGAAAATCAAAAATAAATAAATGAATGAATGAATGGGAACTGAAAGCTACGGAGAAACCCTGTCTGGAAAATCAAAAATAAATAAATGAATGAATGGAGGGAGGGAGGGAGGATCAATGGGAAAGTGGAGTGAGGTATAGTTGGACAGATGGAGGGATAGAAAGACAGCACTGTTCTCTCACCTCTTGTCCAAGTTTTCCTTTAACTAAAAAAGAAAAACCTAAATAAATCTAACTATTAGACTTTTAAGTTTACAGTATCAGTGTACAAAGAGCTCCTAAACAGCTCTCCCAAGCAATCTTGCTATCAACAGCCAAGTTTAGTAATCATTGACTTACTTATTTTGGCACCAGAGACCCAAAGCCACACACATGCCAGGCAGACACTCTACAATTGAGCTACATTTCTTGTCCTTTGGTTCTTTTGATTTAGAATTTTACTACATGGCACAAGCCGGCAACACTAAAGGTAAACATCTACTGTCTTTCTCAATTTTATTTATTTATTTATTTCTCCACAATTTTATTTATTTATTTTTTATTTTTTTATTTATTTTTGAGGCAGGACTGGCACTATACCTGGAGCTTACAGATTCAAATAACTTGACCAATCAAGAAGCTCTTGGCACCCTCCATTTCCCTGTCTCTGCTACCCTAATTCCAGGATTACAGGCATATATCATAGCAGTTGGCTTTTAATATGGGTGGTGGGGATGGGATCCAAGTTCAGGTCCTCATGCTTGCATAGCAAGCACTTTTTACCGAGCTCCATCACCCTGGTTCTATACTGTGTAACTTTTAAAAGCCTGTTTTAATTACAATTTGGAGTGCACAAACACACATGCACAGGCTTTAACACATACCTGTCATAAATTCGAATGTTTGCTGGGATGGCACTTATGAAACCTACTAGCTTTTTATTTGAAGACACTCGGACCCCACAGTGCCATTGCAGAAGCCAGCCTGGGGGACGCAGAGCCCTGAGGTAGAGAAAAGAAACACCAGTCAGGATCCAAGAACAAAGGAACCAAACAAAACCTCCTCAGTCAACAACCAATCAATGGCCCATGACCAGCCAGGCATACCACAAGAGAAACTCAGGCGAATAGTCGAAGCGGAACATATTGTCATCATCTTCCACGTAATTCTCGTTCAGCAAAGTGTACAACTCCTTCAGCTAAAAGACAAAAAAAGTGTACTGTCTAAGGTGCTCAGAGCACCATGTTAGTAAATGTACCTTAGAACAATGACAGTGAATGTAGCTGTTGAATTCAAGTCTTACCACTTCAGCATTACTCAAATCTAAAGTGTCCCACATAAAACCCTGTGGCAAAGAATACGGTTCCTGGCGGATATTGTCCTTGTCTGGTTCAATTGCACCATGAGATGTTATGACTTCATCTGGGAAAAAAAAAAAAAAGGAAAAAGAAAGGATATCATATTACATAATAATCTGACAATCCCACAAATAGCAACAGAAGTTAAAGGACACTTTCAGATTTTGGACATTTGAGCTCAAAATAATCCAAATGGTAAGAGCAGCTATATTAGTGCATGCTATGTAGGAATAACTAACACATTGTTGATTCCTTTGGACTATTATCTCACCAGTTAAGCAAAAGAGAAACTGAATGTCACATAGTGACATTATAAAATAATTTCTCAGCCTCAGCCCTAGGTTGCACTACACTACAACCACAACCATAAGCGATACAAGCATGATATAACAGCATTAGAAATGGTCTCTCTTTTTTATTTCACATCCACAAATTGAGGGTGTGGAGGCCTTCCAGCAGCAAAACCTAACACAAATTTCTAAACTGATTACTTCTCCCTACCTGTCTTAGTTAGTGTTCCTACTGCTGTGAAGAAACACCATGACCTTACATCAACTCTTACAAAGGAAACATTTAATTGGGGTGGCTTGTTTACAGTTCAGAGGTTCAGTCCATTGTCATCATGGTGGAACATGGTGGCACACAGGTAGACATGGTGCTGGAGAAGTGGCTGCGATTCCTACATCTTATAGGCAACAGGATGTGGTCTGAGACACTGGGCAGTACCTTGAGCACATGAGACCTCAAAGCCCACCTTCACAGTGACATACTTCCTTCAACAAGACCACACCTACTCCAACAAGACCCTACACTTCCTAATAATGCCACTCCCTATGAGATTATGGGGGCCAATTACAATTGGACTACCACACTACCTTTACTATCTCTACTTCCTTAATGCTAGGATTACAGGCATGTAACCACACGGTGCTGAGAACAAAACTCAAGGCTTTGTTTGTAGTTGGCAAGCACGCTACAATTAAATCAGCCCAGCCCTTAACTTCTCCTTTCCAATTCTTTCTCTGAATTAAGTGTGTAATTTAGAATAAAATGTAGACGCTTCTCTGTGGCTCTAGCCTGCCTGGCATCTCTGCATATCTCCATAGTCCTGCTCCCAGTATGATAGCCTCTGACCTTAAGAATTTGTCTTAGTTCAGGGCATTCCGTTTTGCTGAGGCCTTGTCCTCTGGTCATTAAGATGTTGGTCCCTGGGAATGTCTCGGTTCACAAGTCATTTTCTCACAGTTTTCTCACAATTTTCAACAATTAAAGCTTTTTTCCTATGAAAGCTATAGAAGCTCTCTGTTCTGCTTGATCACCTTATACAACTCCTTTCTACCTCTGTCCCACTTTCCATGACCATTTCTTGACCTGTGACCCTGGCAATTACTTACTATCTGCGGAGTATGGATCCGGTACATCTAGTTATAGAATCCTTCTACAAGAAGTGCACGACTTAGCCGGGCGATGGTGGCGCACGCCTTTAATCCCAGCACTCGGGAGGCAGAGGCAGGCGGATCTCTGTGAGTTCGAGACCAGCCTGGTCTACAGAGCTAGTTCCAGGACAGGCTCCAAAGCCACAGAGAAACCCTGTCTCGAAAAACCAAAAAAAAAAAAAAAAAGAAGTGCACGACTTGCACCAGGTCCTCAGACTTTCTCCTGGGAACCCTTGTGGCTCAATTCCTGGTCACTATATATATATATATATATATATATATATATATATATATATATAATCCCCATGAAGCCTATATAACGCTTACAAGATGCAGGCACCTTGGAGCAGCTGGGTGTGTTTAGCCTGGACTGTGTCACACCCCAGACAGAACTAGAGAGGCAGTTTCTATGTATTCTGTCAGGGCTCCTTTTCTGCACAACATGACTCCCTCAGCAGACATGGTCTCTGACTGAACTGAGGTATACTAGGAGCTCTAGCATTCTGAGAACCCTGTAAAAATTTAGGGCAAGGGCTGGGGGCAGGGAGAGGAAAGGAGGATGAGCCCCAGGCAATTCTTCCCAAAAGGAGCCCTGAGATTAGGTGTCTTCTCTGGATGGCAAGAAAGCAGCTTAGTGAACCACATTCACCACAATCAATAAATCTAGATCCTTCAACTAATACGTATTTAATTAGGTGTCATTAAAGACTTTGTAAATTTATTCTAAAGAATATTCCTCCATTACCAGACACATTTCTAGAAGCTGAAAGAAAAAAGGTAGACCCACTCCCATCCTTCCCAGTGTAAGAGATGAGTCCAGGGCCTCATATCCTAGGTAAGTGCTCTAGCACTGAGGCATACTCCCAATTTTCAGTCTTATTCCTTTCTTGCCTACTTAGATGATGTCCTTCTCTAGCTGTTGGTGTGGATATGTGTGGGAAAGGATTGGAAAAACCTAACTGATACTTCCAATGCTCAGGAAAACATTACTCGAGTTATAGCATCAAAATGGATTATCTGTATATAACTGGGATGTTTAGAGTTTTAGGTGCAAGTGACCCTTTATATACTGATTGGAACCTAAATAATCAACATGTTAGTAGGCACAATTCTAAGTCAAAGTAGGACATTTATGCTGTCATGTAATTTGGATGCTTTCATATTATTAATAATCTCACCTTTGTAAAATAGGAAAGAAAAAAGGGGAAACTGAATGGGATAATAGGAATAATAATAGTGAGTAATAGCGTGCATACTTGTGAGCTATTTATGGACAATTTACATTGGTATAGATTCTTTTTTTAAAAAATATTTATTTATTTATTATGTATACAATATTCTGTCTGTGTGTATGTCTGCAGGCCAGAAGAGGGCACCAGACCTCATTCCAGATGGTTGTGAGCCACCATGTGGTTGCAGGAAATTGAACTCAGGACCTTTGGAAGAGCAGGCAATGCTCTTAACCACTGAGCCATCTCTCCAGCCCATAGATTCTTACATATTGATATAAATTCAAATTATATTTGTTGTATTGAATATACTCCTATTTCTGTTTATAATATTTGTACACCTATGCAAAGTTATTTTGTCAGATTGTATGCATGCATGTTTCTACCTCTCTTTAAGAAATTTTGTATACTGATACATTTTAGGATATATTTATCATATTGCACTATACATTTCTACCTCCGATGAAGATACTTGTACATTGTTTACATTTTTAAGTCACTGTTCTCATTTGTTGCACAGTGGTTTAAAGATTGTTTAATATTCATAGAAGTCTTAGTATTTAAGCTATATAGGTATTAAGCAGTTATAGGTCTATAGTCATCCATATATAGTTAGACTAATCAGGTTTTTTAGATACATAGAGATTGTATTCCACATTGATAGGTAATTTTCAACTACTTCAAATAACTGTAGACTATGGCATTTAAATAATTTAGGGTTCTGTTGACATGAGACACAATTGCTCCTGGCAGCATTGATCTATGCCCAAGAAAAAGTTGAGCACTAAAGACACTCCACTTGGAGCTTGTTTTCTTCTTTCCAAAACTGGCCTTTGGGTAAGGGACTGCCCATGCCTCGACCACTGACAAAATACACATTGTCTGGACTAGACAAACAGGGTAAAAAGACTGTCAAACCTTGCCAAGATAGGGTAAGATAGTTTTAAAAAATATTTCCTGCCTCTAAAGATGGTCTGTCAATTACTCTAGGTCTTAGCCAACGTTGGTTGCTCCAACACTGCAAATGAGACTTTGGGTGACTCATCAGGTAGTCAGTTGTCTCTGTCACCTACTGTACATTTTGAAAGCCGTCTGACTGTACTTCCGGCCTACTCAAGTAATATTATCTCCCTTCTCCCTTCGAAGGGGTTAAAGATTAGATAGTCATAGTTACTTTCCTCTTATGATTTAGCTAAGCCATTTCTAATACAAGACTTAGACTTCTTAGGATAGAATGATTATTAAAACATTTAGCATACGTTCCTTGCTTAATAGTTTATGCTGGTTATAATTCTAATTTTTATACATGATATCTGTTCTTATTGTATACAATTCTGTAGTGGGTTTGAAGCTCTTATTTAGACAAAAGGGATGATGAGGAACCTCCTTCAGCCAATGGCCTTTAAGAGGCTGGACCAGGTTGAAGCGTGGCTTTGGGGTGCCAAAAGGTCACAATCCCACCCACTCACCCCTAGCTTCCTGTGCTCCACACCTTGATTTTTGACACCCGTTCCTGTTCTGTGAGCTTTCCCTTTTAATAAAGAAAAACCTTAGAATACTCTATTTGGAGTTAGTTTGGGATCATCTGACTCGTGTTCCCCCTATTCTACATGTTCAGCACCACACAATTATCCACTTAGTGAGATATTATAGAGAAGTTTTTTTTTAATCTGAGTCCTTTAGAATTCCTGAGGTGTAGGAAATGCTGAAAAAAAAAGTGGTGGGAGACAGAGGGGTTGCTAGAGAGATGGCTCAGAGGTTCAGAGCATTTGCTGCTCTTGCAGAGGACCCAAAGTTTGGTTCTCAGCACCCACACAATACCTCACAACTAACTATCTTTAACTATACTTTCAGGTGATCCATTGCCTTCTTCAGGCTTCCATGGACACCAAGCATACAAATGGCTCTTATGTATGTATGCAAGCAAAACAGTCGTATGCATCCAATAAAAAATTTTAAAAATTCTTCAAAATACCATACCTAGGAAAAAAACAACTTCATGAAGATCAGAAGCAATGAACAGCAATGAGAGAAAAAAAACCAACTCTCTTTCTGTATAATATATGTAGATTATATATTATATAAACTATATATTAGTTATATTGCAGAACGTAGCACATTTTTATATATTATATACAGTATATTTTAGTATACAGTGTATTATATATTTTATTGTAAACATACATATAGGAAAGTCTAATAGAAAATTATGATATATACATATTTCAAATATGGGACAGTTGGATAACATAACAGAAACAGCAATTAGGCTACAATCAGTGTTATTGAAAACAAATGTCCCTACTAGTGTATCTATACTTCAAGAAGACAGATACTATCTTTTGTGTTAATTTTGAGTGTATGACACAAGACTGCGTCCAGGTCTTCACGCTGGATTGTGGAAACACGCATATGAGCTTACTCAATTTGGGTACTGGCTGTGTGTCCCAGAACTGGTATCTGCGCTTTGTGGCCTCATCAATGTTCCTGGCTGGGCCTTGGCATGCAGACAGCAGCTCCATTGCTCTCTGGATGTCCTGTAGCTTCTGAATAGGGATGGTAGGATTCTAGGAGAGCAGAGACACAGACACATGATATGAGGAAGCTGCCACCACTTTGGAACACAGGGCAACTCTGTGTATTGGCCTCAGAGGCTGCAACTCCTAAACACTGTCCCACCTCCTGGAAGCCTGCTGAAGGCTCTCTGTGAATATACCGAGATGAAACACCTGCACTGTTGCAGATGACCACTGTGATGGAGTTTCAATGGGGACTCTGGTGGTTTGGGAATGCTAAGTACACAGAAGCACCCTTTGCTTCAGATTCCCGCCCATCTGTGCCGGTCCCACTGTTCCTTTGGGAAAAGAAGGCAAAAAGTGACATGCAGGCATGCATTACTGTCACACAGCAGCCAGGCAGCCAGGAGCCTCGGTTGTGCTGTTAGCGTTAATGCTCTGCAGCAGCAATGGAGGGGCAGAGGAAACAACTTCTAGAATAGAAACTAGACAGACAAGAGATGATTAGAAGGGAAAGAGGGAAAAAAAGAAAAGAGAACCTTAGGGCTATGCTGGGAAGGAAATGGTTAAGAAGAAACCACTAACCCTGCTACTACTCTCTCCTGGACCATACCCAGCCTTTCTCACACTAGAGGAGCCCTGAGACAGAAGGCAGAAAAAAAGCTGCTCTGCAAACCATAATCCTTGGCAACCACTGCTTATTCACTCAACAGAAGTATGGAAAACTAGCCTCATTTTTAAGTAAAACATATTCTTATCTATAAAGTGGGCAGTATTTTAATTCCAAAATTCCTTTCTCAAAGTCCATATTCCAGGTTTTCTCTTACAGATTCCCATCTACTTAATTCTTCAAATGTAATAATAATACACAGAAACTGAGATTACATTCAAAATGAGACACAGGACCTGGGACTGGATATAGAATCAGTGGCTTTTTCCCCCAATATGTAAAACAACTGAATTTAAGGATTTTGATACCACTCAAATAATACTTTCCATTGTGATTTAGAAATGGATGGAAGAAATTTCAGAGCCATTAGATTTTGCTGTGTATCAGTACACTGAACATGAAGCACAGGGACAATGGACTCTCCAACAACTTTGGACTTCTGCTCAATTTTGAGTCTGAAATCTGTGCTCTGAACAAGCCCTTTATAACTTGAAAAGCTTCTCTAATTGAAGTACAAAACAGGCTGTCCTGTAGCTGCCTTATTTACTGGGTTTCTTTAGGTTCTTGACATTACCTAGTAGATAAAGCTATGAAGTCTAACTGGAGCAGGCCAACAGCTTACTGCCTCCACTCAGCTCCCATGAGCACAGCTCTACTGCCACTGAGTCTAGAAGCTATTTTAAAGATAGGGCCATACCTTAACGACACATACAAATTATAGCGAATACTTTCCTGTTCTAATCATTGCACTCCTTTTCTCTCTCCTCTTCCTCCCTTCTATCCCTTTTGGAAGTGGTACTAAGAATTGAACCCAGAGCCACATACATGTTAGACAAAAAAAGGCTCTACCACTATCTATCTCAGCTTTTTGATAAATTAGAGATAGGGTTTACTAAGTTGGCCACGCTGACCTTGAATATGAGATCTTCCCACATCAACCTCTCAAATAGAAACTGTTACAGGCATGAACCACAACATATGGCCCTGCATTTTTTTTCAGCCATGTTGTCAATTTTTCTTAGCGTAAATACTCAAATGTAATTATTCTCTTATAACAACAAAATAGTGTGTATCTAGCTATTCTTAGTTCATGTATGTAAGTTGTTTTAATTCCAGTTTTCTTTTGGCCTGCTGATTTCATACATAACTTCATGTGAAGTGCTTAGTTTTAATTCAATCATTTTTTGCATTAAAAAAACAACCACCTTTGGTCTATTTTATTTTCTAACACTTTAAGTAACTGATTTCTAAGATAAGAAAATTAATAACCACTTGAACTTCCAACATAATCTACTAAGAGACCTACAACAGGAACCGAGCTTACAACACAGTTCAACTAATGCTTGAATACATTTAACCTGACTTGAAAATGCAAAGTAGAATCTAGGCTTAAAAAAATCTGTCTACAGAGCCTGTACTGAGTTTGTTATAGTAAATTTTCTTTTCTGATAGTTGGGCTAAATCTTCCAAGACACAGCAAAAAGGAAATTATTTTGAAGTGATCATGAAGCAACATCTTGGTTCTGTAGGAGCCAATGATATTCCAGCTCCAGGGAGTCCCTAGAGTAGTTTATATGTGCTATCTACGCAGTGTCACCAGGCTGACTTGTGCTACAAATAATGGCCATTTGTGACACATTTTCCCCAAATGTTCACTATTTAAGTGCTTTCTAAAATTGGTACAAATAAATATACAACTTTTAAACTTATGTCAAAGTAAGGAAATTCACAGTTAATTTTTTTTTTTTAAAGACTGTGATTATTTGAAATGCTGGGGATTAAATGCAAAAACCTTGCACATCATGTTTGGCAAATGCTCAACCACTGGGCCACACCCTCGGCCTTAGGATTAATCTTTTCTTCTTTTTTGAAACAAGGTCTCCCTATGTAGCTCAGGCTGGCCTGAAACTCACAATCCTCCTGCCTAGGCCTCCTGGGTGCTGGGATTACAGGCGGGCGCCACCACGCTCACCTTATGATACATTCTTAAATCTATCCATTCACCTTCCATAGTATCACCACCTGGGGAGAAAGGCGAGAATGTGCATTAGCCCCCAATTAACTGCCCACTATTATGTTCTTACCTAAGAGGCAGAAATTCATACTTCTTTCCATATCTGCTTCCTAAAGAATACTAAATATCAGCTACATTCTTTGCCCATTATTTTACAAAATGAATACCTTAGGAGAAATCTGTCCAAGTCTTCTGCCACTAGAATGTCTGTAAAAAGGGTTGGGGTTGTGGCTCAGGCAGTAAAGTGCCTGCCTGGCATGCACAAGGCCCTGGGTTCAACCCCCAGCACCACATATAGAAATCTGTTAAGAATTCAGACAAGTATTTTAACTTTAATCCTTAAGTGTAAATCAGATAATTCTCTAAATATATCTACTGTCATCGTATGGCATTATCTATACCTGCTATAAATTTACAGGAGTGGGGTGGAAGAAACTTCAGCTTTTAAGAAAAATGTAATAAACAAAATCCCACATTAAAGCAGTTTCATTAAACATTAGCTTCTAATGTTTAAAAAACAAACTCTCTACCATATATATATTAGCAGTAGTAGTTCCTCTCACTCAGTTGGCTGCAGTTTCTTATCAGTACCCAGAGTGAGTGCTTAGAATCCCTGAGGGTAAAGCCAATGGCGTGGTAGAAGCAAAGAGCTGCCCACAACTGCAGGTAAGTGATGCGTTTATCTGCTGAAGCAACACCAAGAAATGGGAAAATATTTGCAAGCTGATGGTGGAAGTTCTGTCCAGTGGAACATTGATCACCTGAGGTCAAGAGGAAAGCTAAGGCAAAAGATTCAACTGTGTTCTTTCCCTCAGAGTCACTCAGGGCAAGAGACTCCTAGTTCTTTCATATAAAGCAGGTAGCAACAACAAAAGTTTCCAAAGACTGATTTATGTGACATAATATAAACTTCATATAAAAACTGATATCCACACAATTTACAGGTGCTGTTTGCCATGTGCACTGTACTTTAGAAAACAAAGCAATCTTCATTTAAAAAGATGTCACTTTAACTTCATAACAACTCTACAGACTGGGGGAAATGGGCTTTCCAGGATAAGGAAACAGATTCAAAGATAAGCAATACGATGTGAGGAATGGAGTCAGGCCATGTGCCAGATCTTGGCGCTACTGGCCCAGAAAGATTGACTTGAAGCTACAACCATTTGTCATATTTGTTGTTATTTTCTATTCAGTTTGTTTGGCTCTGGTTTCCTGTACCACCAGGGCCGTGTTCTCCTGTGTGACAGGAAGTAGGGATCTCCACAAACAGGTAATTGCCAACTGCATCACCAGACCTATGTACAACACAACTAGCTCTTCAGCAGGCTATCTGCCAACATGGGACCCAGATGAACAAGTTTGGTCTAAAATAGGGGTGTCCTAAGGGAGAACATGAGGAGGTGTTTCCCACCCTTAGCAATGGCATGAGGGATGGCCACTGCAGACCAGGCTGATTCAAAGTCAACAGAAGACTTACCCATGGCTGCTCCCGCTGAAATCTGCTGCCAGATGGCGTTGTGCTATGCAGGTAATTAGACAGACACCCAGAAAAATTAAAATGTGAATATCTTCTGAACTAAAAGTAATCACAGATTAAGTGTAACTTCAAAACAAAACAAAACAACAAAGCAAAAACAGAAAAACAAAAACAAAAAACAAAAAAACAAAAAACTCCTACCAGGCTCCCAGAGAGACATCCTTCTATGACTATAATTTACATACTACTACACAGAGAAGAGATGAGATGTCTGTACACATACAGAAGCCCAGTGTGTACCTCTTGGTTATGCAGATATCACCATGAGCTTCAGGGAAGCTATAAATACCCTCCAGTTACTACTGCCATTCAACACAGCCAAATGAATCACTCGCTACACATCTAACCCAAAGGGCACCCAAACCCATTTCTTCTGTATTGGGAAACAACAGCTGTGACAAGAAAACAGGCTCTCACTTTTGAAGACTGCTGAATTTTAATCTCCTGGGAGTCAGATGCAGAGTCAGACTTGGTACCCCCAGAATTCGGCTTCTCCTTTTTTCTCTTCTGTTTCTTCTTTTTCTTTTTTGCTCCCAAATCCCCTCCAGGGCTTCTGTAGGAAATGCAAGGAGAGAAAAACAAAGCAAAGGAAAAAAATCATTATATAAAACTGAGTTCATAAAAGCCATTACTTAGAAAAACCCATGTGATCTTCACAGTGAAGGACAACTATGTTAGGATGCATGGGATATGAGAGTGTCAGGTTGAAATGTCTATGATCAAACACTGGTTCTTGCTCTGTCATATAGCTAGTGTTCAGATGCTTCCTAAACATAAAAACTGTAGACACAAACCACATTTATAACCGAAATCAAAGAACATTCACAATCACTCCAACTCTAACTAACCTACTTTTTACTTAGCCCTTAAGACATACATCTGGGGTTAGTGATGGCTCAGAGGTTAAGAGCACTGGCTGCTCTTGCAGAGAAACTGGGTTTGGTTCCAAGCACCCACACTGTACTCACAACTGCCTGTAACTCAGTTCCAGAGAATCCAATGTTCTCTTTAGGCCAGTAAGGGCACCAGACATGCATATGGTGCACAAACTTATAAAACACTCATAGACATTAAAAATAAATCTTAGAAAAAGACCTACGTGTATAAAAATATTATAGGTACCTCTTTGGGGTGACACTATTCATCCTTTTCATATTTATTTGGCTTTGAACATACTAGATAAACACTCTACTACTGAGCTATATCCCTAGTACATCAAACTACTTACCTTAAAGCAATAGAAACAGTTTTTCCACATGAGAAAGTTTCTTTTAATTAAAAATTTTATGTTGATCAATAAAATCTTTAAGGTTTGTGGCAGTGAAATGACTCAGTAGGTAAAGATACCTGCTACTAAGCCTGACAACCTGCGTTCAATCCCTGGGACTCACAGGGTGGAAAGAAAACTGCTTTCCTTTCCTCCAGTTGTCCTGACCTCCACAGGCACACTATATCATGTGCACGCATGCACACATACATACATACATACATACACACACACACACACTGCCGCCGCCACCACCACCACTAAATAAAAACGTAATATATTTTCAAAAAAAAATTCCTAAGTATCAAAAATATTATTGAATAAAATATTTTTATTTGGAACCCTTCCCATTGCTGTATTCTGAAAAAGAGAGAAAACCAGAGACACAAGATTAAAAATTTTCACTTACTATCTAACTCTACCATGAATTTCATAGAAGGTACAATAAAATTTAACATCAAAGATTATCATTACATTTTTTGCCTATGTGGAGAAAGTAATGGAATCAACTGGTTTTGCTCCACTGTTGTAAATCAATTTGTCCCTGGTTATTTTCTTTCCTGACTTCTACCTAATTAGAATATATACAGTCATCCTCCAAGATTCAAAGTCATTAATGTATACTCGAAGCCTTATGATACTCTCTCAAAGACAGTAGTTTTCCAGTATATCTGCTTACAAATGTGTCTTCTTTAATCATATTTTCATTTTCCTATCATTTTCTAACAAAATTGGAAACGTAAAATTGTGAAACCTACTCTAGTCTCTTCTTTTCCTGGGAGTCTACACTAAGTAAGCTACATCTGCCCAGGAGCTGCATGGAGACTGGCCAGATTTTGCTGAAACATTCCTGTACAAAAAAGGCTGTTAGTGCAGAAGTATTTCAGCACATCTATCTTCCTACTTTTGGGTCGGCTTGTCCACAGGCAGAAATGCTAGTTCAAAGACCATGCTTTGAGTGTTGGTAAGTAATTAAGACTCTCCCCTAAATACTACACTGATTTCCATGTGCATCAGCAGGAAATAAGAGGGTATCACTGTCTTCCCCCTTCAGGAGTACTGTACTTGTATCATGTTTTCTCATTTGAAATAGTCTTAAACACAGAGTTGGGAGAAATTCACAGACTCCATTTATTTAATCATTAAATCAAGACTTGGGCTAGACATTTTCCCTATTGATTATTTATGTCATTTCAAGAATTGGTTCTTTATGCCTCCTTTCTATCAGCCATTCCCTAAAAATAATGTACAGGTTCCCTTTATGAAAGCATCCATCCATACCTATTTATTTAGTACTCAGAATACACATTCTCATTTTTCTAATGTATATGTATATAGTATGCATACATGCACAAATACATGCACATGTATCAACCCAAAGCTGACATTGGATATCTTTCCTGATTGCTTTCCTCTTTGCTAAGTGAGGCAGGGTCTCTCACTGAACCAAAAGTTCACATATTTTAGACAGTCTTGGTAGCCCGCTAACTTAGGGGATTCCCCCAGTTTGCCTCTCAAGTGCTGGGATTACAGCTGGTGACCATGCCTGCCCAGTTTTTATGTAGGTTTTGGGGGATTCTCACAAGTACTTTATATATTGAGCCATCTCTCCAGCTGCACTTAATCTCATTTGAGCCTCACAAAACCCCAGACTGTTATCTTCTGGCTTCTGCTAGCTGTTTCAATCATAAATACTTTATTCAGTGTAACTGTTTAAAACTTTATGGTAAAATTATGAATAGGGCAGAGATAGTATTTTAAATTAGCCCACCACTGATGGAGGAAGGTCATTGGCTAATAAAGGAACTGCCCTGGCCCATTTTATTGGTTAGGACATAGGTAGGTGGAGTAAACAGATCAGAACGCTGGGAGGAAGAGGAAGTGAGGTCAGAGACTCCACAGCTCTCTCGGGAGCAGACGCCAGAGAGAGACGCCTCAGAGAGAGACGCCATGCTCCTGGGCAGATGCACGCTATGAAGCTCCAAGCCAGGATGGACTAGGCTAGAATCTTCCCGGTAAGACCGGTTCTCACAGATTATTAGAGATGGGTTGATCGGGATAACAGGATTAGCCAGTAAGGGCTAGGGCTAAAGGGCCAAGCAGTGATTAAAAGAATACAGTGTCTGTGTAATTATTTTGGGCATAAGCTAGCCGGGGGTGCTGAGAACGCAGCCCTGCTGCCCCTATTACTACACACCACCGCTTCTTTTCTCCCAGCATGCATAGAGGATATTGGGTAACCAGGCACCTACGTAAACAGTCAGGAGAAGCTAATGGCTCCTGATCTGATTAGCATTCACCAGATGCTGCAGTTTCTATGTGCCTAAGTCTGGAGTTTATGTTTATTATTGCTCTAGGCAGTAGAAACAGAGGAGACCCAGACCTCTAAACTATCATACTAACAGGGTATGCTGTTATAAGCTGTTCTGATTGTGGGCATAGTGGGTCTGTGGTTCTAGATCTCTTCTGCTGTCCTTGAGAGTAAAACACAAGCAGTAAACTTCCTGAACAAAAGTCATCAGTAAACTGAGGTGAGGTGAAAGTGAGTGTAAGGAATTAAGAATTTTGTTGTTGTTGTTTTTGTTTTTTGAGACAGGGTTTCTCTGTGGCTTTGGAGCCTGTCCTGGAACTAGCTCTGTAGACCAGGCTGGTCTCGAACTCACAGAGATCCGCCTGTCTCTGCCTCCCGAGTGCTGGGATTAAAGGCGTGCGCCACCATCGCCCGGCTAGGAATTAAGAATTTTTTAATGAGGTAAAACCAGAGCAGCAGCTTGGGCAAGAAGTAATTCTATGTCCTTGGATATCTGTGAATATCTTAAATGGAATGTTCTTGCCTGAACCCTAAACACTGACTGCTGATAAAGATAATTGCAGAAGGCAGATCTCTGCAATTACCCAGGAGAGAAGAACAAAGGCTTGGCAGAGGGAAACTGTATTCACATGTAGTAGGGGAATGTGATTAGTAAGCCCCCAAAACACAGGAAACAATTCTGAACTGTGGGAATTAATTCCCAAATATGTAACAGAAAGGGAATTAGAGCTACAGTGAAAATATACAGCAAAAAAACAAAACATTACTTTATTCACAAAGCAATAACGTCAAAATTTCCTTGAATTACGGTTTAACCTTAACCACTTAGCTCTGATAAATTGCTCAGGAAAAGATGACTAATTACTGTATGTTGTGGCTTGTAGCATCCCTAGATGCTGCTGCAGTTGTGAGCAGATTTAAAGCAGGTTTTTTTTTTTTTTGACATCTTTCATGGAGAGCTGGAGCTCCTTCTCTCTTCCTTTGGGACTAAGTGACCTTTGACTTGCTCTGACTGTAGTAGAAGTGGCACTATGTGACTTTCAGGTCACAAAAGGCCATGCATCCCTTCTTCTAACACTCTCATAAGCCTGGCTCCCTTAAGAATCTGCCATGATGATGAGGCCCATGTTGACTCTCTGGTTGAGTTGGAAACGGAGCTTCTGGCTCAGGTCCAGCATAGTGACCATCCATGTAAGTGAATCACATAGATCCAGCTCAGGGGGCCCAAAGTCTGACTCCAACTGTGACTTTGTAGAACTTACTTTTGTGGTGCTGTAATGGAAACATCTGACGACATAAGAGAGTAAAGATTTGTTTGGACTCGGGGTTTTAGAAGGTTCAATTTATGGCTAATTGGCAACCATGCATGTGGGCAGAAACCCATGGTGATTGGAGTATCTTCAGACTACAATGGGCCACCAGCACACATAGAAAGGAGAATATGGGAAGGGGCAAGGGTAAGATATTACTCACAAGGATACCCCCAGTCCACATGACCAACATCTTACAACCAAGTTCCAACCCCTACCTTTCAGCACTTCTCCATTTTAGGAACCAAAGGTCCTTTTCTTTCCTTCCCTTTTGTTTTAAAGACAGGATTCTCAGTATTTAAGCTGGGCAGACCTCAAATT
Organism: Microtus oregoni; assembly: GCF_018167655.1. Classification (NCBI taxonomy): domain Eukaryota; kingdom Metazoa; phylum Chordata; class Mammalia; order Rodentia; family Cricetidae; genus Microtus; species Microtus oregoni. Next base: position 21,612,060 of record NW_024543094.1, read on the forward strand.
TAGTATGTATCCCAGGCTGGTTTTTCAGCTTTTGCCTTATAAACAAACAGAGCCATATACTCTCTTTTGGCTGTCCTGACTTCCATGCCAAGGAGTCTTTTGTCCTGGAGCCAAGGTCTCTGGGTGAATCAGAAGCTGAAGAGCTCTGATTTGTGCAGTAAGACAGAAATATGCCTTCACTGACTTAAGCAACAACTGTGAGGTTGTCCATTACTATTTCACACTCTAGCACACAATAATCTTTATGCCCACCATCATACAGTATTCCTTCTTTTATCAGTTATTCATGTGTTAAAGTAATAAGCATTACATTTTACATGGATAATTCATTCCTTTCTAAGTCCAAAATACAAAAACATATGCAGCTGTAGATTCATGTTTCCCTGTTCCTAACCCTAAAATAGAAAGCAGTATTTACTGCTGAGGATCTATTAAGACCTTGTCAAGTGGTACCCTGGTGGCCTAAAAATAGTAATGCATTCCCACCCCAAAATGAGCAGTTTATTTTCATCGGTAGAATCAAACTTACGATCAACATATTTATATTTAAAATTATCTGGTGATTAAGGGGGCCCATAAATAGTTGACTGACAACTGGACTGAAATGAGTTATCAGAGCCAGGTACTGGAGCTAGAAACATGCTGTAGATAAGCCTGGTTTGGGATATTCTGATTTGGAACAAGGATACTTTAGGTTTTCCTCCTAGATGTTTTTAAGTTGGCACCTTATGAAGTGGTGACAGTACTGTGATTATGTGGGAGTCACATGTAGATGCATGTGTATGTGCATGAAATAAAAGAAATCAGTTCATACTGACATCAAGAGTTCCTAATGCCGCCTGTTAAAAGATATAACAAATACCTTTTTTTTTTTTTTTTTTGGTTTTTCGAGACAGGGTTTCTCTGTGGTTTTGGAGCCTGTCCTGGAACTAGCTCTTGTAGACCAGGCTGGTCTAGAACTCACAGAGATCTGCCTGCCTCTGCCTCCCGAGTGCTGGGATTAAAGGCGTGCACCACCACTACCCGGCTGAAAGAGTGACTGGTGTATAATGTTTGGCTCTCAGGGTAGCTCCAGTCATGTACCGCCAGACAGTAAAACCCCCCTGAAAAGTAACAATTTGCCCCACCTTTCTTGTAAAGATTACTGAACCTAATACCAAACATTCTCTAAATTTTTACTTAATATTCAGCACTGTATTGTGTTCATAGGGAAGCTGAAGTCTCTGAAGAAATACCCTTGCTTCTTAAGACAGGCAGCACCTCTCTGTCAGAACCCTTTTCTAGAAACCACCAGGAGTCTAAATAGCCCAGATTTTTAAAGCACTTTCTTACAGTAGGATAGGGAATGAGTATCCATGATTGTGTGCATGCTTGAAACTTTATGAAATCATCTTCAGTGTACACACGTTTGTCATGTGTGGCTTTCAAGCAAATATATATTTAAGATATTGGAGAGAATACAGAGACATCAGAAGCAAAAATACCAGATTATCTCATAAAAAATCCTTAAATAAGTTTATCACCTATAATATAAACTAGGACTGTAATGTGATGAAACTTTGTATTAATTAAACTCTGAGAGTTAGTTAATACTACTCACCCAAACTTCTTCCCTAAATTCTTTGCTGAAAGAATTCTTCTTTTTCTTCTTCTTTAAAGACAAGGTCTCTACTGTACAGTCCTGGTTTACCTAGAACTCACAATGTAGACCAGAATGGCCTCAAACTTATAAAGACACATCTGCCTCAATCAGATTCATCCCAAAGGCTGAGATTTAAAGTGTGTGCTACTACACCCACTTAAACTGGTACTTTTTAATTTTGGTATAATGAAGAAAATATACTCAACTTTAACTAGGCCTTGTTTATAAATTCTCCCTTCCCTTGCTCACCTAATCATCAAAAACTGGCAATGAACTACAAAAGCTGGCACCAAATGCTTTATCTCTTCTTCGAATTTTGTATACCTATTCCAACCTTCCCAATCCTTAAATGAGGTCAAGCTACTTTCCATTTCTCAGAAGCCTTAAGAAAACTAGGGTAGGGAGTAAGAGTTGACAGGGGTATATCCTCATATTACTTAGTAATATTAGTAATCCTTATATTATTAAGACAACAACAATAAAAAACAGTGAAGGGATCAAAATGGTGTGACTGCAATGCCAACATCCAAGACAGCAAGGCTAAAAGAAATCATGTGTCTGGGGCCAGCCTACTCCTCAAAATATGACTACTGGCAGTGACAGTAAGTAGTGGCTGAAGAGCAGCTCATTACAGTTCTGCAAAAGACCCAGGTTTGGGTCCCAGCACCCACACTGGGCAACTCACAACCTTCTATAAAGCCAGTTCCAGGAATTCTGACACCTTCTTCTGGCCTCGATGGGCACCTACAGACAAGCAGTCATAGACATATACACAACTAATAATAATAATAGTAAGAGGAGTAGTGGTAATACTGAAGATAATACAAAGACAAAGATAAGCTGAACTATAAAGAATTCAAAACAATAATCCATTTTTGGAATTTCTGAGTTCCTCAGAACTGATTTATTTATCTGTAATTGTGCACGCATGTTTGTGACTGTGTGCTCTTTTCTAAACACTCAAGAGGCCAGAAGAAGGTGTCAGATATCCGTCTCTATCACTCTCTGAACAATCCTCTCAGGCCAGAATCTCTCCCTGTACCTGGAGTACACATTCCCTACTCTAGGCTAGAAGCCAGTAAAGCCCCAAATCCTCCTGTTTCTTCCTCCATGGGAGCTGTGGTTAAAGTCGTATTGCAAGGTACACCTGGATTCTTATGTGCCTGCTCAGCAGCAGGCATTGTTAAATACAGAGTCAGCTCTCCATCCCCTCCTCAGAACTTTCAACAATAATCCTAATGTAATTCAACAATTATACTCTCAGGTTTCTAAACAAACAAACATAAAATATATCTACACAGAAATTTGTATGTGGAAATTCATACCTCAAATGGAAACCTATCAACTGATGAACAGATAAGGAAAGTGATGCATATCCATATAATAGATTACTATTCAAAAATTTAAAAATGCAGCACTTATACACACATATTTCAGTATAAGAAGCCAGTGTTGTAAAGCTGACTTATTAAATGGTTCTATTATATAAAATGTCCAAACAGGAACAGGATACATTTGTAGTTGTCAGGAGCAGAGCAGGAGAGTAGGATGGCTAATATTGTCAATTTCACATGGTCTAGAATCACCAAAGAGATGCCTCTGAGCTTTTGTGAAGGATTAAATAGATTAGGCTAAATGAGGTGAAAAGGCCCACACCAAAAGTGGGTGACTCTGCTTCATGGACTGGGGTCCTAAAGTGCATAAGGAGGAGAAACAAACTGAGCACCAGCATGCAATGATGTCCTCCTGACTGTGGATGCAATGTGGGCACTCTGCAACTGCTCCTGTTGCCTTCCCTTCCTCACCATAAACTTTACAAAGAAAAGCTGTCTTGATCTGCTTTTGTTGCAAGTAGAAAGTGACTAGTAGAGAGCGCCTAGGGGATGGACTGATGTGGATATTTGTACTTTGCATGAAAATGTATTGCTGTGAGCGGTTTAATAAAAAGCAGAATGGCCAATAGCTAGGCAGACGTATAGGCAGGACTTCCAGGTAGAGCGAGAAATCTGGGAAAAAGGTAGGAGTTGCTAGCCAGATACCAGCATTGGAGGAAGCAGCATGGGCAGTATGAAGAAATGGGGTAAGGGGCTATGTGACAGAACCAAGATTAAAATAAATGGATTAATGTAAATTATAAGGGCTGGTGGGATGAGTCTAAGCTAAGGTCAAGTGTTCATAATTAACAATAAGTCTCGGTGTCATTATCTGTGAGCTGGCGGCCCAAAGAAAGATCTGACTACAACGGACTGCTTAGGGATGTGGATTTCATTCTAGGATGATAAAAATCATTTCTAAAATGGACTGTGGTTATGGTTGTACAAGTCTGTAGATGTTATTAAGGCTACTAAATTGTAAGCTTTCAATGGGAAAATTGCATGGTATGTAAATTTTATTTCAATGAAACCTTTTAAAAATATTAGCTAGTGAACTACTATGCCTAGGGTACCAGGATCAGGGAGACCTAAACAGATCCAGAACCGTAAGAGCTGCTTAATTGGAATTTGCTTGCTACAGAAGGCCACAGGCTCTGAAAGAACACATAACAGAAAGAGATGTCACAAGCCTGGGTAGACAAAATGCTGAGCAGGCACTGGGACAGTAAAAGAGGAAAGAAACCCTGTTAGAAAAAGGTTCCACACGGAAATTCAGTGAAGTCTGATTCAGAATCCTGTTTGATCACTAAGTCCAGAAACGCCAACAGTGGAAATGATGTTGCCTCTCCATAAAAATCTCTCCAACTCTAAGAAGAGCTCCATGTCCCTCTTCCCTGAGATTACTCACGAAAGATCCACATAAATTCTGAACTTTGCTATCTTGAGCTGGAAATGTGAGGTGGGGATGGATTTTGGGCCTTGGTCAAACCTGCCACTGGAACCAGCTCACTCCATCTCTGACATGGAAAGGTCAAATAATACAGCAGCCTGGACAGACTTGAGAAGAACCATGGATATTTATCATCTATTAACTATAGTATATGCCATTTTATCTTGCTTTAAAAACAAAAGAATGGTGATATAGAAAGAATAAGGATATTCAAACCCCTTGGTTATAGTATATGGTATTTTTTAAGAAAAATGGCCCCCAAAAGGAGTGCCATCATTAGGAAATGTTGCTTTATTAGAGTAGATCCTTGATGGAAGAAGTGTGTCACTTTGGGGGTGGGCTTTGAGGTATCCTTTGCTCAAGCTACTCCCAGTGAGACAGTCCATTTCCAGTTGCTTGTAAGACATAGAACTCTCAACTACCTCTCCAGCACCATGTCTGCCTGTATGCCTGATGTGGGAGGTAATGTATGCTGTAAATATGTTTTATTGCCATTGGTTAATAAAGAAGTTGCTTTTGGCCAATAGCTTAACAGACTAAAGCCAGGCTGAAAGAGATATATGGAGAGAGTTGACAGAGTCAAAAAGAAGCCATGTAGCCCCACCAGAGACAGACGCCAGGGATGGAATTTACCCAGTAAGCCACAGCCACATGGTCATATACAGATTAATGGAGATGGGTTAGTTTAGGATATAAGAGTTAGCTAGAAATATGCTTAAGTTATTGGCCAAACAGTGTTGCAAATAATATAGTTTCTGAGTGATTATTTCGTGGTCTGGGCGGCTGGTAATGAACAAGTGGCCTCCTACTACAAATTGGTGCTCAACGTGGGTTACGACCCCAGGACCCTAAGATTAAGAGTCTCATGCTCTACCAACTACAAATGCCACGATGTCACACCATGATAGTGGACTGAACCTCAAAACTGTAAGCCAGCCCCAATTAAATTATTTTCCTTTTTTTAAGAAAAACGTGGTCACTGTATCTCTTCACAGCAATAAAAACCCCAAGACAAAGCCAGGCGGTGGTGGCGCATGCCTTTAATCCCAGCACTCGGGAGGCAGAGGCAGGTGAATCTCTGTGAGTTCGAGGCCAGCCTGGTCTACAAGAGCTAGTTCCGGGACAGGAACCAAAAGCTATGGAGAAACCCTGTCTCGAAAAATCAAAAAAAAAAAAAAACCCAAGACGAAAGTTGGTACCAAGGACTAAAGTATTGCTTTGATAGACCTGACCATGCTTTTGTTTGGAGGAATCTGGACTCTGGTGAGTATGGCATACAGAGGTGCTAAGAATGATTTGAATAGGGGTAAGGGGTGAAAGATGGAGCGGAGTGGGAGGAAGTTCAAGAAGTTTCACATGAAATGAAGTTTAAGTTGCCTAGAAATCGGTCTTACGATATTTTGGTGACGTAAGTGGTTGCTTCTGCCCTTGTCTGAAAGTCTGCCTGAGGCTAGAGTTATGAGTTCTGGATTGATTCAGTTGGCAGAGGAAATTTCAAAACAGTCTACTATAGATTCTGTTATGTGCTTTAGTGGTAACTCTAATGAAGATTTATAATGAAAAAGGTGCAAGCTGAATGGGGTAAATTACAAAATAAAAAAATTAAGAAGGAGCACCAAAAATAAAATTGAGTGGTAAAAGCAGTGGTGGTACACACCTTTAATTCCAACACTTGAGAGCTCTGAGTTCAAGGCCACCCTAGGCTACAAGAGCTAGTTCCAGGATAGGCTACAAAGCCACAGTAAAACCCTATATCAAAAAAACAAAAACAAAAAGTAAAATGGTATAATGTTTTAGACAGTGGTTACAATTTTGTTTTTGTTTTTTAAGATAAAGTTTCATGGAGCTCAGCCTGACCTCCAATTTACTGTGGGGCAAATGACCTTTAATTCCTGATCCTTCTGCTTCTAACTCCCAAATGCTGAGACTGCAGGGACGTGTGCCTAGCTGGTAGTGGTTAAAAATGTGACAATGATAAAGAAATATGGTTAAAACATGCTTGTTAAAAATTTAACGAATTCCTAGAAGGAAAAAAAAATGAAAATGTTATAGTCTGCTAAAGACGAAAATAAATGTTTAAGTATTTAAAAACAGGAAACTCAAAGGTACATATTATTTGAGTTGTATAATATGACAGTCACCATCTGTGGAAGGCTTTTTTTGGTAAGTTAATTTAAATGAATTGAAATGTTTGTTCCTCAGGCACTCTAGCCACATGCAAGTGCTCAACAGCTCCATATGAATAATGACACTGCACTGGGCATTTCTACCCTCTCAAAACATGCTAGCAAACAATCATGGTAGAAAAACAAGGCTGCAAATGAATCCCATAAAGCATGATCTTATTTACATTGACTGGGCAAATACTAAATTGTGAATCAATACACTATCAATTAAACTGGGGTACAAAGAAATAGGATAACCAAGGAATTTTGCTCTCTGTATACTTTACTTTTATATTTTAATCTGCGAGTTTTACGAGTTTTACTTATATAACCAGTAACTCATATAATCATTCAAATGGAATGATGACAAACCAATTGATTTTTTTTAACTTGAACAGCTTTTCACTGTTAAAAGTGCTATACATTGGGCCGGGCGGTGGTGGCGCACGCCTTTAATCCCAGCACTCGGGAGGCAGAGGCAGGCGGATCTCTGTGAGTTCGAGACCAGCCTGGTCTACAAGAGCTAGTGCCAGGCCAGGCTCCAAAGCCACAGAGAAACCTTGTATCGAAAAACCAAAAAAAAAAAAAAAAAAAAAAAAAGTGCTATACATTGACAGTGATTAACAAAGATGGCAAAGTAAGTATCCTGTCCTTAGAAACTCTGTATTTCAGCCAGCTTCTGGGGAAAGTCTGCTCTGGGCCAAAGGTGACATCATCCTCAAAGATGCAAGTCCTAATTGATATCTGAGCACTGTTTTCAGTATTTCTTGATCGAGGAGATCCCTTGGACTGGGGCTGTTTATCTTACCATCTATACATTTGATAGCAGATCACATTTCAAAAAGAGCAGCTTTGAATAACCCCTTAAATTTCCCATGATGAGAATTTAGAGCTACAGTTATGTTTCTGCATTTTCTCACTGATTCCATGCAGTTGACTAAGGGAAGTGGTCATAGCCAGTTTCAACAATAGCCAGTACACTGTTATCTTCACCTCCCTCCCCGCACTCGAGGGTGGTACAAGAAAGGTTTATTGTTTTTGTTTCTTAATCCCAAAGTATGTGACAATTCATACCTGTAATCCTAGAACAAGGAAGGCTGAGGGAAGGGGGTTTGGTCCAGACTACACAGTAAATTCCAGACTAGACTGGCCTGACTAACACTGAGACCCTGTCTCAAAAACAAAACAAACAACAAAAGATTTGATCTTCAGGACATACTGGATCTTCTCTTTTTTTTTCTCTCTCTCTTTTTTTTTTTTTTTTTTTTTTTGGTTTTTCGAGACAGGGTTTCTCTGTGGTTTTGGAGCCTGTCCTGGAACTAGCTCTTGTAGACCAGGCTGGTCTTGAACTCACAGAGATCCACCTGCCTCTGAGTGCTGGGATTAAAGGCGTGCGCCACCACCGCCAGGCTCTCTCTTTTTTTGTTTGTTTTTTTTTTTTTTTTTTTTTTTTTTGTTTTCAAGACAAGGTTGCTCTGTAGCTTTGGTTCCTATCCTGGAATTAGTTCTTGTAGAACAGGCTGGCCTCGAACTCACAGCAATCCACCTGCCTCTGCCCCGAGTGCTGGGATTAAAGGCATGTGCCACCACCGCCCGGATCGGATTTTTATTTTTCTAAGAAAAGAATTTTTAATATGTTTTACAAAAGCAGTCTACAGATTCAATGCAATTACTGTCAAAGTCGCAACATTTTTCATAGACACAACAACAAAAATTCAAAAAATTCATTTGGAAGCACAAAAGACACCGAATAACCAAAGCAAGACTGAGCCAAAAAATAAATAAATAAATAAATAAATACTGGTGGTACTTTACTTCAAGATACACTACAGGCCATAACAAAAAGAGCATGCATGGTACAGGCACAAAAACAAACTTGTAGATCAGTGGAATAGATAGAGGATACAGAATAAAATCCACAATGACAGGCACCTGATTTTTTTTTTAAACAAAGATGCTAAAACTCTACTTTGAAGAAAAGCCAGCCCTTTCAATAAATGGCACTGGCAAAACTGGATATCCATATGTAAAAGAATAATACTAGATCCATACCCCTTACTTTGTACCCCCCCCCCAAAAAAAGAAAAAAAAACAATAGAATATCTTAATGTAAGATTGAAACTTTGAAATTGTTAGAGGGCAAGGTAAGGAAAGTACTTAAAGATACTGGCAAAGGGGGCTGGAGAGATGACTCAGTGGTTAAGAGCATTGCCTGCTCTTCCAAAGGTCCTGAGTTCAATTCCCAGCAACCACATGGTGGATCACAACAATCTGTAATAAGGTCTGGTGCCCTCTTCTGGCCTGCAGGCATACACACAGATAGAATATTGTATACATAACAAATAAATAAATATTTAAAAAAAAAAGATACTGGCAAAGGCAGGGACTTTCTGAAGCAGCTCAGCAGAAGCTGGCAAATGGGACTGATGAAGTTAAAAAGGCTTCTATACAAGTGAAGAGATGCTTACAGTGGGAGAAAATCTTTGCTGCTTTGTAGCTGACAGAAGTATTGAGACTTCATAAAGAACTCAAAAGACCACCAAACCAAGGAACCAAACAATCCACTCAGTAAATGGGCTAAGGGAATGAACAGGCAAGTGTGATGAAACACAAAATGTCAATAAATCAAAAAAAAAAAAAAGAAAGAAAAAAGAAAAGAAAGAAAACCAATCAGCATTCTTCCATTAGAATTAAAAATTAGCCGGGCGGTGGTGGCGCATGCCTTTTAATCCCAGCACTCGGGAGGCAGAGGCAGGTGAATCTCTGGGAGTTCGAGGCCTGCCTGGTCTACAAGAGCTAGTTCCAGGACAGGAACCAAAGCTACAGAGAAACCCTGTCTCGAAAAACCAAAAAAAATAAAATAAAAAATAGAATGAAACATCTCACCCCCAGTCTGAGAGGCTATCATTAAGAAAGCAAACGCCAACAAATGGTAACCAGGATGGTTGTGGGAGGGCAGCTCCTATATGTTGCTGGTAGGAATGTAAATCAGCCTAACCTGTATGGAAATCAGTATAGAGGTTCCTAAATAATACTAATAAAATAGAAACAGAACTACTTTATGGATCAGCTATGCCACTCCTGGGAATATGTCCAAAGAACCCCAAATCAACATAAAATGACTTATTGTTTGTTTCAAGCTTCCTTTTCTTTTTCTTTTTTTTTTTAAATAATGTCTGGCTATGAAATCCAGGTTAGTGTCAAACTCAAGGTTCCCCTCAGCTTCCTTAGGCCAGAACTGTTGATTGAGGTTTCTGTCCTGCAGCCATTAAGTCCCAAAGAAACACACAGAGGTCTATCTTAATCATAAACTGGTTGGCCTATTAGCTCAGGCTTCTTATTAACTCTTACATCCTACATTAACCCATAATTCTTGTCTGGGTTAGCCATGTGGATTGGTACCTTTTATCAGCGAGGCATTCTCATCTTGCTTCCTCTGCAACTGGATGAAGACTGCAGACTAAGTTTTTTTCTCTTCCCAAAATTCTCCTATTCTCATGGCCCCTCTTGTACTTCCTGCCTGGCTATTGGCCAAATTAGCCAATAAAAGACCATTTCTGTCCCACAGCACAGGATTGCAGACATGTGCCACCATACTTGGCTAAAGCTTTTTGTGGTATCAGGTATCAAACTCAGAGCAAAATGCATGTGCTCTACCAGGGAGGTATATCTTTATACTTGCCACCCCCATTCCTGATAGTCACGGGTGAGCAACTTTACTCCTTCAAATCATTCTATCCTGGGCTTCTGTCCTAAAACACTTAACAGGCCATGGACAGGAAGCCCTGAAATTTTGAATCAAAATCAATCTTTCAATCTTAAACTGTTTCTCTCAGGTATTTAACTAGCACAGTACTCAGTGTAGGGTAAAGCTTAAGGAGCCCTCTAGGATGTAGTTTACAACTAGAGAAACACACCTCAATGGAGCAAGATCATGAGCTTTAGTGGACTTAACATTGTGCCCAATTTCAACAGTTTTACCAAGTCCCTTCAGAAACTGAGAAGGCGGAACAAAGAATGAGAGGAATATTTAGCATGAAGGATCTTGGATTACCTCCTTAGTCTCACACCTGGGTTGGCAAGTTCCTAGTAATGTTGTAGATAACCTCTTTCCTGCCATTGCTTCTCAGGACAGAAATGGAATCTTCAGTCATCCTGACTTTTAATTTGCCCGGAAATTTTCAAGATTCCTTAAGCTCTTTACTGATACCTATTTATTTTATCCCACTTTTAAATCATGTGGTAAAGCAAGTTACTAAAACAGGTCTCAATTACCCTACTTATAATTTTCTACATATTATTTGAAAATAGTAAAACTACATTATCTGAGCTATCACCTCACTAGTTAAAAGTGGCAATCTCTCCCTTTGGCAATATTTTGAGAATGCATATACTTTTTAGAGTGATATGCTGTTACCATCTTGGTTTATGGACCAAACAGTTAGAGTACATTTTCCAAAAAAAATACCATGAAAATGGTGACCTTCAAGTATTTTGTAATTAAACTATTGTTTTAAACATAAAACTTCACATTTTGTTTATGGACTTTCAATATTACTCATAAAGTGAAATAAAAAGTCAATAAGGAAAGTTCTACAAAACCAAAAGCATAGTAATATCTTACTGGGTAGTTTTCCTTTATTTGAACCTATAGTTTCAACGTGGTAAGCTAAAACGATTTGTAAATGCATCATACTGAATGTTGGGTGCATATTAATCCTTTCAGGCCACAGGGGAGCTATTGAACAAATTACTGCTCTACATACTGACCACTGTCTACTGGCTCAGAAGCAATACTCTGCCTATTTGAGGTAAAGCATTATCTACTCATTCTCCAAAGGCTCATTGTTTGTTGTTTATTTAGACTAGTGGAGAATGAAAAGGCTAAATGAGGAGAGAAAAGTTTCCCATATTTTAACACTGACAAACCTGAGCTACTTAAAAAAAAAAAAAATCTGAGTTTCTACAGAGCACTATCAATTCGTGAGCCAAATAAAACAGGATGACTTCCTTAAATTGTACTGTTTAAATTGCAATATAAAAATAAAAAAGGCATTTCACCGAGAACAACAACTTGAGTTTTACTATCTCTCTACATTTTAACAGATAACAATAAATCTATTAAATTAATCTTTTCCAACTACAAGCTGTTATCACATTGCCTATTCCTGGTTTAAAACAATCCAATCCACTGGGCAGCTTTTAATTTTGATTAAACATAGTAGCATATAATTAATGTGCTGATGCATAAATCAGGAAGCCTCTGAAGAGAGCCCCAAAATACCTTTGGATGCTCTTCTGGGAACGTCAACAGTCTACAGAGCAAGTTATCAGATAGTCCCATTTCCACACTAGTAATTCTTTGTATCAAGGGTATCCTCGACTGTGTAGGCAAGGAAGCTTTAATTAAAACCCCAACCTAGAATATCAAGCAGACACAGAACAAGAAGAAACTGGAAGAGAGGTCCAGGGTCTCCCCAGAAAGATAAGACAGATGCTGAAGTTATTTGAGGTATCTATCAGCGTTCATCTGGACCGATTTCTGGCAAGAGCTAGTGTTTCAAAAATACATTCATATTTGGCTATCACAGACAAATTTCTATTACTCATAAACAGAACTAAAGCTCAGATTTCTGTAGAATTTCCTCTTCTGGCTTAAAAAAAATCTAGACTTGAATGACAACATTCAGTACTTGCAGCTGCCACTAAACTGCTCACTGAAAAAATTAAAAAGCAACTTGCCAAAGGGAGATACATATAGTCAGCTTTTCTTTTCCTTCATTTGTCATCTAATATTTTATAACATATTCAAGATCAATAAAGCCGCCTCTCTTAAATATAGCTTAAAGTAAACGTTGAATAAAATACAAATACTTGAAAGATTCTCCATGAACTGAATAAATAAGTCATCTGTGACTCAGGCTCCCCTAGCGTGTTTTTGGGTTGACCCATTTCTACAGTCACCATGGTTCGCAGGATCTCACTTCTAAGGGGCAGCAGTAGCGGCTCTGTGCCAGCGCATGGTTGAATCCAACAGGGTAAAAGGCTGAGGCAAACAGTACCTACAAAAGGCCACGGGGCTTTATTTAAAATGATCCCCCAATCCCCGCCTCTAAACCAGAACTTCAATACCAGCCTTAACCAGAAGCAGTCTTTTCTCCAAGAGAGGAACGAATCGGGTCTGCAGGGGAGAAAAGAGGGCAGGCACAGATTGAGAAAGCGGTCAAGTGTTAAAAGAACTTGGTACATTTGGCTTTGGGGGTCAGTCGCCAGGTCTGCAGACAGGATAAAGTCGCGGCCGCGGGAACTCAGTCCGCCCGTCGGCTCGGCTCTAGAAAGCTCTACGGACTAGCTCAGAGGCCGCAAAGCTGAATGTCCTCGGGCATCGCGGCCGGGACCTGGACCCCCCCCCCCCCCAGGCGACCTTCGCGGGGCCTAGGAGGCAGAACTTTGCGCAACCCGGAGATCGCCAAGGGCGCATCCCTCTCCCACTCCGCACGCCTGGCCTTGCGGGTTTCGTCTCCACAGGGGCGGCTAGGGGGGAAGGGGATGGCGAGAAAGTACTAGAAGGATGTCGAGGCGCAAGCGGCACTTCTTGCATCCCGCTCGCCCCTGCGGCCCAGGGCGCCGCCGCCACAAAGGGAGGGAAAGGCCTGGCGCCCCTGCTGGGCTCCCACCCGGAGCCGCTCGCCGCCGCGGGGTGAGGCCGGCCGGCGGGGGCGCGCGGCAGGTGACAGCCGAGACGCGGGTCCCTGGGCCCGAGTCGCAGTCTCCCCGCCCACCTCGGGCCTCGCCCACCCCGCGCGCTCCCCGAGAGCCGGGAGCCCGGCACCTCACAATGGTCTCGGGACGCGACGACCGCCGAGCGGAACCTCCGGGCGAGGGGCACCCGTTCCCCGCCCCCCCGGGCGAGCCGGCGCCGGAGCCGAGGTGCGCGCGGTCCCCGCCCTGCCGCCCGTCGCGTCCGCATGCCCCCTCCTACCCTTTGGCGTGTTCCGTCTCCTCCTCATTGTCTCCGTCTATTCCGCACGTGTCCTGGTCGTCCAGCTCGAGGCTCTGCTGGCTGGCCGCAGACTCGCTGTCCTCCGCCATCGCGGCGGCTCCGAGCGGCTGGGGAGGCGGCGCTCCGAGCGGCAAGCGAGGCGCGACAGGGCGGGCGCGGCCGCGGCTCTCTCTAGTGCCGCCCACCCTCGGGCTCCCGAGTGTGGAGCCCGCGGCCACGCCCACCCCACAGGTCCCGCCCACCGCGGCCGGTCCGGCCCCGCCCGCTCGCTTGCGGCTCCCGCCCGTCTCCGCCGTCCCGCCCGCCTCAGTCGGCGTGGGCCCCGCCCAAGTGTCGAGTCCCCCCCCCCTTCAGCGGCTCGCCCGCCTCTCCCGTCCGCTCCCGCCCACCTCGGCAGCCATGGCCCCGCCCAGCTCGCCTGCCCACTTCCGCCTGTTTCAGCGGGTAAGGCGCCGCGGGTCTCGCGTTCGCGCTTCCGCCTCAGCCGCCGAGGACCCGCCCATCCCGCTAGCCCGCTTCGGCCGCATTCGGCCGACACTGCCCCGCCCACCTCGCTGGCAGGCTCGGGCCCATTCAGCTGGCGCGGCCCCGCCCACCTGGGCCGTCAGGAGGGCTCGACCAGGCCTGCCCTTTCCTCCTCAGTCTCGAGCCCTGAGGTCTGAGCGTGGGGGCGGGGCACGACTGGCGAGCCGAGACCGAGGCCGCAGGGGGTGGGGCGTGGCCTGCCCGGGGCTGCGTTCGTAGCTTCGCTCCTGGAGGTCTAGGTCACCGGGTGCTGGATTTCTGTGCTGGACGTCAGCGTTTGCGAGGACTGGTTTCGCGATCCTCTACGTCCATGTGTTCCTCAGCTGCCGGAATTTTTTTCACTCAGGCCTGCGATTTCCTGACGCTCTCCCTGCCTTCTCTCCCACACGTACTTGAAAATTTTCCGTTCGCTCTTTCCATATCTAATGCTTATCAAGACAAAGTCAGAGTGCTCCAACCTCCCCACCTCCCTGTTGCAAGCTACCTCAGCCCTAAACAGAAAATTACCACAGCGGTTCTTATTTGATCTAGATGGGTTCCGCTGAGAACAGAACATTTTGACTTCCAATTGGGGGTGGGAGGGGGGGATTGGGTAGTTTCTGGCCGGTCGTCCTGCCTTCTACGTGAAGGTCGTGACCTAGACCTCCAAGCAAACGGGTCTAATTGTTGTCGAAATCCTCCTCTTATCAGGAAAACGGGCAAGGAAAGAAGCCAAGCTTGGTGGCCCAAGCCTGGTAAAAGGATTAGGAGTTCTTGGGACCAGCGTCCACCCTTACACAGGTCAAGGACATCTTAGGCTACAAGAGACTTGTTTCAGGGAAAAAATAAAAGGGCTGGGGATAGAGGAAGGAAACTCTCCCTTGTGTCCCAGATAAGATGCAGGTGAAAGTCACTGCTGATAAATGCTTCCCACAGCAACTCTTTGCTCTCCAGAGATAGGAAAAATTAAAAGATCCTGCCAGACCACCGGAAGTCCGTGAGGCAGTCTTATGCTGGCAATTGCTGAGAAAGTTACCAAAACTCTATGAAGAGGAAAAAATCCTCACAAGCCTCCCGAGAATTTTAATGTTTTAATGCAATGAGGGGAACCCGCTCCCCCCCTCTCTTTCTCTCTCTCTCTCTCTCTCTCTCTCTCTCTCTCTCTCTCTCTCTCTCTCACACACACACACACACACACACACACACACACACAAGAGAATATGGTTAAAATGCTATGAGCTAGAATGCCCAAGAGACAAAAATTGCAGAGCAACTTCAAAGTCCAACATTTGTTTGATGTTCTTGGAAAAAGTATAAATGGGACCCAAACATAGAGAAAATGCAATTTTGTCCTTAACAGTTGCAACCATTTCTGAGACAGTCAGTGAGGCCAGAAGATACAGACTTGAGGGTAAAGGCAGACACAGATGAGTGAGATTCCTGCCCTCATCTCTATGAACATAAGCAGCTGAATAACTAACCTGGCAACAGAGACCTAGCCAGGAGGGATCCTATGAGAGCTGCTTTTTAACCTGTCCCAGGGATCTGTGACAGGAGAATGGACTGGGAGTTAACATCAGGATTATCATGTGAAGGAAAGTAGGCAGACAGCCTGGGAGCCTTTCTTCCCCTTGGCTCACAGAGCATGGGATTGAAAACCACAGAGAGAGCTGACCTGAGTTAGTGGGAGCTCACTGACTCTGGACTGGCAGCTGTGAAACCTGCATAGGATCAAACTAGGCCCTCTGAATGTGAGTGACAGTTATGTGGCTTGATCTGTTGGGGCAGGACTGGCAGTGGACCAGGACTTTTCCTGGGTTCATGAACTGACTTTTGGGGGCCCATTCCCTATGATGGGATACCTTGCTCAGCCTTGGGGGGGGGGGGGGGCTTGGTTCTGCCTCAACTCGGTATGCCATTCTTTGTTGACTCCCCCAAGGGAGTTCTTACCCCATCTGAGGAATGGATGGAGGTGTGGGATGAGGGAGATGGGGGAGGTGGGAGAAGAGGGAGGGGGTAACTGGGCCTGGCATGTAAAATAAAAAGCAAAATTTTAAAAAAGAAAAGCAAAGAAAGAAAAACATATTGTATTCAAATATGTGCGAGGTTGCTGCTCTGTAAGGGTCCTGCAAAGGGTCATATGACTTGTGGCCTCACGTTTTCTTAATCAACTTTCTCTACGTCTAACCATGTGGTGCAGTCTTTTATCCTGGGACACATGAGTCAGGTGTCCTCTGAACTCAGATCCGTGCCTACAACAGGTTCTCTCAAGCAGTTTTCAAACTCCAAGGCATAGGAAAAGGAGCACATTTTTATTTCAGCTTTCAAGAAACACTGCCTAAGTGGGGAAGAGACTGAGGAAACAATCCTGGAGAAGAGGGCATCAGAATCCAGTGAACATCAGGAAATAATGACAAGCAGGGAGCGGCTGTTCTGCGGCATGGGAAGGAGCTGTGCCAGGCACTTACACAGTGCTAGATTGAAGCCTTATATAAGTCAAATGTTTTTTGGCAGAATACTAATCTTTTCCAGGAGATAACAGTTTCAGGACAGCCCTGGAGGAGCCCTAAATTCTATTATCATGTCCAGAAACAGTGTCTCAAAGGGGCTTTACTCCTCTGTCTGTGGCTTCATCCAGGAGTCTGGGGAGTCAGAGCCAAGTGGCAGCTTCGGGGAGATGAAATCCAAGGTTTAGTTGAGGGGGAAACACTTCTGCAGAGTGCTCACCAGTGTGTTAAAAGTGACTCTTGGGACTTTCACCTCCCACTTGGCTCATCTTCTATTAGAAGAAGACACGATTGTGTAGATGGTCTTGTTTGCTTTTTTTTTTCCATAAAATACACAACATAAAAGTTCCTGTCAGCCATTTTCAGAGTATGGAGTTTGCTTTCACAGCATACTTCTGATGTCTAGAACATTTGTCCTCCTGCTGAACTGCACCTCTATATCATTAAACAGCTCCCGTTTCCATCTTCTGTGGCAACTACTGTTCTACTTTCTGTTTACATAAATTTGATTATTGTGAAAAAATCATATAAGCTCTTCAATTTTTTATACTGATTTATTTCACATAAATCAACATCTTGTATGTTAAAGCGTGTGTTGGGTTTCCTCTTCCATTTGAAAGCTACATTGCGTTCTGTTGTGTACGTGTTTTAGGAGTTCGCCCATTGGTGGGCACTGTGTTTCTCCCATGCTTTAGATACTGTAAAAGCCAGACCTCGCTTTCAGTTCTGCCAGAAACTACAAGCAGAAGTAACGTTGCTGAATTGTACGGTGTTGAAGTGTGTGAGGAACCGGTCGTTGGCGTCCATAGCAACTGCTCCATGTATGTTCCTAGTGTTGGACTAGATGTCCAAACATCAGGGAAGAGTTGCTCCAGACACAATTCATATAACCACAAATTGATGCAAAAGCAAGAGGATTTTTATTCTGTCATGACAGGGTCCTTCAGGTTCGGGATATGAAGGACATCGATAGCTGTTACAGCCCATCTTTTAAAGCGAAAAGCCACAGACACAAGGGGAGGAGGGGCTGTAGGTTGTTTTCCAACTTATTGGATTGGCTTATTCAAAGGGTTACTAGCAGTGATTGGTCTATTCCAGGGCAGGAGAATAGCTGCGTGGTCAGGTGATAAGGGAGAGCATCTGTGGTCCATCCTGCCCTTTGGTTCAGTGACTAAATTAATACATCAGGAACTGAGTCAACATCTGTGGGCTGTATTTGCCTCAATTCCCAAAATGGAGTTACGTTTGAAGATTATTTTCAAGGACACAGGGGGATGAGCAGTCCAGTATGTGGTTATTTACAAGGACACAGGAGGATAAGCAGTCCAGTATGGGGGGGGGGGGGGCGACTGTCCCTTTCCAAGATAGAGTGAGTGTAAGGTTTTAGAAAAATGTCTTAGGGTTGAGGGGGCTTACAAATGCATTTAGAGTCTTTCACTAGCAAGAATACCAAAGGGTTTTTCTCTGTCTTCTCCATGCCTGTTGTCCCTTCCCTGGCCCACTTCTTTCTTTTCTGTTCTCCAGCAGTAGCAATCCTTGTAGGTATGAGTGATACAACTCAGTGTAACCAGGGACACAACACTTATATAACGTACAATTTAAAGCCAAAACAATTATAAAAGTTATGTGTATGTGTCCATGTTCATGTGTGCAGATGCACATACAGGTGTGCCTGGGTATTTGGAGGCCAGAGGACAACCTTGGCACTCATTCCTCAGATGCCATCTACTAGTTGTTTTGCGACAAGGTCTCTCACGGACTTGGAATTCAGCCATGTATGCAAGGTTATGAAAAAGTATACAAATGAATCTGTCTATGGGAGAATAGTCATGTTAGTTGTAAAGCGACATAGCGCTGGACCTCAAAAATACATTTGAGTGTTTTTTCTCTTTTTTTTTTTCTCTGACACCATAATGTAAATAAGAAGTGGGCTGGGGACGTCTAGGACTATAGAGAATCAAGAGAGAGAGAGAGATAACAATAAGTATCCAAAGGAAATACCTGATTAAAACTGAACTTTAGAGATTCATCTTGAGTCTGTATGTTTGTTTACCAAACTAACTTGTTTCTCCAGAAGATAGGAAATATCAAAACACCTGAAGAGAGGTTTAAGGAATTGAGCCTAGAATGTGAGGATATGGTCGGTCCAAAAGTCAGTAGAGAGAAATGAGTATAAAGTCATAAGGGGACTAAGAAATGGGGTAACTGAGGCCTTTTATGGTTCTCCTCTGTCTCTTTGAGTACTTCCCTACGGTGGGCAAAAGCTTGGCTTAGCCACATCTGGTCTCCAGTCCTTGATTAGTCCACCAGCTGGCCACAGGTATGTGTGGGAGACCAGCAGAAGTCAACACCATGCCTCACCCCCACAGACTTGTGGGGAATAAGTAGGCGTGGTGTTACAACCCCAAAATTCCAAGTATCTGACTACACAGCAGTACCTGCCATCCTAAATTAAAGCAGAGACCAAGAGGAAGTCTTTTTTAAATGACTCGTTTCTTACTGCTAACTGTGCTCACTGTCTGTGCCCCTGAGTATACCTCAAAAACTCATTCCAACCAAGAGTTTACGGTGACATCCCTGACAATGGATCTCTGGACTTGTGTTTGCCTTCTCCATCTCTTTTGAAAAGTAATTCCACACCACTCTTGCACTTCTGCAAATTACGTGTTTGCCCTGAGCCTTGGAGAACATACCTGTAATCCCAATTCTAGAGAAACTGAGGCAAGATTACTAGTTCCAAGCCAGCATGGGCTAAACAGAAGACCCTATCCAAAATAAGAAAAAGATGAAAGGGAAGGAAGGGAAAATGAAGAAAGTGTACATTTGAAATGCATTTTTATGGCAATTCAGATTCTGCTTTTTACTTCACATTACTGACTATTCTGTGTATATTATTCTTATTGTTAGTGGCACAGTAGGTAATACAGATTAGCTATACTATAAAACCCCAGTGTTGGTGCATTGATCTGGCCTTCAAAGTATAACCTCACTGAAAATTCTAGAAGACACAGATGATGCCATGGAGAAGGATGACTGTTCTTATTTTGGGGCTGGGAGGTTCCTTCCTTCTGTAAACAAGGGCACTTTTAAACCACACTGCTTTCTGATCTCTATAAACACAGGCCTGGTCTACCAGCAGTTCCCTAGGAGCAATGCTTCCAAATCTCATATTTCAAAATAAACACAGATGACATCTATGAAGCATGTGGCGTTGTTACAGTTCTTTTTAGAAGTGCTAGAAAGCTGCCAAATTGGTGACTCTATTGCCTTATTTCTCCTGGTTTGTAAGCAGAGACTATGGAAACTGTGAGCTCAAAGAACAATGGTAGGAAAGAGAGATGCAATCGATTCATTTCTTAAATGGAGACTTCTCCCAAGAATTACATGTGAGTACCTGGTTCTCATGTCTAGTCCGCCAAAGGCCAGAGATGGGAGGAGTAGAAGGGAGAAGATTGTCTAAGATGCCATAGAGGCAAAGGTGCTTCTTCATGATAAACCTTCAATTGGTGTGTAATGGAGTGCAATCTTTATAGCTCTGAAGCAAATGATGGGATGGATTTGTTATTCCCAGGGAAGGAGACCGAGTATGGTACCCACTTGAGTTACTCTGAATGATTAGGACTTTTGGCTGTCCCTGGAAGATTGTCTTAAAGGTGAAGTTACTATGAAGGACAGAGGAGGCATGGAAGACACTCAGCTATCTTCACTTGAGACACTAATGTCCATAAACTAACAGTGGCAAAGAGAGCTAGGGTGCCTCTCAGCTGCTGAACACTTTTCTAGTATACATAGCAGTAGGCTCTGCCTCATCCCCTCAAAAAAAAAAAAAAAAAGGAAGGAAGGAAGGAAAGAAAAAAAGAAAAAGGAAAAGCTAAAGCCATAAAAATGAGCACACATTTTATGGTGCTGTACCACACTGACTTCTTTTTTTTTAATATTTATTTATTTATTTGTTATATATACAATATTCTGTCTGTGTGTATGTCTGCAGGCCAGAAGAGGGCACCAGACCTCATTACAGATGGTTGTGAGCCACCATGTGGTTGCCGGGAATTAAACACAGGACCTTTGGAAGAGCAGGCAATGCTCTTAACCACTGAGCCATCTCTCCAGCCCCCCACACTGACTTCTACAGAGCTCAGATATACCACTCTCGTCTCAACTGTGAGCTCAGTGATGTTGACAAGCTACAGGACAGAAATCAGCCTTTGCTACAAATCAAGACTTCCACCCGGGACCCAGATTGCCACCATTTAGCAACACATTGCCTCTGCGCTGCTTCAGAATCTACTGAGTGTGGATAAATGAAGGGGCGGTGGGTGGTTATGTGACAAAGCAAATAGAGCCCCAATGTTTCTTGCAGGTCTAGGGAGGCTTACTGTGCGATGCAGTTTATTTCTCTATCAAAGTTCTTCTAAAAACATGAAAGACAGCTAACCAAATCCTGACCTCACAAAGGAGTAAATAATGTCTTTAAACAACTAAGGTTTCACGCTCACTGGTGCCAAATTCCAAACCAGACTTTACAGCATCCAGCTTCCAGAAGGTATGCTAGAAGAAGCTCTCCAACTTGGATTCAGACCAAACTTCACACCTAAACTGTAGTGAGAAGGTAGACTGTGCTCAGGAAGGGTCTTCCGTCTGCAGTCAGGACAGCCATCTGCAAAGCCTGCAACTCTGGCAGTTTATAACAGAATGCTTGCCACAGAAGCTGTTTGCTAATCTTGACCTTACTGTCTATTGAAAGATAAGGAAACCAAAAAGAAACAAAACAAAACCCTTTCTCTGTGGTTGTTTTGTTCCTGAGACAAGGTCTCACACCTCCCAGACTGGCCTTGTAGTTTGCTTGTGGCCACGGATGACCTTGAACCAGGTTTTAGGCTTTGCTGGGCTATTAAATGCAGGACTTTGTGTTAGACAAACAGTCCATCAATTCAGCTACATCCTCAGCCCATATAACCAAAATTTAACAATATTTAACTACTACTCTTAAAAGTCCTTAGTGATTCCTACATCTATTTTGTATGTATTATTACTTGAAATTTTAATTGTGACAAGAACACAATATAAGATTTTCCCACATAATCCATCTTAAAATGCCCAATAAAGTATCATTAACTATAAGTATAGTCTTGTATAACAGAACTCTAGAACTTCCTGTTAGGAAGTTTCCTAATACAAGCTCTCTGCCAACGCAAAAATCCCAATCAAGCCAAATCACAACAAGCCAAATCCAGGTTTTAATGGGACTCCTGTGCTCTTGGGTAGCCCCGAGGGGAACGCGGAAACCAAGGAGGCGGCCATGGGGTGGGGGTTAGGGGAGACCACACAGGGACTTTCCGGGGAGCAGTTTAAATAGACTGGGGAAAAGTGGTCAAAAGTTTTGGCAGGCTACCTTGCCCCTCCTAGGGGGCGGGATCAAGGTTTGGCGAGCTCAGGGATCGGGATGGAGGTGCGAGACTGGGACTTACACTTCCTCTAAACATGTTGGAAAATAGGTTTTGCATTTACTTTGCCTGTACAATTTTCCAATCGGAAAATGGAGAGTAAGAGATGTTAAAAGAATTTACCCACACTCCAGTGCAATCTTGTACAGTCACTATGGAAATCAGCGGGACAATTCCTCAGAAAGATGGGAATCAATCTTCCTCAAGATACAGTTATAGCGCTACCCAAAGAATGCTTCATCTTACTAAAGAGACTCTTGCTCTTTGCTGCTCTGTTCACAATAGCCATAAATTGGGAACAACCTAGATGTCTCACAACTGAAGAATGGATAAAGAAAATGTGGTACATCTACACAATGGAGTATGACTCATCTGTTAAAATACTGACATCATGAGATTTACAGGCAAATGAATGGAACTGGAAAAAAAAATCATCCTGCATGAGGTAACCCAGACCCAGAAATATAAATATGGTATGTATTCACTTCTATGTGGATATTAGTTGTTAAGTAAATGTAAGCAAGCTACAATTTGTAGACCCAGAAAGGTTAGGTATGGAGGAAGGGACTGGAGGGGTAGACACAGATTCCCTGAGAGGAGGAAATACAATAGATGTTCCAGGTGAACTGGGGGCAGGCAGCACTGGAACTGGGGCATCAGGAAGTGGGGGATGCTGGGAGAGAGAGAATTGAGGACAATTTGAGGTGTATGGAAACAGTGCAGTAGAAACTTCTTAAAATATATAAAGCCAGTCCTAATGAGTCTCCAAAGAGTAGGGGAGACAGAGTCACAACTGGCCATCTCTTGTTGCCATATGAAACTTCAGCACTGGGATTAGGTTACATTCAGTTGAGTTGTTGGCCGAAAGAGGTCCCATGAAAATCCCCAAACAACTCGGGCTGTTGTCAAGACTATAGGTTGCTCTCCACAACATGACAGCAAGGCCCCAGTTTTGAAGACAATACCAGCATAACTCATTGAACATGGAGTAGCTGAGCTGGTTGAGCTGAACATAGAACCTTCATGCCTGTGTTCTAGTGTCTTTGGTATGGGAAGGTACTCTGCAGGCTACCACAGGAGAAATATATACACCAACCTGGCCACAAAACTTCTGATTTACAGTGCTGTCCTGAATGCAAAATATGCCAGGGCAATGGTGGCACAAAGCTTGTGGGAATAACCAATCAATGTCTAATTTGATTCAAGGCCTGCTCTTCAAGATGGACCTCATACATGACACTGCCTGGGTGACCAAGAACCATAGACTAGATAGCCCAAAGACCTAGGGTAGAACAAATACTACTCATCTTTAAAAAAAAAAAAAGTAGTGAGCTGGGCAGTGGTTGTGCATGCCTTTAATCCCACAGCACTCAGGAGGCAGAGGCAGGCAAATCTGTGACTTCCAGGCCAGCTTGGTCTACAAGAGCTAGTTCCAGGACAGGCTCCAAAGCTACAGCAAAACCTTGTCTCGAAAAATTAAAAAAAAAAAAGTGATATAATGACTCCTTATGATATTCTGTTATACTCATCGATCGGTGCCTTATTCAGCTGTCATCAGAGAAGCTTCCTCCTGAAGCAGATGGGAACAAATGCAGAAACCCACAGCCAAATACGCGCGCGCGCGCGCACACACACACACACACACACACACACAGGATGGGGGGGGGTAGAAAGAGAGAGAGAGAGAGCAAGCATGGAATATACAGCTCTAAATGGACTATATCCTTCAAATCCCTCCCCTCAAGGCTCAGGGAACCCTGAGGAAGAGGCTTTGAAGAGTGTAAGAGTCAGAGGGGCTGGGGGACGTCAAGAAACAAGGTCCTCCAAACCAACTGAACAAGGCTGGTATGAACTCACGGGAGCAGCAGACTCAGACCTGCACAGGTCTGCCCCGGGTCCTCTGCATATACACTCTGGCTTTCAGGTTAGTGATTTTTAGTGTTAGTTAAGGGACTCCTGAGTGTGTGAATGAGTGTGTCTCTGATTCTTCTTGGGCTCTTTTCCTTCTGTTGGTTTGCCTTGTGTAATTTCAATATGATGGGTTTTGTTTTATCTTATATTTTATTTTGTTATGTTTCATTATTATCTCTTAGAAGCCTGTTGTTTTCTAATGAGAGACAGAAAGGGAATGCATCGGAGGGGAGGAAAGGTGGGGGAGGACCTGGGAGGATTAAAGAGAGGGGAAACTGTATGAGAAAAGAATCTGTTTCAGTAAAAAGGGAATAAACTTTGATATGAAAGCTAAAATAAATTAGCCACACTCACTCATGAGTGTGAATCAGGGTTCAAAACCATGCCTGTGTATTCCTAAAGCCTTCCTGTCTTCTGTCTGCCCAGTCTTTGCTAGTGCCCCTAGGAAATGTTTCTTTCAATGTTATTAAGCAGAACTCTTCTAACAAGAGTTTTACATTCTATTTGTAATTATTGTATCATAATAACATATTACATTAATACAGTATGTAATGCTGTGAAAAAATTATATCTATATAATGATTACTTTGGTAATTGAATTACATGTAATTATGATGTTACTCTATCATGATTATACATTACCACAGTCCTTTTTTTCTTCAAAGTGCTTCTACTTCTGCTTTTTTTTTTGTTTCATTTCTATGGCTTCTTTTTTATATAGCTCACATAGTCATTAACATTTCTCATAATAGGTGATAACTGAAACTGGGGGAATTGCATCCCTTACCTAAGATAAAAATAGGTTCGTTGTCATTGGCGAAACCAGAGACACTTTGATCCTGATCACAGGGCCACATTCTATCCACGGCTGTTTCATCATCATTATGTTGTTTTATTTGCTTGTTTGTTTGAAACAGGCTCTCTCCATACTGCCGTGGCTACCCTGAAACTCTGTGCACCAAGCTGGCCTTGACTCACTGAACTCGGCCTTTGCCTCCCAAATGCTGGGATTAAAGGGTTCTCAATGTACCAGCTGTCATACTTTTTAGTGATCATACAAGATAATAGTTTTCTTTATAATATTTTCATACATTTATATCATTGTGCTTTGCTCCTATTTTCCCCCATCATCTTTCCTTATTCCCCTTACCGATTTACATAATCCACTTTCTGCTTTCACATAGTATATAAACACATATATGCAATATTCATATATATTTAAATACAAGTTCTGCATATGAGACAGAACATGATATATTTGCTGTTTTTTCCCCTCTTGTTATCATTTTTGTTCTTGCTTACCCCTTCCTTTAGGCCCCTTCACCCTCCCCCTCCATGTAGCTCCCTTTCTACTTTTTTTAAATTTTTTTTTTTTTGTTCTTTGAGACAGGGTTTCTCTGTAGCTTTGGAGTCTGTTCTGAAACTAGCTCTTGTAGACCAGGCTGGCCTTGAACTCTCTGCCACCACCGTCCGTCAATCCCTTTCTACTTTCAAATTATTTCTGTCTGTCTGTCTCTCTCTCTCTCTCTCTCTCTCTCTCTCTGTCTCTCTCTCTCTGTCTTGATACCACAAATTGTGGTTTTTAACTAGAATATCCTTCCTAGGCACATGCATTCGAATGTTTGGTTCCCAGGTGGTAGACTGTTAGGAAGAATGAGAGGCGTGGCTTTTCTGGAGAAGGTGTGTCATTGGGGGTGGGCTTTGAGGTTTCAAAAGCCCCTGACAGGTCTCCTCCCCACCCCCTGACTACCACTAACGAATCAGATGGGAGCCCTCAGCTTCTGCTCTAACACCATACCAGCTTGACTTCCTCTGTGCTTCCCAGCAGGATGATCATGGACCAACCCTCTGGAACTGTAAGGAAGCCCTCAATTAAATGCTTTCTGGCATAGTTGCCTTGGTCATGGTGTCTCCTCACAACAATAGAAGAGTAACTAAGACTGTATATGACAGCCGGGCGGTGGTGGCACACGCCTTTAATCCCAGCACTCGGGAGGCAGAGGCAGGTGGATCTCTGTGAGTTCAATACCCAAAATCACAGAGAAACCCTGTCTTGAAAAACCAAAAAAAAAAAAATTAATAATTCTGAATCTGGCTTATTTCATTTAGCATGGTTATTTCCAGTTCTGTCCATTTTCCTACTAGTGATGCAGTTTCGTTATTCTTGATGGTCAATGCAATACCATGGTGTGTGTAGACTATGCTTTCCTCATCCATTCAACTGGAGATGGGTTCCATGCCGTGGTTATTGTGATAGCATGGCACCTACAAACTGTTCATACTTACTTACATATTTACTATCTTAGATCCACTGACATAAATGAGTTATGTTTCCTGACCCTGTGAAATTTTACTGTGGCTTTTTCTGACCAAAAAGTGACAGAGAAGATGTCCCCAAGCTCAATTGTTCTTAATCATGAATATACAGTGAATGTCCCAGTGCTTTTTCTGACTAGTTAGGAATTCACAGGGATTCTTTTTTTTTAAATTTATTTATTTATTAAGGATTTCTGCCTCCTCCCCGCCACTGCCTCCCATTTCCCTCCCCCTCCCCCGATCAAGTCCCCCTCCCTCATCAGCTCGAAGAGCAATCAGGGTTCCCTGACCTGTGGGAAGTCCAAGGACCGCCCACCTCCATCCAGGTCTAGTAAGGTGAGCATCCAAACTGCCTAGGCTCCCACAAAGCCAGGGATTCTAAAGGTCCCCTCAGGGGCAGAGGGGCTTGATTTCAAAGTGAAAGAAAGAGTTAAGTGGAAAGTTCTTAGCATAAAGAAACGTGCGTCTTCTTTTCACGTGTTCTTCCTGATGATAGTTTGAAGAGGGGACTCTAGAGAATCCAAACACTATTGGTCCATACAGACATCTTGTAGCTTTCCCTGAATGGGAAGTCATGGAGTCAGCAGAAGTCCGATTTGCTTGGAGGCTGTCATAGATCCCTGGTTTTGACGAATTCTGAAGACATATTTTGTTCAAAAAGTGCCTGTTTCAACATAGTGAAAATGCAACATGGAGACGGTTAGCTCACTTGTGTGCTGGCATTGTCTGTGTTAGTTACTTGTCCGGGTACTGAGACAAAACCTGACAATCAGCTTGCAAGATGAAGAGGCCATTTGGTTTCTAGTTCCAGGGGTCACAGTCCACTGTGACATCAGGGTGTGGCAGCTGATCACACCTTCCCAAAGTCAGGAAGCATAGAGGGATGGAAGCGTGTGTTCATCTTACTTCTTCCCTTTTTTTTTCACTTCTAGATCCCAACGCATGTAATGGCTCTGCTCATATTTAGGATGGGTCTTCCCGCTCCATTAGTCCAATCCAGATAATTCCTCAAAGAAAGGTCCGGAAATTGATTCCCTGGTGATTATAAATTCCATAGGTTGACGAACATGATTAACCACCTCATCAGCTCAACATTAAAGTGTCATTGCTGATACAAGATTAGAAGCTCACTCTCACCATGGGGAGCAGTGTGGCCCAAGTCTACACACAGGAGACCAAGTTCACATCCACCTAGTGCTGTAGCCTCACCCCGGTCAGGTTGTAATCCAAACTTAGGGCATCATTTCCCACACATATTGAAGATATTTATTCTCTCACCTTTTCTTTCTTTCTCTTCTTTCTTCCTTCCATGTTTCCCTTCTCTCAGAACATCTCGGCGGGTTCAACTTTACCTATCTGGGATGACGTATCCATCCAGTCTTCTGACTAAGCGAGTTGGTTTTCCTAAGCAGGCTTCTGGTCTGTGGTAAAGGTCAAAGAATGAGCATGCAAGGTGACTATGTAAGGAAATGGATAGGATTCTGTACTGCTGGCCAAAGCACCAATTAGTGCAGATCCTTTGGAAAACAATTTTGCCATATCTATGGAGAACTTACCCTTTGTACATCTGGTCAGCCCTCTGAATCTGAGAATTCTATATCTATGAATTAAATCAACTAAAGGTGGAAAATATTTTTATTATTATTATTTTTATTATAAAGTCTATATTGAACATGGACAGACTTTTTTTGTTCCTAGAACAATATGATATAATGACTATTTTACATTGTACTGGGCATTACATGTCATCTAGAAATGACAAAGTATAGGGACAAATGTTCATGGGTTATATGCAAATGCTACATCATTTCATATAAAGGATCTGAGCATCCATGGATTTGGGTAACTACAGGGTATCACTGTCTCAGGACCAATCTCCCATGGTGAGAGAGGCAAAACTACTATGAGAAACTTGCAAAGACATTCACTGCAACATTATTTGAAGAACAAGACATTAATGAGAGATTGTTACTGTCTTGGAATTGAGGCTCCACCTCCAAAGTTGAGAGGAAGAGGTGACAGACCAGTCCAGAGACCAACGGCACCTCTGCCACCCAGCGCAGAGTGCCAGAAAGACCACTAAGGTTTAAAGTGAGAGTTATCTCTTTCTTCCTTTGAGTCAGTGTGAGTTGGGCTTTGAGAACTTTAGGGACTAGGGAGATGGTTCAATGGGCAAAGTGCTTGCCCTGCAAGCTTGAGAACCTGAATTCAGGTCCCCAAAACCCATATAAATATCTAGTTGTGACCGCAAACATCTGTAACCCCAACACAAGGGGGGGTGTGGAGACTAGCCAACCTAAATAAAACAGTGAGCTCCAAAGTTAGTGAGGAAATCTTGTTTTGAAAAAGTAAAGTAGACACTGCAGAAGATATCTGACATGTACATACGCATCTCTCTCTGTCTCTCTCTCTCACACACACATACACACACACACACACACAGAGTGAGTGAGAGAGAGAGAGAGAGAGAGAACACTGTAGTCTAGACCTCATAAGCAAGCCTGAAAGGGTTCTAGTTCATTGAAAAAAGCTTATTATTATCTGTTGCTTTTCAGCCTTGTTCAATACCAGACATTCATCTGGTCTTGTTTTGTAGATCAGAAACAAAATTCACACTCTACTGATTCAGGTTTCCTGGAGAAGGTGGGCTTTGAGAGGAGTTTTGACTCCTAGGAAGAATTCTGGGATCCTGGGCAGACAGCAGGCACCTGTGATGACAAGTTGTGGGAGAAAGAAGAGAACGGAAGGTCTTTTGCATGGTTGACAAGGAAAGGACCCATAAATGGAGCTGGAATGTAATTTATTCAGGGATCATCTGATAGAGTTTTTTTTTTATATCAAATGTGAATAAGTTGAACCCATTACAGAAAATTTCCTCTGTTATCTTGTCAAAGATGCAGGGGTGAGAATTGGATGTTAAACTGTTTTGGACCATTTGGACAAAAGCAAACCTGGAGGCAAAACTGGAGTTGATGTGTTCTGTTTCAAATGAGAAATGACCCTAACTGTAGTTCCTGGGACTCTGCAGTAGAGGGCTTGGGAGAGTGCACAGGACATTAAGAGTTTAAGTTGCTACAGTTCCAGCAAAGAAGGGAAGATTGCTCCACAATGCCCAGCCTCAGTGTGGGGGACAATGGGTAAACCAGGTGAATCCAGAAGAGGATGTGTTAGATGCTTAGATGCAGTTGTGAGTTTTTCCCTAAACACAATGAAGTATGATTGCATTATAAATGAATTCCTATCATGTCTGTGTTTAAATTTTTCCATGTTTACTTTTACTTTGCATGTCAAATTGACCTCGTTTTATTCCTTTTTACAAACAACAAAAATGGAAAGGATAATATTCCAGATAAACAATGTTGATTCTTGACACATATTTTTATGCAACAAATACATATATACTCATTATATATCTTGATATAGAAATCTTGATATGTATCAGTATTTGTTATATATGTATACATGTGTTTATATATATATATATCAAGTATGAAAGCTGAGTTTTAAAATCTATTATTTAAAAATATATCATTTAAACATACATTATTTAATATCAGTCAGGAGTCTTCATTTTCCATTTTAGGAATCTGAGCCTCAAATAGATCTCATAACTTATCCAAAGTGATGTTTTAGTAAGCGACTGTATCCCTTGCAGTAGTGTGTTGCAGTTGTCTATTTGGGCAGGGACTTGACCTATACAATGTGCCACCTTGACTTTGTCATTAGAGTTCACTTTCCCCTGGTGACATTGCAAAGTTATCTACCAACTCACTTTCCCTATCCCCCCTTGCAGCTGGAAGTGGGACTGTGACTCATTTGTTGTCGAGATAGAATATTTTCTCCAGAAGGCATCAGCAGAAGTTTTAAGAAAATGATGTGTTCATTCAACTACACCCACTGTTTAGAAACTGTGCATAGGCAAAAAGATGTCCCTGTCAGGGTCTCAGAGCCACTGAAATCTAGAACCATCCATTTCAGATTTCTTGTTCTCTAAGGAAATGAGCATTTGGTTTCGGTCCATTATGTTGTGTCACTAACAGTTGAAACCATTCTGCTCAGTACTGGCAGGGCAGTGCCTCAGTCTGCCTGGTTTCTCACCGCCCTCTTGGATGGGAAGGACCCCATCACATGTCATTTCTAGGAAGGCATGGAGGGAGTCTCTACAGGGTCACACCATCAAGGGGTCCTGAGAGAAAGCAGCACTTCAAAGAAAGTTTGGAAGCCACATTAGATTCTCTCTTGGAGAGCTGAACTTGTGATGCATGGGTGGTTGATCATTTAGCTGAGGAAGAAAATAGAAACAGAGGCTGAGAGAAAAGTAGAGTTGAATGGAGTGCCACCCTGGTGAAGAAGCCAGAGGTCGCGATCACAGTGTGTCTTGGTCGTCCTTGTTCATCCCAACAGCTGCAAGCTTGTCATAGAGAAAAGGTATGAGACCTCGGCAGCTGAATTTTGAGTAATGAGCCACTGTTCTGAAATTCATTCATCTATCTTCTCTGGCTAGCCTGGAACTCACTGTGTAGCCCAGGCTGGTCCCACTCTCATGCACAGTCCTGCTGCTTCAGCCCCCTGAGTACTGGGATTACAGAAATAAGCCAGTTGGTCCAGCTCTGAACTTTATTTTGGTTTCTCAAGAGACTGGCTGAGGAGAGAGGGAGATCACACGCTGCCGTCTCTGCTGGGATACATGTGCTCCTCCATGTTGAAGAGCTAAGTCATGCGGAACTGGCTCACGCCCTGGAAGTCACAGCTGCTCACCTGATACAGAACTGGAGGAGGAATAAGGTGATGTCTTCCCTCCGTGAGCATGATTACAGTGGCAGGATACAGAACGGAAATAGACAGTGTTTGAAGCATCGTGTCTTGGCCATCAAGGAAATAGACAAGGGGTGTGAGAAGAGATGAGACATGAGCTGACCCTAAGTTGCTGGGTTGTATTTTGGTGGGGGGGGGGGATAGGGATACTAGGGGAGAAGGATGGGGAGGAAAGTGTGCCCCAGCCAGAAAACGTTAAAATTTGAGATGTAAACACTGAGCTTCCAGATTGAAATGCTGTAGTTTCGTGAATAAAATACCTCAACGAAAAGTGACAAGGTGAAAGGATTTATTTTAACTTATGATTCCCAATTATAGTTTATCGCTGCAGGAAAACTGAGATAATTTATCGTATCACATCCATAGACATCCTCATTTGTTTGCTTGATGGTGCTCAACTTGATTTTTTTTTTATTTTATTTTATTTTTTGGATTTTAGAGACAGGGTTTCTCCGTAGCTTTTTGGTTCCTGTCCTGGAACTAGCTCTTGTAGACCAGGCTGGCCTTGAACTCACAGAGATCCGCGTGCCTCTGCTGGGATTAAAGGTGTGCGCCACCACCACCCGGCTCAACTTGATTTCTTATCCAGTTCAGGATGTCTTGCGTCGGGATTGGTGCCTCTTACAGTGGACTGTGTCTTTCTGGACCAATTAGCTCAGTTAAGACAATGCCCCTGCTGTCACGCCCACAGACCATCACAATGTAGAAAGTCCCTTACTGAAAGCCTCTTCCCAAGTGATTCTCGATTGTATCAGGCAGGCAAAGCTCACCACCACAGTGGTTTAGGGTGTGATGAGGAGACTGTGGATCCAAAGCTGGAGATGTTGAACAGGAGTAAACGAATTATTGGGTGAGGCCACCACCAACGAGATGAGTTTCTCAGTAACTCTGGAAACCCTTAACTAGAGGATGATATAGAGAGTAACCTTTCTAATTGGAGCAGAAGTGCTGACCTCCTAATCACCCATTTGAGACAGAAGGGAAAATTTGGATATGGTGGCACATACCTGCAGGCCCAGCCCTTTGTGGGGCTGAGACAGGAAGATGAGTTACTTCCTTGGGTACATATGAAGACCTTAATTTTAAAGCAAAGATTAACCTATTGAGAGGGAAAAGAAAGAAAGAGGTAAGGAAGGAAGAACATAATCCTCTTCTTTAGAGAAAGTTTTAAGGGTGTGACAATGGCCAACAGTTTAGGAAATGTTTTTAGCTCCATGGATTATGGATGCAGTTTGGCAGGAAGTTAGAATTGCATTCAATATTCAGAATGATGCTTTAAGTGAATTGTTTGTACAGCTGAATGTGTCTTTTTCATCCCGTGTATTGGATTATATAACACCTACAGTTATGGCTTATATTTCAATTTGTACTTAATTCTATAATGATTTATTGTTTGGAAAAATCAAGTATCTTTTAGAAATCAAACAGGTCTCCGAAATTTTAATATATGTATTTAGGAAAAATTCTAAGAATGTAACATTTCTTTAATAAAAACCAAAAAAGGAAGGAAGGAAGGAAGGAAGGAAGGATAACAGAAAGGACTCACTGTTCCATCCCATGCAACTCCTTAGCAAAATTATTGAAAATCAGACTCAATCTTGGGAAAATACTCAGATAATGTGATAAAATGTAGTTTTCTCTAAATGTCAAGGAATTCAAACCTCAAAGGCCGCTACCCTCCCATCCCTCACTATCTTCCACATGCCATCACATTCAGCAATTCAACAACCCTTTTGGGTTTGCCCATCAAAGAAATAGTGATGTTTGAAACTTATTGATGAGACATTTAGACTTTTAGTAGAAATTGCTGTATAGACACTGGAGAAAGCCATTCTCCACCCCTTCATCAAAAATAGATTCTTTTCTCATACAATATACCCTGACTATAGTTTTCCCTCCCTCTACTCCTCTCAGTTCCTCTCCACCTCCCCTCCCACCCAGATCCACTGTCTCTCATTAGAAAAGAACAGGCATCTAAGAGATAACAACAAGATAACAAAATAAAATATAATAAAAGAAAACAAAACCCATCATATTGGAGTTGGACAAGGCAAACCAATTGAACGAAAAGAGCCCAACAAGACTAAGAGACGCATTTGCTCACACACTCTGGAGTCTCATAACAACCCTAAACTAAAAGCCATACTGTATATGCAGAGGAGTTGGTGCAGACCTGCGCAGGCCCTGTGCTTGCTGTTTGAATCTTTGTGTGCTCATATGAGCTTTGCTCAGTTGATCTAGAAGGCCTTGTTCTCCTGGTTTCCTCCATCCCCTCTGGCTCATACACTTTCTGCCATCTCTTCCTCGGGGTTCCTGAGCTTCTGAGGGGAGGGATTTCATGAAAACATCCCATTTAGAACTGTGTATTCCAAGATTTCTCTCTCTTTCTGCATAATGTCGGGCTGTGGGTCTCTGTATTTGTTTCCATCTGCTGCAGGAGGAAGTTTCTCTGATGATGGTTGAACAGAACATAGCAGAATATCATTAGGAGCCATTTTATCACTACTTTTTTTTCTTTTAAGGCCAGTAGTATTTGTTTTACCCTAGGTCTCTGGGCTATCTAGTCTATGGTTCTTGGTCACCCAAGCAGTTTCATGTGGAATAGGATATCTCATACAGTGAGCCTTAAGTCAAATCAGACTTAAGCTTGGTTACTCCCATAAGATTTGCCTTAGTATATTTTGTAGTCAGGACAATGTTGTAGATAAAAAAATATTTTTGGCTGGATTTCTGTATATGTTTCTCTTTTGGTAGCCTACAGAGTATCTTCCCATATCAAAGACACCAGAACATAGGGGTGAAGTGTTCCATGTAGGCACCAGCTCTACCTCTCCATGTTTAATGAGTTGTGTGGGTGTTGTCTTCAACAATGGGGCCTTGCTGTCATTTTGTGGAGAGCAACCTACAGTCTTGACAATAGCCAGGGTTGTTTGGGGATTCCTATGGGATCCTTTGGCTAACAACTCAATTGGATGTAACTCAGTCTCTGTACTATAAGATTAGTTTGGTAGCAAGATATGGTCAGTTGTGACTCTGTCTCCTCAATTTTTTGGAGACTTCATTAGGATTGCCTTTATATGTTTTAGGAAGTTTCTACTGCGCTAGTTTTCCATATCCACCCCCAAACGCTCCTCAAGTCTGCTGTCTTTTCCTACATTTGCTCCTTCAATCCTATTTCCCTTCCCCCCACCCCAGATCCTTCCATCCCTGTCCTCCCTACTCCCAGTCCATCCATAAAATCTATTCTATTTTCCCCTTCCAGGAAGATTCATGCATTCCCGCCTTGCTCCTTTCTCTGCATCTATCCTCTCTGGGTCTACAGATTGTAGCCTGGTTATCATTTACTTGCTGGCTAATATCTACAGATAAGTAAATATATACCATATTTATCTTTCTGGGTCTGGGTTGCATCACCCAGGAAAAGTTTTCTAGTTTCATCCATTTGCCTGCAAAGTCCATGATGCCATTTTTTAACAGCTGAGTAATACTCCATTGTGCAAACATAGTTCATTTTCTTACACATTCTTCTGTTGAGGGACATCTAGGTCATGCTCAATTCCTGGCTATTATAAATAGAGCAGCAATGAACACGGTTGAACAAACAGTCTTGTCATGAAGTGTCTTTTGGGTACATGCTCGAGAGTGGTATAGCTGGATCTTGAGGTAGATTGGTTTCCATCTTTCTGAAGAACTACTGCACTGGTTTCCATAGTGACTATACAAGTTTCACTCCCACCAGCAATGAAGGAGTATTCATCTTGTTACACATCCTCTCCAGCATGAGCTGTGTTATTGACCTTTGATATTCTGACAGGTGTAATGTGGTGTCTGTCTTTATTGGGGTTTCTATTGCTGGGATGAACACTGTCATCAAAAAGCAAGTTGGAGAGGAAAGGGTTTATTCAGCTTACACTTCCACAGCACTGTTCAAGGAATTCAGGACAGGAACTCAAACTGGGCAGGAACCCAGAGGCAGGAGCTGATGCAGAGGCCGGGGAGGGATGCTGCTTACAGACTTGCATTCCCTGGCTTGCTTAGCCTTCTTTCTTACAGAACCCAGGACCACCAGCCCAGGGATGGAATCACTCACCATGGGTTGGGCTCTCCCCATGAATCACTAGTTAAGAAAATGCCTTACAATCAGATCTTATGAAGGCATTTTCTCAATTGAGGGTTTCTTCCTTTGAGATAACTCTAGTTTGTTTGTCAAGTTGACATAAGTCTAGCCAGCACAGTAATATCTCATAGTAGTTTTGATTTACATTTCCCTGATGGATAAGGATGTTGAACATTTCTTTAAGTGTTTGTTTCTCAGTCATTTGCTTTTCTCTATTGAGAATTCTCTGTTTAGATCTGAACCCCATATTTTAAAATGCTTATATTTTTAAGCCTAGTTTCTTAAGTTCTTTACATATTTTGGACATTAGTCCTCTATTGGATATGGAGTTGATAAAAATCTTTTCCCACTGTCAAGGCTGCCACTTTGTCCAAAAGACTTAAAGTATCCTTTACCTTACAGAAACTTTTCAGTTTTATGAAGTTCTATTTATTAATTTTTGATCTTTGTGCCTGTACTAACAGAAAGTCTTCTCTTGTGCCAACAAGTTCAAGGCTACTCCCCACTTTCCCTCTGTCAGGTTTAGTGTATCTGCTTTTATGTTGAAGTCTTTGGTCCATTTGGAGTTGAGTTTTGTGCAGGGTGATAGATATGGATCTATTTGCATTCTTTTATATGAAGGCATGCAGTTTGACTAACACTATTTGTCAAAGATGTTTTCTTTTTTTTTCAGTGCATATTTCCGGCTTGTTTATCAAAAATTCAGGTGGCCATAGGTGCGTGGATTTATGTCTAGTCATAATTCCATTCCACTGATCTACTTTTTTATTTCTATGCCAATGCCATGCTGTTTTTATTATTATAGCTTTGTAGTGCAACTTGAAATTAGGAATAGTGATACCTCCAGCAGTTCTGTTATTGTTCAGAATTGTTTCACTTACTCGGTTGTGTGTATGTGTGTGTGTGTATGTTTCTATATGAAGCTAAAAGTCGTCCTTTCAAGATCTGTGAAAATTTGTGTTGGAATTTGGTAGTTATTGCATTGAATCTGTAGATTGCTTTTGGTAGTATGGTCATTTTTACTGTGTTAATCCTATCGAACCATGAGCATGGAATATCTTTCCATCTTCTGATATCTTCTTCAAGTTCTTTCCTCAAAGACTTTAAGTTTTTTTTTAAATCATACAAGTCTAGAGTTAGCCCAAGATATTTTAGAATATCTGAAGCCATTGTGAAAGGTGTTATTTCCCAGATTTCTTTCTCAGTCTGTTTGTCATGCGTATATAGAAGGACTCCCCTCTTTTCCTCTTCCCCACTTTCTACTCTCTCTTGTGACCCCCAGTCAAGATCTCCTGAGTAAATTGGGAGCATGAGGGTCACGGTTTGAAAGTGTTTTATTGAGTATTTTTGGATTTATATTCATAAGGGAGACTAGTCTATAATTCTCTTTGTTGGATCTTGATTTGGTTTGTGTAGAAGGTAACTGTGACCTTATAAAACGAATTGGTCAATGTTCCTTTTGTTTCTGTTTTGTGTATTAAATTGAGGAGTGTTGGCATTGGAAGTCTAGTAGAATTCTGTGCTAAAATCATCTGGCCCTTGCCTTTTTCTTGGTTGAGATTTTTTCCCCCATTTTACTAGGGGGGTCATCTCTTTCTCATATGTGTATGTGTCTATGAATATGCATTTTTAAAATTTGTTTATTTTTATCTTATGCATGTGTGTGTTTGCTTGCTTGTATGTCTATACATCACATGCATGCAGTGCCTGCAGAGGTCAGAAGAGTGTATCAGATCCCTTAGAATCAGAGTTACAGATAGTTATGAGCTACCATGTGGGTGTTGAGACACAAACCCAGGTCCTCTTGAAGAGCAGCCAGTGCTTTTAAATATTGATCTGTCTCTCTAGCCACATTTGTGACTCTCTTAATCATAGAAGGAGCAGCTCTTTTATTTTTACCTTAAGATTTTCCCTTTTTGATGAGATTACACAGCTCCATACTTAGTTGATTGACTGATGCATATGTTCATTTATTCTTTTCTCTTTTTAGAGATGTGTTTCTTTGTGTAGCCCTGGAAGCCCTGGAACTCTCTCTGTCCTGGAGCCAGGCTGACCTTGAACTCACAGAGATCAGCCTGCCTCTGCCTTCCAAGTATGGGATTAAAGGTGGGGACCACTACCACCTGTCCATTTATTCTTTTTAAAAAGTATTCAATATAGATCACCAGCCCAACTTTGTGAGGGCATATTTGATTCATGGGAAACAGCTATTCGAACTGTCTTGTGTAGTTTTTTCTCTGAGTTGGGACATTCTGAAACTCTTGGAGAGAAAAGAGGACCTCATAAGACTCAGGAAGTCATTAAAACTTAGAAGGCTCAAGAACATCCTGAAACTTACAAGACTCAGGAAATTTAGAAAGCGATGACTTTCATGGCCACTCCAGGAAGTTACAGAAGCAGTAGATAATTGGTAACGAAACAGAGACTCCTTCCTGAAGCTCTCTGCACGTTAGCACGTTAGACAAGGATCTCCAAGGATGCGGACATGATGAATCTTCACCCTTGTTGGAGCGAGTTTTTCAATGTTGCAGATTTCTTTGAACCACCCATGCTCTTGTAAGTAATTCCCACAGCTCTGAGATAGACCTGACTTAGGTGGAATTGTTTCTTAGGTTTATTGCTGGTGCTTTATCTGGGGAGCAGACTTTTGTTCATGTCACCCAGGAAGAGTCACACACAGGAAGTAAGAAAGAACTGAGTCTTCCACAACCAACCGCCATTAGGTTTAGTTTAATTAATTAATTAAAGATTAATTAATTAGTTAATTTATTGTGTGTGTACACATGGATATGCGTGTGCACATGCATGCATGCAAAAGTGAATATAGGTGTCCACATAGTCCAGAAGAGAGCATGGGATCTCTTGAAGCTGGAGTTAAAGGCTATTTTGAGCCGCTGGATGTGGGTGCTGGGAACTGAACTTGGGCACACAGCAAGAATAGTATATACTCCCAACTGCTGAGCCACCCTCTCTAGTTCCTAGATTAAACTTAAGTCAGTCTGGGGCTGAGTGTTCCACGTTCCCATTATGCCACACAAGCTCGGATTTGCTTTTGTTCATCTTCATGTACATCAGTATCTAACTGCCCCGCTGGCCTCCTTCCTTCAAGTCTCATACTCCTTCCTTTCTCTTCCTCTGGGAAACAGAAGAAGAAATGATGACAGGAGTGATTTTGCTTCTTAGAGGCTTTCCAGAAGTCATGCCTTACTGGAGAGAAAAGGCACGATGAAATGAAGGCCAAGTTGACTGCAGTGAGGTTCCGCTTTTGCTTGGCCTACAAGGTCCTCTGTGTGGTCCAGAACCCACCAGGTCCTCTGTGTGGTCCAGAGTCTTTGCTAACTCCAGCTATCAGGATATGGAATTTGGTGCTTAAAAGTCCTTCTGTTGCTTTATCTTGATGGAGGTGAGAGAATAAGTTTGGCTTTAGTGAAAATTGAATTTCTAGTTCTTCCTTAAACTTTTGGTGAGCTAGCCTCAATTTTTTGGATAAGAAACTGAACAGCTGAGGGTTAACAAAACTTGGCTCTTACATTCTACTTGCAGATCTTCCAGTCTGACCATCTTGCATCCCATTCAATAATTAATATCACTCAACCAGACCAAGGCTATGATTTGATGACTTGGGTCTGGACTGTAAAGTTGGGGTCATTTGACTCCTGGCTCTAAACGCTGGCTTCTTCGTTTATTCCTTTCTGGCAGCTTGCATCTGGCTTTCATCCTTAGACTTCAGAACTTGATACTGATTCTTTCCTCCTGTTTTCTAGCCTAGATTTTTCCCTTTTGCTGTTCTGGATTCTCAGCCTTGACCAGGGCTGAGAAACGTAATTGGGTTTTGGCTGAGGATGTGTATCTTGGGTGCTCTGTATGGCTGACTATTGAGCTTTAGCCAAGTAGATATAGTTTGTCTAAGAGTCTCTTGTCCTCAGTAGTTAGTCACCCCACAATGGTCGTCTTTGGCCAAAGGGGGGACACAGTTGGCAGTGAGTGTGTAGAGGGGTACTCGAAGAGCTTGGCACCATCAGTAGAAGCCTGGACAGAAAAAGTAGATGAGACAGCAGAGCTCCATTGCTTGTGATATCAGTGACATCAGCCTGTGAACACCATCTGTTGTGGCCTGAGTGTGAAATGTCCCCCACAGGCTAACGTATTTGAACAGTTGGTCCCCAGCTGGTGGCATGTTTTGGGGGAGATTGTGAAACATTTTGGACACTCAAACTACCCAGTAAACACAGGACTGTAGAGTTGGTGCTTATGGGTTCTAGCTAAAGCTCTGGTTCAGCCTGACCCCTCTGCTTTTGATCTTCTGAGACATGAGCAAGCTATTCTGCAAGCTTCTGTCACCACAGAGGGTGTTGCTCTCTGCCATGCCTTCCATGCTATGAACCTCAATGAATGTCTCTTCCCTAAAGTTGTTTGCTGTCAGGTATTTGGTTGGTCACAGCACCTGAAAAGTGACTATCACACCGTATTTTTGTTTCCATGCTTGTATGAAGAGTCTTGAGCAATGACCCTGCCTGTGTGTGCTGTCCAGGCTGTAAGTTTATACAAGGAAGGAAAAAGTTTGAGCTAGCATCTACTTCTTCCTGCTCATGGCATCCTGAATTTCTACCTGTGGAGTCCCTTAGAGACAGTGAAGCATCTCTACCTCCGAAGTCACTCAAGACTTCAGTTTTTGCTCAGCTTTGCAAAATGCCACATAGTGCTGTCAGGATCAGTCTCTACCCCTCAGAGCAGGATAAGCAGGAACAAGTCTGACCTGTTCCTCTCTGCCCTGAAGGCAGGCCTTGGGAGTTGCCTGCCTCTCTCCACCCTGAGTTGCAGACAGCTGGACACTTATTGGAAGTCTGGAACTTTAACACAGACACCTGTACTCCCAGGACAGGAACTCAGTGTCGCAATTGCCCTGGGGAATTCTGTTATCATTCTTGCTCACTTAGGATTCCCCTGTACAGCCTCTTCCTGAGTTCTTCTTCTTCCAACAGAAGCTTTGCCATTTTACTGGGAGAGTCATTCCTACCTGACTTTGCCCTCTGTCTTGGTGCAGTGGCCTACAACCTGATAATATGCTTAATTATAAAATGTACCCCCCCACCCTGCAAGATCCACGTGTTTAAATGCTTGGCTTCCAGAGGGTGGCACTATTTTGCAAGGTTCTAGAAACTTTCAGAGGTTAAGACTGTATGGAGGGAGTGAGTCACTGAGGACATTCTCTGGAAGGCCTACTCTCCCAGACCTGCCTTCTTCTCTCTCCTCGGTACCAGGAAGTGATCTGTCCTCTGCCACATATTCCCATGGCCATGATGTTCTGCTTAAGTGACGAAACCAAGTGACTGTGAACTGAGCCTTCTGAAATCCTGAGCAAAATAAATCTTTTCCTCTTTCAAAGGGTTCACTCTGTTATTTTGGTCATTGGTATGTATGTGAAAATAATTAATACTCTGGGTTCATGTCTCTCAATGCTTATTATTATGCTCATTTTAAGGATCTTATAACTCCCTATTGACATATGGTTGTTTTGTTTTTAAAGATTCGTTTTTATGTATATGTGTAAGTGCCAGATGTATATATGTGCACTGTATGTACAGAAGCCCAAGGAGCATAAAGATGGAATCTCCCCCCCCCTGCCCCGAACTGTAGTTACAGGAAGGAGGTGGATGCTGAGGACTGAACCCAGGTCCTTTGTAAGAGTCAGTGCTCTTAACATCTCTCCAGCTCCAATGTTTTGCTTTGTTTGCAAAGTTATCAGGTACAACTAGAGATTTTGTAATTTAGAGAATTAAAGAGAAGGGTATGGAATGTGGATCTCTAATGGACCTAGGAACCATAAATAAGTAGATCAAACAATTCTCTGGTGGGATTTATTTGCCACGTCAAGGCAAAGGTCCTCGTAGACACTTCTTCCAGGCTGGTACTTGCTGTTCATATGACATGCATGTAACATCAACGATTTTTCCAAGAATTAGAAAGGCTCACCCTGTCTGATCCTATTAACTTTACATAGAACTATGATCTTTATTAATATTAGACCTCAATGCTTTTCTTTATAGATCTTTGTTGACCAGTATAATCCATACCTGACAATCATGCAAATGTGAAAGATTCTGTTTTGTTGTTGTTGTCTTTATTGAGCTATGAATTTTTCTCCGTTATAAGAATTAAAGAAGGGGGGCTGGAGAGATGGCTCAGAGGTTTAGAGCATTGCCTGCTCTTCCAAAGGTCCTGAGTTCAATTCCCAGCAACCACATGGTGGCTCACAACCATCTGTAATGGGGTCTGGTGCCCTCTGCTGGTCTGCAGGCATACACACAGACAGAATATTGTATACATATTAAATAAATAAATATAAAAAAAGAATTAAAGAAGGTCTTGCCAGGCAGATCTCCACTTCCAATCATTACAGGTGAGCAGAGTGAATAACAGCTTCTGCTTTTGTAAAAAGCTGGGCTCTGTCCCACAGGCACCTCTGCACGTCCGCACCCTGTCCTGCCCTCTGTTGATGACTAGAGAAGGGAGATTCAAGTCTCACAACAGCTTCTTTGAGCTCTGTAGCCCAGGCTGGCTTCAAACTCTTAGGTGTAACTGTTCCTTCTGCTTTAGCTTACTTACCAAATAGCTGGGACCCTCAGGGATATTCTATCACAGGCTAACTAGATGTTTCAAATGTTCTAACTGAGCCCTGAGGATCAATGTGGCCATGGCAATATTCCACATGCAAAGGCCCAGGATCCAGGTAAACTGGTCCATATTTCATGCTTCTAACAAGGGAAGACAATCACAGACAGGATTGAGAACTACTCATTACTCTTGTCTCTGGGGTTGCCAGTGGTGGGAGCCATGAGGACAGAACCTGCCCTATTCAAGTGTGTTGCTGTGACTTAGTGCTCAGGACAGAGTTGTACCAAAAAAGTGACAGGGAAACAGCAAACGATATTGAAAGCATTAAAGCAGTACATGCTATTATTAGATGATTTATCCTCTCCCGTTTCAGCCTTCAAAGATCTGGCTATGAATAAGAGGACTCATTAGAAAAACTGGAAAGAGAATGACATATCAATTAACTCTTACTTAACAGAAGAGTATTGCTTAGCAAAATTTACCCACCTTCTTTATTGGAGAGGCAAACAGGGAATAGTTAATGCAAATTCAAATTAAAAATAGCAATGGATAATTTATGCATGGATATTTTTCAGCCATGGATTCTCCCAAATAGCTTCAGTGTTGAGTGCTTTGGATAGGCGATGCCAGAGATTCCATATGTAGGGAGAAAAACACAGAGGAGGAAAAAAAACACCAGGGATATCATGCTTCTGAGGCATTATCTTTGAAGGTCCCAAAATAATTCTTTTTAGGGTAGAAGATCTATTTTGAAAAGATTCCACTTGGGGTAGGCAGCGCTCCATCAGCAGATGTAGGTCACCCGTACACAGACAGTGAACCCAACGCCCTTCTAGCCTTTCCTTATGTCTGGAAATGAGACTGGCCCAGGTAACCTTGTAGGGGCTTTCAAATGTGTTCTGTGACAGTATCAAAGTATCAGAACTACGTCTAAAACAGTGGTTCTCAAGCTTCCTAGTGCCGTGACCCCTTAATACAGTTCCTAGTGTCGTGGTGACCCCCAACCATAAAATCATTTTCATTGCTATTCACAGCTGTCATTTTGCTGCTGTTGTGAATCGTGATATAAATATCTGATATGATGATGGTCTTAGGTGGGAAAGGGTTGGTTGTTTGATCCACAAAGGGGTCGCGACCCACAGGCTGAAAACCGATGGTCTAGAAGCAGAGACTGTTTCTGAATACTTTTCTTCAGTTCTGGATTACAGCTATTAAAAAATAATTTAAGAATTAAAAAAGTTGTGTGGGTATGTGTTTGAAATATGGTTTTGCTATGTAGCCCAGGTTGGTCACAACCTCATGATTCTGCTGTCTCTGCCTACAGAGAAATTTAACTGCAGGTGTGTGCTGCCTCGCAGTGATTGGCTATATCTCTGAGAGAGTTTACTGAGGTTTTGTTTCTGAGAACTCGCTTTGCTTTTAACTCTTCCCATTGAGAACTGAGGTAGCAATGCTGCTGCTGTTCTGGAAGATGGGGAGCAGGCCCAGCCCCTTCATCTCTTTTCTCCCTCCAGATGTTAAGTCCACACTCCCACTACTTTAGGAGCTTGGCTGTCATTATTCACCCTCTGTTCCACACTTATGCTCTGTGGGATTTCTCTCTCTCTCTAAACAAAACAATAACGACAACAAAAAAACCTTGATTGAATCTAAAAACAAGACCATGTTGTCACTGTCTAGGAAAAATGGTTTTCAAGTGTTACTTAAACAACAATAATATTTTTGAGACATTAATTGCACACGATTCTGAGCATATGAAGCAATAAAGACTGGCAGCAGTTGGGGGGCAGACACAGGAAAACTGAAAGTTCAATGTTGTAGAATATTATTTCAAGGTGTGCTACGTTTGTTTATGCTGCGGAGCATGTGTTTAATGATGCAAAGATGTGTTGCGTTCCTTTATGTTGTTTTATTTCCCTCTGTGAAGCTGTGCTACTTTCCCTGTTTAATAAAGAGACAAATGGCTGATGGCCGGGCAGAGAAAGGATAGGCGGGGCTGGCAGGCAGAGAGAAAAAAATAGAAGGAGAAAAAGGAGGCAAAAGAAGAAGCAAGACAAGGAGGAGAGGAGGACTCCAGGGGTCAGCTACCCAGCTGCCCAGCTACATGGCCACTCAGAGTAAGAAGTAAAGAAAGGTATACAGAACAGAGAAAGATAAAAGCCCAGGGGCAAAAGATAATTTAAGAAAAGTTGGCAAGAAACAAGCCAAGCTAAGGCTGGGCATTTGTAATTTATAAGGGATAATAAGTCTTTGTGTTTATTTGGGAGCTGGATGGCGGGCCCCCAAAAGAGTAAGAAAGCAACCAACAACAGTTCAAGGCCAGCCTGTACTATGCAGAGACAAACTGTCTCTGAACAAAGAAGCTGGGTAAGATTCTCTAGTGGTTTGTAAAGCACCCGTACAGTGAGCCTCGTGATGTAATTCTACGCTCAAAACCTACCGAGAGGTGGCAAGAGAGAACTGACACAGATGTGCTGGGCAGGTACCCTCCCC
This sequence comes from Microtus oregoni, assembly GCF_018167655.1. NCBI lineage: Eukaryota > Metazoa > Chordata > Mammalia > Rodentia > Cricetidae > Microtus > Microtus oregoni. The sequence continues at coordinate 21,656,418 of NW_024543094.1, forward strand.
CATGGCATGGAATACACAGTAGATAACACAAAACTGAAAACGCAGTGTAGGGCCAGCGAGATGGCCTGGTGGGCGGGGCATTTCCCACCAAGTCTTACAGCCTGAGTTCAATGTGGCCCCAAACGGTGGAAGAAGAAAAACTCCCACAAGTTGCCTACTGCCGTTCATATGCATGCATGTATGAGAGGCACACGGGTGCGCGCGCGCGCGCGCACACACACACACCGCTCAAAACAAACAAACAAACATGTACTAGATAAATGAGATCAGAAGAAAGCCAGCTTTCTCGACTTCCCTCCTCAGGGAACTCATGTGTGCTTCAGAATAATTTTAAAATTGATTGCTCTAGGAATGAAAGAGAGGAATTATGGGAGACATAAACATCAAGGGAAACTGATGAGGAGTAAAAGGGAACCAGCGAGCTTAGACCTGCTCTTAAGACAGCTCTGCTTTTAGTGCTTTTGTTTTCCCACTCAGAACTGTGGACACATTAGGATCTGGGTCAAGTGGGGAAAAAAATAAAACAAAATAAAGTGGATTAGGAATCCAGAGGATGAGTCATAGAGAATGGTATATTTATCAGAACTAGATCCAAGTAAAAGATGGACGAACAGATGTCCAGCATCACAGTACGCAGCAGACATTTTGAACCAATTCTCCTCTACTACACCAAACTGCATTTCACTCCGTTTGCAACCAGAACCAGAGAGCACCCTAGTGCCTGTAATGTGGACTTTATTGCTTGCTGCATTTAATCTCTGTGTGTGTGTGTGTGTACACACATACAGGTGTTCATGCATGCATGTGTATGTGTGTAAAGGTGTTCATGCATGAGTTTGTATTTACATGTGTTCATGTATGTGTATGCCTGTGTGTGTGACTGTGTTCATATGTTCATGCATGTGTGCGTATATAGGTGTTCATGCAAGTGTGTGTATGTACAGCTGTTCATGCATGTGTATATCTATGTATGTATGTGTACAGATGTTCATGCATGCATGCGTATGTGTGTATAGCAGCCAGAGGTAGATGTTACTTGTTTCTATGTTGTTTACTTGAGACAAAGTCTGTTACTGAATTGGCAGCTCACTGCTTCAGTTAGACAGGTCCCTGTTATGATCTGTCCTGTCAACTGGATACCCGGTCCCCTTAAGAAACAAGCCCTGACCACCCCCCTCCATTCTGCCTAGGCCAGCGGATCTTCAAATACTCTGCTTCCTTGAGCCCGTGCTCTCTCTCTCTCTTCCTGTCCCTCTTCTGAAGAGTTGGCTGTTGTTTCTCTCTCACCCCCTTCCCCCTCCTCTTCCTCCCCCCTCGCCCTTTCCCCCTTCCCTTCCATAACCCACTAAATAAACTCTATACACACACTCTCTCTTTGCATGGTGTATTTGTCCATCTCTCACCCGCCATGGTCTGCCACCGCTGCAGCCCCTAGTGGGACAGGTTGTCCCATTGAGACCTGGGGTGACCATTGCTGCTCTGTGGAGCCCTCAGGTGGTAGGACTGGCTGCCCCTTGTGGCCTGCTGCTGCCCCTTGGGTCACCAGACATGGCCTCTGGGTCACCCTCTGCTTTAAAAGAATAATAACTGCAACCCTCAGGTTTAGTGAATATGACTTAAAGTCAAAAATCATAAATTTTATCTCCCTCAGTTCTTTAGTGGGGCAGGGCAACCTTTCTTTGTCTATTGATGAAAAACTGCCATGTTGTTTCTGAGGTAGTACATGGCTGCCAGGCCAACAGTTGGAAGGTAGAGGCAGGAAGACAGGCTAGCACAGGCTACATAGCTAGATCCTATCTCAAGCAAGTTGTTGACATTTCTGGTAATAGAACACGACAAATGTTCAGTCCTATGAACAGTCAAATTTTCTTCTCTCTCTCTCTTTCTCTCTCTCTCTCTCCCCCTCTCCCTCTCTCTCTTTCTGTCTTTTTGCATGAATCCTTTTCTCTTCTTCCTGGGAGGGGAACCTTAACGGAGAACCTGAAGTGAGAGGCCGCCTGTGCTCTGTGTCCTTTCCTCTTGTGTCTTTAGTTTCTTTATTCACAAGTTTGGGCCCCTTCACACCGAGCCTGAGAGTGGTAGTCAGTGGCGTGAGTGGAGGGAGCTGGCGGTCACAGCCCAGCATTGTTAATCAGGAAAAGCCCTCCTCCCAGATTAGGAGTGAGCTAAGAGCTGTAGGAGGGTTCCCAGGTTCCCAACACTGCCTTTGTGAATCCTGCACACCACACACCACCATCAAATTCCAGAGGACTCCTTCCCTTTTCTGATCCATTTAAAGGATTTGTCTTAGACCAAGTCCTCTGTAAAGGAGGGAAAGTTGGGGTTGGGGAGATTGCTCAGTGGTTAATAATAATTGCTGTGAAAAGATAAGGACCTGAGTTCAAATCCCCAGCGTCCACATAAAAACCAGACCCATGTACAAGCATCTGTTATACCATCCCTACTACAGGGAGATGGAAAGTGGAGACAGGACAATCCCTGGAGTCTCACAGGCCAGCTAGCCATGATATACAGTGGAAAAACAATAAAGTCTCCAATGAGGACACCCAGTGCTGTCTTCTGACCTCCACGTTTGCTATGTTATTCACGTCTACATTCACACATGCTAATGTACACACAGGCACACATACAAAACACTGTCTACATATATACACACTGTTATGCCCAAAGTCCGGATCCCCAAAACATCCCCACCGTATCCAACTAGTAAGTAAAGAGTCTTTATTGTGAGTTATCTTGGGTTTCTCTGTCCTAAGTGGCAGCAGCAGCAAGAACAGCGACAGGAACAGGGCAGGAGAGCCCCTGAGTGGTGAAAAGAGGGGTGGGGTTTATATAGGGGAAGAGGTTTGGAGACTTCCAAGTCTCTGGGTTTATGATTGGTTGCCCCCTATGATGTAACTGGATTTCCAGGTGGAGGGCAATTCCTAACAGTTGGTACCTGCCTGAGGGGAAGGTCAAACCTCTAGGAGCTCAGTGATTGGTCCGTTTTCGCTGCTCAGTGATTGGATGGTTTTGTGTCAGGGACAGAGATGGCTCTGATTTTGAGGCCAGACTGTGTTTCTTTCTTTGGTTCTTTTTACCCTTTTGAGTCTAATTTTTAGACTAGGGCAAATATCTTTGGCACGCTCTGAATCTAGGGGCTTAGTGTGTTCTTTTGGTTGTGATTTCAGGGTCTGGGGAGTTTTTCTCTGGCTCTAGGTTTAGGGACAAAATATCTCTTCCCATAGCTCTGGTCCCATTTTTAGGGTGTGTTTCTTTCCGGGGCTCTGATCGCAGAGCCAGGCTGCTTGGAGGTTGTGCTAGGGATACGGGAAAGCTGATATATTGGCTGGATTTGTGTGTCAGCCTGACAAAAGCTAGCGTCATCAGAGAGGAAGGAGATTCAGTAGAGAAAATGTCTCCATGAGATCCAGAGGTAAGGTATTTTCTTAATTAGTGACCAATGAGGGAGGCCCAGCCCATGGTGGTTGGTGCCATCCTTGGACTGCTGGTCCTGAGTTCTCCAAGAAAACAATCTGAGTCAGCGCTGTGGAAGCAAGCCAGTAAGCCCCCCTCCCCCCAATCTCCGCACCAGCTCCTGCCTCCAGGACCCTGCCCTGTTTGAGTTCAAGTCCTGACTTCCTCCAATGATGAACACTGATGTGGAAGTGGAAATCAAATTAACCCTTTCCTCCCCTACTTGCTTTTGGTCATGGTGTTTGGTCACAACATTAGAAACCCCGACGAAGATAGCTGGGTCCTCGGGGATGTAGATCAGTTGGAAGTGTTTCGATGCATTTACTAGAATGCATAGACTCCTGGCTGTGAATGCTGGCACCTCATAAACCAGGTGTGGGGGTGTACACCTCTAATATTAACCCAGGTAGAGGAAGGATGAGAAACTCATACACTAAGACATGAGACATAAAAGAGAAAGGTAGGGAGGGACACACACACACACACACACACACACACACACACACACACGAGCTGATGCTTGCAGTTAAATCTGTCTCTCGCCTCATTGTCACCGGTGGTTGCTGCAATGTGGGGTCTTCCATATGGAGGTAGCGATGTCCCACGTTGAAGTGCTCCTCCTCATTGCTCTCTCTCACCTCAGGATCTGTCTCAAAGGTACTTGCATTATATCTCACCTGGAATTTCTCAGGCAGTTTTAAGACTTGGGTCCTGGAACCCTGACAATGGGCAGTGAGGGAGTGAAGAAAAGACAGACACACAGACGCGTGTAGGGGAAAGCTGTGGTCCTGTGGCAGGCACTTACTACACCAGCAACCTGAAACCTCCGTCTTTATCAGATGACCACACAAGGCGAGGTTAGTTAGCCTCTGTAGGGGGTCTCTGCAGGCCCCTAGTCTGCAGCTGTCTGTAAGCATCCTGAAGGAGGAAGCTGCAGGTGCTTTTTTTTATTATTTTTTTTTAAGACAGGGTTTCTCTGTATACCTCTGACTGTTCTGGAACTCACTCTGTAAATAAGGCCGGCCTCAAATTTACAAAGATCTGCCTGCCCCTGCTTCCTGAGTGCTAGGACTAGATTAAAGGTGAGGCTCCTATGACCTGCAGTTGCTATTTGCACACGCTGATCATTCACCCACACTGGGACTCCCCAGGAAAACTCTGCCCTCCATTTTGAGCCTCACTTGCCTCAGTGAGATTGTAACCCCATTAGCAGAAACAAGGCTGATAAACCCCCTTTGTGTGAGAAGGAGCTAGCCTGCTTTGTGTTTCGGCAGCCTTGCTTGTGAGATAGTTTCAACATCTCCCTGAGAGGCAAAAGGTCAAGCAGTCCTAGCTGGTTCCAAGCCTGTGTGCTCCACACCCAGAACCAAGGGAATGGGAACAGGGAATTTTACTGACAACTTTATGCAACTTAAAAGCTTCATATTGTGACTTTTAATACTTGGACCCACCATGGGATCATCATCTTGCTTATCAACATGCTAAGACTATGAATAATAACGAATGTTTGATGATTTGATTCTGTCCGTCTTGAAGTCTTGAGGCCATCCGGGTAATTGTGTTAAAGGAAGCAGATAAGAGAATAATGGTATTTGTGAGTAATTTGACAGGATGTGGTGACTTCATACACTAGAAATTTCTGGAATCCTGAATTCCCCAGGCAGGTCACAAGGCCTCAGAGAACAGAGGTGTCAGGAGAAGTATTGAGATACCATTTTTGTTTTTTTTTTTTTTCCTAATTAGCTCACAGATTTTCTCAGTGAGACAAAGAAAAAACTATTACTATCCTTTTCCTAAAAAAAACGAAGAGATTCCGATGCACAAAGTAGATGCTATCATCACACAGCTAATGTCCCCAAGGATAAGTTTTATGTAAAATTAATTCAATTAAGATAATTAACATTCAGATGGAAAAACTCAAGATGTTCTGTGAGGTTGGTTCAACTCTACAACTTTTAGCAAGAGTTGCAGGCGTAAGATATAGCTGCACACTCCAACTTGCGCATTTCCTCCTGAGTCCTAATCAGGAGTATGGGCAGGCTGCCTCACCCCGCCTTTGCCTCCAATCGCCTCCTTCCTACTTATAAAAATCTCTGACTTGACAACATGAGTGAGATACAAGGCTCCTTGGAAGCAGTCACTAAATGCCACCACGACCTTCATTTAGTCTTAGACTGTCCTTAGACCGTATGGGGCCAGGTCTCAGCAGAGAAGATAGCCATCCCTATAATGAAGAGCTGTGGTTGACGTTCATTCCCAGACTCCTAAGCCAGGGAAGTTGGTTATATATTTTTATTCTGTTTTGTGGACTCATATTATTTGTGGAGAATAAACCAATCAAAATATCAGTCACAGATGGATTGGTCCCTAAGTAACTATATAGGTGTCCCTGGAAGGTATATAAAAAGTTTCAAAGAGGTTGTTATGAAAAAAAAAAAAGGCTTTAAAAATAAATTTTTAAAAGATGAATAAATTAATTTAAAATCTCATTTTCTATTTGATGAAAGTTCTTTAGATCAATCCAATTTAATAGAATTTATTGGAGCAAAACACAAGAAAAGAGTTTTCTTTATCAACAAGAGTTGAATAAGGCAACTCCCAGAGTCAGAGCAGGTTCTAACAATGCCAAGCATTGTGATCATGTGATACAGAAGGGGCAGGGATCTGGGGGTAAAGAAAACCACTGGATTGGCTACAACCTAGTCAGTCAATCAGGTGGTTAGAGCCTAACTGCTCAGTCGTTATTGTTGTGCCCAAATTTAGGATCCCTGAATTACCACCGAGACCTAATTTGATGCAAAAGCAAAGAGTATTGTGAGTTAAACAGGGTCCCTTTGTCCCTTGAAAGCACAGTGCAGCAACAGGCACAGAGCAGAAGAGACCCCCCCAGTGGTGTGGGGAGGGGTTTTCATAGAAGAACAGGCTTGGGGAATTGCAAGCCTATAGGCTTACGCTTGGCTGCCCCCAGGGTGAGGGGAATTCCAAGCCTGCAGGCTTGTGATTGGCTGTCCCCTCTGGAGGTTCAGAAAGGTCATGCCTCTGGACTATAAGTTACTCAAGGATTTTTTTTTTTTTTTAATCAGGGGCAGAATCTGCTCTGATTTAGGGCCAAACTGTTTCTTTCTCCAGTCCTATTTGACTTTTAGGCTCCAATTTTAGGAATAGGGCAAATTTCTTTAACAGGCTCTAATTCTAGGGGCAAAGTGGGTTTTTCCGCCCCTCTGGTTCTGGGTTCAGGGTAAAGTGTTTCTTTCTCTGGCTCAGGTCCCAAATCCAGGGTGTGTTTCTTTCACTGGCTCTGGGCTCAGAGACGGGGTGGTGTTCATGGATTGTGCTAGGGCTATGGATCTGCTGGGGCCTTGGCCTTTCAGTTATAGCTTGTATACTTGGCCACAAGGCGTTGAGTCCACCAACCACTTTCAGTAACTGTGATTGAATTCGCTCAGTTTGGTCAGTTGGGACCATTGTGTATGTCCAGTCCAATCCAGTCCATCCCATGGCCTCCTGTGTGTGTGTGTGTGTGTGTATTTTATATATATATTTGAGACAGGGTCTCACTTAGTAGTTCTGGCTGTCCTGGAACTCACTTTGTAGACCAGGCTAGTCTGGAACTCCCAGAGATTCTCTTGCCTCTGCCTCCCAAGGGCTGGGACTAAAGGTGTGCACCATTGTGCCTGGCTTACACAAAAACTTTTAAACATGTTTTCAGACAATTTCTGTACCTCATCTTTGATGGAAATCTTTGTTTCCATTCTGTTCTTAATACTGAGGGCTAAGAAGTATTTCCTGGTGAGTTAGAGAAAGGCTATGATTAACATTCTCAAAATTTAGCATTTATATGTACTTTTTCTGTATCTGTCATGTAGAACTACTGTAACTTAGGTATGTGAAGACAGTTCTTAGCTTCGTTTATTGATTGGAGGACAGGTAAAAGGCAGCATGATAAGAATCTGTTGCTTTGTCACCGTGGGTGACAGAGGCAAAATAACTGGGGAGCTGGAATTATACTTCTTGATTGTAACTAAGGCTTCTCTATAGACATGGAACCAATAGGATATATGTTATACATAATTACATATTATGTATTATATAAGCCATGTTTACATATGGGTTTTGTTTTTCTGGTACTTACAGTCTAGAATCCTAGGTATGCTGTTAGTATAACTTCGTTTCAGCTTGAAGCCTGAACATCAAGAGAATGGAAGATCAGTCTCCATCCAATGGTGGGACAAGATGGGAGGAAATTACTCAAGCCAAACAGTGCAGCAGAACAGAGGAGCTTGCCATTCCTCTTTCCTCTGTCTTTTGTCCTGTTCAGCCCTCGGTGGATTGGATGATGCCCACCACAACGGGGAGAGGTCTATCTTCTCCTCAGCCCTGCTGGTCTCACCCTGAAATACCCTCGTAGGTGGGGTTTTCTGTTGGGACTGCCAACTCCTCAGTAATTGACACGGAGACATTATTAATTATAAATACTCAGCTGACAGCTTAGGCTTATTGCTAACTAGCTCTTACATATTAAACTAACCTATATTTCTTATCTATGTTCTACCACATGGCAGTACCTTTTTTCAACATGGCATATTCACCTCCTGCTTCCTTTGTGTCTGCCTGGTGACTCCAACCTTCTTCTTCCCTGTGTTCTCTTTTTGTCTACAAGTCCTGCCTAACCTCTACCTGCCTAGCTATTGGCCATTTAGCCTTTTATTAAACCAACCAGAAGGCACCTTGGCAAAGACACATCTTCGCAGTGTACAAAAATATTATGCCATAACACACCCTCATAGATATATTTAACTAGACAGTGTGGGAACCCTTCATCCAGTCTAGTGTCACCTGCCTCCCAAATGCCCTTAACAGTGAAGTCCTGTCACTTGCAACCACAGGAAAGTTAGCAAATTGTAAGTTTTTATTTTTTAAAGATTTATTTTATTTTTATTTATATGTATGCGTGTATGTCTGTAGATATGTATGCACATATGTGTGCAGCTTCCTTGGAGACCAGAAGAGGGTGCTGGATCCCCAAAAGCTTGGTTTACGATTGGTTGTGAGTGGCCCAACATGGGTGCTGGGAATGGAACTTCTGTCCTCTCCAAGAGCTGCGAGCTGTCTTACTGAGAGTTGTGCCTCTTCTCAGCCCCTGAAATCTTTATGTAAGTATTGACAGTAGACTTTCTCTTTCTGATCATTTGCATTCTGTGGTTTCAGTAATCCTATGCTTAACCACAGTCAGATGTATTAGAGAAAATTGTAGAATAAGTGTCTAGAAAGCTTTAGGTTGTAACTTTCATGGAGCTGTGCAATGACATTTTATGTCTCCACCACCCTCCTTCCTGTTCAGGATATGAATCATTCTGCTATCCACCATGTCCAAACTACATTTGTTGCCCACCTATTATTATTAATTTACAAACTGTCTTTTTTCATATTTAATGCATGTAGTTTAGGATTAGCTTAAATTTTATTTTTCTTTGTTAGTGATTGCTACCAATCTCCTGCTGTGCACAATTCGTAAATCAAGCTTTATCATATGCATGTCCCATATGGAAGAAATCCATTTCATATATAGATTTTCAGGACTGTCTGTGTTTTCAATCAGTTGTTGGGAGTCTTGTCATGTATCCCTATGGGTGTAGGGGACATGCTTGGCTTCTCAGGCATTGAAGGAGGCAGCGCCTTCATTGACCCTCTTGCTTAACCTCAAATAGCTGGCAAGCTACTACTTCCACAACTGAAGCATGTAGGAAGCTGCAAGGCGAAGAAGAAATGCTGTTGTTTTTTTAAATAACATTTTCTTATACAAGAACACAAAGCATTGGGAGGATGAGACTACAGGACACAGAATAAGAGGAATCCCACCCAACACTTGTGCATTAGTTTATAGTTTACAAGGGATCTTAATGCTCACTGTTGTAACTAAATCCAACTCACTAGTGGTCTGAGCAAATATTTCCTTTTGCTTTTTTTTTTGAACCTAGTGTTTTTCTTTTTTTTAATTCATTTATTTATTATGTGTACAATATTCTGTCTGTGTGTATACCTGCAGGCCAGAAGAGGGGACCAAACCTCATTACAGATGGTTGTGAGCCACCATGTGGTTGCTGGGAATTGAACTCAGGACCTTTGGAAGAGCAGGCAATGCTGTTAACCTCTGAGCCATCTCTCCAGCCCCTTCCTTTTGCTTTTTGATGAACAGATGTGTGCCATCACCAGTCTTATCAGCTGAGGAGGGACAGCACTTAGATCTCTGGAACATGATGCCAAGCCCAGTGTCCTTCCTACCTTCCTAGACATTGACTGGTCATCATGGCTTATAATACTTGAGATTAGTTACTGGCTATCTACTGTGTTTGACCGAGCATATGAAAGAGCAAAAGATGGACAGGTAGCCTGCAAAGATGGCTGCACACTGGGCCAGGTGGCAGCAAATGGGGCCCAGTGCTCATACATTCACTCACTGCCCTCACTTCACCTTTTCATTCGTCCCACATGAGATCATCATGGACCTTCCATGTTCCAAATTGACAGGTTCTTCAATACCTGTTTATTTTGGGCGTGTGCAAATGGTTTTACAAGAATGGCTAGTCATGTTGCAGGGACCAGAACACCAACATTCAATAAGTCATAATCGCTGCGAAGGACAGAAGCCATTTGGCTAGGTATTTCGGTGTGTGTCTATATTCACAGCTTTAAAAATAGTTTCAAAGTTTTCTCACTGAAGACTCAGCTGGATATTTTGCCATCTGTTTGGAATTGACTGTCTCCTCTCGTTGTAGGAGGCCTCTTGTTTGTTCCCAGTTGCCCAGACTCGAAATAACCACTCAGAAACTATATTAATTAAATCACTGCTTGGCCAATCACTTAAGCATATTGCTAGCTAGCTCTTATATCTTTGGATTAACCCATTTCTATTAGTTTATATTTTACCACGAGGTTCAAGGTTCCAGCTGGTCTGTCTCCGGCAGTGGCTTCATGGCTTCTCTCCGACTCTGCCTTCTTTCTCCTAGCATTCAGTTTAGTCCCCCTCTCTCCCCGCCTATCTCTATTCTTCCCTGTCAGGTCCAAGATAGATTCTTTGTTCATTAACCAATAAAAGCAACACATATACAGAGGACTTCCCACACCAACCTTATCACCTGCTACCTCTCCCATTTTATGGACCATAACAACCTACATGCCTGTTCCAACAATTTCCCACGGTATCAAAGCTTATTATAAAAATTCCCCAAAACACGGGCCTGGAGTGATGGCTCAGTCGGTAAAGGGTCTACCTCATCAATAAGAGGACTTGAGTTGGGGTTCTTAGCACATATAAAACGTTGTATGTAGTAGGGAATGCCTGTAACCCAGTGCTGGGAGACAGAGACCGGCAGATACGATCCTGGAGGTCATTGGTCAGCCAGTCTAGCTGAATCCATGGGCTTCTTGTTCAGTGAGAGACACTGTCTCAATAAAATTAAAATAAAACAAAGACAGAAAGAGATCAAAGAAGGCACCTAGCATTGGCCTCTTTTGTTTCCATATGCATGAGCGGGTACATATGCATACATCCACACTAACATGTATGCACACACACACACATATGAGAGAGAGAGATTTGAGAAATGGTGCACTCTGATCTTTAACATCACTTACTTGCTTTCTTCATGTTGATTACACTAAGAGGTGCCTAGAAGATGAAAAGCACGCTGAGGTGCTGGGAGCCATCCCAACAGTGGGCAGGTCCCAAGGGAGGATGGAAGGAGTTGGCGAGGGAGGGAGGGAGCCAGGCCATGATGGTCGTGAGAATCTTGTAGCCTGACTGACTGGCAGCCAGAGTGCTTCTTTATTTATATAGAACATAGTAAGCAGGGACATATTCATGTTGTTCCAAAGCATAGATCACATCATTTTTGTTTATGGACATGCGTTTCATTTCCTCTTGCTCAGTTTTTAGTCATCATTAATAAACAGGCAGAACAGAGTTATCATTTCCAATCATTTTCCCTCAAGTTTTGACATCATTGATAAACAGAGTTATCATCTTTACTCATTAACCAATTAACCCAACTTTTAAGAGTCTAGAGGCATATGACAAGTTGTTCTCAGGCTGGTTGCTTCTCTGACTACAGGGACATTTGACCAAAACAATCTTCAAGCCATTCCGGACATACTACCATGTCCCAAAATAGTGTATTATTAACTCTTAATGGTCAGAGTGCCCCCAAAATATTCTCAGGCCCAAGCTTCTGCAGCTATTATTCAAATTCTGGCATAATATATTTATGTTTTATATCCTTATAGAATAATTTTATCATCTTTCTACATCATTCTTTGTCCATCAGAATAGGTCTCTTTGTAGGACAGAGATAACTCTAGCTAGTCTAACTTTGTTGCTGTATACGCCACACAATTGCCTGGGTGCATAGTAGGAAGAGGCTTGCAATCTGAGCCGTGACCAACTCCTCCAGCCCACCGACTCTTGTTGACCTTTTTCAGTTTTCTTTGTTTTGGTTACCTTGTTTCTAAGTAAGTACAGGAACAGATGTTTCAAAACTGTCTCACAGCCTCATAAAGAGACCTCTGGCTTCTTTATGTGTGTCACAGCCTCCAAGGCTTAAGGAAGATCTTCAAGTAGATAAGGATATCCCCCTAAAGCAGGGGGAATAGAATATTCAGGACTGTCTTGGGGAAGCTTGGACATAGCATTCCTAGGAGAAGACATAAATGATTCATAAGAAATTTTCCATCAATCCAATTTTCCCAAATTGTACAAATATAAAATAAGAAAGGTAAAGTGGTCAGGTTGGAATATACCTAGAGTTGACCTCTGGTCACACACCTGTGTACATACATATACACACATGAACAAACACATATAACTACACATAAAAAATAAAGCCAAGAAATCAATGTTTGTACAATAATGTGAACTCAACTACAAACTATCCCACTCTACCTCGTTTTCCCCATTAATATCCAAAAGGTACATATTTTGGTTATATTTGTCTACATTTATCATTCTTTTAAAAATTAAAAGAATAAATGGAAGAGAAAAAAATCAGTTACCAAAAGCTACCATGCAGAGATGACCACTGCTGGTGTTTTGGGGTTTCCCTTGGAGTGCTCTACCCACGTAAATGTATTTCCTTAAGTGTTTTTACTTTAGTGACCAGAAGATGACTTCATCAGTGAAGTGCTTGCTGTACAGTCTTGATTGACCTGAGTCTGAGCCCCAAAATCGAGGTGTGGTAGCATGTACTGCAAGCCTAGTTCTGGTATATTCTACCCTGACCACTTTACCTTTTTATTTTACGTATGTGAGTGTTTTGCCTGCTGTGTAAGTGTACCGTGTGCATGCTGTATCTACTGGAGATAGTAGCCTACATCTGTTAATACAGGGCTCCTGCAGTGGGAGATGGGGGCTAGTATAGAAGGAGCTGTGTCCCGGCTCCTGGCCACCGGCTAGCTTTATACCCGAAATAACGACACACAAACTGTATTCATATAAACACTTCTTGGCCCATTTCTATTAATGTGTGTAGCACCACGAGGTGTGCTTACCAGGAAGATTCTAGCCTACATCCATCCTGGGTCAGAGCTTCATCGCGTCTACCCTGGAGAAGAGCGGCATCGTGTCTCTGACCTCACTTCCCTTCTTCTCAGCATTCTATTCGGTCTACTCCATCCACCTAAGGGCTGGCTTATCAAATGGGCCAAGGCAGTTTCTTTATTAACCAATGACCTTCCTCCATCAGGATAGAGATAGGAAAACTTTCCTGAAGCTTGCGGGCCAGCTGGCTTGGAAAAAGCATGTGATAGCAGAAACATGACAGATCCTACTCTAACGATGTCAAAGGAAAAAACTGACTCCTGAAAAGTTCCTTTGACCTCCACACATCTACACAAACACATGTTATATGTACACATAGAAATTAATTAAATAAGTAAAAAAAAAAATAAGCCAAAAAGTGAGAGGCCATGTATGGGGGCAGGGACACTTTGGTTAATTTATTGCTTTCTGTTCCCAGCAGTGAGTTAAGACACAGTTAAACGTTCTCAGACTTTGCAGGTCACCTGTCAGGCACCGTTAATGTAAGTGAATGCTGCAAATCTATAGTTCAATCATATTGAAATAAACATTTTCAAACTTAAAACTCATCACTCCCAATTGTTTCCTATGGTTGATTCTTACTGTCTGCAGAAGTTATAGTCTGTGATGTTCTACTAGCATGAAATAGTATAAACCAATGCTCCTGTGGGAGTAAGAGATAGGTCCCTGCAAGCCTCTGTTAGAGGATCAATCACACAACCTTGTTTTGTGTGTTTTCTGTTTAAGGACACCCTGTTTATTTTCCATTCTCTGTCTCTGTCTCTCTGTCTCTGTCTTTCTCTCCAATTTCCCATGTAGGCCTGTTAAAATTTACTTGTAGCAGAAGATGACCTTGACCTTGAACTTCTGTTTCTCTCGCCTCTGCCTCCCGAACGCTGGGGTTAACTTTGCGCATCACCACACCCTGTTTGTCTAGTGGTGGGAACTGAGTTTAAGGCCCCATGGATGTTAGTCAATAACAACCAACCGAGCTACATCACTGACTCATTAACTACGTCATCAGTGGAACTCAGACCTGAGCAAACACTCTCTTCTGCAAAATGCATCATAGTCTTCTCATGCTCAAAAACAACGCAGGACTTCACATTATCCTTGGATGCTATTTGTGGCTGCAAAGCTGCTGTCCCAGACACAGACGGGAAACGTGACCATGGCATGTGAAAGGACACCTCTTCAGAGGGTGAGAGCTAATGCCAGAAGACAGGGCATTGACTTCTTACTCCATTGGAAACATGTGCCTTCACAACTCAGAATTCTATACTCTCTGCAGGCCTCTGAATGACCCACAATAGACAGTGAAGCTGGTTTTGGTCATAGTTGTCTGTTGACACAGCACTTCAGAGGATGGAGTAGGATCAGTGCAAACTCCAGGCAAGTCTGAGGCTACAGGGAGACAGGGAGACCCCGTCTCAAAAGATAACAGAAAAATGCAGCAAGGGCTGGCAAGGTGACTCATGGGATAAATGTGCCTACCACTGAGCCTGCCCACCTGAGTTTAATTCCTGGCACCCACGTGATAGAAGGAGACAATATACTGACCCCAGTAAGTTGTCCTTTGAACTCCATAGGCATACTGTGGTGAGCACACTCCACCCCCCAAAAAATAAATAAATGCAATAAAAAATTTGAAACTGCAGTGACTGTTTTCTTGGGGTTTGCAGATACATTTTTGGAGAGGACGCATATTTGCAAATTTTTGATCCCTGAACAATGTGGATTAGCTATTTTGCTATTACCTATGCTTCACTGTGTGTTCAGTGGGCAAATGGTGTAACTGAGAAAGCAAGCATCTATTCCAAACTTGTGGGTACTGAGGTATCACACTGGTTGCCTGAAATCGGCCACAGAGGGAGTTTTATACCAACCACAGAAACAGACAGAGTACCCAAAGGGGCTTAATCTGGTTGTTAATAAGAGCAAAGGAGAACATGCTGATTTTCTTTTAGAGTAACCTCACAGTGGTGTAATGTCGAGGCCCATTATGAAGTGGAGAACACTGAAGAGTCAGGGTGTTTCCATCCAGATTCTAAAATTGGCTCAGTAAAGATATCACTCCATGACTGCGATTAAGAGAGGCACTGGCCTTCAATTTCATCTTAATCATTAATTCAAGAATATAACAATATTCATGCCAGATCGTCCATGTCAGTGACATGGGTTAGCTAAGATAAGGGCAGATTCAACTGTCAAAGAATTGACAATAGAGTATTCTGTACTTTATTATTAAGAACATCTGTAACCTCAATTCCTTCCTAGAGAGATGTCTGTATAAGCAATACAACTGCTCACAGTCGAGTGACTTATTTCTTTTGCCACCAAGCCTCCATTCAGTTAGGTGTAAAACAAAGAGGAATAATATAAAATTGTCCCCAAAATCTCAAACCGACCTCATTGTTGTTTCTAGTACTTTTGTTTTCAGGAAGGAACATCATGGACCACCTCAGTCTTCTCCCATTTCCCTCCTTACCTGGAAGACAGAATTAGGGTTGTTTCCCACCTTTCCACAACCCACCTCAAGAGCCAAATGTATGGGTTGGCCTTGCTCTTTTCCAGAGAGACGAGAACTGACCACTAGGTGGCATGAGCAAGGTGCCTATGATTCATGGCTTTGGTTGTCTGAAAATTGATGTGAAGTATTGTGACATATTTCACCGTCGTGGCCCTCCCCAGGCCAGGGGGAAGATAAATGAATTGTTTAAAGACTGCAGTCACGGTGCTCTGTGTAGAGGATTCCAGTGGCCATCAGTGCTGGCATTCTGAGATAAAAATACATTGACGTCTGGACCCCACTGTGGACAGCTCTGATAGGAAACGAAGGTCTCTTTGGCAGAAGCAATTTCCCTTTGGCCAGCCCGGGTGTGCTGTGACAACTGCTAGCTGCTCAATACTTCCGCCATTGAATCTCAACCCACTGAGTCGTGTGTCACCAAAGGAGGACTCGAGAGCAGCCCTCACTGCCTCAGATCTACCAGCGCCAACAGTTCGTATGTTACATGCTTTCCACGGGTAATGTGCACGTTACATGCTTTCCAGAGGTTACGCGTTAAGGAAAGCTCTTCTGGAAACAGACACACAAGTGTGTAATTTCACTGGCAGCAAGCACAGGCAGACAGAGCTGCAAAGGGCTGGGAACCAGCGGCAGCAGGAAGACTTCCCAGCCACTTCCCTCTCACGCCCATGGCTTGCGTCTGGCTTTGGGTTCTCCTTCTAGGGGGTCTTAACAAAGTCGCCACCTGTGGGTGGCAGTGTTTACTACAGGAGCTCTACCTCCCTCACCTCACTGATCTCAGCCACCGTCTCTTCTTCATTCAGCTGTGCGACTGCCAGGACCGTCTCAACTATTTCCTCCTTTTAAAGTAAAATGTTAAACAAAAAACTTCACCTGAGAATTCAGACATTAAAACTTAGTGCCATTAGCTTTATACTTATGTGGAATTTACAAATGAAGATTTGGTATGAAAGTTGTTCACATCAAACTCAGCCACCATAATTTATTTCTACCAAATTTTCTCATGTTCTGACATCATATCCACTAATAACTTTCTTTGAGATAGGGCTGGCCTTGAACTTGTTATGTATCTGAGAATGACCCTGAATGGCTGCCTCCCCCTCTCTCATACAGTGTGTTGGTATTAGAGGGGTACACTATCCCCGTCCTTGATTTTACATGGTACTGGTATGGAACCTAGGACTTCACATGGGTCAGGCCAGCATATTACCAACTAAGCCACATCCTCAGCCCTCCGTTAATAATTCTGATGAACAGATATCTGGGATATCTTTTGGCTATTTTTAACAAAACCTTCCTGAAACTGTTGCAAGACAAATTGATCTTCAACAAAAGAAAGGGGGTTCCTCACAGAATGCAGATCTCGTTCATTAACTGAAACATTAGCGGGATATTATCATGTGTTCTTGAGTGGCAAAAGTAGCTTAAAAAAAAAAAAACAACCTAGCACTAATTCCTCGGTGTTTATGTACTCAACCCTCCCAAATCGAAGTCTTTCAAGGAACGAATAACAAAGTGCTATTGATAATTTCCCAACAGACAATGGCCCAGAATGAATCAGAATGAACACAGGCTTTTTTTTTTCTGTCTTCCAAGTTTATTTTGAATTTTTATTTTGGAACAACCAAGCAGCTCTTGAAGGAGAACGCACAGAAGAGTCATTCTGGCACTTTTGGATAGTACATAAGAGTGTTCTTGAACAGTCACATTCAATCCCCTTGCTCAGCCCATACTCTCATCTTTGGTGAGCAAGATGGGCACACAGGATTCCAGAGTTAATACATAACCCTATATACAAACAGCCAGTGGAACCAAAATGGTGGCTAGCGGCCAAAGGGATGGACTAGGAAAGGGCATCTCTACAGTGTCCTCTAGTCTACCTTAGCTAACAGAACCCACATTACACGTGATAACTAGAGAGTATACTGTGTTGAATGACGATGCTGAGCACGAATGGCACTTGGCAGCATGCAGTTCAAAGAAAGGGGTATCATTTAGTAACCTTATATAAAACCCAGGCAGTTCAATTAAAAGGGTTAAGAAAAAACATAAAACTGAGGGACTGTCTGTTGTCACTGTAAAAAAGGCACTTGGAGTTAATGGGACCAGAATTGAAGGACTCTTAGCCGATAAAAATTTCAGTACAATTTCATCAAAAGGCTTAGATGATAAGAGACGACACACAGGAGTTCCTGAAGAGAGACACTGAAAATCAACCACAGAGAAGCAGAACAGATCAAAACAAGGAAATAAAAACTTTACAACTGAATTGAATTGTATTTTAAAGGAAAAAAAAGCACCCCTCCTCCCACGAAAAAAAGAGAGAGAAGCCTAAATAAAGTGAAGTGTAAGCAAAGGAACAACAATGGAGCAGCAATGCATAGCTTTCCTTAGCGATAATGCCGACCTCGGGAAACTACCCCGCTTCCCAGGAAGGGCTTCACAGTGGCATTATCGCGGTAGAATGGAGGGGTCAAAGAACGCAAAAAGAGTTTCCTCTGTTTCCAGAATTGGAGGGAGAACTGAGGTGATCCTTGGAGCATGGCAACCACGTGTGGTTTGTCAGCATCCCTACTGGGACAAGTCAGGTCCACGGAATGACATACGGGTTTCCCAGCCACCTCCCTGGAGGGGCGGAATGCCAGTCATCCTTGATTCTGAGTCATAACCTTACTCTCTTTCCCCACCGGCACAGTCATGCCAATGCATCTCCTTCCACGGACTTCATTCCTCAGCTTCTCCACACACAGGTATGCACTTCCATAAGAACGGATATTTGGCAATTTTATATTCCACATTTAGGGACTCGTTGAAGGCTCATTTGATGTTAAACGCCATCAGGGGTCTCTCCTCTCGTTTTTGCCAGGGGCTTTTCTTATCTTCTCCTTGGTCATCGTCATCATCATCATCTTCATCTTCATCATTGGCGGATCTGCTCTGGTTGGGACTGGCTAACGACTCCAGGGGAACGTCGGAAGTTCGTTTGGTCGTCTCCTCCTGCAGGCTGGGCAGCTGTCCCCCACTCCTCCGACCCGACCCTTCCAACAAGCATCGGAGAGCAGTGTCCTCAGGGGTGCAGACTGTGGTCCCACACTCGCTGCTGCTCTGGTCCATGTCGTCCAGATACACGAGCTGCGTGTAGGCAGTGCTGTCGTGCGCTCTGGGTTCTTTCTGCTGGTGCTCCTGTACGGGTGGGTGGCTCTGCTGGAGAGACAAAGGCTCTCCCCTTCCCTTCCGGGCAGATTTTGGTTCATTCATATCCACGCCAGAGTCCAAACTGGCATCGTTACTTCCATTCCTTCCAGCTCTTTGGAGATCAATGTACGAATGTCTAACATGGGCATTGGACCGTCCATCTAGGGAGACAAACCACGCCCGAGGGTGTGGAAGTGGCTTCCCACCTCCGAGTTCCATCAGCGCCTTTTCAGTCAGGAGCTGCACCTCACTGTTCATTTGAGCCAAAGCTGCATCGTTCAGGGATGCTGGGATGGATAGGGACTCTGACATCGATGCATTCTGAGAGCCCCATTCCCGTGTACCAGCATCCTGTAGGTGCTGCTGCGAGATGGCCTGGGAAGACAAGGGTTGGCCCTGCATCTGAGAGGAGGGGTGTGGGAAGATCCCCGCATGGGGATTGGACAGCTCAGCCTGCAGCCTTCCTATTTCCAGCTGCTGGTCAGTAGGGACCACCAGAGGCTGGCTCACATAGGAATGGTCCCCTGGAAGTTTCATATAGTGAGCTGGGATGACCAAGGCAGGCAACACTTTCCTGTAAATGCTGTCATTTACCTGGTCCACGGAACTACAGCAGATCAACTGGCCTGGCCTCGGGAAAGAAGTCGGTCTCTCCAGGTGATCGACAGATCGAGACATCATACATTCAGTAGGTCTGCGGTCCAGCAGTTGCTCTTTTTCAGGGGAAGAAGGTGCGGGGTACATGTGTTCCTGAATGGTGAGTTTGCTTCCTGCCGATGCCAGGCCTTCTTGATCTTGCTTTTCAAATAAAGTCTGGGAAAGCATAGCATTATAACTACCCCTGTAGTCACTGTTGCCAGGGGGCTCGTAGCCTTCTCCTTCCATAGATTTTCTTGCCTTTAAGGGGAAAATCTCCACCGATTTATGGTAGTCTTTCCCCAGTGTCCCACTTGGTGTCAGATTATCAAAGGATGCTTGGCTTTTATCCTCTTCTTTGTGGGACAGAAGCTCCTCCCGGGAGCTAAATTCCTGTGAGGTACTATAGGAGAGCTTCAGCATGGGTGTGTGCAGGTCCCCCTCGCCATTGGGGGACATCATTTCTAAGTGCACCCCGCCCATCAGTTCCTTTGTCCCTGGGGCCTCTGGGCGGCTATGGCTGGAGACAGAGAGAGGCCCAGGATAGTCTGATGCTCGGTGAGAGAAGAGCAAGTTGATGTGAGACATGGATGTGGACTGATCCCTCTTGGAGCTCTCTATGGCGGGGGGAAGCTGCAGTTTTCTGTGGTGCTGTCGGGGTTTCAAGCACTTCCTCCTGCAACCAAACAGGCGACACGAGCAAAAATGAGAGACTCGTGATGGCAAAGTTTCGGGGAAGATCCTAAGTCAATCTCCACAAGGAAAAGCAACAATTTCTAGGCACCTGAAACCCCCTGAGTCCACACCCACAAGTTATCTATTCACTGGGGAACACCTAGGAGTCAGCAATACACATTCTCCCTAGGGTAACAGAAAAGGCAACAAAATAAGAATTATTTTGCTTTGACCTTGCAAGTTTCAACTCTTAGTGAGCTTTGAGGAATATTATGAATGAATCATGTAATAGCTGCCAAGCTCTTTTCTTTTTTGGTGTGTGTTTGTGTAGGGTTGCGTGTGTGTGTGTGTGTGTGTGTGTGTACAGAGGCCGAGATCAACTTTGAGTATTGTTCCTCAAGCACTATCTACCTTATATTTCAGACAGGCTCTCTCATTTAACCTGGATCTCATCAAGTAGGCTAGTTTGGCTAGTCGGTGAGCCTCAGGGACACACATTGTTTCTGTCTCCCCAGTGCTGGGCTTATGCCATGGGCCACCACACCCGGCTTTTGTATGTGGCTTCTGAAACTCCAATTTATGTTCTCCTGCTTACAGCAGATACTTTACTGAGCTATTTCCCAAGCCCTTGTTAAACATCGTGTGTGTGTGTGTGTGTGTGTGTGTGTGTGTTGCATACGTGTAGGATGGAGAAAGATGTTGAGTGTTCTCTGTCACTCTCCACCTTATTCTAGGATCTCTCAAAGAATCCGGAGTGAGGCTGGCAGCCAACAAGCCTTCCTGTCTTAGTCCCCTATGGTACTAGGAATACAGACTGGTGAGAGTGTGGTTACATTCATCTTTCTACATGGGTGCTAGGGATCTGAACTCAGGCCCCCATGCTTGCACAGAGAGAGCCTTACTCACCGAGGCATCTCTCAACCCCTAAGATCTTATAACTCTCTTAGCATTGTCTAAACATACCCTAAATGTTTACATTATTACATAACCTATGGGCTCTTTGCAAATTAGATTACATGTTTGAGTTCTAAGTGATCTTTCACGAGAAAACCTAGCACGGTTGGGGGAGGGGGGAGATGAGGAAAGAGAAGGAGGAAGGGGAAGAAAGACTTCCAAATACCAATTGCACAAGAAATTCTGCATTAAACAAATATATTGTCAAAATGGTAACACTTTACCTGCAATAATATAAAAGGAGACACAGCAAAACCAAAAGAATGAAAGCCATTCCTCCTAAAATGGCCAAAAGAAACACCGTGTGATACGTGGTAATGTCCTGTGTCACAACGGGACCTAGAAGGTCAGAAAATCTCATTTTAGAACTTTGAATTCCTTCAAATAAGAATAGGGATAATAAGTTGAGGCTTATTTTTTAATAACTTTTATTAATGCCTCCTGCCTGAGGGTCAGAGCAGTGACCAGGCAGAGGCACCCCTTGGACTATGCACTTGAGGCACGGCCCCTCCTGTCTGCCTGAGGGTCAGAGCAGTGACCAGGCAGAGGCACCCCTTGGACTATGCACTTGAGGCACGGCCCCTCCTGTCCGTGATGACCATCAGCACTCCAATGGCCTGCAGCCCCTGATGCTCTTATTTCCCACTTAGTGGAGAAGCGAGCCTCTCTCAGCAGCATGCTCAGCATTCTAAATACATGATCTTTTAATAAAGGAAAATGAATATAGGATAAACCATGGAGTAGATTCTCATTTAAGAAATGAACCAAGTATCTGGGGATTTTACAAGGTAAGAGAAAATGGCAATGATTTCATTCTCACTTTTCCTGGGTAATTATAAATACAGAACACTCTTTGCCTGGATAAATCACTTTAAATATATAATATAAATTTACAGTGACATTAAAAAGTCATGTGTGACCAAGATTCGTTCCTATTTAAAACAGTCATCCACATCATCTTTTTTATTTATTTTAACAAGGCTAAGCTTTCATGTCCATAGTCCTCTCTAGCACTTAAAGATAAGATTCCAAGAGACATACAAAACAAATTTTAATTTACATTGTAAAGAACCCCAAGAGGCATATGTAAGTTATGTTCTTGATGTTTAAGGGTGATCTAAATCTGTCTCATAATGTTAAGAGTAATATAAAGCTGGCTTACATGTTAAGTCACAATGGACTGGTAACAAAACCTCTGAATGACAATACTTAGGCACTTATTCTTGTCCTGTGTTCAGCAGTGCACAGAAGAAGGGATGCAGTGGCTTCATATTATTTATCATTAAGCACCCATTTGCTTTATTAAAAATTTCTTTTTGACATTCAATGGACAGATTTTTCAGAAATATTTTTAAGGAGACAAATTCTCATTTCCTCCCTTTCTCCCCTGTTTTCCCTCTGTCTCCTTTCCCAGGGTTTCACTATAAGCCCTGCCTGGCCTGGCTGGCCTTGAACTTTAAGCGCTTCTTCTGCCTCTGCCCTACTTGTGCGTGAATAACAGGAGCTTATGTCTGAACTCCTTGCTCAAATCTTCCCAGAGACAAATGAATCCAAGGAAGTTAAGCAGGTTTTGGAATCAGTGATATTTCCTGAGTCCAGAAAATGAAATCCTCCCTCAAATATGCACACCTAGTGGGGTGGGAAAGTGACCTTAATGACGCCACACTACCTTGACTGTTCACAGGGCATTTTAATAGAAAGGCAATATTCAAAGACATCGGATTTGATCCTTCATATAGAAAAAAAGAGAAAAGAAGGGTGTGTGTGGTGGGGGGCAACTTTGGGCATATAAAACCATTCTCAAGGAACTAAACTTTGGTTTGTTAAGTACTCAGAATTTTAGCCTTTGCCAAAAGAAATTTTCATAAAACTCACAGCTAGACTTCAGTTCCCATTTAAGCAGAGAATTAAAGAAGGAAACCCTAGTTGTTGTTTTCTTTCTTGGGGCTCCGGGAGGCACAGCATCACTGCAATGTGTTTTAATAAAAGCGATGGCAGTGAGGTTACCCACGTGTGCATCCCCATGCTCACACCAGAGGCTGGGTTGGGGTTGCTTTTCACAGTCCGAGCTGCTGCTTTCACTGCATAGAAATGCCTGGAGATCTGTGTTGAGCAGCCCTTGCTTTCCTCTTTATAACAGCATATATTAATATTAATCTGCTGCATGGTGGGAAAATTGACAGCCATGGTTGTTTGAAATCTATCTTTTAAAAAAGGTTCCCTTTAATACCTGGACTTTGTGGCTGTTACTCTGGTACCCAACGCATTTCTTTTCCTTAGTTTACTTTTTGAGTCTTCACATTAGGGAAACCGGGTGTTTCTGTGCCAGGCTCCTGCTGGCTATGCTGTGAGAACAGTTACCTCTGAGGAAAGCTCTCAAGAGTGTATATTTTTTCCGATGGGAACATGGTGTCTGTGTGAAAGGTTTTCCAACACCTGCCTCTACACTCTTATTTTCTTGGTTCAATATTAGTCCATTGCTAACATGTTTTGAGTTTTCATTTGGGAATGCATTGAAGGTGATTTTGTAAGAGGCACCGTTTAATCATAGCTTGTCTTTAACCTACCTCAATCCTGTCTAGAACTGCATGTGTTTTAACATGTGTTAGAAACAACACAAAACAAGAACCAAGGTGTACTCTGAGCGTAAACATTGCTGAGGAACGTGGAGTTTCAACCCAGGTGGTATGGCTTTTAAAGGCAGCTATGGGAGCTATCCCTAGAAAGAATTCTTACGAGAAGCACGTTATTCTGAAAGACCACTGGGATTATGCTAAGTATATATACATATATGTCTACATATACATACGCACATGTATATGTCATGTCCTAAATAGGAATCAATCTGCATATCCTGAGGAGATCATTCTTTTGAACACTGGGCAGATGGCTTGTATTTAAGGTGTTCAGAAATGCTAACCCAAGCATTTGCCTCAAGAAGTCCCCAGGAACGGCTTCTTGCTGAGTGCTTGGCCTCTAGCTACACACACACCAGGCTACAGCTGTTTCAGGCATTAGGAGGTCACACCCTGTACATTTGCATTTAAGAATCCCCTATGGCAGCTGTTCCAGCCAAACGGGACTGGAGATGGGACCATTTCCACGCATTGTGCCTGACCTCCATGGGAAGTTCCATACACTACTCCCACCCCCACAGAATAGCCTTTCTCTATCATTTGATGTTTTAAAATATGATATAAACTGCCCGTTGAAGTTATTTTTAAATGAATACTGATCCTGGACCCCCAAAGAAACCCACTGATCACTGCCACTGTTGACTTTGTATTACCTGGGATAGGAGGAGACATGGCTGCCACCCAGTACCCCAACTGGGGAGCAATGTATGTCCACGTAAGTTGGCTGCCTTCCTGGTGCACAAGGCCAAGACCACTCTTTAGCCACGTTCCTGTGGGATTTAGAAAAGAAATTCAGCAGGGCACTTGGGAAACTCCTATTGCAGGCATAAATGTTTATAAAAGTCACTTGAAATGCCACATTAACAACTAACTCACTGGATAGCCAAGATCAGTGGTTCTCAAACCTGTAGGTCATGATGCCCACAGGAGTTGCATATCAGCTATCCTGCATATCAGATATTGACAGTACAATTCATAACAGTAGAAAAATATAATTATGAAGTAGGAACAAAATAATTTTATGGTTGGGGGGGGTCACAGCAACACGAGGAACTGTATAAAAGGGTCACAGCATTAGGAAGGTTGAGGATGACTGGCCTAGAAAGTCACATTGTCATCTGAAGATCGTACACAAGTCTCTGTAGAAAGTCTTTGCAACTCTCCTTCAGAGAAAGGTGAACAGTTTTGGGTTTTCTTTGTCTTATCAACTAAATGAGTTTCAGCCGCTTTATCAGCCCTTACTCTTTCCAAACACAGAAAATCTGGGCAGAAGCCTCTGCAGTTCAGAAATATCACAGAGCAATGACACCGTGTGCTAGGGGCTGGTAGAGGTGGGAAAGGAGGACCCAGAGCTGTTCATCGTATTTACATTCAAGCAAATAAACCCAGTTCTTATCCCCAGTTAAGGCTATGTTTCAATTATTTAGCAAAGATTTATTTTCTCTCTTATCTATGCCGGGAGTAGGGATGCTAGGTAATAACTCCACCACTGAATCACAACCCCAGCCCTAAATTTAAAAACATCGATTCATCAATGCCACCTTTGCATACTCTGAGTAAGTCTGGTACAGGCAACACTTTAAAAGGAAAATCAGCTATGTACTAGCTTCCTACAGTATATAGCGTCCATTCATTGTCTGTAATTCTCACAACAACTCCATACCATATGATTTCATTTCCTTTTATGGAGATGCAGAGATTGAGGACTGGTGAATTTCACAAGGCCTGGGTGCTGGGAGCATAGCCTGAAGGGATCTGGGTCTGGCTGACTCCAAGGCTGGGGCTGTTTCTTCTGCTGTATCCTGCAACATTCCCATAGGCCTTCCTAGAGAATGATGACATTGCTCCTCCCGAAAGCTTGAAGGCAGGCGAAGGCTACTGATAGCGATAAACTCCTTCTAGGCCTCTGGGCTGTTTCCTAGCCCAAATGGCAACAGTGCTCACCAGCTGCAGGAACCTTAGATTGAGGCCTTTGATGGCCACTGTAGGCAGAAGGTAAGAGTAAAGCAGCTGCCATCTCAGTCCTCCCAAGGCTTGCACACCTCTCCTGAACCAACATGGTGCCATGGGCTGTACACACAGGGATCCTTCTGAGCCCTCCTCACTCCTACAATCATGGACCACCCGAAACCACCACACGTTCAATCCCAGAGTACTATAGGCCTTATTGAATCAAGTGTGCCAAATATTTTACCCTATGCCCTCCAATTCCAGGTTCACATATTACTAAGGCAAAAGTAGATTTTCCATGCTAAAGGAAGAAACAAAACAAAACAAAGCAATACTTGGGCTGCTTCTAGGCACTATTAGTTGCTATGGCAACAAGCAAATGGAGAGGGTGGAAAGGTGCCTGGTGATGCTTCCCACCTCATACCCCCGCTCTTCGAACCAGCAGCAACACAAGGCAGGAAGGCAGGGTGAGCCAGGCATAGGAAGAGTTCTGCATTTGCGACCTTCAAATGCAACCGGATAAATCATGGCTGTAGGTGATTCTGGTTCAAGTTAGAGCACAATATAAGCTGATATTCTAAAACTAGTGTGAGACCATAGATGCTCAGTTTAGACTCATTGCCTGGACCATGAATCAGGCCAGCTCAGAGATCACTTAGCATCAGAGAGAACCAGTAAGTCCTGCATGGCTTCTAGGGAAATAGAAACAGAAGATGCTGAATATAGTCACGAGAAGGGTTTCTCTGCTAGGCAAGCAAGTTTCCCCAGAAGAAGAAAATGGAAATTTTCAGCTGCTTCCATCACCCCTCGTCCTCTTCTTCTGCCAAGACTCCCACGCAAGTGCTTCCTCACCAGCACGGCACGCAGCATCTCAGGATGAACCAGGATGCAGCCGCACATTCTTTGGTTTGCACTTTCCCCAGATCAGATGTTTGAGTCATTGCTGTTCAAATGGGGTGGGTACTAAATGGGATCCAGCAGGCTAGAGCTGGAAGCTGAGCCCTGAAGCCTCTTCATTCATAAACAAACCACCGATTCTGCCTGAGTTGCCTTTTACAATACAAGAAAATCAACTGAAACAGACTCGAAGAATCCCTCCGAGTTACACTTGAGGCAAGCCAAGTGGTTGGAGGTATTATCAACACCCCACACCCATATCTACTGCCCCGCTCACTGGTCCCTGCTCCAGCTTGGAAGATTCAGCCTGATGGTGATAGTGCCAGCGGCATACAGAAAGGCCATCAGCTAAAGATATAACTAAGTACTCTGGAAGAACGTCAAGAGAATAGTGTTGCCTGGAGAGAGAAGACGACACCCACGGAAGGAACAGCATGCAGAAGCATGAAACAGTGGACCAAGTGAAGAACAGACAGGTTCAAGATGAACAGGAGGTGTCAGGTTGTCCAAGGCTGGGAAGAAACTTTGCATTTGCCCGCACAGACCTTGAAATAAATACCATTAACAATGGGAAGGTATGAGAACCTGTAAACAAAGGCCAATTATGCTCCCGTGCCCTCTGTTTAGTCTCTGCCCCCCTAGTCCTCATGACTGACTGCTATTTTAGTTCTAACTCATAGAGTTTCCCTCTATTCTAAAAGATGCAAATCTGAGTTTGAGGAGAACTCACACATCTGTATATTCTACATCTCTTCATTCCTAGGAAAAGCTTTTACTGTATCATAATTTCCCCAAGGCACATGTTGTAAGCATGCTGTTTTAAGTCTGATCTCCAATAGATTACAAGCTCTGAGAATGCGGACCTGTGTGTTTTCTGTCTTCTGTCTTCTGCCATGTGCCTTCAAATATCTATAAAGCAGGATCTCCACACTGAGTGGAACCTAGAGACACAATCCAAAAAATAGCATCTGTCACCTTCTGAGGAAGGCTGGGTGTGGTCGACAGGAAAGCTATCTTAGCAGGAGTGTGACTAAAGTGGCAGGGAACACAGCCAGCCAGGGAAGAGTCATTAAATTGGGCATGCTTTCTATCAAATGCACACATAGACAGCGACAAAAGTGTTATGCTGC
The DNA here is from genome assembly GCF_018167655.1 of Microtus oregoni. NCBI lineage: Eukaryota > Metazoa > Chordata > Mammalia > Rodentia > Cricetidae > Microtus > Microtus oregoni. Next base: position 21,684,048 of record NW_024543094.1, read on the forward strand.
TGTGGGATTTGATTGTGCTGTTACTAGCAAGAGCATTTTCCAAGTTTTTGGTTTTTTGTGTGAGGGAAGGCTATAGGAAACACAAGGACTAATGAACTGTGTGCTGGAAACACATGCTTCTTGTCACTGAGACCCTGCTGCTGCGGTAGGACGATGAGGATTTCCCACTTGGGTGGCAGCAGCAGGAGGGTTTCCCACTTGCACACTGGTGCACAGAAATGATCGTTGTGCCTAAGCTGGGGAACAAGACTTGGATTCTTTACAGGTGAAACCGATGGCAGAGCAGACAAAGCTCGTCGAAGGGTCCTGTGCCGAGTGATGTTCTGAGGTAGCTGGGTGCTTTGAGCAGGTGCTCGAAACGGTGCTTCCATGTGTGCGCATGCGGACACCAGTACTGCGCAGACAGCACAAGGCAGGTGCCAGGTTTTCCTACTTTATGAATGGAAGAAAGATCCAGCTGCCACTTGGCGAGGCCACCTTCTAGATGGTTCTGGGTGCTGCTGAACACCTTCTGTGAAAGAGCTGTCCTGATGAAGATTCTCACCTTTGGGATCCAACCACCGAGCAGCCCCCAGTGTACAGCAGTGCCTGGCCTCTCTGGGCCCACTTCTTCTGGTCTGCTTTTCTATCTTCCCCTAGCCTGATCCTTCTCAACCTCTTCCATGGCTTCCCTTTAAGGCTTATAACTGCTCCTTCTGTGTCCTCTCCATATGCAGGCAGTTGAGACTACTGCTGGGAGACACAGAGATCAAGGCCGTCACTTGTTGGTGGCAGATAGGCAGGGTCTACACTTTCTAGTGTGTTGCCAGCCCCAGGCAGGGTGGCCTTAATGTGCAGAAGCCACACAGGTGCAGCTGCATCAACCTGGTTGCTGAGCAGGTATCTCAGGAGTCGGCAGGTGACATGTGCCTCTGCTTTGACATGAACATGTGGTTGGCACTGTTTGTGTGTGAAGGTCATGTGATCCCTCTGTCAGCATTGAGGAAAGAGATGCTGCAAGACTGGCTAATCAATTTCTAGCTAATCCATTTGCAAATGGCTTTAAAGTCATTGGAACCATTTCTAATGGAATCTTGAGCAAAAATGAATACAGAAAACTGGCAAAGGTAGGCTGTTCATAGGAATGGAAGCTAAGTCTCCTTCCCATGAGGCTATTCTTCTGTACCTGCCAACATCTGAGAAGGTTTGGCACAAATACCAAAGAGTACATGTAATTTTGATTCAGACACATTTTTTTTTTCCTTGACAACTTGAGGTCATGGTCATGATCAATGGCAGTCCTAAGTTCAGTGCCCCTAGGAACACAGAATTGAGGGTTCTGGAGATGACTGATTGCTCTTACGATAAATAGCTCTTCTACTGCCCACATGCTCACTGTGCCTTTCTTCTTCTTTCAATAAGGTTTATTTATTTATTACGTATACTGTGTTCTGCCTGCATGTGTGCCTGCAGGCCAGGAGAGGGCACCAGATCTCACTATAGATGGTTGTGAGCCACCATGTGGTTGCTGGGAATTGACTCAGGACCTCTGGAAGAGCAGCCAGTGCTATTAACCTCTGAGCCATCTCTCCAGCCCCACTGTGCCTTTCTTATATGCCATGCTTGCTATCAAGTTCTGCTCCTTTATTATTGCCATGCCCAATTTGTCATGTTCAGCACTCTGTTACCATCCCCTTAGCAAAATGTTGTCTAGAATAATGTGTCCAGGCAGTGTAAGGACAGGAGGTCAACCCAATTTCAAACAGTGGCACTCTGATTCCAAGTTTGGTATTTTTTTGTCTGATTTATCTTTAAGAGTTAAACTACACACCATTGAAAGATTAATAAATATTTTCAAGAGTGGGTGATGTGTTGAAAGAGTGCCTTCAACTTCTGGAAGTGACTTTGTTATGTGCTTAGCTGGCAAGGTTCACCGTGTGTGAAGAGCTGTGGGTTCTTCACATGGTAGCAGCATTTAACTGTAATTATTGTTACATATAGTAATGATCAAATAGGACACCTCATGCTTATCTGTAAGATGGGGTGGGGTCTCTAGCAATCACTATACTATAGTCACATGCTTTTATTATTTTATGGTAGTTTCTGAGGAAGAGATTAACTTTTTAAAAGTTTTTAGTTTTGTATGTTGATACATGTGTTTGAACATGTGTGTACCATAGTGCATGTATAAACGCAGATAAATGTTTGGGAGTCTTCAACCTTGTTGAAACTTGGTCTCATTTCTGCTGCTTCCTACACCAAGCTCGCTGGCCTGGGGAGCTTATGGCAGATTCTACTAGCTCCACCTCCATCTTGTCCTAGAAATTCCTGGATCACAGATGTGTGCCCCCATATCTAGCTTTTTATGTGGATTCTGGAGACTGAGCCCAGGTCATCAGATTTGCAGGACAAGTGTTTTAACCTAGCTCAGTTGGATCCCGGGTCTCTGAGACTTTTAAAGCTAAATTAAAATATTTATTTTATTTAATTACTTAGTTTACTTTTGTGCTGGAGATCTGGCCAAGGGTCTTACACATGCCCAAGCTGGTCAGCGGTTTGGATTACAGGCAAGTGCCACTGTATGTGGCTAACCTTAAAAATGAACTGAACCTAATCAGCTGTTTGTCTTCCCCTTTAAGGGCTTGGCGATTTAAGAAATAAGTTTTGGGAGAGGAGCCATAGTGGTAAACATCAAAGATTTTGAAAGGCTAAAGAGCTTATAGACCTAGCCAGAAGCACCAGATACATGGTCATGCTGATACAACATAGTGAGAACCCTCCATTTACAACAGGTACATAGAGATTTCAAGAATGCAGACCACTAATGTATGAAATTAATTATAGCCCTACCTGAGAGAAATTTTGTTTATTATCTGCTATGTTCAGTTCCCACCCAGCAATTGGCAAATCATGCCATGACAGTCACAAAGGAGCAAGTGGGGTTAATAGATAGGATCATGGTCCTCAGTGTTAGGAGACAGGACCATAGTCCTCGGTGTTAGTAGATAGGATCATGGACATCAGTGTTAGAAAAATGTCTTGGAATAAAAGATGGCACAACAGGGAACCTGCATGTGTGGTAGAGCATTTATCTCCACAGCTTGCTGAAGAATCTGCACAGACTGAGGTGTGCGTGTGTGTGTCCATGTGGGCCTGTGTGTGTTGTACTGTGGTTCAGTACATCTGGAGGAAAGCCAAGGGGGCTGTTCCAACAAGTTCCTGGGTGATGTCAGGCCACTCACCTGTCAACTGCATTTCCAGTTGCAAAGTCTTCAGATATGAAGACATTTTAGGGCTGGAGGACTTCCTAAAATAACCCTGATGCTATTTCCTACAATGTGGCCCACTGCTGAAAGCGCCTTTGTAAGTATTCTCTATGATCTGTTCAGGAAGTAATTCAGCCCGTGGCAGACCATACCAGGGGTTGACAGGGTCAAATGAGCAGACAGCATGTTGTATGATGGAAAGTGGTACTCAGCCACACGGCTGCTGTGTGCGAGGCTAAACTGGCTCAAACCAAGACCCTGGGGTGCACCATGGCATCCCAGCCTGTTCTGCCCCTAAAAAGTTCCACAGAAGGCTTCTAGATGTCTTTAGGGTATCACATATCCTCTCCACAGGCTCTGACTCCACTCCGCTGACAACACTGTTTAACTGTCTTGTGGTCCCGACTTCATTCAAGCACATGGCTCTGCTGCCTCATTTAAGAATAAAAACCTTGCCAGAGGAACAGTTCCTGAGTCAGTTTGCTTCACTGCTTTATTTCCGAGCCTGCAGCCAAGAGAGAGGGCCGGCATGAAGAAGATGCCCCATAAATGCATGCCGTGGGGCTGGAGAGATGGTAAGAGCACTGGCTGCTTTTCCAGAGGACCCAGGTTTGATCCCAAGTACCCACATGGCCCTCACTGCCATCTGCAACTCCAGTAACAGGGTATCTGACACCTTCTTTTGGCGTCCATGGGCGCTGTGGTGGACAGACATACTTGTAGGCCAAACACCCACATAAACAGGGGGAAAGCTAGACAAATGAATTGTGCAATTAAATTTTCATCACATTTATTTATTGAAAAAACTTATTTTTATTTATATGCATATGTATGTGTCTGTGTGAGTGGATAAAAGGCATGTGAGGGGATCCATGGAGGCCAGAAGGAGTTCTATTTCCTGAACATGGGTTCACAGTGCCTTGTGAGTCACCTGAGTTGGTACTGGGAGCCAAACTCAGGTCATCCAGAAGAGCAGCAAGTGCTCTTAGCTTCTCAGTCATCTCTCTACTTTTATTTGTATTTTGCGTGTGCACGAACACCATGGCACTCTATGGAGGTCGCAGGACAACTTGCTGGAGTCAGTTCTTTCTCACCATGTTGCCTGGGGATTTAACTCCAGCTGGCAAGTTGGTGGCAAGTGCTGTTACCCACTGAGCCAGCTTCCTGGTACTTGTTCAATTTGTGAAAAAGGAAATCCAAGCTTAGAAGTCCAAGGCAAGTCTGTGTTTGCTTTTTAAATATTGGCAGAGAATTAAAAGACAACAGATAGAGATTCCCAAAGTGTCAGATGGGCTGAACAAAGTAGGGGGACAAGTGGCTTTTGCTTTGTACCCCCAGGTAACTGCACACTCAGTGGAGGGCTCTCCCATGCACAGAGATCCGTATCTCAGGAAAGGAGGATTTGTAGTCTGCACCCCCTCTTCTCCACATCCAGGCCTGGACACTGTGTGCCCTAGGCACTCCCTGGGCTAGGTTCCAGCTGTTGTCTGATAGGAAAGATGGGATCCCTACCTCAGGCTTGGTCTGAAAACAATGAAAGACACTGGCTTATAGAAATATTTGTCTTATTAATGGATATACCCGGTGAAGTGACTACATTAAACTTTGGTTGGGTCTAATTTTTTTAGTTGTGGCCTTTCTTTTTTTCCCCCTTTAACTGTGATTAACTTCAAACTGCATTTCTGAAATGTGTGGGCTGTTGTGATGATCATATTTGTGTGGTATATGGCGGCACTAGCAGGGGAACTTCTGCCAGACTTGCAATGTGACACAGTCTGAATGTGCTGAGCTTGTTCTGTGTGCTTGTGTGCCTATGAATATGCACATACAGACGATTTTAGAGGGGGTGACCCAAGACGGAGGCTGGAAGAACCACAGTCACCCATTCATGGTGGACTGGTAGGTTCTTTATGACTCCTGTGAAGAGAAGATGGTGGCACAGGTTGCCATGAAGCCGGTGATGCTCAACTGACTGGAAGGAGCAGAGATGAGGAGTCAGCACACATTAGACACATCCTGCACGAGGGACCACCTATCCTGAACTCAGGAGTCGTTTGGAAGTTCAACTTCAGACAGTGAATATGGAACACCCAGTAGAACATGAGCACTGACATGGGGCTAGGTGGTTGGAGTGTCCCAGAGACTCCTCCTGAGAGGGGACTGGAGTGCAGCAGTAACAGAATGATAGGCTTCAGCGACTGCCCCTCTTTCTCACATACTGCACCAAAAATTATCAACCTGTATATGGGCTAATAGTAATGATAAGGACATTGAGGGTGCTTAGGCGAAGGAGTGAGAAAGGAAGACAGAGAGGATGAGAGAGAGGAGGGAAAGAGAAGAAGGAGGCAAAGGAGTGAGAAAAGGAGGAAGGGGAAAGAAGGGAGAAGAGAAAGAGGAAGGTAGGAAAAAGAGATGGGTAAATGAGAGATGAGGGATAAGAGGGAGAGAAGATGGCGGAGAAGATGAGGATGAGGGGGAGGAGGAGAGAGGAGGGAGAAGGGCAGCTAGGAAGGATTTCCCTAGGTTCCTGACCCTGCTGTAGCTTATCTCTAATCATATTTCTATGGCATAGGGACTCTGGCTACCGTACTCCTTCACAGATATGAAATCAGAGGCCCACTAAGGCTAAGTAACTGGTTCTAGCTCAGACACCCCATGAGGAGGGGATGTACAAGTTCAATTTGTTGTGATTGCTGGTCTGTGGCTCCCTATTTTCTCTGTAATGCTAGAAACTGTAGATGACGTGTATAAACCCATCAAAGAGACCTTCACTTGGTATTTCTCTCTCAAGTGAAAGGAAGTGGGTGTAAATGTATGCTAAAAATACTTGGGGGTTTGAACCATGCAGTGGCGGTACATGCCTTTAATCCCAGTAATAGGGAGGCAGAGACAAGTGGATCTCTGTGAGTTCAAGGCCAGCCTGGTCTACAGAGCAAGTTCCAGGACAGACTCCAAAGCTACAGAAAAATCCTGTCTCAAACAAACAAAACAAAAAACAAAAAAAGTATATCTATGTACACACACATACACACACACACACACACACACACACACACACACACACACGTATCTGGGGGCTTGAGATGGCTCAATAATTCACAGTACTGGCTGTTCTTGCAGAAGACCCAGGTTTAGCTTCCAGTCTCCATACTGGGTTTCTTAACTGTAACTCCAGTTGCAAGGGTCTGACACTCTCCTCTGTCTTTCACCAACATCTGCACATAAATGGTACACACACACACACACACACACACACACACACAGATAAAGATCTGGTCGGCTGGGTGTGTAGCTTAGTTGGTAGAGTGCTTGTTTGCTTGGCATTCATAAAACCCTGATTCAGTCCTCAGCATAGTTTGGATGTGGTACTGTACACCTGAAATCTCAGCACTCAGGAGGTGGAGGCTGCACAATCAGAAGTTCAAGGCCATCTTCGGCTACACAACAAGTTTAATGCCAGTCTGGGATACATGAGACTGTTTCAAGCAACAACAACAACAATTCTAAAATAACTTAGGGCATATTAATGTCCTAGTTATTTTTCACTTAGGCTCGTAGAACAAACATCAAATTTCTGCTGAAAACCCAGGCCAAAAAGCAGACTCTGAAAGGCCTAGACGCTTTCTGGCAGTGGAAACGTCAGTTGAAGGATATGCAGTTGCCACACATCCCCCAGCAGCTCCATCAGCGGTAGCTAATGGGTAACTGTCACAGAATACAGGGATCCTCTGAGAAGGACTGATTTGTAAACTCTCAAACCACAAAAGCAGGCAATACACATTTGTCAGGCTTGCCCAAAATGGTTTTGGTTAAATCCAAGCATGGTAAATTCTAGTTCTATGCAAAGTGGTACTTTAAGAAAACCAACACCCTAAGAATAGAGTTTTCAAACAAAAATGCCCCAAACCACAGCTACCCAAGAACTAATTTTCTGAAAATCATCTTTCCAAGGAGGCCACCAACACAAAAGCCTTAAGAGTGCTTAGCAATGCATGACAATTACAAGGCTGTTTTTTGAGTTCCTAGGCAACGCTGCAAAACAATTGTCTGTCTTCTTAGATCACTGCACAGGGCAGCACAAATATTACTAACTCCAACTCTCATCCTTAGGGGTGGAGTTTTGCAATGGGATGCTAATAGATCTATAGCAATGAACCCCCAGCCCCATCTTAGTCTCAAAAAGCAAAGCAGATTGTCTGTCTGTGCCCTGCCCCAGGATCTTTGTCCAGACAAGGTTTTTACTGGGCTCTCGGCATTAACCCCAATGCCACGCCAGTTCTACCAGCTCTCTTTGCAGACGAATTATCCACTTCCCACCTAGAAATCTCATCAAAACCCAATTCCCTCTCAGGCTGTTTTTCATATCTGGGAAAACAGAGGCCTTTCTCTAGCATGCACAAGTCCCTAGGTTCAGTTTCCCAGCACTCCAAAAATCAGGTGCTCTTGGAGGCAGAGGCAGGAAGGTCACAAGTTCAAGGTCACTCTTGCTACACAATGAGGACATCTCTTTGTTCCTCCACTGCAGGCTTCCCTGAGAAAAGGCCTATTTGTCTTTCTTAGGAATATAGTGATATCACTCTCAGGTAAGCCAACTCCTTCCTTTGTGCAATACCCCTAATTGTCACATCTGTTCTTCCAGGAAAAAAGGGTAGTGTATATAGTTCTAAAATTAACGCCACATAAAATTATGTATTTAAACTGTTAGAAAAGTAGACATCTCCATTTCCAACTTTTATAGCACGGTGTATCCCTATAAGTCAGTCAAACCACAACAAACTGAGATCCTCCATCTAGACATATGGTTTAATATTTACATGATTTTAAATACCTGCATCTATTTCTCCACGTCAGAATTCTGGGTCAGCCTTGAAAAAAAAAACACAATTAACCAAGTCCTTGGCAGTCTCTAACTTACTCTCGTTGACCTAGATAACCCTTTGATCAAACTTGAGGTCAGAGATGCATATAAAATGATCTTGACTTCATTTTTTAAAGAACAGTTTTAGGTTCGCATCAAATTTGAGAGAATGGTGCAGACATTTCTCAATCCCTTCTACCCCCACCCCTACACTTGATTCTCCGAACAACACCCCTACAATATCGTGCTACATCAATGGACCTACACTGACAAATAAATGAAATGGATTTGCATTTTAAATAAGCTTCACCTCCAGAGGGCAAGCCAGCCAGGACTTACCTGAAAGACTGCTAGCCCCAGCATATACCAGCAGCAGCCAGGCCCCAGGGGAGGCAGGCCTACTCCACAGGGCAATTATGGCCGTATTCCTAAGTACCTGCTATGGATGCACCATATGAGATGAGAGGCCGGTTCAGTAGCCACCATCTCTATAGCAACCCACACATACCCTGCCTGCTGTGTTTGGGAAGGCAGTTAAAACTGGATTCTGCAGCATAGCTTCACTCTCAGCCTATGCTTTTCTGTCTGGCATCTCACCAGAGTAAGAGGGTTCAAATAAATGAAGTGACCCTTAAACAGCAGAAATCCAAATCCCAAATCTAAAACATTATTGATGCTTTGATTACTCAGTATCAGTCACTTTCAATTCAAACCACTGACCTGGTTTGCTTATTCATACATGACCATTCCCTAGGGCAACAAGTCAAACAAGCCCCTACTCCAGAAAGCCATCTGCTGCCCTAGTTATACACCAAGGAAAGAATAAATGTCCATAAAGGGAGTGGACACAATTAGCCCTCACTGTCCGGAAAGCCCCAGCTAACACACATTTGCCATGACCAACTTTCTTCCCCGGGGTGGGAAGGAAAGCTGCTTACATCAAAGGCCAAACTGGCTCCTGCACATAGATCACAAAGTGTGGACACTGCTCGCTTTACCAACCAGTTACCACCTCCGTGGACCATAGGGCACAACCTATGAGAGGATCTGAAGTTAGAGAATCCTGCTAATGCCTCAAAAGATAGGACAAACATCTACCAAGTGGAGAGTCTCCTTTGCTGAGTAAGGCTAGTGGTACTCCAACACAACAGATGAGAGTGTACATGCAAATGTCCCAATGTAGAACATGTATGTTGCAAGTGGCATTCCAACACAACACACAGAGAGTGTACGTGTACATGTTTCAATGTAGAACATGCATGTTGTGCTTCTTCAAACAAGTCCTTCGAGAGTATAGGTGGTGATATATACAACATATATAGTGTTGTAATGTGGTCAATAAGAACCAATCCATGTGTCCTGATAAAGTGTTAATCTATTAGGTCATACTCTGATGAACAGAGGTTGACATATAAAGATGCTGATCTTTATACTGGGGATTTCTTTGCTTGCTTCAAAAACAGAAAAAAAGAGTAAAGACAAAAAGAAAAGGCAACTGCGGTGTTGGAGAGATGGCTTAGTGGTTAAGAGCACTGGCTGCCTTTCCAGAGGACCCACATTTGGTTCCTCACACACACGGGTAGGGGACAGACGCTGTCTTCTCGTCTCCACAGGCACCCCCACCATCTTACTTGCACCCCCACATCATTTAAAAATAATAAAATGGATCTTTAAAAAATCTTTTAAAAAGTAACTATGACTAAATGGCCACATTAAATATTGACCCCTCTAATGGTGGGATCAAGAGAACTCTACGTCTCTCCTAAGAGCACTTGTGCAGTTCAATTCAAGACAAGGTCTGCATCAGAGCTAAACATGAATTCACTAGATCAGTATTAAAAATGTGCCTTTATCTTTCACACAGAAGCCACACTGAGAGAGCGGTGAAAGCCCTGGGAGTCCCAGTTTTACACTGAATGCCTTCCATGCTGAATGCCAGCTGTCACTCCTGGAACTGTTGGAGTCTGCAAAGGTGACAGCAAACAAGAAGGTGGCAGCGGAGCCAGCACCCCAGTTACCTTCTGCAGAAAGAAACCACTCCTGCATTGTAGTAGTAAATTCAGAGAGTTTCCTCGGCTAAGGTGTTTGGATCAGGAGTCACAAGAGTGTTCAGTAAAAAACTTAGTAAAGCTTTTGGATTGTGGGGACGTGAGCTGGTGTTGCAGTGACAATACTCGCTGGGTGTCACAGGATGAAAACACTCATAGACAACTCACCAACAAATGGACATGGCCTTATTCCAATAAAACTTTATTTAGGGGTGTGTGTGTGTATGTGTCTATGCATTTTATGTGATTTTCATGTGTTCTGAGATCTTTCTTTAATTTTTACTTGTCTCCATTTTAATTGAGTATAATTGACAGATAAAAGCTGTATATACTTAAGGTGCATGACTTGATGTTTGATGTGTGTATCAAAATACACGATATGCCATTACCTCACAGATACCATTTTCTTGATGACAATGCAACATGGACTCTCAACAAAATTTAAGAACATAGCATTGTCAACCATATTGACATTCCTGTAGAGTTTACTTCTGAACTTTCTTAGTGTACATGAGGGAGCTTTGTGCTCATTGGCCTCATCTTTCCATTTTCCCCTTCCCTCCACTTTCTGATTCTTTCTTCAATCTTTTAAAAATATAAAAATCATGCTTAAGCCAGGTGGTGGTGGCGCACGCCTTTAATCCCAGCACTCGGGAGGCAGAGACAGGCAGATCTCTGTGAGTTCGAGACCAGCCTGGTCTACAAAGGGAGTTCCAGGACAGGCTCCAAAGCTACAGAGAAACCCTGTCTCGAAAAACCAAAAAAAAAAAAACAAAAAAAAACAAAAAAAAAAACAAAAAAATCATGCTTAGCTTCTAGGCTCTAGCCAAATGATCCTGGTTCAAGTGAAGTCTTCTTAATGGATTCATAACTTGCTTTTTCTGTGTATTTAACAATTTGGAATTGGCAATTATTTTGATTTACCTCCAAAGTAATTAATTTAAAGAATTAAATGATTTCAAGTGATCATTATAATAAATATATGGGATGGGCTTGAAATAGATGCTGCATTTTCTTCCCATTGCACTGTTGAGACAGGATCTGGAACTTTTATATTTAACTGAAACATTTTAATAAGAAAATAACATTAATGATTAAATATGAGAGCGAAACAGTTTATGAAATATGTAGGCTTAATCGAATTGAGGAAGTTGAAGAACATATGGTTTCTATGAGTTGTCTGTCCAATTTTAAAGTTTTCTAAAACGCATTTTAATTAATTTTATTATTTTTGAGTGATGATACAGTGTTGGCTCTGCTATGTGTATGGGCAGTCAGTCTGTAATTAAGAGGAGCTGGGCTGTCAGGTCTTCTGAGGTAGAGGATAATTTTAAAGGCCATTTACTGGAAACAGATCGAGCATACAGTGAGGAGGCCCAGTGTAAAAAGGATTAACATCATGAGGATTACCTCAGGTTGCAGAGACTTTACCACAATGTGCCTTGGTTTTTTACTGATTTCTATATTGTATGCATTTTCTGTGGCTGCTGTAACAAGTTTCTCACAAAAATAAAGAGTATAATATTTTCCAGATTAAATCTCTTATCTCTGAAGGTCAGAAACCAAAAGCAGCTCCTCTGGGCTGAGACCAAGGTGTGCAGGGTGAGTTGGAAGGGAAGCTTCCTGGTCTGGTCTTTTTTAGCATCCGATGTGCACCTGTACAAGGATTACAGCACCTTTCTCTACTTTTTAAGCATATTACTCCTACTCCTGCTCACTGGTCTCCCCATAAACTCCTCTGTCTCCCTCTTTTCCGAGGCCTCTGGCGATGACAAAGGGTCCATCTGGATAGGCTCACCTCTCTACCTAAAGATTCTAGATCACATCTCCAGCACCTCTTTATCACATAATATGACATTCATAGTGCTCCAGAATCAGGACATGGAATATTTGGGGGGACATTTTATAGCTCATGACATAAAAATTATTTAAATAAAGTTTTATTGTTAACTATATGCAGAGTACACTAGTGAGGGCGAGCATGCTTCTTTAATATATTCATTGTCATGGCATATGTGACATGCAACAAATCCTGCGGAAAGCTTCATCACATTGGGAACACAGGTTTTAATATCCCAGCCCTATTCACCCATATTCAAATACATTCATGTGATAAATAAGGAGGCAGGAAGGAGGGAAATAAGAATAGTAAGGACATAAGCACCAGGATTTTGATAAGGGGGGTGGGGTGGGGTGGAATCCAATGTCAATCTTCTCCTTTGCAACCATTTTCCTAACCAATCTCTCTCTCTCTCTCTCTCTCTCTCTCTCTCTCTCTCTCTCTCACACACACACACACACACACACACACACACACATCTCTGTCATCTTGTTTCCAAATGTTATATCTTAAATTCTTCTGACTTTAAAAAAAGAATTCATTTTTACTTTTAATTGTGTGTATGTGTGAAGCGCCTGTGGAGGGCAGAAGAGGACGCTGGATCCCCTGGAGCTTTAGGTCCAGATGGTTTGACCCGCCTTATTGGGTGCTGGGAACTCAACTCTGCAGAGGAGCTACCTCTTCAGCTCTACTTTGATTTTTAAAAATGCTGCAAACACCCTTATCTGATCAACGAGGGCCTTAACCGGGAGCTGTTCCTAACCACACAAAAGTAGACAGGACACTACAGGACCAGGCAATGACTAAGTAGGAACATAGTCACTTCTCCACACATTGCTAGTACCACGGAGGCACACACTTGCAGAAGGGGCCGTGATACCTAGGGCACCGGGAGAGCGATTTTAGTGAGCTTTACAAAGCTGTGACAAAGTATCTTATGAAAACAACTGAAAAGGGAAAAGATGTATTTTGGTTCACAGTTCATCAAGTTTTAGTCATGGTCAGTTGGCTCGATTGCTCCTTGGGTTTGGGGCGAATTATAGCAGAGCAAAGCTGCTTACCTCATGGTGGCTGGGAACCAGGGACTAGAAGAGGCCAGAGTCCTTCAAGGTCATGCCCCAGTGACCTATTTCCTCCCCCAGGCCCTATCTCCTAAGGGTGTGAACCCCCTCCAATAGCACCATCTACTGAGAACCAAGCTTTTAGCCCAAGACACGGGAAGAACATTTGAGATACGAACCAGAACAGTTTTGATGGGTCTGCTAGTGAAGTGACAAGGCCTGAGGGGGAAGTGTCAGTATGTCTGGACAGTGACTAGGAAGGAGAGAGAGACAGGGCCTGGCTCCAAAGAGACCTGCGTGCCATGCTATGATACAAGCTCTTAGAAGTACCACGTAGGAGTTCAGCCTTTGACTAAGAAGGTAACCTAAGCCACACAACAGCAGGCCCAGTGGAAGGAGGGGAAAAGAGGAGGCAGCTAGATGACTCAAGGAGGTGATAAAATGGTTTCCCAGCCCTGCCACAGGAAACCAGAGAAGGACAAGAAGGCGAGTCTGAAAAACGCTTCTCTTTTCTTGTTGTTTTGAGACAAGGTCTTGTTGTGTAGCACAAGCTAGTTTCAGACTCATAGGAGCCCTTTGCTCCAGCCTCCTGATGCTGGGATTTCAGCATGTACTAGTATATCTGGCCAGAAAGCCATTTGATGGAGCACAGCTATAAGATGAAACAACACTTTCCTGCCCAAGTTGCTTTTGTAATGGTGTTTTATCACAGCAATAAAACCCTAACTAAGAAATGCAGTATGCATTAATATAGTGTTATGATACAACTAGCAATGTCAACTTTAATACAGTCATTTAAACTGAAGCAATCTTTAAAAGTTACTACAAATCAAAAACTCCATGAAAGCTCCAAAGATAATTACTCTTAAGTGTATTTGCTAAAATTATGTTTTGACTGATTCAAGGAGTTAAGTACTTAAAAAATATTATTTGATATAAAAAATTCTCATTAGCTAGGGGGTGGTGGTGCACACCTTTTATCCCAGCACTTGGGAGGCAGGAAGAGGCAGATCTCTGTGAATTCAAGGCCAGCCCGGTCTACAGAGTGAGTTCTGGGACAGCCAGGACTACACAAAGAAACCGTGTCTCAAAAAAACCCCCAAAACCAAACCAATTCAAACCAAGACAAACCAAACCAATAAAAACTTTCACTAATCTTCATTATGGTTTAACAATGTTCTGTTGATAGTTAAGAGCTGGTTATAAGCTTGACTTTCACAGGACACAAAAACGTCATCCAGGCCTTGTATGAACATTCGAACATTGATCAAAGATATTTACTATAGCCTTAGTCCATATTCTCCCAAACGGTAAAGGACTGGTGAACTGAGTCATGTATTTATATTCAAAGTGGAAAACTGCATCAAGCCAATGCCACTGACCCTGCAGAACCATGCTGCCGTGGCAAGACACCGCCCTGCTGTAATGACGGCAAAAGCGGGAGACAGAACGATCCTGACAGCATTTCCGCTAGCCTGCCCAGCTGGCCTGCCAAGGCTGGAGAGCTTCTACTTGAAGTACCTGAGAAACTCTCGCCTCTCTTTCTCTTATGTCACTGGCTCAGAGGAAAGCAAGCTGCCCGCTGCCATGTTGGAAGCAGCCTTAAGTAGAGGACCACATTGCAAAGAGCAGAAAGCTCTGGCCACCAACCAGCAGGGACTACAGTCAGCTTGTGACTATGGCCGAATCATGAGCATGCTTGCCAGGCCTGGTAGAACCTTGCTAAACTGAGCAGAGCTCTGGTTGCCGGTCCCACTGTAGCTTTGCTGGGGCCCTGAGCCTGAGCCATGGTCATCAATGCTTGGGTTCCTCCACCTCAAGAACTGTGAGATGCGAGACGCTCATTGTTATCTCAAGCTGCTAAATTTTAGGGTAACTTCTTAATCAGCAACTGACAACACACACACGTGTGTACAGACAAATGACTAAGAATTAAAAATAGATTAGCATCTCTCTCTAGGACCATGGGGACTATTCCTTGTTTCAAACAATGTTGGCAAATATTTTTCATTTATTCAGGAGGTAAAAAAAAAAAAAGAGCATATAGTCAAGAGAAATCATAGAACCTTCAGAAAAACTAAAAGGACGAAGTTTAGGAATGCCAATTTTAGCTCTCATGGCTTTACAGATCCCTCTTTAAATTAAAAACAAAACCAAAACAAATCAAAAGCCAAAACCAAAACAACCACAACAAAAAAATAGACAAGAAAAATATCGACTCCAGAGGGCATGCTCAGGGACGCTAGCTTACCCAGCTTCTGGTCAAACCGCCATGCTGCGACGTACGCATTGTGCCTCAGACTGCTCTGTGTGGCCAAGGGCACAGTGACATAGATGGGGCCATCCACCAGCACCGGTGTTCCATTGCTGCTCTGCAGGTGCACACTGACGGCTGTGACGGGGGTCAAGTCATACCGCGTGCTGTTTCCTGCAAGGAAG
The DNA here is from genome assembly GCF_018167655.1 of Microtus oregoni. Lineage (NCBI taxonomy): Eukaryota > Metazoa > Chordata > Mammalia > Rodentia > Cricetidae > Microtus > Microtus oregoni. The sequence continues at coordinate 21,699,539 of NW_024543094.1, forward strand.
AAGTATGTCCATCACTTGCTCGGAGGACTTGGGGCTTCAGAAACCCTCCGAGGAAAAACAGTCGCTACTATCACGTACTGGTCAGGGGCTCTCTGGGCATCAGTAACCCTCACACCCACAACCTCATGAGGCAGTTCAAACCCACATTTTATAAAGAAACAGGTTCGGATATGGCAGTAGCTTCCTGGAGGGCGTATACTAGTTAGAGGCAGAGCTGAAGTCCAAGTTCAAGTCTTCCAGGTGTAACAAACTGTGCCTTCATTGTCCACTCTCTTTTGCCTTCCTTTCCTTTCTTCCTTTCTCTCTTCCTCCCCCTCCCTTCCTTTTCTTTTTCCTCCTTTCTTTTTTTTAAAATATTTTATTTATTTATTATGTATACAATATTCTGTCTGTGTGTATGTCTGCAGGCCAGAAGAGGGCACCAGACCTCATTACAGATGGTTGTGAGTTACCATGTGGTTGCTGGGAATTGAACTCAGGACCTTTGGAAGAACAGGCAATGCTCTTAACCACTGAGCCATCTCTCCAGCCCTTTTTCCTCCTTTCTCCTTCCTTCCTTCCTTCCTTCCTTCCTTCCTTCCTTCCTTCCTTCCTTCTTAAGGCAGAGTCTTTCCCTGTGGCCTGGAACTCATGATCACCATGCTTCAGCCTCTCAGGGGTGGAGAGTACGACCATGGTGGAAAAACCTCTTCTCTAATACAAGATAAAGAGTTTGGGGGAAGCTACAGAAAAAAGGCTCACAAAATAAGCTCTGTTATATCACAAGACATACATCTATAGGATATATTATACACACACCAGCAACAAGTCAGCACCTTAAAAACACATATTTTGGAGACCATGCTTTAAACAAAAATTTTGTCAAGGGTTGGTTCAAAATATTAACTACTTCTACCAGAAGTATAGGACTGAAACTTAGACATGGAATGTGTATGTGTTGTTTTAGTTGCATTGTTATTTTGGTCTGTTTATAAGGAATTTGATATCCCAGTTATTCTCCAGTAGAGACCTTTTATCCAGGCCAGTGCTTTAATGACCGTCTATAGACAAGTTAAGAGAATGGGAGTGATATTTATATACTTAAGCAATCCATTTCAGATTTTTCTTTAGTGAAATACAATATCACACAAAATACATTTTCTCATAATTTTACAACTTTGCCTTAATAGGATGGATTTCTTAGTGATAAAACGTTAAGGTATTTTATAATACAGGATCTCTTATATAATATAATACTATTTATGATTTATTTACTACTGCTATTTCTATTTATACTATGCCTTACTATTAAGTAGAAAGACAGATTATAAGGGTGTTTATTTTATATATATATATAATATATATCCTATATACTAACCTACCTATCTGAGCTCCTGTCAGTCTCCACTTTGGACTAAGAGTAAACAGTCAAACCAAATGTAGTGAACTTTACAGTTTCAACAATGATGTAATGGCTAAGTCCTCTATGGAGTAATCTGTAAATAACAATGACCACTATACACCCATATCTGTTTCTCCACGATGACAAAGGAAGACCTGCTAAAAAGATTTCCTCAAAATAATGAAGTTGGAACCACAGAGTCGAGGTCAGAAATATTTTAGTTAAGAAACCATTTTGTTTTGGGATAAGAAAATGGAAGATCAGAATTTACCATGCTTCTCTGGAAAATGCACCGTGGACTGAGGCATACACATACCCACAGCTTAAAGGTGACAGAAGTGCAAAGCCAGGCCTACCCTGCACTGCTCTTAGCCATCAGACCCTTTCAACGAGGTATTCCTTAAACCCAGAGACGTTAGGTGACTCACGGGATGCTGGATGCGCTTCAGACACAACGTTTCAATGAAGAAGAGTGTTTTACTTTGCTAAGCCCCATGCAGCAGAACCTGCTTGCAAACAGGTAGGTAGAAAGTTCTAGAAAGAGCACCTCCATTCTTCCTCAGCATCTTTACATCCCCTTTTCTCTTCATCTGCATCTCCCTGATCTAGGGAGATGGGTTTCTAGAGCCAGCTGCCCCTGCCAGTTACTCCACTCCCCTGAGGGCTGTTTCTCTGATCTTTACAACTAAGGATGCTGGGTAGGTGAGAAGCCCTCTTGAGTGTATGGACGTAAATATTCTCAGCTGCATGCATGCAGAAGTAAAACCCGCAGAAACGAGCAGATGAACTGAAAATACTATGCTTTAGCTTCCCATGCTGACCCGCTGCCTTTAGAGAGCGCCAGCTGAGGCAGGCCTGGCGGGCGTGGGGCTGCACCTGTGCTCGGTACCTGGCACTCACCTGGTAGGCTAAGCCAGGATGCCAAAACAAGGCCAGCCTGGGTTACACAGTGGGACCCTGAAGACAGGAAAAGAAAAAAGGAAGAAAGAGGATAGAGGAGAGAAGAATGGAAGAAAGGAGGAGAGAGAGAAAGGGAAGGAGGAAAGGAGGGAGGCAGAGAGGAGGAAGGGAGGGAGGCAGAGAGGAGGAAGGGAGGGAGGCAGAGAGGAGGAAGGGAGGCAGAGAGGAGGGAGGAATGAAGAAAGGAAGGGAGGGAGAAAGGAAGGAAGGAAGGAAGGAAGGAAGGAAGAGATGTAGGTTTCACCTCTGCTTTCTGAAGGCTCTGCCCTCTCTCTGTGCTCCATGAAATGCCGTTCCTACTTTACTCCACCCCCATGTCTCTCCCTCTACTCTCCCACTTCTTTATTCTCGAGTGACTCAGACTTAGAGGCCTAAATGATTTCTCTTTCACATCTTGCTATGAGATTCCAGTCTCACCCAAGGTACTGTGTTCTGTCTGTAACAAGGCTTTCCTTCCTGCTCTACCTAGATGTTACCTGACCCTCTGTGTCCAGGTAAAGACATGTGCCAGGCCACCCAGGCGAGGGAGGGCAAGGGCCACTAGATGGTGTCCCTTTAGCCTTCTGATCAATTGGTTGCTTATAACAAGGTGGGTTTTATCCAGCCCTTAAGAGTCTCTTTGTCCTTATGTTTTAGTACCAGGCTGAAGTCTGAAGTTTTCTGAAATTTAAAAGATAGGTGCTACCTCTGGTGAAGTCTTTGCAAATATTAAAAAATATGCAAAAGCGGATCCTAAATTCAAAACACTTCAGCATTCAGGCATTTTGGATAAAAGATGAGGTCATCTTGCACCAACTTTTCAGGGTCAGCAAAAATGGTACACCTTAGCTATTTTGCCCTCTGGGTCTCCTTGGTGTTAGTGGAGGCTATTTCACTGAGACCCACGGGAATGGTATAGAGTCTTGGTCTTTCTTAGGGACTTCGAGAAGAGTGTAATTCTCGAAGGCGGAGTGTCTTTGGCCTGCGTAGGAGAAGCAAAGTAACTATAGGGCCAAAGAGAGCCTGACCACAAACTAGCCCAAAGCCTGCAGCAACCTACTGTATTCCAGATGCTCTGCTCCATGGAGCCCCGGCCCCTATGTCTCCCAGGATAACTATGGATACACCATAGGTTGGCTGCCTTTCCTAGCGGATCTCAGAAAAACTTGGATCCTCTCTCAGGCAACTGATCTATTTTGTCACTGGAAAAACAGTTTAATGTCACCTTCTGACCTTTTCCTTTCCTCTGAAATAAGACTGATTTTTAAAATAAAACATGCTTCTAAAAAAATCAATAGTCCTGTGCTTTTGTTTTCTTCATTAGCTGGGCTTCTCAAGTTTCATAGTTTATTCTAGCACTACTGGAAGAGGGACACAGAGCGTGAACGAGCCCCGAGTGAGGCTGCTCCTCTTTGCTGTGTTTTTGACTATGCTACCTTTCCTCAGTGCAGCCTATGAGGACCTCAGGCTAGAAGTCTCCAGGATCCGGAATCGATATGTTTCCCCCAAGAAAGTTTACTATAGATGATCACTACACATCTGTGTGATGGCAAATGACTGGCATTCTAATCATGTGATCAGTCCTCAGTAACTAAAGGAAGAAACATTTCTCAAAACAAGAATCAAAGATGGAGGAAAAGCAACTAGTTACCAAGTACCTTTCCTCCAACTAGGAATTTATTCACAAGCTACAAGAACGAATGAGACGTTTAAGGTTTACAAGTCTTTCTAGAATCACCAGTTCATGCAAAATCTTGGAAAACCGAGTTTTAATCAAAGCATCCCTGGGGACTGTAATATACCTAACACTAGGTCTACTTTTCAATTTCATGCTATGTCTAAACATAAAGGGTGATAAAGAGGCACAGGAGAGAGGGGGGAGAGGGAGAGGGAGAGGGAGACGGAGACGGAGAGGGAGAGGGAGACGGAGACGGAGAGGGAGACGGAGAGGGAGAGATAGATAGATAGACATTGATGGATGGATGGATGGATTCAGAATTCCAAAATCTGGAACCTTTCCTGCAGTAGCTGGAGGTCTGAGGACCATGCTGTCACTCAAGAGGAGAAAGGTGCAGCTTTGGTCCTTCTCTGATAAGGAATTATCACTTTTCTTCTGTCTGGTGACTCTTGGTTTCTCTGATCTTGTAAGTCCTGTGTCTAGTCAGAGAAGTAATGGTGACAGAGCTGATTTAGTGTGATCATCAAGAAGATTCTAAGTCAACTTCAAAGCCTGGCTCCTCTCTGGCGGTCTGTGGTGTAGTGGTATTTCAACTGTATTTTAATAAACAAAGCTTGCCTGAAGTTCAGGGTGTAAAACAGCCCCACTGGTCAGCCTTACAGACCAGGCAGTGGTAACACATGCCTTTAATCCCAGTAGCTAGATCCTACTGCACATACTGGCTTTGTGGGAGCCTAGGCAGTTTGGATGCTCACCTTACTAGACCTGGATGGAGGTGGGTGGTCCTTGGACTTCCCACAGGGCAGGGAACCCTGATTGCTCTTCGGGCTGACGAGGGAGGGGGACTTGATTGGAGGAGGGGGAGGGAAATGGAAGGCGGTGGTGGGGAGGAGGCAGAAATTTTTAATAAATAAATAAAAAAAAATCCCAGTAGCTACACTAGTTGCCATAGAAACCAGACAGTGCATGACTTTAATCCTGGTGGTTCACACCTTTAATCCCAGCCCTAGAGAGGATTATAAAATGGGAGGAGACAGCTCTCAGACACAGTCTTATTCTGAGATTCCTGGAGGCAGGATCGCCATTTTGGACTGGGGTTGAGTTAAGAGCCAGTGGTTGGCTGCTTTGCTTTTCAGATCTTCAGGCTGAACCCTAATTTCAGTCTCTGAGCTGTTATTAATCATGCTTCACTATGGAAAGCCTCCACTGGGGACTTTCCCAAATCCCCTTTGAAAGGAAAGGAGGGTGAGCATCCAGAAGCAGAGAGGAAGACGTGGGTGAAAGCTGATGGCCACAGCCAGAAATAGCAGACAATGTTCATACCTCAGTGTCCCATCTATAGCGGAGCATGGAATGTCACTCGCTCATCTCTAGATGTCACTGGAACCAACCCTTCCCCTCCCAGCTGGGCACATGGCGAATGAGAGGGTGGGGCCGGTGTCTCTTGCTGTACAACTGAATGAGACATTGTGGCACCAGCATTCAGGAGTTAAGTGGACTAGGTAGAGATCAGAGGGGCAGAAATCCTTTGTTTCTGATCTTGTACTTTAAAAAAATTTACAATTTCAATTGAGCTGAAATATTAAGTCCAACACAGGCAAGCCCAGGGAAAGTGCTTCAGGCTCTTGGCAACTGCTGAAGGGCTCAATGAGGAAGCCAACAATGGTGCAGACTGAATACCTCCTTCAGATGGTAGAAGGAACAATACCAACCCAGAACCTGTGATCAAGGCCCTGCTCCCTCTCCATTTAATGTGAGCACCTCTTGCCATATCCAAAAACTCACAGAGAAATAGTAAGGTCCACCCCGAAAGAGAGGAGACTCCAATTACCTGTTCCATTTCCATCCAGTCCTCGCAAATAAGGAAAGCTGTCTACCTCGGATGGGGAGCTGGCGGCGGTGAGGAAGGCGGTGAGGTCGCTGTAGCTGGTGTTCTCGGGCAACCTCAAGGCCCTTCTCTGGAAATGAACGCGAGGCTGTGTCCGGGCACCTGCAGGGATCAACCTCTGAGTTACCTCCCCAAGGAGCCGTTTCCGTTTCAGAAAATGGCAAGCCATGAAAGGCTTCTCCAGGGCTCCAACATTCTTCCCCCGCCCCTGCTCCTTCCCACATGGCGTGCCATCCATCCCTCATTCACCAGGACACAGGGATGTGACAACATGCTATTATGGGGCGAGAAATAATAGCCCATTGTCACATTTGTTTTGACACAGGATGTTATTTAGGTTTTGAACAAAAAGCTTTCCCCAAGTTCTATTTGCGACCAGTCTTTTCCACTGCGCGGTATTTGGCTATGGATAGGGTAACATTTTGGGAGAGTCTCAGTAAACGACATAGGGAAACGGCAATTAATCTCTTCACACAAGCAATGCAAGGGGTATGCTTTGATACATCTACAAAACCTTCCTCTAACTTCCTGAAAACATCTGATTTAATGCCACCGACCAAACTGAAGCAACAAGGGGGTGCAATGTGCAGTCCTGGAAAGAAACGAAAACAAGAGCCCCCACCGCCCAAGATGAACGGTTTTCTTCCTGAGGAAGCTGCCGGGTGACATGGGCTCTGGAGTGTTTCCTTCTGGACACAGATGATGTATCAGATTTGGCAAAGGTGCAAAGTGGTCCTCCCTCCCCCAACTCCATCCCTCTGTGTGGCCACTGGACTGACCCAAGCTTGTGGTGTCACTTACAGCTTACCTCTCTCCAGATGCTATGATGATCTCTGTTTTTGCCTAATATTGTGGTGATGGTTACCAGACATGAAGGAGAAATAATTTTGTACAAACTTGGCAAAGATGTCCTTAAAATTAAAATTACATATCCCAGCTTGAGTTGACTTCACTCTGCTGTGCTCAGTTCCGGGCTCCTTCCATCCCTTCTCACAATGCACAGAGGTCCTAGAATGCCAACCTCACCCAGAGACCAAGTCTGTAAAGTCATTCCCTTTGAACTTCTAGGATGGGAAGTGGTAACTTCCCTAGAAATTTTCTGTGATATGGGAGTTTCAGAGCTCAGAGAATTGATAACACTAAGACTGTCTTCCTACAGTAAGGCTGACAGCCACTATGTGGGCAGGCTCTCCGGGCTACACTTGTCTGTGTATGGCTAAGGTGGTAGAACATTACATGCTTCTTCTACCTGCTCACAGGCCAGGAAAACACAGGTTCAGTCCCAAAGCCAAGGGAGGCAGGGCTCAAAGCCGCTGCTCCCTCTCTTTGGTCACCTCTCACACTAATCTGTCAGGCAAATGCCAGGCTACCCAGACCCTGTCTTCATTTGTAAAACAGAGTGCCAGCCTCCAGGGACCCTTACGCCACCATCCCTTAGTTCAGTCTTCCAAACCCTGCTCTCTCCTTGGTCCACACCGAATCCAAATCCCTCAGGGAGCCCACAGGTGCTATGGGCCCCATGGGAGCTGTTTGCTCTCACCCCTTTACCCACTTGGCTGGACAGCCTGACTGCCTCTTTTGTTCTCCACTTCCGCTGAGCTCTCTGAGGTGAAAAGTCAACATCTCCGTTTTCATCTCCTCATCTCGAAAATAATCGACAGGATTATTTTCCCCAATAATGGCTGATGCGGCTGCTGATGTTCAGGAAGTGTGTCACCGGGTGGGCACCTACATGCCACAATCAGGAAGAGCAAAGAACCCAGCTAATCTGAAAGAAAGTATGGCGTATCTAAACAAGAAAGGGCCAAGAGGGCGCTGGACTTCATGAGAGCAAAGGGAGAAGGTGGAATCCAGGTCAGGTATCTGAGAACAGGGCTGGGTTTACGTGTCCCTCTGGAGCCCTGCATAACTTTGATGAGATGGGAAAGTTGAGATTTATGTGCAGGGGCCTCTGGCAGTGAGGAATGGAAAATTACTTAGACAAGAGAGAGGCTGCTAAAAGGCAGGTGGAGGTTCACACTGGACTCAGGACGTACATCCAACAAGGGCTTAGAGAACTGCCATAGGATGCACAGAACCACAGACCAAGGTTCAGGGGCTTTGGTCCCTCCTTAAAACTCATTCTCCCATCCCTTTCCATTTTCAAGAGGGGCCTGTGTACCGCATGCACTCTGATGGAGATTCTCTCTGCCTCTCTCTCTCTCTCTCTCTCTGCCTCACCTCTCATGTCACCTCTCACCATTTCCTTTCTTTGTACTGGAGAACCTGGGCTGTCACCAGACAATCATGGCCATCTGTGCTAGCTGGAAGGTAGGCACACCTAGGGTTATGGCAGGGCAGGAAGTGGCAGGTCCAGCTGAACTGACGCCTGCTGTGACTGGCGAGACATAGATGTCACCCGCTGAGGGAGCCACACACTCTCAAGTACAGGCAGAGGACTATGGACAAGTCTAGGCAAAACCTAGGATCAGCGAAATGGCCAGAAGACATCTGAGGGTATATATAGGCTGTACCAGGCCACAGTGTAAACAAGGTCCAAGTGGGCGTGTGTGGGGCTGGGCGAAGATGCTGTGCTCTTTAGCCTGCCTTTCTTTAGAGTTGCTAAGACTTCATGTCATTGTCTGGGAGCAGGAAGGGAGTGGGAAAGCCCAACATCACTGGTTGCCTCTAAATTCAGCAGCAGCTGCTTGGAACTTCTCTTCTCTTTAGACTTAAGGCCCATCCTCTTTTTCAAATGCCCATATCCCGACTTACCAAAAGCAGCAGATCACCTACTCTTTTCTTTCCAAACTTCTAAATCTATTTTTTCCCCTTCTCCTCTTTTCGTCCAAGGTCAAACCCTATCCTAAATTCTGCTTTCTTGTTTATGCCATGGTGAACCTTTACCAACTGTTCCTGCCTTTGCCAACAATCTCTTTGTCCACTGGTGATTCCTCCTTCAGCAATAAACATTCCTGTGTCTTCCCTATCTCAAAAAGAAAGTCACAATCACACATGACTTTCACTGTGTTCTCTCCGTATATGAATGCCTGTCTTCTTCCATTCTGCGTTCAGTGATATGGCTTTCACCCACAACCCAACACGGCAAGGTCCACTTCTCGGCCTGCATCCCCTGACCTCTTCACAATGGGCCACAGTGTTTATCAGCCTCACCCACAGTCCCCTCTTTCTTGGCATTCATACTTGACCTCTGATTCTTTCCAGACTCTGCAAATCCTCATTTGCAAGTTCTCATGTCAATCCTTTCTTCCTCCCGCTGGCTCTAGATGAAGCAGCTCCCGGAGGGTTGCTATCCATCACCTCTTCTTAGTGGCTCCCCTTCACAGCCATAGCCCTTTCCAGTCCCGGGATCTTGTCTAAGCTCCTCACTTGCATCTCCCTCTGTCTTCTAGATAGTTCTACCAGACACCTATCTGGCTTTCTAGGACCAGCATCTACTGTCTCTCATTTAATGAACCTATGTTCTCTCCAACCCCCAGTTTTGACCCAAGTCAACATCACTTTCCCTTCCTTACATCTTACACAATCACTCTAGTGCCAAGATTAGCTACTCTTCCTTTGTTAACATTTCCTCCCTTCTCCCTTCTTCCTCTACACAATAAGACCTATGCACCACCTTTTGTCTCAAGGTCTCCAAACTATCCCCCTGCTTCAGTCTTAACCTCCTTTTCCATTCCATCTATGGGCACATTGACTGTTCAGAGATGCCATTCTGACCATGGGCTTTTCCTGCTCAGGAGACATCAGTCTACACCACTTAGCAAATGTATCATGACAAACACTAAAAATAAGTAGATCAAGATAAACTCAAACGACTTCATCTTCTCCTACAACAGAGAGGCACAATTCAATCTTTAGAACTTATAAACAATGGGATTGGGAAGAAGGAATTCCACCGTGCTCTTTGGGGTGAAGAAATTAAAGAGGTTAAGTAACTTGGCTAAGAGCAGTGTGCTTGGAAAATGTAGAAAACTTATGTTCGGCATTCCTTCCTGTCACAATGTCTATCTCAAAATAGATGCTCTATTTATGACCAACCCGCCTCCATCATCTGGCTAAACAGGACTGTGGGGCTGACTGTTTCTATGCATGTGGTCATACTTGTCCCATGCCCGGAACTCCCTCTTGCCCCTGTCTCCATACTTTATGTATCATTCAAATGCATCTCAAAGTCCACTACTTTTACATAACCTCTCTCCATTCATCTCAAGCTTTATGGTCTGTTTGTATTTCTCTTATGGTCTTGAGTCTCATTTATATGAATGTTTGTACGTCTTCATCAGAGGCACAATGAGAAAAAGAGCACTCAGTGTTTTTTTGCTATCAGTAATACCTATGGAACTGAATGTGGCGAGCTACACCAAACAACTCACTATGTTTCAACAATGCTATGACTTTACTGAAACTAGATTAGGTCCATTAACACCTAGCATCCAGAAGTTCTCTGTTGGGAGTTGCCCTGTGCATATTAACATATTGAATGACATGCCTGATTTCTACCCATCAGATGCCAGTTGAGGTCCCCAAGATGTGACAATTCCAAAGACCCCAGAAGTTGCCAAGTGTCCTAGGGTATGTGAAATTACCACAGTGGAGAACCTCTTACTCTATATCTCTATATTCTATAAATCTTCATAGTTTAAGCAACTCATATGAAGAGGCTCATGTATAGTAGACACAAGATATACTATAAACAAGAAAAGAACAAAACTCTTATATTCCTGGAACTCAAGAGCAAAGGAGGCAGAGAGTGAAATGGCTTGATTATCATAATGTCACACATCCCAGAATAAGAGGGAGATGACAAAAATAACAAGATCAACTTTAATAATGAGGGGCTGACTGTCTAGCAAGGAAGTTTCCTAGGTGGTCCTTGTCTGGAGGGCTGCTGTGAAGGGACAGATGAGACCAGGCGACAGACAGGAAAATGCAGGCATGCAAAGTATCACACATAGGAAGGCTGAGGAACCTGCAAGATATCACATATGGGAAGGCTGAGGAACACACAAGATATCACAAATGGGAAGGTTGAGGAAGCATATGTGAGCCAAGCACAGGCTCTGGTTGTGGGGATAGAGGAGACTCGTGAAAGGCATGGTGCCTCCAGCTCAAAACCATGAAGAATGTCCAGGGATAGTAAGAGTTTAAGGATGGGCCCGCTGCTAAAAAGTTCAAGGGGGAAACAAAAACCAAGGTGGTGGCACCAGGGGTCAACCCAGAAACGGGAGACTACATTGACAATGTCAACCATGACTAGAGTGGAAAGCCACTTTTGGAAGAGGAAGTAGGCAGGGAAATAAGACTGCACGACAGAAGCTGAGAAGAAGCGAACACAGGGGCAGGCAGAGAAGGTAGCTGCTTGAGAAACAAGGGGCTAGGAAGAAACAGGTGGTGTCGGGATGCCTGGGTGAAGTCAGGCAGGACAGTGATTGGCCAGGAGCGGATCTGAGGACCTCAGGTCTGGAGCAGAACAAGAGCATTGTGGAGAGCAGCGTGAGGTCAAGGTTAGAGGAGCTTAACAGCATGTGTGCGGCCATGCGTGAGGCGAGGGGTGACTTTTCCAAAGGTTGGGAAGGAAAGGGAACAACTTGAAGGAAAAGGGGTATGAAAAGGGTTTCTTTTCAAAGGTCAACACCTTGAGTAACAGCGAGAGGCAAGAAAGGCCGAAGAGAACGCTGACAGAGGATTCGGCACATAAATGGAGGGAGGGTGCCGAAGGGGCAGCAGGACACACTGGGGATGGGAAGGCACTCATGGAAGGACAGAGAAGCAGTGGGAAGGGATGCTATCATCACACATCGGAGAAGGAATAAGAAGACAACTGAAGATGTCATTCCCTGAAACATGTATTTTCTTTCCCTCTGAAACAAGAAACGAGAAGATTCCTGAAAGGAGGGTGTATGTGGGGTAGGAGGGGCTTTATGTTGCACAGAACACCTGGGGGAAATAAAGGGACTGTCCAGGGAACTTGAAACTTCTGGGGGGGGGGATTGTGGGAATGGCAGGATAGGTCTCCAGTCTGGTCTCCATAATTTCCTAGTAGCTTTAAAAACTATGTGTTTGTGAGTGTGATCATAGGCATACACACACCACATTGTGCATGTGGAGGTCAGGATTACATGGGTGTCAGTGTGTGCATGTAGAGGTCAGGGGATTACACGGGTGTCTGTGTGCATGTGGAGGTCAGGGGATTACACGGGTGTCAGTGTGTGCATGTGGAGGTCAGGAGTACACGGGTGTCAGTGTGTGCATGTGGAGGTCAGGGGATTACACGGGTGTCAGTGTGTGCATGTGGAGGTCAGGGGATTACACGGGTGTCAGTGTGTGCATGTGGAGGTCAGGGGATTACACGGGTGTCAGTGTGTGCATGTGGAGGTCAGGGGATTACACGGGTGTCAGTGTGTGCATGTGGAGGTCAGGGGATTACAGGGGTGTCAGTGTGTGCATGTGGAGGTCAGGATTACACGGGTGTCAGTGTGTGCATGTGGAGGTCAGGAGTACACGGGTGTCAGTGTGTGCATGTGGAGGTCAGGGGATTACACGGGTGTCAGTGTGTGCATGTGGAGGTCAGGGGATTACAGGGGTGTCAGTGTGTGCATGTGGAGGTCAGGATTACACGGGTGTCAGTGTGTGCATGTGGAGGTCAGGAGTACACGGGTGTCAGTGTGTGCATGTGGAGGTCAGGGGATTACACGGGTGTCTGTGTGTGCATGTGGAGGTCAGGATTACATGGGTGTCAGTGTGTGCATGTGGAGGTCAGGATTACATGGGTGTCAGTGTGTGCATGTGGAGGTCAGGATTACACGGGTGTCAGTGTGTGCATGTGGAGGTCAGAGGATTACACGGGTGTCTGTGTGTGCATGTGGAGGTCAGAGGATTACACTGGTGTCTGTGTGTGCATGTGGAGGTCAGGGGATTACACGGATGTCAGTGTGCGCATGTGGAGGTTGGGAGATTATATAGGTGTCTCTGTGTGTATGTGGAGAAGGTCAAAGGACAACCCTGGGTGTTAAGTTCTCATCTTCAACCTTGTTCATTTGAGACAGGATCCTGTCATTTCCTGCTACCAATGCAGGCTGCCTACCCTACAAGCTTCTGAGAGCCTCCAGCCCATCTCCCACATTCCCAGCAGGAGTGCTGGGACTGCAGCCGCACGTTACTGTGCCAGTCTCTTACATGAGCTCTGGAGGTCCCAACTTAAGCGATCAGGTGTGTGTAGCAAGGGCTTTACCCTCTGAGCTAACTCTCCAGGCCCTTCATCTCTCAGCATCTTGGGATTCACTTCTGGATTCTCTCCTAAACCCCTCCCCAGGAGATTTCAACTAACTGGTTCTTCAGCGATGCACACAAACTCTCTAAGAAAACAATCACGATGTTCTCTCTTTTCATCCTTTTATCAGTCTTGATGACAACTCTGGAAGAAATTTGCCAGCATTTTACAAGTAACACATTTTCAGCCACAGCCTGTTCTCAGGGAAATCCCCCTAGCTTGCCAGTAACTCAGTGCCCCCAGTCACCCAGTGCCCACCGTCACTCGGTGCCCCTAGTCACTCAGTGTCTCCCAGTCACTCAGTGCCCCCCCCCCCATTCTCTCACTGTCATAAGGCTTTTTCACAGAGTCACAGTAACACTCAGCATGATCACTTGCCTCACTTTTAAAATGCAAGGACTGTGACTGCTCATGACACCCTTATTAGAAGCATGTATTTACTGTGTAGCTCATGTTTTGCAGGCATGCTCATTACTCTGTCTAATTCCATGAGAATTACTTTATCAGTGTATAGGGTTAAAATTCGCATTACTGCCTTCTAGTCTATCTACAGAGAAGGGATAATATTTTTTATTTTTAGAAAAGTTCTCATCAATGTGTTTTATTTGGATGTAATTGTGTAAACCTTCAAGTTAAGTTTCATGCACAGGTCAGGGAACAATGGCCTCTTTCCCCCCTGGCCCCTGGTATCCATCTCTCCTAGTGACCTTTATTCTTTCTGAGCTTTTCCTTTAATGCCACCTAACACAATGCAGCATCATGTGACTTTGGACATAGTTGGTGGTGTGGCATTTCCTACGTGAACTACTGTCAAGCTTGGGGAACCTTTCCAGGACGGGCTGGCGCAACATGCCATCTGAACACTAAGCTTATGAGCATCCAGCTTATAGTGCTGTATGAGCAGGCAGGAATTTAGATCCATTGAAAAATGACATATGTAACAAAATGTGACCAGTCGGAGGCTAAAAAACATTATGTTTCATTCATAAATTTGGGATCATATTGATTTTGCAGAATGGAACTGATTTAGCAAATGATGGCAAAAATTCCCATTTATTCAACTACATATGACCTTCCTTCCAGTCAGGAAAAATCTTGGAATCAAATGAAATGATGCATTGTTAATACTGCCTTGACTCTATTGAGATAAGAAATAGTATAATTAAACCTTTCAAGCTCATGAAGTAGGATAAGTTTTCAAATTAACCAAATATCTGTAATGTCAGGAAGCCGGTATGGGCATGAAACTACAGAAAGGAAGGAATTGCTCTGAGATCGCTTCTGATTAGTTGCAGGATTCAGTTCTCCCTCCCCCAGGGTGTGTGTGTGTGTGTGTGTGTGTGTGTGTATCTGTATGTTAACTGTATCCCCAGCTCCAATCGTGGGGAACCTGCTACAAAGGAAGAACAAAGAACAGATGGATTCATTTCTGTTTACTTGATTATTCAATGGCTCATTGGGTACCTGTCAAGAAGCAGGCACAGGGCCTGGGCTTGAGGAAACTAAGATGATGATACAACAGCTTAGTTAATGACAAAGAGTACATATTACTGCTAAATGTTGCACACACAGTGGTCTATAGCTTGTGGCACTGTTTTGAGGGATTGGGGACCCTTTATGAGGTTGGATCTACCTGCAGGAAGCAGGTCCCTGGGTTGGGACTTTAGAGTTAGACCCAGTCTGTGTCTAAGTGCTCTGATCACTAGTCTGCCAAGATGTAATAAGCAGAGACACCAGCTTCAGCTGCCACATCTTCCCTACCATCATGGACTGTATCCTCTTAAACTGTGAGCCAAACTAAACCCTTCCTCCTTTAAGTTGTTTCTGTTAGGTGTTGGTTACAGCACAAAAAGTAACTAAGACGGAACATCAGTAAACATGGTGGAAAAGGGGATGATGCCATTTAAAAGACTAAGGACTCCCAGGTTAGAGGGTTGTTCACAAGGATGAAAGGGAAAGAGAGAAACTTACTGCCATTGGAGGATGGGAGCCAGAAGACCCTGAAGGTTCAGGGGCTGGTGCTACCCATGCTCAGCAGCTGTAGGGTGAGTAGGCAGAAGTGTGTGGGGCTCATTTGCACACTAAAACTAGTCATTGCCATGACTACACTAGCCCCTTGTCCAGTGGACTTCATTCTGACCTCCTACTAAATTGCTTCCTGTGCTTCTGCTTCCTTCCTTGAACTCACAGGTGGCCTGTCCATAGCCCTGACCTAGCCTACATTTCATGACCATTCATCTGCAATTCACTTACCCCTCTATGGCTTAGTAACTTTGTGTTGGGTGTTCATTCCAAACCTACGAGCCATGGCCAGGAGGGGTGAGGTCATACTATTCCAGGTCCTTACCAACTAAGTTGGATGGCAAGGCAGGAGGTGTGACTTGTATCTCCAATGGAGATACAGGAAGGCCCAGAGAATGTGGTTTGTAGGCTGGCCTTGCTGTCCAAGGAGAGTTTAAAGTCAGAATGGAAGATGGAGTGAGATGGCTCAGATAGGAAGGAGCAGAACAAACTTAGCTGGGCTATTAACGTAGTCCATGCAGATGAACACTAAGTAAGGAGACTGAGGCTGGACCACAGTGGCCTGTGGGATGGCTTAGTGAGGATGAGTGAGATGGCAACCTGGAAGAGAAAGGACTAGAGCTTGGCCTCACGAAGACTAAGTCAACAGTTCAGTGTGTGACACATGGGGAAAGAGACAGTCAAGGCATGAGGTGTAGCTTCATGACTGACATCAGCTCCAATTCTAATGCAATGGCTGCACACCAGCATGCTGGCAGGAGGCACCTGTAGAGACCCACCAGGGTCCTGGGAGCACAGATGGGCAACATGTGGGCAGCAGAAAAGAACACAGGTGTGTGCAGGCCCAGGAACTGTGATGGTGAAGCTGACTCAGGCAGTAAAGCCAGGCTTCTCGTAACTGGTTTTTGACTCCTGGAGGCCTAAGAAGGGAAGATGAAGGCCACACAAAATTGTGCAAAGGGAGGTGACTTCTACAGACTGTGTGTGACAGGGACTCTGGGATTCTTCAAAAGCCTCCTCAGAGTTACAAGAGCAGAGAGCCTGGTGCCAAGCAAGGCTTGTGGTTGGCAGTAAGGAACGTAAGAGGCAGTCCTGGAACTTGCTCTGTAGACCAGTCTGGCCTCGAACTCACAGAGATCCGTCTCTGCCTTCCGAGTGCTGAGATTAAAGGCGTGAGCCACTACTGCCTGGCTTGAAAAACAGCAGTTTTAAAGCAGGTGACTAACCTGCTGCCTCTGTTGAACACAGTGGTATCAAGAGGATGAAGTGGTAACTGATGTCTTTGGGGTCGGGCAATATGGAGGCTGTAAGTGACTCTGACTGTAGCAAAGCTAAGGAAAGATGGACTGTAAGTCCGTGGGCCATGGACTTAGGCCATTGAGTGATGAGGGAAGACTGAAGCCTAGCACTGTTGTCTCTTACGAAAAAGAAAAGAAAACAAGAACTTTACGCCAAAATCCGCACCTCTGTTTCCGTTATCTCTCCCAAGCCTAAGTCATAGATGCTGCCAGATACTTCCTTTACTTTTCAAATTCATCCTCTAAAGCCAGTAGCTGTATATGAAACTCTTTGTATCTCCCTGCCTGTCCCTGCTAATGAAGGAACAAATGAACATACTTCATTTCTAATGCTACATAGATCTGTGTGATAGAGAATGATGGGCACTGGTCTCTGCATATATGTGGGGCACCGCTTGGAATACCAAAAGTCCTGAGAGGTCCTAGTCTCTCACAAAAAATAGCAGAGCACTTTTGCATAGTTCAGAGATAGATGCTACATAGCCTTTAAATCTTACCCAGTACATTGGAAGAGGAATGTAAAAGTTCTGTGAGGGAATAATGGCAATAGAGGTCTACATATGTTCAGTTGTAATACATTTTAAGTAAACAGATAATTAATAAAATCTTTTATTTATGTGTATATGTGTCTGTGTGGGTGTATATACTTGTGTGTGTTGGCGCCCACGAGGCCAGAAGAGGGTGGGGTTGGATCTCGTGGAACAACAGTTACAGGCAGTTGTGAGCTGCCTGATGTGGGTGCTGGGAAGTATGTGCTGGTCCACTGTACTAACTGCCGAGCCATATTTCCAGCCCATACATTTTTATATGAACCTGTAGCACTGAACCCTAGGATAATCAGGCCCAGATGTAAGCACCCCAGCAAATAAACCTTATAGAACACTCAGCAGCACCAGGAAATATGACAATTCTCTAGCCTGTGGTGGAATAAAATGATCTCAACACAAAGAGATATTTTGTGTGAGGCTTATTCTCAACTTGAATCCCGTTACTGATGAGAAGAGGGCAAATGCCTGGAACCTTCAGTGTTAACATATCTTAAGAGCCAAGTGGGTGAGGGTGAGGGTTCACACACACGAAACACACAGAAAAAAATAGGAGGCAAGGAAGAAAAAGCCATACCCACACACTTACCACCTTTGTGACTGTCTAGGCCACATAGATGGGGACAGCGACCCAAATAAGATGAGCAATCTTAGGATAGAGATGATGGGGAACAGAGCAGGGAGGCCCCTTTCTTTTCCCACATAAACTTAAAGGATTGCTCTGAGAGAAGTAATTTTACAGCCAACTTATAATATGCTTGAAATGCAGACTCCTCAGGGGGACAACAAACACTGCATCTGAGCTATGGATAAATTTACTCTTGCCACCATCCAATAAGACTATTAAATGTTAGTGTTTGGCCCAAGTGTTAGTATTGTTTTTCTTTTTAAATATGAAACGTACCTTGGAATCCTGATACTATCTGGACAACATCTTCATAGACCATCAAAGTGGCAGAGCGTTCAGGAAGCAGGCCAAGGCTCAGAGAGGAAAACACTGTAAGAACAAAATGGACATAAGGGAGCTCAGTTCAGTTCAAAGACTCACTCTGACTTTCTGGGTACCCGGCATTCTTCCTACTTTCTTATTTCAAACCAATCAACAATATTGATTTTTCTAAAGATGAGTGAGACACATTCAAAATGCCAGTCTTGTAATAGTCTTGTGATAATTACTGTCTTGCCATGGTCATCTTGAGTTCTTTTTTTTGTTTTGGGTGTGTGTGTGTGAGAGGGGAACACATGTACAAATGTGTGCATGAATGTGTAAAGGTCAGAGGTCAACTTTCAGCATGGTTCGTTCCTCAGGCTCTCCACCTTGTTTTTTGGGACAGGATCTCTCCCTGGGACCTGATGAGAACAGACTGGCTGGCTTGCAAGCCTCGGGGATCTGCCTGTCCTGACATCCTCAAGGCAGGGATTACAATTGCGCACCACCATTCATTGGTTTTTATTTTTTATTTTTATATTTTTTACATGAGTGCCAGGGAACAAATTCAAGCCTGTTAGTATGACTGGATTATCTTCTCATTTCCTTTGTAAGAGATCTTAGTGAAGTAAGGCCTCTTGACACTGGAGTATATTAAAAGTTATTATGCCTAGAATATATGGGTATACATATACACATGCATATGTAATGTTAGGTATTAGCATTAGAAAAATTATAAAATATGTACTTGGGATCACATATGCAGTATGTTCAGACTGTCCCTCCCCAAACTTAGAAGTAATAACACAACACAAATTATACTAATATTTGGACTTTTAACTTTGATTCACAAGGTCAACATGTTTCAGGGCAGATGCGTGTTGTGATTTGGTTGTGAAATGACCTTGAACACTGTCCCCCGCTGGTGGCACTGTTTTGAAAGGTTGTGGAATGTTTAGGAGGTGGAGTTACAGGAAGTGTGTGACTGGGGACAGGCCTTGAGCATTTCCGGTCTGTCTTCTGCTTTCTGACCATGGACACAATGTGGTTGGTCCTCACACGCTACTGCTGCTATGCTTCTCTTCCGGACAGACTGTGTTTCTTCTTAAACCTGAGGCATGAGAAATCCTCCTCTTTTCAGGCATTTTGAACTTGAGGGGAAAAAAACCATGCAAATAATTCCACTGTAAACTAACATTTTCAGGCTCTTACTGACAGGTCAGATGTAGCTCTAAGTTTACTGATTTGGATACTTTAGCTAAGCATTAAAACAACTCTAAGAAGTAGGAATTATTCAAGTGTGTGCTCTTCAGGGAAGGAAAAAGGTTTATAGATACGGAAATAACTTTCCAAATATCCCCCAGCTGAGAGGCGGGGGCTGAGATCTCAGATTTGTATATAGGTATAGCAAGGGAACAAAGTGAGTTGCCAACCTGGGTAACTTAGTGAGCAACTATTGCCACAGCAAGCTCTTTACTGACTGGGCTTTCTCCCCATGTAAGTATGTAAGTAAGTAAGTAAGTATGTATGTATGTATGTATATTTGAGGCATCATTTCAGTATGTAACTGAGATTGTCTTGGAATTCCCAGGGAAGCACACACACTTGAATTATGGGTCTTCACTATGACTGCAGGAAGTAACTCAACTTTCTATGAAAATATCAAAACTTAGATCAAGTGTTAAAGATTCTAATGATTTTGTAGTTCTGGCTTTCCACAAGCATCTCCCCCCTCCCCAAACTGCTGGTGTGCATCTGCCCTCCCCTCTAGTCAACATTTAGCTGTGGCTCTGATCCAGGACTATGCTATATCATGAACAGAGCACATAAACGTGGGCTGTGCCTTCAGAATCACTCATTATAAGAGGACCATGACCCGTAGGAAACAGAGGACAAGCAGAAGGGGACGAGTGCCATGACAAATCTAAGAACACACTTCGGTGCTATGGAAAATGGCCTGACAGTTCCTCAGATACTCAACACACAATGACCAGCAATTTCACTGCTAGGTACAAACTCAAAAGCACTGAGGCATGTTTGTGCAAAAACTTGTGTATGTATGTTCACACAGCCACTGTCCACAACAGCAAACAAAAGTGGAATGAGCCCAAATCAACATCTGTCGACTGAGAAATAGATGAAGCTTGGCATGTACATACGAATGAATATTGCTCATTAATAGAAAGGCATGCAATACCGACGTGCCACAAGAAGGATGGCCTGTGTATTAGTTGCTTGCCTTGTTGAGTGATAATACTGGACCAAAGCAACTTAAGGAAGGAAGCGTTTATTTGGGTTCACGGTTGGAGGGTACAGTCCATGAAGGCAGGGTGGCTACGGTAGTGGGAACTTGAGAGCAGGCCACACAGTCCGGGAGCACGGGGCTATGAGCGTTCCTGCTCAGGGTGCTTTCTCCTTTTAATTTAGTCCAGGACCCAAGCCCAGGGAATAGTTCCATCCACAGGTGAGGTCGCTCTTCCCAACTCATTTAATCTAGAAGATATCACAGGCATAGCCAGAGGCTCTTTTTCTAGGCAATTCTAATCTGACCAAGATGACAATAAAATTAATTATCACAGCCTTGAAAACATGCCGAGAGGATGGCAGGCATAAAAAAGCCACATACTGTCTGATTCTATTTATATACAATCTTTAGAACAGGCAAATCCAGAGACAGAAGGCAATTTAGAAGTTGCTAGGAGCTGGAATGGATGGGAAATAGGAAGTCAAAGCTAATGGATACAGTTAATAGAGGGTGATGGAATGTGCTGGAAATAGATAATGGGGACATGATAACTGCACAAAGCCATCAAGGATACATTTTTAGAGTTTCATGATCTACCAACTAAGCCAGCCAGGCATTCTAAAGCATGCATTATTTAAATGGTGCTCTTTGTGTGTAGTGTACATGTGAATATATGTATACCTCATGGTGCATATGTGTTTATATGCACATGGAGGTCAGAGGCCAATATCAGTGTCTTCCTTTATTGTTTTCTACCTCATTTTTTGAGACAGTCTCTCACTGAACTTGGAGCTCACTGATTTGTCAAGACTAACTGGACAACATGCTCAGAGATTCTCCTGCC
The DNA here is from genome assembly GCF_018167655.1 of Microtus oregoni. NCBI lineage: Eukaryota > Metazoa > Chordata > Mammalia > Rodentia > Cricetidae > Microtus > Microtus oregoni. The sequence goes on from NW_024543094.1 coordinate 21,720,577, forward strand.
TCTGCTTCTCCAGCACCAGGACTACAGTGTACAACACTGTGTATGCCTGTGTTTCACTTCGGTGCTGGAGATTGACAGTCAGGTCCTCATGCCTGCACAGCAAGTACTTTACTGGCTGGACCATTTCCATAGTCTCTACAATGGTGTGTTTTATGGGTAGCTGAAATTTATCTGGTACTTGGGAGGTTGAGGCAAGAGGATTGAAAATTCAGGGTCTATCTAGATGACACAGTGAATTCAAGGCCAAATTGCATAACTCACTAAGGTTCAAAAATAATATAGCAAAAGGACTTGGCTGTAGCTCAACTATGGAACACTTCCCTGGCATTCTGGAAGCCCTGGGTTCCATGCTCATCACTGCAACACAAAACCAAACCCAAACAAAACAAAAAGAAAAAAAATCACAATTATTGGGACATCAAAGTTGGGAGAAGAGTTCAGACAAAGTTGGAGGAGTAAAGATCAGAACAAAAGAGGAAGCAGAAACAGCAGAGGGTGCTAGGAGCTCTTCTTCTGTCCTTCCTGACCCTTGTGGGGCCGTAAATGAGCAAAGACGAGAGGGCTCAAGTCTCTAACTTGTGTCAATCCTTTACGGACACGTCTATGGATGCCTTGCAGGCTGTCTCAACTATTAGCTAAACCCCCAGATAGCACAGGCTAGGCCCCTGGTGGCTAGGAAGAAAGGACAGGACTTCTGTGGAGAATGTAACCCATCGAGGCAGCTCACTTACAAGTCAGGTTGCACCAAGCTGCCTCCTCCACACATGCCTCTCCATGCTCTGCTCCCTCTCAGAGTTTGCCAGAGCCTGGAAGCACCCTGAATAGCTCCAACCACCTCTGTGTTGCTTGGTGTGAGCTCTGAGACCACCTGTCACCTTTATCAAAAACTAGGTGTGGTAGTTTGAACAAGATGCCCCCGTAGGCTCATATATTTGAATGCTTAGTCACCAGGGAGTAAAACTCGACAGAATTATGAGGAATGGCCTTGTTGGTGGTGCGTCACTGGGTGTGCGGCTCTGAGATTTCCAAAGCCCACACCAGGCCCAGTGTCTCTCTCTACCTGTGGATCAGGACATAGCCCTATTAGCTACGGCTCCAGCACTTGCCTACCTGCCGCCATACTCCCTATCACGATGATAATGCCTTAAACCTCTGAAACTGTAAGTAAGCCCCAATTAAATGTTTTCTTTTATAAGAGTTGCCTCGGCCATTGTATCTCTTCACAGCGGTACAACAGTGACTAAGACACTAGGGGACTGGGACAATGTGCTTAGAAAACTTGTTTCACATGGAACTTTCCATCACCAGGGAAACCGCCTGGATGAACTGCTTCTCAAATTTTACTTTTCAGAGGGAAACAAGTGATGTATTATAATGGGTCAGCTATGTGCAGCAGGGGCTTCAGGGAGCAGCAGCACTGGGCTATGGGCCCAAATCTGTAGCGGGATGGGAGGTGGCAGAAAGGCCCAGAGTTCCCAGTGCACGGTATTTTTACTCACTCTGAGAGGGTGTTGACTGAAGGCTCTTCACAAGAAGGAGGAATTCAGTCCTCTGCCACAAGTGCTGAGGATGGAACCCAGGGTCTTTCTCTCACATGCTAGGCAAACACTCTGTCACTGACCGAATTATAAACTGGCCAGTGCCTTTTTTAAAATTGGTAAGTAGAGAGATAGGAACATCTCAGCTCTGCTTTAGGGAACAGGGAGACTTCCTAGAGTGAAATTAGCTCACCTGGGATTTTCAAGATAGAACAGAAGCTTTTTCCATGAGCGTGGTAAAAAGGAGCATCCAGAATAGCATACAGAGAGCAGAGAGGGCGATACCATCGCCCAGACTCCTCCAGGGAACCCAGACTGGCCAACTCATGAGATACAAAAAAAGAGAGGTCACTAAGGGAGGAGGCTCGTGTGCCGTTTAGAATTCCTGGAGGCCACTGAAGGATTTCAGGCAGTGTATAATGTAACTGGGCACATACATTGAATTTTAAGAATTCTTTGATAATTTCACACATGCATAGAATGCATTTTGGTCCTTTTCAGGCCCCACCGCCCTTTCGATGCCCCACTGCTGCTGACCACTTTCCTCTTCCCACCCAGTTCCTCTCCTTCCTTTGCTCCATCTGTTATGCTGTATGAGCTCCTGAGTCTAATCAGGGCTGCCTGCAGGAGCGAGGGTGGGGGTTACTCAGAGGAGCACGCTCAGCTCATCGATGGCTACGTCACTCTTCCTCAGCAACGATTAACTATGAAGAGCTCTCAGGGTCTCAGAGCTTCTCTCTAGCCATGGCGGGAAGGCTGTCTTGTGTGGGTAACCACAGTGGACACGTGCATTTACAGACACGGAGCTTGCAATTTGGTGGGTGTTTTTTGAAGAATCTAATTAACCAGGACAGAGACCAAGGCAGTTGTCCTGGAACACAGCCTTCTTTGCCAGAGCAGTGGGAGAACTACGATGCAGAATGATCATCTTTAGTAAATGGACAAATTGGTGTACCCCTGTTTGACCTGTTTGCTGAGTTCCCTCGCTCTAGTTTATACACCCTTCTGATGTGGGAGTCTTCTGTTTTGAGTTCATTTCATTGGTTAATAAAGAAACTGCCTTGGCCCTTTAACAGGACAGAAAATTAGGTAGGCAGAGAAGACAGAACAGAATGCTGGGAGAAAGAAGCTGAGTCAGGCAGTAGCTATGCCTCTCCTCTCCAAGATGCATGCAGGTTAAGATCTTTTCTGGTAAGCCACCTCGTGGTGCTACACAGATTAGTAAATATTGGTTAATCAAGATGTGAGAGTTAGCCAGTAAGAGGCTATAGATAATGGGCCAGGCATTGTTTAAAAGAATAGTTTCTGTGTAATTATTTTGGGTAAAGCTAGCCATGCGTTGCTGGATGGGAACGCAGCCCCACAGCTTCCTACTACACTGTTCCATGAACGAGAAAACCTAACACATCTCTTAGGAGTTATTGCTAAGGAAGAGAAAAGAAATCCATTCCAAACTCTTCTAACAACAACACTGCACATGTGGAACAACTTATAAACAAAAACACTGCACATGTGGAACAGAAAGGATCTCAGTTTCAAATTTTCATTCTATTTCTGAGCTCCCTGCTCTTCTGCCTTTTTTTTCCTCAATTGTTTGGAATACCAGAAGTGTTAGACTCGAGTTCTAAGAACCCACACTAAAACAACAGTTTACTCTGCGTTTCACTAAGGCCAGGCTACAGTCTGACTACACTTCTTTTAGGTGATAGCTAGCGAGTTGCCTTTATTATATTGAAAAGGTCAGCAAATAGCAAAAGGGAAGGTCTTTTGAAACGATTCAGTTAATTCCATTTTAGAAGCTAGCAGCACAGGCTCTGAAAGTCCTGCTGGGCTAGTGGAAAGCGGGCCTGGGTTCCAGGTGTTTTTATGCTGTATCTAAAACTCTTTCAATTAAACTATATTGTTCCCATATTGGACTCATTCAAGAAAATGGATATTATGGAAACAATTTCCTTTCTTCAAATCATATTAATAATGTCTAAATGAAAGCCATTAGAGTCTCACCATTCTCAGGTCCCATATTTACTACTAGACATGCTTGCTAAAAAGTCCCTTCTACCCCCAGACAACAGTCCCTGTGTGTACGTGCCTGTGTGCACAGTGCCCACAGACAGAGTCACATGGTGCTCATTCCTCGCAGAGGCCACACCGGGTAGCACCCTACCTTCTTGTTTCAGTGTTCTCCCTTGGGAAATGCCTTTCCTTTATACCTATTTATTCACAACTATTCACATTTTGTGCTTTCTGTTTGTAATTTCACTATTCCCATGCACAAAGCTGAAGGTTCTGAATATGAGAAGGTTATAATGATCCTTACGGAGAAAACAGGAGAGATAAACATTGTTCAGATATAGGTCATGGTGCTATGGGCTTGAGCACAATGTTACCAGGTCAACTACATTTAGTCAGCAGCGTATTTAAAGAAACACACCTAAAACAGAGGTATATACTGACCAGGTGATAAACATGTGGTGACTAGAGCACCCTGGGAAGTTTGCATTTTTTTCTTTCCCTTGTAATAGAGATTCAGTGTTTGCCACTTCTGAGACTGAAGCCTTTATAGACTGTAACTTTGGCAAATTATATACATAGACCCTACCTCAAAGAGCTGCCTTTTTGATGTAGACAGATACTGTCTGCACAACTCCCCTCCTGAAAACGTCCAATGCTACAAGGGGAGATCAAACATTCCCTTTAGATAGAACCTAGTGCAAAGGGCTTTGCATTTTCTGATGCCTGTGATGACATTGTTGATTGTCAACTTGACAGAATCTAAGAATCGCCAAAGAGATTGGACAGTCTAAGAGGCGATATCTATATTAGGTTAGCCGAAGTGAGAAGACCCACCCTGAATATGGAGAGGGACATTCTGAGGGCTGGGGTCTTAGGTAGCATATAACACAGAAAGCTAACTGAGCACAAGCAATTCACTCCCTGCTTCCAGACTCTGGATGCAATGTGACCAGCTGCCTCCTGCTCTTGCTGCTCTGTCTTCCCCACCATGATGGACTTTCCTTCAAACTGTATGTTAAAATGCTTCCTTCCTTCAGCTGCCCTGGCCAGGTATTTGCTGCAGCAATGAGGAAGGCCAGTGACACATGTATGGAGCCCACTGTCCTTCACTCTCTGGTGAGCGAGCACAGGACTGTTTATGACATCGGTGAAGCAGAGAGGATGCCACACACGAGAGTACAGAGCTCACACGACTGCTTATCAAATAGGCATGAGGCTGGGCATCAGGGAAATGGGCAGACAACTGAGTCCCAGACAGCGTCACATACTCACCCCAACCCGCCATTCCGCCACATAATGGTACCCGAATGGGTGACTCCAGGAGTTGGCGTGCAGATTTCCCTGACTCCCACCACAGGTGTGCCCCCGTGTCTGACTTCCTCATTGGTCACTCTGACCCGGAGGTCTGCCTTAGAGAAAGACAAACAGCTTACCCGGTAATCGGATGGGCTTCCACGGGGCAGAGTTTGGCACATAGGCATGTTTCGTGGCGGTGACAATCAGCTGATTACCCAGCTTATATTGGAACTTGATGAAAGCAACCCCATCTGCCCCAGACGTGCCAGAGGCGACAGACACCTGGTTGGCGAAGATCTCAATGAGCGCATCTGTGATGGGCTGGTGGGTGCTGGCGTCGCTAACATGCACCTTCAAGGTCACTTCTGGAAAGAGAAAAAGCACATTAACCCTGACAGGAGGTCAAGGGGGGGATATCCTAAGAACATCTAGGGTTTCATTCTTTTATAAATAATTCTGACCAGGGTCATTTTCTTCTTAATTATTAAAACTTACACAAAACAAAAGTTTATTTTTTAACTCTAAAATTAAAAAAAATACTTTTTCCTTATAAAATATCCTATCTTCTTTAGAAGCATGCTCCCACACGCTGCTTGGGAAGTAAGTCCTACCCTTTATCACACTAGGAAACAAAAGATATTCGTTCATCCTTCCTGCACTGTTGGACACTAGCTCCTATTGAACTCAGGCTGCTACAGAAGGACAACAGTGGGCTGGAGAAGACTCAAGGTGAGCTGGGAGACTTGTAGGCAGGCTCAGCAAAAGTCTCAGTGAAGGTGAGCACAAGCAACACAATTCTGGGATTACTGTTTGGTCATCACAAAGACAAGACTGAGTCGCAGCCAGAAATGTCCAGGTAAAGGGCTCCGTGTGTGAGCATGATGACTTGAATTTGGATCCCTAGCCTGGGCATAAAAATCCAGGCACAGCAATGCATGCTTGAAATATCAGTTGTATGGAGGTGGAGGCAGGAGGATTCCTAGGCTTGCTGTTCAGCCAGGTCACCATATCAGTGAACTCTAGGCTCAATGAGAAGGTGGACAATGATGAAGGAAGACACCAGATTTCTACCAGTAGGTACCCCCCCCCCCAGACAGATAGATAGATAGATAGATAGATATAGATAGATAGATATAGATTAGAGATAGATAGAAAGAAAGAGAGAGGCACACAGAGAGAGACACACACACACATACAGAGACAGACAGACAGACACACACACACTTTTTAAAAAGGGAAGACCCAAAGGATGGAAGAATAAAGAGACCAAGAATATTCATGCACAAGGAGGGATGAAATCCACTCTGTAATACTATGGAGGATGAAAGCACATGGGTCAAAACTGGAAGACTACTTAAAACAGAATAAATGATTTCCCTTTACGCAGGCAAGAGATAGTTACTGAGCTTTGACTCTGCCCCTAGGGCTGGAACTGTCACACCGTGGGCTACTGGTAAAGAAGACACAGGAGTACAAAGCAAATGCTATGGCTATGAAGAGCCAGCAGGGGCTGAGAAACAAGACAAGCACACACTTCCAGGAGAAACCACAGTGGGTTCTGCAAGACGTAAAGGGTGTGAGAAATCTGGGGATGCTGGGTAAACAGGGCACAGGTTACTCTGGGAGCTTCACATTCAGGCCATGGGAGGTCACAGAGGTGTTAGGCAGTGCGTGGAAACCGAAGTTAGTTATAGAGACCTCTAGATCTTGGTAGAGAATGGGCTGAGTGTGACAATCATCTGCAGATCAACACCGGGCTCAGACACTCTGTAGCAGCCAATAGAGGAGATGGTGATGGGTCAGGCTCCAGGCTCATGGTGGGCATCAATTTCAGGACCAGACAGAGGCCAAGTCAGAAGAGACCACTACCCCAGTAAAACCTCTTTGCTCAGGAAAGGAGTGGACATAAGTCCATCTGGGCACACTCCTACACTGTTTGATGTGTATGTTAAGCTGCCTTCAATCTGAAAGACTTATGATAACTTGAAATGGAGAGTGTGGTAGGGACTAGCAAAAACATACATGTGACCAGAGAGTCTCACAGACATAGAACATGTGGAGCAAGGCTCTCTGGATTGGTCACCAGTGAGACTGTCGGGATATGGAGGAACCTGACGGGGAGGATGAAGGTGGAGGATCAGGATTAGTGGGACATGCTGTGGTGGACTACTGCAGTTAGCACTGGGGATCGAATCTCAGCTCCATCAGGAACGATGTGGCACTGGGCAAGTCATTATGCTCTTCAGGTCTCGCCTTCCCCTTCTGTAGCTAGGGAGGCCAGTGATGCACAGATAACTTACAGGGGCAAACAGCAGAACACATGGCTGCAGAGAGGAAGGACAGGAAGAGCTACTGCTCATCCATTCTGCCAACCACTGTTCGTGTATGTGCTTCATCTTTGGGATGGAGTGAGCTCAGAGAGCGGAGGTGCGAGCACAAAGGTTTCAAGGGCAGGGGAGGGCATCCCTTTGAGAATGTTAATATTTTGTACCTGAAGATTTGGGGTTGGGGTGCAGCTTAGGGGTTGAATGCATAGTTCATATTTACTAGGTCTTGGATTCACTAGTATCCAATAACATAAAAATATTGAAAAAGTATCACTTCTGCACAAAACCACATAGGCAGTTAAACTATTTGTTTTACGAAACTGATAAAACCTTTCCAAAGTCATGCATTTCAACTAATCATTCATCTTCTTGCTCACTTCCCCCACGTACTGATTTAACCGATTTCTTGGGCAGATGATCATAGAACCCAGATAAATAATTACAAATCTAGAGCTTGGGGTACGTGCGAGAACGCTTGCCCAGCACGCACAAACACCTTGGGCTTGATCCCTAGCACTCCTCCCAGGCCCCAAAGTTCAGATTTACTAACAAAGCACACCAAGTAAGTCCTTAAAATCTTTTACAAAGAAAAAAAAGTTACAGAAATTGAAATGGGATGCTTCATGTCCTAGAAGGAAAAAGCTAACACTCAGAAGATAGAAGCCTCCAAGGCCAGCTGCCAAGACTGGCCTGAGTTTGATCTCCAAGACCCATGGCAGAAGGAGAGAACTAACTCTTTCTTTAAATTAACCTTTATATTTATCTTATATGTATGGGTGTCCTGGGCCCTGTGGAAGAGCAGCCAGTGTTTTTAACTTCGGAATCTCTCTAGCCCCAAGAACTAACTCTTGGCCGTTTTCCTTTAACTTCTAATGCATGCTGGAGCATGCACACCCCATCTCAAATAAATAAATGTAACGATAACAGTAATAATAATGAGGGTGTGAAATTTAGGGATGTGGTCAATTCTCCAGTTTTATCTTCCTGCAGGGTGTTTAGCACAGCTATAGAATACATATAGTTTCTTAGTTAAGTTGGTCTTTTTGCCCCCACAAGTAATATGATAAATTATAACACAAATCAGTTGAGTTTTCAGTAATAGTCACACTGTAAAAATCCTCTAGAAGTAGGCATGTGAGAAGGGCTTTTCCAAGCAACCTTGATAACTTATGTAATTTTACGATAATGTAACATTTACTAACAATTGAGATCATCAGCTTCCACGCTCTCTGCGCTGTCTGATGAGTAAACAGAGAAAGAGGGCATTCACTCCCATCAGACCCTTCATTTCTACGACTTCAGTGACTTCTAATACAGTGTTGTCGTTTGTGTTCTGTGATGTAATTTGGAAGAGATCACTTAGCGCTGACTTTGAGTGTGACAGGATGGGGGTTTGAGAGGGTACCTACAGGCCACTGAAGTGTCACTTTTTGGGAGAGTTTTCTTTCTTTTTGTGCACTCCAGGCTTAGCATGCACCACCCTACAAGTTAGCGGGGCTGAAGTTTTCATAGAGCAACACCCTGCATGAGACCATCCAGTCAGCAAAAGTACTCCTGCCAATGACAGCCAGAAGTGGAATCTCCTGTGAGGCTCTATTACCCACACGACTCCCCCTGAGTCTGAGAGGAAGATTCTATAACCGGGCCTGCATGAGGGGCATTATGGAACACTGTCTTCTGGCTATGACATGGCTGTGCCAGATGTTGCAGGAGTTGCAGGCAGCTGTGGCTACCAGCACAAGAAATAAAGCAAGCAAACACAAGGCATCAGAATGGGAGGAGGATTACTGGGGAGGAGTCAGCAGGAGCTAGGGAGCAGAGGTAGTGGGGGTGGGCACCATCACAGTACACTGTTATTATGTAGGAAACTGTTAAATAAGAATGAAAATACATAGATAAAAATACTATTACTTTTAAGAAGCTGTATCTTATTTCTTTGCTGCTCAGTGAGAGCCTGAGAAGGCTTCTAAGCTGGGATGCCTGATTTCTAACCTGAAATCTGGACACCGTTCTGTTTACCTTATTGTGCATGTCTATCGCTAGGTTCTGCTGAAGTTGGTTGCAAAACACACATCTCCCAGAGTGCCCCCTTTGGGTACCCTTGTCCCCACTGTCCTGTTTCAAGCCCTCACCATCCATCACACAGAGTGAGGCACATCCTGTTAACAAAACGGCCACTCTTTAGCCCCGAGCCCTGAAGTCCTAGGGAAGTTAGGAGCTATGCAGAATCCAAAGTAGACACAGAATACTCTAATGACTCCAACACTTGTATCAGGAGTCAATAAATGGTCCACAATACTGCCTGTTTTTTCTTGTGTGTTTCTGTCTGTGTATGATGTGCACATACGCATGTGTGTGCACGTGTGTGCCACAGCATACATGTGAAGGTCAGAGGAAACCTCGGCTGTCATTTCTTGCCTTCTACTTGGTTTGAGTGAGATTCTTTTTGTCCACTGCCGCATATGCCCAGGATAGAAGCCTATGAGATCCTGTCAATTTTCCTGTCTCTGTCTCCTCTATTGCCTTGGGAGCACTAAGATAACACACTCATACTGTGGAGCCAGGGTTTACATGGATCCTGGGGATTTGAACTCAGGTCCTCACACTTGAATGGCAAACACTTTGCACATTGATTCACATCCCCAGCCTGTTGTTTTTGAATGATTTATGTGCTCAGGATAACTTTAAAAAACACATACATTTATTTATTTATCTATTTATTTATTTGTGTGTGTGTGTGTGTACACCACTGCACAAGTGTGGAAGTCAGAAAACAACTTTCAGGAATCTGTTCTCTCCTTCTGGGGATTGACCTTAGTTTCAGTCTTGGCAGCAAGCACTTTTATTAATTGAGCCAATCTAAAGGTAATTTTAGGGATTTCTCTCCCCTTTTTTGGAGACATATTCTCACTATGTAGCACTAGTTGGCCTGGAATTCATTCTGTAGACCAAGCCTTGAGGTCACAGAGATTTACCTGCCTCTGTCTCCTGAGTAACTTTTACATTTAAATGTCTGAAGAAAAAGAATAGTACTTTGTGTAAGCGAAAATGATCTAAAATTTAAATTTCCGTGCTTATAAATAAAGTTTTATTGGAACACAAAGTACTTCTGTTTTGTTTCCTTTGGTTCTTATTCACCTTTCTTAAAATAAATACCATTTCAATTCATCTGAAAGGCACCAGTTTGTTCAAATAATGAATGAGTTTATCAGGAAATATGTATAGAGAAGCTATGCAATACATAGCTGACACTAAGAGTAGTAAAATATTTTCCAAAAAGAAGAAAGAACATAAAGCGCCTGGTTTTAAAGGGGCTGTAGTGGTTGTGAAGTGGAAGGGATACCTACTCACATTTGAGGGACTAAAGACGATCATATTGGGTACACAGTGTAAAAAAATAGCAAAAAAGCATCTACCAAGATTGTGAGTGGAAAAGCAATGCCAAAAGGATCCCAGAAAGCCACAACAGCGTTGAGTTGGGAGTGGTAGGTGAGAACCTCTGTTGGGATGGATGGATGGATGGATGGATGGATGGATGGATGGATGTGGCTTTCTGTGATTCATTACACTGCACCGGCTATGTGTTATGGCTCCAGTGGGAAGAGAAACAAGCAGGGCAGAGAGTGGAAGGGTGGGAGGAGTGGATGGCGGGGGCACATTTACATCTTCCCAGGGCCCCTGGTGACTGGGAAGTAGAGCTGGTTCTGCGAGGGTGACATTCTACACTTGATCCAGGCGCTTCCCCTGAGCAAAGGCCTACAGGGGTTGTGTAGTTTGGGGACTGTGGAGGAAGAGTCCTGCCATATAGTTGGATACTGCTCTGGCTTTGGTCCTGCCTTCTTGGAAGTCTTGTGACCCCCACAAAAGCTTTATGAACATCTCTTTTCATGGTAGCTGCTAGGGTGGGTAGTGCTGGTTTCTCTCCTGGTGCCAGGCCACTCTGGGCTGACTCACCGGAAGGTGCTAAAGAGTATCCCTCAACCACATCTCCTGGGCTCCCTTTTCCCTCTTTCTTCTCAGTACTCTATGAGCTCTGCTCTGCTCTGTCTGCTCAGGCTGGGGACCCAAGCTCTGGTAGCTCAGGCCTCTTCTTGCCATACACACTCATACAGTGAATTATTCCTTGACAGGAACTTAGCCATTGCCTCTAACTCAGCCTCAGATTTAGATCAGCCAGTGGCAGAGTCAGGGTGGAGGACAGCAGATGTTGAGGAAGTCTTCCTCTGCCATGATTCAGAGAGCCTCTGCTCTTGGCAAACACGAGCAGTTGGGCTCTGTGGGCACTGGCTAGTCCATTTTAAGCAATACAGGGAACATCTGCTTTGTGGGCAGAAAACTAAACATTATCTTTTAAAAGTCCAGCATTATCTTTTAGACATTTCCTTTCTAACTGCCACAGATTTTGAAGTAAGTGCAACAAGGGTGCTTCAAATGGTTGGCTTGGGAGGGGCAGCTCTAAGCAGGAAGTTAAAAGCAGACATAATTGCACGAACAAGGGGAATTATGTGTTATGGCATATAATCCCCACACAGGCATGAGACGCCCCAGTCTCGATTTGACAAAATCGTGAGAGGGCATAGAAGTGCAGAAAACATAAGTGTTTCCACCCAAAGGCCTTCATCTTCACATAACATATAGTCTACTTTTATGCAAATGACATTTATTTTATAGTATGTCATCCAAACCTCAAATTAAACACCTCCCTTAAAACCATTCACTAGCGTGGAACCTTCCAGAACACTTGCTGTTTGAACAGCCCATACTTCTCCGTTCTCAGCATCTTGTCTAACACACCCTGGATCTGTGAAAGGAAGGGAAAGACCTGGTGGTTTGGTGGTGGTGATCTCGGTGCCACTATTAGCCCCCTTCTTTGGTTCCCCTTTCTATTTCTTTGAATTGGCTTTATCTTTGTGTGTGTGTGTGTGTAATTTTTCCTTTCTTTAAATATTTTTGAGGTGAGTTTCCATAGGTGTCCATCCTCCCAGGGAACCTGACATTCCTCTGGCTTGGCCCTAAGAGCCCGGAGGAAAGAAAGCCACATCTACCCTGCGGATCCAGCCTAGACTCTGATGTCACGTTGCCTGGAGCTCCAGGAACGGCCCCGGGGTAGGCAGGGCAGCTGAAGTCACTCAGCATCCACCATATTTAGCTATATTTAACCCCAGTCTAGAGACTCACTGTGGGCTTCACACCTCTTCACTAAAACAGTAAAAGATCACTTGACTGCTTAAATGTTTTCCAAAATGAGATTTTATTTTATTTTTTTTTAATTTATTTATTTATTAAAGATTTCTGTCTCGTCCCCGCCACCGCCTCCCATCCCCCCCCCCAATTAAGTCCCCCCCCAGCCCGAAAAGCAATCAGGGTTCCCTGTCCTGTGGGAAGTCCAAGGAACCCCCACCTCCATCCAGGTCTAGTAAGTTGAGCATCCAAACTGCCTAGGCTCCCACAAAGCCAGTGCGTGCAGTAGAATCAGAAACCCATTGCCATGTTACAGATCTTTGCTCTTATTTTATCTACGGTATGTGTGCTCCTGTTACTAGAGTCTCACCAGCGCAGTGTGTGATCTGAATCTTTGTACAACAAGCAGAAGCAGACTGAGGACGCCTGCCAAGCACAGGGCAGCTTTCTGTTAGTCTATCTTATTTCTTTGACAAACATGAAAGACTTATTCGACTTAATGATCTGATAAAATTAGGATGTACTTTCTCACGCATATTCCCATCATTTATTTGATCCATTTTCATATGGTGTACATGTACCTTACACCATATGAAAATGGATCTTATATTATTTATTATACAAATAATATATACATATATATGTACCTTATATTATTTATTTTTGTCTTCTAAACTGATTAAAATGTTCAAATCTTAGAGAATGAAATCCACTAAAAAGTACAGATATACTTACAGAGACCTATGCATTATACACTTCATAATATACTACAAAATAGATTACCTATAACAATAACACTGTGAGGTCAAGTCAAGCTTGGGATAACTAGCAGTTCTGTCTCATCAGTGTCATATATAAACTGAATCAGTATATTCACATATAATATAGCCCAATAAACATCTGCTATAACTTGTAAGTTCTTGGCTTCCTTCCCCAGCCTTACTGGAGCACTTGGCAATCCCTGTGGTTGTTTGATTCTAAAAGGAACACTTAACTCGAGGAGATGCAGAGGTCAGACCTGTGTACTGGCCTCCCAAAGAGAACGGACAAAGTAGGCACACTTTAGTGCGAGGCCCTGGAGCCCCCGGCTCCCCGATGAGCCCTCTCTGGCCGATCTACATGTAGACGTCTTTTGCAGTTGATGGTACAAAGAGCCTCCCCCAGCCTCTCTGCTGATCTGAGGTCATACTGTCTGACAAAGACTTCTTACCTCTGCTAGGTTTATTTTTAAAAGCATTCCTTAGTGCTCACCAGGGTACTGCAATCTCTGTACAAGGATCTGACTTCCTTTCTACTCTCTGGAAAAGCACAGAGGAGATAAGTTTGTGACGACAGCCTTTGGGAACTCAGAATGCCATTCTGTGCCTTTTGATGGTCTACCACCACAGGCACCAGACTCACGCTGTAGCACAGGAAGAGATAGTGATGTGGTAGACACAACAGCTTCAGCTTGGGAAAGGAAGAGTCTACGCAGGCAGGCAGCGAGTGCTGCTGGCACATGGTTAGAGCATTTTATTCCCATCACAATCTTGACGGGCTCTACGCACGATGATTTTTCCAACCTCAACCTCCCTATCTCTCCCTATGCCTGCCTCCCGTGCACACGCTTCTGGCTGGGCCAGGAGATCTCAGGGAAACCAACAATGAATTCCCCTACCTCCTTTCTCACACATCTATAAGATGTACGAGGCACAAACTCATGATCACCCCATGAACAGTGATTTCTAACCCACTTGTCAGAATGCTGAAATGCAGAATACCAAACATTCATAAAAATATATCAATTAAAGAAATCACAGAATGCATACACATGCACGCATATACACCCATGCACACAGGACTTTCTAGTTTTCAAGTGTCAGCAAGCATTTCATTTTAAACACACTCTCATAGAAAGAGAAAATACCAACGACCTCCTGCAATTTCTAGTTAGGGATCCTATAAAGCCTGTCCATTCGATGCTAAGGTAAGCAGCAGCTGTCCACACTCTGCCGTGGTACATGATGAAAAAGGAACACTGTTGGGACTGCTTCAACATGAGCATTCTGCCACCAGAACAAATTCAGAGGAGCTGAATCCTTTCAGCTAACCAAGGGGTTGCTGAGCTAAATATCTCAGGGTTATTTCAAAACTCCTGCTGGACTTGAATAATTTATGCAGATAACCACATGCTCAGGGGAAAAATGAAAGATATAATGTTCCTATGATCTCATTTTAGCAAAGAACCTCATCAGTTCTCCATCAGACAGTAAACTGAACTGCCATGACCTAGCCTTCCATATATGGTATCAGGAACCACCTAAGGGCAGCTTTAAAGCACTATGCAAAAACAGAATTACTCTGCAAATTTTTTGAAGAAATAAAGAGATAATTTGGTTATTGCAAAGAAGAATTGAAACAGCTAATGAATATAAAAAAGAATGGTAAATATGGTTGAAGAAAAAAATAAAGCCATGGTCCCAGCTTCACAGAACTTGTCCATAAAGGCTGATGAATATCCACAGGCTGGCCAATATCCTCATTCTTGAGAGATGTGGTCAGTTGTACAGTGGTAATTACATAGCAACGCAAACATAGGAGATGTGTTTACTGAACTTCACACGGTGCTCCATATGACTGAACGAGAGAAGGATAATGACACAACATGGCGGTAACCAGAGCACCCACAAGTGCTTAGAAGGAAATAGCAACGACAAACTGCTTTAACACACTCCTCTTCCACTGGTGTTTTAAAATGTTCGTGAAGGTATAGACGCTTTTCATGCAGATCTGGAAGATCCTGGGAATGGCTAGGTTAATGAGCAGTGGTAAACATGTTTGTAAAACTAGTGTGCACACCTTAGCCAAGCTTCAGACATCTGTTGGGAGATGCTCATGTAATGGTTACCAAGGCAACCTGGGTAGAGGGAAAATCTGCATGTATATTTCCAGACCCACCTATATAGTTTTCTTTGGGGAGGGAAGTCTAAGACATGTATTTTGAACAAAGCAAAGCATGTATTTTGAACAAAGCCTTGAGATTTGAAGAGAAAGATAATGGTGATTTTTAGCAAGTCATATCTCCCCATGGGAAGAGATTGCTTAGAAAATGCTAAGTGGGAGGCACTTGCAAAGAAATGGACTCATTAATTACTTTAAGAATTAAAAAAAAAAGGGAAAGAAAGGACTAGTTGAAGAGGCCGCTGGAAGGCTGTGAATGGCTCAAGTGTGTAAGACTCCCTGGCTCTTGAAATACTATGAAAGCCAGATAAAGCCTTCTGCAAAAACTCAAGTTTAATCAATGTGCTGATTAAGTTACACATATGTGCTTATCTTTTAAAGAAATGAAGTGATTTAACAAGCTACAGCGAGCGGTTTCATCATGAAAGCATGTTTCAGATGGAGTTGGAATATTTCAGGGCACTTTAGGGTCTACTGAGGAACAGATTTGGTGAGAGCATCCTTTTTGTGGCGAACAGGAGGGGAATGGAGTCTAGGCTCCTAACTTAATCAGTCTTGCCAAGTTGGCAGCCTCTGCAGCCCATCATTCTTTGCTCATAAAATATGAACACCCACTGCCTCGAAAAGATTATAGGGTCTGCTGGAGGACTGATGGGTACCAGTATATGCATCAGTTCGTTAGTAGGGTATTCCTGATCTTGTCTACATGGCTAGCATTCTGAAGCTAATTTTACCAGGTGAAACACAATCTAATCGCCATCATCTACACCACCATGAATACTGTCACCATCACTATTACCGCTGGGTCCCACCACCATTCCCACCCTCCCCGTTGTCATTACCCACCAGCGCCAGCACCAGCAGCACTACCACACTATTACCACGTCTACCATCAGCTTCTTAACCAAAGAAAACTGAAGGAGGAGAGTGTGTATGTTTCTCAGGGGGCAGAGGTTTGGACTCTGCCAACCTGTATTTAGTGTCAGCTCTGCCACTTACGATGTAATATTTCAACGCAGAATTTCCTCCTGCATAAGAAATAGGCAGAATCCCTGTCAATAGTTTCCCAGCTACCCTGAGGAACCAGGCAAGATAACTTCTCATGGAGCGAGACACAGGGCGAAGGCTTAATCACCACTACATGGCTTTGTAATGAGCTGATCTCTACCAGTATTTGACTCCTAAAGATCACCAAGGGCCCTCAGAAAAAGTGTAAGAGATTTCTAGACCTGTTCAATCGAGGTGTTGCCTGTACCTTGCTGAATACATAGGATTTGTATTTCTCATACGCAATGGTGACAATACCGTGTGTCCCTTTCATTTCTGCACAGCTGACAAGCAAGGCACCGAAAGTCCTCTGTGCTGAACTATTATTTACTTCCAGTTTTTGCAGGGCTAGGGGGTGAATCCAGGGCCTTTTATACACTAGGCAAGTACTTTCCCACTGAGTAATAATGTTGGGTCAGAGGCTGTAATTTAAGGGAGTTTGTCCAGTGAATAACAAGGCAAGACAGAATTAGTATCTCCTGCTACTGCAAAGGGCAGGTATGCTTACTGCCCACTGTGTACACAGGAATCACCTTGGCTTCTCTGGGCTACTGTGGAAAGCAGGGCTCAGGGAACTGGTGTAAGGATGCTAAGATTGGGGCTACTGTTCCCACCACAATCAATAAATGGACTTTCATCTCTTTGGCAGCATCTATAGAACCGCGCCAGAAGAAGGTATTAGCTTCCAGGAAGGCTAGACTCTTGGGCTCTAGACAGTCCTTGACAGTTGCACAGACACACAAAGCATCCCATCAATTACAAAGCGAGTCAGGAAAGAGGCTGAGGGCTGAGAAGGGGCCTGAGAGCCAGAGGAAAGCACAGCGGAGAAGGCTCCGAGTTGGATGCAGTGACCGTTCACTAATGGGTTGTCATAGTCTTCGTCCTCGTAGGACGAAGCTTGTTCTTTAATCACTCCCGCTACTCAAGCCACATGTGCACCCCCCCCCCACCAGCTAGTTCTCTTTCACCAGTTTAACACGTTGTTCTAGAATGTTCCACAGAGGTCCAGCCTCTCCCGCAGGACGTCAGGAAGTAATAGAGTCAGAGGCTTGTCCCCTCTAAGCCTTGGTGAGTATTTCATTTTTAAAGCACAGATCCTTTTAGTTCCTGTTGAACCATAAGCCCTAGAGGCCACATTTAGGTCATTGAAGAGCAGAATTCAAATGATATGCTAAGTAGGTTGCTATTCATTTAGCATTCAAAAATATGCTCTTTTGTTTAGTCAAATACCCCTCTTGCTTTTCACATCTGTTTAAACCAGCTCTTAAAATGGGGCAGCACTGTAAATGATGCTCATGCCTACAAGTTACCAAGCCTCATAAAAGTCCGATTAACACCAATATTTATGAAATCCAACTTACAGCTTTCTGAGAAACCTTTTCACAACACAACTGAAATATCCTGCTTTGTCTATGGGGGAAAAATGTATTACAAACAGCAAAGTACTGTTTCTGATTATTTTTCCCATAGTAAACACTAATGTATAATATTTTCCACACAGTTCAAATTTATAGATTGGTGCCAAGTGGATTAACCTTTCACCTTGCAACCTTTACTGCACATGTCCTGGCAGCAATGCCAATAAAGCATTTCTCAGACCCTGAACAATAAGAGCCCCACATATCCCTTCCCTGCCACTCCAGTGACGAGTTCTTTTTCCAAGAGGCGATTGCCATGACTTGCGTTAGACTTGGAAATGGTCCTGTGTTTAGTTCTCCTCCACAAAGGCATTATTAAATGTTGTCCATCACAGACATGAATTAGACACTTAAGTTGCTTGGCTCTGACCAGGAACTCCGAAGTTAGAAAAGCTTCAGGGCCAATGGTTATGTCCCCGAGAGAGGCCATTAGCCAAAAGCGTTAGGAACATGGAGGCAGACAGAGAAGTCCACTGGTGAAAGAGATTAAAGCGAAGTTTTGGAATCTGGCTGCTAAGCAGACCTCCTGAGCAGGAGCCACAGCGAGACAGCCATCCAGTGTCCGGGCTTAGGGTCGGTTTCTAGGGTAGACAGTGTACCATCCCACGGGAACGCGGGTCTGAAGGACTTGGAAACTGTGAGGAAGTGGTTTGAAGTGTCCGGGTTTTATCTTCACAGGGAGGAAATGGGGCTCTCAATATGCTACCGTCTTTAACCTGTTGTTCTCTAGGCGAGGAACTTGAAATTCTCAGTCAAGGTTGCACAGATAGCTTGTAACTGACATGATACCACAAGGATAAGTAGGTTCGTGGATCTGACTTTGTATTCTGCCTTTTTGATCTTGGAGCTTAGCTGACCCAAGAGGGGACCACAGTTCCCCAGAATAGCTAATTCCTAGGGATAATAAATTGCTCATCCTTGCGCATCACTTTTATAAGCAACTGGCCAATCCAGAGCCCACTCTCCTGATCACCTGTTGTGATGCTTCTGCATTCCAGGCCACTAGGACTTTGCCCTTAGGCCAGGGCCAGAAACCAGACAGATGAAGACAGCTTCTAAACTCCAGAACTGAAAACATATTCAAACTAACCAACCCTAAATGGTTGACTTGGCTTATCCTTACCCCCTTTCACACACACACACACACACACACACACACACACACACACACACTCACATGAAACACACACTTCATACACATGCACTTGACACACTCTCACATGCTCATACACTTCATGCACACATACTTCACACACATTCACGCCCCCCATACCACTCACTACACACACACACACACACACACTCACAGCTCTTCCTATATTTTTCTCACTTCCTGTTCACAGACTGCACCTTGCTGCTGCTGCTTCCTTAGGGGTTCAGCATGCCCCTTCCTCTTGGGGGCTGTAGCAGGTCATTCAGTGACAACTGCCTCTCAATCACCCAGCTTTTCCCTACTTGAATAATAATAAAACTTGCATTTCAAAATAGATAATTCAAGCTTTTCCTGGGTGGGGATATGTTGTGAGCAGAGTTTGGTAGAGAGCTAGTTATGTTTACACTTGCTATGAGGACGAACCTTCTAGAATGAATAAATTTTAGAACATAGAAAATGCTTAAGCCCCTAAAGGAGAACATTTCTGGTGAGGGACACACAGATTGGGGTCAGCCTCAGATGTGATGAACCCATTTCCAAGTCACCTTCAAACTATGGACATGTGTACAACAACATAGTAGACCAGGCCAACCAAAGAAAGACTTTTGACAGACAGAGCATCATGGAAGATTTTAAGCAGGGGAGGAAAGTGGTTTGTCTAACAGCACTAGACAAGACAGACACCAACAGCAGGCAGCTGTGGACCAATGGACAATGACAGAGATGCTGCCCAGTTCCAGAGTGCGGGTGACTAGCTGCCATAAAGATTCGTGCGTCTGTACGATATGGGAATGGAAAGAAGAGTAACTTGATTTTCTTCCCACTTCTCAACACAAGAGGAGAGGTCAAAGCAAGGGAATGGGGAAAGTGCTCTTCAATTACCCAGGGCAGGCCTGACAGCATGGACACAAACTTGCAAAGGAATATCACAGACTGGGGAAAATTCACACACAGACGGCAACCACAGATCAGGGATGGTTTTGCTGTATAATTTGACTGGACATCTCTTGTTAAGAATGGCCCTAGTTTGGAAGTACATAGAAGAACTCGATTGAGAAGATTTTATTTGTTTGTTTGTTGGGTGTTGGGAATTAAATCCAGGGACTTGCGCATACTATACAAGAGCTCCCACCAACTCCTCCTCCTGCCCAAGTTACTGACCTCAGTGCAGATGTTTCACTGAGACCAGAATGGGAAGAGTATTTTTGGTTCTTTCTTGAAAAAGTCACTTTTAAAATTTTAGAATTATACAGTGGAAAATCGTTAAATTTGTCCTGTCATCGATAAAAGCCAACTTAGCATACTTTCCTTTGCTTTCTTGGGAGCCAGATGTTCCTTTCAGGTTGACTGACTGGAGTGTCAGACTCGGGGTGAAGACTCTCAAGGAGAATGCAGAAAGTATAAATGACAGCACAGGAAAGCACATCTTAAAGAACTTGGGGGCCAAGATGGCTCAGTGGGCAAAGTACTTGTCACGCAAGTATGAAGATGTGAGTTCAAATCCCCAGAGCTCACTTAAAAGGTGGGTGCAGTAGCATATATCTGTAACTCCAGCACTGCTAGGAGGAGCTGGAGCTGGAGACAGGAGCTGGACCCTCTCAGGCCAAAGGGCCTGGCATATGCAGCCAACAACCAAGAGATCCTGCCTCACACAAGGTAGAAGATGGGGACAAATAACGGAGGTTGTGCTCTGACCTGCGTAGGCATGGCTTGCACAAGCATGTGCGCGCGCACACACACACACACGTTCATACATTATATCACACATCATATGAACAATTAAAAGGGGGGACTAGGTAGAACTATATTTAGCTCACATGCATAAGGACCTGTATTCAAAAACCAATCGAAAAAAAATGACAACCTCCATTCAGAGAACTGGCGGTTACTTCTGGATTTCTCTCTTCTGCTCCATTAGGTCATATCCTCCCTTCCCATAGGAGCCAAGTCCAGTACACATCCATCACGCCTAATACCCCTGCCAGATCAAGCTTCAGAGAGCCAGGCTTCGCCTCAAACCACAAGCCCTTTCAAGAACACACAGTAACTGAGCTGAGCCTTGAGCCTCTCCCCAGGGCTCCGGGTGGTTACATCTTGTGGGTGTAGAAATTAACTTATCCAGCCTACTGTCAAAATGCTCTCCAGCGGGTGACCTCATCTCTCCCTTCCCTGTGCTATCTCATAGTGCAAGGGTGATGCTGCCCGTCTATCCCCAAGAGAGCAGATACTTAGACTTTTTTTTTCTTCAGGAAACTGTGAACCAGCACCCAGCCAACCACTCTCCACTTGCTTGCACGATGCTGTTGGATGCCACACACATGGTCATATGGGTACACCCAAGACCTTGGTGTAATGCATGCAGGCTCCTAACAAGTCAAGCTCATGGGTCATACACAGGGTTATATAGTAAAGATCTCATCTTACTATGGAAGAAACCCGAGGGAGAGTGTATTTACCACCACAAAGATATGGTTCTCTTCCAATACGATGATGTTTCCTTTCCATGCAACCAACAAATGAATGTGTCGTACTTATTCAGTAGTTCAGACAATGTGGGACACGGGGCTTTTACTCTTTTTAAACACTAACTTACTCTGTGTGTGTGTCAACAGTGTGGACAGCAAAGGGGAAGTCTGAGCACACCCACCCATTCAGCAGTCAGTTCTCACTCTTTGCTGTTTCTGGTTCTCCTGTTACCTCTGCCACTCCATCTCCAGGGGAGGTGCTCAAGTCTGTTGCGTCCCCCCCCCCCAGGTCTCAGAGTAGGAGTGCTGGGATTACAGCCACGTGCCACCACCTCTGGCTTTTCCTGTGGGTTCTGGAGGCTGAACACAGAGGATCAAATTCAGGCCAGCAGGTCCTTACCTCTTTAGTCACTTCCCTGGGCTGGCTTTTGATAATTACCAAATACTTCACATGTCTGTCATTCCAATACTGTCCTTATCCATGCACTGATCTTTTATTAATCTTCTTATGTGGCAGTCACATACGAAACCCACATGGAATATATCACACTTTACTTCCCATCTCATGTGTTATGTAGGGCTCACTAAGGATGCACACAGACTATAATGCCAGAAAAAAAATGCCACTACCTCATTATGGAAATTAATAAATGTGAGTGGGAGAAGTTCTCCAGAGGAAGCTTTGTAAATAAACAAACATCTGCTCACATTTGGTTTTGAAAAGCAGAACGTGTTTAGAGGCACGGAGCAGCTCAGACATGTTATCTGGACAGTATATTTTAATCAGCATTTCTATAAATAACTGCTAGTTTTTCAATGTTAAATAAAAACAAATACAACCATTATGTGAACAGCTATTCCTTTGTGAAAATCTGGTCTTGTTTTAGAATTTGAATATTTAGTTAATATTCATCTTTCTGTATATTGCACATTTCTTATTTTTATGAGTGAGCAAAAATTAATGGCTTTATACAATTTAAACCCGAGTAAAACACAAACCAGAAGGGCAGAAGCAAAGTTTATCTGACTTTGTAATATACATGGATGAAGTAAATAATGCCTAAGATGAACACTGGCTTACAACTGACGATTTAAAAGACACCTGCAGCAAACCGTAGCTGTTACCCTCTTGACTAAGATTTCACCAAGTGTTTTTCTTTTTTCCAGAGGTGTGGTATGCATTGTGTGTAGGTATGTTTTCACGTATGTGTGCATATGTGTATGGGTCTGTGTGTGAACAAGTGCATGGGGCCTTAGGTTGACGTCAAGAATCATGCTTGATCACCCCCTCCTCATTCACTGATGCAAGGTCTCTCGAGCAAATCCACACCTTGCAGATATGGCTTGTTTTGCTAGCCAACTTGTTCTGTGGACGCCCCATGTCTGCCTTCTGAGGTAGATAGAGTGGGCTGCCATGCCCACCTGGTACTTCACATTTCATGTGAGTTCTGGGATCTGAATTCCAGGGCTCACGTTTGTGTGGCAAGTACTTAATCTCTGAGCCATTTGCACAGTTTGGTTTCTTCAAGTTTAAAGCGAGATACTCAAGGGTATGCTAATGCGAAGGGAAGTGAGAATTGGCGGCAGAGAACCTGCTGACATCTAACTTCTATAGGCTTGCTTTATGCCTTATTTTCTGCATATGGAAACAAATATTCAGCAAAAGCACAGGGAAGAGCTGTAAATAGCTGGATGAGGAACTCCAGTGACCATTAGATTATTTCTACCAGGGGCTGGAGAGACGGCTCAGAGGCTACAAGCGCTACCTGCTCTTCCCAAGACCCATATTCAATTCCTACCATCACATGGTGGTTCACAACTATTTGCATACCCATTCTAGGGCATCAGATGCCCTCTTCTGGTCTCACTAGGCAGTGCACACACATGGTGCACAGACATAAATAAATGCAGGTGAAAACACCCATACACATAAAAAGATAATTTTTACTTAGGTGAATCTCCGATGAGGGAAAAAGAACACAAAAGATAACTTTATTTTTAAACCTTAATCTTTAATATATATAGCTCTGTGCATCACAAATCCAGAACAGCCTGAGAGTAAAACAGCTGGGCTTAGCTAGCCAATGCTGTCAATAGTTAAAACTGCTCTCTGGCTTTGAAGGACCAAATATGTACAAGAATGGCCAGTTTCCAGTTTCTGTTGAGATGCCTGAATGGGGGTGGGGTGGACTAAGAGGAAGCTTTGCTGAGTAAGGCATTTGGTGGGTAAGACGGAAAAGAAAATTGATTAAAACTACAGCAACAGCTCGCCAGCCTCAGATATTACTTTTCCAAAAGCAAGGGCATAGGTTCTCGTGTTTGCTCACCACAGTAATCTCACGATACAGGCAGACCAGGCCATGTTCCTGGTTTATAGGCAAGGTAAAGATGACCTAAGAAGACTGAGAATTTTTTTTTTTTTTGATTTTTCGAGACAGGGTTTCTCCGTAGAAGACTGAGAATGTTTAAGAATGGCCAGGTTGAGCAGCAAACTGGCTTTATCTTGGCATGCACTGTGAGTCTTCAGTGGTGAGTGAGGATACTGTGAGTGGCCTAGCCTGGGCTAGCTCTGCTGAGAAGTGGCAGCAAGCCAGGTTTCCCCTCGTCCTGGCTTGTTCCTGCACCCAAAACTCTTCCCAGCTGGTGGGCATTCAAAACAGTCTTTCTTGTATAACTACCCATGGGGTGTAAGTTACAAAGGTTTCCCTTAGTCACTCCCTGTCCCCAGAAGGTAGTGCAGGTACTGGGGTAAGGCAGAGCCTAGGTCAGCAGGGCAGAGGCAGCGAAGGGTTCCAAGGTGAATCTGTACTGTGCTTTTAATATTTGCAGCCAGAAAGGTCTGCACAAAGGCTGCTCCCTGGTCCCTCAAACAATACATGTAGTTTCTGCCTTCCTTTTAAAATCCTGGCTACTGGCTCAATACTCAGAGTCTAAGCATTTCTGTTCAGAGAGACTGAGAAAGCTTCTCTGCATTTTTACAAGCACAAGATGGAAAACATTCAATGCTTTCTGCCAGCATAAGTATATTCCCAACCCATCGCTGCAAATTTTCCATTTGCATTTACTATTTCAATGAATTGGAGTGGAGGGAGAAGATGGGGGAAAATATTAAGCTCATATTCCCTTTTAATAATTTCTAGTTCTCTTGCTGGAAAAGTAGGAAATAGCCTCGAAAGATTCCAGTCTGGATGGAAGCCAGCTCTGCCTGCTCTACGCGAGGCTTTTGTTTCCTCTTTAAATAAATGGATTTCCTCCCTGTCATTAAACAGCAAAGAGGGCTCAGGCCCGTTTCTATGCTGCCTCTTAGGTTAGCTTCAGCTCAGTCTCGGTGCTAATTTCTCCCTTCCCCGCTGCATTACAGTAATCTGCCCTACACTAATTGCAGGGGTTGGAGGACAGGTGCCAGCTCTCAGAACTCCAAGGAGTGAGGTGCCATGATGTCCTTCCCTAGAGGGCACTAGTGCTCAGGGAAGAAAGGAAACTTGCATACTCAGCTCTCCTCTGCTCTAGCCTATCAATGGGATGTTTCCTCTGCCTGTGCAGCAGATATAGTTTTGCAAAAGCTCAGCCTAAGGAAAATAGTGCTTAGGACTGGCTTAGTTGCTTGCCGCACAAATACGAAAACCCGAGTTACTTCTCGCACCTGCACAAAGAAGCCAGGCAAGGTGGCACACACCTATAATCCTAGCAGAGGTGAGGTAGAAACAGGAGGATCCCTGGGGCTTATGGCCAAGAATCAGTAAGTTCCAGGTCAATAAGAAACCCTGCCTCAAAAAATAAAGAGGATACTGCCTGAGAAAGACATCAGACATTATCTTCTGGCCTCTACATGTGCACAGGTGCACGAGACATAAATATGCACAGCACCATATCCCAACCTGCACTGCCACCTTGTTTCCAAATCCCCAAGTATGCTGCTATGTGGGGTTTATTTCCAGAATCAATCTATCTATCTATCTATCTATCTATCTATCTATCTATCTACCTATCTGCATGTATGTATCTATCTTTATCATCTATCTATCTATTTGCATGTATGTATCTATCTTTATCATCTATCTATCTGCATGTATGTATGTATCTATCTATCTTTTATCTATCATCTATCTATCTATCTATCTATCTATCTATCTATCTATCTATCTATCATGCCTTTGTGCCCTTTCTTTAAGATAAATTTAAAAGTTTACCTTTAAGATTAAACTAAAATTTGGCCATCAGCACTTTCTGAGGAAGGGGGAATCATGTTCTTCGGGAGTGTAGCTCGTGTGAGTTTGCCTGTGCTCCAGTCCATAACTTCTTTCTGTGCTCACATGAGCAACCCCATTTAAAGCCAGTGGTTAACAGATGATAAAACTGAAGCTAAGTAAATGTGGAGCTTGCTCTGTAGGGGTCAAAAGGACCTGGTTTAGGGCTCTACCTTCTTGGGGCCTCGTCCTGCTACAATTTGGGCTTATGCTACTCAGATTATGGCTCAGAGAAGTGCCTCTCTATACACTGGGTGATGATGACAATGATTTGGCATCAAAATGTAAATTATACAGACTGAGAGTTTCATACTTTTTTGGTTTTTACTTTGAGCAGACCTTCTTAATTTCCAAGCTGTTACCTGATTTTCATCCTGGCCTGAGCTTGGCATTTCCCCGCACACTGGGAACAGAGGCAGGTCCAGAAACCAGGTCCAGAGTCCATCAATGCTTGAAATGAACCATTTCCTCCTCCCTGAGTACTCACTTAGTCTTCCCACCCTGGAATGCACCAGTGTTTCTTCTATGCCAGTTGTCAGAAAGAACCCCCTCTCCCTTTTTTCTCCCTCTCTGTGTCCTAGGAGCCAACAGTTTGAGGAAGGGGCGTGGAGACCCCTGATCACCTTTGGACGGAGAATCCCAGTACTGGTAACCTAAATGCCTCTATGATGTGGAATTCCCCTCTGTATGCTGTGAATACCATTGGTTAATAAAGAAACTGCTTTGGATATATAGCAGGGCAAAACTTAGTTAGGCAGGGAAAACTAAACTGAATGCTGGGAGAAAGAGCAGAGTCAGAGAAAAGCCATGTAGCCCCACCAGAGACAGACGTCCAGAATTTTACCCTGTAAGCCACAGCCATGCTGCGATACACAGAATAATAGAAATGGGTTAAATTAAGATGTAAAAGTTAGCTAATAAAAAGCTAGAGTGAATGGGCCAAGCAGTATTTTAAATAATATAGTTTCCATGTGATTATTTCAGAGTTAAGTGGCTGGGAACAACCAAGCGGCCTCTTTCTCCACCTCTAGTGTTTGCTACTCCTATCCCTGACTGAGCAGATAGTCTCTGACTGGACTGCTCTGGATAGTGGAAAAGTCTTCCTCTCCTTGCCTTGTTTTCCCTCTGTAATCAGTATTCCTCCCATCTCCCTTCCTCCTCCGGTGGTCTCCCTCATCCTAACTCTGACTGTAGAACCCCAAGATTAATAGTCTCCTACCAGCCTGATGACTCAATCTGACAAGCACTGATGAACATACATGAGCCACAGCTGCCTCTAAAGCCATTCCTTCAACCTTCTCATGATAAAGGAATAGACCACTGCTTTAAACATGCAGGAGACATAGGCAGTTCTAGATTTTAACTTTTCTGATCTTACAGATCTCCAAGCCTTTTTATAACAAAACGCAACTAAGCTCAAAGACAAATTAAAAGTGCATGTGTAAACATTACCAAGGTGAAGAGAAACGCAGGTCTCCATGGTAGATAAACCCACCCACTCTCACACTGCCATTCTTAACTTGGAAAGAACAGAGTACAAAGCATGTTCATGGAAACCCCATCATAATTTGCAGGAGATGTGACGAGACTGAAGCAAGCTTCCACATGCCTTAACACAAGGGACTGGTTTCCCAGACAAACAGAACTTCATCAGTGTCCACGCTCTGTACAGGCAGCAACTTCTCCTGCACCAGTTCCAGCCACAGATCAGAATGAGCAGTGGGATCTAACCTCACTTCCTGACACGTTTTCTGACGTCTTCTCCATATCCTGGTAGACATTTCCTGTGAACAAACTCGGAGAGGCCATTTTTCACTGCTCACACCTGATGCTGTGCAGGAGCGACCCACCATGAGATTGGCTGTGTGTTTTGCAATGGACACTCCACCACCATGTGGCTGGGGTACAGTTTCAAATAGGAGCCCACAGGCGATGCTATAAACAAACAAACAAAAACCACGCAGGTCTGCATTATGACATTGCATTACCATCCATCTTGACACTACCAGATAAAGGAGAAGGGACAAAAAGAAACTTAGAATGCTTTAGAGTTCAGCTAACTAAACTTCTGGCAGTGATAGAAATGACCTTTCTGGTGGTTAACACAGATTCATAACTGGCCAAAGTACAGGAAAAAAAAATGCCAGGATGCTCACCCCTAGAGAGCACATCTATACCATGCCTTCCGTGCAAGGCTCAGGGAACCTATAGAAGAGGGTATGGAAAAACTAACAGCAAGAGATGGGGACAGCTCCTGTGAAGCAGGGTCTTCTAGGGCCAGCAACAGGGCCAGCATGCTCATGAGCTCAGAACAGCTGCAGTTGTCCATACAAGAGGCCTCACCTCTAGCCAAGGAGCTTTTGGCCGCTGATGGTTCATGGGAGTGGGAGGGCCAGTTTTCTTCAGGAGTGTGACCTCTGGTGGGCTGTCTTTGTTCCAGAGATGGCCCTACATCGACATGCGCACCTGCAGCACTAATTGGATTTGGTAGACTATAATATATATATGAAATGTTCTTTCTGTGGTGTCCAGGTGTGGCAGATGAATGCTGGATATGAACCCTGTGTGGCCAAGGAACTCAACTGTTTATTTAATTTTAACATATTTCACTTGTAATTTCCATGCCCACACTGCCAGTGGCTCCCATACAGAACAGGGCAACATTTGTCTTGAACCCAGGGTTCATTTTTGTGTTTGTAGCTTTTTGCAATTCTTTACATGACAGGAAGGTTATGTTACAGGCATATTTCTTCTGTATGTTTGTTTTGTGTTTTTGAGACAGGGCCTTGCTATGTAGTTGGCCTAGGATATGCTATGTAGCCCAGAGTGGCCTCAAACTTGTGACGATTTATGTCTCTGCTACCCCAGAGCTGGGACCAATAGAGGCATGTAGTGTCACAGGGCCACAGTGCACTTTAGTTTGAAGTTAGCAACCACATATTTTTTATCATTTAGTTTCATGCTAAAGACAACCTAGTTGGGTGAAAACCAGCTCAGACTACTTGCTGTGCATGCGTGAGGAACTGCTTTGGACTCTTAGCATCCAAGATAAAGCCAGCAGCAGTGCTTACCTATAGCCTAGCACCAGGAGAAGGAAGGCGCCAGAGAAAAGTAGGTCCCTAAAACTTGCTGTCCAACCTATCTAGTCTGATCAGTGAGCTCCATGTTCAGTGAGAGACCTGGCCTCAAAAAATTAGGAGAAGACTGAGGAAGACAGTTGACGTCATCCTCTAGCCTCCAGCTCCCCACCCCTGCTACATGTACACACACACACACACACACACACACACACACACACACACACACAGCAACCTAACTTGTGGATATGATGTCATACCCCTAGTGTGGCTCCGTAGGGTCCAGGTTCTCATTACTATATGCAGTGTCGTGGTGCACATCTGAGCAAGTCCATAAAGGTTTATCTGACTTGAGCGGCAGGTGGTTCTTGGATTAATTAAAGACTATATCCTCTATTTAGATCTTAAGGCTACCACTGAATGTCATCCCCCAAGGCTTCTTTTAGTCTGGCTGTTATGAGGGACAACTGCACAGCACCTGGCTTCCGTCAGCACTAGCCTTTTAGATGCTGGCTTGGTCAAATTTTTTCCCAACTTCCATGAGAAGGAAGAGCTAGGTAGAAACACAAAGAAAGATGTTCCTAGTGTAGGAAGCTCTTTGTGAGATGTAAGTTTTCACTTGACTGATCAAAAAATCAACCTCTGGAAGATACACTATGTTGACGTAACTGTGGCAAAATGTCAACTTGACTATCATACTTGGTGGGAATATAAATTAGAATATGCCTTCGGGAGGGCAACTGAGTAAAACCCACTATCAAATACAGAAATGCAAATAGTCTTTGACAAAAGATTTAAGAATTTATTCTATGCACAGGCCTGCCCATCCAGTGCCCTGAAAGGGGCCAGAGCGATGGAGGAACTCAACATTCCATTGTCATTTAAGCTGGTAGCTGCTCTTGCCCAGTAGATGTTGTCTAGTAACTTGTCCAGACAGATGTGGAGGACACTGGAGTGAAATTACAAGGTGATAACAGTTGCATGGGGGAGAAGCACAGGCCTTTGCCCGCTGAGGAAAAAGAAAGCTTGCGAGGAAGCAGACAAGTCAGGAGTGCACAGAAAGGCATGGGTATGATGGGAGGGCTTGGCAAGGGAGGTTAAGGTTACAGTCCACAAACAACTCATTCAAATAAGAATGTCAGAAAAAAGAGCACATGCACAAGTCATTTTCTTTGATGAAATACTTCCCTGTCAGTATTCCTTTGATTACAGAAGAATTGAGAACAACGGGTAAAGAATACTTATCTGCAATGCAAAATATAAAAGCGAGATCAGCCATTATTAACCACACAATAGCCATGAACACAAATACTATTCTTCTAGCTTTTCTAAACAGTTAAACCAATACTGTAAGGGAGATGAGAGCGAAACTACCACTGGAACCAGGAAAGAGTCTAACTAATTCAGACAGCGTTTATTTTGTCTAGTAGAATCAGGACAAGATAGAATATTTGAGGGTTAATGGAGTTGTGACAAGAGCAGATCTCACTGACCTTGGCACTCACTGGCAGAGGTACACACATTTACTTTATATGTGACCATTTTGTGTCTGAGTCAAGAAGGTTTCCATGTAAAAGAATTTTCTTTATGTTCAAGTTTGTTACTTGGGAAAGTTAATCAAGATAATATCTGTTGTCTGAAATATCTCAAGTTTTTAAACAACTATTTCAAGTTTTCAGTGTTGGGGGCTGGAGAGATGGTTCCGTAGTTAAGACTCCTTGCTGCTTTTCCAGAGGACCTGGGTTCGATTCCCAGAACCCATATAGTAGCTCACAATCATCTATAACTCTAGTCCCAGGGGATTTGATGCCCTCTTCTGGCAATGGTAGGCGATGCACACACATGGTACACGAATATACATGCAGGCAAAACAGCCATCCATATAAAATTCTACAAAACCAATGTAAAAGGCTTTCAAAAGGAAATGAGGTAGCTCAGGCTTGGGAAGGCAGGTCAGCTGGTCAGCTGCTTGCCTTGCAAACATAATGACTGGAGCTTTATCCCTGGGATCCATGCAAATAAGTTGTGTAACAAGCCAAAAAGAAATGCCACGCTGGAAGTATTTCATATCACTACAAATTCACAAAACTGCCTTGGTCTAGCCCATCTCTAATAGGAAATGCACAGGACAGGAATTCACCCTGGAGTTATTCCCAGCCCCTTCGCTATGCATGAGCTGCGTACAGCATGGTTTCCTGTCTTACACATTTGTCATGTAGGTGTGAAACAAATAGTAGATACTGTTGCTGACTTTGGGCCAAAAGAGCTATATGTGATTATATGACACAGTGCAAAATTCTGCAGGAAATAAAATTCTAATGGCTATAATTCCTTGCACATGAGACTAACTGTGTCATGTTGTGCTCTGTGGTACAGATACAGGCATGGGTCATTACAGCTTTTAAAACCTTCGCAGAGATTAGAAGGCTGCAGAAAAACACCACTGGGGGTTAAAACAGCTTTCCGAAACTGTTCTAATGCACAAATAATGCTTTGCTTTCTTTGACAGCTGTTCAATAACTGCATACAGCTGGAGGCAGAGTCGGCCGCCAAGGGACTTCCATTTGGTTCACTACCAGGTTTTCTTTTCCAGAATGCTCTCCAACATTCAAACCAGTCGTATTTATCTTAAACACATTTTAAAAGATGGTTTTATTTTAATTCATTTCCATCACACTCCATCCGTGTTGGACTCAATAGCCTGCGGAGTTAAAGGAAATAGCTTAACTCAAACTAGCTGGACTTAGGTCGAGTTATGGCTGATTATGGCGAAGTTACCTGCATATTACACACAGTTAAACATATCAACCCCCAGTTGGCATTATTGATCACTCTTCTCCAAACCATTTGAGAGTTTCAAATAGCAAGCATGAAAAATGGCTGCACACAGCAAGGAAGATGGCTACTATGTGACCTCTCAGACTGGTAAATCATGTCAGTGTCTGTCTTCTGCCTTGGCAGAGGTTGGCCCCAGGACAGACTTAACTCTATCAGTCAGCTTCCAGAGACTGGGGGATAAAAGCAAAATATCAAAATCGCCATTTGCAAGTGAAAATTATATGCCTTCTAAGACCACAATAGTATGATCAGATGACCAGAATGTTTGCTGCCTTGGGAAACAGACCCATTGAGGAAGGCAGTTCATAATGTGGAAATACGTCTATGCCGTGCCAGACTGAACCAGAAAAAGGACAGCTGATTGCAGAATTCAAAAGCATTTGAATGGTGTCAGGCTGAAATAACCCAGTGTGAGTGTGTGTGTGTGTGTGTGTAATGTTCACATTCAGAAGAGTTTTGTCAGAGGAGCCTTGGTGTCTGTTAACCTTCATGTTATGATTATACTTATATTAAGTGGGGGAAAAGATCATTATGTTAGGATTCCAGTGTTATGAACGTTATCTACTTTCAGCAATTACACACACACACACACACACACACACACACACAGAGAGAGAGAGAGAGAGAGAGAGAGAGAGAGAGAGAGAGAGAGAAGAAGAAGAGAGAGATGGAGAGAGAGAGGGAGAGGGAGAGAGAGAGAGAGTCCAGTTTAAAAGAGCCATTTTCTGCTAGGAAAACCTTCCCTTTTTTGGTGCTACTAAGAATACATCATTGAAAAAGTCCACATAGGACACAGGCCACTTCAAAATGGAGCATCAGAAATGGGAAGGATGGCAGCTGGCCAATGTCTGAAGAGTGCAATCATGTAGTTTTGTTGTTGTTGTCGTTATACTTCCCGAAATTCACAACAAGCCTAATGAATGACTGCCGGATAAATGCAAGTTATTACTTCACTCCAAATAAGGGATGGAGATGAACAAGCAGCACGTTTGACTGTGAACAGCAAGGCATCTTCCTGACTCCTGCCCACCTGAGACCTAATTCTTCTTTAATCATATTCTTCTGGGGGCCGATCATCTTTAACAAACATCAGAACATTTCTGAGATTCAATTCCGCTCTCCTACCCTTAGGGATGCCATGTCTACCAAGCTTGTTTTCAGTGGTGGCTTTCCTCACACCACACACATCCACCTAAGGCATGTCGAGAGATTTCCTACAGATACTATAAAATTCATTTAACCACAGTAATTAGTAAAAAGGCTTAGACGGGTAAGGGGGAAAAGATAAGAGTCCACTGAAAACAAGAACAGAAAGAACCCACCAAGCCAGCCCATTAAATCCTTGCTACCACGACGGGAGTCACAATTGAG
The DNA here is from genome assembly GCF_018167655.1 of Microtus oregoni. Lineage (NCBI taxonomy): Eukaryota > Metazoa > Chordata > Mammalia > Rodentia > Cricetidae > Microtus > Microtus oregoni. The sequence continues at coordinate 21,753,488 of NW_024543094.1, forward strand.
TAAAAACATCTGTTAACAATTCCTGCATCCAACACATATATCTCACATCTGCAGACTTGGAACAAAATGGGAAAAAGCAATCTAACCGACAAGACTCGAGAGAAGCTAGAGGGGCTTCGCATGGCAAATAACAGGAATAAACAAACTGGCTGGAACAACACGAGGGCTTGGGAGATGTCTGTTAGTAAACAGTTTGCCAAACAAGCAAGAGGAGTTGAGTTTGGGTCCCAGCATCCATATGAAAGTGCTGGGTGTGGTGGCATGTGCTTTTAATTCTAGCGCCGGGGAGATGGGCATAGGCAGAGTCCTGAGCCTGATGATCAGCTGACCCAGTGAAAGATCCTGTCCCGAAAAACAAAGAGGAACGTACCTGAGGAATGACACTTCAGGCTGTCCTCTGGCCTCTACATGTCCACCCACCTGTACACACAGACATAGACATACAGACACACAGAAACACACACACACACACACACACACACACACACATACGACTACCCTCCTTCCAATCTTACTGTGCAATGGGATACATAAACCAGGCCTGACTTTTATTGAGCCTTTTCAAAACTCTGATTTATTCCTCATGAAATTTAGTCTGCTTGTTGCACTTGCTTGGTTTATGAAATGTTTAGTTAAAACATCTAATTACCAAAAAGTTCAACTAGTAACAGTAGTTTACAAACAAAACTGATTCTCCAAACAAGGGCTTCAATTCCAAGGGCAGTGTGGCTTGTGGACTGGGTGTGTTTGTTGGGGGAGTTCTTTCTCACTGTGTACTTGTTGCCATGGGCACCCATCCCAGGCCCATGTAGTTACTGGTGGATTTAGCAAGCTGGGGATGCTTATCACACCTGAAACAGCCATGCAGTTAGCCAAGAAGATCATCTGCTTTACTAAGTAAAGCATCAATGACTTCTAATATAAATACATATAAATATGTGTGTGTGTGTGTGTGTGTATAGCCAGAATTTGTCTTCAAGTTTCCCTACAGGTAACTGCTCTTATTTTATTATCAAGATGGCATGATCGTGATGAACAAGAACTAAAGACACTCATACTAATTTCTCTAATGGACATCTGTCAGCTCTTTCTCCTTGACTATCAAGGAGAAGATTTCCTGCCTTTTCACCTCTTTTACTGTTTGTTTATTGCATGGCTCCTCCCCAAAGCCATGGTGTAGGCAAGTGGGTGAAAAAGAGAAAACTTTATTAAAGGATCATGATTTTGACAACACAGTAAAACAATTCCATCTCTAATAGAGCCAGGCTTTCCACTGTCCATTCTGGGGGAAAGTGTTTAGCGAGCAAATTTAGCTCACACACAATGCTGCCGAATGGGGCTGAGTGCTGTCCTGTGAATGCGGAAAGGGCTTATCTTAAATACATCTAACAATGGGCCTTTTTGGGTTAATAAGAAGCTCAACTCGAAACTGGTTTATACAATAAAAGTGGTATTTGTTTATGAGGCTTAGAAGCCAAAGGCACTGGGCTGGAATGGCCTGGAATGCTTGCTTTGGCTGCACACCCTCCTCCAGTCAGCTTGGCACCCCTACCCCACCCTCTGAACAATCAGCTCCCCCTACCTTCATCTAGCTGCCTCTTTGAAAAACCCCGTGACTCTGCCTGGACCTTGGCTCTTCTCTGCCAGCCTTCCCTTTCTGTCTGTGGGTCCCAATACCAGGACCCATCAAGACCTGTCTCCTTTCCAGGCCGTTCTGTGAACCGCAGCACTGTAAACCCTACGCATGATAGCCTAGGTCAGGGTGTTTCACACTGCAGGAACTCAAAACCTCACAGAACCTGTTCTGGGGCCCAGGGCCGGGGCCGGGACATGCAGCAGAATTCAGCTCTGATACTGGATAAATCCTGGAGTGCAGACCATTTCCTTGTTTAGTCTCCAGGTACACGCTCGTCTTCACCCTTGACAATGCCTGGGTTCTATGTCCAGTCGGGCCAGGAAGTGAATAGTGGGACAATGTTGAATGCTACTTTGCCCTGACATGGGCAAAGATGTCCGTACAGGAAAGAGAAGTTGCTTTGAGGGTCCCACTAGTCTCTCTTCATCTTCATTTCATATTTATTATTTAGCATGTGTATTTGTGTGTGTGTGTGTGTGTGTGTGACTGTGTGAGCAACATGCCATGACGTGTGTGGGGTCAGAAGACAACCCTGGTCGTCAGTCTTTACTTCTGACCTGCTTTGAGACAGTATCATAGCTTCTGTATATGGTGGGCTAGCTGGCCTGTGACTTCTGGGGAGTCTCCTGTCTCTGCCCCCCATCTCTCCATAGCTGGGCTGGGATCACAGATGTGTGCAACTACACCTGGTGTTACGTGGGCTCTGGGATCTGAACTCAGGTTTGCAGGCTATGCTGTTTTATTTGCGGAGACATCTCTCCACACTACCATTTGTTTTCTCTTTTCTTTTCTTCTTCCTTTTTCTTTTTCTTTTTTTTTTTTAAATTAGAATCAGGATCTCGTTGTATAACACAGGTTGGTTTTCAACTCTCTATGTTCCTGGCTGGCTTTGAACTCACAATCCTTCTAACTCTGTCTCCTGAGCTCTGGGATTACAGGCATGCGCTGCTATGCTCAGCTCCCCCACTCATTTTGAAACAATGATCCATCTGGAATCCCGCTCTTAAGTTCCATTTCTGACTTTAGCCTAACACAGATGAGACGTATCTGTGCCAGGCCTCACTGTAAACACCCCGAGGATGCAGAGGATTAAGAAATCGATGATGAACTGTTCAGTAAAAGAATCATTTTCCACTGCAGCTAATTACCCTCTAACTTATCTGTTGAGAAAGTTTAGATTCTTCTAATTTCTGTTCTATTAATAATTTGCAAATTTCACCTGAGGTCAGGCTTCTACTCCCCCTGCCTCCTCCATCGCCCCCCCCCCCTTTTCCTTTTACAAATAGTTAGTCTGTTGAAGCAGGATCAGTAGGTATTAAAAACAAGTCTCAAGTGGCCACCTCCTGGGGACAAAGGCACACCGTGTACTTCCACAACTAAACTGTGTTGACAACTGAATATCAGTGATCAGGGACCTTTTTTTCCCCTGAAATACTGATTAAAAAATTACAGTTCAGGGCTGGGGCTCAGTTGGTAAAAGGCTAGGCCAGTATAAGAACCTGAGTCCAGATCCCCAGCACCTATGTAAAAAGCCAGGCGTGGTGGCATATCCTACAATCCTAACCTTGCTGTGCACTTTATCTTAACACGGGAACTAGCTCACAACAGCTCAGGCAGACATAACTGCATACTTACTGTTTAGACCCACCAGGTAGGTTGGCAACCTTTATGAAAAAGTTCTTAATAACAAATCTCAAGAGCCAGATGTAGGGGGTGAATGTCTGTAATTCCAGCACTCAGGAGGCTGAGGAAGGAGCATTACAAGTATGAAGCGTGTAATACACAGTTCCAGACAGTCTTGACTACATAGCATGATCCCACCTTAAAAGTCAATGGATGGGAAGGTGAACAGATAGAAGGTAGAGCCTTGGCTTTTCTCGGGAACTGAGCAATTGTAAACAAGAGTAGGCAGGAGCCTTGGAGTTTAATACCGAGGCATTGTAACTCAGATGCCTATGTAACTGTCCCGCCTCCTGAGACAGAATTACCCTGAGTGCAGTTTTCCAAAGCGCACGAGTGTAGGAATCTAGCTGCTCTTGCTAGGTGGATGCTGCTCTCCTTTTGCCTGGCTTCCTTGACATCCTTACCTTCTTTTATCTACTCCTTATCTAGCTCCAGGCATTTGGCAAGCTGGCTGGCAAAACACCCAGGCTTTGGCAAACATCTTCATTTCCAATTTTAATATCTGGCAGAAACAGGTATCCCCAGGGTCCCAGGAGACTTGGCCAGCCTTCATTCCCACCCCTCACTATCAGGGTTGGGATCAGCAACCACACGTCCATCATTGGGCTCCTTTGGCAGCCATGGCAGCCCAGGAGACATTCAAAACGCCCCATAGAGAGGGTGAGTTACATCAAGATCCTCTGGCTCATTGTGCTCCAAACAAGAGGCAATGGCCAAACTCCCACGGTGTGCACAGTCAGCCACCGCCACCAAAGCACCAACATTCCAGCAGGGACACAGGCTGGAGGAAGCCTTTAGTACAGTGGAAGGTACAAGAAAAAAATAAAAGGCCAAAGAGCCACAATGATTGGTGGGGCAAGATTGACACCCTTTTTAATAGATACTCATTTATAAGTTTAAAATGGGTGTGCTAACTTGAATGAAATAGGAATAGCGTATCCTGACCCATCAGTCATAATAGTGGTCAGCTAGGGACAGCAGGGAGCGCTTCAGTAATGACTGTCCCCAGCTTCCATTTAGGGTTCTACTTGGCTCCAGAGGTAATACCTAATAAGAATAATGAACCAGTCGACGGCCTTGAGGATAAATGGAGCAAGCAATCTTTTTAGAGGATGACAGAACAAAGGTTCACATGGCTCAACGACCTACTGAAGACATGTTAAGACCACAAGGGGAACCATTTTAGAACAACAGAATGTCTGGGAGCAAAGAAGACCCAGAGAAGGCAAGCACAGCCCTTGGAGACACCGCCAAGCTTCACCTGAAGACAACACCATGGCTTTGGATTTTGGTCTCACAAACCAACACCACTATGTTTATTATTTAAGCTAGTTTTCAGTCAAACTTCTTATTAACTTAATTGGCTTTTTAGTCTCATAAACCAACAAACACTACCTTTATTATTTAAGCGAGTTTTTAGTCAATTTTTTTTATTAACTTAGAAAAACCGTTGTAACTTTTCATCATGGATTAGGGAGGGGCTCATAAGGACCCAAGCCTCCCTGGGGAGCTCTGGGCAGTTAATGGTTGCTGGAGGAGCTGGGGAGTCATAATCCTCAGTGGGGTAGCTACGGTAAGTCATCCTTGCTCAATTACCCCCACGCTCATGCAGGAGCCCTAATTAAATACAGCACCATACAAAGACATGAAAGTGGAAGAAGGAAGGGACCGAGAGGATGAGGGGAAACGTGATCAAAGTACCCCTCTCTCTCTCACTCACTCAACACACACACACACACAACTGTACAAGATTAAATGCATTTAAAATAATTTTAAAATCCTGTTGTAGGATACATTTAGGATAAACACTTTGCATACTGCTTTGGATAGCACTGCAATAGACCAAAACATCATTTTCTATGAAGTGAATTTGCTTGCTAAACATTTTCCCCCAGAACATTTGATGGGATGGGAAGCTTGGGTCTATTTTAGATAGCATCATCTTACTATACTGGCAAAGCCCCATCTTTTCAAATATCTTTCTTTTTCTCCCTTTTGTCTACACCATGGCTTTTGGGGCAGTGAGACATGCATTTGCAAATGGAAGTAAAGGGGAAAAAGCAAAAAACCTTCTCCATGAAAGTCAACGGGAGAGAACTGGCAGGCGCTTGGGTCCTAGAGACTGGCCACTGTTAGGAAGATCCCCTAAGAATTAAACAAGATCACTATAACTAGCCAACGGTTTCTCAACTTATTGTTATATCATAGATATAAATGTCATATACTGTCTCTTACGGCCCTAAAGCATTTGTTCATGCCTGAAGTCCCTGCAGTATGTTTCCACATACATGACTTCACTGGAACCTAACAATATCCCTGCAGAGTGGGACACATTATAAAATAACTGTAAAACAAGAAAGGGGGGTGTCTTAGTTACTTTTTGTACTAGCTATATTGTTTTACCTATCTATCTATTTGTTTATTTACTGGTTTTTTGAGACAGGTTTTTTTCTGTGTAGCTTTTGTGCCTATCTATCCTAGAACTAGCTCTTGTAGACCAGGCTGGTCTCAAGCTCACAGAGATTCACCTGCCTCTACCACCCGAGTGGTGAGTGTGTGCCACCACCACCTGGCTAGTTTTGTTTATTTATTTAATTTTTTTGACAACTTGACTCAAGCTAGAGTTATCTGAGAAGAGAGAACCACAATTGAGTAAATGCCTCCAAAAATTGGCCTATAGACAACCTTTTGGGGGATTTTCTTGATTAGTGATTGATGTGAGAGAGCAGAGCTTACCGTGGGTGGTGCCATCCCTGGGCAGGCGGTCCTGGTAAGTATAAAGAAAGCATGTTGAGCAAGCCACAGGGAATGTGGTGGTTTGAACGAAAACGACCTCCATAGGGAGTGGCATTATTTGGGATGTGGTCTTGTTGGAGGAAGTGTGTCACAAGGGGCTTTGAGGTTTCAAAAGCTCAAACCAGGCTCAGTGTTACTTCCTGCTGCCTGCCTAACCAGAGGTAGAACTCTCAGATCCTTCCCCAGCACCATGTCTGCCTATATGCTACCATGCTTCCCACCATGACAATAAAGGACTAAATCTCTGAACTGTAAACAAGCCCCAATAAAATGTTTTCCTTTATATGAGTTGTCATGATCATGGTATTTCTTTACAGCAATAGAAACCCTAAGACAGGGAGCAAGCCTGTAGGCAGCGTTCCTCCACATCCTGTGCTTTGGTTCTTGCCTCCACGTTCCTGCCCTGACTTCCCTTCATAATGGACTATAAACTTTGGGCTGAACTAAACTTTTCTTCTTCAAGTCACTTTTGGTCATGGTGTTTATCACAGCTAGAAACCCTGAACTAAGGACTTGCAGATGTGACAAAACATCTTACAGAAACAGTAAAAAAAGTAACTGGTACAGCCACTTTGGATACAATCAGTATAGTGATTTCAGAAAATTAGGAAACAAGCTTCCTCAAGACCCAGCAATACCACTTTTGGTATATATCCAAAGGATGCTCAATCATGCCCCAAGGACATATGCTCAACTATGTTCATAGCAGCATTGTTTGTCATAGCCAGAACCTGGAAACAATCTAAATGCCCCTCGACTGAAGAGTGAATAAGGAAAATGTGGTATATTTACACAATGGAGTACTACACAGCAGAAAAAAATAGTGACATCTTGAAATTTGCAGGCAAAAGGATGGAGCTAGAAAACATCATTTTGAGTGAGGCAACCTAGATCCAGAAAGACAATTATTACATGAACTCACTCATAAGTGACTTTTAGACATAAAGCAAAGAAAACCAGCCTACAGTTCACAATCCAAGAGAACCTAGACAACAATGAGGACCCTAAGGAGAGACATACAAGGATCTAATCTACATGGAAAGTAGAAAAAGACAAGATCTCCTGAGTAAATTGGGAGCATGGGGACCATGGGAGAGGGTTGAGGGGGAGGAAAGAGAAAGGGAGAGGAGCAGAGAAAAATGTATAGCTCAATAAAATCAATAATAAAAAACAAAGGTTAAAAAAAAAGCAGAAAGATAGAGCTGGGATATTCCCTCCAAAGCCCATCCCCAGCAACCTACTTCCGAATGCTAGACCCCTTGTCCCAAACATTGCACAACCACTCTCACCAGCTGTGGACTAAGTTTTTAAATACATGAGCTGGGGGAGGCATTTGTATTCAAACTCTGATATTAGGGTATACAGATATTGGGTCATGTCCACAAGTTAAAAGTTGAGAAGCCGAAACTTGGAAACCCCTGGTGTTCCTACTCAAGTCCAGTGAACCTCTACCCTGCTGTCACCTGGTGACTCCTACTCACGGCTGGAGCCTCTGAGGGTGAATGCCTAGAACAGGCCTGGCCGAACACCAACCTGCAGTGTGGCGGCTGGAGACTGGCCACCCCAGCCATCAAGTTCCTGTCTCGGGCCATCTGCTGTCTCCTCCTGGGGCTGGAGTAAGAGGCGCATATGGCTGGGCCTGCTTTCCTTTACACGGTGCCGGGGATCTGAAGTCAGGTCCTCATGCTTGTGTGGCAATCAATCCCCCAGTCATCCATCTCTGTAGCCCCTGATTCTAGGTTTTCCTCTGATCTTTCCCAAAACTGAGTTAAGGAATGGGAAGATTGGGAGCACAATGGTTCAATATGTACAACCTCAGAAAGGGAATCATTTTCAGTCTTACAACAGTTATGGTAACAAAAGGGAACTGAATCTACTAAGAGATGATCAATGACACTGCAATATGAGACTCACCTAGGAGCACACCTACCAAACACCTCCAACCCTTTGATGTAACCATCACAGCCACCCCATGAGGTGAGTGCACAGGCCACCCTGCACGTCCCCTCTTGGCAGTTCCTACGGCTATTCTCTTTCCTAGGTGAATGCTGGTCACTTAGTGCTGCCTGTGTAATAGTATCTTTCTGCCTGGGTTCCTAGGCTCTGGCCCTGGGGCTGATCATGTTTTTAAAATCCTCCTTAGCTAGCTGGCATGGTGGAACCGGGCTGTAATCCTAGCACTCAGAGGACCTCCACCTTCTCAGCAAGAGGCTTGTAAGGTCAATGCCACACTGGGGGATACAGTGAGTTCTATGTCAGTCTCCACGACAAAAAAGAAAGATCTTGTCTCAAAAAAAGAAAAAAAAAGGAGGGGAAAAAAAGCAGCATCCCTTCCCCTTGATTCCTCATAGAACTTCTTGCCCATCATGGTCACTGTTCCTTGCTTTTTAGGGTGTTCCCCTCAATCTTAAAGTTTCAGGAATAGCCTTCATGAGGGCAGGCTTGGAATTCTGCTTCCTGTGTATCCAAAGCCCTTCTCCTGGGAGTTTCTCCAAGACCTGTAGTCCTTGACTTCCCACCATGTCCCCAATCCATACAAATGAGCTCACCCAGATGCCACAGCTATGTTAGCATGACTTTGGCAAGTCTATGGTTTCTCTGTACATGTCCCTTGTGGGTAGTTTAACTACAAGGATTTTCTGCTGCCTCCACTCTCCCTTTCAGGGAGAAAGAGGAAAATTCAAGCCCTGGACTTTTTAAGCACGACTCTGTGACAATGGGTTGAATTTTCCTATTTCTCACTTGGTGGTTAACCGCTTACATTATTAACCTCACTCTTGTTTATAATCTACAGGAATAGCTAACTAGACTAACCCAACACCACAGTTCATTTACAGATCTCTGAAGAAATATTTAACGCCAAACAAAATCAAAACTATCTGACCTTGAAGATGGTGTTCCTCATACTGTAGGCACAGGACACTGATGGCTGTTGGAATTCCTGAAAAGGGTGCACACATAGACCTGGGGCAAACAGAAGGCATTTTCTTGGTGCCAGCCCCTCTCAAAATGTCCACTAGCAGAAGGTGATCTGTGGAACCCTAGAGCCCACAGCTCCTACCTCAGGTTCACGGATGTTTCCATACCCCCAGTTCCCACAACAGTGCCCTCTCACTCTCTTCCTCTCTGTGTGGGGTACACGTGGGTGAGCACACAGAAACCACAATGCCACAGTCCTACTTGATCACCTTCTACCCTCATTCCCTTGAGACTTTCACTGAAACTTGAGTTAGGATGTGGTCAGGTCACTAAGCGCCAGGGATCCTGCTGTTCGCTTCATCCCCTACATTCAGTGCTGGGGTAATAGGCACACACACGTCTATGTCTGGCTTCTTATGTGGGTGTCCTCCTGTTTCCTTCACCCCCTATACCTAATGCTGGAGTACAGGCACACACAGCTCTGTCTTACTCCTTAGGTAAGTGCAGAGGATTTGAGGTCTTTAAGGTTGCACAGCAAATGTTCTTACTCTTTGAGCCACCTCCTCATCCTCTTCTTATTTTTTAATTAATTGCTTTAACAGGTAGGTTCTTGCTCCTGTAACAGGCCCCAGGCCTTAACATGACTGATGCTATGATAGAAGTACCATTTAGATCTTGGAACACAGCATACACACTAAGCCTACAGACTGCAACACCTGCCAGGATAAAAACAAAGACCCATTCCATCATAGTTTTGGGAAAGCCCCCAAATGTGCCAACCCTGTGCTGGCTTCTGTATTTCTACTTCTGGCTAACTGTCCCTGTAAGCTGAGCTGTGTCAAGCCAGGATGTAGTTTTGTGCTTCAGAGTTTACCCTGAGAAACAACTCATGACTCCATTGGGGTCCCAAACACCTATTAGGCTTGGTTTGCTAACAGGGCAGTTTGATTTTGCTTTCTGGATTCTTTTTGCTCTTGTTGTGGTGAGGGACTGTGTGTGTTTGGGGGCAGGGTGCCAGGCATTGAACCCGAAGTTCACCCATACTAAGCACACACTTTACTGCCAAGTTCTACCCCTACTCAATAAAGCAGTTCTGCATATTCCAGGAAATGGCTGAATACATGTAATGCCTGCAAGGTCACGTGAGTTCAGAACCCTGCTGCTCAGGAAGACACCTTCCCAAAATAACTTCCATGCTGTAGCAGGAGTTCTTCATAAAAAACCTGACTCAGGAGAAGTGTAAAAATAGGTCTAGCCTCCTACACTGCGGAGGAATCAATATGTTATCTTACTTCAATACTGTTCTCGTTTGTCATTTAGGAAGCAAGTGTGAAGTTGGCTAATAATAACATAATTGTACTAAAAACACCACCTTTAAAATTAATCTTGTATGTTTGTGAAAAGAAAGTTTTCCACTAAAAAAAATGTTACCATACTCATAAAGAACTTTTCGGCTAACTTAGTTTATTGTAATGAGTTTATTAGACTTACTTACTGAGCTTCCTGACCTGAGGGGTACCCTAGAGAAGCATGAGTGACCCCAACAACTGTATCATTGAGGAGTCTCATCTAGTGCATCGGGGATGACATTCCCATGGAAACAGCCTCATGGAGTCCCTCAACAAGATTAACTTTTTAGAAAATATTTTACTTTCATGTGTGTGTGTAAGTGTGTGTGTGTGCATGCGTGTGTGTTGTACATACTTGTGCATATGACAAAAAAGGCTGCTAGAATCCTCTGGATCTGGGGTTCCAGAAGGCTGTGAACAGCTGATGTGGGTACTAGATCTGAACCCCAGGCTTCATGACGGAGCAGCAAGTGCTCTGAGCCAGCTCTCCAATCCCCTCACTAGTTTTTTAAATAGAAGGAAAACAACATGTTGGCCAACGATATTATTAAAATTTAAATAGCAATCAAACATTTTACAAGAGATGTGCTCTTTCGTGCAATAACACTTGGAGGTGCAAACTAAAACGCCAAAGTTGTTTGTTCTGTAGTCTGATGCTGAGGAGGGGTTTCAGCCTTTTAAAGTTTTGTGCTAGACTCCAGAACACATTCTTTGTGTGAGAGATTAACCTGTCAACAAAAGCAAACTGCAGTTTCCCTGTGCTTTATCTCTGCTTACAGATGAACTTTATCTTTGTTTCCATGCAAACAGAGCAAGTGTATGGATATAGATATACCGTTTCCTCTAGCATGGATTAAAAGTGAAGTGGAGGCCAGAAGAGGGAAACTTGGGTAGAGACTTTGCCTACCAGGCACGATGCCCTGGGTTCTGTTCTTATCAGTGCATTAAATATATATATATATATATATATATATATATATATATATATACATTCTTAAAAGAAACAGGGTCTTAAGATTGATAATGAAGGTTGAGGTTGTTTTTATTTATCTTTTATTAAGACTTGAATTTCTGACTTAGTTAAGCTTTCATTATTTACCATGACTGGGTGATAGGAAAGAAACCTATTGATCCCTGCAATTGCCCTTATTTCAAATCAACAATCAGTAACTTAACACAGCAGGTGACATCAAAGGTCCTTATGACTGACAGCTGTGAAATCTGATCTATGCTCTGGTCAACAATATTGTAGTCGGGGGCCAGTGAGATGGCTCTAAGAGATGGCTTAGCAAGTAAGGGCGTTTTCTGCCAAGCCTAATGGCCTTTATCATCAGTGGGGTCCACATGGTGAGTGTGGGGGCCTACAGGTTGTCCTCTGTCCTCTTCACATCTGCTGTGGCACATATGCTTCTTCCTCCCCACGTGTGTGCACACAAAACAAACACAAACATAAAGTAAATACGTAACTGTCTAAAAATTTTAAATCAATGTTATATCTGAGGGAGAAAGGAATGATGACAGTAATGAAAAGTGCGCCCTTCAGAGGACAGCACCTAAAAATAGAAGGGAGCCACGGGGAAACCTACGACCCCTGCCCGTAGCCAAAGGCCACCATCCAGGTGGTACCCAACACTCCTAGGGTGACTAGGCATTTTGTGTATGTGTTTTCTGTTGAAAGGGTGGCTAAAAGAGACCTGCTTTTTTGTTTGTTTTCTTTTAAAACAAACAGCAGTTTTATCAGCAATATCTATTTGTACCCTACATACAAGAGAAAAAATATACTGGAGCTCAAGTATCCATGGCTGCCAGCCCAGGGAGGCTGTGGGATTTGCAAGAGCACAAAAGAGAAAAGAAACATGGGGGGGGGGGGGGCAGCAAAAACTGGTATCAGCAGGATTAACGTTAAGATGTGATTTTTCTATTCCACTGCCAATAATCCGGACATGTTCTACAACCCATGTGGGCACAGCACACGGGAGTGTCAGTTCAGGCATGCTTCAAATTAAGATAACACTGTTCATGTTTTCCAGTCGCTTTAAGTTTTATACAGGCATGGCTTTAGTTAAAATGTCAATAAAATCCAAAAGTGACAATATGCTCCCAGTCAACATATTTCCTCACAGGGTTAATATTTTCCATATCAATTACACTATGTACGCAACAACCTAACCGTGGGGTAACCTGGAAACAGTGTCGAGAAGATAGTTCCTTGGGCCAGCAGGACAGTTCAGTGGGTAAGAGCATTTGCTAGGCAAGCCTGATGACCTGAATTCCAGGCCTCACACCCATGGCTGGAGGAAAGAACATGCTCACAGGTACCTTCTGGCCTTTACATACACAACTTCAGCATACGGGTACTGACACTCACACCCTTGGTATAGAAATATGCACACATACAATGATAAAATACATTTTAGATAGTTAAAGGTTCTTTGGGCAGGAATCTCATTTGGAGACAGAGTTTCATATTGTTGCACAGGCCGGCCTCAAACTTGTGGCACTCCTCCTGCCTCAGCTTTTCAAGTGCTGGTATTACAGGTATGAATTAGGTTCTTCAGCTGAAAGGTCAGAATGGGGACATGGTGTGGTGGACTAAACAGTTGCTCAGTTTTCAGCATTCTTGTGGGCTGGCTCACAACTATCCAGCTCCAGGGGATCTGACAGCTCTGGCCTCCATAACACCTGCACTCACAGGGCACGCGTACCCATACAGAGACATTTGCACATACACATAATTAAAAAAGAAACATTTAAAAATGATTTTTAAAACTGTGTACTAAAATAAAGTACGTGAGCCTTGGCATTGGGTTATTATATTATGTTCAGGCCAATGGAAGTCTGCACTTCCCTGCTTCTCTTGCTAAGGAACACACTCTCTGTGGAGGGACACCTTGCTCAGCTTATAGTGGGGAGGGCCTTGGTCCTTCCTCAAAGCAATGCTTGTTGACTCCCCATGGAAAGCCTTACCCTCTCTGAGGAGTGGACGGGGGAGAAGGGGAGGGAGTGGGAACTGGGATTGGTATGTAAAATGATAAAAGAGAGTTCTAAATAAATAAATAAATATATACATACATAAAAAACAATTTTAGAAAAGCGCCCAGTTCTGTCCAGGTGTCAGCTTGGGTGAATGCAGTGTCAAGGCCCACCTCACCCAGGTGAGCAGGGGGTGTATCCTGAGTTCATGAGAAACTTCTGGAGAGATGCTTTCAGAGGAGAGGCAGCAGAGACCTCCCTGGCTCCTTCCCTTGTCGCCTGCACATGGCTCTGCCCCGACTGGGTCACTCTAGACTGGGAAACAACATGCTGCCATCTCGATAGTACACTCACTGGACAGCTGAGTCTGGGCAGACAAGATGACCTTCCCGCCCTCAGAACTGGGTGACTCGGGAGGACCCTGAGCGGTTGCTTTGGGATGCTTTCCACACTTTCCCAAGCGTGGCCGGGAAGGTTTCTTTCCCCAGGGACTGCCTTCATGGCTGCCACCATTTCCTTCACTCTAACACGTGGGTGCTCGGTGAATTCCCGCTGGACGAAGCCGCATACATTTACACACCAGAAAATCTCCATTTCTGTAGTAGGTAAGCCACGCGATGAACAAGGGAGCCTTCTTCCACGGCTCTCTCAGTCAGGGCCAAGGAGCTTACTAGACGTGTGGCTGAGAATTAACACTGACAAAGAGCAACTCATGTCAAATACCGAGCTGTCCCTCTGAAACACCACCATGACGGCAAATTGAGGACTGAAACTTGTCAACTCTAGCAACTGGCTTCTGCCAGTAGTAAGTGGTGACAAAAATCAGTGTATAAGACGTTGGCTCTCCACTTGCATGGAATTATAGACAAATAATTTAAATACTCGAGAAGTACTTAAGACATATTTAGACTAAAAAACTGTTCGGGCTAAGATGTAGCTCATTATAGAGAAGATGTTTAGCATGTGAAAGGCCCGAGGTTCCTATGTACAAACTTTTTAATTCACAGCTTCTCTGAAATGCAAACTGAACTATGTGCTCTATCTATAGTTTATCTGGCAATCCAGATGATATCAACTCCCCCAACCCCCGCCACTTGTCTTGCTTTGAGGCATTGAATTTTAGGAGATTTGATTACTTTCTTTGCTTGAGGGGCAAGGAATGACAATATTAAATATTACAATATTACAAGATAAAAGTATTTGCAGATCCTGAGTCTGTTGCCTAACAAAATGCTTTCATATTCATAGGCAGGGGCCCTCTGTGACCAGAGTCCTCCCCTCTCACATGGACTTCTAAAGAAGGAGGAGCTGAAGCCACAAACAAAGGACTCAGCAGAAAGGAAGCTTCTGTTGCTGCCCACAGCTGAGCACATCTAGCAAACAAAGGAAGCATTCACCCCCACCTTGCACCACACCAAATGCTTGAACCAACCCCATGCAGAAAAGAGAATGGATGGAGATGAAATCTGATCAGTCTAATCCTGCAATTATGAACTTCTTTTTCCTCTTTCCTTCTCTTTGGCTCCTGGGAAAGGTGATGAAAAGACACAGAAAAGGGGGAGGAGAGCAAGGGAGGAAACTGGCACGAACAGGTCTGCTCTAGGCAAACACCATGGAGAACTGGGGAGGGACAGATGCATAGCATGGATGGACAAACAACCAGAGTGCTGTGGAGCGGGGAGTCCTGTGACCCTCAACGTCCAGAACACCGAGTGTTCAGCACATCGTTTGATGGACAGCAGGGAGCACACAGTACTGGGGCAGGTGGACCATAGATGGCTTCCCAAGAGAAGCCACATCACACTGAGGAGGGGGAAGAGCAATGTAACTAGCCTGTGTGCTTGAGCCACACATGTATGGAAGACAGCAGCCCAGGCAGGTGGCCATTAGCAAGGTCAGGACTAGGTACAGATAGATATGTGTGGTCCAGAACTGAAGCCCAAGTAGGGAAAAGACGATTTGAGAGGCCAGAGATGGATGTCTGGCTCATTTTTCCTTTAAAGGGCAAACTGAGGAAAGGAAGGACCCAAATGAGACTAAGGAAAAGATGGCGCCCTGGAGCGAGATCTGACATGGCCCAGCTGTGTCTGCAGCCCCGGATGGGGTTCTGTGAGTCATTTTCCCACAGAGGGTATGGAGGTAGGTGGTTCATGCAGTAAAGGACGAGGGGGAAATGCACTTAGTTCACTTAGAAACACACACTGAGACAAAAGCCTCTTGATGAGGAAAATTAGATTCATTGAGATCATTGTTTTAAAGGCTCTTCTAAAGTTCACAGGAGAGGCTGAGAGGGTAGCCAAGAATCCCCAGAGACATAAGTTACTCAAAGGTCACTGGGTGGCAGTGCCTGAACTCTTAGTACACGGGGACAAAGAGGCAGCATGCAGCCAGGGAAAGCTGGCCACTCCAAGATCTAGCCCTTTTGTATTTAAAAAAAATGTAGGGGTGGAGAGATGGCTTGGTGGTTAAGAGCATGTGTTCTTGAGAAGGATCTGGGTTCAAGTCCCAGCGCGCACATGTCTATTCAAAACCGTCCTTCACTCCAGTTCCAGGGTGTACATGATACAAACACACATGTGAGCAAAACACCCACACACATAAAATAAATAACTTTAAGCATTAAAAAAAACCCAATCAAACAACAGCAAACAGAATCTCAGGGCTGGAGCGATGATTCAGTAGTTGAGAGCACCTGTTGCTCTTGTACAGGACCCAGGTTCAGTTCCCAGAACCCGCGTGGTGGTTCGAACCATCCATATCTCCAGTTCCAGGTGATCTGATTCCTCTTATGACCTCTGAGGTCACCAGGCATGCATGCATGCATGTGCTGCACATATATGTGCAGGCAAAGCATTCAGATACCATAAAGAAGTAAATAAAACTAAAATAAGGTAAGCTATAGATACAGCTATATCTCAAGGACTGTATCTTGGAGTCAAAGAGTGAATAATGATTTCTTCATGTCCCCCTCCCCAGCATGCACTGAAAGACTTTTCCAAGGCACCATTTGCTCAAAACTAGAAGCACACTACTGCAAATGAATCAGAAACACGCAAGCTTTACAGCTGAAGAGAGTCGTGACCCACTTTAAAAGCATAAAGGGCAGTCCATAAAAGCAGATTAAGGATAAACCAAGGTGTGCAACTTGTCTTACTAAGGGTCATGGAGTGTTTTAATCATGATATAGTAAACATTTTTATAATAGGAAGTAAGTCAGCAAGTGAATACTTACCAGGGGGAAATATGCAGGATCTTTCCAAGGCTCTTGCGGACCTTGGTCCCTTTAAGGCACCAACTCACACGCCTGGCTTGAAACTAGGCTTTGAATGAGGTGAAGAGCAGTGTCCAAGGGTGAATGTGTACAGCAGAAGGAGTGGCTTGTTTGCCTGTTGCCAGGTGCAGGGGCAGCATCACAGTGTACGTGAGGAGAACCATGGATTGTGTCTTAGACCTGCCCAGTCTGTTGCTACACATTGGGATCTCGTGTGCAGAGCAGACAGCTCCAGGGGTCAGTGGGAATTTATTAAGACATTCATTCTCTCAAGGACCCCACAAAACCCACAGACTCATTCATAAGATCTACAGGTGATTGACAGGCACGTGAAGTGCATGTGACAATGGCAGCCCGAAGAGCAAGCCCAGATTTTTGTATAGTTACCCTCCAGCCAAAGGCAATGAGGGACAAGTAAGGGGGACAGAAGTTACCCTGCAGTACTCTTAATACATTAAGTGGGTTTATCACTTCTGTTATATTTTAAATATAATGCTGTTTTCCTTTTCTTTATCGATCAGCATTATTTATTAATTTTAGTTTTTTGAGACAAGATCTGTGTAGCCCAGTCTGGCTTCTAACTGTTCTTTCTCTCTTCTGTCAGCTATGTTAAGAGCCTGAACCATCATGCCTAACTCAAAAACCTTAGTTTTTATTATATTCAAAAATTTTGTTGGGAGTGTGTACAGTGTATGTATGTAAACATGTTTGTGTGTGTGCATGTGTATAAGTGGGTGCACTGGTTAGGTATGTGAGTTTAGGTGGGTGCATTAGATAGGTATGTGTGTTTAGGGGTGCATTGGTTAAGTATGTGAGTTTAGGTGGGTGCATTGGATAGGTATGTGTGTTTAGGGGGTGCACTGGTTAGGTATGTGAGTTTAGGTGGGTGCATTGGATAGGTATGTGTGTTTAGGGGGTGCATTGGTTAGGTATGTGAGTTTAGGTGGGTGCATTGGATAGGTATGTGTGTTTAGGGGGGTGCACTGGTTAGGTATGTGAGCTTAGGTGAGTGCATCGGATAGGTATGTGTGTTTAGGGGGTGCATTGGTTAGATATGTGAGTTTAGGTGGGTGCATTGGATAGGTATGTGTGTTTAGGGGGTGCATTGGTTAGGTATGTGAGTTTAGGTGGGTGCATTGGATAGGTATGTGTGTTTAGGGGGTGCATTGGTTAGGTATGTGAGTTTAGGTGGGTGCATTGGATAGGTATGTGTGTTTAGGGGGTGCATTGGTTAGGTATGTGAGTTTAGGTGGGTGCATTGGATAGGTATGTGTGTTTAGGGGGGTGCACTGGTTAGGTATGTGAGTTTAGGTGGGTGCATTGGATAGGTATGTGTGTTTAGGGGGTGCATTGGTTAAGTATGTGAGTTTAGGTGGGTGCATTGGATAGGTATGTGTGTTTAGGGGGTGCACTGGTTAGGTATGTGAGTTTAGGTGGGTGCATTGGATAGGTATGTGTGTTTAGGGGGTGCATTGGTTAGGTATGTGAGTTTAGGTGGGTGCATTGGATAGGTATGTGTGTTTAGGGGGGTGCACTGGTTAGGTATGTGAGCTTAGGTGAGTGCATCGGATAGGTATGTATGTTTAGTGGGTGCATTGGTTAGATATGTGAGTTTAGGTGGGTGCATCGGATAGGTATGTGTGTTTAGGGGGGTGCACTGGTTAGGTATGTGAGTTTAGGTGGGTGCACTGGATGGCTGCATATGCACATGTGTATGAGGAAGTCAGAGAGTGGTCCAGACCAGAGAGTGGTCCAGAGCATCTTCCTCAGTCACTCTCCCCCTTACTCTTTCGAGACAGTGTCTCTCAATGAACCTGACGCTCAGCTTTCAACTAGGCTGGTTGGACAGAGGGCTCAGGGATCTTTCTGCCTTTGCTGCATGGTGCCACTTGGAGTTCTGTCCCCTCTCTTTCCATAGCAGTTTTCCTACATAGGGGATATAGCTTTAAGGTTAACGTTAGCTGGTCTGCATTACATTTTTCTTTTCTGATGATCGTTGCTAACTGACTTTTTAGCAAACCTGGTTTTTCACCACATGCCATCAAGTCACTTAGAGCATTATCAAGAAAACGAAATGTACTTGGGCTGCGTGCACAGTCGCGCACCTGTAGACAGGTGTTCTACAACAGGTCTAAGCACGTTTTTCCCACCTGGAATGGCAATCCTGCTAATTGAATAGATGCCTTCGTGCACTACATGTAAACTTAGAAGGTGGCAATCATGTGTCACTTTCCAGTGCCTGTCAAACAGGGCTCCATGAATAATAGTAAAAGCAAGACTAATGACCAGCACTTAGGCACTGGCTCTCCCGGCAGTGCCCTGCTTCCCATTCAGCTCCTCCAAGACAAGAGAATGAAAGGAGCCCAGTTCACTCCTGATTGCCAAGAGGCCATGCCCTACATGAGCTGTTCCCTCCTGGGCAGCATCCACAAAGACCCCCGAAGGACCCTTCCCCTGGAGGCGAATCCTCCTTCACCACCAAGACACTAAATACCAGCTTCTTCACCACAAATATCTGGAGACTTAGGAAGGCAAACATTGCACAGTTGATAACTCTTATATAAACTGGGCCCCCGGCAGCTTCACTCAACCATTTTATGGTTTCCAGGGTCCCCTCGAGCCTGCTTGAAAGGGGCTGAACTTTCTGTGCCCTTCTGTTAGCTGTGATGTGGACACTTCCCAGGGAACTCAACTGAAAAGCCAAGAACAAGAATGAGGAAAGAAAGAGATCAGTCGCCAGTCACTGGGACAACAACTAATTACATTCTGAGTAAATGACGCGTCACGAGGAGAGGCCAGGGCTGAGGGAAGTGCAAGAGCAGGACGCTTTGATGTTAGAATATCTGGTTGAAGATTAATCAACCAACAAGCACAAATAGACAAAGAAGATTTATAGAGACTTGAAAGAGGAAGACCAAGCAGACAGGGCAACGAGGTCACGGACTCAGACTGCCATGCACTACCCACTGAGTTGACGCGGAACCTTAGCAGTTGGCTACTTTGCAGAAAAGGAGAATGAAAACAAAGTATTCTCTCTCCCTCTCATAAGTGTATGCTTCTTCGTGAGTCTCACTATGCATACACCAGTGTGCCTGTGGAGGGCAGAGGACAAAGCTGAGTGGCAGTCCTTGCCTGTCACCTTGCTTAACACCAGCTCTACAGATGTTCGCTGCTGCGTACCCGGACTAGCTGGTTTGAGAGTTTCTGCTCAGGCTTCCTTCCTCACCACAGGAGGCTTGGTATTACAGATGTGTGCACTGCTGCATCAGGCTTTTCAGGCAGGTTCTGGGAATCTAAATTCAGATCTTCACGTTTCTGCTGCAAGCACTTATCCATTGAGCTACCTTTCAGACTCCCCCTGTCCCCAGGTACTATTATTTCTGTAATATTTTATAATGTACAAATGTAGACATCTTGGCAGAGGGACATGTCGGGATGTCAAAACCTTCATGCTCCATCCAAATACACTTCAAACAAATAATACTACGGCCCATGGAAAGGGTATCTCTCTCTCCTACATGACTAATTGGAACCCCTGCTGGAGCTATGGTCTTATGCTGCCCCTCCCCCATCCCCTTCATCCCCCACTCACTCTGTATGGCATGCTCTTACCAACAGTGCTTTTATCCCACTTGGATTCTTTATTAGTTTTATTTTTTGCTTCCCCCAAGAGCGCTTCAGTTCCTAGAAAGCAGGGACTAGGTGTTAATTTTCGACGTCCCCAGAGCTGGGATATGCCAAGTGACTGCTCACACTTCCATGAACCTTTGAGCTGTGCTGAGAAGCAGTGGCGAGTGCCGCCGAGGAACTATGTGGCTCAGAACGGTCGCCCATGTAGAAGGCGGGTGCTTAAGCCATGGAGACAGTACGTGGGAGACAGGACAACAGACACATGTAGAACTGCCACCTCCACCCAGTGTACCTCAAGACCTCAAGTCACGCTTTTCTCATTAGGAAAAGGACTGACACCTTTGAGATTGCTGTAGAATGGTGAGGCGCAGACCAGATAATGATGTGGAGGTCTATCACGGAGCATGCACACTTACAATATTGATACAGACATTTTGTTGGCCAAAGTACATAAAGTACTTTGACATATTTTTGTGTCAGACAAGTAAACAAGGCTCACAAGCCACAAGGAAATGAGCAGAATAAAGTTAGAAGTGCGTGACTCGGAGTCTTGCTAACCCCTTCTTTTGTGGACCTGAAGGAGTCTGAGTTTAGAAATGGAATCTGATAGGGAGAAGTCCCGCTCTAGAATGTTTTTTCTCTAACGTGTACACACGAATTAAACCCCTGCTTCAAAACTCCAGCAAGCCCTCTCCTGTTTACTTAGCATACAGGAGGTAGCGATGGAGAATGCCCACCTTTAATAGTTAATGCACCGTCTACTCCATCTCATTCCCACTAATCTGTTAGCACTGTTAACAGCATAGGCAGTGGTTTTATTTTTTAATTTAAAAAGGCAAACAAGAGTCCAGATGGTGAAGAAGACCTTCACAGTCATGGGGAACGCATACAATAAGAGCCTTTCATTAATTTTCAGTTCAAGGAAAAGCCCAAGTTCCAGGCTCCAAGACAATTCCACAGAAGATACAAATGTACATTAAAAGCCCCTCAGAAGCTGGGCATGGTGACACTTGGAACCCTAGCACCAGGAAGCCTAAGGCAGGAGGGTCAGGAGTTCAAGGTCAATCTGGCTGAGACACTGATGGGGAGGAGGTAAAGGCTCTAGACTAGTTTGCTTGTCAAGAGATAGATGAGCAAGGAGCTCACTCCCCCTTTCATCTCATTACTATTCTTCAAGTCTACAGCAAAAGAAAACAAAGGTGTCTGTAAAGCCACGCCAGGGCCTGCACTTTGTGCCGAGCCACTTAGAGAGGAGAGCCTTCATTTTGATGTGGCCACGCTGGACCCTCTGGACCAATGTGGACTGAGGGGCTCCCCACGCGGGCCCAGGAGGGAAGCTTGCTAAAAGGGCTCTCTGTGCTCTGCCAGATGGGCTGCTAACTTGACCAGACTGTACGCAGTGTCCTCCACCCTCACTAGTTGCATGCATTGACTTTTCCATCCCTCAGCCATATGCCTTATCACATATGCAAAAAAACATGGAGAGCAGATGGGAGGAAACCAAGAGCAGAGCTCGACCAGCAGGGCAAAAAGCGGAAAATCCCGTTCAAAGGCGGTATCCAAACCCTTCCCCTCCAAACTCTGACTCAATGGGGATGCTTAGAAAACCATGTGACAATAAGCACCAGTAACTTCTTTCATGCCATCCGGAAAGAGTCAGAGCTGTCATCTCATATTATAATATTTAGAATAACAGATTAACGTTTTTCTAACGTTGCTTTGCTTATCTAAGTGGAAATAATGACAGATTTCCTCCGTATCAGACAAGAACGACCCAGACTTCCAGATAGAGGGCAGGATAGTGGCTGACTCTGGGTGACTCCAAGAGAGAGTCAGAATAAGAAACAAACAAACAAAGCAAAACAGACAATAACAACAAAAATCCCCTTCCAATGAGATAACGAGGGGAGGAGCTCTGGACTCTACGGAGGGAGTGACAAGGTGAAGAGAGGAGTGGAGGGGGGGGGATGACAGGACAGCAAGTGACAACAGTCACCTGCAGCTCCTCGGCGGGGCGGGGAAGCACAAGCCATATTCAAAAGCTTTGTTTTCTTTTGTGTCCATGCATTTGTGTGTGTGCGCACGAGTGTGCATGTGTCTGAATGCATGTGTGCGCACACACACACAGATACGCACAGACACAAATAAATGTAATGAAACCGACAGGGAAATAAAGGCATTTCAAGAAATCACAAATCAATGCGATTCATGAACACCAGAGCAGCCCTGGCGAGAATCTTACAGGAAGACGCCACACAGTGTGGGGAGACAGTGTCTGCACTGGAGTGCAGGAAAAGACAAGTTTGAAGAGGAGCAAATGAACCAAGGGAACTAGGAAAGACTCTGTCGTGCCCCACATAGCAAAGCAGCAAATTCCTGATACTAATTTGGAGACAGAACAGAACAAGCACTCCAAACAATGAGAAAACATCCAGGAAAATTAGAGGAAACCATAAGCAGCTCTCATTAATAAACTTAAATGTAAATGGCCTCAACTCACCAACAAAAAGGTGCAGACTTGAAGACTGGATTTAAAAACTAGATCTAAACGCCTACTGTCTCCAAGGTAAAGATGGCTTCTGACTGACAGACCGACAGTCAATGGATGGAAGACACCTATCAAGGGAATGAAAGCTGGAAACAAGTTGGGACTCTGATTCTTATGTCTGATAAAGTATACTGAAGACCAAAATCAGTCTGAAGAGATAAAGAAATTAACTACATAGCAATAAATGGAGAAATCCATTTAGAGGGCTTAATAACTATACATATATGCACCAAATGTTGGGGTTCTGAATTTTATCCAACAAACACTAATGGACATCAAAAGTCAGACAGGTTCTGACACAATAACCGTGGGTGATTTCCATTCCCTGCTCTCACCTCCAGAGAGGTCAGCAAAACTAAAAATTAACAAAGAAACTGTTAGAAATATTTCCTAACACGAGCTCTCTGCTGACGCAAAAATCCCAATCAAGCCAAATCAAAAGAAACCAAATTAAAAGATATCCAGGTTTAATAGGACTCTTGTGCTTTTGGGTGGCCTCGAGGGGAACCGGGATGCCACCAACGAACCCACTGGGGGGAGGAGGGGAGACCACGAAGGGACTTTCCAGGAAGCAATTTAAATAGGCTGGGGGAGTGGTCCTGACCTCCTGGGGGAGGGGCCAAGGTTTGGGGGCACAGAGGCGGGGCCTCCAAAGATGGAGGCCAGAGACTGGGATTTACAGAAACCTCAGAGTTAAATTATACCACTGATCAAATGGGCTTAACAATTACATATACAATAATCCATCAAACAGAACAGAAAGCCTTCTCGGGAGCCCAAGGAATATTCCTTAAAACAGACTTAATCAAGTCTAACCAGATACAAAAGAAAAAAAACAATTCCATGTACTTATAAGACCATAGTGCAATAAAACTGAAAATCAAGAGAAACGACACAAACACGTACACACTGAAGAATATACTCTTTCCTTCCCAGTTCACCCCAACTTTCTTGCCACTAACTTAGTATCCTTTTTTTGTTCAGTCCTTCAAGACTAATTTGCAATGTCCAAATATTCTGCATGTGTGATCTTCCACTGGTTAGCGGCCCACTTACCAGGAATCACACAGCGGAACCTGTCTCTTCTCCCGACAGCTACACCAACAGAGAGATAAAAGCAGGGGAGGGGGTTACTACTGATTCCATTGAAATTCAATCACTGGGGAATACTTGGAAAAGTTATATTCCACACATATTGAAAAAATAAAAGAGAAACAGATAAATTCCTAGACATAGATTACTCATCGAAGGTGAACCAAGAGGGCACAGCGAATTCAGCTCACCCATTGCAATCAATGAGATTTGCAGCACTACTATGAAGTCTTTCAACAAAGGAAAACGAAGAAGAAAAAGGACTGGACAGATTCGCCACCAATCCTAACAAACTTTACAACGGATGTGCGCACCTGTGCTCTTTAAACTGATCATAAAATGGGAAGGGAGGGAACACTACACACCCCACTGCGTGAAGCCTGAAACTAAAACCAGGCAGCGACACAAGACCAAAGACTACAGACCTGTTTCCCCGGGAAACACAGATGCAAAAATTCCCAATACAGTTCTGCAAACTGAATCCGGAAATGCACTTAGAAGTCCACACATCGTAACCAAGTTGTTCCAAACCAGAGACGCAAAGTTAGTTGAGCACATCCACAAATCAATAAATAATACTGCACGTCAATTTAATAACAGAAATCACAAGAGTCTTTCCAGAAAAGGACTTTGTTGAAGTTCAACATCCCTTCATGATAAAAGTCCTGAAGACACTGGACATAGAAGGTATATATCTAAATATAATAAAGGCTATATATATTATGAATCTTTAATTAACCTAAATACAGAAATACTGAGTATACATATTTTCTCTAAAACTTGAAATGAGAAAAATGTGTTTACTCTGTTCACTCTTATCCAATATCAATGTCTTACGGCAGGAAGACAAGGAAGAAAAATATAGACAAGTAAAGTAAACTTATCCTATCTGGGGAAACATGATCCAATGCTTAAGACTCCAGTGACTCTATCAGAAAGCTCTCAGAATTGATAAATACTTTCAGCTAAGTAGTATGCTATAAAATTGAGAAGAATCAGTATCATTTTCTATATCCTAATAATGAATATACCAAGAAAATAGAAGGGAAAATCCCATCTACTTTATTTTTTTGCTTGGTATTATTTTTCATTTATTATTATTATTATTATTACAAATTTTCACCTCCTCCCCTCCTCCCATTTCCCTCCCCCTCCCTCCATCCCCCCTCCACCTTCCTCTCCAGTCCAAAGAACAGTCAGGGTTCATGCTCCATCAGTCCCAGTGAAAATCCCATTTATAATAGCCGAAAAGTACCTATGAATCCTGTTTATGGATAGGCAGAATTGGGAAATGACTGTATTACCAAAATTGATCTACATATTTAATGTAAGCTATTTCAGAACTCCAATGGCATTCTTCACAGAAACAGGGTAAAAAAAATCCCATAATTCATATGGAATCACAAAAGACCCTAAGCAGAAAGGATAACCATCTGATCCCCAAATATATTACAGAGTCTTGGTAACAAAATAGCATGCACAAAAGTAGGCATGTAGATCAATGTGCTGGAACAGAAGATCCAGAAACAGACCTGGACAAGTAACTTTTGACAAAGATGTCAAAAACAAATAATGGAGAAAAGTACCCTCTTCAACAAATGATTCTGATAAAACTAATTTCCACACATAAAGTAACGAAGCTATTACAGATCCACATAGCTTACCATGGACAAAAATTAATTAAATATGGATTAAAGGTCTTAGTATTAGCAAGACCTGAAACACTGGAATTGCTGGAGGGAAACACTTTAAAGATATGGCACGGGCAAGGTCTTCCTGAAGAAGACTCTATCAGCACAGGGATAAGCCTAAGAACAGGCAAAGGTGACTGCATGGAATTTAAGACGCTTCCACACAGCAAAGAAACAATCGCCAATGTCAAGAAATACTATACAGAATGGGAAAAAAACCAAAAACAAACAAAAAATAACTGTCTACAAATCAGACAGGAATTAATATCTAGGATATATAAAAAAGCACAAAGATTAAACATCAGAAGCAAATTATCTGATCAATAACAATAAAATAAAGTATAAGAGAGACTATTTAGGTAGTGGAAGGGAACTAGCTAGGGGTGGGCAAAAGGCCAGTGTTGGGAGGAATGGGTTAGAATCAAGCACATGTATAATGATGTCAGACTGATTAGCAACTCCAAGACAGGACTTCCTGTCTCTTTAAATCCCAGGTATGTGTAGGACTGAACAGGAGAAAGGAGCAGAAGAGCATGCCTCATGAGCACCGAGTCAGGAAAATGGGTTATGCTTGAAAAAAGAAACACCTCTATTTTATTAATACTGTCTTAATAACAAACAACAGAGGACTATGACATTAATCCTACCTGTCTATGCAACGTCCAAAGAAGCCAGACAAAAGGGCATTGAGAACTAGCCCCACTGGAAAGACAATCTATATTACTCTGTGTGCAGGGCTGTTTTCTCCACGCAATTTTTAAAAGTAGGAAGCTCACAAACAGAATAGTTAGGAAAGACTCCAAGAAATCAGAAAGAAGAGCTGCAGAGAGAAGAAACTGATTCCAGCACCCACTTCTTCCTTAATCCAAATATGGCTGACTGCAATAGCTCTTCCCACCTGGCTGGGTGTCATCACCAGAAAGGCCAAGTATATACATGGTGACTCAGAATTAATACGATCAACTCTGGGCACTGTCTTTGTGAAAGCCCCTAGGACAGCGACAGTCAGGTGAAGGCATGCTGAGCAGACGACTGATGGTCCTGACGGTCAGGATGGTGCGCGTGTGAACGTAAAATCACTGCAGTAACCCGTCCATACCACACTGTGCTGGGTACCCCTCCGCCTTCCCAAGTGTCACTAGGGCTATGCATTCAAAGGTGGGGGAAGTCATGTTTATGGGACAATGCACTTGGCAGCATTCTGGCTACAAGTCTCAGGGAGAGGTCCAAAGAAACCCTAGCCTCCGCACGAGTTGAGTGATCTCCTCCAGCACGTCACTTCTCTACCTCCCTCTGGGGGACACTGTGCAGGATGTCTGCTCTGGTGTCTTCAGCTTTGGCTCGGGAGTTGCCACTGGTATCATACAGGAACATACCAACAGACATCAAGCCAATGACACAAGGGGAGGAAATAAGGAAACAGTTACACTCTGCCGTCATTCTAAAGGACGTACCCAGTCTCTGGGGATAGCTGCATAAATCTCAAGACGTTTTACGTGTTAACGGTACACCATCTCCTGGTCCCTCAAAACTGGGCCAAATCTTGTGCCTTCTGTTCTGGATACACTTAGAACTCTATTATCTTAACTTTTCAAAGCTACTAGAATGTTTTAAAGAACTGATTCTTTGCACTGATGACCCAGAAGGGTTCATGAAGACTCCAAATAATTTCTAGAAACTGCATAGGCATGAAGAGATCTTGATTCTTTTTGAGGGTGGCAACTGGTACCCCTAGGTGGCATATGTCTTTGAAGAAAGAAAACAGCACTGAGACAGCCACATGCTGCCCCTGTCGCACTGCCTCTCCATCCTGGGTGAGGTCACACACAGGTGCATGCACACATGCGTGTGCACACATGCTCTTGTAAATCTACACCCACACCACAGCTTACCTGGCAGGTTTTGAAGTGATTCTACATGATGAGACAAGAAAGTCACCTAGATAATTTGATAGCATTACAGAACTAATTAAATATCAAAGAAAAAATAAACACTTACATTCCCATGTCATTTAAAATAAATATAAATTTATTTATAAATGTAAATTACCTAAGCTTGAATTTTGGTTTCTAAAAATGCTTCAGCACATCAACAACTCAAGAAATTTAAATACACTACATATATTTTCATCAAATACATATATAAGATACATGTCCTCAAAAAACTAAAATTAAAAAAAGATGAACAGTTACAAGTATTGAGAGAATGAGAGAACAGTTTGTACATTTTAAAAGAAAGACTATAAAGATAAAATCAATTTTTAAAAAAGTTCTAGAATTTTTCCTATGAAAGTAAACATTTGCATAAACAAGCAATCCTCTTTCAAAAACATTCTTGCACAAGTTTGTGTGCGCACATATGCATTTGTGTATAAGTATGTGAATGTCAAAGTGTGTGTAGGTGTGCGTGTGCATGCGTGCGTGTGTGCACGTGTGTGTGTGCGTGTGCATGCGTGTATGTGCTTGTGCTTGAAGGTGAGGGGGAAACTTTGGGTGTCATTCTCAGGAACATCATCCACTTTCTGTGAGAAAGAGTCTCTCACCGGGCTAGAGTTCATCAGCTGGTCTAGGCTGACCGACCAGCAAGCCCTCAAGAGCATCCGGTCTCCACTTCCCCTGCTCTGGAATTATAATTACATATATTTTTATGTTGGTTCTGGGGACCCAACTCAGGTCCTTGGCAAGTACTTTGTTAACTGGGCCATCCTCCCAGTGACTTCTAAGTATAGTCTCAAGGGAAATGCAAACCATGCACACAAAAGAATTCATCCAAACCACATTTACAGACAGAGCTAGAATGATGAGTACTGTCTTAGTCAGGGTTTCTGCCGCTGCAGTGAAACACTGTGACGGAAAGCAAATTGAGGAGGAAAGGGTTTATTCAGCTTACACATTGCAGTTCATTACTGAAGGAAGTCAGGACAGGAACTCGAACAGAGCAGGATCCTGGGGGCAGAAGCTGATGCAGAGGCCGTGGAGGGACGCTGATTACTAATGGCTTGCTTCCTCCTCATGGCTAGCTCAGTCTGCTTTCTTATAGAACCAAGGACCATCAACTCAGAGATAGCACCACCCACCATGGGCTGGAGCCTCCTCCATCAGTCAGTAATTAAGGAAAATGTCTTACAGCCAGATCTTACGGAGGCATTTTCTCAGTTGAGGTTCCCTCCCTGCAGATAACTCTAGCTTGTGTCAGTTGGCACAAAATTAGCCAGGACATGCACCCATTAGTAGAAGAATGGATGAACAATCTACAATAGTTATAGAATGGAAAACTGGCAACAAGGAAAGAAATGACTGTATTGCAATCATCTATAACATGGTAGGTCTCAGAATTGTTCTGACGAATAGCAGATGTCAGAAAATGGTCTATCTAGTCTTGTTTACTTAAAGTTCTAGGAAAACAACAACAAAATAATCTATGGTAGGAAAAGTACCAGAACCAAGGATGCTCTTGAGTGTCAGGAACAGGGACTTGCTGGGACAAAGGACTAGGGACTTCCTGGAGTGATGATAATATTTTATACCTTGAAAGGGGCTTGAGGTGCACAGGTGTTTGCAAATGTTAAGCAAATCATATATTTCCTCATATTTAAATTTGCCGAAGAGAAAAATAAATACTCAGCACTAAAGATATACATGCTGAAGTACTTGGGGAAAAAAACATGTTCACACATTTTTAAAAAATCAAGATTAATGGATGGAAAGGACAGTGTGTGAGTAACAGGCAAATAAAGCAAACTCGGTAAGGTGTCAACTGTAGAATCTAGTGTGTTTGAGTACTCAGTAGAACATTCTTTTCATGAAGCAGTTAGAAAACAATTTTTTTGCTTACATAAAACCACCATTTCTATAAGAATTAATTTTGGGGTCATTGTACAAGCAAAAGGGAAGTAGAAAGTTTGTTTTAGAAAGAAAAAGGTTAAATTTTTGTGAGCATATACAAACACTGATCGCCACAGTTCTTCACACGCGGAGCTGAATAGAGGTTTCTCCTCACTCTGCAGAGAGAAAGGCATCTCCTTCGGCTTCAAGGATCCATCTGAATGCTTTAGAGGGGCCCACATACTTCCCGACCCCACCCCACAACAGTCAGGGTCAAACACATTTCTCTTGTTATGAAAAATGTTTGTGAAACGCTAATGGGCTTTGAAATCAAGCCAGAAGATTCTCCCAACCCACAATCGCACCCTGCTCTACAGACCTCCCTCAAGGGCCCCTGGGACTATTTATATGACTTTCTTATCTCTTCTCCACATCTGGATCCAAGCTTAGCTCTTAGGAGCTGCTCAGCCAATGTCTGTTGAAGGTCACTTTCCATAGGTCACAGAGGGGCCACACAGACGATACTTGTCTGTCTTCAAAAAAATCATCTGTACCATTAAGAGCCTCTTATTCACAATGGCAAAATATGATGATCGATGTTGCATAAAATTTAATCTGAATACCCCCCTCCCAGTCATACAGCAACACAGTCTGAGGGTAAAGGTGGGGCGGCCTCCTGTGACCCAGCAGATACGAATCTCTGTGAGATTTGGGGAAAGTGGTTTGCTGCCTCTGTCCCACATTCTTTTTCTATAAAATGAGAATGGTATACATTTTTAATTAAGGAAAATGATACATCGAGGGGCTGGGGAGATGGCTTGGTTGGCAAAGTTCTTTCTATATAACATGAGGCCCTGAGTTCAAATCCTCAGAACCCATATAAAAAGCCTGGGTACCAGTTGCCACGTGTGACCCCAGAGCTGGAGAGGTGGAGACAGGGGAATCCTTGGGGACTCACACTATGATAACCCATGAGATTGTACCACATGGTAGCAAGCACCTAACCGTGCTAGCCTATCACTGTTACTTTTTCCTATGAGGGTTCCTGTTTCTAATACACTGGTAAAATACTAAGTGTGATGGAAATACCGTAAGTATTTACAGCTGTGAGAACGTAATAAGTCACAGCTCATTTCTAAAGCCTCACTCCAAGTGCTCAGGTCAAAAATTTAAAATTCAAAGAAGAAAGAAAAAAGTCAATTTTAAATTGTACCACTTCCACACACAGCTTTCGGTATTACATAAGCCACCTTATGTTTTTCTTGTGTGTGCCTATGCTGAATTCTAAAGTCTCCTGCCCCCAAACTCTTCCCGAGAAGAGTAGGAGACACATGGGCTTAGCAGTCAGGGTTTGCACCTACAATGACCCCTCAGACTTACACTTTGAATGCTTGGATCTTAGTTGGCCATGTTGATGACAGGCTGTGGAGTCCTTGCGAGGTGGGGCCTGTCTGGCACAAGGGGTCTTTGAAGGTGACAGGCCAGCCCTTGCTTCCCGGCTAACTACTGCTCTTTCTGGTCTACCGTGGGTATGAACAGCACGTCACGCTCCCACTCACTGCTGCAGATTGAATAGCCCTACTCTCTCCCCACCTCATCATAATAACTTCAGTCTCTCAGAAATCATGAGCCAACATAAACCTCTCTTGGCTTAAGTTGATTCTGACAGGTATTTTAGTCATAGTGGCACAATACTAGCTAACAGGGCCGTTTTCTCCTTCCTCGAAATACCTAGTCTCAGGATAGACAGCCTCTGTTCTCTGACGCAGACAAGATCCAGCCCAAACCATAGACACACCACCCGACCCCCACACCCTTATCTTTGAGCTCTACAGCTACGTCATGACAGAGCTGAGAAGGTGGCTAAGTAGGTAATGTGCCTGTCATACAAGCACGAGGACCGGATGTCTGGATCCCCAGAAGGTATGTAAAACGTGAGACGCGGTAGCATGTTTCAGTAACTCCAGAACTGTAGGGGTAGAGACAGGCAGACTCTGGGGGCTTGCTGGCAAGTTAGTCTAGGTGAAACAGTGAATTCCAGGTTCAGTAAGAGACCCCGCCTCAAAAAATAAGGTGGCAAGTCATTGAAGAAGACGTCTGATGCTGACCTCTGACCTCCACACATGTGCACATGTGCACACACACAAAGACATACATATATACACTACACATACAGGCACATTTTTTTTAGTGGTTAAGGGACTGCAGAGGTAACAGGAGTAAGTAATAAAGGCAAAGAGCTCAGATCACAGATTCGCCTATGCGTCCAATCTAATCGCACAAGCCCTTGGAGGCCTGCTCTGGATCTAAATTTTATAAGTACACTTTTTAAAACTTCAGTAATAAGAAAGTATAATCAATGACCCAACAAAGTCCACAACTAAATTACTTGTAAAATGATAATAATGGTTAATAAATAATTAACAAAATAACAAATGTCACTACTAAGAAAATATCCAGACATAATGTTCACAAGGTTGAATTTCTTCTGTGAGATAAAATTTCCACTAGGAAATACCGCTTGTCGGCCTCTTTATCAGGACAATATACTGGTGCAAAGGAATGACCAGGGATCAGCCCTACTCCACACAGCTGAACCTTTATCCACTGAGACTGGTCTTGAAATCTGAAGCCTTACTGATGTGAGTCACCCAAGGGACACAGCACAGCTTTAACTAGAGTTCGGTGTCTTTCGTTCAGCTCTTCCAGGATGACATTTAAAAAAAATCATTTTCCTATCACAAATTCAGTTTTTTTTTCTATTCAAATCTCAAGAAAAGAAGTCTAAGCAAATGAGGGTACTTATTTGATTTTAAAATAGGTGTGCCCTTCCTCCTTCAACTCAGACTCCTTTCCTGTGGGGGAGAGCTGAATGTAGGACAGACAGGCCGTATAGGGACACTGGCTTTAACAAACTCACTTGCCAAACATCTGTCCCCCAGGCCTTCTTCTCTGCTCTAGCTGTGACTTGCCGCAATTCCAAACCATCTTGTAGTTTTCACACGGGAGGTTGTCTTTTTATATTTTATGAAAAATCAAGGGTTTTAAAATATTTGATGACTATATTAGACATGCACGTGACAATCTTACCCTCCCAACTAGATTACCCAACATAAGAGAGTTTCGGCTAACTAACTCTAGAGGCGTTATCTGCGGCCTCAAACAGAGACTGGAAATCACTATAGCTCCAGTGCCGGTGCTGCCTAATCTATGCTTTGGCGGCTCAAATATCTGCTGCCCAAGAGGCCTTCTTCCGCCCAACTCCACATTCCTGGAGCATGGAGTGAGGTGTTGTGTGCTTATGTTGCCCTTACTACAGCTTCCATTGTGCACTGTGGGGAGCCTGACACACTTAGAAGTGAGCATGGCTGACTGTCAGGAGCTAGCCTTTCTGTCCCGTGAGTAGTTCACCTTACTTCACAGATGCTTGGCTAAATACAGAAAAAGGACAGCAGTGATATTCTAGTTCATTAGTTTTCCAACTAGACTTTAAGGTGTAGAAGCGTGAGGTGGAAAAATGAATCCTCCTTTGGAAACCCACTGGGCTCGGTAAGTCCAACATGTTCTGTTCCTGGATGAGTTGCATTTAGTTGTCTTAGGTTAAGGAAGGAGTGTAGCATGCTGGCTACTCTTCCTGATAGCCACCCCCACTCCCGTTCATCCATTGCTTCCCTGTCTCTCACCTGAACATGCTATTCTGAACTGAAGTTCAAGGTCAGTAAAAAAATAGGCCTCTTGGAAAGAGAAGGAGCTAAGCATGCTCTCAAATGTTCCAGCAGATGGTAGATTTTCCAAGATGAAGGAAAAGTTAATATATCGCTACAAAATACCTTTCTGTCAGATAATAACAAAATAAAGGTCAAATGACAAGAGTCTAAGCACCAAGTCCCTTACCTAGCTCTGAGCCTTCTTCCGGCACATGTGTCCGGCTTCAAAATGGCATCCCGTAGAGTACATCTGCATGGCTCATCTTTGGAGAAGAATCTTCTATCAGGCTCCTCAGTGTGGTTTTATACAAGACACAGAGCTGTTGGTCAACTCTTTTCAATAATGCCTCCTGCAAAGTTGCCACAAAATGATACTATATACTGCAGAACAATGCAGAGGAAACATCTAAAAACATCCAGTCATATTCGAGAGAGTTTAGAGTCACAGCCGGTCATGTGACCACTAACTGTTGCATTCTGTAAGTCACTCTGCAGACTCAAAGCAGCTACAGCAAGGGAAGCCAACCCTTAAATCTTATCATGAATATTTCAAGAGTAAAGAAATAGCAGGAAATGTTGTAGATGATCGTTTCCCCGGATATCACGACAAGGCTAAAGGAGGGACCGTCGGGTCCTGGGAACTAGCTGTTATCCTAGCGTGGATGGCCTCTGTATGTTCGAGGCTTCAGTAGTTTTCCTTAAGTAATCGCCAAGCCCTGTTTCTATACAGTGTCTGTTCAAGCTACGATTCAAGATCATTTCTGTAATAAAAGCAAAGCTTCTTAAAAATTGGATTTTAGAGGAAATATACAAACTTCCTAAAATACATGCAGTAAAGGGACTTCAGGCTGCATCGTGGTATACACTTCAACTTCTTCCCCATCCAACACTGACTAACAAATTTGTGCCAAACAAACGTGCAATTGGCTTACATATGCACAGTGAAACCAGAGCTAGCGCTCGTCTTGCTTGTATACAGACCTAGGAGAGAGAGCAAACAGAAACCGACTATGTTTGGAGAATGACAGACAGCAGGAAGCTTTGACAAATCCTGTGAGTTCAAGTTACTCTCAAATAACAAGAGAAATGGTCCATTTCCTTAAAGACCCACTAGCTCAAAATCCAGGTGTCAGGTGGTGCGACAGAGACTTCTGATACAGGTGTTGAGATTGACACCTTAAAATGCCACCCTTACCGGAAACAGCAAGTAAGAAGGAAATGCAAAGGGAACAGTATCCACGTTCCATTGAAACCCTAGGATAGACCTAGACAAGGATAAATAGTCTCAAGGGCTGGTCATTTCTCTCCTGCTTCATATAAAAGTCCATCTCCAGGGATTGAGCAGTAAGACCTTAATAAAAACATAGGCTTAGACGGGAAACCAGTAGGTTTTTTTTAATCCCCTCCATGATTTTTTTCAATTGAAGCCATGCCTTTTCCTATTTTATAAATGTATGAATTCATTATTTCCATGTATTGCTATTTCAACTACACACACACACACACACACACACACACACACACACAAAACCCAACCTGCCCTCAGAAAATAATGACCTCATTGAGGCACAAGTATCATTCATTAAAACAGCTGATTCAAAAAGCAGCGGGGTGTAAATGAAAGGGGCTATCATTCAGTACTGATGACCTAATGTCGTAATACCCCCCTGCTACAGAGACTCATGGGCCTGGTACCTCGTCAATGCATTCCTTCCATAACATACATTACTAAATTCACACCCAATTTCTAACGGTCATATCTTACTGTCAACTGCGGTGCAGCAATGCATTTAAAAGATGCCAGCCAACGATTCAGCAAGCACTGCATAGGAAAACCCTCAGCATCGTTAACCAAACTCAGATTGTCAACAGAAACCAAGTCCCTAGTCCCAAATTCCAAAGGATGGGGAAGAATGGTCAGGCAGAACCGGTAACAGGATACCGGGATGCGCGCTCCTTCATTCAGCCTGTAGGGCTAACTTAGCAGGGCACACACCTTTCTGCCATGAATCAGGAATCTTGGCAAGGGTCTGAGTGCCTGCTGGAGCTCACAGAAGCACAACGACGGCCCCTCCCTAACCAAATTAACCCCCGGCAAGAGGTGCCCCGATAGATTCACAGATGCTCATCTGCCGGCCTTAGTTGCTCTTCAGAAAAAGGCCAGCAACAGAGAAACCCTAGACTTTGTCCCCACAAAAATCATGTCAAGGAAGCTCCAGGATTGTCCTCAAATAAATTCTGATTTTATTTTTTTTTAACGTGTGGCCTTTCTTGGTGGCGACCACGTTACTTGTGCAGCTGGAAAGCAAATTTGCAAGAGGCCAAAGATTAGACAAAAGGCAGGAGCTGGCGACAGACAGACATGGAAATGCATTTAAGTGATTAGGGCTTCCCAGTTCCAGTTCTCTTCTCTTCTCACGATGATTCCTGTGGCTGCCTAACAAATCCCTAAAGGTCTGGAAACCATGTAGGATAAGGGGTGGGGGGAGAAGACAGCGAAACTTTCCTAAACTGCCACAGCAGACCTCGGGTCGCCAGGGCTCAGGGGGCACCCCGGGGCGGCGGCCGCCCCCTCCTGCTACAACAAAAGGGCCGGGAGTAGCCTTCGTGCTGGGACTCCAGGACTGGAGCTCCGGGGACCCCAGAGAGGGAAGCAGAGGGAGACAGCCAGCCCCACGTCGCCCTCTCCCGCGGCAGGGGCTATGGAGCCGCGTGTCCGAGTATGCATAAAGGAAAGAACCTCAGCTGTAAGCAGAAGAGTCACCAGCGGCTGCCACCTAAGCGGCAGCCAGAGCAGCTGGTGCCACCCAGATCCCCAGGGAGCATCTGTGCCGCGGGCCCAGCGTGTTCCCGGGGCGGCGCCGCCCCCCCGGGTATCGCGACGTGGGGGGCTGCAGGACCGCGGTGCAGGTCGAGCTGCTGGGCCTCCGCCACAATGCGGCCCGGGTCCAGCCGCCACCGCTGCCGCGCCAGGCCCGGGCGCGACACAAAAGCGGCCCCCGGCTTCGCCGCCGCCGCCCACCGACCTTGTGCTCCCGCTCCGGGTTCCCGTAGCGTCTTGGTGACCGCCTTCCAAACGTGGCAGCCGAGCAGGCAGAGCAGCAGCGCGGCGGACCTGCTCATCTCCGCGCCGCGGGCGCCGCGGGCCGCTTGGGCTCGCCACTCTCGGTCACGGGCGGCCGGGCACCGCGCCTCCCTCCATGGCGCTGTGGCTCCGCGCGCCCGGCCAGCCGCCCGATTGGCCGGGGCCCCGCAGCCGGCCGCTCCCTCCTCCGCGCCCCGCGCCGGGCTTCCCCCGACCGCCGCGGCCGCTCTGCCGGAGTCTTAACCCCTTCCTGCCCCGCCCCGCGCCCGCGGGAGCGCGTGGGCCCCGGGCCCGTGGTGCCACCTGGCGGCCACCGCGCTGCGGGAGTCCCCCGCGTCCTCTGACCCCCGCGCTGCGCGCCCCCGGGCTCCCATTCCCCGCAGCGGTTCCCGCAGGCCCGAGGCCTTTGACGTCATTGCTCGATTACCTGCGGGTACACGGGAAGCATTGGAGACTAGGGTGTGACCTCCCATCCTGCAGCTTTCCCAGTCACTATTCCGACTTTCCCCAGGGTAGATTTGACAGCCAGTCTTACAGGTAGGGTAATAATAACTAAACCCGACTGCAGAAGGCCCAACGCCACAGGTTCAATCCTGTTTATATAGCATTAGGAGGGAAGGATAAGTATGGTTTCCTAATAGAGGCCCTGGGTGATATCTCCCCCTCCTCACCTTTGTTTTATTAAAGAAAGAAAATCAATGGTGTGTTAAAACACAATAGGAAGACTATTCAGAAGCATCGCAATAGGGACTTTTACAATGGAATTTTGTAGTAGGGGAGATGTTTATAACCAAGGAGTCTCTCTCTCTCTCTATATATATATATAGATAGATAGATAGATAGATAGATATCGGAAGATCTGCCCACTGTGAATGGCACCATTCCCTAGGCAGGAGAATTCCGAAGTGTGAAAGAGCAGAGAAAACGAGCTGAGCACTAACGTGCATCTATTCCTCTGTTCCTGACTATGGGTATGATATGATGAACTCCTTCAAGCTTCTGCCACCGTGGCATCCCTGCTGTGATGAACTTTAACCTGGAACTGTGGGTTATAATAAACCTTTCTCACCTAAGTTGCTTTTGTTGTGGCATTTTATCTCAGCAGCCAGGAAAAACAAAAACAAAACAAAGCAGCAACAGAACAGTCTAATAAAATCGGTTCTGTTCCACAGTCAGAGGTCTTTGCCCGAATCTCCAGGCTGCACTGAGTCAAATAATGCCACCCTTGATATCACAACTTGCCTTGCTATCTACATAGTCTTGCCTGTGTGCTCCTGCATAAAGCCCTCATGCCCACCCATTCCCTTTAATGCATCCCCAGCCAGCACTGCAGTGACTCCCACAGTCCCCTTGCTGGGGACCTCAGCTCCAGAGTCACCCGTGTGCCGAGAACTGCTTCCAGAGCAAGAGGGCCAAAAGGAGGCTCACTGTTGCAATTCTATTCAGTAATGTCAGGCACTTAATGCACCGGAGAGATAACGGAGGATGGTGCTTGCCTGGTTGACTTTTCATAAGCCAGTTCTTGTGATACACAATAAAAGCCTAGGAGATGGCCGTGCCCATATGGGTTTGGCAGTTACCTTCATGGTCCAAGCTACAGTGTGTATATACTATATACCTGTTCAGGTAACAGATGATCAGTAAGACAGAAAGAACCCCAGCTATTAGGGACAGCCCCATTGTCTCCTTTTCACCCTAGCGTTACAGCCACCTTGCTGTGTTCCAAGTCCAACTCCTAGCGAGGAGAAGGAAGTAGAAAGCATGCTGAGCCCTCAACTCTTACCTGGGAGCCAGCCCACAGGGACACAGAGTTCAGAGCGGGAGATGGCCGGGGTGGGGGTGGCTACTGCTAACAGGAGCAATTAAAATGAAACCTCCCCAGAGTCGACACTGACCCATTAGAACGCGCTGAGAGAGCTGACGAGGTGGCTCAATGGGTAACTGCTCGCTGTGTGAATGTGAGGACCTGAGCCTGAATCTCCAGAACTCATTCAAAGCTGAACTCAGCAACGCTCCTGGAGTTCCTAAGATAAGATGGGAAGCAGAAACAGAAGGACTTCCAGAATCTCGTGAGCTAGCTAGCCTAGTGTACGGAGTAAGAAAAATCCAGAGACCATGCAAGGTGAAAGGCTAGAACCCACACCTAAGACTGTCCTCTGACTGCCACATGTACCATGGAAACCTTGGCCACACACACACATACACACACACACACACACACACACACACCACCTGATAAATTACAAATTTAGGATGTTTTGTGAGTCCATGCAAACGTGTAGTGGGTACATGAATAAATACATTATCTTTAGTCTTCAGGTTTTTTGAGGCAGGGTCTACTCACTTTTACCTGGAAATTACACACTTGAGTAAGCGGACTGGTCAGCAAGCCTCAGAGGTCCCTCAGTGCATGCTGCCACAGAGTTCTGTTGTGAGTTCTGGGCACTGAATTCAGGCCCTTGTTCTTGCAAGACAAGCCCTTTCCCGACTGCCAAAGCCAACTCCCCAGCCCAGGGAATTTTCAGTATATGCCACTCACTAGACTTGAGTATTTCCTCATAATGACTTCTCTCGTTGACATTGTTTCTATTTTAGAAATGAGAATACAAGATTTAGTGCTGTTAAATATTTTACCACAAATATAATACAAGTTCAAACTGCCTATAGCATGTCACACCCAAAAACAAACTGAAAGCAAATGGCTCATCACCACCAGCAGTGTGCAGATGTTTTAACAACTTTGGTACAGTGGGGTCTGAATCTAGTCCCCAGTGTGGTGCCAGTGTCCACTTCTGGGCTTTGAGGGTACACTGCTGATGTATAAGATGCTATGGTTTGGGAAACTGTGGAAGGAGCTTACAGGGCCTTTGGTAATATCTTAGGACTTTATCACAATTTCAAATAATGTTTCCAAGAGTAAACACATCTGTTCGTCATCATTTTTCTAAGACTTTGCTCAGGCCACTGGGGTGTGTGTGTGTGTGTGTGTGTGTGTGTGTGTGTGTGCTGCCGTATAGTTCTAGAACATTTAAAGGAACAAAGAGTCTTAATAAAGACTACAATCCTAAGTACAGGCATTTGTTGTTATCATTACTGTTACTGTTTCTGTGTGTAATGAATCTGGCCTTGAAAGTCTGTGTACTTTCAAGGCAACACGGAGGTTTAGAAAGTTTCTAATCATAGAAAAGCAGTTTGGGGACCACCACCCCATCCTACTTTGCAAATGCTCCCGAGCCACAGAAAGAGGTTAAATGAGTTGCAGACTGAGCACTGCAAGCCGGCCGGCCCCCAAGCCAGGAAGAAAGCCAGCCTAGAGAAGCGTTCTCTCATCTCATGGCTATTCTCCAGGTTCTTGGGTGGGAGGCTAAAAAAACACAAATTCTGCACCATTGCACAAGTGAACACATTTGCGAGTCATGCACCCAGCCTTATGTAAGAATGAAATAATCACACTTATCTTTTACTGGAATAAAAAGAAGTTGGTTTTACCTTTTTTCTCGTGTTCTGATCATCAGACACCTACTCGGCAACTGAACGGGGGAAAGTACTTAAGAGGGCGTGTTAGCAGAACAATGGAAGTCGGGAGTGTTCTTTCCTTCTAGAACTTTTCCTGTTGCTCTTATTAAAATTGCTCATTGTTTGAACAGGAATGACTTATGACTGCACTTACTTGAAGTCGCTTGAGTGTGCAGTATTTTATTTCAGTTTTTGAGGCTTGTGCCAAAAGAAAGCAAGCTACATGCAGACCTTTTTCCTGTCTGAATTTTCCGGAGACCTTGACTTTAGAACTGTGCGTCAAGGTTCCTTAGCACAAGATTATTTGTTTTCCCGAGCTCTTTCCTGGGGTTGGCGCCCCTGTGGTGGGATTTTAATTGTCTTAGTCCACTTTGAGAGCCTTTATGCTTTCCCCGTTTCCTCTCCCAGTCCCTGCCCCAGATCCCCCACCCCCGAGCCAGAAGCTGCTGGCCAATAGCTAAGTTATTATGAGCATTGTGCAGGTCAGGAAGTGTGGCATGGAGGGGTACTGTGGGCTAGTACTTTTATTACAGTTTAAATTAAATGTACCCAGTTGTAAGTCCTTAGCATTTTAGTCTTAACTCATTTGCTAACTCTTAGGGGGAAAAAAGGAATGGGGAAGACTATGGATGTAGTTCAGTTGGTAGATTGTTTGTCTAACGTGCAGAAAGGCCTGGGTTTCATCCCCCGTCATTGCCTAACACTGGATGTGGTGGTGTATCCTCTTATCCCTGTATTTGGGAGGGACAGTCTGGAGGATCAAGAATTAAGATCATTCTTGGCTACATGGTGAATATGAGATCAGTCTGGGCTACATGAGAACCTATCTCAAATGATTAAATAAATGAGAAGTACAGGGGTCACTGTTGAGGGACCTCTGTATTTAGGTGCACACTAATTTTGGTCTCTTACGTGAGGCTCAGATCTGTACATAAAGCCTGTGCTTTTCCTACAGAGTGTTTCTTTCTTAGACAAGCAAGCTACAACTTTCCTTCCTGCAGCTTCCCAGCCAGGTGAGGCATTTATTCAGGAGAGTTCTGCAAATGAATACATGGTGGAGGGTTGTGGGAGAAGTTGTGACTATAGATGAAGCAGCCCTGTGAATCTCTGCTCCTGGGCCTGCAGGTCCCTGGGTAGTACTCTCCCTCCTGTGACCCACAGTGACTAAGGAGTCTGGGATACTTTGCAGGTCCTTGATCAATAGGTTTTGCCGTTTGGAAGAGCGTTTGGGGCTAGTGCCAATGGGAAACCAATTTGCTCAGCGGTTTTTTTCAGATCAATGCTAGCTTTTGAATGCCAAGGAGAGGTTCCCAGCTTTTCTCTGACTTTCTGACTTGCTATCTCCAATGAGATGAGCTCAAGGGAAGAGGGACAGTGAGTGTTGCCATTTTAACTGTGAGGTATCTGTCTGTGAATCTGAATTTGGAGACAAACACAGGGAATGGGATGTTGTTGATACACACACACACACACATACGCACACACACACACACACACAACCTTGAAGAGGGTAGAGAGAACTTAGTTATTAAAGTATTTGTTATACAAGCAGGAGATCCCGCCTTCGATCCCTAAAACCCACATAAAAGCTGAGTGAGATGTGCTGCTTATAATCCTATCCTTGGGAAGGTGCAGGCAAGTGAATCCATTGGGCTTTTTGGATGCACAGTGAGTTCCAGGCCAGTGGGAGACCCTGTCTTAAAAAACTTACTAGACCTAGATAGAGGTGGGTGGTCCTTGGACTTCCCACAGGTCAGGGAACCCTGATTGCTCTTCGGGCTGATGAGGGAGGGGGACTTAATCGGGGAAGGGGGAGGGAAATGGGAGGTGGTGGCGGGGAGGAGGCAAAAATATTTAATAAATAAATAAATAAATAAAATAAAATAAAATAAAACAAGATGAATGGTACCCAAGGAATGATAGCCCATGCACATAACCTGTACACGCCATCACCTTCTATAGGACCCTTGTGATTGACTTGTCTTCTCTACCATCTTCTAAATACCCATTTCTCTGAGTTGATCTATAAAATGATAATAACTATTATTAATAGTGTGCATGTTTTTGTGGGTGTGTGCATGTGTGCAGGCATCCACGCGTGTGTGGAGGTCAGGGTCAGGTTTCTTCCTCAGTCACTCCTTCACTACTTTTCCTTTTCTTCTTTTCCTTTTTGAGACAGGATCTTTAAGTGAGCCTGTAGCCTGTTGATTCTGCGTGACCCGCTGGCTGGCCAATGAGCTCCAGGGATCTTTCTGCTTTGTACTCCAGGGCCGGGGTTAAAGCCACTGCACCTGGCTCTTATAGGGACGTCCG
Source organism: Microtus oregoni (assembly GCF_018167655.1). NCBI lineage: Eukaryota > Metazoa > Chordata > Mammalia > Rodentia > Cricetidae > Microtus > Microtus oregoni. The sequence continues at coordinate 21,795,521 of NW_024543094.1, forward strand.
GGATCTGAACTCATCCTTGTGCTTACAGGGCAGGCCCTTTATCAGCCAAGTCATCTCCCAAGCCCCCGACAGTGTTTATTTATTCATTGTCTTGTAGCGTGCGCTCATTACCTTCATTAATGCATCAACTCCTGAGAGCAGGGATTTCAAACAGTTTACGGCCATCTTTTTACTCCCAAGGAAGAAAATGTTTGGCGTAGAGGAGATTGTTTAGTTACTCTTAGTCTCTGGTGATGTAGCTCAGTGGTAGAGGACTTGGCTGGAATGCTGGAGGACTTAGGCTCAGTCTCCAGTACTTCAATAAAATAAATTAGGAACCCATGAGTTGAGGTGGAAAAATTCCATCTTACAATGAAGAAGACATTTCCTTCTCATTTTTCTAAATATGCCATAGTTTTGCTACTCTGAACAAACCAATAAATTGGCAAGTACTTCCTGAGTTCTGACCAGGAACTCAAAGTTTAGGTAGGTTAAGTCAAGACTGCATCATTTTTAGCTCATCTCACCTTGTAGAACTTCCATGTCACTATTATTTTTCTAAATATTTATTTATTTATTTACATTGTGTGTGTGTGTGTGTGTGTGTGTGTGTGTGTGTGTGTGTGTGTGTTGGTGTCTATGTATACCACATGTGTGACTGTCTGAGGAGGTCAGAGAAGGGTGCTGGCTCCCCTGGTACTGGAAGTTCCCAGCAGTTAGGAACTGGGAAGCTAACCCATGTCCTCTGGGGGAGCAGAAAGTGCTCTTGATTGCTAAGTCATCTCTCCAACTTCAAGAGTTACTGTATTTGTGGGAAATGTGCCTGTGCGTGTGTGTGTGTGTGTGTGTGTGTGTGTGTGAGTGTGTGTGTGTGCGCACGTGTGCAAACACATGGTCAGGCCCTCTTCAAGGCCAGCAAGTACTCTTAACCACTGAGTCATGTCCCCAGACACAGTCAGCAATTGCTACTCTTCAGAGAGCCCACCTCAGTGAGGCAGGTGGCTCTTCCCAGTCTTGAGCTAAACCCGACATCTGGTTCTGAACTATAAGGAGAGACAAAGATGGGCATGCTAGTTGTCACCCTTGGACTAACTCTAAGCTGAGGGCAGAAAGTGTAGATTCTTTAGCAAGATGCATGTTCATTATCCAATGCAGGATTGATGGCAGCACGGGCAAATGTCACATTGTGCTGTACCCGAGACACGCTTGCAACTGTTTCAGAGGGGCAGAGTATGATTCAGTCAGACAGTGAGACTCAAGCCCAAATCTTAAAAGAAGAAAAAAAAAAAAACTTTGGAGAGACGCAAGTTTTCCCAACTGGAATTAATGAGAGAGAGGCTAACGCCAGCAGCTGTTGGCAGCCATTCTGCTTCCATGAGGTAAGAACTTAAGCCTGGACCCCAAAGAGAAGGAAGTAAGAGACGGAAAGAGGGAGACCAGCCCTTAAGTCCAACCAAAATCTGAAGCTGCCTCTTTCTGGAATTTCCCCACCTGTCAATCTAATCATTTCCTTTTCTTTTTCTTTAAATCATTTTGAATTCGACTTTCTATACTCAAACTCAAAAGAATCCAGCCAATTTAGAGACCAGAAATAGTGGGCTGACATAGTTCACTAGTTCTAGAAACTGCTTGCTGGGTGGGGTGGCATTGAATTAGTTTCTCAAGTCCTTGACTGTGATTGCTTTCACAGTGACAGCCATATCCCAGAAGACCAGACTCTCCTGTGAGGACTGGGAAGTGAGCTCGTTGGGCAAAGGACCCACAGTACAAGCCTGAGTTTGGAACCCCATCATCCATGATTTTCAAAACTGGTGTTGTGGTACCCCACCACAACACTGAGGAGTAGGGACAGGCAGATCCTGGGGTCTTGCTGGCTAGTCAGTCTAGCTGAGATAGCAAGCTTGAGGTTCAGTGAGTGGTTGAAGAGAAGACTCTGAGGCCATGGCAGGGGAGTGTGTGGTGACAGTTGTTCACAGGGCCTTCATGAGCACTCTCCCGTGCAAGTTCACCCACATCCACATCCCATGCCACCACAAAATCCACACCCCAGCATCTGTGATATCTTTGGCCAATTACCTATTTCACACCAAATGAGAGCCCCTAAAAATAGGACAACTTTTGGTGGGATAGAGTGATCATTTTTATTATGGATTATAATCTTCCCATCCATCATAGCTTTCTCTTTTGGTTTGTCTACATACTGGTTTTGTGCACAAGAGTTTATGACTCACCACCACTTGGTGGTTGCCTTCTGGGTAAAATATAGGAGTCCTCTGTGTGTGTGTGTGTGTGTGTGTGTGTGTGTGTGTGTGTGTGAGAGAGAGAGAGAGAGAGAGAGAGAGAGAGAGAGAGAGAGAATGAGAAACTCAGAAACTAGACCTAATACACCAGATATTTTAGAACCAACCACAGTTGGAGATTACGTTTTCAAAGATGAATATCATACTGGCCAGTAAACATAGAACTCCCCATAAAGAAGTTAATCAAGCATAATAAACAGGCAAAGCAGGAAACTGTGATTTTTCCTGTCCCCAAAGCTTCTATTACAGAGGAAGGAAGGGCTGATCAACAAAGAGGCAAGGACATAAGAATGGGAGCTTGACTGCAAGGCCCGAGAGTTGGGCAGACAGAGAAGTAAGGCCGAAAGTTTAATCCTCGGTGGGAGTTCCAGCTCACACCTGGGCTGGGGGAAGGACAAGGCGAATAAGATGGCCTTTGTGCAGATCAGTTATCACAACATTTCTCAGTCGGTGTTCCCAAATAGTTCTGGGGGACCAAGCAATGCACTGTGAAAACTGAAGACTGACCAGAACTCAGGAAGAGATCTCATATAGAGAAGATGTTATAGGAACAGGCAAAGGAGAACCTGATGGAGGGTTAAAGAGAGCACTTGTCCGACTGCTAAAGTACAAGGAGTTAAGACGGTTCATGAACTAACGTGTTCCAGGGTCTGGGGAGGTGTTTTAGTGGGCAAAGAGCCTGCTAGACTAGGACCCCTGGCTCCATGTGAAACACCAGGCACAGTGACATATACATGTCCGTCATCCTACCACCAAAGGGGGAGACAAACAGCCTAGGAGCCCACTGGATAGCTAGTTTAGCAGAACTGGCAAGTCCAGGTTCCATGAGAGAGCTGTTTCAAAAATACGGGATAGAAAGTGGCAAAGGAAGGCAACCAGTGTCAACATCTGGACTACACACATGCACCCAGACACACACACATGAACATGAGAAAAGAAACATGTTCTACTTCAAAGATTTCTGTAGAATTGCAGTGTCAAGACTTGGAATAAGCCAGCATTCCTCAGTATAGAGAAGGCCAGAATTTTCAGTATAGATGTATGAGTTTCTTGTTATCAGAGGGAACAACTTGAGGGTAGTATTTGGACTCACAGTTTCAGAGAGATTTCAGCCCATCCTGGTGGGGAACACAACATGGAGGAGACAGGGTGGGAGTGTGTGGTGGGGACAGGATGGGAGTGTGTGGTGGGGACAGGATGGGAGTGTGTGGTGGGGACAGGGTGGGAGTGTGTGGTGGGGACAGGGTGGGAGTGTGTGGTGGGGACAGGGTGGGAGTGTGTGGTGGGGACAGGGTGGGAGTGTGTGGTGGGGACAGGGTAGGGGAGACAAGGTGGGAATGTGCGGTGGGGAAGGTAAGGCGGGGAATGTGTGGTGGCAGTTGTTCACATGGTATAGAATAGAAAACGAACAAATATGAACCGGAAGTGGGTACAGTCTTCAAAGTTCATCCCTAGGGAGCTACTTCTGTCAACCAAGTCCCATTTCCCTCAAAATAGACTCCACTGCCCCTAAAGCAGCACCATTCAAAACAGGAGCCCATGGGAGGTTGTAAAGATTCAAACTATTGACAGTCATTTTGCAAAGATCCAATGCCCTTCTCTCAGAAACAGCATCTTGAAAAATCAGTGTGAGGCCCTAAGCAAGTTGGAAAAAACAGCACCTTTTAGGCAGCTGCAGCAGCCGACACCTCCTGTTATGTATGAAAGGTGGCCTTAGTCAGAAGACTGGCCTCTGCTAAACGCTGGGATGTGCAAACAGGTCATATGATGTTTCCCAGGAGGGAAAGCCTTTGCCTCTCCCCCCCACAACCTGAACATAGCTCCTCACATCTGTTGGACGACTCCCCCACTGAGCCCACCATCTGTCCCTGGGAAGAAAAAAAGAAGCTGTCTGCTCGAGGAACCAGCATGCACACAGCAGCACACAGGGCTCTGGGGCCCAGCTTACGAGGGATGAACTCCAAGAGCCTCCTCAGGCCCAGTTGGTTAGCACTAAAATCACTGAGCCAAGAGAAAATGAGGGGTAAACAAAACCTCTCTCCTATAGCTGTGAAATTGGTCCTGAAAGTAAGCACAGCTCTCAGGTCCAGAGAGCAGGAAGGCAGGACATTATAAAGAGAAGGAGCTGAAAAAAGTCTGAAGGGGAGAGGGGACAAGATGAAATTTCACCAGTGTGGCACATGGAGCATTTATTTACGGCCCTTCTAGAAATACAGGAAGGCGTAGGTTAGGGGGTGAGAACCTGAGAAGGGCAGAGGCCAGTGAGGAGGAAGGAACATGTGGATTTTTAATGGCTAAAAAGAGGCATCGTTAAGCAGCTACAGTCATGCGCAGGAACGAAGGTGATATTATCCAGTCAAATTTGATAAGATAATGAAAATAAAAGAGGAAAACAAGAATTCTCAAACAAGCCTTAGGCTTGCTGCGCATTCAAATAAGTGAGCAAAACCATAATGAGAAGTTCAAGGCTGAACCTTCTCGAATGAAATAGAAACAGCAGCCTTTCTGGCCTGGTGAATACACGGACTCCAGTTTCAAATGCTAGGCTTTAGTGTTTAGCTGGTAAGCATCCCGGTGTACCCCTGGAGCTTTTCAAAGGCAACATTGTGCACTGGTTACAGAAGAAACACATAGCTGTCGTGGGAACGCAGAAGATACTGAAAGGTAAAGTAGAAAGAGAGAAGGAAGTAACTTGGGAGCCTCATGTGCACACAGTCAGTCCCTGACGTGCGCACTTACCGCTGGCCCAGCTGTGGTGTTAACGTGCATCTAATTACTTTTAGACAAGAACACACTGGTTGAAATGAGAGCTAGGACTCAGATCATTGTGCCCTTCCCAAATTGTCTTTCTGCCTCCATCAGCTCTAACGACTGCCGTTCTAGATTCAGTATTTATTGTGACCTTGCTTTTTTGTATGTTTTTCTTATCTTCACACACACGCAACAGTATGCACATATATATGTATATATATATATGTGTGTGTGTGTGACATACATATATATATATATGCATGACATATGTGTGTATTCTTATCCTAACACATTGTGATATATAACTTCATGCATCAAATGGTCTGAGCTGTAGGATGCCCGGTGTGTGGTCAAATATTTAGGATGCTTCTCAGAGCAGTCTGTTTTGGATTAACTTGTACATGGTAGACTTTAGTATACCTCCTGTATACTCCTCTGTCCTCCATGGTGTAAGTGGGTCTCCTCCAATCAAGGCAAGGTCTGAAGAGAACCAAAGACCTGAAGAGAACCTGAAGAGGGCACATTTTCTATAAATTATCAAAGAAAGAATCACACACTAACTCTTTTTCTATGAAAAGTATAGTTTAGCTTTCTATGCACCAAAGATAAACTTGCATACTGTTTTTCTTCCAAGCTTGTCCGGTCCTATTGAGCATTGGTAGCATAATATACTTAGCCAGTCCCATCCAGTAGTTCTTCATTTTGCTAGGGTTCTCCTGGAGTATCCACCACTGCGCCGAACACCTTGAATCTCTTTGATTTTTTGTATGGTGATGACTTCATAGAAATGAGTTCATGAACAGGGCTTTTGAAGCCTTGATACCTGTTGTTATTATACATTTTCTTCCATGTCAAGAAAGTCACAAATTTCCAATATTACACTAATGCCTTCATTGTATTCCATGTTATAGGAATATCATTTAGTTACTTCTATTCCCAGAGAGAGTTCCTGGAACTTTTGTGTTAAGATTAAACAAGTGAAAAAATACGTTCAGATTTCACTTTGTTCTCCCAGTGTTTAGAGCCTGAACTCACAGTCTTGTGTGCGTTAGGCAGATGCTGTGTCACTAAGCCCCCCCCCCCCAATCCCTTCCTTATACCGTCTGTGTTTTGTTTGAGATGGTGTCTTTTAGACGAACTGGCAAACTTCCTATGCAGCTGAGGATTTTCTTGAATTCCCGGTGCTGCAAGTGCTAGGTCGGCAGGTATGAACCACCACGCACCGCTTCAAACATGCTGTTTCCTTTCACGCTCCCTTTGAAGGCAACTGGCAGTTTACAAAGTGTGGCATCTCTGGGCTGGTAGCTTATCCTCAGCTATAAGATGGCCTCCCAGCACCGTCTGTAATAATTTGATTCCTTTATGTTCTGCTTGCTTCTGAATCATCAGGGAAAGACAATGTTATTTTTTATTTAAAAGTTCTAAAAGCCTTCCCCCCCTATTTCCTTTGCTCACTCCCAGAGCCATGCCAAGGGAAGAACAGTGGGGTAAGTCACCTTGCTTTGGTCAGAGAGTTGAGTTCTCTAAAATTTCCATAGTCAATTTTTATCTCTTTTGTGTTCAGTGACAATGTAATATGTTTCTTTAAAAAAATCAAATCATAGGATTATAAAAATATTTAGTGGCTAAATTTCTAAAATTTGATATTTGAAACTATACTTTTTATTGATTTTATTAAGCTCTACATTTTCCTCTGCTCCCCTCCCTGCCTCTCCCATCCCCTTGAACCCTCTCCCATGGTCCCCATGTTCCCAATTTACTCAGGGGATCTTGTCTTTTTGAAATTATACTTTTCATAGTTCACAAAGGCACTGTTGACCTCTGGGACTGGGAGTTACCACCCAGGGCCACGTCTGTGGGGTCAGCAGCTGGACTGGTTCCCACTCATTGTCTTGTTCGATCTCATGAAGCAGATCTCTCTGAGTATCCACAAAGAGGCTATAACCAAGTGTCCACCACTCACTCTCCCGGGCCCGACAGACTCCTGTAGGGGCCTTTGGCAGGGCAGATGCCATGGAACTCAAGGAGGGTTAGTTTTAGGTGTCGACTTGACTGGATGAAGAAGTACCCTCATGGAGAATATTCCAGAAGAGATTGTCTTGGCTGTGGGCTAAGTGTGTGTGTGGGGGGGCTATCCACCCTCAGCATGGGAAAGCTCCATCTGCATGAACTGCCATTGCATTGCTGCGATTACAGTATCAGACAAAAACAGAAAGAAGGGGAGAGACGTTTATTTTGGCCCAGGGTTCAGTTCATCACAGCGGGAAAGGCACGGCAGTGAGGGCCTGTGGAGGAGGGTGTGTACCTCATGGTGAATCAGGAATCAAAAAATAAGATCAATACCAAGATCTATGCTATAGCCTCCAAATGACATAATTTCATCAGTCTCTCCTTTCCCTCAGGTTTCATGGTCTTTTAAAAGAACACTCTCAGCTTGGGGAGAGGAGGGAACATGTCAGATTCAGACTTAACACTCTTCTGGATGTTGCAGAATGAATGTAGAAAGAACAAAATACAGAAGTGGTTTGAGCACCCCCTCTGAGAACTGCAACCAACCTGGTCCTTCAGAAGCTTGGGCTTGTACACCAGGGCTTACCCTGGGTCCTGTAGGCTTTTAGACTTTGGTCTCCAGCTGGGAGTTTTACCATTGGCTTCTCTTCCATACAGGGATGCTTTGGGATTTGGAGAGAGCTATACCACCAGCATCCCAGGGCATCAGACAGCCTTCCATGGGGATCGTCAGCTGCAGTAATTGGTAGGAGCCTTTCTCATATATCCACATACTATATATTTGTCCTGTCCACCTGGAGAAGCTGGACTAACACAAATTCTAAGTCACTGTCCCAGATCTGCTCCTGTTACTTCAAACCTGACACAGCTACTCCTTCAGAGAGAAATGAAAAACAAGAAGAAAAGTCTAAAGTCTAAAATTACTTATGTTAGATAATAAAATTATAACCACATATAAAAAAATGAAATTTCTTCCCCAGTTCAGATTCTAGGAAAAAAATAAATGAAAATAGGAAAGTAGCACGCTACCCATTTTGTTCAGACTGATACTTTCCTCTTAGCAAGGGAGTCATTCACACCCCTGCCCCCTATTTACACTTCTAATTGTTAACCCTTTTCACGCAAGAAAATTTAATGTGACCTCTAAAATAAAAGAGTATAAATAAAAATGTAATGGTAAAAATCATAAGAAAATTTACTTTTAATTGCATGGTAAACATATAATTTTCAGTATGCAATTTAAAAGACACGTACCTCAGTGGTGGAGTACTTGCCCAGCTTTTGTGAAGCCATCCTTTTAATGATTAGCACCCCGTGAATGACCAAAGAAAACAAACGGGAATGAAAAGTAACAGCAAACCCAGACACTTTCGCACTGTGACTTGAAGGCCAGCTATGACGGCTCTCACCTGTAGAAAGGCTGCCGTTGAAGGAACGCTGGGCCCACGACTTTGAAGCCACCTTTGGAAACAATGAGATTTATTACAGAAAAGAAACAAAAAACTAAACCAACAAAAAACACAGCCTGTAATGTAACTTCGCTTCTAAAGTTCAGAGTGTGGACACATCTGCGTGTGGATTTAAGAGAATAACAGTGCGGGCCCCTTTCCCATTAAGAGACAGCTACTTGTGTGCAAATGTCATTTACCTTTGCCAAATCTAAAAGTTAATGGATGAAATCACCCCAGCTTAGGTCTGGTTGCCTCTAGGTGTTGTGTTTTTTTTCCCCCAGGAGGTCAAGATGGTCTGCCAGGGTTCAGACCACCACAGAAGCCCTCGTCTGTTCTGGTGAGTTGAAAAATGCAATCTCATCTCGTGATATTTGGCTATGGAGATGGATGGAGGTTCTGACCCCACGAGAGGAACTGAACCTGCGGTCGGCAGTGTCTTTGGAGAGAAAAGTTCCCGGATTGTGGTTTTCTGTGCCATAAACAGAGTGAATTTTGCACACAGGGTGGCTTTCTGGGGTCACAGGGGTGGGCAGCCACGCTCTTTCTGGGGTCACAGGGGTGGGCAGCCACGCTCTTCCGGGGGACACAGGGGTGGGCAGCCACGCTCTTCTGGGGGGACACAGGGGTGGGCAGCCACGCTCTTTCTGGGGACACAGGGTGGGCAGCCACGCTCTTCTGGGGGACACAGGGGTGGGCAGCCACGCTCTTCCGGGGGACACAGGGTGGGCAGCGGCACTCTTCCTTTCACTGTCAAGTTTCCTGGTTCTTGCTCACTCTAGGAGAATGGCCTTGCTCCTTGGTGCTTTCTGTGAAGTGACAGGCTAGCATGGCCTGGAGCAGGTGGCATGGAGGGGCGAGATCTGACACCCTGCTCACATAAGCTCACTCTAGGTGTGCCTTGCTTATCTCCGCATCTGGGAGCAGGAGGTCTCCAGCTGAAAAAGAGCATGCTCCTGGTCTACCCCATTATTGTTTTTATATTTACATATTCATCAAGTACTTTGATTAAATTTTTTTTATTACACACTTATTTTGTGTGTGTATGAGTATACTGTGCCAGGCACACAGGTTGAGATCAGAGACCAAGTTTTGGAAGCTGGTTCTCCCCTTTTACTATGGGGGTTCTGGGAATGGAATTCAGGTTGCTGGGCTCGTGGCAGGTGGAAATTTCATCATTTCATCAGTACAGTAACTCGATTTTTAAAATGCCTTTGTTCGTAGGAAAGGGTGACTTCAAACTTCACCTAGATTTTCTGTGTGAAAGCTACAAGCTGTCATGCCTGCACTGTATTTCCAGAAACCCAAGTCCTATCCTTTGCATGAAAATGTGATTTTGGTGTTTGCATGATTATTACGATGGGCTTCTTAGCAAGTTTACCAAGAAACTGGAGAAATAAGGAAAGCAGAAGGTTGGGATAGAGACAGAGGAGTCTAGAGTTGCTAGGTGGTCAGGATGGCTACGTAGAATTCCGTGTGTGTGTGTGTGTGTGTGTGTGTGTGTGTGTGTGTCTTCCTGTGGCTCAGGTAGCAGTGGTGATATTTGCAGCAGGACATGGCACTGGTGCTCCGGAGACAGGGGGCAGGATCTGTTTACCTTAGCCTAAGACAGTGACGAGAACCCCCTCCTATCCAAGCAGCCCTAGAAGTAGATGTGTGTTTGGCAAGAACCAGCAGCCAGGCTGGCACCATGAGGTCTAGGAGTACATGGAAAACATACCAATATGGTTATCAAAACATACAGACCAAAGCCTGGGCTGTGACACCAGGAAGCCCTTTGGCAAACTATCTTATCTCTTAGAATCACAGCTTCCTCATGAGTCAAAGGAAGTTAATTAAAGTAGCTGTGGGCCTTCTCAATCTTACTTGGCTAAACTTGTGATTATAGGGAGGACAAAGAAAAGATGGCTGTGGTTGCTTTTCATTGTACAAGTCAATAGCATTTTAATCTTATGGAATTTATACACATACGTTTTTGGAGTACATACAGGAATGACCTCATGTCCAAGAAAACTAGCTTTTGTTTTCAGATTTTAAAAATACCTTTCTTGGAGCATTTTCCTCCCAAAGTACATTAGCTCAAATTGGAATCAACTAATTCATTATTCTTCTTCACTTAATGATATTGAGAGTCTTCTATGTCTTGTTTGTTCAACTAGCTGGGCATAAGCCATCATCAGCCCAATTCTTAGCAGAAGAGCTCTGGCAAGGGTCAAGGAGGGGGGGCTTTTCTCCCTCACCCATTCAACCACATGACAGATGAGGGGGAGGGTGTCAGTCCTGTTCTTGTGCTAGCCCCCCCCCCCCCCCGTGCCAGCTCACCTGTGCCCTGACAACACAGTCAGCTCTATTGTGCTGTCCAGGTGAGGTGCAGGGGTTAGCTCTACCAAGTGCTGCCGCTGGTGGTGGTGGTGGGCAGTGCCAATTCTCTCACTCTCAACCTTAGGACCAACTCCCCCCCCCCCCCCCCCCCAGGCAGCAAGGGGTATGACTGCTTCTCTCCTAGGCCACTGTGTAGCAGGCGGGACCTCCCATTTACATTTGCTTCGATCCCCTGCCTCCATCAAGGGGTTCCCCTCTACTCTGATGCTCTGGCTGGGTGCAGGGCCCTGTATCCAGAGTGCTGCAGCTTCTGAGGGGGAGGATCAGCTCTCCCATTCTCATGACCCCAGGACCAGTCAATCGTTGGACACTAACATGGCCCCAGGTAGCAGCCAAGGGCCCTGATGACCGCATGACCCTCAGTGACACTACAGGCCATGAACATACAGATCCCAGCTGTGGTTGGATCATAGACCCAGACAAGGTTCTTAGCAGCAGCCGGGGATGGGGGGTGGGGGTGGGAGGAGATGTCACCATGGTCCTAGTTGGCAGTGTAGGTCACTTAGTTTGGCATGGACCCAATGGCAGCATGGCCCTTGGACTCCCACATGGCCCCAGGTGTGGGCCCAGATTCTGGGCATTCACATGGCCTTTGATGATAACAGGACATTAGACCTCACAACATACCCTGACTGCAGCAGAGCCAAGGGCCCAGACATGGTCCTGGCTGAAACTCAGGCCTATATGCTGCCCTGACTCTGGGTGACATCACATGTCACTCAGGTCTGTACGGGCCCAGCAGCAGCACAAGAAGGACACAGATCTTGATTGTTAGTGTATTGATATTTCTCTGAGATTGGTGCCATTGAGCTTGCAATGAGCAATCCAAGATGGGAGTTAAAAGTTCGCTCTTTGAACCAGATCCAGCAGAGAATGCCTTAGACACCAGCACTTGGGAGGCAGAGGCAGAAGGATCTCGAGATAGGTTTGAAGTGGGCCCATGATCAGCCATTCTGGACCACGCAGCAAGTAAGAGGCCAGCTTAGGCTACATTGAGAGACCTTGTCTAAAAAAACCAATCAAAACAAAAATCCAAAGTTTGGGGGTTTGGCATATAATTCAGTTGGTAGAGTGTTTGCTTCCAATGCAGGAGGCTTCAGGGTTGAGGTTCGGGGGTTGAACCCGAGCACTGCATAAAACCAGATGTGGTGGTGCATGCTAGAGCTTAGGGGTGGAGGAGGGAGGTCAGAGGCCCAAGGCGATTCTTGGCTATGAAGTGAGTTTGAGGCCACCCTGGGATATGCAAAACACTGTTTAAAAAAAGAACCCTAGGGTCTGGGCATATTTCTCAGTGATAAGGACATTACCGGGCACATGCAAGGTTCTTGTTTAATCTCTAGCATGAAAAAAGAAAAAGGTCATTGGCTTTGAGACAGACAAAAACAGGTTCCTGATTCTGGAACTGATTTCCTCATCTCTAAAACAGGATATATTTTTTAATTAAAATAGGTATTTTTCTGTTAGACTGAGGATTTGCACAGTGATTTCTATCTATGAATTCAACATTAACCAAAAGGATTAAATGTCATTTCCCCCAACTTGAAGGGAGTTGAGCTGTCAATGATGAAATGAGAGGGTCCTGGTTGGGTATTATTTTTATTTATTTGGTATTTGCTTATTGTTATTATTGGTCAACTTGACACAAGCTTAGTTATCTGGGATGAGGCATTAGATCGCCTGTAGTCAAGTTGGTGGGGTATTGCATTTTCTAGATTGATGACTGACATGGGAAGGCATAGCTCACTGGGAGTGGTGTCAATCATGGGCAGATAGTCCTGGGTAGTATAAGAAAAGAGGCTTAGCAAGTTTTGGAGAGCAAGACAGTAAGCAGTATCTCTCCATGGTTCCTTCTTCAGGTCTTGCCTTCAGGTTCCTGCCTTGGGTTCCTGCTCTGGATCTCCTCAGGAATGGGCTATAAAGCATAGGCCAAAAAAAAAAAACCAAAAAAAAAAAACAAAACAAAAAACAAAAAACAAAAAAAAACCCCTTTCCTCCCAGAGTTGCTGTTGGCCATGGTGCTTATCATGTTGATAGAAACCTAACTAGGGTAGACAGGCTCCGAGAGGGTTGCAGCCAGCCGGATGCCTCGTTCTCATGACTTTGATCACGCTTTGACTCCTATTTCTTGCCATTTTGTACTAGCTTTCTGCTATTGTGACAAAGGACGACACAACCAGCCTAAAAGAAGAATGGTTTGTTCTGCTCATGGCTTCAGAGGTTATGGTTCACAGCCACCTGGATCTGTTGTTTCTGGGCCCTGTGGTGGGATAGAGCTTCATGGTGGGAGCAGAGATGCTTGCCCTGTGGTGGCCAGGAAGGAGAGAGAGAGTGAAGGGTGAGGGTCTGAGACAAGGCATCTCCTTCAATGGCTCACCCCTCAGTAACCTGCTTCCTCCATCTCCTTCAATGGCTCACCCCTCAGTGGCCTGCTTCCTCCATCCCTTCAATGGCTCACCCCTCAGAGACCTGCTTCCTCTATCCCTTCAATGGCTCACCCCTCAGTGGCCTGCTTCCTCCATCCCTTCAATGGCTCACCCCTCAGAGACCTGCTTCCTCCATCTCTTCAATGGCGCACCTCTCAGTGGCCTGATTCCTCCATGTCGGCCTCACTCCTACACCTCCCATTATATCCATTCCTGAGATTGACAGGTAAAGAGGCGGGCAATCCAGCCAGCCACATCAGAGGCCTTACCTCTGAAAGCTGCTACACTAGGACCAAGCCCTCAACAAATGGGGGACACTTCATGATCAACCAATAATGTGTTTGTTTTGCTCTCAGAATAAAAGCTGTTTTTAAAAACACTTTTACATTTATTTACTGTATGTTTCTGTGTCAGTGTAGGCAGGTGTGCACTGCAGGCATGTATGGGGGCCAAAGGACCACTTGAGGGAACTGGGTTCAGATATCAACCTCAGGTTATAGTCCTGGCAGCAAACATCTTTACCCATCTTTAGCCATCTTGCTCGCTCTCCATGCTGCTCTTTTTGATATAGTTTATGTCTCCTTCTGGTGCCCAAAGCCTCAGAGTCTGGGCCCCACACTGGTGAAAGATGCACTTCTAGGTAATATGTATGCCTACTCTGTGAGCTTCTTGTATCATCTCGTGTTGTGTCTTAGCTCTCTGTGTTCCTGGTCATCCATCTTTCCAGCCTGATTCTCTGCAGAAGTCAACTCTCCCCACCAAAAAAGGGAAGTTAAAGATTCATTCATTTAAAAGATAGAGAGTATTCTATTACTACACCAGCCGGCAAGTAGAAAGACAAATAATATAGGGTTTCTTTCCTTAAGAGATTTGGGGCCAGGGAGATGACAGAAATAAAAGATATGCCAAGGCAGTGTTATGATTTGACCACATCAAGAATGAGGAAGAAACTTTCTCATATGACCCCCTTAGCTTTGGTAAAGACTATTGGATTAATATAATCGAATCAAATTAATACATTTTGAATCCCTCCTCACTGAGCCCTTGAAGATAAGTAACAAATATCTCCTTCCTCCTTCTTGTCTTGGTCCTCCTGCTTTCCCCTTTCGCCTTCTTTTCTTCCTCTTCTCCCTCCTATTTCTGAGACAAGGTCTTGCCATGTATCCTAGGATAGCTTCAAGCTCACCATCCTCCCACCTTGGCCCTCAGAATGCTGGAATTACAGTCATGCACCACCACGTCCATTTGAGACGTCCATGCTCTTCAGGAGCCTGAGGGCTGGCAGTGTGGATGGAAGTTTGCTGGTACATACACTCTAGCCCTGGTGTAAGAGGGATTGGCAGAGTTCTCTTTATAAGTTAAAATATAATTACATCATTTCCCTTTCTCTTTCCTCCCTTCAGCCCCAAGGTCGCACACCTCTTTTCCCCTCTCTAAGCCATGGCCTCTTTTCATTTAGTTGATACACACACTGTATTAGTTAGGGCTTCTATTGCTGTGAAGAGACACCATGACCACGGCAACTATTATAAAGGAAAACTTAATTGTGGTGGCTTGCTTACAGTTTGGAGGTTCAGTCCATTATCCTCACGGTGGGACAGGGCAGCATGCAGGCAGATTTGGTGCTGGAGAAGCAGCTGAAAGTTCTACATCTTGCAGGCAACAGGAAGCGGTTTCCAACACTGGGTGGTATCTTGAACACATATGAGACTTTAAAACCCACCTCTGCAGTGACACACTTCATCCAACAAGTCCACACCTCCTAATAGTGCCACTCCCTTTGGGGGCCATTTTCTTTTAAACTAACACCACACACACACACACACACACACACACACACACACACACACACACAGAGAGAGAGAGAGAGAGAGAGAGAGAGAGAGACAGAGAGAGAGAGAGACAGAGAGACAGAGACAGAGACAAAAAGACAGCGAGACAGAGCAAGAGAGACAGAGCGAGACAGAGAAAGAGAGGGGAAGGTTTCTTGTTTTTGGAAAATTTGAGGAGCTTCATGCAGAGACATTAAGTCTTTTCAGTTTTAGTCTTTTCCAGGTGCATGGTCCCAATTTTTGTGTTATCTCAAATTGTCCCTGGGATGGCTTAAACTACTTTAACTGACCTGCAATGGTTAAGCATTACTCCTCTATTGGCTAAGTTTCTTGCTAGAATTCCGCTTGTGTGCTCTCATAAAATGGGATATTCAGAAGATGTTTGGCCTTGGGTCTTGATGAATAATCACCGAGATAAGATGCAGTTCTCGGACATGGAAAATGCTGTGTAGGCCATCTGCTGGAGTTGACCGGTGGCTTCGGTAGCTGCTCAACTGCTTGCTAATTTCCCTATGTTTCTGTGGCTCTGCCCATGTAAACCATCTTTATTTTCCTTGGAAAGTTTAGGATAAGCAAAATCACTTGTTAATGTCAGAGTAGCTCCTGACTTCACTTGGCAAGGAGCTGGCTGCTGGCCTTCTTGCTTTTGGCACCTAGAAGAAACACAAGGCCTGCCCTGAACCCTGGGCCTCATCTCTGAAAAATGGCTGAACACTTAGCATTTCCACCGATGCCTGAGAACTCAGCATGTTTCTCCAAGCTCTATTTACAATACAGGAAGTTCCTGTTATTTCCGAAGTAAAACACTTGGAATTTCTAGGTAGCCTAAGGAGTTACTGACAATTTGTTCAGCATTTGGATTAGGGACCCGATTGGGGAAGCATTCCTAGTGTACACTTTGTTCATTTAGGGTAAATACTCATCATAGTGTTTATTCCCACGGAATACTTGATTATCTAGGCAGGGAATGTAGACCCATTCTTTGTCCCTTCTCCTGAGTCTGCTGTGATGCTGAAGGAGGGAACCAGTGGATAAGTTAGTGCCTTCCCTTTCTCTGGATAATCTCCCTGCTGGGTATCGCCCTGGTCCAGCACATGCGATCAGCCTCCTAGATGATGGTATTATTTCCCTCTTTACTCAGTATCATGGTCCCATCAGAGTCAGGCCGTGATTGAGAGGACACAGTATGTTCTGCGTTTGACAATCCTCCCTGGGAACATCATAGCAACACAAAACCTTCTCCTAAAGAAACAGAAGCCTGTTTTTGATCTGGGTTGATAGCTTCCTCAACCCAGCCTTATCAGAAATAGCACTATTAGCTTGATTTCCATTTCTCTGGTTTTCATTTGTGTTTTTTTTTTTCAGAATTCATCTCTGGAACAAATATTTGGCCCACAACTACCTTATAACTTTAGAGAAAGGGAAATAATTTTTGTATCTATTTTAAAAGGACACTAGACTCAAGAGACATTATCATATTCTAAAAGACATAGCACAGTAAAAAATTTAAATCACAAAAGAAATTTCTTTTGGGAAGATGAAGATGAAAGATGGATGAGGAAGACAAACATAAGACTTTCAAAGAACCAAATATAGTGTTGATTCTGGAGTAAGTATTCCCAAACAGGGCTTAGATGTCATTAAAGTTAAATTTCATGCAATTCACTAACTACATCAAAAGCAACTATTTGGAAGAAAAAAAAGACTATTCAAGAGTAATATATTTGTTACACAATGACTGGCAAGTGGTCTAATTATTAACTATATAAACAATTCCTATAATTTATAAAATAAGTGCAGTGCTTATTTGCCAATAGAAAAAAATGCCCTTGAGCAGGTAGCTCAAAAGATGAGTAGATTTAAATGGTCAGTAAAAATCCCAACATGTTTGTCTCATTGTTAGATAAGATGAAATTAAAACCACGACAAGGTCCAGTTGCACAAGTGCCAGAAATGTCAAGATTGAAAGGACAAATGAGGCAGGGAAAGTAGTTCAGTTGGTGGGGTTCTTGCCTAACATGCACAAAAAGACGTGGGTTCGATTCCCAGCACTGCATGTAGTGGGCATAGAGATGCATACCTGTAGTTCAGTGCTTAGGAGGTGGAGCCAGGAGGAGGATTAGAAGTTTATGTTGAGGCTACATAATGTGTTCAAAACTAGCACGGGATGCATGAGACCCTGTTCAAATAAACAAACTAAATTTTAAAGAAGGGGAAAAACCCAAGTATCATATATTCATACACACACACACACACACACACACACACTAGCATCAGCCATAGGGAGAAGGCAGATGGATAGGGAAGAGAGAGAGACCAAAGAGAGTGAGGGAGTAATTATAATGTATTATGCACATGAATGAAACTACCATAGAATAGAACAAAATAAACAAATATATAAGGATAAGAGTGAGAAAGAAAGACAAAAAAGACAAAAAAAGACAAGTGAAATCAATATCAGTGAGCATCTCATGAGCTGCTGGTGGTCTCTTTGGAGTGAGTCCACAGCCTCTGACATCCAGCACGGGCATCCCTGTCACTAGTTGATCTTGCCAGCACGAGTTTTCTCAGGACTGTGTTGGCTTATACATTCTTTCTTGGATTGCCATTTTGTTTAGCATTTGTCTTGACCATCCCATCTTTAAATACAATTTTGTTGCTTTTAGCTGCACTGAAATGTTTTGTGACTTCAGCTGTGTTCCTCTAGCTCCTGCCACCATGTCTAGTAGTGTGGGACCACACACAGTGTAAACAGATTTGACACTTTTAATCCATTGTTAACTATTCAAGTCAATATGAGAGAATACACTTTGGGCTTCCTAACTTTCTTCTGAAAATTTCCCTTGATATGTAGCATGGAGAATTCTACTATGTATTTAATTAAATTGAGGATGCAAATCTCAGGCTAGCTTCTTCAAGTGTGGACTTATAGTGGAAGATATTCTGGACACTGCTGCCCCCACTGGCCACTGAGTCTAATAGCAATTAATTGTGTTCTCACTTTCAAGTGAAGTAATAGTTGTTAGAGGGCTGGTGCCCTTGGCACAACAGGGACGTGGCAGACAGACAAATGGCACTTGCTATGTGGCAGTGCCGCTGTATTTCAAATGGAAAATGGTTTCAATGGTGGCTGACTTGTCTCCAATTTAGGGAATCAAAGCTTTGTAAAATTCATTTACCTAAAGAAAGCTGTAGAGTGTGGTAATAAGTGCTTCTATAAATTCACTTAAGACACCAACACTGAAGATCACGCAGTATTCCTCATTGTCAGCAGTGGACTGGTTCCAGAATTTTCTCTGGATGCCAGAATCGGTGGATGCTCAAGCCCTTTGTATAAAATGGCACGTGACCTACTATGCAGATGTTCCTGTGAACTTAAAGATTTTTTATATTACCCAATATCATATAAATGCTACACGCATAGTTCTCATACTGTGATGTTTAGGGAATAGCAACAAGAATCAAAGTCTGTACATGTTAAAAATTGTTTCCAACATTGTCTGTGCACACTCGTTGAATCCAGCATGGCTAGGTCACCCGTAAATACCGACTGCGTTTTACAATATTTTTGGTGAGCATATAATGTGCATGTATTTGTATGTACCATGTGTGTTTGTGTGAGTGAGTGTGCCACAGCATGTCTTCACACATCAGGGGTCAAACTTGGGGTTAGTTCTCACCGTCACCTGTTTGAGGCAGAGTTTCTTGTCCACTGCTGTGCGCACCAGGCTAGCTGCTCAGAAGCATCCACTCCCATCTCGCTGAAGGAGTGTGTTGAGATTGCAGATGTGCACTACTGTGTCCTGCTGTGTTTGGAGGATCTGAACTCAGGCCCTCACACTTACTGAGGAAAACACAGAACCCACTGAGCCACTGCTCCAGCCCCAAACAGTGTTTTAGTTAGTGATAATGCATATACAACTTTGGTGCCATGTTGCATTAGAGTAAACACAATATCAAGAAAGTGAAAGGCAGCCTATAGGGTGGCAGAAAGTATTTGCAAATTGTGTAAAAGATTGATATGCACAATATGAAGAATGACAATTCAACAACAAAAACATCCAATTTATAAACAGATAACGTATTTGTATTGATATTTGTCAACAAAGTGTGCACGATTGGCCACTGCATACATGGAAGATGCCCAACGTCATTAGTCACTGGGGTAATGCGGACAAGCGCAATAATGAAATACCATTTAACATTCACTGTGAGGGCTTTTTTTAAGGGGGTTCCAAAATAAAAAGAAGAGAAATGAATGTCAGTAAAGGCGTGGAGAAATTCAAGCCCTCGTATAACCCACTTGGGAAACGGTGTGACGCCTGTGGGCAATGGTAGTCTCCCACAGTCCAGCCGTTCCCTTTGGGTTTACATCCAAACTATGATGGCAGGACTCCAACAGCTGCTGTGTGCAGACACCAACAGCAGGATCAGTGACAGCAGCCAAGACTCAGAAGAAACCCAATGCTTAAAGCTGAATGGACAAACAAAGTGAGACGCACGGGTACAGTAGAGCATTATTTAGTTTTGGATGGATTTTGGATACATTTGGATTGTCGAAACATGATACTAAATGAAAAAGCCAGATACAAAAGGAGAAATATCAAGGTGTTACAGGAAACACTTTGTGGAGGTTCAAAAGAAAATGGCCCCCAAAAGGAGTGGCACTACTAAGAGGTGTGGCTTTGTTGGAATAGATGCATCCTTGTTGGAGGAAGTGTGTCACTGTGTAGGCTTTGAGGCCCCCTGTGCTCAAACTCCACCTGAGGATCAGGATGTGGAACTCTCATCTCCTCCTACAGCACCATGTCTGCCTCTGTGCTGCCGTGTTCTGTCACAATGCTAATGGACTAGGCCCCTGAAACTGTAAGTCAGCTCAGTTAAATGCCTTTATAAGAGTTGCCATGGTCATGGTGTCTCTTCACAGTAATAGAAATGCTAACCAAGACATACCTATAGTGGGAAAGTTTGTAGAAACAGAAAATAGAAGTTTCCAGGCACCCAGTAGGGGAAATGGAGAGTGGTTTTTCAAATGAGTGCAGGGTTTCTATTTGGGGCCATCAAAAGGTCTGGAGCTAGGCTGATGGTAGAGATGACACTGATGATGGCTAGGAGACCATACTGGTGATGGCTATGTAACGTTAGTGTCCTTCCAACCACTGATAAAAGTGGCCAATTTTATACTATAAACATTTTACTAATGAAAAATGTGATGTTGCATCAATACTAAATGGAAGATACAACTTTCCAAAAATTTTACACATACACACAAACACACACACACATACACACACACGCACACACATATACTTACAGTGTCTTTCTATTCCCTGTCCCTCTTCAATCATGATTTGGAAATGTTTGAGCAGTTGTTCTGAAATGATATTAAGACATTTGGGAGCAGAGTACTAACCAGAATGTTCTCCAAAGATGAAATACAAATAACTGAGAAATATTTTTAAAATGTTCATCATTCTTAGTTAACAGTGAAATAGAAATTAAAAACTAATTTGAGAATTTATCTTACCCTAGTCAGAATGACTAAGTCAAAACAAAACAAAAACAAACAAACAAAAATAAATGCTGGCATGGATGTGGGGGAAGGGGGACAATTGCTCACTGCTGGGAACATGCAAGCTGGGGCAGTCACTGTAGAAATCAGTCTTCAATAAACTAAATAAACTAAAGATAAATCTGCTGTATAATCCAGCTACACCACTCCTGGGCATATACCCTAGGGACTCTACATCCTACAATACGCTCATCTATGTTCATCGCTGCTCCATTATAATAACTTAGGCATCTAGAAAGTGAGGACTGAATAATGAGAATGTAGTCCATTTGTATGATGGGATTCTACTCAGCAGTTAAATGTGATTATGAGAGTCACAAAATGGATGGATCTGGAAATAATCATTTTAAGTCAGGTGTCTTAGTTAGGGTTATTGTTGCAATGAAACACCATGATAGAAAACAACTTTGAGAGGAAAGTGCTTATTGAGCTTATGCTTCCACATCACTGATCATCGCGGAAGGAAGTCAGAACAGGAAGTCAAACAGGGCAGAAACCCAGAGGCAGAAGCTGATGCAGAGGCCATGGAGAAGTGCTGCTTACTGGCTTGCTCCTCATGACTTGCTCAGCCTGCTTTCTTATAAAACTCAGGACCACCACTTCAGGGATGGCACCACTCACAATGGACTGGCCTCTCCTATATCAATCACCAATTAAGAAAATGCCCTACAGGCTTTCCTGAAGCCGATCATCTTCTTTTTAAAAGATTTATTTATTTATCATGTATATAGTGTTCTGCTTGCATGTGTGCCTGCAGGCAAGAAAAAGGCATCAGATCTCAAGTATGGCTGTGAGCCACCATGTGGTTGCTGGAAACTGAACTCAGGCTTTCTGGAAGAGCAGCCAGTGATGCTCTTAACCTCTGGGCCATCTCTCCATCCTCCCCACAGCCTGATCTTACAGGAAAATTTTCTCAACTGAAGTTCTCTTCTCTCAGATGAATATAACTTGTGTCAAGGTATAGTTGTATGTTGACATAAAACTGGGCAGGACATGAGGTGATCCAGGCCCCAAAAGATAAGCATCATGTTTTCTCTCATTTGTAGATGCTAGTTTTGGATCGTCAGACATGTGTGCTTCATTAGAATTATCCATAGAGATCAGAAAAGTAGTAAAAGGCCATGAGGTCCGGGATGTGGTGCTTTTAAGGGAAGGGAACTAGAACTCGGATCTATTAAATTTTGGTGGAATTTTGTTCAGAATCAACTGGAAAGTCTTAATCAATATGTTCAATCAGACCCTGAAAGCTACAAGTCTTATTCCGCCCCCAAACACTTCTATCCCCCTTGCAACCTCAGTGGAACTCTGAAACACAGCCAAAGGACCAAGAGTTAAGTGACCACCCACCCAGTGGGACACATTCCACTTTCTAGGTCCCCCATTTGGGGGGACCCCGGGCCCCTTACCCACCTGTCTCAGCTTCTCTAGCCAGCCAGTAGGAGAGTTTCCTACAGGTAGGTGGCTCCAACATCCCCATCCCATCCATCATCGGACCCTGCAAGCTACAAGTCCCACTCTGCCCCCAAACCTTCCTATCCTTCCCCCCGCCTCCCCACAACCTCAGAGGAACTCAGAAACACAGGCTGTGACTGCACAGAGTGGACCAATAGAGAGAAATAAGAGAGACCTCAGTGGCTACCTGAGACACAGACAATGACAGTACAGAGCAGACCAAGAACAGTTCGCAAAGACACAGACAGCCACTGCAAAGATTGGACCAAGAGGTAAAGACACTGCAGGCACCAGCTGGAGAAAGAGATGGGTAGGCATCAATGCAAGAATTCATTCAACAACCTAAAAAGCAACAGGTTATACCAGAACCAAGTCATCCAAGAATAAGATCATTCTAACCCAAAAGAAGCAGAAGCAAACGATTTTAACTGTAACTATATGAGGATGATGGAGACCTTTAAAGAAGAAATAAAAAATTCCCTTAAAGAAATGGAGAAAAAGACAAACAAAAAATTGGAAGAACTCAATAAATCTCTCAATGAAACCCAAGAAGAAAACAATCGAACAGGTGAAGAAAACAGTTTAAACAGTTCAAGACTTAGAGACTGAAATAGAGGCAATAAAGAAGACACAAACTGAGGGAATTCTGGATATAGAAAATCTGGGTAAAGAAACAGGAACTACAGATACAAGCATAACTAACAGAATACAAGAGATAGAAGAACGAATCTCAGGTATTGAAGATACTATAGAAGAAATAGAGTCATTGGTCAAAGAAAACAAATTCTTAACACAAAACTTTTAGAAAATATGTAACACCATGAAAAGACCAAACCTAAGAATAATAGGGATAGAAGAAGAACTCCAGCTCAAAGGCACAGAAAATATGTTCAACAAAATCATAGAAGAAAACTTTCCTAACCTAAAGAAGGATATCCCTATGAAGGTTTAAGAAGCTTACAGAACACCAAATAGAATAGACCAAAAAAAAAGTCCCATTACTAAATCATTACTAAAGCTTAAATTGCACACCAAACCCCACACACTAATAGTAGAAGACTTCAACACTCCACTCTCCCCAGTGGACAGTCAACCAGACAGAAACTTAATAGAGAAATAAGAGAACTAACAGATGTCATGACTCAAATAGACTTAACAGACATCTACAGAACATTCCACCCAAGCACAAAAGAATATACCTTCATCTCAGCACCTCTTGGAACCTTTTCTAAAATTGGCCATATACTTGGTAACAAAGCAAAGCTCAACAGATATAAAAAAAAATTGGAGTAATCCCACATATTTTAATCGGCTCACTATGGTTTAAAGTTAGAATTTAACAACACTAATTGGAGAAAGCCTACAAACTCATAGAGATTGAACAGTGCTCAATTGAACCACCCCTGGGCCAAGGAAGAAATAAGGAAAGAAATTAAAAACTTCCTAGAATTCAACAAAAATGAAGGCACAATGTATGCAAACCTTTGGGACATTATGAAAGCAATGCTAAAAGGAAAGTTCATAGCACTAAGAGCTTACATAAAGAAAGTGGAGAGAGTTGGCACTAGTGACTTAACAGCACACCTAAAATCTCTAGAAAAAAAAAAGAAGCAGACTCACCCAGGAGGAGTAGAAGACAGGAAACAATCAAATTGAGAGCTGAAATCAACAAAATAAAAATACAGAAAACCATACAAAGAATCAATGAAACAAAGAGCTGGTTCTTTGAGAAAATCAACAAGATTGACAAATCCTTATCCAAACTAATCAAAAGGCAGAGAGAGAACATCCAAATTAACAATATCAGAAATGAAAAGGGGTACATAACAACAGATGCTGAGGAAGTCCAGAGAATCATTAGGTCATACTGCAAAAACCTGTACTCCACAAAATTGGAAAATGTAAAAGAAATGAACAATTTTCTGGATATGTACCATATATCAAAATTAAATCAAGACCAGGTGAAAAATTTAAATAGACCTATAAACTACAAGGAAATAGAAGCTGTCATCAAAAGCCTCCCAGACGGTTTCAGTGTAGAATTCTACCAGAACTTCAAAGAAGAGTTAATACCTATACTCCTGAAAGTGTTCCACATAACAGAAATAAAAGAAACAGTGCCAAACTCTTTTTATGAGACTACAGTTACCCTGATACTGAAACCACAAAAGACTCAACCAAGAAAAAGAATTACAGACCAACCTCACTCATGAGTATAGATGCAAAAATACTCAATAAAATACTATCAAACCGAATCTAATAACGTATCAAAAACTATCCACCATA
This sequence comes from Microtus oregoni, assembly GCF_018167655.1. NCBI lineage: Eukaryota > Metazoa > Chordata > Mammalia > Rodentia > Cricetidae > Microtus > Microtus oregoni. The sequence goes on from NW_024543094.1 coordinate 21,819,956, forward strand.
ATCAAGTTGGCTTCATCTCAGAGATACAAGGATGATTCAACATACAAAAATCTATCATTGTAATCTACCATATAAATAAACTGAAAGAAGGAAACCATATGATCATATTAGATGCTGAAAAAGTATTTGACAAAATCCAACACCCTTTCATGATAAAGGTCTTGGAGAGAACAGGGATACAAGGAACATACCTAAACATAATAAAAGCAATTTGCAGCAAGCTGACAGATACCATCAAATTGAATGGAGAGAAACTCAAAGAGATTCCACTAAAATCAGGAACAAGACAAGGCTGTCCACTCTCTCCATATCTGTTCAACGTAGTTCTTGAAGTTCTGGCTAGATCAATAAGACAATGAAAGGAAATCAAGGGGATTCAAATTGGAAAGGAAGAAGTTGAACTTTCACGCTTTGCAGATGATAAGATAGTATACATAAGTGACCTCAAAAACTCTATCAGAGAACTCCTACAGATGATAAATACCTTCAGTAATATGGCAGGATACAAAATCAACTAAAAAAATAAATAGGTAGCCCTCCTCTATATAAATTACAAAGAAGCTGCGAAAGAAATCAGAGAACATCACCCTTTGCAATAGCCACAAATAACATAAAATATCTTGAGGAACATTAACCAAAGACCTGTTTGACAAGAACTTTAAGTCTTTGAAGAAAGAAATTGAAGAAGATACCAGAAAATGGAAAGATTTCCCATGCTCTTGGATAGGTAGAATCAACATAATAAAAATGGCAATCTTACCAAAAGCAATCTATAGAAAAAACCATCTGGAGTGAGGTAACCCAGACCCAGAAAGATGAACATGGTATGTACTCACTCATAAGTAGTTACTAGCTATAAAGCAAAAAATAATGAACCTACAGTTCACGATCCTAGAGAAGCTAAGTAATAAGGTGAACCCTAAGAAAAACATACATAGATCCACCCGAAAAGGGGAAATAGATAAAATCACCCAACAAAATTGGGAGCATGGGGGTGGGGGGGAAAAGGGATGATGGAAGGGCAATGTGGGTAAAAGTTGTATGGTTGGGGTAGTCTGGGGCCACTGGCAGTGGCCCCAGGATTTATCACTACTGCATATACTGGCTTTTTGGGAACCCATTATCTTTGGATGGATACCTTGCTCAGCCTAGAGGTAGTAGAGAGGGCCTTGGACTTTCTCCAAAGTAATGGGTCTTACCCTCTCTGAGGAGTGGATGGGGCGGGGTGAGTGGGCGGGGGCAGGTGGAGGGAATAGGAGAAGGGGAGGGAGTAGGAACTGGGGTTGGTATGTAAAATATTTTTAAATAGTATAAAAGAAAAAAAGATGTTCAAGACTTGATAAGTTTTAGGAATTTGGCAAAAAATGTCATTGAAGATTATACTTCTAATCAGAGAGTCTTTGTATTGTATTCTTCTAGAGGCAAGTGGGGAGAAACTTTTGGGATGTGTGGAGTGATTCAGCAAATTGTCATTAAATTTCTGATCAAGGCTTAATTTAGAGAGTTTGAGATCATATTTTGAGCTATATTGATACCCGACAGAGTGATCATGTTCAGTGTCTTATAGTGTATGTGTGAGTGCGTGTCTGCAGATGTGCTTGTGTTAGTGTGCAGTGGTCAGAGTCGCCATAATCCACCACTTTCTACCTTGTTTTTGGAGACAGAGTTTCTACCGAACCCAGGGCACATAGTTTGAGCCGGCCTGGATCTGCCAAGTGAGCAGATCCACTGTATTTAACTGGCTCCACCCAGTGCTAGGTTTACACATGTGTGCTATAACACTTGGCTTTTACATGGGTGTTGCTGGCCATTGGAACACAGGCTTTCATGCTTGCATGGCAGATACTTTACAAACTGAGCTGTCTCTGCCACCCTCAGAGTGTTCATTTTAAATTGGAGGCATCTATAGTCTATATCAGAAATGAACTAAGACAGCCTTTAATTTTACTGCAATTATATGTATCAAAACATTCAAAAGAATTGTAGAGACAGCTTACAAGTTTTGCTCATAAAAGTATTTATTGAAGAAAAGTGTTCTGGATGGAGACAAAATATAATGTTTGTGAACAATGTTAGACATAAATATTTATGCACTTTCATACAACAAAAGCCTAAATTGAGACTGTCAGTTATTATACAGGCTTTATTCTGAAGTTTCAAGGTTCTCAAACTAGTACAGAGAGTATTTTTTGAGCTAATAATACATTCTAAGGAGAAAGACATTGAAAATGTCAACAACCAAACTAATACACGAGATGAAATGCAGAGGAAATTTTGCTAGCGACTTTACAAAAATAAGTAAGACCACATTAAAATATAAAAACATTTTAAAAACCTAGATGTGCCTCAAATGTCTAGTTCATGTATGCAAGTACATTCTGAGAATAATTATTATGTTTTTTCTTTTTAAAATCACATTTTCATTTTTGCTTTAATGTGCATAGGGAGATTTTAATTTTGAAAATCAGTTTGAAATAAAAATCTTTTTATATTCTACTAACCTGTTAAGTCAGTTTAACAGTTAATAAACATAAATTTTCTTAATTACACTTTTAAATTTTATTTTAAATACTAACCACAGTTTTCTCTCCCTCCTCTCCTCCTGTTTCTTCCCCCCACCTCCCTTTTCCTCTCTACCCATTCTCTCCTCTGTCCCCACTTAGAAAGGGGCAGGCCTCCCATGACAGTCAACAAAGCATGGCACATCAAATTGAGGCAGGGCCCAGCTCCTTCCCCTGCATTGAGGTTGGGTGAGGCAACCCAGCATGGGGAATGGATTCCCCAAAGACAGCACAAGCACAGGGACAGGTCCTGATCCTACTGCTAGGAGCCCTACAAACAAACCAAGCTGCACAGTGAGCTCCTTCTTCAACAGGCTCCAGATGAAACATGAATTGTTTTTAATATTAACCTTTATTCTCAAAGTGTTTCAATTAGGATGGGTAGACTACATAGTTATTTTTTTCATGACCCACCCAAACAACACAGACTTATGACAAAATCTTTACAGCATGTTATTTATAGTCGCTCTAAATGGGAAACAACAAAACAGTCAACAAAAATGGAATAGATAAGAAAATTCTAGTGTCACCTGTGGTTGCGGGTCAGAGCCACTAAGCTCTTAGACCACATGTCCAAGACTCTGAGACATACCACTGTCTCCTTCCTTCTTTCTTTCCTTCTTTCCTTCTTTCCTTCTCTCTCTCTCTTTCTCTCTCTCTCTCTCTGTCTTTCTTTTTATTTCTGTCTGTCCTTCCTTCCCTCATTTCCTCCCTTTCCCCCCTCTTTTCAAGACAGTGTTTCTCTTTGTAGTCCTAGCTTTCGTGGAGCTCACTATATAGACCAGGATGGCCTCAAACTCACTAAGGTCCTCTTACCTCTGCCTCCTAATTGCCTGGATGAAAAGACTGTGCCACCATGACAGGTCTGAGCCATCCTTTGGAGGGGGAAGTAAAAGACAAAGTCTAGCTTCCTGACTGTGCTGCAGGTTAAGACCATGACAAGTGGACCCAGGTATAGATGGGCGCTGTAAAGCTGAGTCTTCATCCTCTGGGCAGAGTAGTATGAGGAGGAGTGGACTGTGTCCCGCTGCTCGGCTAGGTTATACCCAAAATAATCACACAGAAATTGTATTAATTTAATTACTGCCTGGCCCATAAGCTCTAGCCTCTTATTGGCTAACTCTCACATCTTGATTCAACCCATTTCTAATAATTTGTATGTCACCACGAAGTCACCGCTTACCGGGAAAGATTCAGCATGTCTGACCTGGCAGCTTTAGGCGGCTCGGCTCTATCTGCTGCTTTCTTCCTCCCAGAAATCTATTCTGTATACTCTGCCTATCTAAGGGCTGCCCTATCAAAAGGCCAAGGCAGTCTCTTTATTCAACCAATGAAAGCAACATACAAACAGAAGAACCCCCTACACCAGGTCAGCCACTTCAGTCATTTCTTCTCTCTTCACACACTGGTCTGCTCTGATTCTGTTCAAGATGCAGTCCTGGGGGCTAGGACTGTAGCTTGACTCCTAGAGTGCTCATCTATTATGCACGGGGTACTGGGTTCCAACTCCATTCCATGTATTGCTAGGGTACACCTGTATCTCAGCATTTAGGAAGTGAAGGCAGGAATCTCAAGGCCAGCCAAGGGTATAGCAGACAATGATGCAGTTCTGTCATGAGCGCAATGCCACACCAGGTTCTCCTTTCTCTGAGTGCTGACACGGTGCTTATTGTCATCCTAGCGCCCTTGTTAATTAGCTTAGAAAATGCTCTGGGCAGTCTTACAAGGAAGGGCTTCTTTTTCTCTCATTGCAGCAGCTAGTTTTATGTCCAACTGCCACAAGCTAGAGTCACCAGAGAGGAAGGAGCCTCAATTGAGAAAATCTGGCTGTAGGCAAGCCTGTAGGGCATCAATTAGTGGTTGATGGGGGAGGGCCCAGCCCAAAATGGGTGGTGCCCCCCCCCTGGGCTGGTGGTCCTGGGTTCTATACAAAAGCAGGCTGAGCAAGCCACGAAGAGCAAACCAGTAAGCAGCACCACTCCCCAGACTCTGCATCAGTTCCTGCCTCTGCGTTCCTGCCCTGTTTGTGTTCCTGTCCAGACTTCCTTTGATGATGAGCAAGGATGTGAAATCATAAGCCAAATAAACCCTTTCCTCCTCAAGTTGCTTTTGGCCATGGTGTTTATCACAACAATAGGAATCCTAAGGTGGATTCACTAAAAAGCTCTGTAGTATTCATTTTTGAACTGTATTCCTTCCTTCACAGTTATGAGTGATAAAATCCGTAACACCTAATTCTGCTGTTACCTGGGTGATATTTCCCAAACTTGCCTCAGTATGGCAGAGGTTGCTGGGAAATGATTGGGGCTGCTGTGTCATCATCTGCCAAGTATGGGTTTTCTTTCTCTGGAATTATATCAACTGAACCGACGGATGTCTTAATAGTGATTTGCTATCTTTTAGAGATGGAACATTAATGTTTGGAGAGGTGAAGTGACGCGCCATCTTCCTTTCTGCTCATGGAAAGGACTGCATTCATAGCTATTTGGAGACCACATGCTGGAGCTGGTTCTGTGGTCACTAGCCCCATGTTGACATCAGCAACAGCCGGGGTGTTTGCACCACAGAAATGGGCAAGGCTATGTGACATAGGGGCTTCTCTGGGAAACCTGACTAAACTTTGTTGTACTCCTACCTACTGCCCCAATTCACACTTCATGACAAGGAGTGAGTAGGAAAGTATTTAAGCTTTCCAGCTTGGGCCCGGCAGAATGGCTCCCACAAAGAAGGGTGGCTAGAAGAAGAAAGGCCGTTCTGCCATCAACGAGGTGGTGACCCGGGAATACACCATCAACATTTACAAGCGCATCCATGTCATGGGCTTCAAGAAGCATGCTCCTAGGGCACTCAAAGAAATCCAGAAATTTGCCATGAAGGAGATGGGGACTCCAGATGTGCAGATTGATACCAGGCTCAATAAAGCTGTCTGGGCCAAAGGAATAAGGAATGTTCCATATCGTATCTGGGTACATTTGTCCAGAAAACGTAATGAGGATGAGGACTCACCAAACAAACTCTACACATTGGTAACTTACGTGCCTGCTACCACATTCAAAAATCTATAGACAGTCAATGTGGATGAGAACTAACCTACTAAATCTCAAATAAAGTTGGAGAACTGCCAAAAAAAGAAAGTATTTAAAAAATATTTAATATTGTGGTAGCAGAGTATGATAGTTTATAAGTTTATGATTTGTGACTCCCTCATCTTATGTGTCAAAATACAACCTCTTTTTTGATGCTTATTCCTAATATTCAGATTTAAATTTTCTTTATACTTAAGAATTTCATGGATGTATGTAATGAATTATGATCACATTTTGCAATAGGCCCCACTCTAGGATGGAAGTGCCATTTGGTCCATAAAACTCAGTATGTAGACAACACCATCAGCCAAAACGAAAACAAAGACCTAATCCATCAAAGTTCATAGCTCTGGGAAAGTCTATAAATGCCTTTTGGCTTCTGTAGTTCCACTTCTGGCTAACTGTTCTTGTTAACTGAAGTATGCTAACCCAACACATGTAGTTTTGTGTGTGTGTGTGTGTGTGTGTGTGTGTGTGTGTGCTTAAAAGCTCACCCTGAGAAAGGTTTGGGCTGATACTGGGATCCTGAACAAATGTAGCTGTAGGTTGACTAATAAAGTCCTTCTATTGGCTTAAACCCAAGTCTGAACAGTCTTCTATGGTGGATACCCCACCACAATTTAACCTCCATCCCCCCCCTTTAGCTTCTCTCATATTCCTCTCGATGAGTCCCCTCCCAATTTTATGTGTTTTTACTTATTCTTTAATTACCCACCAAATCCAGGTAGTTCTGCGAATATCTGAGTTGTTGTTGGCAGAAAGAGCATGGGAGTCTATCAGTGAACACATCTTCAGAACAGAGTGATTCGCCCCACCCCTCCCTCATCTAGGCCAGAGCTTTGGCTGGTATGATCTTACGAAGGCCTCATGAGGGCACCTTCAGCTGCTGTGAGTCCTTGAGTGTGGTACCCTGCCATATCCAAGGTAGCATACAATACACCTTTAAAATCTATGTCTCATGTTCCACTTTAATCCTGCTGAAGAATAAAGTACATAGTTAAGGTAAGGGTATATAGCTTAGTGGGAGGGCATTTGGGAGCCTGAAGGCTTCCATCTCTAGCACTAAAAAAAAATGAAATGAGCAGTTCAATTATAAAATTTATGAGGCATTACATTGTATACTTTATTTCACATCTTAGGACCCTCCTGAGTGGTTGTGTATTACTAAACAGTGTCCAGTGGGTGGCACTGTGATACCATCTTTTAGGTCATATTTCAGCCTTGGCTCTTTGGACTAGAGAGGAAAACCCAGCTCTTTAACTTAGTTCTAAGCAGGTTACAGTTAAAATCATGCTTTTTAATTTTTTTCATACTTTAGAATTCTGTACCCGAGTGAAGCACAGATTTTAAAAACAGAGATACTGCCCATGAGGAATTTATCTTCAATATTGCTAACTGAGACTATGAAGGCCGTTAGTATATCCCCGCCCCCCCCCCCCCCAGGTTTCACCATTTGGAGGAACACATTCCCTCGGTCACAAATCTAACACAATCTAGATTGGTTGCGATACTCTGAAAACTGAATTGATACTTCCGAAAAAACCTCCTTTTAAATCAAAAAATCAAAATAAAATAACTAATCGCTGAGGCTATGAAAGTGATAAGAAAAATTAATTGGGTGAATGCGTGGTCCTTCTCCCGCCCCTGGGTCCCCCGTTGGCACTCTCCAGCAGGTGTCGCTAATTTGTTCTTCTGTCTCATAACTATTTCAGAGTACAGATAAGAGAGGAAGGACAAGCATGCACGTACTTGCTATTCAGAGGAAAACAAAAAGATGGCAGGAACATTCAAAACCTGATGTGTTCATCCCACCTGGATCCTCTCTCTCAGCACACCAAACCAAGGATGCTCACATGCCTTATGCAAAATACTGTCACGTTTGCATATAACCTATGTAAATTGCTCTGCAAACTTCAAGTTATCTTTCCAACACCCAGGGTACCTAGTAAAACGGAAATGCTCCTTAAATGGTTGCTGCTTTGTACTCTCGGGAGAGTAATGACTCAGACAAGCCCATGTTTAGCACACATACATCTTTGGTAGATACACTTTTAATTTTATTTTTATTATTTTTAATTGTGTGTCTGCGTGTGGCTATATGCATGTGAGTGCAGGTGCTCCCAGGGTCGAGGCAGTGAATCTCCTGGAGCTGGAGTTTCAGCCCCGCCCCACGTATTTTATCTGCTGTTGGTTGAATCTGAGAAATGGAGGGACTGGAAGACTGGAAGTTGGAGCTTTGTTTAAACCCTTCTTTCTCTAGTACACATTATACCACTTAAACTTTTCTACTATTGCATCAAACGCACAGGAGAGGCCTTCCTGCTCAAGTGTGAGCTATCCTTAAACAAGTCATAGCAAGAAGCATTAACAGTACTGTCATGATAGCTTCTCTTTCTGCTCCCTCATCAGATGTAGCATGCTACTCTTGCAGGCACCAATATTCTAACAGCATTAGGAAGCGACGGGCCAGGAGTTTAGAAAGTCATTTAGAGCGGAATCCAGCTTCTTAGGACTTCAGTTTTCTGAAAGCCTAGAAGTAGAATGGTAGACTCTAAGAATACACGTTTCACACTATTTCTAAAATCCAAAATAGCTCTTCAAAGAAGAGCCTGCTGCACACAAGAATGCCAGTGATCGCCCTCCACCCAAAACCTATAAAGTAGAAATTTCAGATATAGACACAAAAATGGAGAGAGTAGAATAGCAGCTACCAGAGCAGTTAACACCGCAAGCTTCTCCAAAGACCCACGGTCTTTGCAGGAAAGGTGTAAACACAGAGGCGATGTGCCTCTGTCAACCATGTGCAGAACTTGTCAGCATTTATTAAATTGAACAATATATTTAATATCGGATCAATATGTAATTTGGGAGATCAAAATGGAATTACTTGGGTGTGGTGCCACACACTTCTAATCAAGGGACTTGGGAGTTGGGAGGCGGGAAGATTGGGTATGCAAGGGCAATATGGACTAGATAGTGAAACCCTGTTTAAAACGCTGGAAAGAGTGGTGCTCGCCTTTAATTCCCAGCACCTGTGAGTTCAAGGTCAGCCTGGTCTACAAGAGCTAGTTCCAGGACAGCTAGAACTGTTACACAGGGAAATCCTGTCTCAAAAAACAAACAAACAAACAAAGCCAAAAGGAAAGGAACGTAGATCTAAAAATTCAAATAATCTTACTATATATGTGCAATAACTAACAGTTGCTTGAAAATGGTTCGATCATCATTTCTTGAATGTTACTGGTATGTTTATGTTTTATTTATATATTTTACAACCCACCTGCAATTTCTTCTCCCTCCTCTCCTCCAAGTCCTTCCTCCCAATCCACTCCTCCTCTGCTTCTGTTTAGGAAAGGGCAGGTCTCCCATGGGTATTAACAAAACATGGCATATCAAGTTACAGTAAGACTAAGCAGCTTCCCATGTATTGAGGTTGGGCAAGATGACCCAGTGTGAGGAGTAGGGTCCCAAAAGCCTGTAAAGGAGTCAGAGATAGCCCCTGCTCCCACTGTTAGGAGTCCCACAAGAGGACCAAGCTACACAACTGTCACATATACACAGTGCCCAGGTCAGTCCCGTGCAGGCTCCTGGGTTGTTAGTTCAGTCTCTGTGAGGCCCTGTTAGTTGATTGTGTTAGATTTCCTGTGGTGTACTTGACCTCTCGGCTCCTACAATCCTTTCTCCTCTGTTTCTGCAGGATTCCCTGACCTCTGCCTAATGTTTGGCCATGGGTCTGCATCCGTTTCCCTAAGTTGCTGGATGATGCGTCTTTGACGACAGTTGGGTGAGGCACCAATCTGGTCACAGGAGACAGCCAGTTCAGGCTAAGTATCTGCTATTGCCAGGAGTCTAAGCTCAGGTCTTTGTTATAGACTCCTGGGTAATTCCCTTGTGCCAGGTTTTTACCTGACCCCAAAATGTTCCCCCTTCCAGTAGTCTCTTTCAGTACTTGCCTTCTACCCCCAACCTGATTGCTCATGTTCCCTTCCAGACCCGCCATCAGCCTTCTGTCCTCCCACCCATGATTTATCTCTTCTATTTCCCCTTTCCCGGGAGATTTGTGTCCCCTGTCCCATGAATCCTCCTTGTTACCTAACCTGTTTGGGGCTATGGCTATCCTCTATTTTCCAGCTAATATCCACTTATGAGTGAGTACATACTATGTTTGTCTTTCTTGGTTTGGGTTACCTCACTCAGGATGATTTTTTTTTTCTAGTTCCATCCATTTGCCTTCAAATTTCCTGGTATCTTTGTTTTTAACAGCTGAGTAATGCTCCATTGTGTAAGTGTACCACATTTTCTTTATCTATTCCTCAGTTGAGAGACATCTAGGTTGTTTCCAGGTTCTGGCTATTACAAATAAAGTTGCTATGAATATGGTTGAGCAAGTGTCCATGTGGTAGGGTTGGGCATCCTTTGGGTATATGCTGGAGAGCGGTATAGCTGGGTATTGAGGTAGCCTAATTCCCAGTTTCCTGAGGAACCACCACACTGATTTCCAAAGTGGCTGTACAAGTTTGCACTCCCACCAGCAATGGAGAAGTGCTCCCTTTGATTCATATTCTCTCCAGCATAAGCTGCTGCTTGCGTTTTTGATCTTAGCCATTCTGACAGGTGTAAGATGGAATCTTAGAGTCATTTTGATTTGTATTTCCCTGTTGGCTAAGGATGTTGAACATCTCTTCACATGTTTTTTGGCCATTTGAAATTCTCTGTTTCAATCTGTACCTTATTTTTAATTGAATTATTTGGTTTGTTGATATCTAATTTCTTGAGTTCTTTATATATTTTGGATATTATTAGTCCTCTATCAGATGTGGGGTTGGTAAAGATCTTTTCCCATTTCTGTTGGCTGCCATTTTTGTCCTATTGACAGTGTCCTTTGCCTTACAGAAACTTTTCAATTTATTATAAAAGTTCCATTTATTAACTGTTGGTCTTAGTGCCTGTGCTATTGGTGTTCTGTTTAGGAAACTGTTTCCTGTGCCAATGCTTTCGAGATTATCTCCCACTCTCTCTTCTATCAGTTTCAGTGTAACTGGATTTATGTTGATGTCTTTGGTCAACTTGGACTTGAGTTTTGTGCAAGGTGATAGAAATGAATCTATTTGCATTCCTCTGCATGCTGATATCCGGTTAGACTAACACCATTTGTTGAAGAGCTTTCTTTTTTTTTTTAATTGTATAATGTTGGCTTCTTTGTAAAAAAAAAAAAAAAAAAAAAAAAAAACAACCAAAACCATCTATCTATAGGTGTGTGGATTTATGTCTGGGCCTTCAGTTTGATTCCATTTAATCACCTGTCTGTTTTTATGTCAGTATCATGCAGTTTTTATTAGCTCTGTAGTAGAGCTTGAAATCAGGGATGGTGATACCTTCAGAAGTATTTTTATTTCATAGGATTGTTTTAGCTATCCTAGATTTTTTTATTTAGCCATATGAAGTTGAGCATTGTTCTTTCATTATCTGTAAAAAACTGTGTTGTGATTTTAATGGGGATTGCATTGAATGTGTAGATTGCTTTCGGTAAGATGGTCATTTTTACTGTTAATTCTACTGATCCAAGAGAATGGGAAACATTTCCATCTTCTGATACCGTTTCAATTTTTTCCTTCAAAGACTTTTAATTCTTGTTATACAGATCTTTCCCTTGTTTGGTTAGAGTTATGCCAAGATGTTTGATATTATTTGGGGATATTATAAAGGGTGTTGATTCCCTGACTTCTTTCTTAGCTCATTTATTGTTCGTATGTAGAAGGGCTGATCTTTTGAGTTTATCTTGTATCCAGGCACTTGACTAAAGGTGTTTATCAGTTGTAAGAGTTCACTGGTAGAGCTTTTTGAGTCTCTTATGTATACTGTCATATCATCTGCAAGTAATGATGCTTTGACATCTTTCCCATTTGTATCCCCCTTGATTTTCTTTAGTTGTCTTATTGCTTTGGCTAAGACTTCAAGTACTATATTGAATAGGTATAGAGAGGGTGGACAATCTTGTCTTGATCCTGATTTTGGTGGAATTGCTTTGAGTTCTTCTCCATTTAATTTAACGTTGGCAACTGGCTTGTTGTATATTTTTTTTATTATGTTTAGGCATGTTTCTTGTAACCCTGATCTTTTCAAAACTTTCACCTTGAAGGAGTGTTGGATTTTGTCAAAGAATTTTTCAGTTACTAAGGAGATGATCTGTACTTTTTTCTTTCAGTTTGTTTATATAGTAGATAACATTAACAGATTTTTCATATGCTAAACCATCCCTACATCTCTGGGATGATGCCTACTTGGTCATGGTGGATTATCTTTTTGAAGTATTCTTAGGTTCTGTTTGCCAGTATTTTATTGAGTATTTTTGCATAAATGTTCATGAGAGAAATTGATCTGTAATTCTCTTTCTTTGTTGAATCTTTTTGTGGTTTGGGTAGCAGGGTAACTGTGGCTTCACAGAAAGAACTTGGCAAAGTTCCTTCTGTTTTTACTTTGTAGAATAATTTGAAGAGTATTGGTATTAGCTCTTCTTTGAAAGTCTAGTAGAATTCTGTATTAAAACCATCTGGCCCTGGGCTTTTTTTTTTGTTTGGGTGACGTTTAATGACTGCTTCTAATTCCTCTAAAGGTTATCAGTCTATTTAAATTGTTTATCTGATCTAGATTTAACTTTGGTAAGTGGTATCTCACAAATTTGCCCATTTCCTTTCGATTTTCCAGCTGTGTAGTGTACAGGTTTTTGAAGTATGACCTAATGAGTCACTTTATCTCCTCTGAGTCTGTTGTTATGTCCCCCTTCTTGTTTCTGATTTTGTTGATTTGCCTCTCTCTCTCTCTCTCTCTCTCTCTCTCTCTCTCTCTCTCTCTCTCTCATAGTTAATTTGGATAAGGGTTTATCTGTTTTTGTTGATTTTCTCGAAGAACAAACTCTTTGTTTCATTGATTCTTTGTATTATTCTCCTTCTTCCTATTTTATTGATTTTAGCCCTCTGTTTAATTATTTTCTGCCATCTACTCCTCTTAGAAATGTCTACTTATTTTTGTTATAGAGTTTTTAGGTATGATTTCACATCACCACTCTGAATCTCTCCAAATTCTCCATGAAGGTATTTAGTGCTATGAACTTTCCTCTTAGAACTGCTTTCATTGTGTCCCATAAGTTTAGACATTCATTTTCATGAATTCTAGGTAGCCTTTAACATCTTTCTTATTTTTTCCTTGATGTAGTGGTAACTCAGTAGAGAGTTGTTCCGTTTCCACGAATTTGCAGGCTTTCTGTTGTTGTTGAAATATAGTCTTAATTCATGGTGGGCTAATAAGATACAGGTAATTATTTCAATTAAAAAATAGAAGTCCAGGGGGTAAAGATAGACAGGATAATTTAAGTTAAGAAAAACTGTCTAGAAATAAGCTAAGCTAAGGCCGGACATTCATAAGAAAGAATAAGACGCAGGGTGATTTATTTGGGAGCTGGGTGATGGGCCCTCTTAAAGAGTCAAAGAGTGAAAAACAAGCAACACCCCTATATTGGAGTATGTTCTGAAAACTGGGATCAGATCTTGGTCATGTTTATGTTCGTATATATACATATCATACACACACATACATATGGCAAAGACAAACTCTGGTACATCATTTCTGGATCTGTTCTTGGACTTCTTTGCCACGAAAAGTTAACGTTTCAATCATTATGACTGAACCATGCTACATGACTTTTCACTTTCCCTTTTATGCACATTGATGATAATCTTAAAGGAGAATCTTCATCCTGTTTGCTGCATGGAAATCATCTTTTCTAACCCCAGACCAGCTCCCTATGCGCTTTAGATCTGGCGGTCCCCACTCTTTCTCCCATTAGTAATCTAATTTTATTTTTTATTCCATTCAGAGCCCTGGAGTCCAGGAGCCTTAAAATCTTTTTTTTTTTTGTTGCTATCTCTAATTAATACAAAATAAACAAGGTATTCTTCCATGTATCCATGTTTTGGCTAAATTAGGAGAAGGCTGAACAAAGTGAAAGCTAACTGCTTTAAAAAATACTCCAGAGGAAAGCAAATGACAAGTGATTCTCTAACACCATGCCAGGCTTGTAAACACTCGGGCTTGAAGAGCAATCTGTTACAACCCCCCCCCCAACAAAACCAAAAACAAACATTCAAACAAACTCCCAAACCAAAACAAGCAAGCAAGCAAGAAAATAAACAATCAAAAAACACAAGGCCCATAATTTTCTTAAAATTTAATTTCTTATTTGTTCTCATTTAAAATTCAGAACGGAGAACTGAAAGCAGACCCGACAATCAGAGTCCACAAAAGAAGAGGGGATCCCTTCTGCTCAGTTTACCACACAGGTCTCAAGGCCAAATGTTAGCTGGCAATCTCAGGCTTGGTCTAAGTGCCAAAGTGACATCAAAACAGCCCTGGGAGCATCAGTGGCGACTTCTCTGTTTTGTGTCTAAGCTCTGGGGTTGGTATTTAGTGAGCAATAGTGTCCCTGAGCTACAGCTATCCCCTACAGAGTTGAGTGTGGTTGAGTGGGACTGTGTCTAGTAAATTTTCCCCTTTGTAAATACATTGGGTGAATGGGGAAAATTACTTGGGTCATTTCTTGTTGTAGTTCAAAAATTATCACCCCAACTGTTTTTATTGTTTTTATTTAAGTTAAGTTCAGTAACTTTATTTATTTATTTATTAAAGATTTCTGCCTCCTCCCCGCCACCGCCTCCCATTTCCCTCCCCCTCCCCCAATCAAGTCCCCCTCCCTCGTCAGCCCGAAGAGCAATCAGGGTTCCCTGACCTGTGGGAAGTCCAAGGACCACCCACCTCCATCCAGGTCTAGTAAGGTGAGCATCCAAACTGCCTAGGCTCCCACAAAGCCAGTGCGTGCAGTAGGATCAAAAACCCATTGCCATTGTTCTTGAGTTCTCAGTAGTCCTCATTGTCTGCTATGTTCAGCAAGTCCGGTTTTATCCCATGCTTTTTCAGACCCGGGCCAGCTGGCCTTGGTGAGTTCCCGATAGAACATCCCCATTCTCTCAGTGTGTGGGTGCACCCCTCGCGGTCCTGAGTTCCTTGCTCGTGCTCTAAGTTCAGTAACTTTTAAAATAAAATTTAAACTGGATGACTCATTGAAATAACCCTTAGCTGGGCGGTGGCGGCACGCCTTTAATCCCAGTTCTCAGGAGGCAGAAGCAGGTGGATCTCTGTGAGTTCGAGGCCAGCCTGGTCTACAAGAGCTAATTCTAGGACAAATACCAGAAGCTACACAGAGAAACCCTGTCTAGAAAAACAAAAACGAACAACCAAACAAACAAAATAACCCTTCAGAAAGAACAACGTAAGCCTGTGAAGCTAAGTGTAGCCACACAAAAACGTTTTGTGGGTGGAGAAAAGAACTCACTCTATTCATGGTTAGTGTTCCACTTTCCAAAGTTCCAAGAGCTGCATTATCAGGGACTTGCATTTACAGCCACTCTAAGCCATCCTGGCATGCTGACCTCACCAGCAGGTGAGCAGTCTGCATCACACCCAAATGACAGGGAGATGCCGGCCAAGGGCTAGCTCATATTTATGGCCGAGACCAGAACAGTCATTTCAGATATAAAGCTGTTTCCAAACACTGCCTTTCCAATCTTTGTCAGTTACACACTTGGCGGGAATAGCAGCAACATCTTTTAGAATGAAGGTGAGCTGCACACTTGCAACACACAAGCAATTAGTGTACTTATTCTGATTTGTGGGTCAGCCACCAGAGGGCGCTATGATCTGCCCTGCCTTCCCACCAGATGAACAGTATTGTATTCCGTCTTGACTGAGAAAATAAGGAGGTGGGAAGTTGGGGTCTCCGTCCCCTTGACTCTCTGGCCTGGCCTTACATCTCCTCTTCACCCTCGCTGGTCCATGCTTTTCTCAGAGTGTCCTCTTGGTCTCCTGAACACTGGTTTCCTGTGGTGCAGCCCAAAGGGTATCTGTCTTTCCTGTGTGGAAACCCTTCAAGGACCGACATTATTTAGTTCTGGGTTTTCAGCAGCTGTGATGTCAACTTGACTACATCTAGAATTAACTAAAAACCCACCTGGGAGGGATTTTTATTTATTGGATCATTTGAGATAGGCAGACCCACCACAAATATAAGAGCTATCTTTAATCTTGGCCACTCCTTCTTGTGGAAGCTGCTATGAAGGACAGGAGAAAAGACATTCTGCTTTTTGCTAGTCTGCCTTCAACCCTCCTGGCAAGTCTATTCCTTCACTGGCATTAGAGCCCACTTCTTCAGGATTGCGGCATACAATGAAGGCCAGCTGAGACACCAGCCTTGGGAATAACTACTGGCTTCTTGGTTTTTCCATTGGGTGACAGCCATTGTTGGACTAGTGAGACCATGGACTGTCAACTACTCTAATAAATCTGTATATATATGTTCATGCTATCAGCTATGTTACTCGAGAATTCTGACGAACACAACAGTGTTTTGCCACTTTGCTGTCACAGTCAAATATCACGTGATACATTATGTGCCCATCTTCTGTACTAACAGGGCCTCTAGGACAGTGCTTCTCAACCTGTGGGTCGAGACCCTTTGGGGGCTGAACGACCCTTTCATATGGGTTTCCTATGAGCAATGGATTGTATTTACATTACAATTCATAATAGCAAAATTACAGTTAAGAAGTAGCAACAAAAAAAATTTATGGTTGGGGGGGGGGGGTCACCACAACTTGAGGAACTGTATTGAAGGGTTGCAACACTAGGAAGGTTGAGAACCACCGCTCTAGGAGAAGAACCTTGATTGAGTTAAGATTTGTTTTTGTTAGCTTCAACTAACAAGAAGTCTGATGTGGCACGCTGGTCACTGAATGATCAGCATAGTTAAGGAGTCGGCGGGCTGACTCTATTGCCTTTTATCTGTATTTACTTTTTGGAGACGGATCTCCCTGTGCAGCTCAGACTGTCCTCAGACTCACAATTCTCTTGCCCCCTCCCAAGTGCATCCCTGCTGCATTCTGACAAACGGAGCTCCCTTTCCGCCCGTGCTCGGCCTCTCATTCCCAGGGTTGAGTATGGAGAGCTCTGGACAGGGCAGATGTCATGCTGGCCTTGGATCGGAGGCTCTAGCGTAGAGGCTTGTCTTAAATATAGGGCTATGTATTCTATGAATTGAATGTGCAGGGCAGGAGTTGGCCACTGAGAATGAGAAGGGGAGGGAGCTGAAGGTCTGGGAAGGTAAGTATTGGGGTGCTAGGGAGAACCAGGGAGGGCAGTGCTGCTCTTGGATATCAGCACCCACCTCTCCTCCATCACTTTGGACACAGATTCTCTGTCTTCAGCAGGACAAGATGATTGCCTGATTAAGACCACTCTAGCTCGTTTACCTGGTGAAACAACATGTGTGTATGGTCAAAAGGGGCTAAACAGTAAAAAAGGGGAGGGGGACCATGGGTTGTGTTAATGCATGCAAAATATCTTGTGTTGTCCATTTCATTTGGCTCGATTTTTCTTTGTCCTCATTTATATCCCTCCCTCTCAATCTCAAGATAATTCTATATCAAATGATTGCTTTACAACCATCATATTTAAAACCTTTTCTCATCAGATTATTTGTTGTTATTATTATTATGTTTTGAGACAGAGTCTCTCTTTGTAGTCCCATCTAAAATACAGGCTGTGCAACAACACGCATAATGTCAAGGTCGGGTAAACAAGGCTCACTAATGGCTACAACAAAGCATCTGGCAGCTGGTGTAGAGGATTGAGCAGACACTGGTATGGCAGGTGACTCCCTTAGCATCTATTCGCATCAGATGCTTGCAAAACCAAAGGCAGATCGAGCTTCTCAGGCTGGTGTGGTTGGGCTCACAAACTTTTCAGTTTTCACATCTTGCTGGCAACTGATACTGGGATAGAAAGGGACAGGACTAAGGGTGGCTGCCACTTTGTCTGGGCCTGCAAAGTGGATCTACTCTTCTGTTTGGTGAGGAGAGAAGGTAATGCAGGCTATTCCTAAGTCTCCAAGTCAAGTCTCAGCTGACAAAGCTCTCTCTGCAGCATCTCCCCGGGGAGTTTCTCTTTTGAAGATGTGCAGCGAGGAGACCTTTGTTTGGGTTCTGAGTGAGCACCATTGTTTCCTATTTACTCCATTTTAAGACATAAATTTTGAAAATGTGTTGACAATTTAAATATTTCTTAACGCGGTCTCCCTTGCATTATTTTGAGAAGCTGTTGATGGGAGGAGAAGTGTAGCCGAGAAATAGACTGCAGCCTTGGGGAGAATCCAGTGCTCCAACAGCCTGTGATAGAAGGAATGGAAGAAAACAGCAGGAGACGCAAACCAAAAGAACCTCAGGTCTAAGGGGATTTTTATGATAATCCGAGGCTTCTGTACACGTTGACCCAAACAACCGTGGTCCAGGATGAAAGTGGTCAGCGTGCCGCTCCGTCAATATTGTTGTTGGGAATGAACGCTTTGTTGTGGACTGAAAGGGGAATTTTGTGGACAAAGGAAAACAAACCTGTAAGGCAAGATAGCTAGACCTCTGAAGTGATTTCAGGACAGGCTTTGAAATGTGTGTAATGAAATACCTCTCTAGGTGTGCTACAAGAATCTGTGGTTGCTGATGTTGCTGATGTTGCTGAATAATTTAATTCTTGCCTACCACACTCAAAAGAGGAGTAACTATCTTAATTAAAATTTTATTTACATGAAGTTGCCCGTGAGTCACACAGATATAGTAAAATCATCATCTACAAATTCACTGCTGACTCTTTACTTTTGCAGTGCTGGGGACCTGCAAACTCAGACATGCCAGACAAGTACCTTGCCACTAGGCCACACCGCCATGTATGAATGTTCACATGTCCATTGCTGTGTGTATGCAGACTCATATGTGAGCATGTGCACACGGAGGCCGAAGGATAAATGTGGCTGTTTTTCCTCGGTCTCCATCTATTACTTTTTACATTAAAGTTCTTCTTTTTATTAATTCTGTGGTTGGTGTGTGTGTGTGTGTGTGTGTGTGTGTGTGTGTATACTTGCTGCAACACATCTATGTGTGGAGAATGGAGGATAATGTGTGGAGGTTTGTCCTCTCCTCCCACTGCGTGGGTCAGTGGATCTAACTCAGGTTGGCCAGCCTCTCCTTCCACTGCGTGGGTCAGTGGATCTAACTCAGCTTGGCCAGCTTGGCAGCCTAGTGCCTTTACCCACCGAGCCACTCCCCCTCTCACACACACCTTTGTTGAAAGAGTTCTTTCTCTGGAACTCACCAAGTAGGCTAGGCTGCCCAGCCACCAAGTCCTGGGGATCTACCTGCCTCTGCCTTTGCTACTCCAGCATTCTGAGTACACACACGTGTGTGCTACTGTGCCCAGGCTTTACAGGTACTCTGCTGTGACTTAGTATCCTTGTTCTTTTTTTTTTTCTTCTGTAGCTCAGGCTGGGTTGGAACTCACGATGTAGTCACTTGTGCTGGTGTCAAACCCAGAATGGTCTTGCCTCGGTCTGAAAGTGCTGAGGTTGGAGGTGAGCTGTACCACTGACAAGTGGAACACTCTTGAAACATCTCCAGGATGGTTTCTTCCATTCCTGTTCTGTCCTCCGAGGGGGCATTCCTTTTGTTACAATATTTACATGAAGAAAACACCTTTCTGTGTTTCCATTTCAAATGAGTAAAATTTGTTGTAAAAAAGTCCCAAATGAGAAAAACAAGGACTCTTTGGAGAACATTCCTCCCTTCTTTTAGGCCCCCTCTTTGTAACTTTTTCCCTCTGATGGCCAAAGTCCAGCTGGCTCGCCTCTCTCACCCTGTCCTGCCTTCTGTGATTTTGTTTGCCTGAAGGAACCTGGATCCAGTTGAGGGAAGGCAGGAGTCTGAAGTCAGAAGCAAGACAATGGCGTCCCCCTCCTTGTCCACAGGCCAATCCTAGAGAGGGGTTTGTTTTAGTTCTCAGTGATGGCAAAGTTCCCTTCCCTTGGGGCTGACAATTGTCTGTGGCCTCTCTGATTTCCCCTGCTTATCTGTAGACAAACTCCCAACAATCTGCTGGACAGAACTCCAAATCCAAGGATTTGCCAACCCAGGCTGTGCCACAAATCAAGAAACTAGCTGTTGTGAGGGGAGGGACAGTGACAGGGGTCAGGGTCGGGAGGACTGTTCGGTGAGTTGCTGTGACATACAGGATATCACTGAGACCACAAAGAGACAGGCAGAGCTCTCCTCCCCTGAGGTGGAAAAGCCCAGCCTCTAAGCCAGGAGCATGGGGAAACAGCATTTGGAAGGAATCCCAGCCTGGGTTGCAGTTCGTTTTTGCATGATAGACTTTATAGAAAGGTTGGAGAAAAGGGGGTGAGAACTGGAGGACAGTCAACTTCCACAGCTCAAAGCAGTGAGGACTGGGGAGGTGGTCAACAATAGCTTCATGTGTCCTCTAGCTAGCTGAAAAGATGATTAGTGTGCATTTTTCTTTAGCTATAAAAACGATACGTGCAGGGCTGGTGTGCTGGTTCAGCCAGGACAATGCTTGCCTTGTGCGTGGAAGGAGCTGATCTCTCAGAGCCCACGTGGGGTATCATGGCTTGTGTGTGTGCCCCTAAGGTTGGGAGGTAAAGACTGATGGACCTGGGGACTCACTGGCCAGTCAGCCTCCTTGAGAAACTCTAGGCCAACCAGCAGGAAACCCTGTCTAAAACAGCACAAGGGAGACCAGAAAGATGGCTCAGCAATTAAGAGCATGCCCTGCTTCTACAGAGGACCCAAGTTTGGTTCTTAGGACCCACATCAAGCAGCTTACGATCCCTGGTAACTCCAGCTCCAGGGGCATCTGATGTCTCCAGCTTCTGTGGACACCCGCACAAACCGTTCCCATTATATGCGTGACTAAGAATAATAAACTAAGTCTTTTTTTTTTTTTTTGATTTTCGAGACAGGGTTTCTCTGTAGTTTTTGGTGCCTGTCCTGGAACTAGCACTTGTAGACCAGGCTGGCTTTGAACTCACAGAGATCCGCTTGCCTGCCTCTGCCTCCCGAGTGCTTGGACTAAAGGTGTGCGCCACCACCGCTCGGCAATAAACTAAGTCTTTAAGCAAAGGTGGAAGATAGCACCTGTGAATGACAGCTGAGGTTGACCTCTGACCTCCCCACACATTCACACATGGGCACGCTCACCTTGGCATGTGTACCTCTGCATGGATGCAAACATGTACATACACATCACATGAGCAAATAAGACATTGCGTCAGTGTAAACAAAAACAGAAACAGACTAGAGAGAGTAGGAATCCTAACCCCATTCCCCCCAAATAATTTTTATAGATTTTCTCACATTAACTTTTCTGTTTACATTTTAAAAAATGATCCAGTCTTTGATGAAGGCGTAAATCACAAACAATCCCACACCAGTTTGGAATTATGATTAATAGGGTGGTATTTATTTAAAGGGGAAAAAAACTTACAGATCACCGTCCCAGACAACAGCCCTCTGCGTAATCAGGAAGGAGTCTAGTCGCCGGAAGCGGAGCAGGAAGCAAAGAGAAAGAGAGAGAGAGGGAAGTGGCCGCTTTTTTAAAGGGAGAGAGACCACGCCCCAATGGGCTGGTATCTCAGCGGCTATTGGCTGGAGGAGCGGAAGGACCTCCCGCAACAGTCTTCCTGCTCCAGTCTAACACACGTGCCTTATATGCACTGATGCATAATTGCAGTGATATACAATGGTTAGATGAGTTTTTTCAGTTAACACTAAAAACTCATTTTGCTAGGGTTTCCTGGATGATTTTTAGTCAGCTGCATCTATGGCCGTCTCCTGTTTGTCTTGGTCATTCCAGAGTTGAGTATAGACACCTTAAGCAACGTGTAACAGGTGAGGGGAGAAAAGAAACTATGAAACACTGTTTAGGGAAGACTCTCTTCTATTCTGAGACAATGTTCCAGAAACCAACTGTACAGCAGCAAAAGGCTAAAAACCCTGATACTATGGGTGTTAGATTATATTTACCCAGGTGTGGGGCTCATGCCCCCAATCCCAGCGCTCCAGAGGTTAACACATGGGGATTGTGACTTCCAGGATGGCCTGGGATACACAACAAGAATCTCTTAAAAATATATTAAAAATTAAAGATTATGGTGAGGATATGACTCAGTAGTAGAATTCTTGTCTAGTATACACACGGTCCTACTTCAATTCCCAACACTGAAAAAAAAAACATAAAACAAAACAAAAAACACATCTTGTGTCAGTGAGGCGGATCGGCAGCTAAGGCACTTGCTCAACACAAGGTAGGCCGTTTTGGAAGAGGGAAACTCAGTTGAGAAAATGTCCCTGTCCTAGACTGTCTCTTGGGCAACATTTTCTGGGTTGATGATTGATGTGGGAGGGCCCAGCTGTGGGTGGTGCCACCCCTGGGCTGGCCATCCTGGGTGTTGTAAGAAGGTAGGCTGTGACAGAAAGCCCTGAGGAGCAAACCGGTAAGCAGCAGTCTTCCATGGCCTCTGCTGCATCCCCACCACCAGGTTCCTGCTCTGATTTCCTTCAATAATAGACTATGAGGTGGAGCTGTACACTGACAAAGCCCTTTCCTCCCCTAGTTGGTTTCTGGTCATGGTGTTTCATTGTGACAACAGAAACCCACTTAGACACCCAGCCACCTGCATTTGATCCCTGAAGCCCACATGATAGAATTCTCACAAAGTGTTCTCTAACTTCCAAGTGCACATAATTCATGTACACACATAATAAATAGAATAAAAATTTAAGATATACTTAATACATTTACATCATGGTAAGGGAAGTCAGACAATAAATAGGTAAAGAAAATGTGTAATTTTAATTGATGACAGGAGCTGTGAAGAATGGAATTGGGGATGATGTAACCGTTGTGTTTGCATGTGTGAGTGCACACGTGCGTGTACATATGTGTCTGTGTGTGTGCCTGTGTGTGTGTGCCTGTGTGTGTGTGTGCGCCTGTGTGTGTGTGTGTGCCTGTGTGTGTGTGTGTGTGTGCATTTTCCTCCTCCTCTGGAGGAGAGACAACTGGAGCAGCTGGCACCACGTGCTGGGAAGGGTCAGAGTGGAGGCTCTGCAGGGAGGACTGGGTCTGATATGCGGATGTAGCAATGAAGAGCCAATCAAGCTTTCTGGTCGCTGTGGAGCTGCTGCCTTGCCTCCAGCACAGAGCACAGGTGACTTTGACAGGCTACCATTTGAATCCCAGGACTCTTTTTTTAGTGTAAGGAAACAGGCACATTATTTAACCTCTGCGGGTACTTGATTCTTCACCTGGAAGACACTGTTGATGAAGGAAGCCTTGCTGCGGGGTCCTCAGACAGTGCCTGGCACATAGAGTCTTCTGTAGCCCACTTGGATTAGAACTGGCTGTGTAGCCTAGGCTTGCCTCTGAGCGCACGCTCCTTCTGTGTCAGCTTCACAGATACTCAGTTTACAGGCACGTGACAGCATTACTGACAGTATATAATAGCATTTTGATATCACAAGCATCCCCGTGTCTACTCGATGAAACCCAGTCTGGCCAGAGAACTTCGCTGCCCCATCCCTGCTTTCCTTCTCCCCTCCATTTCTCCACACCCCAGCAGCTCGTTGGGCTCCAGCTTCCCTCAGCTTCTTTCACTGCCATCTCTTCCCAAGATCCTGCCAGCATCAGTTTCGCTGTTTCCTCAGCTTGGAGTCTGCTCACATTCACCTGGTCAGCTCTGTATTTTCCTACTGTGATCAGGTGAGGAGGTTCATGGACCCTCGCTACACACACACACACCGCAAGGCTGTAATCCTTCCCTAGTCTGTGCCATAGCAACTGCCAACATTGCATTCTTCATGGCGGAGAGTGCCCCGGGGTTACTCAGGGAGTTGTGGGCACTTCATGGGGAGTGCTTTGTCTTGCTGTACCCTCAGTGGTAACTGATGTCTTAACTGAGGAGGTCGCTGGGGAAAGGCATGCCTATTTGATGAAAGTGTTGGAAATTCTACTGACATGTACAAAACCGAAGGGCTAACAGCTCAGTAGCCTCTGGATGACTTTAATAAAGACTTTGCACAGGTTTAGGCAGAGTGGAGGAGGCAGGGGCAGGAGTTTGGGGAGCTGAGCTGGAGAAGCAGGCAGGGCAGTATGATGTGGGCCCTGGTCAGCAAGATGAAAGGGCTCCGATGTCTTGAGAGAGCAGTGAAGAGACAAGGGGGAGACCCAAGCAAGGGACACTGGTCATTGTTAAAAGTAACCATGACCAAACAGTGACACACATCTGTGTAGCTCTGTCTTCTGTCAGTTGTATGACTGTGCAACTGGTTAAGATTTCCCCATAGCAAGACGCTCATGTGGCTAACAGGAACTAGAGCAGAACTGACTTGTAGGATCTGTGGTAATTAAAGAAGATGATATACATACATGGTTTGCACTTGGCAGGGACAGGATGCAAAGTACCTTGAAAAGGGGTTTGTTAGAAGCAGTGGAATTAACAGTAACACAACGGTAGTAATAATCACAGTGATGACATAACAGTGTGTGTGTGTGTGTGTGTGTGTGTATGTGTGTAAGAGAGAGAGAGAGAGCACATGCATGTGTGTACGCATGCCTGTGTGTTTGTCAAAGATAGCCTCAAGTGTTGACCCTTGGGTGCCTTCCACTCTTTCTTTGAGGCAGGGCCTAGAACTTGGCCAAGTAGTTGAGGCTAGTCCATATTTTTCATAGCGTGTCCAGGGATCTGTCTGTTTCTGCAGTTCATCTTGCCATCACTGGGAGTACAAGCACACATGTGCCTGTCTTTTTATATGGGTTCAGGTGTCGTGTGCCTGTCTTTTTATATGGGCTCCTGGGAGGAAGGGAAGAGACAAATCCCGGGGGAAGAAAGGATCCTCCTCTTACAGTTGGTGGCCAGGCCTGCACATGATATGTACATGTGTGTGAGCGTGGGTACACTCCCACACACCAGCGTGAAATTTGGGGAGGGAGAGTTTTGGATCACAGCGAAGGAGGGTTAGTTGACTCTCCCACTTCTCCTGCGGATGATGATGCAGCGGTTAAAATGTACTTCCAACTCGGGCTAAAGGAGCCCCTGGTGCATCTTTCTGTGCCCTGTTGGAGCATAAGCAGCTGGGCTTGTCTAGTTTTTCCTCCTCATTCTCTCCCTAGCTCTAGAGTGTGGCATTAAGCATGTTACTATTTTGGCTGCTGTTATTGGTCTGATGCAAACACAGGGTCCCTCCACTGAAGTTTTGAGAACTCTAATTTCCATGGGTGATCAAAGTGCAGGCAAAAGGTGTGAAATTGGGGGTCAGCCTGAGGTTAATCCTCCCCAGAAATGCGTTTTTGTTCTGAAATCTACCTTACCTAAAGAACTATAAGAAAAGAGGTCACTCCTACGTATTGGGCTGCCCACCCCTCCAAGCCTCTCTCTGCACTCAAGCAAGCTCCCTCCCCCATACTTCTACCTCTTAGAAAGCTAGGACTCTTACCACTGCTGCTTAGATTTATAACCCTTTGAAAAGAGGTTGGCATGGAGAAAGACGATTGAAACAGTTTCAATTCTCCTTCTCTCCCAGCCCCCCTTCCCGGCCATGGGAGGAACAGATCACTGTGCCTCAGCCTTCCTGTCTCCTTCTAGCTACTTGGGACTGTGCAGACTCCCGGCTCAACATCCTTCAAAATCTGCTGCACACATGAGAGCCAGTGGGCCCCTCACAGACACCATGGTGGCAGTGGGCTCAGGGCTCAATGTGCAGAACCATTCATGCTCCCTCTTTCCAAAACCAGGGCCAAGGATTTGCAAACTCTGGAGATGAAATATGGTTGGGACATTAAACTAAATAGGAAACAGTGCCTGGAATAGTCACGGCATATTGATTAGTGGAAGGGGTAAACAGTAGTGTAGACTCCCAGGAGGGTTTCTCCAGGTGCCTGGAGCTGCATGCAGAATAGTATCTAGAGTAATGGTGTTGAGATTATAAAAGATAAGGGCTCCTCACAAAAGGCCAGGATGTGCAGCTCCCCGCGCCCCCGTATCTGCGCTCTGTGTGCTGGCACCCAGTTACCGAGCTTCAGGCAAGGGGGCTGGAGGTTAAAATACACAGACACACACAGAGAGACAGCGACACGGGTCATCCTTGAATTCCCCAAAAATGCCCCTTTATTGTGTTCAGGGGCAGATTATATAGAGATAGCCACGCCCCAGCCAAACCCACCAGAAACTACTCTCCTGCCATCAGGAACTCCTGAAGGTCTCGTGCTCAGAGCAGCTGTAGGCCCTCAGATCAGGGGATTACAAGAAATTTAGGATCTGGGGTCTCGCTGCTCCCAACAAGGATGCACCCTCCTTTCTCTTTTAGTTTGAATGAGTTGCTATAAATCCTCTGACTTTGCATGGCCTTCTGTTCCTGTTAGCCTGTTTCTATGGCAGTCTAAACAGCACATCTTTTGAACCAGTGACTCATTAAGGATTGGTGTCATTAAGGATTGGTCGACCTCCAACTAATTCAAATTAGACAAATACACCCAACTATAGCTGACATTGCTACTTGTCCCCTGAGATATTTTCTCTCCTTTTACATACTAGTGAGATTGCTGACTGAGAACAAGACTTCATCTTTACAGCTAGGTGTAGCTAGTGATACTACAGGCTACTGGTTTTCAAATGGCGGTGAAGTGTGTGGTTTTTCTCATTTATTCTCCTGATATGTTTCTTAAATGACAAGGATGTGCTGCTGGCTTGTCCTATTTTCTTTTCTTTAAGCTAGAATATATAGATAGTAGAGCAGTCACCTTAATTATGCAATGGAAACTAGCTTTTAAATTTCATTAATTATTTAGTTGTGTGTGGACTTGCATATATGTGTACCAAAGCATGCACTGCCCACAGAGACCAGAAGAGGGCACCAGATCCACTGGCACTGGAGCTACTGGAGCTGTCAAATGGGTGCTGGGAAACCACTGAACCGTCTCTTCAGTCCCATTGGAAACTGCTTTGACGCCAAACATAAGAAAAAAGAATATGGATCCTGAGTGATTATGTAGCCACAGAACAGTTCAGAATTGCCGTTCCAGACTTAGAAAATAATCTCTCTCTCTCTCTCTCTCTCTCTCTCTCTCTCTCTCTCTCTTTCTCTCTCTGTGTGTGTTTGTGTATATACACATATCCATACAGTGTGCATGCCCATGTGTGTGTGTGTGGAGACCAGCGGTCATCATAAGCTACTGTCCTAAATCACTCTGCACCGTATTTCCTGGAGACAGGGTCTCTCACTGAATGTATAGGCTGGCTGCACAGTGTGGTCCAGAGATGCCCCCCTCTCCATAGCCCCTGTCAATGCTGGGGTCACTGATGCCCCAGATTTTACACACAAGCTGGGGATGCACGTTCAGGTTTACACCCTTGTATGTTAGGTGTGTGTTTTGTAATGAATAAATCATCTCCATAGCCTGCTTTTCTAGACTTTTATGTGCCAGAGAAATCACCTCCTGTCATTCAAAGCCACCACTGGTTTGGATTTCTCTTGCAGCAAACTCTGGTCTAGCCAAAGTCTAGCAGCAAACACCTACATCGTAGGTGTAACTGGGAAGTACTGTTTTTCCTTTTGATCAAAAAAGCCTATTCTTAAAAAACAACAACAACAACAACAACTATATACATGGGTGTTTGCCTACATGTATGTCTGTGCACATGTCTGTACTCATGGGGGCCAGAAGAAGGTGTTAGATCCCCTGGGACTGGAAGTATAGAAGTTGTGAGCTGCCATATGGGTGCTGAGTTCAAATTCAGGTCCTCTGGTAGAACACCCAGTATTTAACTGCTGAGTCATTTCTTCAGCCCCTGTGCACCTTTTATTTCTCTTTTGCAGTCCATACTCTACCTGTATCTTTGAGGTAATTTTAACAGATATAGTAGACTTCTTCAACGTTTTAATTTAGTCTATATTACTTATACACATTAACGGTTAATGCTTTTCATTATATTTTCACGCACATATAATTCATTTGATCAGATTTGTCCCCCAATTCTTTAACATTCACTCTCCCTCTTATCCCCCCTTGCATTCCTGAGTCCCTTTATTCTCATGTACATCTCCCCTGCTAAATTCCAGCTATGAGAGGAAACACACGGCACTTGTCATTGTGAAACTAGCTTATGTTTAACATGATTGCCAGTTCCATGTATTTTCCTGCAAATGAATGGTTTTGGGGTAATTTATGGCTAAATAAAGCTCCATTATGCATTTATGCTTCATTTTTTATCTGTTCATATGTTGAGGGGCACCTAGTCTGCAATAAACATAGATGTAAGTATATGTATGTATGAGACATGCTGACTTAGAACCCTTTGGTGTATATTGGGAGTATATATCTGGTCTATAGAATGATTCTATTTGAAGATTCTATTTGAAATGTGCTGATTTCCATAGTGTAGTACAGAAAAGCCCCTTCTTGCCCTACTTCATCTCCCCATCCATCCTCTCAGCATTTTTTCTCAGAAATGATTCTATTCTCATTGAAGCAAGACTTAAAACTGAGTGATAGAGAGACGGGGCATACGTCTGGAGAGGTGTCAAGAATTCCGTTTTCAAAGATCAGTTTCTAAGAGATCACAATTAGTCTCACTTTAAGTGTATAGAAAACGGCGCAGGGTCCATGCTCTCATCCAAACAGGGCCTGGGGCTGATGCTCGGTCGGAAAGCCTGTGCACCACATGCACCAGGCGCTGGGCTCCATCTCCAGCACCTCGTCTCCGAATAATGCCCTAGACAAACAGGACAGCGGAAGAGAATTGTCTCCGATAAGAAAGTGGCTCGTTGCCTGCACGCATCCCAAGCTGAAATGTACTGATAAGCGCTGGAAAGTTTGCTGTATGAGCAACCTATCCTCCCAGTGTAGGGGGGAAGCCAGCACACACCAATGAAGATAAGGAGCTTTCACACAGTGTTTTAAATACTTCTACACACTCTCTTCTTTCTTCCTGGCTCGCTGCTGCGCAAAGGCAACCGTGATGGTTACCAAAGTCCTTTCCAGGTCTGAGAGATCGCTGCCCTAAGACTGAAAAGCAACCATGCAATCACTTTCCAAGCCGCATAGCAGTGTCCTGTTCTGGACATTAATCACTGTCCCCCCTACTGGAGGGTCCTTTGGTCCACAGTGTCACTTCCTGAGCAGGCTGCTCGCTATCAGCAGGATTTAAGGCTCATTATTCTCTCGGCTAAAGGACGCCTCCAATTTCACAAGGCTTCCCTCTTCCTTTAGGACTGAGGAAGGGGACAACTCCCATTCTGGGCTGTGCTTTGTTTGTTCTTTTGAGCTCTGTGTCCTCCCCCTTCTTGGCTGTCACCGTAATAGATGGACTTCTGGATTTACTGACTCAATTAAGACTCTGTCTGCATGACAGCAAGGGACGGCTTGGGGCTAGTTCCTGAAAACCAAAAAAACTAGGCAATTCTGTGGGGGATATAACTGGTCCTGTGAACAGGAATTATCAGATATCAGAGTAGCCCCTGAACTGTAGGGAGTAACTCCAGGAATACACTACTTCAGTGCTAAGCATAGGGAAGCGGGGACATTTTAAAAACTATCTCAAATTGACATGACACCTTCATCATATACACCCATGATATGGCATTTCTGTTCTCACTTCCGCTATGTATGATTTCCTGTTATGGCCGTCTACTGTTTTCTATGAACCCGCTATCAGACTGAGACATTTGAGCTCTCGGAGTTCAGACAGAACAACCTTTTTGATGCATGCCTTTGCAATCTTGTTTTTCTGGTCTGGAGTCACAGACTCCTTGATCTCAGGAAACCAGAAAGTTTGAAACGCAATTGTTTAAGAATTGACACAAGGGCTTGGTGTGGTGGTGAACACCTTTAATCACAGCTCATGGGAAGGAGAGGCAGGAGCATCGCTGTGAGTTTGAGACCAAACTGGTCTACATAGACAGACCCTGTCTCAAAAGCAAAACAAAAAAAATCGACACAAGAGGTTGGGAGAGGGCTTAGTTGGAAAAGTGTTTGCTGTGCCCACTTTAAAATAATGGCAATGAAACATTGAACACTATAATGCTTGTTCACAATCTTAGACTGGGAAGGCAGGGACAGCTGGCTGCCTGGGCCATACTGGCCAGCCAGTCTAGCTTACATGGAGAGTTCCCATTGTATACATTTGTGCAGCTCCAACACCGTCACAATGGCAGGTACCGTAGAAGACTAGCATTTTCCCAATTTGGACTCCTAAGATTCCAATTCACCGAACAGTTTCTGGGAATGTATTGTTTGGTGGACCCTTTGCAATTCCAAGAGTGAAATATTGACACGTCAATCCAATCACTTGTTTTGCCCAGACAGAGGTATGGACAGGTGGTTCTAGTCAGTGAGACAAGTGAGCATCTGCTGGGAAGGTTGGAGACACTTTTTCATAAAGCCAGTACTGTTGTAATTTGAGCGGCGGGGCTGCATCCCCAGCACCCTGGCCGTCTGGCTAGTTTATGCCCCAAAATAACAACACACAAATTGTATTCTTTTAAACACTGCTTGGCCCATTGTATCTAGCCTCTTCTCAGCTAACTCTCGCACCTGGACTAGCCCATTTCTAATAATCTGTGAAGCCTATGAGGTGGCTTACCAGGGAAGATCTTAACCTACGTCCATCCTGGGTCGGAGCTTCATCGATCGCATCTGCCCGGGAGAGGGGAGCATGGCGTCTCTGAGCTCACTTCGTCTTCCTCACAGCATTCTGTTCTGTTTACTCCTCCCACCTATGTTTTAACCTATCAGGGCCAAGCAGTTTCTTTATTGCTTAACCAATGAAATCAACAGATTGATCTATGACACTCCTACATCACAGTACAAGAGAAGCAGTGGCCATTTTCTGCTTTGGAACAAATCAAGGAGAAAACCACTGAAGAATTTCTTGCCATCTTGGTGGGGAAGAAAGAGTAGAACAGAGTTTTCAACAAGTAGAGGACAAGAAATTGGTAAGAAGGAAGGAAGGAAGGGAACGGTAATAAATATTTGCCTTTAAAGACGTTCCTCAAGTGCTGAAGGATGCTATAAATACTTTAAGTGTTGCTTTTTTAAAAAAAAAGATAATAAGCCTCTTGTTTAATTACTTTAGCTGAGCTTTCTATAACTTGGATTAAGAAACATCCTAGAAGATGAAGGTGCACACTCAGTGTTGTGTTACAAACTAAAGGATAGCCATAGGCTTCAAAATCTCCAGTGGAACCAATCTTGCAGGTTCAGGAACGACACAGAAACAAAATTAAACTCTGCAGTAAACATGAGCAATCAAGAGAGAAGCTGTAATTGGTGAAGGAAGTCAAGTTGAATGCTTAAAAGTGAAGGTAAATCTTGCAGTGGGGAGTTCATTCTGCCTGCCCGCTGCTACTCACCACTGAGGCTCATGTGGAGGCATGGTGCTAAGTGAAAGCCAGCTTTAGAAGACCACAGCTCCGGGATTTCATCTCTATGCCTTGTGCAGAGTAGATACGGCCAGCCGTGGAGCTAAAACGTCACCTGAGCTCAGCAGGAGCTGGGGTAGGGTGCAGAAGTGGGAGCATGAGTACAGGGTTTCCTTTTAGGATGAGAAGACTATTCTGGAACAAGTTAGAGACTATGTTTATCCAACATTATGAATGAATGACATGTTGAGCTGGATGCTTAAAATGGTTCAGTGGAAATTAATAATGTTTATTTTATCAAAATTAATATTTAAGTGTGTGTGTGTTTGTTGGCTAGAAATCAGCCCAAAATGTAGACTATGCTGGCCAGGGCTAGCCTGTTCTAACGATCTTCTTGTCTTTACCTTCTAGCATCAGGGTTAGAATCATGTGTCAAATAGTTCTGGGAATGGAACGAGAGTACCCATTGCAGGGAAACACTGTTGTTTTTCTGTTGGCTTGGCGGCTGCACCTGAATCTACTGATATTTTAAGTACCATCTGTGTCCTATGGCCCGGAGTCAACACCCTGCCACTCAGATCTTGGCCTGCTGGGATTTTTGGTCCCACCAGCACTGGCTCAACTGTGCCTGCCATATATATATATATATATATATATATATATATATATATATATATATATATATATATAGGTTTTAACTAAGTCTCTATTATTTTATTTATCAATATAGAGACTCAGGAGTCAGACATTGGGGTAAAAACCTGTTAGATCATGGTAACTGAGAAGCAACCAGTTGACCTTCCATTTTGGTTGGAGATCAGCAAGAGAAGTGTCTCTCCAGTTATCTGAAGCATCTCTCCAGCCACCCAAAGCATCTCTCCAGCCATCCCAAACTAAAAAAGACTGCATATCTCTAAGTCCTTCCCTACTCCTTTCTGTACGTCTCTCTATATATTCCTGGCTCCTCCATACCCTCTATGGCTAATTCCTGTCAGCTAGTTGCTTGCTCTGTCCCCCAATCCAAGGTTGATTTTATTAACACAGTCTTGGATTTTTACAGTGCAATAAAATATCCTGCCACAACACTATGCTGAATGAACCATTTCCCGGCAATCACAAGCAGTGAGAACCCTTTTTCCCTTGTACCGTTATGTTTTGGAGGTTTTAAGATCTTAATTTTAAAGTCGTCAATGTCTCACATTTTAAAATAGTTACAACAACAAATACCAGTTAATAATTTTTATTTTTTATTGAAATAAAAATTAAAAAGTCAATAGTAATACTATCTGTTAGAACAAGACATGGTAATGCATACCTATAACCCCAGTACTTGGGAGACTGAAGTATGAGGATTGAGATTTCATGGTTATCCTAGACCAACTTGGGTTAGAGAGGTCCTTTATCAAAGAAACAAAGCAGAACACCACTTGGGTTGAGCGTTTGTCCTATGGGCTACCAATAAGTAAAAATTAATAGTAAGTAGGCTGGAACGGTTGGTCAAAGAGCCCCAAGGATCCAGTTGTCTCTCTCCTCAGCACTAGGTTACTACTATATGCCAAATTATCTGACATTTTTGTGACTTCTTAAATGTGGATTTTTGAGTGGACATATATAATTTTTATTATTTTTTTGTATATGAGTTTCTTTTAAAACATTGATTTAAAAATAAGTAAGAATCTTTTTAAAAAAATACTCATACCCATGTAGTACACATCCTTGGCTATTTAGAGTGACACACACACACACAATCTCTCTCTCTCTCTCTCTCTCTCTCTTTCTCTCTCTCTCTCTCTCTGAAGCCTGAAAAGAAGGAACATATCCGTCTTGCCTCAGATACAGAACATAGAAAGCTCTTCCTACACCCATGTTCCTGTGATAAACTTAGTCTCCCAACACATCCAAGTAACGTGCTTGCAACTTAGACATCCTTGGGACCTCATCCCTTTACAGAGTGTAACAATCCTGCCCCCACCTAAGCATGAGATTGGGAGTCTCAGTAGCTCTGGGAAGATCACTTTGGGTGACATTTTTTGTTTTGGTGCCAGGGTGTGATAAGGGACTCCTGTACAGTTGATGAGATTTAGTTTATCAAGAGGGAACTGGATTCTCTGAGTTGGAGATTTATGTCCAGTGTTTAGTAATTTTCCAGCAGGCAACACTACACTCTGGTCATAAATCTTAATGAACATGGTTTCCTTCCTTTTGTTAGCAGACAGCCTCATTCAATCACTACTGGGAGGTGGGAAGTGTCCCTAAATCTTCGCTGTCCCCCTTTTTTCCCGAGTCACCTCTTCTTCTGAGTCAGATTGTCTGGAAGAACAGGAGACCACAAGCTGACACTGCCACTTCCTTTGCTTACCAGTGACTTCCCTTTCATCTCAACCCTTGACTTGATGGCAGCCAGCCACATCCTGGAAGGAAGAAGCAGGGCAGACCGAGGGGAGGTCATATTTATTTTAGAGGAAGTTGAAGGAGAATCTGCAGCAGATGAGCAAGTAAGTCATGGAGCAGAGAGGGTCAGAAGTGTACAAAGTGGAAGACAACAAAACTTGCTTGAAAGGTTGGAAAATCTCAAAGCATCATTAAGCCATGGGTCTCGAAACACTATCAGGCAGTGTGCACAGCCTGCTAGGAGATTCTGGGACAGCCAGGGAAAGGGTGGCTAGAAATCAAAGGACCTGGCTTTCCTTCTGGGGCCATTTCCTAGTCCCTGTCTCCCCAGTGATACCTCCTAGTGCCAACACCAACAGCGTGCAGCAGGGATCTGCTGTAGATGGGGCTTTGTCCCAAACAGCTGCCTCGTGTCTTGTTTTGAGAGTGTAACCTTATGCAGAACAACAGGAAAGTGTCTGCCTGTCTCCTGGAGTGATGGGTGTCTCTGTAAACCTCTTTTCAAAAAGTGGAACTGAAATCATCTCGACGTGCACCCAAAGTCCCTGCTCTGACCTTTGGGGAGCCATCTGTTCATTAGCGGAGGAATCGGGTCAGGATACTAAGTTTGTTTTCTTTGTGACACAGTCACCAAACTACAAATGCCAGATTCCGAGGAACTTCCTTGGAAGATGCTTGTTACCATGGGGAGATACTGTGCAGGCTTGATGCATCTCATCATGGACCTCCGACTCGGTACTGACATGCTTTCTTGACATGCACACTGCTCCTAGCTCTGTCTGATTGTGTTGGGTGGTTCACTCACAGTTCAACTTCTCTCATATAGAATACAGATAAATAATCCCATGCCAATGGTTCTCTGTCTGGAATGGGCTTAGAATAAGCTGGGCCCGAGCTGGGACTGACGGGACCATTTGGTTATTAAATGAGTAATTCCTATAAGTAAAACTCCTTCAGGAGATTTTAGAAAGATATGGAAGAAAATAAAAAATATGCCATTTGTTAAATAATTAAAATGTCCCTTGTTATTTCTATCCTCTAGTAGTGTATTGTGAATAATACATGCACACATATAAGCATATTTGATGTATGGCTAATGGATGAATGGCGCCTGCGTGAGTACTTTGTTTACGAGCTCATCTTTCCCAGTCTTTGGAAGCTGGAGAGAAATGATGTCATCAACCCTGCACTCACGGCCTTCACAGTACACCAGTTCCTGCTTGAAATGGCCATTTCTAGATACGACAAATATGCAAAACCCTAGGGTATTTCATGTGCTTCACGTAAATATATACAATATTAGGGTATTTCATGATCTTCATATAAAATATTGTTGACTGTGCCAAGAGTCTCACTTGTAGGATCAGTTAAGTAGCAAAAGTCTATACCACCATTTTCTTAATAATGTTAACTATATTTTCTTTTGTAATAGTGTATATTTACTAACTACAAACAACCCAATAATATCTAGAAGATCCTAAAATACACAAAACCATAATGCTTAGGTTTTAAGTATGCTTATGTGTGCTTACTTGCTTTCTTTCTTTCTTTTTTTCTTTCTTTCTTTCTTTCTTTCTTTCTTTCTTTCTTTCTTTGGTTTTTTGAAACAGGGTTTCTTTGTAGTTTTGGAGCCTGTCCTGGAACTAGCTCTTGTACACCAGACTGGCCTCAAACTCACAGCAATCCGCCTGCCTCTGCCTCCCGAGTGCTAGGATTAAAGGCATGCGCCACCACCGCTCAGTGTGTGTGCTCTTTCATAAGCTCTCATAGTACTTCCAAATTCTTATTTAATTTTAGTTTAAAAATTGTATCAAGTCTAACAGAATACTTGTAGTATCCTAGTAGGTGAGCTAGTAATTTTTTAAGACTGGCATATGGTATGTTATTAAATATCAACTGTGATTTGCAGCTGTTCAACCCTTGTTTTCTCATATCCATACATGAAGATTTTGCACTTCGGTCTTTTCCTCTCTTCTGGCTTATGGTTATTTAGGAGCCAGCACTCCAGAGCTGATTGCAGTGGCTCTCCACTGCTCATCTTCCATGGGTCAGGGAAGA
This sequence comes from Microtus oregoni, assembly GCF_018167655.1. Classification (NCBI taxonomy): domain Eukaryota; kingdom Metazoa; phylum Chordata; class Mammalia; order Rodentia; family Cricetidae; genus Microtus; species Microtus oregoni. Next base: position 21,855,413 of record NW_024543094.1, read on the forward strand.
CCATTGTGTGCCTTTCCCCATACTCCTGAACACCATGGTACCCGGCCCCGGACTCAGTCTAAGTAGGGTGGAATCGTATTTCATAACTCATACTGTTATCAGTCTGTCACCCTCCCAAAGTGTGGTCCAGCTGGGAAATATCATCCTTGCCTCTTTTCTGCTAATGACAAAGGAGAAAAGGAAACACTTGGCCAATCTGCTTTTCTATTAACCTTTACATAGTTAAAAAATAAATACACACATGTATATGTTCTATATTTGTGTGTGCCTTTAAATATTCAGGTAGCCCTGGTGTATATGGATACTTGGAAATTAGTACATGGATTTATAATATGTTAAAATGTGTTTGTATACAATATATAATCATTCATACATATTTAGTATGTGGTTGATTTAAGAAATTTCCCTTTTTATACTGACTGACTCATTTAATGTAAATTTAGTGATATGGATACAGAGTAAGATTCACCCTGGTATATTTTGGAAGATTAAAAAATGAACTTCCTAGAATTCTCAAGATAGTTTTGGGAGTTTTTTTTTTTTTTGAGAAAGCTAATGATTTAAAATGACTGGATTTCCCCCACCTCTCTAGAGATTGATTGATCTATTTGTTTATTCTTTTCCCTCACTGAGCCTCTCTCTCTGGCAGGAGCCATCAGAACTTTTCCAGTTCAGGTGAGGTTTCTTTGGGATAGCCTACAACAATTTGACCTCAATGGACTGAAGCAGTGATATTACCATCAAAGATTTGGTCACCCTAGCTCTTTCACAGAGGCCTCTTAGCTAGTCATAGACAGCTCAGGGCCACACAAGTCTTGGAGATGGTCACAGGAGACAGAACCCATCGTCAAGTTGGAGCCTACCATGCTTTAGGAGGCGTAACTCTTCATACTCAGTTTGGCCATTTAGTGGTGGGACATGGGGCAAAACTTTTCATCTTCCTCCTGTATTTTTCTAATAAAATTTATATATTTGTATATGTGTGAAAGAGAAGGAGAGAGAGAGAGAGAGAGAGAGAGAGAGAGAGAGAGAGAGAGATATGCTTATGATTGTGAGGGTACCTGCAGAGGCCAGAAGGGATTGGATGTCTTTCTCTATTACTCTTCCCCATCCCCTTGAGTCAGGGTATCTCCATGAATCTTGACCTGTACCTTCTCAATTATATGGGAAGTCAGTGAGCCACACCAATTTCTCTGCTTTCAGAACTCCTCTCAGAACTAGGGTTAAAGGCACCTGTGGGACTACCCAGCTTCTTTTGTGGGTGCTGAGATTTGAACTCTAGTCCTCATGGTGGAGGCACAGATGCTCTTAACCACTGAACCATCTCTCCAATCCAAGATGTAGTATCTTTCTCACATACAGAATGGTATATTGCTCAGTTCTGCTTATCTCCTAGTATACGGTGTGAATTCAGTGAGACGACAGCTATAAAGTTGCCATCTGCACTGAGAAGGAGTCAGTGACCATGAGAAAACACAGCACACAGGAAAGGTGGACATTGTTTGCGTGATATGCAGTCCAAAAGTTTGTAGATTATGTCATATTATGAATACATATTGTCAAAATTCCTACATGGCAACTGTTAATGTAAATATAGTGAGATATATTGAATTCATTTGCAAAGGATATTTTAAGTAGAAAGTCAGCTAGGAGCGAGATGAAGGCCTTGATTTGAACATTTCATTTCTGCTGAGACTTCTACTAATTACTAAAGTGTTTGGTTTTGTTTCTGCTTTTCTTGTATCTCTGGCCTACAGGTATCCAGAACTTATTTTTATTTGCTCCACTTAGTTTCTGCCTTCCTACCTCTTGTGCTTTATTGCACTAAAATTATTGAATTTTCAAGTTAATGAGCAATCCATATATTTCAGCCTTATTCTTTGAAACCCTGCAACCTAGCTGTTTTAAATATAGTCACGAAGTTGTATAATATTCATCATCATCATCAATCCCCAAATCCCTTCACTATCTACAAATGAAGTCCCATACATATTGAGAACCCCTGTTCCACCCTTTCCTAGCCCCCTGTCTCCCCGGCTCAGCTGACCTATGTCTATTTGGAGCTTTTATACACACACATTGAAAGAAAATGTGTGTGTCCAATTCATTTCATCTGCCACCACGTTACAGCCAGAATAATTTTTTATGACTGAACTAATTCCATTACAGGGACATTTATTTTTGTTATCTAACCCATTCATCAGTTAATTGACATTTGGTTTGTTTCACTTTTTGGCTATTATAAATGATGCTGGAGCGAACACCCATGTATAAGGCTTTGCATGGACGTCTGTTTCCAGTTATCTCAGGTATATATTTAGCAGTGGAATTGCTGGATCAAGGGGTCACTCTGTTTACATTTCTGAGGAGCTGCCAGCCTGTTTTCTACAGTGGCTGTACCTTTTAGTCTCCTAGGTGATATATAAGTGCTTCCAATACTCCACCTCTTTGCCAGCACTGGCTGTCTTCTGTCATTTTTAGTCTGTGAAGAAGGGTCTCAATGTTCATTTCCCTCATGGGTAATATGAGCTTTTACTCCACATCCTCATTTTCCATTTCTGTATCTTCTTTGGAGAGATGCCTATTCAAATCCTTTTCTATTTAAGAACAATTCTATCTTTTTATTGTTGTATTTTACCTTCCATACTGTAAATACCAGACCTTTCTTAGATATCTGATTTTAGAAACAATTGGAGTATAGATTGAGGAGTCACATGAGTGTTATAAAATAGTACTTCTTTATTGCCAAGAGAATGTGGCTTACACCTGTGACTAGATGGCTTGTTAAAACCTCACATGACATCCGAGGTACTGTTTTGTAGAGAGACTGACATGTAGCATGTGCTCATAGCATCACCACTGAAGAGATTGACATGTAACACGCCGCTCATATCTCCACCTCTGAAGAAAGACTGTTTCCTCTTTTTTAAATTTAAAACATTTAACAAAAATTTGATTAAAGTAGAATTACATCACTTTCCCCTTCCCTTTCTTCCCTCCTGGATCGGAGTATAAGTTTCTAGAGAGGAAAGAAAGAGTCTGAGATGGAAGGCTTTGGTCTAAATTTTCTGATCAGCCTCACCCCTCATAGGAGTTGTGAGGGATCTCAGAGGGAAGCAAAGGGGACAGAATCCTGGATGGGGCAGTTGCTCAGCTGGTGAAGCGCCTGCTGTATCGGCATGAGAGTCCAAGTTCAGATCCTCCACATCTATGTCAAAAGCTTGAGGTGACATCATGCACCGCAACCCTGGGGCTGGCAGGTGGAGTGGGCAGAGACAGGTGGATGCTTGGAGTTCCCTGGCCAGCAAGCCTCACCGAATTGGTGAGCTCCATTCAGTGAGAAATCCTGTCTCAAATAAATGAATAAATAAACAAACGAAAACAGATAAATAACTAGAGAGGACTGATTGAGGAAGATACCCAGTCTTTACCTCTGGTTTCCATACACACAAGTGTGTGTGCACTGACTGAGGAAGACACCCAGTCTTTACCTCTGGTTTCCATACACACAAGTGTGTGTGCACTCCCATGCACACACATGAACACATACAACACACACACATACAAGACAGAATCTATAGTACTTATAGTTGTTTAGTAAATAAATTTTGTCCATTTGAGAAACGAGGGACCAATGCCAGTAATTCGAGATTGTGTGCTATTTTACTCTTTCTACTATGGAAACAAGAGAGAATTGGGGAGATGTTCTACTGTGAAGGAGCGCTTACCATACAGACATGAGGGCCTGAGGTCAAATCTCCAGCATGAATGTGAAAAGCTGAGTCCCATGAATGTAAAATGCTGTGCATCTGCCTCTGACCTCATTGCTGTCAGGATGCAGATGGGGGTCCCTGGGGCTGGCCGACTGCCAGACTCACTTAGGTCCAGGGAGTGATCCTGTCTTAAAAGGGACATGACAGAGAGTGATGGAATAGGGCATCTGATCTTCTTTGCTGGCTTCTGCACTATGTACAGCAAATCACCCCCACTGCACACACGCAAAGATACTGCAGTGCACATATTCACATACACACATATGCGGAGAGTCAGAAAGACTTTTAACATCTAACAGCCAACTTAACTAGTGCTTCAAGGGGATCATGAATATTGTTGGATTATATGCCGAGGCTCCCCATCCATTGAACTGCTGGAGAGTCACACAGGACTCCCTGAGATGGACTGGGAGTCTTTTCTTACAACCTTCCCCTCATGCTAAATGGTATTATAATGTTTTAGACGGACCTGATGGAAACGATTTCCTTGCGTTCATATAGCTAAGAAAAAGAATCATCTATCCCATTTGTTAGCATGTCCCTTTTTTTTTTTTAAAAGACTTAGCACTTTACATCCCTTAATTTTGTGAGGGAGTCTCTATCAACTGGAATCAGCTGTGGAGCCCAGTTGATGAACTGGTTATATCTGGGGTCCATTGGGGCCATTCAGTTGACATTAAGGAAGTTGATAATTTTGTATTTTATGGAGGAAATCCCTTTCACTTTAATTTCCTTTTTCAAATAACAGTTATTTTGAGACTCAGTGCCTTTTCTGTGACTTTATGATTGTTCTTATTGTTTTCCTAAAGGAACCTTAATACAACATTTAAAGTTGAAATTCTTAAGAGATGCTCCCTGGAGTCATGTGATCTTGCTGTTGCTTAAAAAAAAAAAACTCTACTTTTCCAAATAAGGTTTGTGAAATAGTTGCTATCTGAAGGTGTCTCCTAACAATCTGGCCAAAACTGTACCATCAGAATTGCCTGCTGGCTGAGGGGAAGGCCTCTACAGGGCTGCAAGCTCTCATTTCAGCCCTTTGAAGGAACAGTCCTGTATGATGCCTGGCCCAGGATAGAAGCTCAAGGCATGTGTGTGGAGTTACTAAATAGCTTTTTTTAATTTTAGACTTCAAGGGACTCTGTCCTGGAACAAAGGAAGAGAGAAAGAATGAACAGAGCAATGAAAGAGAAGATGTCTAAAGAAAAACCTAAATAGCAAGGACTTAAAGTAGTTTTAGACATCTTCAAATGCTTTGCCCTTCATGGGTTGGAATGTTATGTTCCCTGTCCTTTAATTTGAATAGGACATACTGACTGTTTGTAATAAATAGAACACAGTTGGGGCAGTGGAGGGCACCCTTCTAAACTCGGGGATTCCATCTAAGAGAACATGCAGCTCTCACCTTGTTTTTTTGGGACCCTACTTTTGGAGCTAGGCAACTGTGGCTCTATGATGCTGCTACACCAGGCAGCATTTTGTTATGGCGGCCCAAGTGCCCTTCCTTCCAGACACTATAGTGTCTCATCTCTATTGTTTCCCAGTAGAGATTTCCAGACTAATTTTTAAAAACAATTTATTTATTTTTTACGTACATTGGGGTTTTGTCTGCATTTATGTCTGTATGAAAATCCCAGCCCCCTAGATCTGGAGTTACAGACAGTTGTGAACTGCCATATGGGTGCTGGGAATTGAACCCAGGTCCTTTGGAAGGGCAGCCAGTTCTCTTAACTGCTAAGCCGTCCTTCCAGCCCCCAGACTAAGTTTTATAATGCACAACTCTGGGGATGAGGGTAAAACATATGCTTAACACATTTAAGGCACTGGGTTCCATTCCTAGCACCAGAGCAAAACCGAGGTTACACTGGCCCAGGCTCAAACTTCTCACTCTCTCCCAACATTTCCTGGGTCAAATGCCAATTATGTTATTGGATACATAGCACTTGGTACCAGGCATGGGCTGAGTCTTTCACCCCAACCTGTTTGCCACTTAGCACTTGACCCAATACCAGTACCATTTCCCATGTAGACAGCATTGCCATTTGCTCCTTCCCCTTGGTTCCCAACACACTATCATCCAGTGGCTCACAAATGCCTGTTACTCTGACTCCAGAGGAGCCGACACTCTCTGCTGGCTTCTGTGGTCACCTGTATACACGTGCACATACTTACCTATAGGTGATTACACACATAATTAAAGATAAAATTAACCTTAAAAATGAAGTTATAAACATCCCTGTTGCTGTGTGATTGCCTTTATTTACAGGTCATAGGTCATAGGTACGGCTTGATCTTTTCCCTGAGAAGAGCGGGAGTCCCAGAAATGTTTTCTCTTTGTGCCCTGACCTGGGTCAAGGGGTAGTCCACAGGATCCTTGCTGTGTATTCCCAGATTGATCCATAGAGTGTATACCAAGGGAAGTAGTGGGGAATTTAGACTTCCAACAGAATGGCGGCTTTCAGATGCATATGAGGAAATTAGTCACCATTCTCAAATATTCTCAGACTGCAGCCAGGGCAGCTTCATGCCAGCCTGGGGTTTTAGTTAATTTTCTCACTGTCAAAATACTTGGCAGAAGCAGCTTACAGGCAGGGTTTATTTTGCCCCACTGTTCAGGACGGACAGCCCATGATGACATTCTGCTGAGACTTCTCCCATCTGGATGCATCAGCTGGAGGAGAGTGGAAATATTGGCACTCATTGGACTTGCCTCTGTGCCTCTTATTTTAGGCCCCCAGGCCACGGAATGGCATTACACACAATCAATATGGGGCTCTGATCAAAGCTGCCTAAGATTGAAGTGGAGTACTAAAGGGATGAGTGTGAATCTCAGAGATGTGTGGCACACTGGCATCTGCCCCAAGAACAAGCTGGTTAGGCAGCACTGACCTCGAATTACTTAGGGATGGCACGGATGAGCTAGAGTCTTCCGGGGCATCGTGCGTAGGCTGCTGTGCAAGGACTGGAACAGTGTTTCCTGATTCTGGCAAGTTTTTAGTGATAACCGCTCATGACACCATCACAGGCGAAGTGAGGAATGCTGTGACATGCAACTCTAATAACAGGGACATGCGTTCTACACACCAGAGCTTGAAGTCAAGAAGTCACAGGGATACTTAAGTCAGTTTAATGCTAAGTCACTTCAGAGCTAGTGAGATGGCCCAGGACCCTCAGAAAGCATGTTAAAGCAGACAGAAACGCCATGAGTGGCAGTGTGTGTTGTAAAAGGAACAGCAGGCCACTTCCCGCAGTCCGGCTCCCAGCCACCTGGCTAGCTAGCTTATACCCTGAAAAAATTTCACAGAAACTGTATTCATTTAAACACTGCCTGGCCCATTATCTCCAGTCCCTTATTGGCTAACTATCACATATTGATGTAACCCATTTCTAATATCTGTATTGCCGCTTGACTGTGGCTTACTGGCAAGAGTCTAACCAGCGTTTTTCTCGGAGAGGAGAGTCATGGCGTCTGCCTGACTCTGCTTCTTTCTCCCAGCATTCTGTTCTGTCTTCTCCACCCACCTAAGGGCTGGCCTATCAAAGGCCAAGGCAGTTTCTTTATTAAACCAATGAAAGTAACACATAGACAGATGACCCTCCTCCATCAAGCATGTTTCTGATTGCAGGACTGGGGAGGGGGAGAGAGTAGGAGCCCTAGTGCTGACTTGTTACTCTAGCCAACTCAGTGAGCTATGGGTTCAATGAGCAAAAAGCAAGGCAATGATTGACTGAGGAAGACAGTGTTGGACACCTGGTCACTATACACACATACATGAATATATAGACTTACACAAACACACACATATATACCACATGCTTCAGGAAGAAGAAGCAATTACTTCATATGGGAGTTTAATGTCTGGTAGCTTCAGCAGGAGGTGTAAGCTATGTTTCCACTTCCCAGACACAGTTTGTCTCACACACCCCACCATGTTCTGGTAGGGGTGTCACTGTGTGTTTTAAAAATGAGTGCATGAGCAAAATAGTTCGAACCGCAGAAACAATCCAAAGACACCTATATCCTCTTGTCATGCTAATGGCAAGACAGCTCATGACTGCTCAAGTATTTTCCTGGATGGGTCACGGGACTAGTTAGCAAGCTGTGGGATACCACAGTTGACAGAGCTTGTAATGTCAAGTTAACATCATGCCCAGTCAAGGCTACCTTGACACAAAGTCAGCAGGATGGACTCGGAGACTGAAACGTTCCCATTTGGCTTACAAATCCAAGACACAGTGGCTCAGTGACCCAGAAGAAATCAGGCTTCCTGCTAAGTCAGGATTCCGAGCCAAAGTTGACCACCCACGCTCATCCTCTCTCTTGGGAGAGCGTGTAAGTCCTCTGCCTTCAGCACTAGAAGCGGCAGTGCTGACCCCCCAGCCTCATAGCTTCTGTCTGGTGTCCTCCCGATGCTTGGGGAGGAAGCATCGCCCTGAACTTTGAGCATGGTTAATAGCATTCTCATGGCTTTTGCAGCACTTGAGGGCTGCCCCGTCACCTCTACTGATTAGGGTTGAACATTTGGAGTCTGCATGGCTAACTTCCTGCAGACCAGGCAGGGAGGTTGAGCTACCGCCGGCAATTCCAGGAGGTCACTGGGTCGCTATTCTCCTCCTTGTTTTCCTGTTCCCTGAAGCAGCATTTTGAATAAACAGCTCTTTCTTCTCACAAACCAAGACATAAAAAAAGCCTTCTAGGGTTCCCCTGGCTGCTGGACTAGTTTCTTTCCCTGTGCTCTGGTGGTGCATTCCCTCTGTGTCCTTTTGGAGGGCATCATCATGACTAACAGGAACTGGACAAACACACCGCAACTTTAATCCTTCTGCTTTGGGAACGGTGCTTCTCAGTCACAGGACTCTTTTCTCTTCTTGGAAAGATACTATTTTTTTTAAAGTTTTTTTTTTCTTGCAGCAATCAAGATTTTAAAAATTCCACCAAGAAATATTTCCATTCTTGGTCATGCTTGATATCATGCGTCACTTGGAATTGGATGAAGATAATTAAAACAAGCAGCAGACTCAAATACATGCAGCAATATGGAGACAGCTCAGTGCTGGTGCGGGCGTCTCTCATCAGCCGTGCCCCTGTTCTGTTTCCCCACTTTTATTGTCTCCATCAATGGTTGCGTACATCTGCACGAGCAACAGACATGCGTGCACCACTCAAGTACGGCAACTGCTAACCATACACAGATCCCCGAATTTTTTGATGATGGCTTCTTTAGGACAAACAAACATAAAATGCCTGGAGGGAAAAAAGTTCTTAAAATGTAAATAACATGTTGAATACCACTCTGACTGCTGGATGATTAAAAATCATTCCATTTTCTTGTTTATCCCAAGTTCATCTCTTGGAAACCGCCGAGCCTGGAGACCCAGAAGCTATCTGCTCACTTAGCCTTCTCTCTGGGAGGAATCATTTGATTTTTCTTTCCTCTTTTTCTTCGGCTGAGTGACTAGATCCAGAGATGGGAAAATTTGGCGCTGTTTATCCTTTGTTCTCCTGTTTCATTTATTGAGCTCAATGGCAACAATTCCATTTTCTTGAGGCTAAATTCAGTCTCTCATCTGAGCTTTCACTGTTTCTTGCCTTATTCATGTAAGGGCCTCCAAGCCGTCTCCCTGTTTTCATTCTTGTTTCTCCATAGTTCAGTTTTCACATAATGGCTTATGAAATTTTAAAATGAGGAGAACGTGTCAGAGTAAGAAATAAGTCTATGCAAACCCTTTCTTAAAGCTTTGCCATGTCTCTCCATACACTCAAACCCAACCTCCTTTGCCATGCTCTTCAAGGCCCCTGTTTCTTCTTCTGGTCTTAGCTTTACAAAAATTATCTTCTGAAATTTAATAAACATATTGTCTTTGTAAATCATCACCAAAATCCAGGTTTAGGACAATTTTGTGATTCTGGTTATGGAGAGATAGATGGCTCAGTGGTTAAGAGAAATTAGTTCTCAGTCATGAGGACTAGAATTCACATCCCAGCATCCACTACGGGCAGTTCCCAAATGCCTGTAACCTATGCCTCCAAGTGACCCTATGACCTCTTCCAGCCTCCTTAGACCCCATCTACACATATCTGCACACCCTTCATACACACACACACACACACACACACACACACACACACACACACACAGACATATGTGAACTCATACATAAATGAACCTTTAAGAAAGCATTTTTATAGTCTCAATATTCTTATGATGCCACTTTCAATCAATAGCATTTCAGATTCCAAGTACCAAGCAAGCAATAAGCCTTGTAGCTTTGTAAATGTTTCCCTTCCATAGTCCTTATAAATGCAGTAGTATAAAATGCACTCCCTAGTAGCCAACTTCTCCTAGTGAGCATCAGTTCATGTTTTGGCATTTATTAACTTTTCATTCCTTTTAATTGAGGAAAAATATCTCATTGTAGAGATAAAACTAGATATTTTTAATCTGTTTGCTAGCTGATGGATATATGGAATATTTCTGGCTTTTATCTATTTGGTATATTGTTCCTGTGAACATTAAGATCCAAGTTTTCGGTGGACAATGTTTACATTCCTGAGTAGTCCTATGGGAAGTTGATGACATCATTTTTAGGAAACATCCAAACAGATTTCTAAAGTGTCTGTACCCTACTATATTCCCACTAACAATATATAAGTTCTAGTTTCTTCACATCCATGCCAATATTTGATGTTTTCTTTCTTATTGTGACCATTGCAGTAGCTTATTTTTTTCTGTATCTTTTGAAATTATTATGTGGATTTTAATCCTCCAGTTGGGTGTTAAGCCAACCTTGCATTCACCTCGCACGTGTCTCTGTGTGTGCTGTGAAAGGTTTTGTGTCAGTGATTTATTGAGCACACTGACACAACGGCTTTCCTTTCTTGTGATGTTCTGTGAGCCTTTGCTAAAAGGGTAACACTGACCTCGCCGTAGATAGTCTTTGCTCCTCTACTCTCTGAAAGCTTTTACAATATTGGCATTCTTTTTTATGAGTATACAAGAGATTTTACTAGCAAGATAAATAGTCCTGAGTTCACTTGATTCTCAGATATTTCTTTCCCCCTGGGAGGATTCTAAATTGCTAATACAAATTCTTTACTTATGAAATATATCTACTTTTTCTTGAATGAGTTATGTCTTTTTAGGTATGTCTAATTTCAATCTCTGTGTGTGTGTGTGTGTGTGTGTTTGTTTGAGAGAGAGACAGACAGACACACACACACAGAGCGAGAGAGAGAGAGAGAGAGAGAGAGAGAGAGAGAGAGAGAATGGAGATCGGAAGACAGCCTTGAGTATTGGTCTTTCCTTTCCATTGAGACAGAGTCCCTCACTGTTCACCACTGTGTATACCAGGCTAACTGGCTCTCTCGTATCCCCACCTTCTTGCTGTAGGGTAGGGATACTGAGGACTACAGATCCATGCTGACTTTGAATGGGTCCAAGTTCAGGTCCCACATATACATGGTGAGAGCTTTACCTATTGAGCCATCTTGCCAGCTATTTTTCTAGGAATTGGAAGTTTCACGCATGTAGTCTAATTCCTTTGTATAACAGTATACTAGTCTCTTATAACCCTCTTCATTTTGTGAGGCTGGTAGTGTTTTTCCTTCTTCCCTCCTTGACTTTGGCAATGTGTGTCTTCTTTCTTATTGGTTAGTGCGAGGAAAATTTTTGTAAACTGGCTAATCTTTTTAAAAGCACAACTTTTGGTTGTGTTGATTTTATTGCTTTTCTGTTTATGATTTCATCCGGCTCTGTTCTAATCCTTGTTTCGTCATCAGCCCATCTCTCTCAGCGGTGTTAAGTAGATTCTTAGGCTACTGACTTAGGCTTCTGATGCATGCACCAAGGCAATGCATTTTTCTTCTTCTGTTGCCTTCGATGCTTCGAATACATTTTGATGTTGTGTTTTTATTTTCTTCCAGCTCAAAACCTTTAACTTTTTCCTGTATGTTTTCACTTTGATCTGTGGTTTTTTAGAAGTGTGTTGCTTCATGTCCAAGCATGCCCCAAATTTATTCCTGTCTTGGTTCATGCTTTCTGTTGTGGTCAGAAGTCATTGTATAATTTTAATGTGTTTAAGTTTGTTAAGACTTGTTTTGTGGCTTACTGTAAGCCTCTGAAGAATGTTCCTTCTGTACTTGATAAAGTCTGTGATCTTATAATCTCTGAGTACAGTGATCCAAAAGTATTATTTTGTTGGATAGCATTGCTCAGTGCCGTATCTTCACTGATTTGTTTTTGCTGCCCAGTTGGTACATAAGCTATCGAGCATGGAGTATTGAAACCCCCATCTATTACTGTTATGTCAGTGCATGGTTCATGTATTTTGGAGATCTGCTATCATGAGCATAAACATAAGTTACTGTTCTATGTACCAGGTAAATTGACCTTTCAATCACCATGGAGCTCTTCCTTGGTCTCCACAAATAATTCTTAAAATCTGTTTATCTGCTGTTCATATTCATGCTTTTGCACAGTATATAGTTTTCCTATGCTTTTAATTTGAATGCATTTACATCTTATATAGTGAGCGCATACACAAATCTTGCTTTTTAATCTAAAGGATAATCTCCTTGTACTGAATGAGACATTTAGCTCATTTATATTTAATGAAATTATTGATATGGATGAATTTCCAAAAGCTGTTTTCGTCTTTTCTATCTATATCTTTTGGTCTTTTTTTCATTTATATAAATATTTAAGTAAATATTTTTAGCGAATTGTTCTAAATCAATATTGAATTTCTCACTGCAAAACAATAGGCTATCAATTTTAGTAATTGCTCCAAGGGTTACAATATTGATCTTATCACAGTCTCTTTAAAAATAATATTTAGTACCCTTACTCTGTTCATGGTGCTGGAAGTTATGCTGCATGATACTGGAGGAGAAAGAAGCATCAACCCAGCTACAAGTCCTGAGCTCAATGGTGACCTGCCCGCAGATGTGCTGGTGTCACAGTGGCACAAGTTTGTGGGAGGAACCAACCATGATGTGACTGGATTTAAGGTCCCTTCCATGAGGTGGACCCCAAGAGTGACACTACTCAGTAGACCAAGAACCTGGGACTACAAAGGCCAGGGCCCTAGGAGAAAACAACTACTACTGTTCAGTTAAAGGATGCAGCAATAAAGTGACCCTAACAGCATTCTGCTCAACCATCATCAGAGGAGCTTCCTCCCACAGGAAATGGGGACAATTTTTTTTAACCCATGACTGGGCAATGTGCAGAGAGTGAAAAACCTTGGAACACTCAGTCCTGAAGGAATGTCTCTATCAAAGCCTTCCCCTCAGTGTTCAGGGAATCCCTAGGAGAGGAAGTGGAAAGATTGTAAAAGCCAGAAGGGACGAAAGACACCAAGGCTTTCTAGATACAACAAGGCTGATACATATATGAGTACACATAAACCATGGCAGCAAGCACAGGGCCTTCACAGGGCAATGCACTTGGGGTCCCAGTGCTGAAAGATGGGGTGATAACAAACCCTTATCCCTAACCTAGAAACTAACTCCAATTTGTAACCACCTGCAAAGAAAAAATTAGTTTTCTCCAATGGAGTCTCACTGGGTATACAGATCACACTTAAGGGTAGGCCCTATTCCCAGAAGTAGACCCAACATAAAACAAATTCAATGGTATTTTTGGAGGAGTTTTTATTTGTTTGTTTGTTTATTTTTTGAGGTTTTTGTCTCCTGCTTTGTCTAAACTTAAAAAACAAAAACAAAAATAACCCCCCCTGCAGTTCTTTAGCTTGTATATTACATTTTCTGGTTTTGTGTTTTTATGGGATTTGTGTATGTGTGCAAATCTTTCTATGTGTGATTCTTGTGCTTTTTCTTTGGCTCTATTTTCCTTATGTTTAATTTGTCCTATTCTGGTTTGTTTCTTTTTATATTATTGTTGTTGTCATTATTATTTTGGATACCTGTTTGCTTTCTTCTTCCTTTATTCTTCTCTCCAACATTGTATCCTGACCGAAATTATCCCTCCCTCCACTTATCCTAGTTCCTCCCCCACATCCCCTCTTCCCCAGATCCACTCCTCCTCCATTTCCCTTCAGAAAAAGAGAAGGCTTCCCAGGAATATCCTCCGAGCATGGTCTAACAAGATACAATAAGACTAGGCTCAAAGCCTCATATCAAGCCTGGGCGAGGCAATACAGTATAAAGAATAGGGTCCCAAGCTCAGGCAAAAGAGTTAGAACACCCCACTCCTACCTTTGGGAGTCCCACAAGAACGGCAAGTTGCACAACCATAGGGTATATGCAGAGGACCTTGCACAGACCCTATCCCTCCCACCTCTGTGAGCCCCTATGAGTCCTGCTTGTTGATTCTGTGGGCTGTGTTCTCATGGTGTCCTCCACCCTTCTGGCTCCTACAATCCTTTCTTTCCCCTTGGGTTCCGCAGGTTTCTTGAGCTGGTCTACCTAGTGTTTAGCTTTGGGTCTCTTAACGTGCTCCCATCAGTTGTTAGATGACACTCCTCTGATGAAAATTAGGCTAGGCACCAATCTATGAGTATAGCAGAATAGAGGAAGTCTGGGTCTCTGAGTGACTGTCCTGCCACTTGTTCCTGGCCCTCCATGCAGTGTCGGGCTTGGGCTCCCCTTTCATGGCATGGTCCTCAAGTTGGGCCAGTCATTGGTAGGCCACTCCTGCAAGTTCTGTGCCACCATAACCCCACTACATCTTGCAGGCAGGACAGTTTATAGGTTAAAGGTTTTGTCACTGGGTTGGTGTCCCAGTCCCTCTGCTAGGAGCCTTGCCTCTTCTGGCTCTGTATTCCCCATTACTAGGAGATTTTGATGGAGTTACTTGTAGATTCTATGGAGTTTTCACAGTACTAGGTTTCTACATTGACCCCCAGTTCCAGTCTTCTCTCCTAGTACTCTCCCTTCGTTCTTCCCAACCCTATCTGACCCCCCTTGTTCCCATCCCTCCCCTCCCCTAGTCCACTCAAAAAATCTCTTCTATTTCCCTCCTCGGAGACCCGTGAGTCCCTTCTTGAGCGCTCCTTGTTACTTAGCTTTTTAGGGTCTATGGATTGTGGTATGAATATCTTTTACTTAACAGCTGATGTTGAATTACAAGTGAGTACATACCATGCTTGTATTTCTGGGTCTGGGTTATCTCACTCAGGATGATCCTTTCTAGTTCCATCCATTTGCCTGAAAATTTCAAAGGCAGAGAACAAGGATATGGATTGGGGGCAGGGGTAGGGCAGTGGGGAGGAGCTGAAAAAAATTTGGGGAGGGGAACCTATACTGGCTGGTTTTGGGTGTCAACTTGACATAAGCTGGAGTCATCAGAGGGAGGAGCCTCAACTGAGGAAATGCCTCAGTGATATCCAGCAGTAAGGCATTTTCTCATTTAGCGATCATGGGGAGGGCTCAGTTCATGGTGGGTGGTGCCATTCCTGGGCTTCTGGTCCTGGGTTCTATAAGAAGACAGGCTGATCAAGCCATGGGAAGCAAGCTGGTAAGCAGCACCTCTCCATGACCTCTGCATCAGCTCTTGCTTCCAGGATCCTGTCCTGTTTGAGTTCCTGTCCTGACTTCCTTCAATATGAACAGCAATATGGAAGTGTAAGCCAAATAAACCCCTTTTGTCCCCAATTTGATTTTTGGTCAGTGTATTTCATCATAGCAATAGAAACCCTAACTGAGAGAGAACCCTAATAGGAATGTGTTGTATGAAAAAAACATATATTATATCAAAAAAATTAGTTAACTCTGGTAAAATAAACAAAGTTTATTCAGTATAATTCTAGTACTTCCCTGTTGTCATCATAATGCATATTCATTAAAAATCCCAACAGCAAAATACCATAGATTTGATTTAAGTAATCTTATACATTTAAAAAATTTTCAAAATGCCATTTAAAAATTAATATATAATTACATCATTTTCCTCTCCCTCTCATCTTCTAACCTCTCCATGTCCTTCCTCACTCTCTCAAATGGTTCTTTGTTATTGTTACATGTGTTTATAAATATATCCTGTTGAAACCATTTAGTGTTGCTTGTATGTGTATGATTTCAGAGCTGACCACTTGACACTGGATAACCAATTAGGGGTTCATCCGTGGGGAAGGTTGATTCTCCCACTCTCAGATGTCATTAGTTGCCTGTAGCTTCTTGTGAGCACAGCTCAGTGAGATTTCTCCATTCCGCATGAATGTGTCTATTGATACTGTTATTATTCAGGTCTCATTTAGGTAGCCATATCGTTGAGGTATCCAGGTTGTAGCCTCCTTGTCATTTCTAAGGGACACAATTTCACAGCAGACATCCAGGTTCTCTGGCTATTACAATCTTTCCTCCTCTTCTTCTAAAATGTTCCTGGAGCCTCAGGTGCAGAGTTATGTCATAGATGTATCCAATGGGGCTGGACAACCCAGGGTCAGTTGTTATGTGCATTTTGATTGGTTGTGGTTTTCTATATGGTTCTCTGTTTACCGTTTTAAATGTTTTTATAAATAAATTTCTATTAGCAATCAACTGTCCTTGTTAATTTATATTTGTCTATTTCTTCTTTTTCCCCTTGAGAAATGTGCTGACTCTTTTTGCTCTCTTTTAAAAACTACTGGCTTTCCCAATCTTCAGACTTATTGCAATGCCCATCAAAATCCCAGCAAAATTATTTACATATCTTGAAAGAACAATACTTAAGTTCATATGGAAAGGCAAAAAACCCAGGATAGCCCAAACAGTCCTGTACAATAAAGGAACTTCTGGAAGCATCACAATCCCTGACTTCAAGCTCTCCTACAGAGCTACAGTACTGAAAACAGCCTGATATTAGCATAAAAACAGACAGAATGAAACCAAATCAAAGATCTGGATATCAATCCACACACCTAGGAACACCTGATTTTTGACAAAGAAGCAAAAAAATACAAAATGGAATAAGGAAAGTATATTCAATAAATAGTGCTGGCATAACTGGATATCAACATGTAGATGAATGAAAATAGATCCATATCTGTTGCCATGCACAAAACTCAAGTCCAAGTGGATCAAAGACCTCAATATAAAGCTAACCACACTAAACCTCATAGAAGAGAAAGTGGGAAGTACACTTGAGCACATTGACACCAAACACCACTCCCTAAATATAACCCCAGTAGTAGCACAGACACTGAGAGAAACAATTAATAAATGAGACCTCCTGAAACTGAAAAGCTTCTGTAAAGCAAAGGACACAGTAAATAAGACAAAATGATGGCCTACAGAATGGGAAAAGATCTTCACCAACCCCACATTGGACACAGGGCTGATCTCCAAAATATACAAAGAACTCAAGAAATTGGTCATCAAAAGAAAAAATGATCCAATAAAAAATGGAGTACAGACCTAAACAGAGAACTTTCAACAGAGGAATTTAAAATGACTGACAGACACTTAAGGAAATGCTCAATGTCCTTAGCCATCAGAGAAATGCAAATCAAAACATCTCTGAGATTCCATCTTATACCTGTAAGAAAGACCAAGATCAAAAACACTGATGACAACTTATGCAGGAGAGAATGTGGGGTAAGGGGAACACTCCTGCATTGCTGGTGGGAGTGCAAACTGGTGTAGTCACTTTGGAAATCAGTATGGTGATTTCTCAGAAAATTAGGAAACAACCTTCCTTAAGATCCAGCAGTACCACTTTTGTGTATATACCCAAAGAATGTTCAATCACCACAAGGACATGTGCTCAATTATGTCCATAGCAGCATTGTTTGTCATAACCACAACCTGGGAACAATGTAAATACCCGTTGACCGAAGAATAAATACAGAAGATTTGGTATATTTACGCAATGGGGTACTACAAAGTGGAAAAAAATGACATCTTGAAATTTGTGGGCAGCAGGGTGGTGGTGGTGTACACCTTTAATTCCAGCACTTGGGAGGTAGAGGCAAGTGGATCTCTGAGTTTAGGCCAACCTGGTCGATAAGAGCTAGCTCCAGGACAGGCTCCAAAGCTACAGAGAAACCTGCTCGAAAATCAAAAAAAAAAAAAAAATTACGGGCAAATGGATGGATCTAGAAAACATCATATTGAGTGAGGTAATCCAGGCCCAGAAAGACAAATATAATATATACTCTTTCATAAGTGACTTTTAGACATAAGACATAAAGAAAAAAAAAACAGCCTACAATTCATAATCCCAGAGAACCTAGACAATAAAGAGAACCCTAAGAGGAACACACATGGATCTAATGTACACGGGAAATAGAAAAAGACAAGATCTCCTGAGTAAACGGGGAATGTGGGGACCACAGGAGATGGTAGAAGGGGAGGGAGGAGGAAGGAAGGAAAGGGGAGAAAAATATATACCTCAGTAAAAACAGTAAAAATTCACTGGCTTTTCTTTAAGAAATCTAAAAATTTAATGGGCAGATTAAACTGTTGACATCTATTATTTGCAACAGGTACCCCTGATGGAGGACTCTCATTTGTTAATAAAGAAAGTGCCTTGGTTTTTTGATAGGACAGGATTTAGATAGGTGGAGTAGACCGAACAGAATGCTGGGAAGAAGGGAAGTTAGTTAATTGCCATGCCTCTCCTCTCTGGGGCAGACGTGATGAAGCTCCAGCCCAAGATGGACATATGCTAGAATCTTCCTGGTAAGATGGGTTACTCAAGATTTGAGAGTTAGCCAGAAAGAGGCTAGAGCTAATGGGCCAAGCAGTGTTTAAATGAATACAATTTGTGTGTTGTTATTTTGGGGCATAAGCTAGCTAGGCAGCCAGGAGCCGGGTGGAAGGAATGCAGCCTGCAGCTCCTTCAACATACCCCAGACTTAATAAATCTAGTTACCATAAATGCAACTGTCATTTCTATCAATCTTATATATGAAGAAGAGCTGTAGTGTGGTAAGATTTCTTTTTTGTTGTTGTTTTAAATTTACTTCTCTAACACATTCATTTCATTCTTCCTTCTGCATTTTGTTCAGAGTTCTACTGAAAAGAACAGATCCTCTCAGTTGTATTTGTCTGCTTAGTGGATATTGACTGAGTTTTCTGTTCTGCCCAGTTTCCACAATCATTAAGCCCCAAAGAAATCACACAGAGGTCTACATTAACGCTAAACTAATTGGCCCATTAGCTCAGGCTTCGTATTAACCTTATAACTTATATTAGCCCATTATTCTTGTCTGTGTTAGCCACATAGTTCAGTACCTTTTTCAGCGAGGCAGTCACATCTTGCTTCTTCTGTGGCTGGGCCAGGACTGCTGAATAAGCTTTCCTATTCCCACAATTCTCCTGTTCTCATTGACCCGCCTCTACTTTCTGTCTGGTTGTCCCACCTATACTTCCTGCCTGGCTACTGGCCAATCAGCATTTATTTAAAATATAATTGACAAAATACTCATCATTGTCCCACACCCGCTGGAGTTATCATGCTCACTTTGGAATGATTCTTACCCTGAAAATAGAACTTTTGATATATGATTCTATTTTTAAAATTTGAAGATGTTACTTTTTCCCACAGACTGTCATTGGCCAATGTTTCATAGATCTTTTCATATCTCCCCATGATCCACCTGGATTCTGTGAAAATCTACCAAGCTTCCTGGGCTTTTTCATCTACTGGAACTCCTGTTACACCCCAGCTGGTTTGCCAATCTGCTGCAGTCCCTCAGTCTAGTGCAGTTACTGGTCTTCTTTTCCCTTGCTGGTGAGATGGCCCCTCTAACTGGTGATACCATAGGTTAAATGAGCTTGTTTTTTTTTTTAAGATTTATTTATTTATTTATACAGTATCCTGCCTGTAGCCAGAAGAGAGCCCCAGATCTCATTATAGGTGGTTGTGAGCCACCATGTAGTTTCTGGGAATTGAACTCAGGACCTCTGGAAGAGCAGTCAGTGCACTTAACCACTGAGCCATTTCTCCAGCCCCAATGAGCTTGTTTTTCAGGCAGCAATAGAGTTCCCAGATCATCCTGCTATAATTAAGGCACATAGAAAAATTGGGACAGCGTGGAGAGATATGAGAGCAGCCTCAGCAAGAACTCCATCTTTAGCTTGTGAAGTTCAAGAACATTGTAATAAATGCTTCTCAATGAGTTTTATGTTGTTGGTTATTCAGAATTCCAGGAATGGTTGTTTGGGAACAGTTTCATCCTTGCTTGTGGGGGCAAGATTTGTTGACCTTATTTTTTCATGTTGGAAGCCAGAAGCCTCTCTCTGGCTCCCATTGCATGTTCCCTGTGTTCTGCCCCAGTAATCTTATCATTTGTTAGATAAAAGGCTTTAGTTTCTCCTGTATGACCTTTGTTGTTAATTTTACATAGCACTTGACATGAATGATACATGCCCAGAAGTTGGTAAAACATTATTTGTGGGTACTTCTAGAGAGGTATTTTCTGGAAAAGATCAGCATTTGAGTTAGTAAACAGAACAAAAAGCCCCTCCCTCACCAGTTTTCATGGGCATAATTTACCTGATCCACTGAGGTTTCCAACAGAAGAAAAAGGCAGAGAAAAGGTCCATTCTTACATTCTCTTTCTTTCATACACATATAGATACATATAATGATACTTATCCTGGTGATAGGACTTTTGGTAGATAACTCTATTTCTGTAATTCTTACTTCTGGCTGTCACTGTCCGATATTTCATACATGTGTGTGTGTACATACACACACAGGCATTGACCCCCCCCACGTATGCATGTATATTTGTATGTATGTATGTCTCCCCCTCTCTCTCCTTTCCCTCATCCCTCCCTCCTTATTTAAACTAGGCTATTCATCTTGTTTGGCTTTGGAATCAGATCTTGAGTTTCCAGACCCCAGGACTCACCACAAGCCCACCCTGCTTGTTTTCAGACTAGGATTATGTCAACTGTAGTTCTCATCTCTCATATTCCCGACAAATCAATATGCGGATTCAAACTTCTCTTATATACAGAAATTTCCTTCTTATTCTTGGGGAATGGGATGACTGTTCTTGACTATCAACTTGACTACATCTGGAATGAACTAAAAACCCAAATGACTGGGTATACCCATAAGGAACGTTTTATTCTTAATTAAATCATTTGAAGTTGGAAGACCCACTTCTAATCTGAACTTTGAGGTTGAGTAGATAAAGCTTTAATTCAGGTGTCTTCAGGTTGGAAGGTCTGTCACATCTTCTGCTGGTAGCTTATATACAGGACATAGAAGAAGGAAGCTCTTGGTCTTTGCCTGCTTGCTCTAATTCTCATTAGCAAGTCCATCTCTCCATTGGCATTAGACGTCTTTGGGATTCCAGCATAGACTGAGGACCATCTGAGATATCCAGCCTCGTGGATTAAATAACTGCTGAATATTTTGGACCTTCTGTTCATAAGCAGTCATTATTGGATCAGCTGGGTCTCAGCTTAAAAGTCAGTCTGATGAAACCCATACATCCTATTATCTATCTATCTATCTATCTATCTATCTATCTATCTATCTATCATCTATCTATCATCTATCTATCTATCTATGAGATACACATGTAAGCACACATACACATAAAATGAGAGAATAGAGAGACAAAGAGATAGAGAAAAAGATTCATTCTGTAAGTTCTGTTACTCTAGAGTACTTAGACTAATATGGGATGTATTCTAAGACTCTGAGTGACTGTCTGAAACCAGTACTGAATTTTATAATGCTATTTACTCCTATATATAATTACCATAATAATGTTTAATTTGTAATTTAGATACAGCAAGAAATTAGGAAAAAACTAATAAAACAGGATAGTTCTAACCATAAAAGCTCAATAAAATTATGTGAATACAGTCTCTTCCAGAAGAGTTAACAAATATCAGTACATTCAGACTGCATTTGCTTGTAGTAAATCAGAACTTCAAAGTATGATGCCCTGAGTTGCCGCTCATTCTGTGACTGAAGAATCCGAGTAGCACTGTCAAAATCTAGATTTATTCGTGTGTCTTGCCTACACGTATGTGTGTGCCCACATGTGTGCCTGGTGTTGTTACAGTTTAGAGGAGGATTCAGATTCCTGAGAAATGGAGTTAAATTGGTTTGAACCACCATGAGGGTGCTGGGGACCAAACCTGGGTCTTTGGAAAGATCATCAAGTAACAAGTGCTCCTAACTGCTGAGCCATTGCTCGAGCCCCACAATCTTCTTATTTTAATCTCTGGGAAAAGTTATTTCTATATGTGCTATTGTTTGCCTGTTGTTTTTGCCTTCTTATCATTCAAACTTCTCTACTCCGACTGTCTTTTCATTTTGCTTTATTTTCCTCCTAGTAATCATTATTACATTATAAATTACGTTTAATTATGCTTTACTTCAAACTTCAAAGGATGGGGTTTTGCCATGTGTTCCATCATGTCCTCAGAATAATTCAGCACGTATCACATCTCCGCAAGCATCTGCTGAGAGAATGAGTTGAAAATGAAATTGAACTTTGTCTCTTCGCTACGCATGCCTCAAATTCATTTTTCCTTTCCCTGCTGTAAAAATGTTTGCTTAGAGAGTCCACCCATAAAACTTAAAATATTTCTGGGGAATACAAGTGCCTTTCTAAGCAATGGGAGCCTTGTGCTCAAGCAGGAAGCAAGAGTGGAAGACTTAAACTACAAGACAGAGAACTCACACTAGATTAATGGGTTGTGATATAACTCGGGAGAGCATCCATCCACTAAGCATCTCTACATATAATATTCATTACAGAAGTGCTCCTCTCTAGGCTTACTGATTGCTTCTACTTTCCTTTCCCATCCCCCAACTCCTATATGTAAATAAGAATGCATATTACCAATCTGGGTTGCAATGGAGGTTTATCATAAAGATAAACTAAATGATGTGGATATCTTAATAGGAGGATTAAAGAATATTCATGGGGAGAAAGGAGAAGTCAAAATCCCACAGTAAAGATGACCAGCACTTAGATGAAGGTCAGGGATTCACCTTTTATCTGAACAAAGGAGGCAAGGACAGATGGGGCACCTAGGAAAAGCTGTGTAATAAGAGTGAACCGATGTGGGGCTGGAGAGATGGCTCAGAGGTTCAGAACACTGACTGGTCTTCCAGAGGTCTTGAGTTCAATTCCCAGCAACCACATAGTGGCTCACAACCATCAGTAAGGAGATCTGGTGCCCTCTTCTGGCATGTGGGCCTACATGCTGGCAGAATACAGTATCCATAATAAATAAATCTTTAAAACAAAGGGTTAAGGACAGTTCTTGTCTGATCCACAGGGCTGAGGACTGGCATGTTCCTGGTGAAAGGGTTGAGGCTGGGAGCATCTGGAGACTCAGCAGGCATTTGCTGGGCTCTCTATGGAGCGTGAGGAGGAACATGGCAGGGAGAAGGAGCTGGTTGATGGTAGAATGAGCAGACAATCCACCTCATAGCTGCTTTCATCGCTGTCTTTCTGTCTTCAATGAGATAACCACATTAGCATTGACCATGGAGCCACCAAGAATAAAAAATGAAGTTTCAGATAAGCCGTATGTGGGATGAGTCACTTTAGGATAACATACCTGTGCGCCATATTCTAAGTAGAGTTCATGGCTGAAGTCGAGTGGTGGCTTGTACACATTTTCCTGTGGATTTCCTATTAAGAATACACTTGCAGAGATTACTTCTTTATTCCTACATGAATAATAGTTATATGGTTTGTTTTTAAAATAATATAATGATTGTTTGGGCCTGAATAGATAACTCAGTTGGCAAAACATTGCCTTGTAATCTCACTTCAACCCCTACAGCTCGTTAAATAATAGAAAGCAGGATATGATGGCACAGACTGTAATCCTAGTACGGGGGAGGTAGAAACATCTAGATCTTTGGGGCTCTATGGCCAGCCAGCTTACGTACTTTGTGAACTCCTGATCGAGAGTGCCCCTAGGCCCCCAAAACTCGAGATGGGTAGTGTTTGAGGAACAGCCGCTGAGGTTGCTCTATGACCCCCATATATATCCTAACACATGTGCGCACAAACTGCTTTCAGTTTAGTATGTTTTTGACAAGATTTCACTGATATAGTTGAGTGCTAAATTAGGGAATAAGAATGGAGAACATAGAAAAGTGTGTTTTGAGCTTTTTGGAGAGTTTTATTTAAATGAGAATTTGCACTCCAAGAGGCCTCTGCTTAATGGTGAGAGCCAGGCTTAAGTGAGGATTGAGAGGCAGAGAAAAGTCGCTGTTGTCTTCTAGGAGAAGATTGCTCTTGTCTCCTTCAGTCACATGCCTGTAGTTGAACAGACATTTACTGCTCTTTATGTGGTGTTCTAGAACAAGGAGCTGCCGGAGCAGAGGCAGTGGGCAGTATTAACATCAGTGAGGTGTCTGAATGAGCTGTCCCTCTTGGCTTGCCGTAACTGGTTAAAGGTAGAAGAGGCAGCACTCTCGCTTATGTGTGAAAATAGGAAGTTAGAGCCCTCAATAAATCTTTTTATAAGAAGGCTTAGGAGTGCAATGGATAGAGACTACTTAGGGCTGCCAAAGTCCCCATCCTGGAGCTTTTTGAGCATGGGGAGGGACTGGTTTGGGGAAGGGTAGTCATAGGATGGTGCCAGTCATGAATCTTTCTCCCATGAAGCTTGCCCTGCCTTATAGGAAGCAGGGGATTGAAGGGCCGCATTTGTTTCAAGAGTCAGTGATGCTGCTAACAGCCAGACAGACCTCGGTGTGGGAGCTGAGCGGCTTCAGTTTTACAGAGCAAGCCACATTTCACCTCATTTCATCTTCTCTCCAGTATGTGGTCTCCAGGTTCAACCCACAATTATTTTCTTCTTTGAAAGCTAGAATGTGGTCTTCCAACCAAATATTCAAGCATTGCCTTTTGAGTTACCAGGGCAAAGATTCTTCTCTACATCTGTCCCCTGCAAAAAGTATTTTGGGAAAATGAATCACACATGGCATTCTGCTCAGATGACGCCGGCGGGCTCTGATGGCAGGTCTCCAGGGAGATTCGGGTTAGATAGTTAGTCACCATGTCCTATGGACTGTGCCTTTGAAATGTCTCTCTCATCTTGTCTTTGGAATGTTTCTGTTCTCTTTCCTGTTCCATGTTGCTTTGGCTGCCACTTTTAAATCTCTTTTCTGGTTCCTGATGCCTGGCTTTCAGCACTTTGTAGCTGGTCAGCCTGACTTCCTGCTTAGAAACTTGAAGTAGCTCCTATTTTCTTATTATGGGATGGACATAGCCCTGCCTGATGTTAAAGCCTTTTCTCATCTGATCCCAAATGACTCATCCAAGAATGATTAGACCTTATCCAAGCCTTGAATCCTCTGTTCTGGTGGGGTCAGAGTTCTCCTAATTACTGCCCAAACCTGGCTCCTAAAGCCTTGTTTGCTGTCTAGTTTATTTATTTATTATTTTTTTTTATGAGCACAAGAATATCCCTGCCTAGTCCCATCCTTTTCTGCCTTCAGGACTCAGTCTTCCAGGGCCAATATTTCTGTTTTCATTCTTCCATAGATTTCTCTGGGGCTACCTCCTCTACCAGAAACCCATGACTTTCACCCAGACTAGTATTTTTACTAATTGTTTTCAAAGTTTTAGGTCAATGAGATGGCTCAGCAGACTTGGCAACTTGAATTCAATCCCTGGATTCCACAAGGTGGCAGAAGAGAACCAACCTCTGAGAGTTGTTCAATGAAGGAACACACACACACACACACACACACACACACACACAGACACACACTTTTAATGATGTTAATTCTAGTACATCTTTGATGCAGTTAAAGTGTCTTCAACAATCCTAACCCACAGTAATTCTTAATAAATAATGCTTGATTAATTCTATATTTTTTAGCATTGAGGGTAATTA
Source organism: Microtus oregoni (assembly GCF_018167655.1). Classification (NCBI taxonomy): domain Eukaryota; kingdom Metazoa; phylum Chordata; class Mammalia; order Rodentia; family Cricetidae; genus Microtus; species Microtus oregoni. The sequence continues at coordinate 21,880,970 of NW_024543094.1, forward strand.
GAGTCAGTTCTTCAAACTGTACCACAGTTACTGTAAGATAATTCAGAAAAACTGTGTGTGTGTATGTCTGTGTGTGTGTGTGTGTAGGCCAGAGTTTAACATTCTGTGTCTTCCTCAATTGGTTTTCAATCAATCAATCTATCTATCTATCATCTATCTATCTATCTATCTATCTATCTATCTATCTATCATGTATCCATTCTCTCTCTCTCTCTCTCTCTCTCTCTCTCTCTCTCTCTCTCTTTCTTTCGTTGTCGTTTCCCATGAAAGCCCAGATCAAAGAATGCTGACTTTTAATTTCCCTCTTAGACTGCAAGAGTTGTTAAGCAATTTCTTATACCTACTGTAGGATGTTCTCCCAGTGTTCCAGAATACTTTCAGGGGTTTTCCTTGTGGACATTCTTCCACAGGGTGTATACTGTTCCTGAGTTAAGAACATCACATTTTGAATTCCATTTTATCTTTCTCTTGGTTTTCCTTAAGGTCTGTTTGTGTTCTCCATGTTTTCCAAAAGTGTACTTTGTCCATTATCAAAGATGATAAGCTAGGCAACTCCAATGTCTTCCTCAGAGGAGTTTGCCTTTAGTTCATCACCAGCCTGGCTTCTCAAGAAAAAACACATATTCTTTTAATGATTGTTCCAGGGTGAAAGCAGCCTCAAAGACATGGCTAGACCACTTTACCTCAAGATGATAAGAATTACATTGCTGAAAGTGACATTCTGGGAGCCCATAAAGGGGACCAGTGACCCCAGAATCGCCTCTGGGTCTCTGACATGAGCTTTGGGTTTAACTAGAGAAGAACTTGGGACAAGAAAGTGTATGGATAGCTGTGTTCATAGTCAATGTATGCTTTTGTTGGTTGTTATTTCAGCTCTAGCCTTGAAGGTAATCCAAGTCCTAACTGTTTAAGAGAACACACTTTTTGACAGGAGACGATCACTTCCGCTTTAGGGTACAATCTCACTACCATGGATGCTTGCTATTTCCAAAATGCAAGATGACTACCTTCATGCCTGCAGTCTTGAGAAGGGCTGAGAGAGGTTGGGTAGATAGACGGTCCTTGAGTGACTACCATGCCTGTGCAGAGTGAGGCTGGACTCTGACTCCCAGTAAAGAAGGCTAACACATACAAGGCAGGGATGCATGCCGGCTCTCATATTACCCATAGTTACTTCACAAGCCCAAGTGAGGAGTTAGTGCATTATATAAAAGCAGCAGCTAAAGCCTGTGGTGATGTCTTCTCATCATTTTAGCTTTATGTGAAGCGAAATATAAGTGCTTAAGTTATTGCGGCAATAGCTCCACTCTAACCTGTATACCACCGGGCCTCTTGGGTTTACTGTCTTATTCAGGTTAGAGAATTTATTTCGATTGATTTCCCAGAGATGCAGGAGGCTTCATAAAAGGATCACCTGCAAAGTTGTCATTCCTTCCTGAGGTTGTCTCTGGAGAGATCAATGAATACGTTGAAATGTTTAAGGGTGTTGCTTTCAGAAGACGTATCTACAGTGCAGAGTAAGAGATGTGTCCAAACCCTCAAATGCGGTGTGGTACGTCTCATTTCTTCTTCTGCCATCCAGGGATTATTGTAATCTTCAAAGTCTAGTCTGCTCCATCTTCATTTCGGTCACCAGCTCTATCTAGGACTGTTATATCTTCCATACTGACCCCTTGATGTCTTCCATTTGGGAACATTTGCAATGGAACTTAAATTTAGAAAGCATGTTTCTGGATGGAAGGGTTTGCATCTATACCAAGAAGGATAGAAGTGTTAACTTCTTAGCAGAGCTATTTAGATGTCAAGATTAAACTTGGTGAACAAGTGTTGACGTTTTAATCTCAGCATGCTAAGTAAAACCCAGAGCTTTCCTGAATGCTGCATGCGTCATGTGGATAGTCACAGAGGCTTACTGTTTAGGGATGGGGATCAGCTGTCTCTCAACATGGCCACCTCTTAGCTGGAGCAGGAAGCTGGGGAATATGTGTGTTTGTAGCCCTCCAGGGTGACTGGAGAAACTAAGAGAGTTCAGCAGGCTAAGGGGATCATTCCCTCTCTTTATGCAGGCAGCTGGAGACCAGTCACTCTATTCTCTATGCTTCTCCATCCAAGCCTCTGTCTGGTTGTATGGTTGTTTATTTTGGAAAGGTCACAATAAATAACTGGAGAGAGGATATTAGAGAGAGCCTTCTTGAGAAAGGCCAAAATTCTTGGGGACATAAAGCCTCCTGCATGCAGTCACTAATAAGAGGAAATCGCTATAGATAATATTTGCTTTTTCTACATTCCCCAAGGACAGTAAAATAGAAACAAGAACAAGCAGCAGAAAAAAAGCTGTTATTTGTTTGGCTAGGAAAGCCTTCTATTTCAGTCATTTTAGTTAAATCAGGAAATAAGGCCCTGGACTCTGAGCTGACACAGTGCTCTGATTGTCACTGTTCAGATCTGCTGGGGAGCTTGGGAGTTAATAAGAGGAAGAGTGAGGTTTGCTCTCACGCCGTCAGGACTGGGCCAATGCTTGGTGGAGTGTGACATTAGGCTTCTGGTTCTTCCTGTTGACTACAACCTGAAGGTTTTTGGTATAGAGTTTAACTTTGCTGCTTTAGGTCCAGACATGGGAGGAAGAGCAAAAATCAAACGGCACAGAACAGGCAGATCCTGTTTGCACACATCCAGGTACTGTCTTAACCATGCTGAACATCTCTCTGCAAGGGTCTTGGCTCAGTCACAAAAACCTCCACAAGAACCCATGAATCAAAGACAAAGCTTACGTCACCAGGAAGATAATGCATTCTTGGTACCAGACCTGAGTTCACTGTGTGTATAGCTCAGGGGACAAAAGGAGGTGCCTGCCACATCCGGGACAGTGACCATTCCCAGGACTCCTACCCTTTGTCCAGAGGTGGAAATGTCCCCCAAGGAATTCCTGAATTAGCAAAGGTCATCAAAGAAAGGAATCTCTTTCTAGGGGGAGTTGTTTATTTTTCTTCCTGATTACAAAGCATCAGGGTATCTTTTCTGAAATTTTGACTTTGAGATCCTGAATTTTCATTTATGGGGTCACCTTCATGTACTAGGGATGGATCCTCCACAGACCAGCAGGGGGCCATTTGGATTTCACACATCCTTAACAAGGAAGAGCTAGACAGGAGAGTCAGCGATCAGCTGACCTACTCAGCCTTTCAAAGGGGCTATTGAGGTGGACAAAGACGAACAAATCTCCATGAAGAGGGACAGAAGCCTGGACGAGACTTGAAAACAGAGGACTTCAGCAAGAAAACGTCCCCTAGCCATTGGGAAGGAGGGTCACACTGAGATGAAAGGGATTAATTCCACTTTAAGTCTCACAGGAAGCTTTCTTTCTCTTTCATAGAGGACAGACATGAAGTATGAAGCTAATGATCTATAGCCAAGTGGGTGCCTGGGCGGGGGTGTGGCATAAGATGCACACATGGCTGAGGGAAGGGGAGAAACTGGGACACGTGAACACAGATTTAGACAAGGACTCTATCTCTCAATGTGTGTGTGTACTGTAAAACAACAGCGACAAGAAGAAAGCATAGGCCAGGTGTCCAGGCCAGTGGAGATGTCCAGGGCGTCTCCGGCATCCTTTCAGCCAAAGCTGTGTTTCACAGAGCTGCCACCAGGCGAGGCGAGTCTGAGTCCTTGACAAAGTAGATGCTGAGATGGGATTGATTGACGGGTGAATGTTTGTGGATTGATTGACGGGTGAATGTTGGTGGGAGACGATGGTCTGGGAACAAGGGCAGGATGAGAATCATATTACCATAAGCTGACCAAGAGAGGGCCACAGGGAGAGAGGGTGAGTGAGATGACCATGCCTTCAAGGAAGCTTCAGCAAGGTCACTGAGGAGAACCTGGGTCCCACAGCTCAGAGAGGCATGAGGTCTCCTGAATGGGCCCTGGATGCTTAGTCATTGACTGAACAGTCAGTAGTGACAGAGACAGACAGGCTTTACCGGACTGAGTGTGAGGGACTTTCATTTCCTCCTGCAGCTCATAATTTTGCTTTTTTTTTCATTCTGCCTCAAGTTCAGCTCATACAGGGTAAGTTTGATGTTGATGTGATTAACAATAGATTTCAGGACACACAACCTCATGGGTTGTCATAATTTGCTCTATCCTGAGCTCTAATGACTATAGGATATGTATAATGAGCCATGGTTGGATTACTGCCTGAACCGAACTATCAGCAATCTGGTCTAAATCCTTTAACTCGAGGCAGAGAGAGTATGGTGGAGAGAGAGCTCAGTGCTTACGAGCATATAGTGCTCCTGCAGAGGACCTGAGTTCACTTCTCAGCACCCACACTGAGTGGCTCTCACCCACCTCTAACTCCAATTCCGGGGGGCTCCAAACACTTCTGATCCACATACGCACACACACAATAGAAAAACTATAATGTATCTGGGGAACAAAGACTGAGCTGGTTGTCCATAGGAAGTGAAATTCAAAGATGAGCAAAACTCAAGTGCAGATGTTTTATTCTCAATACAAATAAAAAACAAATAAACCAGAGAAACCAAAGAATGAGGGAGATGGAAAAGGAGAAGAAAGAAGAAAAGGCGAGAGAAGACAGGGTACGTGAAAAGTCTGGAGAACAGACTGTTCTGCATACAGTCTGCCCCATTTGACCATTCAGGTGCCATACCCCATCGATGCAGGAAATGCAGGCCAACTGCCTCCTCTTGCATTCACAGGTGGCTGTGGCAATGCGAGGCCTGTTAGAGAAAGGGAAGGAGCTGGCTATCTTTCCCCTGATTTAGTCTGGCTTAAGAATGAGAGTGGCCAACTTGGAGCCATGACTAGAAGTGGCCAAAGTTCCTAAAGCTTCATGTGTGGCATTCTGGTGATAGCAACAGAAGCTAGGGCTGCGGACGCAGCATCTAGCAACGCGGCAATGAATGCAGAGCGAGACTACTGTGGAGATTTCAAATGGTGTCTTTTTCTCAATCTTGTCCCCTTCCTTGCTCGGTGACACTGAGAAGTAACTTATCTTTGGAACCTTAGCGGTAGAGACGGAAAGGCTAGTGGCTTCTACTGGCAAATCAGTAAATGTGGAAAAGGAACCAGATCTGAGTAAACCTTGCCCAGCTTCTTGTGTTCTTCGCAAAGGTAAATAGAAATGTCACTTGGGATGGCCTCCTCAGGGACGTGGAAGCCAAGGGATCACTTCTGTCACACTGCAGCTAATTTGAGGATACAGAGAAACAAGGGCTCCTTGTGTACCCTGTTATTTTCTGGAGGGAGTTAATTAAGTGACCCTATAGGAGGGAGCGCCTCTGAAAGTCGCCAGGGGCCAGCGCTCAGTAGGGGTCTTTCGGTTGACTTGAAAAGCACCAGATATTAAACTGTGGTCTTTGTTGGTATATTTCATGGCTACGTGGAGGTGTCAAAACCTCTTCAAAAGAATAACTTAAATAATTGTAAATAGAATCTAAGACAGAAGACAATGGTAGACTTTGGTGGATATTTCCAATCACTGAGAGACACAAGAAGGGAGCTGTCCATATAGTTATTAGCTCCCCCCCCCAAAATTTATCTCATAGACTATCAGGAATTCCAAAATCTTGATTATCGTTAACCCTTTATCTTAAATGTCGGCGTATTTCTGGGAGAAGCCTGAAAAGCCGTCAGAGTTAAAGATTAAGACCATTCTTTGTGGAAGAAGAGTTAGAGATGCTGCCTGGACCACTCACTAGGGAATTATGTCTTTAAATTGTGCTTGCGGATGAGGAAACTACTTGGTTAAGCTCCAGTTTGGCTGGTTGTTCATGTGGTACATGGGCTTTTTAAATTATCTGTACCTTACTAGTTTCTGGTCCAGCCATAGGAACTCCACAAGAAGACACTGTTTCCTTAAGAGGACTAGGATCAATGAGTGAGGGTAGAAGTCACTACAATTTCAATGGCACAGTTTTTTTTCTACCCAAGTTGGGTCAAATAGTTTCACCCCACATTGCTTCAAGTATTGCTTAAGACTAAAATTAGAATAAGGTCATTTCCAGAGAGAAAGATCAGATCTGAGAAAATCAAGATATTCTTAGTTATTTAAGTCTGTTTACCACTTTATTTTCTTTCTTTTTGCATTTTGGTGTGTGTGTGCGTGTGTGTGTGTGTGTGTGTGTATGCACAGATGTGGGGAAGCATGTGCATGTGCGTGTGGGTGTGTGTGTGTATGCACAGGGGTGGGGAAGCATGTGCATGTGCGTGTGAGTGTGTGTGTGTATGCACAGGGGTGGGGAAGCATGTGCGTGTGAGTGTGTGTGTGTATGCACAGGGGTGGGGAAGCATGTGCGTGTGCGTGTGAGTGTGTCTGTGTATGCACAGGGGTGTGGAAGCATGTGCGTGTGCGTGTGAGTGTGTGTGTATGCACAGGGGTGGGGAAGAATGTGCGTGTGCGTGTGAGTGTGTGTGTGTATGCACAGGGGTGGGGAAGCATGTGCGTGTGAGTGTGTGTGTGTATGCACAGGGGTGGGGAAGCATGTGCGTGTGTGTGTGAGTGTGTCTGTGTATGCACAGGGGTGTGGAAGCATGTGCGTGTGAGTGTGTGTGTGTATGCACAGGGGTGGGGAAGCATGTACGTGTGAGTGTGTCTGTGTATGCACAGGTGTGTGGAAGCAAGTGCGTGTATGTGTGAGTGTGTGTGTGTATGCAAAAGGGTGGGGAAGCATGTGCATGTGCATGTGAGTGTGTATGCACAGGGGTGTGGAAGCATGTGCGTGTGCGTGTGAGTGTGTGTGTGTATGCACAGGGGTGGGGAAGCATGTGCGTGTGCGTGTGAGTGTGTGTGTGTATGCACAGGGGTGGGGAAGCATGTGCGTGTGCGTGTGAGTGTGTCTGTGTATGCACAGGTGTGTGGAAGCAAGTGCGTGTATGTGTGAGTGTGTGTGTGTATGCAAAAGGGTGGGGAAGCATGTGCGTGTGAGTGTGTGTGTGTATGCACAGGGGTGGGGAAGCATGTGCATGTGCGTGTGAGTGTGTGTGTGTATGCACAGGGGTGGGGAAGCATGTGCGTGTGTGTGTGTATGCACAGGGGTGGGGAAGCATGTGCGTGTGTGTGTGAGTGTGTGTGTGTATGCAAAGGGGTGGGGAAGCATGTGCATGTGCGTGTGAGCGTGTGTGTGTATGCACAGGGGTGGGGAAGCATGTGCGTGTGCGTGTGAGTGTGTGTGTGTATGCAAAAGGGTGGGGAAGCATGTGCGTGTGCGTGTGAGTGTGTCTGTGTATGCACAGGTGTGTGGAAGCATGTGCGTGTGTGTGTGAGTGTGTGTGTGTATGCAAAGGGGTGGGGAAGCATGTGCATGTGCGTTTGAGTGTGTATGCACAGGGGTGGGGAAGCATGTGCGTGTGCGTGTGAGTGTGTCTGTGTATGCACAGGGGTGGGGAAGCATGTGCGTGTGTGTGTGAGTGTGTGTGTGTATGCAAAGGGGTGGGGAAGCATGTGCATATGTGTGTACATGCACGTGTGTAGAGGCCGAAGATGGCTGCTGAGTGTTCTGCTGGATTGTTCTCGTTTTTTTTTTTCCCCCTGAGACAGAGTATTTTACTGAACCTGAAGGTTGGCAAAGCTGGCTAGCAACCATTGAGCTCCAGGAATCCTCCAGTCTTTGCACTCCCCCCGCACCAATCCTGGGGTTACAGGCACATATTTCATGATTCCATAACCAGCTTATACATGTGTGCTAGGAATCTAAGCTCAGGTCCTTGTGCTTATAGTGTAGGCACTTAAGTAACCGAGCTTTCTTCCTGGCCTAAACTGCTGTGTCTTGAAGTCAAGTGAATGAAATGGAAATTCAGATTTTAGCACAAAGCATGAGAAGATATAGCATTAGGTATGTGTTTCAGTCACTTAAAAATTTATGTATATATTATCTACGTTAAAAAAAAAACAAAGGGAAATGTCGACACTCTGGGGTCCCTGACGATGGGTCCATATATAATCATTGTTCTATGCTGTATGCTCGAGAATTTTCACAAAACTTTGACAAGAGTGACACAGCATATGTTTCCAATCCTGGGGACCAGTCTGACCCTAAAGGATTGGCTTGGACAGGCTTGCTGCCTGCCATATCACACGTGGATGCAGAGCATCTGAGAGCAATCTTTGCTTCAAGGGAGCATGCTTCCAGTCCGCTGGCAGTGCGCTCTGGGCTGTCACAATCTTCTCGGTCAGGACATTCTTTATTTTGTCTGTCTCCTTGATAGCTGGACTATTTCAGGCTCTTGGATATTTTGGCCTCTTCTGATTCCTGAACTTAAGTGGTAGCTTGGAGAAGGTAGTAGATTTTCACATTTTTTTGGGGGGGGGTGTTAAATTACAATTGGCATTCTGGAATGACTGGTAGATTTCTCTCCAGTGTGGTCTGATAGTTATCTAGAGACTCTGAAAGGAAACAGAATGCAGGGCAGCGATGCTGAGCCAGACAGCCGTGTCCCGCCCCGACACTTTGTCCATTACCCTGCCCTGGTATCGGCTTCCTAAGTGAGGGTTTTCCTTCCCTGGTGGCCTTATCTGAAGTAGCACCCCATTATTCTCTCCCTGTTTCCTCAAGTTAGTTTTTTTCCTTCTTCCAAAAGCATCAATCATTGCTGGATATATTGCACACATTTTTATAGATTCATTGCCCATTTCTTCCCTTAAATTCCTCTCTCAGAGGGTGGAAGGAAGCGTATCTATGGCAACAGTTCTCCAATTTTATTTTGGTTTTGGTGGGTACATTGATATATTGCCCATTCTGGTTTTGAACTCTTGATTTGAACTTCACATAGTGTGGAGACAGAGGGGTTATTTCTTTAACAAAGCACCCAGGGCTCAAGTGATCCTCCTGCCTAAGCCTTCCGAGTAATTGGGATTGTAGGCACATGCCAACTACTTGGCATGATTCTCTAACTTTATCACAGTGTTGAAATATCCAATGGGGGTAATTAAAGACAGACTCTATAGAGCTCAGTCTAGCCTCAAACGCATAATCCTCCTGCCTCATCTTCCCAAGTGCTGAAATTACAGGCATATGTTATCATATTCTGCTTGTGGATGTTTCTTCTTTTAATCCTGTTGCCTTTGTAGAAGGCTCATCCTTCAGTTGGAGCATTTCCTTCTTGTTAGTGGTACCCAAAGTAAACACCGCTGTGAGAGACGCTCCTCCTAGACTTGGAGACTTCGAGGTATCAGAACGAGCACCAGGAAGCCATTTTTCCATTGTGTGTGATTTCTAGAAACAGAATGTTAGCAAAGGGCCTCGGATTCTTTCCCTCAGGCCATGGTTGATTGTTTCCTACTGATATAAACATAACAGGCTGTCCGCCATGGAGAGAATGGGTTATTGAACTGAATGCCAAAGAAGAAGAACAGAACAATCTTAGGTATTATTAGTAATGTGTTATATTTTTGTAAAGCCATAGTTTCCAAATGACACAGATGATCTCATTTTTCTCGGAATTATTCTGGAGTGGACAGTTGGGTGTTTAAGAACACTGGGTAAGTTCAACAATTTGTGTTTCCAGATGTATAGCAAAATGTTGGTCCAGACTGAGTGTACATACTCCCCATGGCTAAGATGACTTCTAGTCTGAACACGTGTCTATGATTATACCTGCACACACATGCACACACGAGTACATGCATATAGAAGCACTGAACAGACAAGCCTATGTACTGAAATTTATCTGAAAGAAGCCGCGTCGTCCTGGTGTACTCACATGACTGGGGGAGTTAGGGTCTGGGATGTTTTCAAGGCTCTGTTTTGGTGTCAGATTGAGGGGAGATAAAGCAACCATTAATTTAACAGTGCATCTGGGATCTTTAAAGCCAGAAACAGCTAGACAATTTATCAATCTTAATTTGCTTGCAGTGCAGTTAGACAGAGAGGATCTCTGGGAAGCACTGACAGGGGCCAGATGCTCTCCACTCGGCTGCTATCACACACACACCAGCAGCGGCTGTACAGCTCCCACCCCCCGACTTCCTCAGCCCCCCTCATGCCTGAGCTCTTGACCTTGGGCCTGGTGTTAGTGTCTGCACAGGGAGGAGGCACTAAAGAACACTTACTCAGCCTTCTCCAGGCAACCTTCCTTGCAACAGAAAATTAGCCTCTTGTATGCCATTGTCACTGAGGGCCAAGGTAAAACTTTTAAGTAAATGTTGGGGCATCCAATGTTTGGGTTAAGAAGCAGTTTGCTAGCCCTTTTTTTATTTGGGATATACTCAGATCTCCAAATTGGTCAGCCATATTTGTGGTCAGTAGAAGGGTGATTAAAGACAGGAATTGAATCTTACATGTCTTGTTTTCCTATAGCTTCTTATAGATTGCCATATATAGTGATGTTCAATTTATGTGAATGACTAAATGAAACCACCAGGCTTGTACCAACTAAGCTACTTTCATGTCATTCCTGTTTTCCTTGAAAAGGAGGTTAATAGCTTCATAGAATTCATAACACAGACACACAGATGCATACAGACACACCCAGAAACACATAAATACAGAGATACACACACAAACACAGGCACAGACAAACACGCACATACCATACAGAGCCATACATTTTCTGTTCAAGCTGCTTATTTCCTATTCCATGCCCCTTCCGAGTTAAGAGTCTGGGCATGAAGGAGGAGTTAAGACAGACAACATTTTTGACTCAGCACACTTTATCATGTGGTCCAGATGAAGTCGAGAAAGACATTTGTACACAGTCGTAAATGCTGCAGAGGCAGGGAGGAGAATCACTGGGCTTTGTGAAAGTGGATAGCTCAAGTTTTATTCTAGCCTGGGGCTTAGGGAGGAAGAAGCAACATTTGTTTTGATTTCTAATGAGAAGAAGGGGGTCAGCTTGGGGAGGGCACCCCCTCCAATGTCCAGACTTTATAGAGCATCTGAGTCAGGAGGGGTGGTTGTTGCTGAGGACACTCATATGGCAGACACACACACACAGATAGACAGACAGACAGAGAAAGAGAGAGACAAAGTCATATTTAGAATTTTTTCCCTTTATTTTATTTAATTATTTTCAGTGGAGACCAGAGCATGGCAGAAGTGAGGTTGTTTGTGCTATGTGTGGGCGTGAGGCTCATGACATTTGGACTCTTGTTTTGAACTAAATCATTTTACTTTAAAGGCCTCAGTAAATGACTAAAATCTCCCAGTGAGAGGTAAAACAAAGATAATTACTTATTAGGAATTTTAAATGAAGTCAATGGTTTCTTCAACGGCCTTTGTAGAAATGCGCCCTCAGGCTGTCGAATTTCGAAGTGAAGAGGTGAAGTGAAGACAAAGGCAGAAGGACTAGAACTGAGGCTAAGGTCTCAAGGTTTTCAAAGTGTCTTGTGGGGAACACTATTCTGATTTGGTATCACTCGGTCTTACAGGCCCCTTTCCAGGGAGTTGCTAGAACAGCACATTTACAAATAGTGGAAGTTCACAGACAACAGGCCGTTTGGAGCCACCATGCCAATGCATGCACTGACTCTCCAGGGGATCCAGCACTAAACATTTCCTAAACATATTTGGTGATGGAAACCCCCTTTTGACAGGACAATTTTGGGAATTGGTGCACTGAGAAGCTGAGGATTAGTTCGTGGTTGTGTTGAAAGTAAGGACTCTTTCAACAGGGGCATCATTGTGTCTTTACAATGATGGAAGCATGTGGTGGAGTATGTTGGATTGAGTAATTTTTATCAAGGACCTACTTATGTTTTACATAAATATATGCTTGCCTCTGACCTACAGTAGCATTAAGAAAATTTTAGTTGTGTAAACAATCATTCTCCAATTAAAATATTTTTCTAGTTAAAATATTATTGGGGCTGGAGAGATGGCTCAGTGATAAAGAACACTGGGGACTCTTTTAGAGGTTCCAGTACCTAGATACTGGCTCAGAATTGTCCGTTACTCCAGTTCCAGGGGATCCAATGCCCTCATCTAACCTCCTCAGGCACCAGATGCTCACACGGTGCACATGTAGGTGAAACACCCATATACATTAAATAATAGTTGTTAGTGCGTGTGTGTACTTGCCTCTGTGTGCATGTGACAGTCAGAGAATGCTTGTGGAACTGGTTTTCTCCTTCCACACTTCCACAAGTCTAGGGGATTGAGTTCGGGTCATCAAGTTTATAGTATCTTTTCCACCAAGTTATCTTGCCGGCCTTCTTTCTAACTTTTACTCTTTGTTGCAGTCTCTAAAATGAAATAGATCCACAGAATGCCTGAGCTCTTGTGCAATTGCTTCCAATGATACGTGCAAGCTCTGACTATAATAGTGCGAGGCCATTCATCTCGCCCATTTGACCCCTTTATCTCACCTAGTTTATCAGTCTATCTTGGAAACACTTTCACCAAGTGACCTGACTATTTATATATACTTGGAAAACATTCCACTGAAAATTACCCTCACAGTGTTCTGTGCAGTATAAAAAAGGAAGTGGTAATCCGACCCGGTTGTTTCATCACCGTGTTTTCTTTAAGATAGCTTCCCGAAGTGTTATTGGCCAGTTAAGGATTAAGAAAATCTCCTGCGGGCATTCCAAAACTTCCTTCCAATTCTCTTAGGTTCTTTTAGGGCAAGAAACACGACTTTTCTATTTTTAAAGCTGAAAAGACAAAAGTCTACAAGGAAGAGAGGTTAGAGATGTGTATTTTCTGCATTGCTACTATTTAGATGTCTATCATGCCCAAGCAATCCTGTTGGGTATTGAGAAATCTGAAAGTACACATGGCATTTCCTATAAGGAGACTGACGTGGGAGAAAGAGGAACTATTTGCCTGATTGATTCGTTATCAGACAGATAAAGGCAAATTCCAGATAACAACATCTGAGAGTTTCTGATTAGGACTTCAGGAGTCCTGGCATTTGTTGGGCATCTGAGAATGAATGGAACTTTATTCTGAAGACCATGAAGTTGGCCATGAAGGTTCATGGAGGAGGAAACATAAAATCAAAGAATATTCCCTGGAACTGGGCACGAGGCAATTTTGGTGGCTATTGGCATGCCCTTACCTCTTGCTGCCAATTAGAAATCAGGAGGCATTGAAACACCTCTGTTTCTGCCCCTCTTTGTGTGACAGGTCACTCAGGCCTATGCATCTCAACTCTCAAGTGTCTTTTAATTCCACCACTGATTGCTTCCCAGGTCCCTTTTCCCGTGCTGTCCTGCTGTCGCCATGGCCTGTTATCTCCTTTGCTGCTTGGGCAGTCTGTGTGCTCTCCATACTGTGCCAAGGAAACCATCCTGACTGCCAACCTAGCAAAGTGGAAGGAAGCCTTCCATGGTGGCCCCTGGCCATTGGGATAGAATCCATATGTCCCCCCCCCCCCCCCCCCGCCTATGCCCTGGTTCCATTTGCGATATTGTTCTTACAAGTCACATGAGCAGCTGTGCTGACTCATGTGATCCAACTTCAGCTGCTTCACCCAAGAAGTGGGCATTGGCAGCTGCCATCATTAACATGCCTGCCACTGTTACTTCTTTAGGTTTCTTTCTGCCCTGCTCTCTTGAGATCCTTGGTCCAGCTCTTGTTTGTAACTGAATAGCGTTATCTGCCGGCCTTACATCCATTTGTATATTATTTTCCGTTCCTCCTTCCATCTCTACAGCTAGGCACACTGACAGCAGAATTTGCCAGAATCCCCTGTTCTGTTTGGTCTCCAGGGATTAATGGCAGAGCCCATGATGCTGCTGGTTTTCTCAGCTCCAGACTGGTTATGTCCCTAGCAGAAATTCCCAGAAGTGGAATTGCTGCTCAGACAGAAGCTCACTGCCGTCTTGCCCTCTAGACCTAGGCTATCGTGTTCCATTCCCACAAATGGTGGACAAAGAACCTTCTTTTCCTCCACCTTGCTATGCCTGGGCAGACCACTCCTTTTAGGTTGCCAATCAGATAGGTGAATATGATATATCATTGTTGTTTAATTTGAGTTTCTATGATATAACAGGGTTTTACAAAGTCTGTCATTCCTCCTGTGAATTGCCTCTGTCTTTTGGCCGTTCTCCAGTGGGAGTTTCTGTTTCCTTTGCTTATTTACAAGATGCCTTTCTATACAGGCCTTCAGAAAGACCTGTTGCAAATACTTTCTCCGCCGTGTTCAGTAACCTTCAAACTTACTAGGTATGGCCTATGTCCTTTTCTTTGCCATAGGGGTTTAAAATTTTTATGGTATTACGTCTATCAACCTTTCCTTTCCATCACAGAATCTGAGTAAGTTTTCATACTTAGGGTGTGTGTGTGTGTGTGCGTGCGCGCGCAAATCTGTGGAGGCCAGAGGAGAGCATCAGCTCTCCCAGAGCTGAAGTTACAGGTGGTTGTGAGCTGCCTGCATTGGTTTCTGGGAACTGAACCCCCTTTATCATTAAGTGCAGCAAGGGCTTTTAACTGCTGAGCTGTCTCTCCAGCCCCCGCTTTGCATACTCAGCAGATATCATAGCACAAAGCGTGGTACCTATCTGTCATCTCAGTGCCCAGAGGTTGACACAGAGGAGAATGGGTTCATGGCTAGCCAGGGCTACAAAGTGAGACACTGTCTCCAAAATCTGAACAAACAGCCCTGCACACAACACACACGCTCACACACACACACACACACACACACACACACAATGAAGGAAAAGAAGGAAAAAAGGAAGGAAGGTGGGTAAAAGCGAGACTCTTCATTTATCTTTCATGATGGAATTAATTTTTTAAATTCTCAATAATCTTTCAATATTTTCATGAGATTATCATTGTTTTCTTATATTTAAGCCTCTTTCAGAGTTGATTTGGCTTACAAGATATGAAATAAGGCTCCATCTTCATATTGTCTTAAATGAATGTTCCATTGTTTGAATGGTGTTTGGTAGCCTTATTTTCTCCATGAAATGTCAATTAAAAATACTTACTCTATACAGTAAATCTGTGTGTGTGCCTGTGAGTGTTTGCCTGTGTGTGTAAGTGCATGTAGCTTTATCTTTTGTGCATGAGACACCAATTTAAAATATCTGCATTATACAACAAATCCAGGTGTGTGTGTGTGTGTGTGTGTGTGTGTGTGTGTGTGTGTGTCTTGTGGTCTTTACTGCTTTCCCCTGGTCTATTTTTCCAGACTTCCCCACTATTTTAGTTAATGTGGAAGGACATTACCTTTTGAAAACCTTCAATTTCATTTCTTATAATTTTCCTATAGCCCTGCCCTTATGATATGGACTGATGATAGGATTTATAGACCTCTGAGGTCCCATGAGAGACTTCTGAGTCTGGAGTGTTTGGGTGACTTGAGCAGATCTGAGTATCTCTTATGTTGGGGTGTTCTTTTAGAAACTCCCAATATGAAGAATGGCTTAAGATCTGAGGATACTTCAGAGCTCCTGGGTCATGGGACCTGCAGGGTTGGGAGTATCTATGTGTGCTTGGACCAGTTTGGAATTGGGTTTGAAGATTAGGCACGCATCTTCTAAAGACTGACCAAGGATAGAGATGAAGGTACAACAGGAAAAGAATGATGAAAAGATAAACAGAATCGGTTAATTTTGTTGTCATTTGAGTCGTACCATGTCCCCTACAGAGGGAAAGTTTCCACATTCATAAAATGTTGATACCTAAGCTGTTTTAGTTCTTTTCAAAGAGAATGTGGGGAATGACTGATTGCAAAGAGAAACACTAGTGACAGGAACACTGTGTGAACTATTCTTGTACAGAACAAGTTGCTACTTACTCATACTGTGACATTCTTCTAATATTTCTTGGGCAAGAGGAGAAGGATTTTACCCCAGGACCTTATATGGGCCCCATTCCTACCCTTTCTGGGACGAGGGCACGTGAGTCCACCCTGCCTTTGCTCACCCATTCATGTTTCTAACTGCCGAGACCGTCCAGTTATCTTAACTCAGTCCAGCTTCGTGAAATACCATCTGCCAGGCCAGATGAGGCAAAAGCAGCAAATGAGGTTTGGATTAAGGCTCCGAGGAAGCCCTGCTACAGAACTGATCTGTGAAGAGAGGCTGGTGTATGGTTACACAGGTCAAATTCCAGCCGGGGAAGACTTGGGTTAAATCTTCCAAGGCTCATGCTTTCCTGGTGATCAATGGATTTCCTCTAAGCAGGTTATTCCCGTGGGGCACAGTCATCTTTTGTTATTGCACATTTTTGTGGTGACCAGATTTAACCTATAAATAGAGCTCACATGACCATTTCCCTCTGGGAACTAGGAACAAATCAACCCTGGACTGGCCTTCATAGGTGATGTCTCAGATTCTCCTTCATCGGCAAAGACACATTTTGAATGTGTGTGTGTGTGGGGGGGGGCAGGGCGTGGGGTGTTCACCAGAAACTGTGCACTCATGGAATTTTCCTAAAATGCTGTCACAGTGTCAGGATGTCTCCAGGCAGCTGGTTTCTGCTATGAGTTTACAAAAATGAACCCCAGATTTTCCCTGTAGAGATATAAACAAAATTGCTTGCAAGTAGAGGCACGGCCAGAGCAATTAACGAGGAGTACTTCATTAGCTCCCAATTGTGTCGGGTTACTTTTTGGGGCTTGCATTCTTGAATTCACTCAGTCCTCAGGGAAGGGAAAACATGACTCTCACAGGTTATCTCTTCTTGTGTGTGAGCATGGCTGGCTTGACCATGGTTAGTCTGAAACAGGCCCGTCTTTCCATAGCAGAATGTGGTTGAGTCTGCAAGGAACGAATCACGCGTACCTTCCTTGTTTCGCTTTGCTCTTTTGACTAGCAGATTGTTCTTATTATGCATCCCTGGGAGAGAGGATACTCTCTTAGTGGTGAACTCACTGACTACTCAGATGTCGGAATGAGTACTGAACTCCAGCAACACAGAAACAAACCTGGAGTCCCTTCCTTAACCAGTGGTTGATGGGAAAGGTGGAAAAATAAATGCGAGATGAGAATCTGGGCGGTTATGAGAACACAGAGAAGAGCCAAGCAATAGAGCAGGGGGTGGGGGGGGAGGAGAGGGAGAGAGAAGGGGAAGGAGGGAGGGAAGGAGGGGAGAGAGAGGGAGGGAGGGAGAGAGAAAGAGAGAGGGAGAGAGAGAAAGAGAAGGGAAGGAGGGAGAAAAGGCAAGAGAGAGAGTGAGGTAGATAGAGAGAGAGAGGGAGGAAGGAAGGGAGAGAGAGAGAAAGAGAGAGAGAGAGCGAGCGCCTAAGGGACTGCTTCAGATGTTGTTCCTCAGGAGCTGAGCCCCTTGTCTTTGGGAGCAAATTGCTCACTGGTCTAGTGCTCTCCCAGTAGCCTAGGCCGGATGCCAGTGAGCCCCCCAGTGCGGCAGTTGGAAGCTTGTGCTAGCATGGCTGTCTTGTTTTCATGGGTTCTGGGGATCAAACACAGGTCCTGATGCTTTTTCCTCAGTCTCATAATTTTGCTTTTTGTTTTTTTAATGTTTGTGGCTGTAGTTCAGGTATAAGTGCGAGCCTAGAGATATCCCTCCCTCCTTTTTAGTCTTTGGAAACCTCTGTTCCACACTCTATAAATCTGATGTCTGTTTTATATTATTGGGACTATATACTATCTATCCTCACGCATATGCGTTTGTTCACTTACCTTCACGTCTTCAGGCTTCTGTGGTTCCTGGACTATTCTATGCAAGACTGGAATATCTTTCCTTATGACTGAGAGATAATCCATTGTCTCCGTAGGGCATTTTCTGCTTGTTTCTAGTCCTGTTAATGGGCATTTGGTTGTTTCTATCCCCTTCAGCATTGGCAGGAATCTGTGAGAGTCCTCTGTTTTTCATTCTTGCAGGGTATATACCTGGAAGTAGGATTCCTTTGCATATCCTTCAACTATCCCTGTTGATTCTGGGGACTTTAGTTCATAAAGGAACAGAAATGCAATGAATAAAAATAGTGTACAGAATTTTAGACATCAAGAAAGCATGCATACATGATATATATGTTAGACTTCATCAGCTGTCTCATTCTCAATCTATGTGCTCTGAGGGGATATATTAAATAAAATCTATAGTTACTGGTACTTGTGCTTTCATGGGGGGGAATTAATTAATTGAGGCTGAAGGGCTTAGTTGAAAGTTAAATATTATGGTCATGTATTGTAGCACAACATTATCTTGCAGGATAAATAGAAATGTTGCTTCTGAAGAGGGAGGACAGGCTAGGGAGGAGGGAGGAGACAGTCTCCTGTCAGCACCTCATTAAGAGGATTTTTCCAAGGTCACGTCTTTCAGGGGCATGCGAGCCTTGTCAGAGGGCAAAGACAACATGTGGTTTGAGCTACAGAGGTATTGAAAGAATTTTAGTGATTGTATACAAAACCCTTTGACCTGTGTCCTAAGACATGTCCCAAGCCTCAAATGCCTTTAAAAATAACCTCATCATGGCCAGATGAAGGATTCATGCTTTTCTCCTCACCTCCCCTAAGCGGAGACATCATGGCATAGATGTGGTCAGGATAACATGGCTAAGAGATTAAATTGTAATTAGAAACTCTTCTGTGATGATATAGTCATGACAGACAGGTCTTAATTAGAGTAGGAATTTTATCACTTAATTGTGGTCTTACCTCTCCATCTCTGATTTAGGTGGCTTCCAGAAACTGTTCCCTTCCGCCCCTCTAATTTATTCCTACTAATTCAACCATCCTGATGCTAAAGCTAACGTTACTAGAATGTGAATGATTGCCCTGCTGCCCTGGCAGGGTGTAGGGAGCAGGGAAAGGAACAGGTGTGTGTGAGGAGTCCGGGCCACCTCCTTTTATGCCATGGTCGCGTGTTTCAGGAGGTAGGAAGTTCTGCCATGCTTTTTTACGTGCGTTAGTGAAGCTGTCTCTTTCCCACAGTGTCCCAACCACACACAGACAGTGTAAACACAGTGCTAAGGGAAAGAGCTAGGGGGTGTTTATGCACAATCAATACTTTTAAAAAAATTTCTTTATTGATTGATTTTGTTTATTGTCAATGTGTGTGTGCCTGTATGTGTGTGTGTGTCTGTACAGACACATGCATGTTGTATCACATGTGGAGAGGTCAGGACACAGCTCTGAGGAGTAGGTTCTCTCATATCACATGGTAGGACCTAGGAATGGGATTCACATTGTTGTTGGGACTATTGAGTCCTGGCCTTCAGCGGGATGTTGGGATTAATGAGTCCTGGCCTTCAGCTGCTCTTCCCTCCTAGAACCTTCTAGTTAAAGTTACTAGAAGCTGTGCCTAGCTTAGAGGATGGAATTTTCACCTGTTGGCCATTGACTGCAGTGTATTTAAGCCTACATGGTGCTAATAAAGAGGGACTTTGGTATCAGTGTTGGAGGGTCTGCGTGTCGGTCTGTCTCTGCGTCTGTGTTCTCAATCTCCAGTCCCTTGCCCGAAGCTCGCTAACTGGGGTCTAGTGCACAGGTACCTCTAACTTTCTGAGCCATCTTGCTGGCCCCACAATCAATATTTTTTCTAACCAATTGGAGAATAATAAAACTGCTATAGAAATAGATTGATGATTATTTGTTACTGGTTCACCACCAAGACTGCAGGTTTTGTGAGGGAAAGGAACATCTTGCTAACCGCTCTATATTCAGTGTCTAGACGGTGTTATCCTCGGCAGCCACTGAATGGATGAGTGAATGAGTCATTGTGCCAGAACTTGGCAAAAGCAGCAACAACAAAACTCTCTATGGAATAAGGAAATTCTAAACATAATATCAGGCCTTCTTGGAGACAAAATTGTAGATGATGATTATATTTTCACTTTGGGTAGGTAATGTAGTAGGTCTCTCAAAGTTACCCAAGATGGGATCCAAGGAACCTGTGATGGTCTTACTGCATATGGAAGAATTATGGTTGCAGATGAACCAAGACTCGGAATTACTAATCTTAATTACGGTAAAGAGGTTATCCTGTTGGCTCCAATGTGATCATGGAAGCCCTTCAAAGTGAGAGACAGAAGACAGCACGAAATGAGAGGAGTCTGCTCTGCTGGCTTTGAGGGTGGGGAAAAGGTGGTGAGCTAAGGGAATGGAACAGACTCTGTGTACCAGAAAGGGAAGGAAGCAGATTCTTCCAGAACACAGTGCTGTTGACACCTTGACTTTAATTAAGTAAGGCAGATTTCAGACTTCTCATCTGTAGGAGGGGAAGACAAATTAGTGTTGTTTTAAGACAATCACTTTTTAGTAACTAATTATAGCAGTAATAAAAATTTTCTATGTACTAGACATTTGTTGTCTCTTCTCTCTCTCTCTCTCTCTTTCTGTATGTGTGTGAGAGATATGTGCACACCTATGAACACGTGGAGACCCAAGGAGGGCACTGAGTGTCTGCCCTATCACTCTCTCACCCTCTGCCTTATTCCCTTGAGACAGGGTCTTATAGAACCCGAGTCTCAGCTGACTTTGGCTAGGCTGGCCAGTCCGCAAGCTCTGTCAATTCTCCTGTGTCCTCAGGGCTGGAGAAACAAGCTCGTGTCACCTGTTGGCTTTTTCATGAATACTGGTGATTCACACTCGGGTCCCCATGCTTTCCCAGGAAATGCTCTGATGCACAGAGTAACTCCCCGCCCTGTGTGTTGGTTTCTTACCTATCTCCTGCTGGCTGTGATGGTTAATTTTGGTTGTCAATTGGAGGATTAGTTAAACATGTCTCTTGTTGGGTCTGTGAAGGAGTTTCCAGAGACCATTAGCAAGGAATGGCTCTGTCCTAACAAGTGGATTAATCCCTTGATGGATTCATAAATGGTGACATTATTGGGAGCTGGTAAAAGGTAGAAGGGGAATTCTTGTTGGTGTAAGTTCACTGGGGACTGCATTTTGCCCTGGACCTTTTGTATTCTTTTCTTTGTTTCCTGTCCATCAAGAAGCAAACAGCTTCTGCTGCAGGCTCCTGCCACCGTGATATTCTCCCCAAATTCATGATGCTAAGGGATCATAGATTAAATCTTCTGAAACTATCAGCCAAAATAAAGCTTTTCATCCTTAAATCCCCCTTTTATAGACTCTTGTTGTATGTTCAGGCAGGACTGGAATAGCTGGGCTTAAGGCGTCTGTCTGATTCAGTTGGGGCTCTAAGTATGCGCCATTGTGTCCAACCAAAGTGCTAATTATTACCAGGAGGTTGGTTTTTCAATTGTAACAATTAAAAAAATGATTTGTCATCATTAAATAATTTCGTTTGGTTTTCTCCATATTTTACCAATTTGTTTCTTAAAAGCCCCTCAGCTTGTTGTCTTTTTTTTTAAAACATGTCAGAGAGGCATATGTCGTCACTGGGTTATTCAGTATCAAAGAGTAAATAAAGAGCAAGTGTTCTCTCTCCCCCTCTCTGTCTCTCTCCATAGATAACCCTATTTAAACTCAGTAGGTCACAAAACAAAACTGAAAACAAACCAAAATTAAAGACATTTAAGTGGGAGGGGACTTTGGGGGGGTTGGTAAATATATATGTGAATAAGATATACATGTATGAAATCATCAAAGAATTATAGAAAAGAAATCTGCTCATCTAAATTTAAAAAGAGCAAGAAAAGGCTTATTTTCTGTATGTAAAGGTTTATTGTATGAGCTTCTTATACTCAAAACTTTCTTTTCAAGGTCAGTTGTCTCCCTTGATCACTTCGTAGTGAGTGAAGGGGGTTAGGTGTACACTGTGCCCAAAGGGGTCTGAAGGAGCCCTTTCACTCAGACGAGAGCCAGTTACTGCAGGAGAATTTGAGCCTATTGCTGATCTAGTGGTTCAAAGAGGCCAGAATTTTAAAATATTAATGTACAGATTCAAGGTTCTACATGTGGAGTTCAAATATATATCAACTTACTTCTGAACCAAGACATAAACTTTTTCCCATATGTAATATTAGGTATTGAACCCAGGATCTTGTGCATGCCAGGTAAGTACTTATCATTGAGCTACAGTTCCTGTTTTTTATTTTAAAATTCAATTTTATCGCAATAGTAACAAGGTGTATCCCAGCGTGGCACAAACCTGCAGTTACCACAATTCAACTTCTTGTGTCCTGGGATTATAGGCTTGTGCCTTCAGGCCTAGACCCAGAAAGCATCTTTGATAATGAGTTTAGTTGGGTTCCCTTAAGCATGCGTTTCATTTTAGGCTGTTTGGGACATATTACTAACATGGAGATGTTCAATTTGGGCAGAAGGATTAAGTCCATAAAAACACTAGTGAGGAAAGACGCACACCCACAGTGCAAGTACGTAAATAGACAAAGATAAACACACAATTCGCTCTCCCGGAATGGTGAGACAAGGCTAGAAATCACAAGACACACTGGCTGAATAATCTGGGGGTTGTCGTGATGGTTCTGAAAGAGAGAAACAACAGCTGAAAGTGAAAAATTCATGCTCATGACATCTACAAGATGAGCAAGAAAAGACAAGGGACTGATAAATAGAAAACTGTGAACTGTTTGGTGAAGACAATAACATAGAGCAGCTTCCTCCTGGTAGGATATTAGTTTCAGAGTTCAAGTGGTTTGCAGAAAATATTTAAAGATGAAGCACCCTCTTTACACTGCTCAGGTAATGTTTGTGACACACTGCGGTGATGTCCATGGACCAAAGTCTGTTTAGATGTCTAAGGGGTGAAATTAGAAAGTAAGCTGCTAAGGAATTTGCTGTGACATTTGTAGATGTCACAAATGAAAAGGGGTGTGGCCTTCAACTGACCTTCTATATAGATGCTGTGGCCTCTTTTGTTTTAAAAATTCAAACAATATTATTAGATTCTAGCTTATATCTTGTCATATACAATGCCCTTTTTACACTGACCCACATTCCTGCTTTTGTTAACTTTTAATTTAGCACACAAAGTAATATGTTTAACTATGGTGTTTTAGCTGGTGTGCATCTTTATGTTTTGTTCTATCTGTTCCTCTCCTCCTCTCTCCTCCATTCTCCCCGTTCCCTCTGACTGGCTCCTTCCTTGGCCCAAATACCTTTGCCTTCTGCTCTCATGTCAAGTCTATTCTATTACTCTCTCTTCTGTCCCTCACTTAGGACCCCCTTTTTAGATCCATGACCTACTTCCCCCTCCCCCCGGCACATACTTAGAATGCATGTTCCTCATATGAAAGAAAACAGATAACTTTTGTCTTTCTGAATCTGGGTTATTTCACTTAACATAATGATTTACAGTTGTATCTATTTTTGTGCACGTCATGATTTCATTTTTCTTTATAGCTGAATAAAACTCCATATGTATCTGTACTGTATTTTCTTTATTCAGTCATCTGTTGGTGGAAAGCTAGACTGGTTCTATTTCCTGGCTATTGTGAACAGGGCAGCATCATCATGAGTATGAAAGTGATGATATACCATGTGAACTTTCAGACATCTGCCCGAGCAGTGTCGCTGGATCACAGAGCACTGCTTTTTAGTTTTTGAGAAAATTCTGTTCTGATTTCCACTGTGGCTTGCACACATTTTCATCCCCACAAGCATTGGGTAAGAGTTTCTCTTTCTTTACTTCCTCCTCAATATTTGTTGACACTTGGTTTTATTGATGATAGCTGATCTGACTGGGTTGAGATGGAATCCAAATGTAGTTTAACTTGTAAGGATACAGGAACACTTTTCAAACATCATTTGACCATTTAAATGTCTTTGTTGTGCAGGGGGGGTCTGTTTATTCAGTTAATTGTCCTACTTAGTTGATGTTTTTGTTGTTGTTTAATTTTTATAGTTCTTCATAGAACCTAGATGTTAGTTCCTTG
The DNA here is from genome assembly GCF_018167655.1 of Microtus oregoni. Classification (NCBI taxonomy): domain Eukaryota; kingdom Metazoa; phylum Chordata; class Mammalia; order Rodentia; family Cricetidae; genus Microtus; species Microtus oregoni. Next base: position 21,904,652 of record NW_024543094.1, read on the forward strand.
TATGATGTGTCGACTACAAAAATTTTTCCGAATGGTAGCAGTGGTGTGTGTGTGTGTGTGTGCGTGTGTGTGTGCGTGTGTGTGTGTGTGTGTGTGTGTGTGTGTGTGTGACTTCATCTTAGTGATTATTTCCTATGCTGTGCGGAAACTTTTTCACTCACGTAATCCCATTTTGGGGAATATTTCCTGTTATTGGAGTCCTTTTTAGAAAGCCTTTGCCTACGTTTCTGTCTTAAAGTGATTTACCAAGTTTCCTCTAGCAGCTTCAGATCTTAAAGTTTTGGTCTTTGATCAACTCTGAATTAATTGTCATTCAGGCTAAGTAATATGGATCTAGTTTCATTCTTCTACATGTAGAAATGCAGTTTGTTAAAGAGGCCATCTTTTCTCCACTCTATGTGTGGGCAAGTTCCGTGTCTTTGCTCTATCACGCTCGATTCTTCCATGCTGGTTTGTCACTATGGCTTTGAGGAACAGTTTTAAGTCAGATGTTGTAGTACCCTAAGCACTGCTCTTTCTGCTAAAGATTGCTTTGACTACCCAAGGTTTTAGTGCTTTCATGTGAATTTTAGAATTGTTTTACCTAGTTTTGTGAAAAATGTCATTGGAATTTTGATAGAAATTGTACTGAATTTGTAGGTTGCTTTTGGAAATATGGCCATTGTTACAATACTAACTCTGCCAGTCTGTGAATACAGGTTGGCTTTCCATCTCCCAGTGTTTTTTTCAGTGCAGTAAAATTTTTATTGTAAAGATTTTTCACATCCATTATTCAGGTTATTTTTAGATATTTTATTTTGGAAGCTACGGTGAATGGGATTCTCTCCCCTGGTTGTTTCCTTGGTGTGTTTGTGACTGCTATATAGAAGAACAAATGATTTTTGTATTTTGATTTTGACCCTCATATTTTGTTTAAAGTACTTATCATTCTAAAATTTTCTGGGAGAATCTTTAGGGTCTAATAAGCATACAATATAACATTATTTCACTGGCAAAATGAATGATTTCATTTCTTCCTTTCATATTTGAATTTATTTTTTCTTGTCTTGTTACTGTTGCTAAACCTTCAAGAACCTTGTTGAATAAGAATAGAGTGGGTACTCTTGTCTCATTCCAGATTTTAGAAGTGTTCTAAGTTTTTCCCCATTTGATATAACATTAGTGTTATATATATATATATATATATATATATATATATATATATATCATATATATATATCTCATATATATATATCTCATATATAGCCTTTGTTATGTTGAAATATATTCCTTCTATTTTTAATTTATTCAGGCTTTTGTCATGAAAGAATATTGGACTTACTCAAACCCCCTTCTGCATCTATCCAGATGTGCTGTGATCTCTGTCCTTAAGTGTGTTTGTGTTGTGTCTTATAGTTATTGATTTGTATATAGGACAAATTTGCATGCCTGGAATAAACCAACTTGTCCGTGCTGTGTGATAATTTCGGTGTGTTTTTGAATCCAGGTTGCTAGAATTATATTGACAATTTTGTGCCTATGCCCACCAAGGACATTGGTCCGGTTCACTCTTTTTGGTTGTGTCCATATGCAGCTTTGGTTTCAGGGTAATTCTTGTTTCACAGGATGAGTTTGGTGCTGCTCATTCCCCTCCCATTTATTTTAGGACAGTTTGTAGAATATTAGTGTTAAAGAAGAACTGACTCTTCTTTAGAATTCTTCTTCAGTAGAATTTGGCAGTGAATCCTTTAAATCCCAGCCTTGTCTTTGTGGGGAGACTTTATTACTTCTTCAGTTTTGTGGGTTGTTATGGAACTGTTTAAGTTGTTTATATTCTTGATTTAATTTTGGCAGGCTATATATGTCTAAGAATTTACCCATTTCTTCTAGGCTTTCCAGCCTTTCTTGATATCATGTTTTCAAAGTATTCCCCAATGTTTCTCTGTATTTCATTAGATTATAAACTAACCTCTCCCTTTTTACATATCTAATTTTATTAATTTCGGTTTTCTTTCTCTTTTAGATAGTTCATCTATAGACTTATCAATTTTCTTTATTTTTTTCCAAAGAATAAACTCTTTGATTGTTCATATGTAATGTACGTTTAGTTTCCACCTTGCTACTTTATTCCCTGACTTTTATTGGTTCTTTTTGTCTACCAGTTTGGGGTTTAGATGGTTCTTCCTATCCTAAGAACAAGACGTGCATTATTAGGCTATTTGTTTGAGATCTTTTGGTTTTTATTTATTTATTATTTTAAATGTAAGCATTCATAGTCAGGAACTTTTTTTTTAGAATTATCATAGCTGTGTTCTTAAAATTCTGGTAAATTGTACTTTAATTTTCATCTGACTCTAGGAATTTAAATTTTCCTCCATGATTTCTTCAATGACTCACTTGTCATTCAAGACTTTATTGTTCAGTGTTTGTGTATTTGTTAATTTTCTTGTTATTGATTCTTTGTTTTATTATACTGGGATCTGGTAAAATATAAGAAATTATTTTGATTTTTTACTATTTGGCAGTACTTGATTTATGACCTAGAGTGTTATTTATTTTATAAAAGATCTATAGTCTGCTAAGAAGAATGTATATTTGGTATCTGTTAGATGGAATATTTTTTTACATTTATTAAATCCATTTATAAACAAATTTATCTATGTGTCCTGAGGTTTCTTTGTTAATTTTTCATTTTGATGACCTATTAAAATCATTTATTATCATTATATTAAGACCTAACTAACCTTTCATGTCTATTACTGTTTTTTATGAAATTGGAAGCCCCAATAATATTTTATATATACATATATCCTTGATGAATTGTTCCCTTTATTGCTATGTAGTGGCCTTATTTATCTCTTTTGACTAAGTTTGGTTTGAAGTTGATTTATTGATTCGGCTTGTTTGGGGCTCCCATTTGCTGAATAGTTTGTCTCCCATCCTTTCGTTCTTTAGATTGCAAAAGTCTTCAGCAGTGAGGTCTACTGTTTCTTTGAGACAAAGGGTATTTAGTACATAGTCAGTCTGGGTTTCTTTATTCACCAGAAAATTGAGTTAAGTTCATTTGCATTTAAAGTTACTCTTGGAAGGTATTTACTCATTCTTATAATTTTATTGGTCCTTTTCCTGATTGGGTTATTATTTTTCATTTCTCCCTTATTAGTATTAGAGGTTTACCTGTTGACTGTTGGCTGTGATAGATTTCTTTCTATCTCTTTCTTGTTCACCAATTCCCTTCATGCAATTTATTCTTGCTTAAGTTCTCATTATTGAGACCTTCTTCTTCTTCTTCTTCTTCTTCTTCTTCTTCTTCTTCTTCTTCTTCTTTCTCCTCCTCCTCTCCCTCCTCCTCTTTGTATAAATATTTTTTGAGCAACTTCTGAGATGTTTGCTTGGTGGTTATGAATTGTATTAATTTGTTCTTATCTGGACTATCATTCTTTCTTAATTTTAAATGACAGCTTTGCTGAATATAGTGAGCTTGTTGGTAATTATTTGTTTTTAGGGCTAAACTACATCATGTTTTTATTGTTTAAAGGTTATGGATGAAAGAACTGATATTTCTACCTTTGTGGGTTGGTATTTCTCCTTATAGCTTCAAATATTGTTTCTTTGCTTTGCATTTTTTTGAATTTCAAGTATGATATGTAATGAAGATGCTTTTCTCTCATGGTGTTTATTTGGAGCTTTAAATGCTTCTTATATTTGGATGTTTATTTTTCTAGATTTGGGAAAATTTCTTCTGTGATTTCATTGAAAATATTTTCTATTCTTTTTATGTTTTTCTCATCTCCTCTTCTTGTCTATGGATTTTTAGGTTTTGTCTCTTGACTGGATCTCAGAATTCTTATGTGCTGTAGTCATATTAGGTTTTTTTCCTAAAACTGTTTGATTGTAATATTTTATTTACTTTGTTCTCTATCCCTGATATTCTTTCTTTTGCTTAACAGTTTGTGATGCTTCCCACTGTGTTTTGTATTTGATCAATTTCCAACATTGTATTTTTCTTTTCTTTTTTTAAAATTTTTTTTTGATTTTTTTCAAGACTTATTTATTTTTTTTTTGAAAGAAAAAAAATTTCCCGCCTCCTCCCAGCCTCCCATTTCCCTTCCCCTCCTCCCACTTCTCTCCCCCTCCCCCACTTCTCTCCCCCTCCCTCTCCAGTCTGAAGAGCAGTCAGGGTTCCCTGCCCTGTGGAAAGTCCAAAGTCCTCCCCCCTCCATCCTGGTCTAGGAAGGTGAACGTCCAAACTGGCTAGGCTCCCACAAAGCCAGAACATGAAGTAGGATCAAAAACCAATGCCATTGTCCTTGGCTTCTCAGCAGCCCTCATTGTCTGCCATATGTAGAGAGTCCGGTTTTATCCCATGCTTTTTCAGTCACAGTCCAGCTGGCCTTGGTGAGCTCCCAATAGATCAGCCCCACTGTCTCCGTGGGTGGGTGCACCTCTTGTGGTCCTGTCTTCTTTGCTCATGTTCTCCCTCCTTCTGCTCCTCATTGGGACCTTGGGAGCTCAGTCCAGTGCTCCAGTGTGGGTCTCTGTCTCTATCTCCATCCATCGCCAGATGAAGGTTCTATGATGATATGCAAGATATTCCTCAGTATGGCTATATGATAGGGTCATTCCAGGTTCCCTATCCTCAGCTGCCCCAGGAACTAACTGGGGACATCGCCCTGGGCACCTGGGAGCCCCTCTAGGTCCAAGTCTCTTGCCAACCCTAAGATGGGTCCCTTAATTAAGATATGCTCCCCTATCCAACCTTCCTTTATCTCAATCATCTCGTTTCCCCAAGTTCCCCCCATCCTCCCCTTCTCACTTTTCTCTCCCCATCTCCCTTTGCCCCCCTCCCACCCCACACCCAAGATCCCAATTTTTTGCCCGGCAATCTTGTCTACTTCCCATAACCAGGAAGATAGCTATATGTTTTTCTTTGGGTTCACCTTCTTATTTAGCTTCTTTAGGATATCAAATTATAGACTCACTGACCTTTATTTATGGCTAGAACCCAATTATGAGTGAGTACATCCCATGTTCATCTTTTTTGGGTCTGGGTTACCTCACTCAGGATAGTGTTTTCTATTTCCACCCATTTGCATGCAAAATTCGAGAAGTCATTGTTTTTTACTGCTGAGTAGTACTCTAATGCGTATATATTCCACACTTTCTTCATCCATTCTTCCATTGAAGGACATCTAGGTTGTTTCCAGTTTCTGGCTATTACAAATAATGCTGTTATGAACATAGTTGAACAAATGCCCTTGTCATATGATCGGGCATCTCTTGGGTATATTCCCAAGAGTGGCATTGCTGGGTCCAGGGATAGGTTGATCCCGAATTTCCTGAGAAACCGCCACACTGCTTTCCAAAGTGGTTGCACAAGTTTGCATTCCCACCAGCAATGGATGAGGGTACCCCTTCCTCCACAACCTCTCCAGCAAAGGCTGTCATTGGTGTTTTTGATTTTAGCCATTCTGACAGGTGTAAGATGATATCTCGAAGTTGTTTTGATTTGCAATTCCCTGATCGCTAAGGAGGTTGAGCATGACCTTAAGTGTCTTTTGGCCATTTGAACTTCTTCTGTTGAGAATTCTCTGTTCAGATCAGTGCCCCATTTTTTAATTGGGTTAATTAGCATTTTAAAGTCTAGTTTCTTGAGTTCTTTATATATTTTGGAGATCAGACCTTTGTTGCGGAGTTGGAGAAGATCTTCTCCCAGTCAGTGGGTTGCCTTTTTGTCCAACAATGACCACAATAACTCATTGTATTTTTCTTTAAAAAAATCTTAATTACCTTGTTCAAGTTTATCCATACAATTGACTATTCTGTTCATATTTCTGATTTTCTCATCCATTATGCTGACTTTTTCTTCTGTGCTGCTGACATTCCTATCTATGTTCTGGGTTGAACTAATCTGCTTTCCCACCCCCACATTATTTACTTTTATTTTTTTCAAAAAGAAAACAAACTTTTTTTTTCATTTTATATACCAATGCCAGATCCCACTTCCTCCCTTCCTCCCATTCCCTCCACCTCCCACCTCTACCCACAAATTACTCCTCAAAGAGGGCAAGGCACATTGCTCTAAGGAAGGACCAAGGTCCTCCCCACTATATCCAGGCTGAGCAAGGTGTCCCTCCTAAGAAAACAGATTCCAAAAAGCCAGTGCAAGCAGCAGGGACAAATCCTGGTGCCACTGCCAGTGGCCCCAGCCATGCAGCTGTCACTCGCTCGTCAGTGGATAGTAGCTGTAAAGCAAAAGATAAGGAGCCTATAGCCCATGCATGACCCTAGAGAAGCTAAGTAACATGGTAAACCCTAAGAGTAGCATATATAAATCCCTCTGGGAAGGGGAAACAGACAATATCGCCTCAGAAAAATTGGAAGCATGGGGGTGGGGGAAGAAGGCAGGACTGAAAGGGAGGAAGAGATAAGAAGGGAAGGAGGGGGAGGAGAGCGAGAATCTGAGGGAACAGGATATGGGGGAAAGACAGAGATGGAGAGTAAAGAAAGAGATATTTTGATTGGGGGAGCCATTATGGAGCTAGCAAGAAACCTGGCACTAGAGAAAGTCTTAGGAATTCATAAGGATGACACCAGCTAAGACCCTAAGCAATAGTGAAGAGTGTGCCCTAACTGGCTTTGCCCTGTAGTCAGATTGATGACTATCTTAAATGTCACCATAGAACCTTCATCCAGCTTCTCCATCCTGATGGAGACAGGGTCAGAACCCCACAGAAGAGCACTGGGTTGAGCTGCCAAAGTCCAGTTGAGGTTGGGAGAAGTGAGAATACGAGCAAAGAGGTCAAGACCATGATGGGGACACCCACTGAAACAGTTTACCTGAGCTAATGGGAGCTCACCGACTCCAGCCGGACAGGGAAGGAAACAGCACAGGACTAACCTACTTGTTTTCTCCTCTTTTGGGCATTGTCTGTCTTTGCTAGTAAACTCTCAGAATGTTCATCTGGCATCTTTGGGTTCGGTAGCTGAGGAACTGTATGTTTTGAGAGGACTGATGTTGCTTTGCTTCCTCATGCATCATAAACAAATACAGAACGCTATGGAAGTGACTCTTGAGACAGCACATTTGACTGTGTCTGTGGGGTGTATCTATGCGTATCCCACAAAATATGGATCAAAAATATTAGACAAGATTACATTTGTTTTAACAACCGTTCCATCATTCTCTACACAATATATTGTAATGACTCTTTGGGGTATATAGCGGGTCCTTTCACTATTTTGGGTATTGTAAGTCATCAAGAGATGACGTAGTGTATACAAGAGTCTATGCACTAGTTATTTGCAAATTTTGTGCTCCTTTGTATAGGAAATTTGAATCTGTAGAGTTCAGTTTTAGGGATCCTGGAACAAACTCCTTCCTCAAGGACTTTCTGGAAAAGTGCACTGCTCAGCCTGTGGGAGGACTGTCTGCCCAGCTTTCCAGATTCAAAGGGTGTACTCACACTCCATTTAGAGGAAATGCCCCAGGCAATGCTGCCTTTGAATTTACTCAGGAACTCACTGGCGAACTGCTTCTTGGAACACAACTTATTTGTAAATAAAAGAGCTTTTCAAAAATACCCTCTCTCATCAAACTTACAGAAGGGTTTTTTTAAACATTTTCCTAATTTTTCTTCTTTGAACAACTTAGGGCAGGGCTATGTAATGTAGTTCCCATTTTAACATAGATGAGCCATTGTTTTCTACTCAAGTGGAAACTTTTCTAGGTTAACATGATCGTAAATGCCAGAATCATCCTTCCCTAACCAAAATGGTGCAGGTCGGTAGGCAAGAGACATTAGAGCAAGGGGGGCTCATTCGCTGATGACTTCGGCAGGTGTTTGGGATGTCACTAGCCTCGTTTCTCAGGCCCAGCTAGTCTTGAGTCAACAGTGACTTTGATGAAGGGCGCAAAGCAGGAGCAGGTGTGAAGACTTTAGGTTTACAAAGCATCACAAAGAAGTGCTCTAGAGGACTTGGGAGATGCCTCCGTAGGTAAAGTGTTTGCTGCACAGGTACGAGGACCTGAGTCTGAGTCCTCAGAACTCATGCAGAAGTTGTGTGTGGAGGTGAACACACCAGTGATTCCAGTGTTCTTACAGTGAGATGGGAGGCAGGGGCAGGAGAATCTCCAGAAACTTGGACCAGCTCGTCTGGTGTATGTAGTGGTCAACAACAGATCCTTTGTCAAATAAGTTGGAAGATGAGGGACTACACACAAATCACACTCTGATCTTCACAAACATCTTATGGTATGTGTGGTGTCTGCATTACACACAAGGATATGTGTGTACATGCACACACGTGCATACATGTTCACACACAACCGCACAGGACTTGACGTGTGTGACACTTATCAAAAGCTCTAATTGTACCGAATTAATCACTAAACAAGATTTAAAGTCTCCCTAAGCCCTCCCAGTTTTATTTCATGACTTCTTCCTGGTCAGTGTATCCAGGGCAAAAGCAGGCTAACAGCATAAATAAACAACAGATTTTTTTACTCTATAAAAACACGCACTTTTTCCTTGCAGAAGCACACATATTTTCAAGCTAAAGCAAGATGGCTGTATAAGAGAGGCAGATGCATTGTTCGCTGCCAGCCACAAGGCTTAACTCTCCCCAGATGGAAACCTTCACCCCTTCTCCCTCCTCATAATTTTTGTCTGGAACGAAACTACTAAAGGAGACTGTTTTTCTCATGTGAACTTAAAAGTGAGACACAGATTTTCAACTTCAGTGGTAAGTACCCGGCTGACAGGGCTTCATCTCAAACCCCTTGGATATGCGCTGAAGGCAATGGCATGAAAAAGTACAATTCTTAACAGAGATAGGTCAATGGTAAGAACTTTTAAAATTTAATCAAAAGAAAACCTTGATTCTAACCTAACAAGGACAGTCCTCTGTGTAATGGCTCACAGGCTGTTCATATTAAGAATGAAAGAGAGAAAGAAAAGTAGACACCCTAGTTTAAAGACAGGACAAGACAATAATAGACTTCATTTTGGTGGCAATGGCTGGCTGCGTTCCAAAATAGAAGCCAAACAGCACATATATTATTGACTGTGAGAATCCCCTTATCCCTGTAGATTAACGCATATGAAAAATGTTTAATACATATACCATAAAATATGTATGTTATTTATGAAAACGTGTGGAAGTTTTGTTGTATTTAAATCATAGGGTAAATAACATGAAATTTTTTTTTATTGCCTCAAAAGAAGCCCTTTTCTAGTATAGGGAGAATTTTGTGATTGTAAGACGACCCTGTGTGTGAATGTGTGGAAGTGAGTATTGTGTCTTTAGTGCTTCTAGGTTTCCACAAACCCTTTCTGCCTCTGAGTACTCCCTCATAACCACCTTAATGGAATGCCTATCCCTCTAGATCAGTGATTCTCAGCCTCCTAACGCTGTGACCCTTTAATACAGCTCCTCATGTTGTGATGACCCCAACTGTAAAGTTATTTCATTGCTATTTCAAAGTTGTAATTATGCTACTGCTATGAATTGTAATGTAAATATCTGATATGTAATCCTAAAAGGGTCATGCTTCACAGGCTGAAAACTGGTGCTCTAAGAAACATATAGAGGAGCCTTTTATTTATGCTGGGCATTTACCCTGCAAAGAGGTCACCTATATAATGGATAAGAGTGGGGTCTGAAATTGTATTCTTGATCAAGATGATATGTATATGCACATGTGTGTGCATATACATTTTGGGGTGTCTGTGGGTTGACAGAAGTTATCTGCTCTATTCTGGTTTTTGAGAGAGGTAGTTCTACTCCTGGGGTCTCTCATCCTCCTGATATTATACCCTGGCGTGTTCATCATGTATGGACGTCAGAGGTTAGGGAGATCTAGTCTTGCCACCCTTATGTGTTTTTGGCATCTTGCCTCCCCATTGCTCATATCCCACTGCTAGAGCATGTCACAGAGAAAAACAAGAGTCGAAGAAAGTTGGCCTTTTGATAGGGGGGGGGAGCAGCAAAAGACACCATTATAGAGAACAAGTAACTGGTACCATTAAGAGTCTGCCACTGAAAAGTACATTAAACTTGCCCCAAACAGGCTCACTGAAAGGCATTGCTATACAGAAGAGAAGTTACAAATGTCACAATGACTTTCCCATTGTTCATGGTGGAATCTCCAGAAAATGAAGCTCTTTAGAGATGTTTCCCTTCTCTATTGCTTTCTTTCCTGTAGGGAACTTAATCTTGTGAAATTCCTTACTGTTGCTTTGAAGGAAGCCGCCTTACCACTTAGCAGATTGTGCTGTAGGGTTGTCTGTTTCTAGAACATTTCTCACTGTCTAACAGCAAGGAGGATGCACTTGGGATGCTTTGTGATATATTTAACTCATTTTGTGACACTCCATGAAGTTTCTCCCTCAGAGTGACTATTAGTTCCCTTTTTTGTTGTCACAAACACCCTACAAGAGCAACTTAAAGGAGAAAGGGCATACTCTGCCTCACAGTTTGAGAGGATACAGTCCGCGTGACAGAGTGCACAAGACTGCAGATGCAGTAAGCAGCTGATTATAACACACCCACAATAAGGAAGCAGAGGATGAATGAACACGAAGTGGGGTTGAGGCTATAGGACTTCAGAACCCACCCTAGGGATCTGCTTCCTCCCTCAAGGCTCCATCTCCTACAAGTTAAAGACCTTCCCAAAAGACTGCTGCCAGCTAAGGACCAAGCGTTCAAACACATGAGCCTGTGGGAACATTTCACATCCAAACCACACCAGTGGAGCATTATAGATGCTCCTCTAGACATACTTTCCTTCCTTTTCTTTCTTAAACACATGTGTGCACATAACCACACACACTTCACATCTATAGTCCTCCAGCTCCCAAAGAGAAGCATAAATTCATAAAGACAATGTAGCCCAAATGCATCAAGAGAAAGATACACATTTCTCACTGTGAAGTGGTGTTATTCCCAAGATTTTTTTATATTAGATTGCCAGAGAATAAAACATCATGACCTTTTCTTGACCCAAAGGATGCCTTTTCTGTTTCTCAGTTATATATGGTAAGTTAGAAATTCATTCTTTCTATTATTCATATAATATCTTAGTATATAATATGTAAACATCACATTGCCCTGAATTGCTTTTGAACAAATATTGATGTTAACACAAACAGAAGAACCTCCTAGGCTGAGGGTTAAGTTGGAATTCTATGGGTCAGGGATAATCCTTCTTTACTTTTAGCTTGCAAAAGATGAAAATGAAATATCATAATCATCTCTCAGGCAATGGGATCATTAGACAACAATGCTTTGTGGATATGACAGCACATTTATGTGAATTCATCATTTTAAAAAATGAAATACAAAATGTTTAGACATGTTTTCCTTGATGTATTTAATTATCATATCATTTAGGCTTTTAACAAGCAGATTTTTGATATCAGGAATATTGATGAACTATATAGTTCTCAAACCACCAAATCCCCGAGGAGTTTGTGGTCAGCTCCAGTTCTGACCAATGACTGGGAACATGAGAATTTCTATTTCCAGATATTTTGAAAATCAGGATAGCATCTGCTAAACTTTTTAGGTGTCAAAAGACATTGACAATGTTTAATGGTGTGTACGATTCTAAGTAGAAGGTTTCAGCTTTATATTTTCTATCTAGCAATCCTGCACACACTTTAGCCATTATGCTGCGCTCTCAGTGGGTGTTTTAGTTGGAGTTTTTATTGCAGTGGTAAAACACCATGACCCTAACAACTTGGAGAGGAAAGGGTTTTATTTCTGTTTACTACACTCGGGTCACACGCCATTAATGCTGAAAGTTGGGGCAGGAACTCATTCATATAGGGCAGGAACCTGGAGACAGGAGCTCATGCAGAGGCCACGGAGGAGTAATGCTTTCTTTATTGCTTCTCATAGCTTGCTCAGCCTGCGTTTTTATAGCACCCAGGACCACCAGCCTCGGGGTGGCGCCACCCATAGTGACTCGGGCCTCTCATATCAAATCAATAATCAATCAAAAGCTTAGTCACAGGACAGTCTGGTAGGGACATTTTCTCAGTTGAGGTTCCTCTTCCAAAGCGACTTTAACTTGTGTCAAGGTGAATGAAAACTATCCAGGACAGTGGAAGGACTTAAGGGATTTTTTTTTTTTTGAGAGCCTTCCAGCTCCATTGTTCTGAGACTTCTTTCTTTTCAACACAGATAGCGGTAGGAATGCTCAGCGTTTGTTGCCAATAGCACGGCACAGCTCCAGACTCTGGAACCTGGTAGATGTAGACTTGAAGTCCTGTTCTGCCATGTATTATGGTACAAACTGGCAAATTCTATCCCTAGACCTCTATTCATCTGTAAATAAGGATAGATGTAGTATTGACAAATATACGCTACTTCACAGACTTGTCCCAGGCCCTCTGAGACCTCTAGTTCACATAAGCTGAGCCTGGAGTTCAGTCTCTGTCTGTGAAGAGTTCGATAGAGCAAGATTCCTATTAAATCTGTTTAGAAAGATTCCCTGTTCTCCATGTCTGACCGAACCCCTTATGCCTCACCAGCCCTTTGTCCCCAGTTTGCTCAGAATAGCATCACTGGCCGGCTGCTGCCTACCCTGCTCTTGAGTGACAAGCCCCTCTCTTGCTGTGTTTGAAGTTGAGCCCAGCACTTCTCTTCCCTACAGACAAACCCCACCCCAGTGCTTGCTACCCACAGTGCAGTGCTCTTGAATACTCTGCCTTGTCTTTTAAACAAGGTCAGTAAGTTTTTTCTCATAGTATCTGCTGTACACGGTTGTGGTGACGACCGGAGCTGGAATGTAGGGAAAGCAGACAGTGAGGAGTCTGGTACAGGGAGAGTGTGTGAGGCTTTGCCACATTTATTGTGGTCATTGCTGCTTTTGGTTCTGTTCTCAGTTCCTTGGTACTTTGCCCTTCTCTTTCTTTAGATGATTTTGGTCAATATTTTCCCCAAGGCAATGCCTATTCTGGTTTGAACACTCGGTTCCTTGACTCTCCTTCATTTGATGTATGAAAACGTCTCATCTTCACCCTGCTCCCCTCTCAGGGAGAACTAGCAAAAGGATGAAAATATTCGCAAATCCACTGCCAAGGCATATTTCCTGGATTAATGGAAACTAAAGAGTAATACATAGCAATTGTCTTTAAAGCCTTCCACTTTTCCTTAGTTTGCTTTTTACTTTGTCAAGAGGAGGAGTGAGCTGATGTACTCCCCACAAAGCCATTTACAAAGGGGTGTGTTAAAGTCTTGGTATCCAGAATTTCAGAATGTGATTTCATTTGGAAAGAGTGCTTTGCTGAGGCAAACAAATCTAAGTGACAACAGCAGGAGGGACCAATAGAACTGGTGTCCTCATGGACGGGGAACACTGTCACGACATACCAGAAGGAAGATGCTGTGGGGATTGCACTGAGTGTATCAGGTTGAGAGGTCGTGTTGGACAGTAGATCTACAAGGCCAGGAGTACCCGAAGGGGGCAGAGGCTGGGAGAATAGCATGGAAACAGGTGCTTCCCAGGCACGATGGAGCATGGCGGATACCTATTTTTTAGACTTTCAGACAATACATTTATGCTGTTTTAAGTGACCCAACTCAAAAACGCTTTGGCAGATCAGAACATAGGCTAGATACTGTGGTTTCAAATAAAAAGATAGAGTAATAAAAGTTTAGATCTGTATGTACCTTACAGTACACCAAGTGAATGGATGTTAAAAGCTCAGAGTTCAAAACCAGGAAGGTACACTGTAATCATCTTTTATGAAAAGCCCACCTCACACCTGGCTAGCATGGATGTTTCTGCAATGCAGTGACCATCAAAATAAGCAACATCACAGATGTTAAGTGCATTCTTACTGTGTTGTGTCTTGGCACAAAAAATCTGAGACTTTTCATTGTCTAGAGGCCATGGTTATCAGGCTACATTTCCATATGGATTTTGACCAACAATCATAAACAACAGAGAACCTGCTCATAAACAACCTGAAGGCAGTGAGTCAGGCAGATGGTACTTTGGGGGTGGGATGGGGAGAGTTTAAAATGGCAAGTGAGTCCTACCTTATGCGCACACTCAATGCTAAATCCCAGTGAATGAAGCATCAGTGGGGAAGTTAGGGTTTTACTCAGATTCCAGATGAGTTTAAAGTCTGATGTTTTGATGCTTTAAATGTCTTGTGTAAAAGAAACCAACATTTAAAAAATAATTAGAGTCTTATAAGAGAAAAATCTTTTGTATTTGGGGAAAAACAAGAATATCAGAAGCACCGGGGACACTGTGTGCATATTGGTGGCTAGAAGGTAAAGGTGTTTATGTCTTGGCTCTTCCTGATGGCACCAGAGGGATCTTTCTATGGAGTTCTTCTGTGGGGAAGGGTAAAAATCTTAGGGAGTAAGTGGGAAATGCACAAGGGACTTGAACCTTGTTGGTAAACTCTGCAAGGGTTTTATCTTATCCAATAGAGGAACCCAAAAGTTAGATCAGTATTTATAGAGTATTAGCATGGTCAGGTTATCCTCATATAGAATGGCTGGATGATGTAGAAGGGTCTTTTTCTATCTGTTGTTTCATTGGTTGATTAATAAAGAAAACTGCTTGGCCTGATAGGTCAGAACATAGGTCGGTGGAGTAGACAGAACACAATGCTGGAAAGAAGGGAAGTGAGGGCAGACGCGATGGAGCCAGCCGCCAGGTCAGACATGCTGAATCTTTCTCGATAAGCCACCACCTCATGGTGCTACACAGATTATTAGAAATGGGTTAAGCAAGATATGAGAGTTAGCCAAGAAGAGGATAGATATAATGGACCAGACAGTGTTTAAAAGAATACAGTTTGTGTGTTGTTATTTCAGGGCATAAGCTAGCCAGGCGGCTGGGAGCTGGGTGGCAGGACGTGGCCCTCAGTTCCTCTCTACAGCTAGAGGTGTTCAAGATATCAAAGGACTGGTTAGTAGACCAATCCTCACCTCCTACATGTAACCATACAGAAATTTCTACAAACACAAACCAGTAAGAGTCTTTGTCCTCACTAATAATACATACAGGCTTTGACCACTGGGGTTAGCCTAGGGCGTAGCTATCTGTATGTACCCGATGAGTCCATCCTGCATACACAGGTTATGTTAGCCTAGTGATTCTTTCTTGACCTTCAGCACCAAGAATATTGAAACTTAGCATTGCTTGATTGTTGTAATAGGAGCGGCAGGGCTGTGTCCCCATCACCCCAGCCACCTGCTAGCTTATGCCCCAAAATAATTACATGGACACTGTATTCTTTTAAACACTGCTTGGCCCATTAGCTCTAGCCCTTACTGGCTAATTCTGATATCCCGATCAACCCATCTCGAATAAACTGTGTAGCACGGTCTTACCAGGAAAGATTCAGCATGTCTGACCTGGCGGCTTGCTTCATCGCGTGTATCTGCCTCAGAGAGCAGAGCTATCGCGTCTGCCCGGGAGAGGGGAGCATGGCGTCTCTGAACTCACTTCCTCTTCCTCCCAGCATTCTGTTCTGTTTACTCCACCCACCTATGTTCTAACCAATAAAATGGGCCAAGGCAGTTTCTATTTTAACCAATGACCTTCCTCCATCACTTGATTTCCTCTCAGTGGCCATATACCACTCGTTATGTTTAGGTTTGTAAGTGCAATGTACAATCCAAAGCAGAGGGCTCATCCTTGTGTTCCAAGCTACAGGGACAGTAAACTGATGTACGTTCTTCCCACTAGGATTCATGAATGCCATTAAGATGACAGGGTAGTCTGATGGGGGTATTAACAAATATCTTATGGGCTATTAACAAAATTGATGTGTGTTGAGTGAATGATGAAATATTCGAACTTAAACTCAAATGTGTCCATTACATTTATTTAATTTTAAAATGAACTTCAGATTAAAATAAAGTAAAACTTAGAATTAATCATGAAACTGTTAAATACCGATGACAGAATTATGAATGAAAATGTATGTTCAGGTCAGTGCAAATTTATTCACTTTTCTTAAGAGCAATATCTTGGTTATGGAGAGCTACAAAGATCTCCATTGCCTCTCAGTGAGCAATCTCCAGTCTTACAAAGTTCATTTAGTGAGAAAAAAATGCAGAGAGAACTTCTGCACACACATTCTGTTCTCAATGCTGTCTTAATGTCTGAAACTGTGAATAGCTATTTACAGCCAGAGAGACATGGTAGTGAGTGACAGCTCACTGAGTAGGGCTTCAGAACCTGTCATGGGATGCTAGTCATCCTTCTCAGATATACCTGATGGGAGCTTTCACTACTTCCTACACTTTGGTGACAGCACACATGACAAGAAACAGCATGAAAGAGGAAACAGTCTGGTTCATTGTTAGTGAGGGGACAGTCTACTAGGGTGGATGGGTGAGGTGTGGTGAGCAGGTGGCTGGGAATCTTCATACAGCAAAGAACAAAGAAGCAGAGAGTAGACTGGGAGTGGGGTGGCTACTGGCTTATAACTCTCAATGTCTATCCCACCTATGTCAGTGACCCGATTCCTCAACTTGAGGGTTTTCCCCTAAATAGTGTCTCCAGATGGAGCTCAAATGTTCAAATGCTTAAGCTTTTGGAAGACAGTTCACATTCACACCACCTTGAGATGATTAGGGATTAGATCCATATATAGCCATAAAATATATTTCTGTTTCACATATACCTTGTACATATAACCTGGAGATAACTTTTTTCAAAATATTGCTCATGTACTGTAGTAATAAGAGCGGCGGGGCTGCATCCCCAGCGCCCCAGCTGCCTGCTAGCTTATGCCCCGAAATAACAACACACAAACTGTATTCTTTTAAACACTGCTTGGCCCTTTAGTTCTAGCCCTTACTGGCTAATTCTGATATCCTGATCAACCCATCTCTAATAATCTGTGAGCACCGGTCTTACCGGGAAGATTCTAGCCTACGTCCATCCTGGGTCGGAGCTTCATCGCGTGTGTCTGCTCAGGAGCCGGGAGCATGGCGTCTCTCTGAGGCGTCTGCTCCCGAGAGGAGAGCTGTCGAGTCTCTCTGAGGCGTCTTACCTCACTTCCTCTTCCTCCCAGCATTCTGTTCTGTTTATTCCACCCACCTATGTTCTAAGCTATGAGCCCAAGCAGTTTGTTTATTACTTAACCAATGAAATCAACAGATTGATATATGACAGTCCCACATCAATGTACTTCTTCATTTTTTAAATTGTGTATATGTCTATGTGTGTATGGGTACTCGAGGAGGTCAAAAGAGGGATTATGGCCTCCAAAATTGGAGATACAGGTGGTTGTGTGTCCCCTGCTCTGGTATGGGTGCTAGGAACTGGACGTTAGTTCTCTATCTGCCAAAGCAATTAAGCCCTTGTTTTAGCCAGGATTTCTATTGCTATGACAAAGCACCATGACCAAACAGCAAGCTGGAGAGGAAAGGCTCGGCTTATACTTCCATATTGTTGTTCATCATCAAAGAAAGTCAGAAAAGGAACCTAAGCAGGACAGGTACCTGGAGGAAGGAGCTGATGCAGTGGCCGTGAATGGGTGCTGCTTACTGGCTTGCTCCCTGTGGCTTGCTCAGCCTGATTTCTTATAGAACCCAGGATTACCGTCCCAGGGATGGCTCTACCCACAATGGGCTGAGTCCTCCCCATCAATACTAATTAAGAAAATGCCTTACATCTGGATCTTAAGGTGGTCTTTTCTCAGTTGTGGTTTCCTCCCTTCAGATAACTCTAGCTTGTGTAAAGCTGACATTGAACTAGGCAGCACAGCATCCTCATCCATTAATTCATCTCTCCAGTGTCAGTGCATGTGTTTTCATTGGGACCGATTGCATCAGATCCAATGCGGCCCATGTTGACATTCAAAAGTTTCAGATTTCTGAAGCCAGAATTTTTAAATTGGAAGTAATCAATTAACTTCTAATAATATTGTACAGACATTATAAGTAGAAATGTGGACTACTCTGGTATTTAATATTTGAAGTGGTTTATAAAAGTACATGTCCACCATGAATATTTAGTAGGCAAATGTATATCCACTTGTGCCTCAGTTTCTGGAGCATCCACTATATACTAGGCCTTGTGGCTAGGTGTAGGAAGCACATAGTTGGAAAGATGTGGTGATTGTTCTCCCTGAAAGGCAATCAGGTTGCGATCTAATCATAAGCACAGGTGGGAAGTGAGTCAGATGGAGGATGGGGGCACAGAAGAACCTTGAAGTTGGCTAAAGATGGAAGGAAGAGCTTTATAAAAGAGCTGGATGTGCAAATTAAAAAAAAACAACAGACAGCTCAGTTGCATGAGTGTGGAACTATTAGGAATGATGCAAACATTTGATCCTTCTTTCCGATGTCATCCATGACTATACATGTACCCACCCATGTATGTCTTAAGGTCTCAATTACTCAGAGTCGAACAGCCAATACCCCAAGCCAAGTGTAGAGCAGTTTTACTACAGAAAGGTAATTTCTTCCAATGGTCCATGTTCTTATAAAAAAGGAATCAAGGCAGAAAGGTATAAAGACCTCTTTGTTGCTGGTCTATTATAAATGGAAAAGCTTCATGTAGTACACGAAATAAGCCATACACATGCTCTTGTGCCTTTAATTTTTAATTTTATTGGTGACAATGCAAACAGGTACATGAACATCTCCACTGTCTCTACACACGTATTTAAATAAGACAAGAGTTCTAAGATTTGGATTTCAGTGATGACTAGAACATTATTACTTTACTGTATAAAATTCTCCAAGTTTACAAAATCTGCTCATTTCCCCATGTCTTAGATATAAAAGAAAACAGCTGCAAGAACTAGAAAAAAGAACTTAATGAAGAGAAACACCCATAAGCTCCTGGTGAAGCCCAGCACACGAGTTATGAAGGACTCAGCAATGTTGTGAGCATTGTTGTATACTAGTGTTCTCTGTGAGGTTGGTGTGTTTCAGAACACCCCACCGGAGGCTTCCCCTGACCTCAGTTTTCTGTGTGCAAGTGGATGACAACCCGCTGTGTACTTCTACAGTGGACACAACGGGAAGCCATGTTTTCCGTTTGATATCCCCATATCTTTTCCTGTGTTGGTCCCATCTTCCCCCTGACATGTCTAGTTTCTCCCATTAGGCTGTATAAACTGTCTCCCCCAAACCCGATATTTAGCTCTAAGAGTTCTCTGAGTTCCTTCATTGGTCCCACATCAGGAATGACAAAAGTTAAGTCATTATGTAGTGTAGAGAGAGCTGTTTGTCATCCCTCAAATTATATCATATAGATGGCTGTCTGCCTATGAAACTGGTTCTACCAAAAAGACGAACAGTGACGACAACTGCAGAGGCTGGTATGGAACTCTCAAAACTCGTTGAGGTAAGTGCAATGCTGCCCATACACTAATCACACAGACTGGGAGCTAGATGTGGGCTCCTGACAGACATGAACCAGCTACCGGGACAGATTTAATTGACAAGCAGGGGATGATGAACAGCAACGATATTTGTCTCTGTGTCTTCCACTTGCTTTCCAAGGAACTTTGGCAATTGAAGCCAAGTGGCTCCTTGCCAGGTTAAGGTACCACATAAAATTTACTGTCTGTGAGTTTGGCTCATCTTTCAAACAAAGTGTCATTGCTGAAATTGAGACACAGATTTTCAAGACTGCTCTGTAAAGGTTAGGATTTTGGTCAGCTTGTTGTATCAGACTTCGTATTCAGGATATTAATTAAAAAAAACTAATGCCAGTGTAAACATTCCTCAGATACATAGGTCTTTTATATATTGCACATAAAATTTTGTTCAGCATTTCTCCATAGCAATTTTTCATTAGTATATAAAGGATATAAAATTGTGCAGATCATCATACGCATTTGGCTGGTCAATATTACTTCAAAATGGTGACATTACAAATGATCATGGATTGTTTACAAGAGATTTAAGCAACATTTTCTGGATGACTAAGTAAAGATGATGGTAAAATAGCTTAAGTATAGAAGATTATTTTCAAAGATTACATTCTAGGGAAGATTAATAGTAAGGAGTGGGTAATGAAGCTTTAAAAATATTGTTAGGTCCTTAGGAGTGAGTTTCCGTTTGCCTCACACATGTATAACTACATATATCTCCATCTGATTTATACTCAACACATTTTCTCTTTTTTATAGGCATGAGATATTACAACAAAAGCAGGTGTGTAGATCCCAAGCTAAATAATGGTGTGTAAACTATTAAAATAAGATTCACCAATATTGCTAAATTGCTTTTTATATGGACTCTACAACTTGCGCCCGTACTTTCAAACACCATCAGGGTAGTGAGTACCTTGAAATGAATTCTTTAAAGAAATCAGTGGAAATAGTTTTTTACATGTACAAAAAGAACTATAAATACAAAATTTTGTGTTGAATTATGCAGATGTGAGTTCCTCTAGAGCACGAAGAAAGGTAACTCCAGGTAGCAGGCAGCAAGATATTAGCAAAACTGACCCCTAATACCAATGTGTGTGTAACACCATCTAACACACTAAGAAGCCCAATTAAACATGTTATCTTCACGGAGTAGTTGTCTCAAGAAGAAATAAGTGGAATGATGTTGAAATCTAGCCAACTAAATCTTAATTTTGATATCCTCTAGATGGCCTGATTCTCTACTTAGAGAAATGGAAAATAAATAAATACATTTTTTTTTTGTTCTCACTTAACTAAATGATCTCTGTTGTTCCACAAGTACTTTCACAGTCCTGACAACACATTGCTTGTCTCCCTGAGCCATTGCATCCTTAGAAAGGCTGCTCTTCTGTAGGGAGGTGTCAGAGAGTCCATTGGGTTACAGTAGTGTTTAACCTTAGTTCATCTTATCTCTGTAGGAATCAGTTTTGAAAGTCACATTGGGCTGATTTGACAGCCGTCTGAGTTTCCACAGCCATTCCAAACTCTCAGCCAGATGTGAAATGGTGAAAGCAACAGGAATTGTCACAACTGCTGGTTGTTTCTACAGTGTTGGGGGTTTCTTTTCCCACAGGGTTCTCTGTGTTCCGTGCCCATGCGTGGAGCAGACAAGGTGATCCTTAGGCACCTTCCATTCCCTAGGTCACTGGCACGTAGGAAGGCTCTGATCATTTTGCAGTCATGTCCCTTCTTTCTTTGAACAGGACCAGTGTTTGAATTTTAGGGCTTCATGTTTCCAAGTCATGCCTCCGGTGTCTTGTCGCTGGTCAGTTGTTCCCTGTCTGTCATTTCATCCTGAGGCGGTCTTGCTCTATCAAAGAAGCCACACTAGGAGAAAGAAAAATCAAGTCATCTGGAGAGTGTGTGAAATACCTTATTTAAGGAATTTGCATTCTAGACATTTTATAAGAAACCTGGGATATGTGAACTATCTGTCTAATTGTCCAAATTAAGAGGGAAAATCGGAGTGTTGGTTACTGGTGGAGAGAATTCACTGCCTGGACAAGGTTGGCAATGCATCCGTTGCCTTCCTCCCGCCACACAGGAAGTAGTGGCAGGATGTCTTCATTTTACAGATGCCACTCACAGGCCTTAGCTATATCCCATCCTGTCACTAGTGCACTAAGGATCCTTCTGTCTTTCTGCATGCTTCCCTCATGGTGCCCCACAGTTGACCTGACACGTGTCGTTCCCTGTGGTGTTCTGTAGGGTACTTAGGACACATCATAGGGAGACATTGTTGCCTGTTCTTCTGGACTTGGCAGGACATACGGTGTTTAGAGGAAGGTCCAATTTGTGATTTATGTCAATAACAGCACCAGGCAGGATGGGACATTCTTGTGACTTTCTACAGATTTACCAGTACTCTGGTAAAGATGGCTCCAGAACCATCTTTCTATTGAATTTCAAATTAATATTTAACCCCAGAGGATGCTTATTTTCCCAGAACCCTAGAATTATTATTTATTGTTTCTCATGTGGGAAGCACAGAAAGAGTTTCTTTGCAAGACTAGTAGGGTACTCTCTCATTTGGCATATAGAGTGATATCCAGTTACCATAAAGAGCAGAACAATGCTGAAGTTATCTCTACACGTTTGACAGTGACTGGATGGGCTATTCCTATCTCTCAAATAAAATCACCTCCCCCAAAAACTTCAGTGTGGAAGCAGTTTACCCCTCATCTTTCACAATATTATCTTCACACACATTAAATTCCAAAACAAAATAGACACAATCTTCTTCTGTCCTAAAGATCATCAAAATCAGCAATTTACAACTTTATTGTTATATTTAATACTTTCCAACAATATCTTTTCACCCCCTCAATGGCTTCTGAACCCCAAAGGAAAAGCAAAGGAAGCTCGCTTACCTTCCATAAAGCTAAAGTTAAGATGGCCAGAACCAGCAAGCCAAGAAGGATTGCTAGTATTATGACCCACAGTGGAATTGAGAAGGACACATTCGGAGTGGCCCAGATGACCGACGTCTTAATCTGAAAAGAAAGCAAAGCAACTATCTGATGAGATGAGCAAGAACTGCCAGTTTGCTACTGAAGATCATTGCAAAGTGATGCTCATAACATCTGAAGGAATTTGAGGCGATATTAGGAGGTCATAGTGACTGAATGCGGGCTCTCTAAAACAGACACACACCCATGCCTAGGAGGCTACATGAAAATCTAATAACATATACTTGTTGGGTGGTGACCTTTAATCATGGAACCCTAGACTGAAATCCAGGTAAATGTGGACCTCTACGCAAATAAAGGGCTACGAGCATTGACTTCATCTTCATGTAAGTCAGCTAATCTCACCGAAAGGTGAATTTGTGAACAATCATGAAATATTAGATATTCAAGAGTTCATGTCACTAGTTAATGTCAGTACTGGATCTCTTCCTCTGTAGACTTTGTGATCTGGTACTAAATGACAGTTGAGAACTTTAGGCTAACCACCATGCATCCATCCTTCTTTCTCTCCTTCCTTCCTTCCTTCCTTCCTTCCTTCCTTCCTTCCTTCCTTCCCTCCTTCCTTCCTTTCAGCAGTTGTCTCCATAGAACCTTGTGAATTCATTGACTAGAACTTCGGTTGTCAGAATTGGCAGCATGCACTCTTACCCAGTGAGCTATCTTGCAAGCCCCTAGCTTGCATTTTTATGGAATAACTTAATGTAAAAATAACAGAATGAGAGTGAAGCCACTAATGTAAGTTCTAACAAACAGGAATAAAGAAAGGCAGTATGAAGGAGGGTTTTTATGAATGACTGCTTGATGGTAATCAGTAACAAAGATTCTGCTGATGGGGGAGAGGAGGTTAGAGAGATTGTTCAATGGCTAAGAGCACTTTCTGCTCTTGCAGAGGATAGGATTTTGACTCCCAGCATCTGAAACTGCCCATAAATCCAGCTCCAGGAGATGTGACTTTCTCTTTTGACCTCTGCAGTCACCTGCACACAAATGTTCACATACCCATACACATAAATAAAAAGAAAATCTTAAAAAGAAGATTCTGTTGAGATCAAAAAGGCCACTTCAACGCGCGCGCGCGCGCACACACACACACCATACCATGCAATACCCACACACTACAGTTCTGTAAAGTTATCTGCCCATCAACTATCTGATAAATTTAAAATAACATTAGTTACTCTCATTAATCCCTAGACTCATAATTACTGTTTCAAAATATCTTCATCCTTCTCATTTTTGCATAGGGTCTAGCAAGAGGGAAGACAAGGACCTACAACTAATATACTCCTTTTGTAATAACTTGTATGCCTACACACACACACACACACACACACACACACACACACATTTACAAACTATTTTCCTTCCCTTAGCTTCTCCAATTACCTTCAGTTTGCTATAGCAAATGTATCCCCATTGCAGTGCTGTTCTACTCCCTACTAAACTTCATTATTTGTAGGAGACACTCTGATGGTTGTTTAGATCGATGCTGTACTGTGTAAAGTGGTGTGGTATTATTCTCATGGGTTTGGGCTGCCTTCAAGCTCAAGTCCAATTTTCATGGACAGAGCTGGAGAAACACCTGGAGACGATAGGAGCCCATGTCATTCCCCCCTGCTGGAAAGATTCCTGTAGGAAAATGAGGCCCACACGGTCAGAAGAAGGATCTCTCTTGCTCCAGAGCTGGGAGTCTGGGCAAGGAAGCTACAGACCCCTATGTAAAGTGGAGAAGACTAATTCATGCCACTGAGAGCTTTGCTCAGAGAAAATAAAAATACAGAATATCTTGGAACTGACTATTATCTACCATGCTTGATTTAGGTGTCTGGCTTTACAGTAATAGACATTGCTTCCTTTAAATTGGTCTATATGCTCTTCATTTTAAATACATTTAT
Organism: Microtus oregoni; assembly: GCF_018167655.1. Classification (NCBI taxonomy): domain Eukaryota; kingdom Metazoa; phylum Chordata; class Mammalia; order Rodentia; family Cricetidae; genus Microtus; species Microtus oregoni. The sequence continues at coordinate 21,928,910 of NW_024543094.1, forward strand.
TGAACGTATTTAACATAGAAACTACCTGAGAACTCTAGACCACAATCCTAAAGGGAATTGTGAGGGAGACTCATGGCTAGTTGGTAGCTGTGAACTGGTATGGCAGGAAATAACTGGGCATTTTCATCACTGGAACGTAATATTGGGCCCTAACCAGACCCATGTATGTATGTATGTATGTTTGTATGTATGTATTGTGAGTTTGTTCTGCCTTCTCAACTAGCTATGACCTCTGCCAATGTTCTGCTCAGTTCTTCCTGGTTCTATTGTTCCTCCCATCTTAATCCATGCCCCAATCTAGCAGACAAATAAATGGATTATGTGTCCTTCACCAGGTGACCTCCCCACCTGGTCATTGTAAGCTTTAATGGACTGTGTCAAAAGTCAGTCTGTCTGTTGAAAGAAGCATGAAAGACCCCCACAAAGATCAAAGAAAGATACCTGAAGGACTTTCTCTCTTACAACAGTAGTGAGTAAGTGCAGTTCAAGCATGGGATGGACACGTGTTCTCAGCAGGGGCGTCTAAACCAGGGAGCAACTCTCGTGGTTCTTGGCTTATATTTGTTTCCAGAGATTCTGGCAGCCATGCCTTAGGCATTGCGTGGGAGATGATCACCACGTGGTAATCCAAAACTCTGAAATCCTCGTTTGGTTCCAGAATTCTGAATTTCTCATTATCAAAACTGTGGCCAGCCTGCTTCCAGGAAGAGTAGGTTTATTTTAAAGCTATCACTTCCTCCCATCCCTCTGAGTCCCCTAAAGTGTATGTTTCTTGCTTAGCCCCATTCAGTTCATGAAGGGGAAGGGATGGAAGGCCTCGAGGGACTCTGAGGGCTTCCCTCTGCCTCTGATACAATGGCACAGTCTAAGGTTGGCGCAGCTGAGGACCCCTGTCCACCCTGGTGTCTTCCTAAGATGACCTGGTATTTATGCTTCACAGTTAGAAGCCGTAACACCAGTGTTAGTGGACAGGCAGGCAATGCAGAGTTAACAGAGAGTGACCGCAAAGAGCCCAACACCACGCCCCATTGGGAGAGCTCTATGCCTTGGAACGAAGGGAACCCGGTAACATTTTGACCTGTGACTCCACCGTCATGGTGGGCCACTAGCAAAGCACAGCTCTTCCTGAGACTTGCTGCTCTGCGGAGATAAATGAGAGACTTAAATTGTATGCGGCTTAAAAGGAAACAGTTTAACTGGTCACTTTGGTAGGACCTATGTTTGTTTATATTCATGGTAGTGGGGAAGTGGAAGATAATTTTGGAGATATTTGAGTAAAAATAAAGTACTGACAAACACCAAAACTTGGTCATTTCCAGTGCTTATACATCTTGACAGCCCTTAGGAAGCTTAGCTTAGAGTATCCACAGGCTCAAAACTGATGAGAAAGTGCAAGCCGGGCGGTGGTGGCGCACACCTTTAATCCCAGCACTCGGGAGGCAGAGGCAGGCGGATCTCTGTGAGTTCGAGACCAGCCTGGTCTACAAGAGCCAGTTCCAGGACAGGCTCCAAAACCACAGAGAAACCCTGTCTCGAAAAACCAAAAAAAAAAAAAAAAAAAAAAAAAAAAAAAAAGTGCACCACAGATGAGGTTTCTTATGACTGCGATTTATGCTGAGAAATGTGTGTTTATATCAAATAATATAAAACACTCATATTCTCTGAACCTCTGTAGGACTTATCAGCTGTGAACTTGGTCTTTCTCAATGCTGCCCAATAGAAATATTAGACATCTGTGAATTCAAATTTTGTATCAGTCACATTTAAAAAATGAGAATAGGAGACATTAACTTTAACAACATGCTGTTAAAACCCAAATATCAAGTACTACCTGTTAATACAAATTTAATATCATTTAAACGTGCTATTGATATTTTAAAAAGTAAATTATTTCTTACATTCTTTTTGATTGTTTCCAAAGTTCAGTTGCTCTGAACACAGGCCGCATGCAGCAGCCGCAAAGGTTTCAAGCACTAGAGTGAGATGCAGCCTTGCGACACTAACTGTGCTTAATGGAAAGACATTTGTATGACGCCAGATCTTCCCGCTCCCGTTTTAGAGAACGGAGATGCAATCAAGTTATGAGCTTCTTCCGCAGCCCCACATTTATGGAACTCGGACTCTACACGCCTGGCATTGTCCATGTGACACAATGGTGAGGTCAGCTGATCCATCCAAACCCTCATTGTAGGATTTGTCTGGCTCAGAGCAGAGTACACAGCACACAGTGCGCGAGAGCTTACTTTAGGCTTGTGCTGGAAAGAGGCCCTTGTGCCTGATGACCAGAGTGCAATCCTTGGATTCCACAAGGTGGCAGGAGAGAACCAGCTCCTGGGTTGTCCTCTGACCCCATTAGGTTCCATTAGGTTCATGCCTGCACGCATGAGTGTGTGTGTGTGTGTGTGTTTGCGTGTGCGCGCGTACATTCTCTCTCTCTCTCTCTCTCTCTCTCTCTCTCCCCCTCCCTCCCTCCCTCTCTCTCTCTCTCTCTCTCTCTCTCTCTCTCTGTCTTCCCCCTCAAAAAATTGAATGATTTATTTCTAGACACCAGGCTTCTGATACAATGGTTAATATTGAGTAACTAGAGAACTTAAGATATAGTGGGGAGTCCAATTGCCAGCCCACAAATCAACTATCTGCTTTTTATATATTTTTGCTTATCAGGAACTTGAAGCTATTTAAAGAAATAGTATAAAAACTTAGCAACTCACTTATTATCTTTATCTGTGGCTTTAGGAAGTGGAATCGATAAATTATAAGCAGTTGGATTTTCTCAAAGGGATCCTGAGCAGGGACCATTTAATTTTACCTCCATCAAATCATAAATCTTGCTGTTCTTTATTATGGTTGAAAGACTATAAATAAACTTCAGTATGTCTACATTCTATCATTGATATTTATGGCATATTTTTGGGTATTTTGATGAGAAAACACCAAGGTGGGAGGAAACAGCTTCCTTGTGTTTGCGACTGTAATTAACATTACCATGTGTGCTTACATATCACAACATCTTATGCAAACACACTGCAATGGGGGCAGGCGAATGTTTCAATAAATGTACCAAGATGCTTTACCTCCAACGCCATTTAGAGCAGAACAGAAACACAAAGGGGAACAGCTGAGCACACAGTTAAGAGCCCTCTGCATCATGCTATTCCGCCGGATGTCTGTGCTCCAAAGACACCATCTCATTCAAGAATTCTGTTCATAAATGTTGAAGTTTTGTGAAAAAAAATCTGAAAATGAAGTGTATTTGCAACTTCCAGGAGAGATTTTTTTACATAAGTATTTTTGCGAAATAGTTTATAATAAAAATCATTTTTACATTTATACTAGACAACAATCCTTTTCTCCTAGGTGTAAATTGTGGAAATGGGTGTTTGTTGAATAACATGCAAATGCCTATGTTTCAATAGTCCGTCAAAAAAAAAAGGATTCATGTAATTGAATAATCTCTTTCTTTTTTTCCTTGTGCTGTGATGACTTAAGATGCATTGGTATTTCTCTAAACCCCTGCCTCACCTCTGAGAGGAGTTCGTGTGTTACCAATTCAGATGCTGCGTGAATGGCAGGCAGGGACTATTTCCTACACAAGCAGAGCTTACTTAAAAGATACGGCTGACTTATGACCACGTTGAAAAGGAAGTACAAACCAACCAACCATCCCACACAAGAGTCTAGGAAAACAATCATATATCAACTTCTCACTACAAAGTCTTCCCAGTGTCCAGATGGACATTGGCTGCTTCTCAAGTGACTGATTAAACCACTGTACAGCAGTTCTCTCTGGTGGGGCTCTTTCTGGGAGGAAAAATGGAGAGACCTTTAGAACTTTCTCAACAAGATGTCTGCCCCCTCCAGCCAGAGTTCTCTCTAAGCCACAGGGAGACCAGACCAATTCCCTACACTGAACAGCTAACTAGGTACTGGCAAGGTCTTCCCCTGTGAGTCAGATACTGGGAGACTTGAAAGCAGTTCCCTTGCTAAATGTTTTTCCAATAACCTCTACCTAAACGATGCGGTAAATCTTCGTCATCAGATAACGGATCTTTCTTTCGTTTTTAATACGGTAACGGATGGTGCCGTGGGAGGAAGCATGCATTTGATCATTTCATGCATCTTTTGAGATGAGTTGAGAACAGCAGGCTGTCACCTGTAACCAGCCCTGAAGGATGCGATCCTGTTGATGGAATCGACTGGAACATGTGTTTTTGTTATGAAACACGTGCTCCAAGAAAACAAAAGGGGTCTGGATTTATCTCCCTGAGAGCTGCAAGTCTTTGAACCTCCTTGGATGAACACTCTGTATTAAAAGCCCTAAGCCTCTGTATGCTGGGTTGAACATAAATCCAGGCTGTAGCAGACAACTTGTGAGAGAAAGAGAAGTGACCTAAATGAAGAAAGATGTGGCCACGCTGACTTTAAAACCCGCTGCTCAAATCTTTATTGTCATTTCCAGTGCGGGTTTACCAGACGTAGAGAGAGACGAGAAGACATTTGGGGATGATATTAACATTTATTGAGACTGGAGACTTAATTATCTCTTGCAAACCACTGAAAGTTTGATTATGTAACTTTATTAATTATCTCAACAATTTCATATGATAGCTATGGTTTCAAATTAGATTGAAGGGCTTCAAAGCCTTTGCTTTTCCTCTTAGTGCTCTGTGGCGTTAAATCTCTCAGCCTTGGCTCCCCCTGAGGAGCCTCCTGTAAGGGCTGTAAATCAATCGCAGGGCCCTGCCCCAGCCTATTTAGTCCAGATGCATGGAGAGAGCGCTCAGGATGTACACGTTTCTGCATGCATTTAAAGTTGCATGAGTAAATATTCATATTTATACTGTTTACTCAAAGTTGAGACTGGAAGAATAATCAACAGATAATTCGTTTCATTTATTTTTGTAGTGTGTGTCTATGAGTGTGTTTGTGAGCAGACGCATGTGCATGTGTGTGGAGACAACTTTGGGTGTTACTCCACCTTTGCTTTTATTTTTCTTTTGCGACAGGGTTTCTCACGGGCCTAGAACTGGTAAGGTAAGTGAGACAGGCTGTACAGGGAGCCTGAGGCCTGGTGAGGCTGTCTCTACCGCCTCAGTGCTGGGAGAACAGGTGTGCACCATCAAGCCCAACACCTTTTATTTTATTTTGTACTCGGTGTATGGGCGTTTTGCCTGCATATATGACTGGTGTCCACAGAGGCCAGAAGAGGACATCGAGTTCCCTGGAATGGGAGTTACAAATGGATGGTGTGAGCTACCATGTGGTGAGACTCGGTCCCCTGGAAAAGCAACTAGCACTCTTAACCACTGAGACATCTCTCCAGTCGCCTTTTCCTTTCAAAGGGTGCGACTCCAGATCCTGGCCTCATGCTTGCAAGACAAGCAATTTACTGACTGAACTATTTCTTCAACCCCTAATTCTATAGTCAAAGGTTAATTAGGCTGCAAAGATGAACCATTACAGTGAGATGGAAGACCAGGGCTGGAAATGGATGGATGACAAAGGGATCAACTATGTAGATTCTAAAGGCGTGCTTCCCAAACCTGCCCGTGTGGATGTCCTGGTAATTTTGATTCAATACACGCTTAGAGTGAAGCTTGCGTCTATATTTCTAACCAGCTCTCAGAAGATGTCTGGGATCCTGGTTTACAAGTCACATTTTGAATAACAAAGGCCTAGGGATTCAGAGTTCAAACTGGAGACTGGAAATACCCACTGATAACTAAGTAATGAGGCTTGAAACTATAATATAAGTTTGTTTCAAGACAGGATCTCACTACATCTCCCTGGTTGTCCTGGTAACATTAGGCAAACCAGGCTGAACTTGGACTCACAGAGATCTACCTGCCTCTTCCTCCTGAGTGCTGGGATTAAAGGTGTATGCACCATGACTGGCTTTAATATTGCTATTAGGAGAACTGAGTTTTTCAGGGTTAGATGGTTTTTGTAAGGAACCATAAAGGCAAAGTTTTATTACCCATACTACTGGTGCTCTCAATGATGTTCTTCCCATCTTTGCATGGGTTTGCCACATTCCTGAAGATGTCAAAAACTGTTCTGTGGCTTCTATGATGTTTAATAGTCTCGATCTTAGAAAGCAATATTTGGTCAACTGAAGCTCATATTTCCCCCACCTCTCATCTCAGAATTGCTCTTGGCACAAAAAAGACAGAGAGCTTTAAAAGTTTGCACTGGTCTGGGGAAGTTTCCTCTCTCCCTACCAGACTCTTCATGCTGTTATCAAAATCAAAAACTCAGTATGATTTTGCTATGAGCACTATTTCTATTGGAATGTGTTTCTCTGAAACAGAACAACTGACTTAAAAAGTGCTGTATAGTGTGAGTTTTTTACCTGTAGTTTTTAATGTAGAAATGTATGTGAAAAATTAATAACTGGATCAAAAGGCACTGGGGAATTTCTAGAATGAAAGAAAAAATGGTGGGATAAAGAGGAGAACAATATTCACTAATTCATGTAAATGTTTTAACCAAGCCCAAGCTGAACAGTGCTCTAGAAGTAACTTTATCATTTGTGTCTCTTAAAGAGATACTCACTGCTATACTCCCGGTGGGGAGTGTCGCTGGCTGGTCTTTATAGGGCATCTTCCTCACTGCAAAGGACACCAGGGATGCAAGAGCATAGGGATCATTCTTTCTCTGAAAGGAAAAGCATTTATTTAAATGTATGTCCTTGAAAACTCTTTAAAATACTATTACATAATCAGTTGTTTTCAGAGTTTCTATGTCCAGTACAATTTTTTCTTCTTTTTTCTGTCCTTCTTTTATGTCATCCATCCATCCATCCATCCATCCATGCATCCATCCATCCATCCATCCATCCATGCATCTATCCATCCATCCATCTATCCATCCATCCATCCATCCATCCATCCATCCATGCATCTCTCCATCCAACTATGATGCTTTTATCCATCCTTCCAAATGTGTCTGTAAATTTATCTTTCCTCTAAATATCCATCCCATCCATTCAAATATTCAAATATTTGACTACCCTGTTTTTAGTTATATACATTTAATAACCATTTTAAACTTTTATTTTACATATATGTATACACACACACACACACACACACACATATATATATATACATATATTTGATTTTTTTTAAAAGATAGAATCTCACTATGTAGCCTGCCTCTGCCTCCTGAGTGCTTGAGATTTAAGGAATGTGCCACCATGCCCGGTTAAGATATATTTTGTTAGTATAATATTTGTGCCTAAGTTTAAGAGGAACCTGCTCTAAGGAAATTCTGGTTCTAAAAAAGAGTAAGTACAAGGATTTTCTGGAGTTACTGCTGGTAACAGGGACCCACAGGGATTACAGGTGCTTGTTCCCCGAAAGAGGAAAGTCCTGGTGACAACTTGTAGAGAAATGTTTCCCATCTCGTGTCACACAGAAGATCCCAAGCAGGGATGCTCAGTCTCGGTGCTACCGAGGCTGTGGGCATGTCTGGAGTTGCCCTGTGCACTTGAAGGTGTTTACCACAGCCTCCGCCTTCTCCCTGTTAGGTGTTCCAGTTGTGGGGATTGGAATGCTCCTGGGGGCTAAGGAAACTCTGAAATCCTGAGGTCAGTTGTTAAATCACAGCATAATAGATAAATAAACAGGACACGGGGTGGGAGGGAGATACATTGGGAAGGATTCTGGGGGGGGGGTTAGAGGGAGAAGTACGTAGTCAATATGATCAAGATACATTATATACATGTACAAAAATTTCAACATAAGTAAAGTATTAAAAATTAAATTATATAGATTAACTTACGTTTATAAAAATTTAACAGTTAAAAGTCAATTCTGTTTAACTATATTTTAAATTGCCAACGTTACTAATATTACATGTGTCTACTTCATTCCTAAAGGAAAACGTCATACAGTGATGTCTGCTTGGGCATCTCTTCCCAGCACCCGTATCTTCTAACATGGTGCTGGCATGCTAAAAGCGGTAGGACCATTTTTATCATGGAAAGTGGCAAGTGTTATATCACAGAGCCCTTGACTCCTCCCAGACATCAATATTCAGTACATCAAACAGTTACCAGCACATCCCCACCTAAAACACAGTTTTGGGCCTCTTGGAACCAATCCTACTATTTGGATTGTAGAAATTTTGCTCAAATCTTTTTACAGGTTAAGTTTTTCCTATGAATGAATTTTTCTCCCCTAGTAAACGCTACTTTTTATACACAATAGGCACAGACCATGAAAGGAAACTTTTATGTATTTAGAAATAACTATATCTTTTTGTTTTCTTTCTAATTGTCTAATTTCTAATAGAATACTTCCATTCATTTGAAACAAATTATGTTCAAGGTGTCATTCTTTGATGGCCTATTCTTGGCTGTCTTTTTTATTTCAGCTAAAGGTTGTATTTTTTAATTTAAGAGTTAAAACTTTATAAAATGTGGAGATATTTGCTAGCACTTGATGGTTTTCATCTAAGTTCCTCACACAGGAAGCACTCACTCCAGTAATGAGATACCATGATTTTACACTCTGTAGCCAAAGCTCACCTGGATCTCTTGCTGTAGCCTAGACTAGCCTCAAACTGAGGGTAATCCCCCAAATTCAGCCTCAGGCATGTCTATGGGTAAGAATTGTAAACCCATACTCCACGGTGTCCAGGCCTCTAAACTTGCTCCAGTTAGGGTTTCTATTGCCACAATAAGACACCAAGGACAAAAACAACCCAGAAAATAAAGGATTTATTTCATCTTATAGGTCACACTCCATCTTGCAGAGAAGTCAGGGCAGAAATTTAAAGTTGGAACCCAGAAGCAGGAACTGAAGAAAAGCCATGGAGGAACACTGCTTATCACTTGCTCAGCCTGCTTTCTCACATAACCCAGGACCTCCTGCGTGGGGAGGAAGCACCCACAGTAACCTGGTCCCACGCACATTATCATAAATCAAGGAAATGCCCCACAGACTTACCTATGGGCAGTCTCATGGAGGCATTTTCTCAATTGAGAGTCCTTTTCCTAGATAATTCCAGCAGTTTTCAGACTGACTAAAACCTAACCTAACCAACACAATGAAGAAGCTTTCAGAGCTGGGAGTGGAGGTGCATGCCTGTGATCTCAGTCTGGGCCATTTAAGAGTTTGAAGCTAGTCTACCAGTCAAGGCTGCAAGGACTTGTCTCAAAACAAAACAGTACAGAATTTGGAGAGGCATATCAAAGGAACTCTAACTTCTGTGATAGACCCTTGCCTAGCATGCTGAAAGCTCTGGGTTCAATCCCTGCACTGCAAAAACCCAACCAAAGAAACAAAGCCAAAAAACCCAAACCAAACCAAAACGAAACTAAAAAACAACCAAAAAAAAAAAAAAACCCAGATAGCCGTTTTCACTGGTTATGTTTGTTCATACCTATAATTAAAGGTAAGAGGATGAGGCAGGAGGATTGCTGTGATTACAAGTCATCCTGGACTACATAGTAAGTGTGATTTAAAAAAAAAGTCTCAAAAAAACCAAAATGTTTTCATTAATCTTCAAGTTCAATAAAAACTTGGTAGAAAATTAAATTATAGTACTAGAAGCCATATCTTCAGTAAACAAGTTTAGCAAGAGTTGCATCTCTGCATGGATTCTAGACAGAGAGGTTTTCTTTTATTGCTTGTAGATTTAGGAACAGGAGCTTCTTGATACATTAAAGATGTGGTTTGATAGTGTCTTCCAGACAAAATGGGACTGCTGCATATATGAATTCACAGAGGCTAGTGCACAAGACCAGCTCAGGTTCAAGTTAGATGGGATCCCAGCACTGAGCAGGGAAGTGAACACAGGGTCCCAGTAGATGGGATCCCAGCACTGAGCAGGGAAGTGGACACAGGGTCCCACTCCAGCCGAGAAGCAATCTGCTATTGACACCTGCCAGCAAATGGAAAATCAGTTTTCTCCAATGGAGTCTCACTGGGTAGATAGTCTGCACCTTCTCCTTTTGTTAATCCCACTTTTTGTCACAGCTGGACCCCTCAGATTGTTCATTTATTTCCATTCGTTACTCTTGTCTCACTGATCCACAAACCACTGGAATTTTCTGGGTCTTTGAGAATGCCTGAGATCTATGTCAGAGGTTCTGAATCTGTCTTCAATGAAACTGTATTTGAAATGTAGTATTATATTATTATATCATAGCAAATATATTTAGATTTTAAGTTTTATATTGTGGTTCATAATTTTCTATTTTCCTGTTTTATAGTCATGATCCACAGAATGATATCTGGACCACATGTACAGTGGCGACTCTCCAAGTTATATTGCCTCATAGTACCACGGCTGCCTTAATCTCACTGAGTCTGCTTTACGTTGTGTGCTCAGTAACAATGCTGCTCGTGAACCTCTTAGAGGTATTAGCCATTAACAGACGTTCAGTAATAACATCACCGCTCTGTCTTCCCCAACTTGATGACACAAACTGGAAGGCTTACCCTGCAGAAATATAGTGAACCACAAACTAACCACCGCATGAAATGATGTACAAGTTATCTGATGGCCTTTGAGATCTTCATATGATAAATTTGTTGGCCTCTCACAACGATAGGGTGAGGTTTCCCAGTGATTGATTACACTTGGTGCTGTTCTAGGTTTCCCAGTGATTGATTGATTACACTGGGCAGTGTTCTAGGTTTCCCAGTGATTGATTACACTTGGCGCTGTTCTAGGTTTCCCAGTGATTGATTACACTTGGCGCTGTTCTAGGTTTCCCAGTGATTGATTACACTTGGTGCTGTTCTAGGTTTCCCAGTGATTGATTACACCGGGCAGTGTTCTAGTACCCTCCCTGCTGCTGTGATACTGACTGAAAGTAATTTCTGGGAGGAAAGGGTTGAGTTACACTTCTGGGGCATAGTCAATCACTGTGGACGTTGTGAAGTCAGATCGGGAACTCAGACAGGAGGTGTGATTGTAGGACTGCAAATCCAGCATGCCGAGTCAGAGGCAGCAGATCAGAGGTTCAAGGTTCTTCTCTGCTATACAGGGAGTTTGAGATCTGCCTTACTACCCGAGGTACTGTCTCCAACAAAAAACGACACGAGACAAATCTCTTCTGCACATACTGCTGCACTACAGAGTGTCGGCTGAAAAACTTCACATAACTTCAGACTGCTGTTACTCCTTAGAAGTACACTGTTCCTTGTCCACACCACATCATTTAAGCTGTTGTTAGCAGTTCATTGGCTGGCTCTAGCATGCAGTGTGTGTGTGCGTTCATGCATGAGTTTGTGTATGGTGTGTGTGTGTGTGTGTGTGTGTGTAAGACAAAGATCCACTTTGCTTGTTTTTTCTTAGGGTCTGTCAACTTTGGTTTTTGAGTCAGGGTCTCCTGGGACCTGGGACTCAGCAGTTAGGCTAGGATGGCTGGCCAGTGTGCCTCAGAGATACACTTGAATCCGAGGGGTGGGGTTATCTGAGCAAACCACCATGTCCTGTTTTTCACTTGGGTTTTGGGGGATGGAAATTAGGTCCTTGTACTGATGTGTCAGGCACTGTACTGGCTGAGCTGTCTTCCCAGTCAGTTGGTAAATACTTTTTCACTATGGTTTCCTTATGGTGCTAATCAAAGTTACGGGGTCGGCAAACTACTGGGAAAGGAGGCTTCTGGGCTTGATAAATACCAATATCGAGAGCTTTCTCTCTCCTATCTTTGAACTGCTTAAACCTCTCAAAACTGATAATAATGGTGGTGAAGATGATGGTTTTATTTGAGAAAGGACTTTTTTTGGGTAGCTCAAGCTGACCTTGAACTCACCCTCTTCCTGTCCCCATTGCCTGATGTTGGAATTGCAGATGTTGGCCTCCATATTCTGCCCAGTAATTATTTTTAAGCCCACACTAATTTTATCTTTAAATACTCACTAGCTGCCAGAATCCATGTTTCTGAGCTTTCTGAGCAACTATTGTTGAAACTCTCAATAGTGAAGAAGGTTTCACTGCAAGCAACAATCAGGGAAGAAGATGCCACTTGGTATCAAGCTAAGTAGAACCTTTTTCTGCCCAGTTTGCAAGTCTACCATGGAAGAGGAAAAAAAGCATAATACATTAAGTCCCACCTGCCTGCTAACTTTAAATTCTGGGTAGGGGAAGCAAAAAGTAGTAATTTATTGTGGATTATGTGATGAAACTACTTTTAAAGCAAATGTGTAAACATAAGTATATATATATATACATACACACATACAAAGGTATATGCATATATTTGAATATATTTATATAAATGAGTAACTGTCTACATGTATACCTCTAACTCCATGTTTATGTGGGGGACAGGGAGTTTCTTTTTTTTTTTTTCGAGACAGGGTTTCTCTGTAGCTTAGGAGCCTGTCCTGGCACTAGCTCTGTAGACCAGGCTGGCCTCGAACTCACAGAGATCCGCCTGCCTCTGCCTCCCGAGTGCTGGGATTAAAGGCGTGCGCCACCACCGCCCAGCGACAGGGAGTTTCTAATACTGCATTCCTTCTTGGCATCAGGCCTCCAAGAGGGTACTACGTAGAAACCGTCGGAAATAAAGGCATTGTGGCTGCAGGTGTGGGCACACCTAGGGTACACAGGCAGTGCTTGTTCTACCCGTGGAGTGCCCTCCTTTTTGTGGAAGGAATCGGAGTGTTGATGTATGTTCTAGTCTGACTCCTCTGGTAACTATGTTTAAACAGTTCCTCAGTCACTAGTGATGTCCTTTAGACACACTGACTCTTTTTCTTTAAGATTAACTTTCAGTTTATGTGTATGAGTCTTTGCCTACACATACTCACACACGAATGCTTGCAAGCATGCATGCACACACGTATGCACAAATGCATGAATAGGCATGCCTGGTGCCTGCAGAGGCCAGAGGAGGTCATTGGATCCCCTGGACTGGAATTATAGACCATAGTGAGCTCTGGGGACTGAATCCAGATTCTCTGCAAGAGCCGCCAGTGCTCCTAATCACTGAGCCATCTCTCCAGCTTCTATACTGGGTCTTCTTAATAGGAGAAGGAAGATCTGATGTCTCTATGGAGATGGAATCCCTGGTACCAAGCAGAAGAAGGCAGTTTAACCCCATCGCTCCCTGACTCAATTGCAGTGCTGTAACAACAGGTACTGCGTCATTGAACAGGTCTTTCTCTCTTGTTTCAGAAGGATGGGATGCTTAGAGCGACAGGAAGAATATGCAGTCTTTCCTTTAGACTGCGTGGGCTTGGGAGTTTCCTAAAACACTTCTCTTCCATCTTTCAGATAAACACTAATAACCCACAGGCAGAGTAACCCACACAGACCTATGCTATGCAGCGGCAGAGTCATCTTCTGGTTTTTCAGCTGAGACACTGTACAGTTAGAGAAGCTGCGACTCCAAGGACAATAGTGTTATTATCTGTTAAAGGTGAAATCTGATTTGAAAAAGCCAATTACAATCTTCAAATTTATGCCATTGGAAAGTATTAAAAATGGCCTAATTTTTGTTGTGTCTTTGGAGAAATTAGTCATGTCAGAAAAGCAATTAAATGGTAAAAGTCTACTGTGGCAATTCATCACGAAGAGACAATCACATTTTTTGAATTATATATGGAAAATAAAATTATTATTGAACCTATCTTTTGAAATTCTGTCATGGTTCTCTCTTATCTAATGTTCTTATTTTCTGAAAAAACTTTTCAAGAAACCATCTGACATTTTAATGCAAAATTTTGTTTTTGAAATTTTCCTCACAAGGCAAGGAAATGAATACACTGAGTTAATTATAAGAAGACCTCTGTGTGGCATTATCTGAAATAAATTGTACTTGTGTAGAAAGTTCTGTAAAGTCCTTTGGTGTGCATGCTGGCTTTTTTTTTTTTGTATTTCAAGTATAAAATGGAAAGAAATTTGCCTGTATATCCTCAAGGAGAGAGAAAACACGTGACAGGATTTGACCAGTGCTATCTGTCTCAAACAAGATATGACTGATGTCATGTGGGGCCCCAGGAGTCTATTCTGGCTGAGGAAATGAAAAGGAACCAAATGCTTGGCAGTTCCGAATGCAATCTTTATTACCACTGCTACTCTGCTAAGCAGGACAACTGAAGAATTACCTTCTGTTAGTCATAGGGTGGTGGTGCATGCCTGTAATACCAGCTCTCAGGAGCACAGGGGGAAGGATTATGAGCTGGTAATCCCAGCTCTGAGGAGCAGAGGCAGGGGGATTGTGAATTGGTATTCTCAGCTCTCAGGAGGCAGAAGCAGAAGGATTATGAGTTGCTAATCCTATCTCTCAGTAACAGAGGCAAGGGGATTGTGAGTTGGTAATCCCAGCTCTCAGTAACAGAGGCAAGGGGATTGTGAGTTGGTAATCCTAGCTCTCAGTAACAGAGGCAGGGGGATTGTGAGTTGGTAATCCCAGAACTCAGGAGCAGAGGTAGGTGGATTGTGAGTTAGAGGCCAGCCTGGGCTGTGAGCTATTATCTCAAATCAACCAATGTCTTCCTTCCTGGATTTTGAAATAACTTGCTATGCAATATATAGATCAATTAATACAGTAGTGAGGCTATATATTCTATATTCTCTCTATATATATTCTATATATTCTAGAAAATCTCCGTATGTGGTTACCATAGACTAACCTATACTATCAGGGTTACAGGCCAGCAGTCTGTGCCACGCGGCTATGACATGATATCTCAAGTGGGCGAGCATCATGTGGTACTCTCTGGTTCAGCACTCTAACCTAGCGATGCATGCAGGACTCAAACTCCCAGACTCCTCCTCTTACCAGCTATGTGACCCTGGAAAGGCCACTTAACCTTCATGTCTCTGTTTGCTCCCTTGTAAAATGTAGTTGATAATAACCGTATGTATCCCACAGGTTTGCTTTAAAGATTAAATAATTCACACACGAGCATTTGTCCCGCTGCCTCACGGCCTGGTCATCATTCAGCAGAAAGCTGGCTTTTTGCAGACAGGCAGAACTCTCTGGAAGGTTTGGCTGTCTGTTCCTTAATGTTTAGAGAGAGCCATTTTGACATAGTCTGTTCTGAGTCAACCCAAGTGTCAGCACAATACAAAAGGGGGCCATTAATAAAGCACACAGAATTATTGCTGACTTTAGCTAAGTAGAATAAACATCATAAATAACTTATTAGGAGAGGTTCCATATGAGCTGCCCATACATCACTGAGATTTTCAGGAAAGAAAGGAGACTTTTGTCCAGTCCTTTCATCTCACACAGGAGGGAACTCAGAGCCATCAAAGTTCAGTTGAACACAGCCAGTTCAGAAAAGAATTGAACTCAAGGCCTCCTGACCCCAAAGTCTTTGAGATAGTGAGGACCTATTGTAGATTAATTCAGGGACATCAATCTTAGAACTTGTTTTTAATGTGTGGATTTTGTTTCTTACAGAGCATTTGGCTCATAGATAGTTTTCAGACATGAATCTGTCTATGAAATTCATAAACATGTGTCCCCACACGTTCTCATACATGCTTTGGCCAATGTTTATCAGGAATGCAAAAGAAATCTACATTGGCTTGCCTCTAATCACAACTTTTGCCCAAGGTTAGTAACGATATATCTGAGAATTGATGGAAAAAATGTAGAGTAATCTGAAAGAAAGAATAAAATCAAAATAAATGTCTTTTTTTTTTTTTTTTTGGTTTTTCGAGACAGGGTTTCTTTGTGGTTTTGGAGCCTGTCCTGGAACTAGCTCTTGTAGACCAGGCTGGTCTCGAACTCACAGAGATCCACCTGCCTCTGCCTCTGCCTCCCGAGTACTGGGATTAAAGGCGTGCGCCACCACCGCCCGGCTCCAAAATAAATGTCTTAAACTGTAATTAATAAATTCTTCTGAACACTAAGTCTAACGAAGTATTTTAGAGAGTATATTAACTAGATTACCACACAGTAGCAAAATGTTGTTCAGAGGGAAGTAACTCGGCTGATGGTAGTGGACTGAGAATCCTCTCAGCACATCCATGGCTACATGGAATCTCATAACATGATTTTACTTAGAGGAAAGATTTTCATGAGCTTAAGGTCAAGTCTGAGATGACATTATACTAATTTGGGGGGGGGCGTGAAACCCTTAAAGAGTCAGAGAATATGGATGAGGAGATGGTTCAGTTGGCATAACGCCTACCTTGCGAGCATGAGGACCTGGGCTCAGGAAAAGGTAGGTGTGCTTGTGGATGTCTAGAATCTTGGCACTGGGGGTGGGTTGGGGGCAGAAGCAGGCAGATTTTCTGCTGTCTGAGCCTGCTGGTCTGTAAGCCAGCCTGCTGGTGAGTGCTGGGTTCAACAGGAGACTATCTCAAAAGGTAACAAAAAAAAGACATAATGGAAGACCCTGCCTTCTATCTCTGGTCTGCATACGTGTGTGGATACATGTACATGTATACATGCAGACACTTGTACACACTACTGTATCATTCACAAAAAGACAGAAAGAAAACACATGACATGAATATAGCAACCGAGGTTAGAGTCATGTTCACAAACTCATGGAGGCCAAGAATAGGGGGAAGGCAGAGAATAACTTCTCTTCCTGCACCCTCAGAAGGACATACATCTCCACCTCATTGGCTTAGGGCTTCTGATGGTGTGTGTTTGTGTTGTTGTTGTTGTTGGTGGTGGTGGTGTATGTGTGGTGGTGTGTGTGAGTGTGCGTGTGAGTTGCTAGGGATTGAACCCTGTCCTCATATATATTAGGCAAGTGTTCTATCACTAAGCTATATACCTTTAGGCTTTGATTTTTTTGAGACGGGATTTTAAAGAACATTTTTTTTTTAACACACTGAGTCTTTGTGATTTGGTTCAGGCAATTCTCCAACTCAACATTGGCCTCAAAATACCATCTCTCTTCCTTAGCTCTTGTAGTGTTGGGTAGCGTTGAAGAACACTGGCTTAAAACTGGACAACTGAAAACCCAAAGTGATTTTGTCTCTCTGAACTATAGTTGGCACATTTATAATGTACTGTTTATAATGGTGGGGTCTTACAAAGCTGTTAGCGTTAAATAAGTGGTAAAACAAAACAAAACATAACAAAAAAAACCTATTTTCTTCATCTTGTTTGTTTGTTTCAAAAGAAAACTTGGAGATTTGTGGGATTGTCAAAGTAGTTTCATTTTCTTTTTTCTTTTCTTTTTTTTCTTTGGTTGTTTGAGACAGGGTTTTTCTGTGTAACAGTGCTTACTTTCCTGGGACTTGCTCTGTAGACCAGGCTGGCCTCAAACTCTGCCTGCCTCTGTCTCCCGAGTGCTGGGATTACAGGCGTGCGCCACCACCGCCTGGTTATCAAAAATATTTTCAATAAATGAGAAGATGAGGATCTAGAGACACAAAGTCCATATTAATAGATGGACAACAGTTGGTTTTTATTGTCACACGAGGCAGATGAATCTGTCTAGTTTGGGAGGTAGAATATGAGCAAAATTAGACTGACTTACAGCTTCCCCAAACAAAGGTCAGATCACAGCAGTATCATTTAATTGATGATCATTTCTCAGCGTGAGGAGACTTAAATCTTCAATGTATTTAAGGTCAGGCTGGGGAGCTGGCTCGGTGGATAAAGTGCTTGCTGGCAAGTATGAGAGTCCACATTCATCCCACACATAAAAGCCAGGCAGCTGCGGTGGCCATCTCTAACTCCAGCACTTGAGAGGCAGGGACAGGGGATCCCCATAGTAAGCTGGGTAGCTAGACTTAGCTGGAATTTGAGAGGACTAGGTTCAGCAACAGATCCTGCTTCAAGAAATAAAGAGGAACTCAAAAGGGGAAGACACTGGACCTCAGCTTGCATGTGCACACACAGATACACACGCATACACACACAGGCACACACGCATGTATTTACACACACGTGCACACATTCACACCTTTCTCTCTTCCCACTGCAAAACTCAATGAACTTCCCCGCTGCACAGATAGATAAAGCATCAGGCGATCTTCAGATTCAAAAGATCCAACCTCGGCTGAGATGCTTGCCTGACTACAGCCTGTGCTGTCCTGATTCTGTGTGAGAACTTTTAGAACAATCTATTGCCTTCTTTGTTGGCTCTGTTTGTTCAGATTTTGGGTTGCATGGCTGGATCTCCACACTGATTCTACGCTGTTCCCCACCTGACCCTTCAGCAGACTTTCACCAGACCCTCAGGGACTTGGAGTAGTTCAACTGTTCTTATCTTCTGGGGGAGGTGACCAGGAAGTGAAATGGGAAGATTGTTCTAGAAAATTCTTCTCAGACAGCATCAGCACAGCACAGGCAGTAGCCAGGCAAGCATCTCAAGAGACTTTGAACCTTTGGAATCTGAAGATCACCTGTTGCTTTATCTATCTGTGCAGTGGGGGAGTTCATGGAGTTTTGAGATGGGGAGACAGTAATGTGTGTGCATCTCTCTCTCTCTCTCTCTCTCTCTCTCTCTCTCTCTCTCTCTCTCTCTGTGTGTGTGTGTGTGTGTGTGTGTGTGTGTGTGCATGTGTATCTGTGTGTGGTTGAGGTCCAATGTCTTCCCCAGTTCATCTTGGCTCACTTATCCTACAGAAATTTCCTTTGAAATATTTAAATTTTTGAAACTTAAAAATGAAAACCTTTACATTTAAAACTTTAAAAAATTCAATGTTTATGGCTAGAGTCTACTAATGAGTGAATACATTCCATATTCGTCTTTTTGAGTCTGGGCTATCTCACTCAGAATAGTGTTTTTTATTTCCATACATTTGCATGCAAATTTCAAGATGTCATTTTTTTTTAACCACTGAGTAGTACTCTAATATGTATATGTTCCATACTTTCTTTCTTTATTCTTCCATTGAGGAGAATCAAGATGAATATGGTATGTACTTACTCATTAGTGGACTCTAGCCATAAACAAAGGACAATGAGCCTATAGTCTGCGATCCTAGAGAAGCTAAATAATAAGGTGAACCCAAAGAAAAACATATATAGATCCTCCTGGAAATTGGAAGCAGACAACATCACCAGGAAAAAGTTGGGAGCATGGGGGTAAAGATGAAGGTAGGGTATGGGGAGGGGAAGAGGGGAGAGAGAAGGGAGAAGAGGAGGATTGGGGAGAGCTTGGGGGAGTTGGATGCTTGAGATAGAGGAAGGGCAGATATGGGATCAGGGAAGAAGATATCTTAATTAAGAGAGCCATTTTAGGGTTGGAAAGAGACTCGGTTCTAGAGGGGATCCCAGGTGTCCACGGGGATGTCCCCAGCTAGGTCCTTGGGCAGTAGAGGAGAGGATGCCTGAACTGGCCTTGTCATGTAGTCAGACTGATGACTATCTCCATAGAACCTTTGTCCAATGATGGATGGAGATAGAGACAAAGACCCACATTGGAGCACTGGACTGAGTTGTCAAGGTCCAGTTGAAGAGCAGAAGGAGGGAGAAGATGAGCAAGGAAGTCAGGACTGCGAGGGGTTGGTCCACCCACTGAGACAGTGTGCCTGATCTAATGGGAGCTCACCAAGCCAGCTGGACTGGAACTGAATGAGGATGTGATAAAACCAGACTCTCTGAATGTGGCTGACAATGGGGGCTGGCTGAGGAGCCAATGATAATGGCTCTGGGGCTTGTTTCTACTGCATGTACTGGCTTTTTGGGATCCTAGTCTGTTTGGATGAACACCTTCCTAGGCCTGGATAGAGGGGAGAGGGCCTTGGACTTCCCACAGGGCAGGGTAATTTGATTTCTCTTAGGACTAGAGGGGGAGGGAGGAGGGGGGTAGGAGAACAGGAGGGAAATGGGAGGAAGTGGAACTTTTGAATGGTATTATTTATAAAGCAATAAAAATTTTAAAAAATCAAAACAGAAAATGAAAAACCAGGGCTGGGGAGATGCCTCAGTTAATAACCTGCTTTCTGTATAAGCATGAGGAACTGAGTCTGGATCCCCAGGACCCTTGTAAAAAAACCATATATAACAGTGCATGTCTGCCTTGCTGATGTTCACAGAGGTAAAGGAGTGTGGGGAGAGGTGACAGCCGGCTTAGGTGTGTTGGTGAGCTCCAGGTTCAGTGACAGACTGACTCAGAAACAAAGGTGGAGGAGGATGGAAGAAGACACTCAACTTTGACCTCTGGCCACTAGCATGTGGCCAATACACAATAATAACACACACACATGCACATGTGCAAATGAAAAATTCTTGCAGAGGGGTTAATGCTGATCTCTCAGAAAGAGGTTCTAGGTGAGCGACATGGTTACCTGGAGGAACGTGTGGGCCCACAGTCTCGACCTGACTTTCAGGACTGCACTCTCTCCTCCTCCCAGTCGTCCCACTGCACAAGAGATTTGCAAGCACTCAATGTTTGTACAGTTCTGCAAAATGCAAAGACAGAGACGGACTATCAGTGCCTCGAATGGTAGCGGAGAATCAACACTGACGCGGCTTTCTTTCCTCAGAAGACACTGGCTTGCCTGCAAATCTAATGTATTCCATTTAATTTAGAGATAGGACAAATTCATTAAAGCAACTGAGACAAAGAACAGTTAGCAATGTTGCGAAGTTGTTTCCTGGTCAGAGAAAGGTAAAAGTGGATCATAAAATCCCATTAGAAACAAGCTTCTCTCTAAGGGCTCCATCTCCTGTGACAACCAGTGAGTTTTGTTTCATTTTCTCGGAACTCGGGAAGATGTTTCTTAGAGATGAAAGATAAACTGGGAAAACCTGGAAGCCTTTGTAGAGAAAGGCTTTGAGTCCCTGTCACCTCAAAGATTCAAAGTTAATGACTCATTGATAAGCAATTGCTTTACAACATTCTCTCCTCTGTCCAAACCACTTCCTGATCGCTGAGCAGGCGCTTGTACAGGTCCTATGCATTACACTGTTGTTAAACCAGCTATTTACCCATATTATACGGGATCCCCTTTTAAATACGAGATACACAGTGTGGAAAAAAGGTTCCGGATGAGGACATTCTACCTATCAAATGTATCTTCATTGGATCCCAGTTTCCATAGGCTCATTTGTTTGAACACTTGCTATCCAGCAGGTGGCGCTGTCTGGGGAGGCTGTGGAGTCTAGCAGGAAGGACCTGGTTGGGAGAAGGTCACTCACTGATGGTGTACTTTTAAGCTTATACCTGCTTCTGGTTCTAACCTGCACTGTCTACTAACTGACTGGTTATGTATGTGGTCTTGCTTCTATGAACCCCCAAGGCCCAGACAGAACTTCTGGTACTATGCCTTTCCTAGGACAAACAGAAACCTCTCAGAAACTGCGCTCAAATAAACCTTCCCCCTTTCACTTGCTTTGTAAGGTGCTTTGATCACAGTGATGGCAAAGATGACTAATAACTGAGTGTGGGAATACATGGATACCGCAATGTTTTTCATGTGCCCTTGCAGACTGATGCTTCCTTAATTGGACTGGAGATATGATCAAAGAAGTAGCCCTGAAAGAGTGGAGGCTATTACAGAGGAGAGCAGGAGGTTGGAGATGGAATCTGCAGGTACTGAGTGGGAAGAAGAGTGGTCCATAAAAATCCTCAGGAGGGGTCAGCGAGGATAGGAAGACAGCCGGGAGAGGACATATAGGGAGAGGCAAGGAAAGGGCTATAGTTGTTTCACCAGCTGGTCAATAGCATCAAATGCAGAAATGAAAAGAAGAAAGACACGGGTGTTGTAAGTTGAGTCTGTAAAGAGAACAGAGAAAAGTTTGGAGAGGGAGGTAATCCTGGCCGAAGCAAGGGGCGACTGAGATGAGGGAGGCGAGGATGGCTGTAGGTGGGAGAAGAATTAAGTTTCCGTGTTGGAGATGCAAATTTTAAAAAATGCAAACTGGAAACTGTGATGCCAGCACAGGACATTGGCATGCTACACTTACAAATTCCTAATCAGGAATGGGATTCCGTACTTGGTTTTAACCAAACAAAAACTGTAGGAGGTCTTCTTTAGCTTTTGATTTTAGAGTAAACTTTGCATAATCATCCTCCCCTCGGAGTTGTCTTGATTCAAGGACATGGGTGGGTATTGCATGGCTTGTAGCATTTGAGCCAATTAGAGAAAAAGAGAATGTAATGGGAGTTTGAAATCAGATGCAGAGACTAATGACTGTCTTGGCAACCATTTGCAAGTAAAAGGCTCCTATGATATTTAGACGTTGAAATTTATGTTAAAATATTTAATGAGAAATAGCAGAAGAAATTGGACCTACAGCACAAGTGCATAAAATTTCAAGAGAATACCATTTACCTAGCTCCACTGCTCTTCTGCTCAAGATTCATGTGCAAAGTAGCATGTATAAGAGGAATCTGAATCCTGTTTTTGCAAATGTTTAGTTCTGCAGAAGTTGGGATATTGGTTTTTCAATGGGCTCTTCTCATTTTTACTGTACATAATAGGATTCTATAGATGTCAACTTTTATTGACAACATACAGTTTTATTTTTCTAAAATAAATTTATTCTAAAAAGGACAGTATGAATCACCTACTCTAACATTTTGAAGCCATTGTACAATCTTACAAATGTACAGGCCCTTGACTCATAATCTGCTGATTATTATAGCTTTATCTCTTCTTAAGAATGATATTGGAGATAAATTCCCTTGTATTTTTCATTTCCATGTTTTAATTTTCCTGTTAAGAAGAAACAAGTGGATGGAAATTAGGAATTAAGACACAATTGTGTGTGTTCCTATGTGTGCTGCTGCTGTGTGTGTACAAGCACACATACACATGTGTGCATATGCTTGTGCAGGCCAGAGGTCACCTCGGGTATTATTCCTCAGGCACTGCCCACCTTCTATGCTGAGACAGTGTCTTTCACTGTCCTGAAACTTGTCAAAGATGCTATACTGGCCAGTGAACCCTGGGCATCCAGCCTGTCTGTCTGCTCAGTACTGGGATCAAATGCACACCACCACACTCAACTATTTTACGTGGGTTCTATGGAACAAACAAACAGGTACTTAGGTTGGCCAGGAATCCATTTTCAGAATGAGCCATCTCCCCAGCCCTAAGATACAGTTATGAACGCCTCTTTCGTCATTTTAGGAGCCCAGGCCAGTTGTGCAATCACTGCCTCTGGACTTACCACCTCAAATTGGAACTCTACTTCCTTAAGCCTTTGCCTCATTAATACATAACCAGAATTAGTATCTGTGTCACCCAATCATCCTGTTATGAAGCTCTTGACTACTACTATGGATATGTTCTGGAATATTAGTGCTGTCATTGGGAATGACATTGTTCTACTTTATTGGACTGAAATAAGTAGTTAGGATTATCAGGCTTTTATATATATTTTCTTCTGCCTTAAAATTTACAGTCAATTCATGTAGTGGCATTTCATTTGTATCTTAATAAATAAAGCTTGCCTGAAGATCAGAAAAGTAAAACAGCCAGACTGGCCAGTCTTATAGACCAGGCATCAATGACACACACCTTTAATTCCAGTAGCCACAATGACACACACTACCACCATTATGTGTGCCCCAGCACGTGGGGCCAAGGGACCGTATGATGAAATAAATCACTGACTGTGAGCTAAAATGAAACCTCCACTAAGTCGCTGTGTCTTGTATTTGTCACGGCAGAGAGAAAAGCCACATTTGCCATTGCTTCCCTTTCAACTACGCAAATGCTAAACTCAGAGGTTCAGGACCTTGGATATCCTTGCTCCTTGAATTATGTCACTTTTATGACTGTCTGGGACAGTGGGGCTCACTGAAATATTGCCAGAATGGGCATTGTATTTTGAATTCAGTGAGGGTGGTAGCTGGTGAATTTGATCAGCGCTAAGTAAGCTATCTTTTAATATGTGCAGTGGATTTTTTTTATAGTTGGATAGAGAGTTAAGAGGTCTAAGGGCCATAGAGGAGGAACGGGAGTTAGTGGACTGGCATTCTAAGGGCATTTGAAATATAACTCCAAAAGGTAGCGCCATTAGTTCAGTGAATTCATACCTGAGTCATTTGTTGACAGGGTCACTGAGCCCATAAGCCATAAGCCAGGGAAGCAGTGCACGGAACACGGTGCATATTCTCACCTGAGGGATTTTAGATAGGGTAAGCTGGAAAAGAAGCAGGCCTGAGAGTCGGAGCACCGTAGTGCCCAGAGGAGTCTCAGAGTTGCTCTGCGTTTCTGAGAGAGGGCCAACAGCGTGGGCTTGGGAGTTTTCCAGCTCCCCACCTAGCCAGGGCAATGACCGCTGCTCCCGTGGGAACAGCTGTAGAGCTGCCCTCGGCTCAGAGTTCTAGCTTTCTCATCCTTCAACCATCCTTTACTTGGTCCTGAAGCTTCCTGATGAAGGCCCCTCTCTTTTCTGTTTGTGACTTTGGATTGGTAACTTGAGGCTGTACCTTCGATTTAGATAATGAGTATCAGGAAGGGCTTCTTCAGTGCAAGTATGGAGCAAGAAGCATCTTTCCGGGCAGCCTTTGCTCTATGTGAGGCACAGTGTTCTCAGCCTGTTCCTACCCCCAGTCCCCGGGGATGCTTGGAAAGACGTCTGGCGGTCTCTGACTTCTGATAGAATTTGAGGCTGTACCTATAACTGAGTCCTTAAGGCTGTAGTCTATGAAATGCTGATGGATTGGAAGTTGATGCTTGCTTTGTGCCTTTGCTACATGGTCAGGAAAGGGTGAGCATGTGAGGAGAGACAGAGGAGATAAGATCCTGATCAGCATTGGGATGAGTAAGGGCCTTGCATAAGAATACCAATTCATGCTGATGGTTCTGCAAAGTCCAGCCAAGATCAGGCTAGATCCTCCAGAGGCCCGCAGTGCCAAGACCCCCATATTTCAGCCCAGAAAACCTGAACACATTAGTTTTTCTATAAGGTTTTATTTTATTCTAACGAATACACAGTAATACAATGGAACAGAGTTCCTAATAAATACGCTGCTGTTTTTTTCTCCACACCCTTTTGCTGTCCATGCTTTCCTAAAGCTGATGTGTACTCACTGCGCATGCTAATGATTGTCCTGTGACTTTTTGTACATGCAGATATCACACTTAGCTCTCAGCTGTCTATCAGCTACCCTCTCTTACTCTCCTCCCCATCCTCTCCCTTATTTCATCACCCTTTTCCAGGAGTCTCTCTATTACTTTAATTCCCAGACTTTTGATTGGCCCTCATGTAGCCTAGGCTGGCCTTGGGCTTGCTGTGTAGACAAAGATGATCTGCTCCTGATCTCTCTGCCTCTACCTCCCAAGTGCTGGGTCATAGCCATGTATCATCCAAGTCCCTGGGTGTGTTTGCTGCCTTGTTAAGATGATCATCGGATTTCTGATGATCTTTTATTTTTATATTCTGCATTCCAGATATTGAAAAGCTATGTGATTCTTATTTTCTGTATGACTTATTTTACTTAATGTGATGTCCTTTAGCTCCATTAATTTTCCCGCAGATGGCTCGTTTTCTTTCTTCCTCAAGGTGTTTCAGCGCTCCATTGCCCATGCCTGTCTCATTTCTTCCATCTGTTCATGCGTTGACAGCACCTAGGCTGAATCGTGCTCCTTGGTTCTTGTACGTTCTGCCTCCGTACACATGGAGGTGTGCACGAATCACAAGCCGACTTGGTTTCCCTGAGCACACGGTGCTTACCTCTTTCAGACAAGCCACGCCCCGTAAGATTCAAGGAGAGGTGTGACACCGTAGGGACGTACTGGGTCAATGGGGCTCTCAGCGCTCATCTCAACTGTGCCGCTCA
Source organism: Microtus oregoni (assembly GCF_018167655.1). NCBI lineage: Eukaryota > Metazoa > Chordata > Mammalia > Rodentia > Cricetidae > Microtus > Microtus oregoni. The sequence goes on from NW_024543094.1 coordinate 21,954,541, forward strand.
GGGCCTCTGAGTGGGCTAATAACTGAAACTTGATGTTTGTAAATTGATTTTCATAGTTAACCTCCAAAGAGTGGGATTCAGTACGCCATTGTCTTATATGGATATTACGGTTCCTGCCCTTCCTCCTGTCCTATTCTTTTTGTTCTCGGAATAGATTCACAGTCACACTTAATGTTCACCTCTGTTTCTCTGAAGTGGTCGTTGTGGTGGATTTAGAAGAATATAAAGGTTATATTGCAAACACTCCTTAATCTTTACAAAAGAATCACTTTCATTTTTCACAATACAAGCTGCCCAAAGGCGTCGGGCGTGTCTGAGCATTGAAGAAAACTGAAAACAAGAGTTAAAGTTAAAACCACCTGTGTCTGGGAATTCTGTCTAATCCAATATTTTCGCTCAGTGCTGTGCACAGGGCGACTCACCAGTATTTTTGCAGGGCTCTGTCTGTGGAGCTGGACCACTGGCACATCCCTCTTCCTGACAAGATGAGGAATTGTAGCGTTTCTCAAGAAGGCGCTGAGCTCAGGGGTGTCCTCTGGGGAGGCAGCCGGCTGCAGAGAGAAAGCAGGCATCAACACACATAGCTGCATTCACAGATTCTACCATTTTCCTTCACCTCAAAGCCCGGGCAATCGGATTCACAAAGATTGTGCTTTACACAATCAACACCAAAATGACTCATGATGACCACGAATAAGACTGTCCTCTCTTTGGTTACAAGAATCCATGAAGCGCTGGAGAACACATTTTTGAGAAATTTATCTTGCAAGGATAAATTTGAAGAAGAAATAATTTCCCCAGAAGGGCAGAAACCAAGAAGTTGACTGACGCTCCAGTTACCCTCACTGTTTTCCTCTCGTGAGGGAGGGGCCTGGATAAACGGAGGCAAGTTCTGTGTGGAAAGATAAACCCTCAGGCGTCTACAAAGGGTTGGAGATAGCCTGATGTGGTCCACAGCCTACTGTCTTTATGGCTGCATCCCTGTTCCCTTGCTCATGAGAAGCACCCCTGAGAGGAGACCTGTGTCCTAGGGACAATGGCTTTCCCAATGCAAAGGGTTGGAGATAGCCTGATGTGGTCCACAGCCTACTGTCTTTATGGCTGCATCCCTGTTCCCTTGCTCATGAGAAGCGCCCCTGAGAGGAGACCTGTGTCCTAGGGACAATGGCTTTCCCAATGCACGCACTGCTGTATGACAGCCTGCTTTCCAGTCTTCGCTTTTGTTCTAGAACAGGTGATTTTTATCTCAGTGTTCCTGCTGAGCACAACTTCTGGCTGAAAACACACTTTGGGATTTCAAATTGTGTGTGAACCCCGCCCCCCCCAATATCCTAGTGACGTCATTTGCTTGCGGATCCGCCTAACTTGTGGCTCACAGGACAAAAGCATCAGGGGAAAACTATGAATGAGGTGCAATACAAAGTAGTGAACGAACTACTTTGTGTTAATAAATTAATAATCTAATCATAAACATGAGATTGTTCATTATTACTATTTTGTTTGTTCAGTTCTCAAGTATAAACTTTGTGGAAACTCAGTGCTGTGTTGCAGTGACAAAGTTCAGATTCCCTGTGACCAACTGAGTGCAGAAACCTGCCTCCCACTTCCACCCTGAGGCTTGAGCCTTCCTTTGCTTGATTTGTTTACACATAATGGGAGCAGCATTATTACACTCATGTCCGGGGTGAAGAAAGAAATCCCGGCATCGCAGATGTGAAATGTACCACAGAAGGCAAAACAATCGTGATCAGTGTTTCCAAAGGCCTGAAAGAATCTACCAGATGGACAAAGGGATGGAACCCAGACACTTCGGGGTGACAAGGGTCATGCCATGCTGGATCTTGCTCTTGTTGGCTTCCCCAGATCCATCACGCCAAGAGGCCTTTGACTCCCACTCCACGGCAGCCTCTCTGGTTTCCCTTCCTGAGCTATCACAAAGCTCTGGGCTTCCATTTCATGTGGCGCTTGATCTCTGTGGTCTGTGAGTAACTATCAGGCCCATCCACACTTGCCACCGACTGGTCTCAGTGAGGAAATATAAAGTAAGATATAGAGAGTCACATGGCCTTTCCCAGGAAACACCAGAAAACAAGCAGAGAAGAGATCTAATAAGGAAAACTTGGGGAGGTTGGGGTGGGGAGGAAGCCCATTAGGAATCAAAGGCAAATTTTCAAAAACAAAGGACTCTCGGTGTCACCCAGATCTTGCAGAGGAGGGAAACCTGGTGAGGGACCTAAGTATTGACTGGATATGTCCCTTGTGGACTTGTGCTCCTTTCCTGAGTGGGAGATTCTGTGGGTGAAAATTGAATCATGATCACTTAAGAGGGTTTGGATAAGTAACGATTGTTTAGAAGAGCACCAAATGAAGTCCCATGGTCATTCTCATGTTAAAGCAGCCTCTTTCCATGTCAAAGTCGGTATAGACCATTTCAGGTAGCCAGGGCTGTATTGTGAAGTCCTGCCCCCTACCCACCCCACACACACCCAAATAAAGCGACCAAGTAATCAAACAAAAACTAGTTTTTAGTGGGTTAGAGTTGGGATGAACCTTTCCTAAGTGGGTAGGCAAAGCCCACTCTTGAAAAAGATACAGGTTGAAGTATTTGGTTTACTTTTTATTTTAATGCAGAAGGAAATTCTGAGGCTTGTAAGGTTCAAGGGAGGGATAGTAGAGGAGAAGAACTTGAAGACAGGAAATGGGGACATTTGATGTAGAAAAATTAAGCCTGGAGCAGCAGAAGGAAATGGCTTTTCTCCAAAAGCGTTGGAGAGAGAAGTTGAAGATGAGAAAGAATATTAGATGTTGCATATTGTGGGCTGGATTTTGTGAAGTGGAAATTGATCATTTGAAGACACGCTTGTCTTCAGGGCAATAGCAATGTGATGGGAACTGGAGAGACAGAACAAAGAGTGCAGCAGAGGCTTGGAGTGATTAATACAGAGACTGGAGAGGACAGGACTTCCCTGTGACAAGGACGACCCCATGGATACTCCCAACCACTGGGATATAATGGGACCACCAGCTAAAAGTGGAGAAGCTGGACTATAAAAGGACGTCTCACTGGGACTTCCAGGGCAATCACTTGGAAACTCTGGACGTTTCTAAAAGAATGTCCAGGTAAATCACCTTGCATTCTCAGCATGACCGGAAAGAAAGTTTGGCCAAAGGTAGCTTTAAGAGTGGGCTGGGCTGAACTGGGCTGAATGCTTCAGGGAAAGCACGCATATTAAGAGAGGAAGGTTCACTGGAGAGAGACGGTGGGAACATTATAGGAATAGAATGGATGAAGAATAAGATGCTGAGTGTGACGGAGGTAAGGTATCTAGAGAACAATGGCCAAAGTCCTAGGATTGTGAGCTGCTGGATGGAGTGGGGTGAGAATTCAGAGAAGTGTCAGCTCCAGGGATGCTGGGATTTCCCAGGACAATGACAGAGCCTGGTCTTGCCCGGAGGATAAACAAAGAAGTTGTTCACAAATGCTCAGAAATGGCGTATCTGGTAGAAAAGTGTTTACAGCCCAAGATTTAAAAAACTGAGCTTAGACAGACAGTTAAGAATTGTGTAAATCCCTAGATCCTCATATGTTTTCTATTACATTTCTGTATGTGTCTGCTGCCATGGACTTCAGATTTACTATGTGCAACTTCTCTTTCTTTTCTTATCCTTTGAGACAGGGTCTCATTATGAAGTGTAGGATAACTTTAAACTTGTTATTTCCTGCCTCGGCCTCTAGAAGTAAACTAATGTACAGAGTGGAAGTACTGGAAAAATTGGGTCATGATTAGTGTGTGTGTGTAAGTCATATATGGGTGTGTGAACATACACACGGTTGCTAGAGCACTGTTTTGGCTATTGTTTCTCAAGTGGTATCCACTTTGGGGTTTCCTGGGTTTTTCTGTTTGCTTTGAGACCCAGTCTCTTATTGGCCTGGAACTTTACCAGCAGGCTATGCTGGCAGTCCAGAAAACCCTGGGGATTTGCCTGGCTCTGGCTCTGAGTGATTTCTTTACATAGGTTCTTGGGGTTAAACTCATGTCTTTATGTTTGCATGGTGAGTATTTTGCCAACTGCGCCATTTCCCTAGTCACTAGTTGTGATTTTCTAGTCTCAAATTATAACTTATAATTATTATCAGTATTAATAAAACAGTGGTCCCAGACCAAGAACTCTTTGTGTGGTTTCATCAGATGTGGCTTATGTGGAAATAAAGAACATATGTGCTGGGCTCCATTATAATTTGTCAATATTAATACACGGTCTCTGGACAAGCATAGGTCCTCCAACTAGCCAGGAAACAGGACCCCTGCAAGACAGGTGTCAACAGAACATGTCCCTTTCATTTCATACCACTGGTCAGAAGATAGAAAAAGTGTCTCCGTTGAGTGAGCACCGTAGTCAACGGGTCTTCAAACAGCTTACAAACCGAGTTCCTCAAATGGCATTCCAGAAATTATTTCACAAAACAAAACATAACAAAGGGGGAAAAGTTATCCAAGAAATGTAAACAACAATTCCCATCCATTTTCTTGATGGATGGTGGAGTCCCTTTCCCAGCTGGCCATGGTCGCACAGACCGAACGTTTCCTCCACCGGAGATGAGTGGAGGTAAGGGAGGCTGGACTCAGAGTCCTCGGGCGAGGCAGACATGCTGTCAAGAGCAAATTGGTTCAGTGCTATGAGAAGCTGTAAATAAACACTCAAGTGGCTCCCCAAGAACAAACAACTTCCTTCTGCAACAAGGAAATAATTGTTAGTAAATACGTTTCTTTCTGCAGCTGCTACTCAGAATTTGACCTCAACAAGACTTTTTCATTTTCATAATTTCCCCCCAAACTCCTCACTCTGGTGTAGCTTAAATTTATGGATTAAAGGAACAATATGTAACCAGAATGTGCAATACAGTTGGGAAAGATGGTCTTTGAAGAAAGAAGTTGGGTGAAATGAAATTAGTGGCCCTGAGAATCCATAGTTAAGCCTTGTATCTCATCTTTTTCTTGTTTGTAGTGTCTTTGGAGCCCAGGTATTCCCAGTACACACGAAAGAACAGACTATACTCAGGGACTATAATTAAATCTAAGTGGAGGCAAGCCTAGAGGGCCAATGTACCCTGCAATTAAGACATACATGTTAAGGGTTTGTGGGCAGAGGGAAAACCCCGCTTTTTCCTTCCCGAGTTATTGCAGTCTAAATACAAGAATCAGTGTACCCCATTGATGGTGCTGAAGCTTCCTTAGCTTTTGGATGTGGTGTTTTTCCATTGTATATCTATGGGGTTGCGCAGATCGATGTGATATGTGCATGAAGGTGGAAGTCGGTGGACTTCCTTAGCTGTCATTCTTCAGGGTGAAGAAGATCAACAGTAAACACAGATGGTAACTACAGCATCATAACTGGAAAAGAAAACCAGAGCCAGGTGGGCTGTCTTGCTCAGACCTTCTAAAACCGTGGAGGGCTAGGATATTTTCTCAAAGGAGGGGGAGCGTGTAGTTGACACCTGACCATGATAGGGGTAAGTCACAGGTGTCGTGAGTGCTTCAGCTATGATATAAACTGTGGCTGCGAACATTCCAGCCCTTTAAAACGATTTCAAAGGGCATGAAAAGAAATTGGTATGTAATGACAAAGGCAGGTGAACTATTCTTCTCCATGTCTTCATTTGAAAGGTGTATTTTAGGTGAGGGCCTTGGGGTGACTGAGCTAGGGCTGTTGTTTAGGAGCTGACAGGCGTCCCCTGGTTTTGAATTGATGAGAAACAGTGGACAGAGGCAGCTAATGACAAGAAAGTACTCTTAGGGATAAGACAAACTATGCAAATTTGCCAAGCCACTGTCTGCTGGCCACTTGAGTCTAGAAAACTATTTGCAGGGCTATAATTTTTGACAGATGAACGGGTTCTGGGTTTTTGCCATTTCTGTTTGTATGATCTGGTTGCAATTTGTACTTCCTGTGAGATCAGTCTTGCTGAAACAATGAGAGATTCAGAGGTGACCTCCTTACATCTCCGAGGACAATGCATACGACATGGGACTCTCGTGCTTCTTGGTCTCTGTACCTGAGGATCCTCCTTTTGTTGAAGTTATCCCTGGAAGGTGTTCTGGGTTCTACTGCAGATAGGCTCTGAGCTTCTTCGCCTTTCTCGCTACTCAGTCTCCGATTCTTCAGCCTTCTCCCTCACCAGCTCACATTGAAAAACTCAAAGTCCTTTAGTCTTCATGAAACTCGTGGTTCCTTGGTTGGGTTTATTGTTTCAACCTCATCTTATCTAAAGATCATAGCATGTTTGAAAGGCTATTCAAACCCCTGGATAAAGTCCACCAAAAAAACAAAATTGGTAGTTTGAAAAAAAATCATTTTACCATCTTTAGTATAGCTGAGAAACACTTTATTCAATTCTAAAATCTTATTCCAAGAAGGATCTGGAACAAATTAGATTTAATGGATCGGTCTGAATGCTGCAGACAGTTGAATGTTTCAGAATGTTTTAGATGGTGGAGGGAGGAGAAACTGCTACATTAAATCCTTTCCTTCTGACCTAGACCATGAAGTGTGTAAGCAGAACTTCATGGATGTTCCTGGGATTTAAAAGACAGGTAACCAAACCCCAAGAGGTTGAGAGCATCACTACATAACACAGCCCCAACCTTTGGATTGGGAGGACAATGCACAAGTAGAGCAAATGAGTCTAACCCACTTGGACTGCTCTCTGCTGACCTCAGCCGGGCATTGGCTTCCTTGAGTGACAAACAGGGGCTGTGTCGCTCTCTCTTTTTCTCTCCACATTTCTACTTTTCTTCAGACTCTGATGCTTCACAGGCCAAGCTGAATGAATCTCCACGACGCTTAGGGTGATGTGGGAAAATTAAAAATAAAGAATTCCCCGTTGTCTAGTGGCATCTATGTATGGCCACCCTTGTCCCATCCCATCTTGGATGCTGATGCTCTGTGGTTGAGCAGCAAGGGAGGTGAATCTGGGTGAGATCGTTTGGCCATTGCTGCCTAAAGCCACCATCGCTTAGAATCATTATGCCGGCGGCTTTATAAAGGCACTCGGTGTTCCCTCCTCAGCCTTGGGGGGAGCATCGGAGTAACTTGATAGAATAACTAGTTCCTACTGTGCAAACTGAGCCCTGTTAAGGTCAGACTTACTGGACCTTGGTGTGCATGTGAGAAGACTCTCGGGCTTTTGTTGAATTTGGAACACATCTTTGTTTGCACACAGGTCAAATTTCAGAGGGTTTGGGGAGATAGTTGGCAATAAGAAAGCATTTCTCTTGAAAAATCATGTTTTAAATGGTAACTCAGTTCTCAAGCCAGTCCACAAAAAAAAAGTCCCAGGAAAAAACCCTACTTAATCTTCAATATGGTTTTTATGTAAAACTGTATATTTGCAATAAAAATAGTAATATCCAGGACAATGGCCATATGAGTGATTATAAAAAATAGAAAAAAATTATTTGTTTACTCTGTTATAGTGAGTATTTGGGTAGAGAAATGGGCAAGTGTACCTATGTTTGGTAGACTCTAAGGAGATATCGACATCATTTCAAAGGCTTTAGAGTTGGTGGCTCTGGTTTCCTGAAGTGGGTGGCCTAGAAAATGTTTCTCCGGAAATCTGGATGGTTTCTTTTCCATGAGTATGTGAGAGGAGCAGGCATGGTGGGGCTCCCTATAATTCAAGAAGTCATTAGCCTGAGTCTGGAGAATGGAGAGTTTGAGGCCAACTTGGGCCGCACAGTGAGAACTTGTGTCAAAAAAGAACAGAAGAACAAAGCAAAGCAAAGTCGGTTAGGAGGTTGCACTGAGACAGCAAAGTCAGAAATCCTTTCTGTCAGAAGTGAGCACAGCCAAGAATTTATATGGGAGAACACGCTGACTAGGTCGTGTATCTGAGCCCAGAAAGGGGGTGGGGTGGGGTACTGACTAAAGTCGTCTGAATGGTGGCACAAGATGGACTGTTCAGGAATACAGATGTTTCGAGAGACAGCGCCTGGCACCTTCCTTACTGAAGCATGACGGAGTAGGCTGCAGTTAATGCAGGGATTCTCAGCTTGTCAAAGTGTTGAGGATAAATGACCATTGAGTGCCCAGTCCCAATTGGGAATCTGTTTCATCAACTGACCCACTTCCGGTCACTTCCTGGCCCACTCCTAGCACCTCCAGGTTTCAGAGCTCCTGGAAGATTGCAGAAGAGGGGTAGGAAGGATGCAGGAGCTGCAGGATGGGAAGGGTGATGTGAAATGATGTCCCCTTGATGTGACAAGGCACGTGTGCCCTCATGGGCTCAGTGCAGCGACGGCTGCCTGCACAAGGGAAGGCACTTAAAGTTCCATCATGGATGGGGGAGGGGATCATGAGGCTCCACCCTTAGAAGATGACAGATCGGCAGCTGATGGTTTTGGTTGGGCTGCCATTTCTCTCTGGATGTGTGGTTACCGGGAGACTGCCCCTGCTTTGATGGGACCCATGCTCATGCGCATAAAAGGCAGAACCAATAGATTCAGCAGGTTTCTTTGCAGAAGGATGTGTGAAGGACAACGGACAGAGGATCAGTGCATCGTCCTATACTCGTTAGAGAAGCTGGTTTGGCACGAGATGGTGATGAGTACAGAGACCCACAATAGGACAATGTGCAGAGAGTGAGAGAATTTGGAGCAGTCAGCCCAAACAGGGATATATTTATCAAATCTCTTCCCGCAAGGCTACAGAAGAGCTGGCTGAAAGATTATGAAGGTCAGAGGTGGTGGATGGCTCCAAAGAAGCAATGTGTTCTACACACAGTAGGGCTGATGAGAACTCACAGCCTGTGACAGTGTGTACACTACCTGCCCAAACTCAAGCCAGAAAAAAACCAGCATGAGAAGGGAAAATGGACACAAAGTTTCACCCCTAACCAAGGAACAGTTTGCATTCGATACCTGCTGCTGGGAGAATCAGTCCACTAGAGAAAACTGATTTTCTCTAATGAACACTGGGCGTATCACCCACACTTCAGAGCAGGCCACATGCTCAGGAATAGCTGGCCAACATAAAACAGACCTTGTGGTATTACAGACATGTGCCCCTTGGCCTGGTGCTGTATGTAATACCAGCATTGGGGAGGCAGAGACAGGTCAGCTCCAGGTTTAGTGAACACCCGGGATATTAGAGGAAGACACCAGTGCTCTCTTTCTCTCCTTCTCTCTCTCTCTCTCTCTCTCTCTCTCTCTCTCTCTCTCTCTCCCCCTCACACACACACTTTACACAAACATACACAAAAAACAATATAGAAAAGTTATCAATTAGCCTTGCTATAACTATTTTAAGATTTTTAAACTTGTATGTTGAAAAAAATGTTGTCATATGTTTTTCAGTAATTTCTACTCATACTTAATCCAGGACAAGTTGTTTGTCTGTGCTGTCAAGGAAGGAATACCTGCTGAATAAGTTAATCGCAGTGCCACTAATTTGTTTAGTATCTTAGAGAGCACCAGTATTCAGGTACTCTAAATTATGAGTGCTACTGGCCTACAACTAAAGATTATCATTTTAATGTCTACTTAGTAATAAGAGGGTTTTTTTGAAATTTGTCTGGGAACATATTAAATGTTGTTAAAGTATATTAAGGAGGCTGGGAAAATGGCTCAGGGGTTAAGAACCCTGGTTGCTCTTCCAAAACCAGTTGGGTTCTGTCCCCAACACCCATCTGGCAGCTCCCAATCATCCCCAGCTCCGATTCCAATGGACCCAATGTCCTCTTCCGAACCCCCAAGCACCCAGCATGCATGTGATACACATATGTATATGCAGACAAAATACTCATATGCATAAAGCAAATCTTTATGTTAAGAACAACATTTCTACACCTTAGGAATTACATTCCTCTAATTAAGCTATGTTACGGGGCTGTTACTTCATATTGTCATAAAATCTTATATTTAGTTTTCACAGATTGAAAGCTTCTTTTTTTTTTTTTAAATAAGCATAGTTAAGTTGCATTAAAAGAATTTCCTAGCCTTGGGCAGCTTTTTAATGTAAAGCTATTAGCACGCTAAGGAATAAGTAGGGAGCAGAGAATGCCAGGTGCTTAGTATACACCGCCACTCAGTTTGCACGAATCTGTCAACATTTAATGCAAGTTATCTGCTAGTGCTGTCCCTGTCACTGAGAGTGATTGTTAAATTGCCACAGACGAAGAAGAAACCTTACAGTCAGCATAGTGCACATTAAACAAGTTACATAATATATACAAACATATATAAACACTGTCAGACGTAAGCCAAACATTGCACTCTGAGAGTTAGGAGCCTTCTGCTGGAGCATGTGATTCAAGACCGTGTGTGAGATATATTAAATACGGGGCGCACTGTGAGGAGATCTGAGTCACCTAAATAGTATACACTCACATTTGAAGACGGTATTTTTTAAAAAGCTGGTGTCCCTGAGGACAGAGATCATCACAATAAAGGGAAAAGAAAGAGGAAACGAGACAAGAATTCCAGGAAGTATTTGAACTAATTTCATGTCCCACAACGGCTTTATTTACCACTGCTCCATAAAGAGGGTGGCTCACCAACCATTGGGTCCTTTACTGCAGAACCTCCTGTTTTCCTCTTGCCCCTACATACAGAACATGTGGGGGTGAAAAAGGAAGCCATTCAGAGTGTCAGTGACCCCCGGCCTGTGGCTGGGCCCTGTGGATGGCTAAGACTGTGGTTCAGGAAGCCTGTCCCTTCATCAGAGACACTGGGCCCTTGTAGCTACTAGGAGAAGGTTCTCAAGAGAGGCTGTCTTCTGAGGACAACATCCGATTCTCAAAAGTTTTGTTTTTGTTTTATTGCAAATGTGACATTTTCAAGGGCTTGGGTTACTTCATTCCTTTACTTCCTAGAAGGAACCTGAGCCAGATTTGGACCTTAGTCTAGATGGGTTTGCCTTTGGGACAGTGGGGCACTTTGGTAATGAATGAGTGGCCAGCAGAGCAGCTGCCTGGACAGGGGGCAGAAACAGGCAGAGAGGGAGAATCTCAGGCCTAGCCCAGAACCTATTCTCGATGGACTCCCAGGCTCCTTCCAGAACCGGCTTTTGAATAAAGCTCTGGGCCCTGCTCTGACCCAGCTTCCTTACAGACCCTCAGGTCAGGCCCTATTAGCTTTTTCTAGACCCCCAGGTTTTACTTTGACCCTGCCTTCTAACACACCTCTAAGAACACTTTCTGCTTCTGCTTCTAATAGACTTCTCAGGCCCTGCCCTAACTCTGCATTCCAATAGGCCAAGGTCCTTCCTTGGCCCTGTAAGTGCCGTAGACACTATTCCTGCACTGGCCATACTTTTTCCTAGACCCCCAGAAGGTTTTCAAGTCTGCACTGCACTGCTTTGGGCTTCTCTATAAGCTTTCACTACCATGGGAGCCCTGAACATTCCAGTCTAGGGGTTCTCAGCGCATGGAGACAGCTTTTGGCAAATTCTCACATTTTACCACTTGCTGTTGACAACAGCTGCGAGAACCCATCTTGGCAAAGATTCTCATGTCTTTGGGCAACATCCCAGAAAAGACTTCTAAAAACAGTATTTTATACTAACTCTCCCAAATGTGACATACCTAATTACAATTTCGGTTTGGTTGTGCTATTGATGAAACGGTCTATAAAAGGTCATCACTGAAAAAGGTTCAATAGTTGACAGGTTGCTAGGAGCAATAAATGTTTGCTCAGGTTGAGACTTTACACTAGGTTATGCTCAGCGATCACAGAAGCAAGCTAAGTTGAGCCACTGCTTAGACCACGCTCCTACCTTTATATCCTGTGGGTTGATTTCAGGGTTTGTTTGACATCGCAGAGGCCCCAGAGTTTGAAGATGAAAAATATAGAGGAGAAACTCATCTCGTGCCGAGAATGGCCAGCCCACTTCCAGAATGGTGTCACTGATGGTGCTGGGTCCGATATTGTGCAGCTGCAAGAAGGTGACACATTAGGAGATGTGGTCCAACTCCGTCTCTCACGGGTCTGTTTGGAAAAGCACTTGTGGTTGGTGTTGACTATGGCGGTAGAACACAGAGTGCCCCCAGGCAGGGGGAGCTCTGAAATCACAGTACTTAGAAATTCAGGGAAGAGCATGAAGCAATTCTTATCAGAAAGGCTTGGGACCAGAAGTATTTTAAGCTTCAGAATACTCAGGGATGGGACCCAGTTGCAATCACAAAATTCCGTGATATTTCAGAAACACCTTACTATGCGTAGCTTGAAGACAACTTTTTAGATCTTTTTTACTTATTTAAGTGTATTTGGGCGTGCACAGCCGCCTGTGCACACATGTGCCTGTGGAGGCCTGAGGTTGGCATCAGCTGTCTTCCTGAATTGCTTCACACCTATGTATTCAGATAGTGTCTCTTACTTGGACTCAGAGCTCACTGCTACAGGGCTGGACATAGCTGTTCAGCTTGCTCCAGGGATCTCCTGTCTTTGCTTCCTAAACCCTTGGATGACAAGCAGGCTACCACACCCACATGGCAAGGGTCTTACCCACTGAGCCAACTGCCCAGTCCATTGTCTTTTTAATGTGCTTGCGCTTTGGCTACGGTCTGTCCCATGAGGCCAGGTATGATATTTTCTTCTTGGACCTGGTATCAAAACAATTGGACTTTGTAGTACATTCCGATGTTTTTCAGATTAGAGAGGCCCCATCTGTACTCCGTGTGTGCAATCACTGCTATGCTTACCTTGAATTTATGTAAATTTAACGGTAGCACTAGAAATGCAATTTTAATTATAGGCTTCCAAAATGTAGTCATCCTTTCTTTACATTTGGAATTGGCCTCCTCCTGCCTGACTACTGGCTTGTCAATTGCAACCATATGGGATGCACTCTCTTTCACCCTCTGGAAAAAGGGCCATCCATCAAGCACCAAGGCCTGTCTGTGCGCCTTACAATTCTCTGCCAGTGAGTGTTTCAAAGCTGATGTTGCTGTCATTAGCCATTCCCAGAGAAAGGAAGGCCACATCTCATGAAGACAAACATTTTAAACACGTGACTTCTGCTCAGAAGACACAGATGCCATCCCCTGCAAACACTTAGCACATTGGAAGGAATTATGAGTTTACAAATTCTCTTTAAAATGAGTAGAGATCTTTGTGTGCCCCGCCCCCCGGTTCTGACAATTACCATCAGAATCTATGAAGCAGTGTGGTTTCAGTTTTTATTTGATGGCCTGTGTAATTCACATCATTAAAGGAGCATGGCATCCACTGACATAGCATGTTATGAGACCTGAGATTAGTGTGTAAGAAATACTTGGTGACTGGGAGGAGGGATGGGGCATCCTGGTGCCTGCTTTAAACTTTCATGATGTTTATGCTAATCCCAGAAGCAGAATTGCACATAAATGATTGAATCTGAGCATTTTTTCCAAGCTTTGAAGTTTTACCATTCTTAAGAGGAAATTGACTCCCACAGTTTCATAATGATTCAACAGCTTGCTATTGTCCCAGTGAAGTTCTTGACCCGAGTGACGTTGGAAAAGGTGTTGGAGTCCAGCCTCGACAGGGTTTGCACGGTTCAGGGTAGGGGGGTGTGGGATAGAAATATTAGATAGGAAGAACAGAGATATGAAAGAAAAGGAACAAAGACATAGAATAGAACCTGGAGGGCAATCCAGTGAATACTGAATTTGCCTTCATTTATTTTCCATATGCTTATATACCCCAATCCAAAAGGGGGGAAGGCAAAATGACTACTTTAATGTGATTCAAAGAACAAACAGAGCAATTACTTGCTTCAATATATGAAACATCAAGTCACTATATTCTGAGTTAAGCATTTTGTTGTTAAGGCAGGACACGCAGTGACTACACCTTAGACCAAGCAACTGGTAGGCAGCCACTCCTTGTGTCAAACCATCTGTCACGTCCTTGAAGGAGCAGTAACAGGCTTGAATTCTCTGTCCTTTGGTCAGGGTGGAAGGGATTCATTTCTGTGGGCCAAATCAATATCCAAAACACCAAGTAAGCACACCCTAGATTAAGATATTTTTTGTAGCCACACCTTAAATCAGACCTCTTGTCAATAACCTTGAAAGAGCCAGAATAGGCTTAAATTCTCTGCTCTTCAGTCAAGGTAGAGAGGACCCATTTCTGTGGGCCCCTACAGACAGGCTGCCTTTTTGTTATAAGAAGAACCTAAGTTCAGGCCAGGGCTTCTGAAGGTGTAGATAAAGGAAGTTTATGCCAATACTGTTCTCCCCAAGGAGGAAGAGCTCAAGTTTGGGAGGGAGGGGGTCTTCATAGCCCTCTGTAATGGTTAATGTCAACTGTCACTTGACAGAAGCTAGAATCACCTGAGATATAGGGATTGTCTTGATTTTGCATTGTTGTGGGAAGGGTTCTTATTCACTGAGTAGGTGGGACTTCCCCCCTGGTCTGTATAAATGGAGGAGGTGGCCAGAGCTTGCATTTCTCTCTGACTCCTGAGTGCAGATGCAGTGAGACTAGACAGCCTCCTGTGCCTGCCACTATGTCCTCCCTGCTCGCTGCCATGTCTTTGCTGCCATGACGAACTGCATTCCTCTCAGACTGTAAGCTAAAATAAATCTTCTTCCCTTAAGTCACTGTTCTCAGTGTATTTTATCACAGCTAGGAAAAAGTACCTAATGCACTCTTGTCACGAGATGAAAGCTATCTTCGGAAATAAAATGACTCCCACTGGCATTTTGCTGTACCCATAGATCAATGCCTTGCTCATCCATCATCAGAGGAGCTTCCTCCTGCAGCAGATGGGAACAAATGCAGAAACCCACATCTGCACAGTATGCAGAGAGTGAGAGACCTTGGAACACTCAATCCTAAATGGGAAGTTTCTCTCCATCACACTCCCTCCCAAGACTAGGAGAGACTGCAGAAGAAGAGGTAAAAAGATGACAAGAGCCGGAAATGGTGGAGGACCAAGAAAACAAGGGCTTCCAAACACAGCAGGATTGATCCACATATGAACTCACAGAGACTGGCAGCAAATAGTTCCTACATGGATCTTTGCCAGGTAGGATCCCAGCACTGAGAGAGGAAGTAGACACATGCTCCCATCCCTAACCCTGAAGCTAGATACTCCAATTGATAATCACTTACAAATGAGAAATGAGTTTTTTCCAGTGGAGTCTCACTGGGTATGCACTCAGCAGTAGATGGGAAACACATAATGAATGCAATGACATTTTGAAGTTCTTCGTCTCATAACGCTTTGTCAGGGCTTTTTTTCCCCCTTACAGGTCCTTTGTGTGTGTGTGTGTGTGTGTGTGTGTGTGTGTGTGTGTGTGTGTGTGTATGTATGTTCTGGTTTTGTGTTTTTATGGGCTTTCTATGTGCAGATGCACATGTGTGTCTCTGCCTATATATGCTTCTGGAGTTTTTTCTTTGGATCTTATTTGTTCTGATTGCTTTATTGTATTATTATTTTTAAATGCCTGTTTGCATCCTAATGAGAAAGAGCAAGAAAGGGTATGGATCTGAGTGTGTGTGGAGACAGAGAGGAGCTAGGAGGAGTTGGAGGGAGGGAAACCATAATCAAAACATATTGTATTAAAACCTGCTTTCAGTTTTTAAAAAAGAGCGTTATGTTCAGAACAATTGGTTCAGAGGCATGGAGGAACAGAGGATGAATGGAGAAAGGATCTCAATTAGAGAGTCGATTGGAATTGTATTTTTCTGAAATTCCATGCTGGGTTCCCTGAAAACGAATTACTGCATGGTTGATAGCATTAACTTCAAAGAAAAACCTAAATAACTGTTAAATTAAGCCTCTGTCATACGTTTATTGTTTATATTAAATTTAAATATTTTAGGTAACATGTCAACAAGTGATCTTACTATTAACAGTTTAAGACTTTGTGTGGGAAAAGAACATCGGGCTCTTTTTGCAGGATGCTGTTTCTTCTGAAGACAGTTGACTAACCCATGGAGTATTTGGATCTCAGAATAAATTATTCACTTTCAACTTCAGTTATACAAATAAAAAAGTAAAAATCATTTTATCATGTTCTTGCCTCATAAATTATATCTATATTTTGGTCCAATAATGACTAATTAATAGAGTATTCTAATAGTACTTTATAGTTAATGACATTTAGTTTATATATAGGTAAGCTTAAGGACATCTGAAAGCATGAAAGAAATACAATCAAAGAAAATAGGCTTTTTTGATGCATAGGTTCTCCAAATATTAAGTGGAGAACAAATAAAAATATTTTTAAAAGATCACTTAATAAGATAAAATGTTTCTTGCCCGGTAATAGATCTGACTACTGAGGACTGAGTGTCCATGTCTCTGGGTACTCAGCTGGGTAGCCATCAGCAGCCACTATAGCCATACTAGTGTATTCAGCAGGGCACTCATTGACAGTCAGTATAGCTATACCAGTCTATGGGTAGTTATTCATCAGGGCACCATAGCCATAACAGCACAAGTTATAAAGTTTGGACCTTGAACTGGGACCTGAGGTTCTATGAATTTCTTATTAGTAAGGAGTACCTGAATAAAACATCAAAAATTAATATAGGAAATAACTTTCTTGGATTGAAGAGATGGCTCAGGAGTTAAGAGCACTGGCTACTCTTCCAGTGGACCTGAGTTCAGTTTCTAGTGCCCACATGAGGTAGTTTACAACCACCTACGATTCCAGTTCCAGAGGATCAGATGCCACCTTCTAGCCTCCACAGGCACATATGCCGTGCATATATGTGTACACACACACACACACACACACACACACACACACACACACGTAGGCAGAACCCCCAATGCATAAACTTGATAAAATAATAATTAAAAAAGAAATAGATACCTCATAAATATGTTCCACCAAAGGACCGACTTCCTCCTCCTTGTGGGGCTCCTTTTCTGGTTCCCAGTTGTGGATGGGCAGAACAATCTGCGGAGGGTGGGACACTCTGGAATGTGTAATATTAGGTTGATTACTGATGAGCGCCTGCTAAGGATGTCTTCCTTGCATATTACTATATAGTTACACTGGTTCCAGAGGAAGCAAACTGCTCTCCAGTTACCTGGGACTATATCTGACACACGGCTAGACACTGTTAGTAAGTCGTGCCAAAATGACCGAGGGAATAGTGGAGACACAGAAGCACTGTGCGTTCTCATGCCCTGGCCTATGGTCCAGCCACATTTTACAGTCTTGTACATCTTACACTAGGGAGCAGGGCAGAGTGCATTATTGAGTGGACATGAACAATTCAACACATATATGGACATTTATAAAGCCTGCTATCCACTCTTTGTAAGTATGTGTATGTGTCTCCTGGCATAGAGGTTATGTAATCCCTGCTTTAACCCAGAGTAAGAAAGAGTATGTGTGTGTGTGTGTGTGTGTGTGTAAATATATCTAGGCTCCTGTGAGATGTATTCAATATCTAGATAAAAAGATATACAGTTTCTGGTTAAAAATGTCTGCATAGACCAGTGGACACTCTGTATATATTCCTTCTTTGTAGAGTCTTTTGGTTCCTGCTCCTGAAGAGGGCAGAGCCAGACTCAGGACTAGGCAGAATCAAGTGTGATCACAGCCTAGAGTTGTCTTACAGACAGTTTGTAGGACAAGCGAGGCAGAACTAAGTATTGCCATCATCTAAGTGCAAAATTAACTTAGCATTTCCAGTGTATACTTAGACAAACTTGATGAGTGAAATTTAGCTGTGGCATCCTGTGTACCTGTGTGTGTGCGGTGTGTGTGCATGGGTACACATGTGCTTATAAGTACTCCCCTCTTCTGGAGTAGGTGGAGGCCAGAACTTGATGCTAAGATGTCTGCATCAATTGCTTCTGCACCTTATATTTGAGATAGGACAGCTCACTGAACTTTGCACTCGCTGTTTTAGCTTTGCTGGGCTGGCCCAGCAGCAAGCCCAAGGAGTCCCTCAACCCCTGCAGTTCTGTGTTGGGGTTGTGGGGTTTGCACAGCCACACAGAGCCTTTTCCATGGGTTCTGAGGGTCCAAACTCAGATCCTCATTCTTACACAGCAAGGGCTTTTCCTTGAGCCCACTCCCAGCCCCTGAAGTAGAATGTTAAAAGATACCACTTTCTAGAACTCTATTGAGAAAAGGTCTCTTTGAAAGAATATTCATTTTTTAGCTAAAGTTAATTTCAACAGAACAAATCCTTGCGTGGGTCTCAAATGTTGCTTTGGAAACATTCAGTAATTACTGCAACCTCTAGTAACCCCAGCATTTTTTTCTCTTCTAGGCTGTTCTATGCATTAAGTGTTTATTCCTCTTTCCTGTTGAATAATATTCTATGGTATGGTTTGTTTACCATTGACTCACTGGGAACCATCTGGATTGTTTACAGTTTGAGGCTCTTATAAATAAATTTCTATAAACATTTATACAGAAATTTCTGTGTAAGCTTAAGTTTTCATTTTCTGAGAATATTTTTTTCTGGGATAAATAAAAATAGTTTTTCTATTGTTGAAGTTTGTTTGCTGTTGGGAACTTAAAAACTGAGGATTTGGTTATATGATGTAAATTCTTTTAAAAATATAATAGGACCTGTCTCCTATTTCTATTAATTCCAAATAGCAAAGAGCATCATTTATTGTCTTGAACAAGGTTGACTACTTGCTATGGATAGAATCCAACATAGGCTTTGGTTACTTATGGGTTTTTCTCTTATTAATTTTTCTCTTATTATTTATGTATTCATTCATTCATTCATTTTCTTGTGTATGAGCATGTGTGTATGTGTGTGTGTATTTTCCATGGCTCGTGTGTGTGTATTTGCCATTGCATGTATGTGTGTGTATTAGACATGGTGTGCACGTGCACATGCATGTGGGTATTTGCCATGGCTGTGTGTGTGCATGTGTGTTTGTGTATTTTCCATTACATGTGTGTGTGTGCGTGCATGCACGTGTGTATTTGCCATGGTGTGTGCATGTGTGTGGGTTTTTGTGTGTGTGTGTGTATTTGCCATGATGACATTCCTGTGGAGGTCAGAGGATGTCGTGTATGATTCAGAACTTCTACCATTTTGGTTTTGATCCTGGGGACAACAATTGGGTCCTTAGGCTGGGTAGCGAGTGCATTACCTGCTGCACCCCTCTCGTGGGTGCTGCTGCTTCCTCTCTCCATACAGCCTACCCCGTTGGATTAGTTTGAAAAGGCTGTGTATTCTGTAAATCTTCATGAACCTAATCTACATAGTGTTGCCACTGAAGGCTAAGCTTACTTAGTGCAGATCGGTGTTAAATCAACCCTTTGTCATGTGAATTGTTTGCCAACTGGCTCAAAGACTGGTTGATGCCATGTAGTAATGAGTCAAATGAAACAGTTCTAAGTACTTTTACCCCCTCCAAAAATAGCTTCTACTTAAGTTTATTTTTAAACTATTAAAACAACAACAAATAAAAATGGGCTTAACATAGAGCATGATAAAGCAGCTCAGAATAAACTCCAGTGACCGAAAGAAAATGTGGATTCCTGAAGGCTGACCACGAAAGATCTTCCACATAGCAACTACTTCTTCCTTGAAGAATTAATTATTGGAACCAATGTTTTAAAAGCATAATCAGAGGACAGAGTTTTGTTATGCGATATGGCCAAAATGAACATTTACACTGTCAGAGAATAAACTATGGTCAATTGTTGGACATTAATGCAACAACTAAAACAGCTGCATCCACCCGAGAAACCCGGTTTTAATTAGCTGTTTGGATTATTGCCAATAAGGAATAGAAATTTCTTTTTTCACTGTACCCGATGGCAGAAATACGTGAGGAAACATTAATTCCCTAAGACGAATGTGTGAGAATGAAGGGAGTTACAGCCTTTCAATGCCTTGGAATTACTTATACATTATATGAAAAAAATTCCCCATTATATGAAAAAAATTTTAATTTATTTACAAAAATTTAAATTTAGAATTACAAAGCAGTTAATATATGTGGTATCATCATCATTATTGTTTTTATTATTATTGGTTTTGTAAGACAAAGTTTCTCTGTATAGCCCTGGTGCTCCTGGAACTTGCTCTATAGGTCAGGTTGGCCTCAAACTCAGAGATCCATCTGCCTCTGCCTCTCAAGTGCTGTGATTAAAGTATACACTACTATACCCAGCTTGGTTTCTATCATTTGGGGGTTGTAAAACTAAAATGAACTGCAGAGTATTGGGTGGCACAGATTTGCAATCCCAGATATCCACAGGCCTGTAATTCTAGCTACTCAAGAGTGGGCCAGCAGGACCGAAAGCTCCAAGTCTGTAGAGCAAGTTCAAGGCCCACTTTGAAAACTTGTGACTTCTGCCTTGAAAGAAAAAGTAGAAGGAAGCTCAAGGAGGTAGCTGTGTGGCTGGGCATTACTTAGCATACCCAAGGTCCGAGGTGCAGTGAACAACACACCCAACCCAAATAATAAACAATAACAAAACTCTGAGATAACAGAGGAGGAGGCAAGGGTTCGTGAACACTAGTGACAATTCTGAAACCACAGGAGACAGCAGAAATGAATGCTATTTTTTCTTCTCTGAGCTTTTAAAACAGTGGCTTTCTTTGAGAAAGAGAGAAGGGAATGAAATTAAAACTCAACAAAAATAAAACAATACTAACTCCTAACTCCATATCACTGTACTTCAAGTAAATCACTGCCCTTGAGTCAGATGAATAGGAGAAATTATAGAGCAAGTAAGAAAATAGATCTGAGTTCTAAGGAAACCCACCATAGCAGCAGTTTAGAATGTCGCTAAAGTCATTCTTTTGCCAAGCTTGTATGCGCATCTATGTGTATGTGTGTGTGCATGTGGGTATGAGTATGTATGTGTGTTTGTGCATGTGTGTGAGTGAGTGAGTGAGTGGTGTATGCTCGTGTATGTGTGCCTATGTATGTCCATGTATGTGGATGCCGGTGGTACTAGCAGGTGTCTTCGTCTATCACTTTCCAGAACAGTTTTTGATATGGGTCTCTGACTGAATCTGGAACTTACTGACTGGAAAGGACTAACTGGCCAGCATGCCCCAGTGAGCCTCTTCTTTCTTCTCCTGCAGTGCTAAGATTGCAGCGATGCATGCCATACTTGGCTCCTTAGAGTAGGGACTGGGGGTTGGGTCTTAGGTTGTCATACTTGCTTGCACTGCAAATGCTTTATTGACTGTGCCATCTCACTGGCCCTCGATTAAGTCACTCTTAAAGAAAAATATATAGTGCTAATATTTTTACAAGTAAAAAAAACTCCAAAGATAGAATTTCGAGATGAAATTGGGGGCAAACACACACACACATACAGGGGGGGGGTCGGTGGAGGAGAGAGTAATATCAAATCCACTAGGGAAAAACAATACAGAAAAGCACAAAATAGACGAGAAGGAGCAGAAGTAGAAAGAGGTGTGTGGCCAGGTGCTGGAAGAATAGCCACCCTTCTCCTTGTTCCCCAGAACAAGGCAGTGATGGAAGAAGATAGGTCTAGCCCTGAGAGGCACAGTATCAAGAAGTCCGAGACTGTGTTTAAGTCTGAGTCAAGAGAGGGGAAAGAGAGCTACTCAGGCCCTTCTGAAATCAGTACTTTCTGCCCTGGGGGAGCAGAGAATTCCCAATGGAAGTAAAAAACCAAGAAACCCAGACTATAAACCTCAGCTGGAGGTAGGCAAGAGAAGACAAGGGGCTGGGAGAGAGGATGACACTCAGGCACACATCCAGAAGGAACACTCAGCCTTCTGAAGGGTGGGGTGTGTGCTCGTGCTGAGGCTAAAGAGATGCTCGGAAGTTAGGAACACTTGGATGTAGGAATGCTTCCAGTACATTCAATGAATCTGGTATCCCTTGACACTCAAGAAAGAAAATGATACTATAAGAAAATGACAGATCAATACTTCTCATGAGCATAATAAACATAAAAGTTACTAGCATAATTCTAGCCAATTCAAATCTGGAGTATCTTCTCCAGAAACAAGCTTAGTTTAAACTTTCAAAACAAAAATTAAGCAGCTCACAATTTTCATGGACCCGTGAAGAGGGAGACAGAACCATTTAATCATCTTTATAGGCACAGGCAAAGCACTGGACAGAACTGAATAGGTATTCATTCTAGCGGTTCTCAAGCAAAAATGAACAAAACGTGAAAGGGAACAGCCAGAACGTGGTAAACAGCATCTACGGAAACCATAATGTTAGCATCCAGCTAAACATGAAAGACTGAACCACTGTAAGAGCGAGAATAAAGCAAGGATGTCTCCTCGCACCACGTCTATCCCATCATGAACAAGTGAGCCTAGTCTTTGCTGTAAGAGGAGAAAAACAAAAGAAGGACAGTCAACAAGTCCAAGAAGAGGTCTGGCCTTGGTCCTCATTTTCAGCACGATAATTTCTAAGATACAATATGGCTGCCAGAAGTGACAAGGTCTGAGGCTTTGGACACACTAGATATTCCAGCAAGAGGAGTTGCTGTGATAGTGTCTAATCCAGAAACTTCAGCAGTGTAATTTATATGGGAGACTTGGTCGTATTATCTCGGTCAGCTTGGAGATGGATCACTTGGGTGGGTGGGCAATCCATCAATAACGCCTCTTTACAAGGACTAAGGAAACTTTGCCCCTGAGGCTTAGGGCACGGCAGGCGACACTCCCTGCATGCTGTTACACACCAGTGTGGGGAAGTAGTAGGTCATACCCTCCAGACAAGGACAAAGAGAAGCCAGAGTTTGTCACTTGTCCAGGTCCTTCTTTATATCCTTCTTCCTTTGGTGAGCTCAATCTGATTTTCCCCCAGTTGTAACCTGTTTCTGTGAGCTTGATAGATTAGGACAGGATCTGGGAGCTGCTTGTGTTAGTTAGACACGACAGTGCTTGTGCTAACTTGTTCTCCATTGCTGTGATAGAATGTTCTGACCAAAGACAACTTTGGGAAGAAAGGGGTCTATTTCGGCCTATAGTTTCAGGTATTAGTCTATCACTGAGGGAAGTCAGGGACAGGAACACAAGGAGAAACTGAAGTGGAAACCAGGAGGAGGGCGGCTGTTCCCGGCTGACTCACAGGGCTCACCCTGGAGGAGGGCTGTTACTGGCTAGCTCACAGGGTTCTGAGGGTTCTGCTCAGTCAGATTTCTTACACAGCCCAGACCACCTGCCTAGGGATGGATTGACATCCAAGAGGTCTAGGAAGGCTGGGCCCTCCCACATCAGTCATCAATCAGCCACTCACAGACATGGTCACAAGCTAATCTGATTGCGGCATTTCTTCAGTAGAGGATTCCTTTCCCCAGGTGACAGGTTGTGACAAGTTGACAATAAAAAACAAAACAAAACAAAACTAGGATCCGGTTCTTTTGGGGGATCCGCAACTTTATAGCTGGTTAAATTTATGCATATACAGTTTGAAAAGTAAGAAGGAACACAATTTTTGTTCACAGGCAACATACATATGCAATAAAAAAAAAATCTAGGAAATCAACAAAATTCACTGCAACTTACATGCTTGTCAAACATGAGGACATGTTCCCCCATTTCAAAACTTCCCATCCCTGTTATATGGCACAGCAAAATATCTAGGGCTAGACCCTTACATTTGAGCAAAAGATTTGTTTTAAAAGTGTCACAGTAATGAAAGGGGTGAAATGGTGGGCTCTCCAGCAAACAGGCCAAGAAGAAACAGATACACAGGAGTGAAACACATTTCGGGCCTTACTTTACACCAGTCACAAAAGTTGCCCGGAAGGGAATTGTAAACCTAAACAGAATGCTAAACATTGGAGAAGGGAAAGGACAAAGCTTGCTGTGAGCCCAGAGGGGCAGTTATTATCCAGAGAGGACCCAACGGCACAAACCATGACAAAACCTGTTGATAGATTTTCATTCTTTAAACAATATTGTTAGGAAAATATAGAGTCAAATACATCATATGGGGATAAATTATTTTAAGGCCAGATACATGGCAAGGGATTTCCTACCCAGGACATGTAACAAGACAAACAATTTCATAGTGAATGAATGGATGAAAGATCGAAGCAGATACTTCACGGAAAAAGGAGAGACTAGTGGCAAACAACCCTGGAAGAAATATACAGTACCATTAGTCCTTAAGCAAAGGGACTCTAAAATGCACACTTACTATACTAGAATGTATGTGTGTATGCGTGTGCATGTGTGCATGTGCGTGTGTGTGTGTGTGTGTGTGTGTGTGTGTGTGTGCGTATGAGTGTATTTTCTCACATGCTGGCATGGATGGGAGACTTGGGACTCTCTTGCATTACTAATGGGAATTCACAAAAGGCATGGCTCAGCCTTCAGCCCTTCCGCAAGGCAATTGGGCAAGCTCTTATAAACATGTATTTACCATATAACTCAGTAGTAGCTCCATTTGGGAGAACAAATATCCCAACAAAAACTTGTATGTGAATAGCCATAGCGGCTATGTCTCACTCAACCAACAGGCTCAGAGTTAAGGCTGGACCACCCTGAGAGTGAACTTTCACCCAGTTCTTCCGGGAGTGAGATTTGGTAAAAGTCATTTACAAGTGATTTGATGTCAGTCAGTAAAGTGAGTAGCACACTCTAGCTGGTCTTGAAATCCCACTTCTTAGCATATTTCTTCCATATTGTACCAGAAGATGTGCATGAAAAGTTCTAAAAATTAGGGGTGTGGGAGCTCCAAACGTTCATAGAATGAATGTGTGATAGTGGAATTTTACAACATAACACTCTTGTATCAATAAGCTGATGAATTACAAGCATAGGTGCTAAGATGGGCAAATCTCACAAGCATTTATGTGAATCAAAAAAAAAAAAAACCCCAACAAAACAACCCACAGTAGTGAGTATTAACAAGGTCACAGAATAAGGTTCAAAAGACTATCTCATAGGAGGGATACAGTCGCTGTTACTGGGAGTGAGCTCCGGAGACAGATTGACTGTGGTTATAGTTTAGCTTCCAGTGTTTTCTAGCAGTGTTCACAACCCCCTGACTTATACATGGAGGGAATCAGCATAGTGAAATGGCTCTGCATGCAGAGATCCTGGAGGAGTGAGCACCAGCCAGGACATGTGGAAAGGAAGGCAAGCAGGATCCTGGAGCCCAAGGAGAATGTGGTTTAAAATACCAGTTAATGCTTTTAGCTGCTATTGGTCTGAAGAAAGCAGACTTACAGTAACAAAATCAATAAAAGCCGCTGCTACAACCCAATTTCCTTCTTCGCCAAGCAAGGTTTCCTAGCTGGGAGTCATTCAAAGACTTCCCTTGAGCTTCTCCCTCCTCACTCCCCTTCTCAAAGAATAGGACGGATGGACAGACCAGGATACAGAACGCGGAGTCATTGATGCTCACATATATGCTAGCAGTTTTCCAAACTCACAATGAGATGGGCAAGGTTAAATGACCACCACGTTAAACAATTCTAGTGAAAGTGAGGATTTTCCTCCGGACAATCATACATCTATCTATCCAATTAGTTTCTCATTAGTGGTATTCCTAGTTTGGTTACTAAAGTCTTGGTCTGGGCAATTAAGTGACCTCTTGCTTTGATATCATTAGACGTAATTGTTTTACAAGGTTCATTTTGCTTGCTGATGGTCGAATGCTGAGCAGGAAGGATGAAAACCAGTAACTGAACTGAACATGAATGTCGTTTTGTCTAGTCCTTCATTGTAAGTCTTTACACACAAAAATTAAACATAATGATGCACCACACTTACCCTCTTATTTCTACTTGAGCGACAGCGGTGATGTTGATTCGCAGACTCACAAAATTGCTGTCTGGATTGTCCTTGTTGGAGCTGAAACAGCAAAGACATGATTTCAGTATACTTTCTCACAGTCACGAGAAACCTTCTGTACATCACAAGAGCAAACCACATTTCCAATTTCAGCCCTTGGGAAAACCACAGCATTTATTCTACAAAATCATAACCACTTGTCCAGGGAGATGCTAAGGGCTTTGGGGATCTATAGAAAGCAATCAGCAGTCCCTGGGGTGATGCCTCGTTTGAAAGCACAGTGGCGATGGGAGAAGCAAGTACCTTTTAGTTAGACTAAACCGAAGGGGCACTGAATGGCATTTGTTTTCCTGCTTCTACCTCAGACAAATTCTTTTGCTTCCCTACATATCATGCTCAGTGCCATTCAGATAGGAAATGACAGCTCAGTCAACTCCAGATTTTCCATGCTAATAAATGGAGACCTGGCATAAATAACTCAGAACATCTCATAACTGGGAAAACTTTTGGACTTGGCTCTACAGTGCGTCACACCATATGCTGTTTTGTCGGCAATTTTTATCTTCCTTATGCTTTATTTCTTAAGTTAATGTTAATATTTAAATAAGTGTTTTATTATATTTATAAGTTAATACTACTATATAAAATAAGTGATTACAGTCATTTTACCCCCATGAGCTGTCCATGGCAAGGAACAAGAGGGATTAGAAGCCCGGCTATGGCATTGAGAGGCATGAGAAAACTGGGCATTGCATAAGCAAGCGGTTCAGAGGACATGGTGCTTGTGAAATGCTTCAAGAGTCTTGAGACAGTATGAGTTTCATAACTTCTCTTTGAATATGGCTGAAAAATTTAAGTTTGCTGCTTTTCCCTCAAGCAAATAGGATTAATTATCAATTATGAAACTGAACTTTGCAAAAAAGAATACATGTTAAGCAGTCAGGGCTTAAAAGGAAAATTAACTAGAACTCCCAAGAGGCTAAAGCAGCACCTGGTCCTTAGATGTAGCTGCCACCCACACTTCATGCCCCCTCTGTGCCTTCATCGAAGTCAGAGATGGAGCTACTACTTTGGGTGGTGGTTATAGCCAGGTTGGTAAGAAGGGAGAGCCTGCCCTGTGGTTCTCATGAGTGCTGCTTGGCTTCAGTGGGCAAGCTCTCTGTGTGAAGATGGCCACAGGGTAGATTTGCATGAGTGTTCTGATGCTCTCCCAGCCATGGCTTGGGAAAGGAATCGATAAAATCCTGCTTCCAACTAGAGAAAACAGGGTTGTTTCCAAAGTGCCTTTGAAAAGACCTTGTTGGTTCTGTTTTACTCAGGAGACAACTTAAACTGCCAACACTGGTAAAGATGCAACTGGCAGATGTCAGGCTCGTTCCCTGAAGGGAACATCCCCCTGCTAAGCTTGCGATGGAATCTACAGGAACTCCCCACCCCCCCAATTAAAGTTCCATCTCCAACCACTAATTTCGCTTTTACCACATCTGGGGGGAAGGCTTCTTTATCCCTTTAAAAAGAAAGCATTCAAAAATTCAACTACTGGAAATTGTCTTTGAACTTGAATTTAAGATGAGTTGCAGAGGATGTTTTGATTTTTTAATCACATTTATTTATCTATGCACTTATATATGTGTATGTGAGTATATGTGTGTGCCACAGCATGAGACTGGAGGTTGGGGAAGAACTGTAGGAGTTGGTTCTTTCCTTTAAAACCAAGTAGGTCCTGGGGAATTGAACTTGGTCATCAGGCTTAACAATAACAATAAGTATCTTCATCTGGTGAGCCATCCTCCCTGACCACCTCCTTTGAAATTCAGCGAGAGCAGAGGCTGACATAGCTCAGTCCCCGATTGTGTAGTGAGCATAGCTCTTTCACAGTATGCCAGTGTGGGTCACTTTGCACTGTGGCAATGCTGGCAAGGTTCCCGGCAAGGAAGGATCTGACTTGCTATATAACTCATATGCTTCCTTGACATCTTTCCTGGAAGGAAACTTCCCCCACTAATACCATAGCTACATGCCAACAAGCAACCCATCATCATAAGACCCTGGGTTTTTATACCATCCCCTTAGTTCCACAGAAGGAATGATGAATTTCCCTTCTGTAACTATAACCCATGTCACATAAGAAAGACATTGTTTTTCTCCTTATTAATACAATGCCATTTCCTATTGACTTCTGTTTTCCAGTATTCCTTCTATATACTCTGGCCTTTGGAATGCCAATGAAGACATTATACGTCACTTAACCATGACTGAGAAAGCAACTTCCAGGATGCTCATGAAGGTGTATATGGAACTGTGTCCTGCACTTCAGGGTGGAGAGATCATTTTATGCAATTATTTGGTAACAGGAAATATTTTAAGTGAATTAGTGTATGAAACCAGCCTACTTTCTGACTTTAACTTGTGTAAAGGGGCATTCATTGTGGAGCACAGTAATCAATACATGGAAGAGTGCAGACTGTGTAGCATTTGACCTAATTTAGTTTTTGTTTGAACACATTTAACTTGAATGCAAAGCCACCTCTGTGAATCCTTACATCTTTGCAGTTAGCCAGCAAAGCATACAGATCAACACCTTCAAATACTTTAGTATTTGTTATGAAGGTGTCCTCAAACTCTTTTATTCCCCAAATAAATTGAAAATTTTATCCCTGATCCATAACACAGTTTTTTCTGAATTTTTATAATTTTCAAAATAATATTACAATTGTCTTGAGCAGAAGTGGAATATGATCATGACTTGATTTTAGAAGAAGGTACATACATGCTAACCATGTTGTCATTTCTGATTCCGCCATATCTAACCCTTCATCAATGGATTCAGTTTTTATAAGAGGAGCATCTTTCCACACATGACAAAAGACTTCATACTTGTAGCGCAAGGCTTTAGACCCATGAAGGATCAATGACGTCAGCAATGATGGGGAGACACAGAAACCTCAAGTGCTTTTGTCTAAGGTGACATCAGTGCCCACACTTTAAGATTTAAAACTTGGTAATATGCACTCACAAGATTTTAAAAATGAAAAGTCTGGGGACCCAAGATTCACCAGAAAAAAACACTTAATTCAAGAAGGTGAGAAGCTAATTAAACTAATTACAATCAAGAAGCTAATTAAGGTGAGAAAGGAGCCTCTGAGCCAGCTACAAGGCTTCCTTTCCCTGGAAAGCTGCATCAAAGCTTTGGGTGGGGACAAGGAGAGGGGGTGGGTAACACATTTAGATTTAAACAGTTAATTCTTATCCTAAGATTTTTCTCAAACCTTTAGTTGATGTAGGTATTAAGGAAGTATTCCACCATACAGAATAATTATCATAAAACTTATCATACTCTAATATCTCTCTGTCTTATAAGATATTAAGGTAAATTACATAGTGTTTGATAACCAACTAATAAACACCAACTTTACAGCCACTTGCATGGTTTCAGCAAAGATTCCACGTGGTAGGCAGAATATAAATAATAATTGGAAGTGCCCATGAGCCATCTATATTAGTGTTTTATTTTTTTAAGATTTTTAAATGCTTGACTGCAAAAGAAATCCATTTGATAGGGTATCTTGTTAGATCTATATTTCTCAATAAGGAATCATTCATGTACAAGACTATTGTACTGCATTATATATTAGTTATATTATATTATATCTATTTCATTCCATTTTCTTTTCTTTTAATATGAGTCTAGAACCATTTAATTGATTCCATTACAATGCACTGAAGTTTGTATCTGAGAAAACCCAGTATGCATGCTTCATTTCTCTGGAAGTCTTTCTGCTCACGACATATTTCTAGTCATAAAGGAGCTAACAGAATAGAAAATGAAAGGGCAAGGCCGTGGCCAGATCTCTAGGACAGGTGGGCAGCTGTATGCATGACTACTAGTTACTAGTGAAGGACCTGGTCCCCACACAGTATTAGGTCATGTTGACCTGCCACAGAATGCCACTCACACCATCCAGAGTCTGAGTCCTTCCTGAACATTTGGGAGATGACAAGATTTCACTTAGAAGATGTATTTTCTTCTCCCAGATTGCCCCCAGGAATGAGCTGACTGCCTGCTGAGTGCAGAGTGAGGTTAGGTTTAGTACTTTCCTCTCTATAGTGTAGTACAGAACAGTCCGGAACAGTACAGTACAAGAGTGCTGTGTCCAGAAGGAGGAAACATGGAGGTGAATCAACAGACGCAGGGAGCTATTCAAGACACAATCTGACTATTTTGCATCCTGGCCTTAATCTCTTTCAAAATGCAAAACAACAACAACAAAAAAGGTGAAATAATTGAGAACAATAAAGAAGAACGAGGTGGTGAGAGTCTAGATTCTTATTCTAGGAGAATTTTTAATGTGCAGGTACTTGGCAGCAGGGTGCATATTAACC
Organism: Microtus oregoni; assembly: GCF_018167655.1. NCBI lineage: Eukaryota > Metazoa > Chordata > Mammalia > Rodentia > Cricetidae > Microtus > Microtus oregoni. The sequence continues at coordinate 21,984,600 of NW_024543094.1, forward strand.
ACGCATCTCTTCATTCATGGGTGCTGTCAACAAAGTAAGCATTTAAAAGTCTAACCTTCTGACTTGGAGATCGAAGTTAATGCTCGTATTTGTTTTCTCAAGACGAGGAACAGCAAATCGGAGGCCCAGAGAAAACTAAAAGCAAAACACAACACACATGGGACACAAAGGTGTTTGTAGGAGGACCTTATCCACAGCGTGACAGTCCCACCTTAGCCATTCCGCCACTCCACTCCAACACCATCACAGCCTTCCATCCCCCACTCTGGATGACTGGGAGGTAAGAGGAAATCTGCTAGCAAACCACAGGGCCTAGGAGACTCAGTTCAATACACACTTTGGCTCTCTCTACTTGGCCTTGTTGCCTGTCTTCTGCTACCGCGCTGATGTAGAACTTCTAACAACACAATATGGAAGATTTAGAGAACTGTGGTGCTTCTGTTTAACGGATGCGGTGTAGCTGTAGGGATCACAGCTGTGTGCCAATGCAATAATGCATGTGACAATTCTAATATAGTGATGCTCAACCAAGAATGATGGTTACAGAGTTCTGTGTGCCATGTATGTTAGCTATGGTCTGGGAAGTCCACACAAGCAAAATTATTATATGTTTAAGAAGACTGGGAGTGTACTGTAAGGAATATTGCAGGAGAGCATGTTGTAGTCAGGTTGTACTGTAAGGAATATTCCAGGAGAACATGTTATAGTCAGGTTGGGGTTATGGTTGTGAGGATTCCTTTGTCCTTCTTCATTTTCCAAATTGTGAAAAGTGCTCCTGAAAATAGGTTTGTAAGTGGAGAACAGGGAGCCCATGGGGAATCGGGATGAGGAAGTGAAATGGAAGCTATTGTATATATGTAACACCCTCTGTAAACCATGGTGCTACATGGTCGTCCAAGCAAAACTCTATGCCCTGTTTGCCTTATCTCAGGGACACTTATGTTGACATATTCCAATCCAATAGCTGTCAGAGGATTAGAGCAACAAAGGCAGAGCTGGGATTTCAATCCCTGTAAGGCAGATTCCAGAAACAGCCCTTACAGCTATTGCATTGTGCAAATGAAACCAGCAACAGAAAACAATGTTATTTAATCAGCAGCAATGACCTGTGATAATTTATCATAACTCCTCCACCCATGGTCCTTACCTTAATGCTGTATGCATTAGCATCATTTTGTGTTTGTGTGTATATTCTCATGTATGTGCATATGTATATGGAAGCCAGAGAATGACAGAGGCCTCTCTTTCTATAGCTCCCTACCTCATCACCTTGTTTCTATTACTGTTTTAGTTTGACAGATTTCTCACTGAACCTGGGGCCCCAGAGATCTTTTTGTGTTACCTCCTAGAACTTGGTTTTAGGCTGTTCTGAAGCACCTGGCTGGGGAGAGTATACGAATCTTGATTATAAAATGTGTACAATGCTTTAATGGTTAAGTGAGGAACTGCTTAACAATTTCAAATGTGTCTGTATTTGTTGGACCTCTGCATATGCTCTTCTCTCTTCTTCAGGAGATTTTTATCTTTACTTTGTCTTGCATTTTCTACTTCAAGAGCTTCTGAAAACTTAGGCTTTGTAACTCAGGGTAAGAGAGGTAATGAATTGGATGTTGAATGGCCTAAGACAGGTAAGCGTTCCTTTCTTATCCTCTGTCTCCATTATTATTCTTTTCTTACACAGCCTATGATGTTGCTAATATCAGTGCCCTGTTTCATAGGAATACAGTGTTTTCATATTATCTATCAGGTGTTTGTTAAGTAGCAGACTTATGGTGGTACACCAAGAAGGATGTGATAAAAAAATGTTGAAAGTATGGGAGTGGGAGTGTGTCCTTGTGCACACATGCAGTCATTGTGTTGAAGGCTGCCTAAAGTTAGTCCTCATACAGAACAATCTATATAGTGCTATGGGATTCCCTTCTGTATGCTGTGAATACCACTGGTTAATACAGAACTGTCTTGGCCTGTGATAGGGCAAAAGAGTAGAGATAGGCTGGGAAAACTAAACTGAATGCTGGGAGAAAGGAGGTAGAGTCAGGGAGAAGCCATGGAGCACTGCTGGAGACAAATGTGCTGAAACTTTGTTGGTAAGCCATGACCTCATGGTGGTGCACAGATGAAGGAAAATGGGTTAAATTAAGATGTAAGAGTTATCCAATAAGAAGCTAGAGCTAATGGGCCAAGCAGTGATTTAAGTAATATAGTTTCTGTGTGATTATTTTGGGGCTGAGCAGCTGGGAACCAACAAGCAGCCCCTCTCCCTACAACAATATAGAGTGAAGACAGACAAGACCTGTCAATTTCCTATAGGTAAGCATCACAAGCAGAGGCTGGAAAGATGATGACTCAGCAAGTAAGAGACCTTGCTGCTCATTCTTCTCTCGCCCCTGTGAACCATCCTACACATGTGGCATATACCCATACACATAAATAAAATAAAATTTAAAATAGTCATAGATCAAAATGTGTGCCACTTTTTTCCTTTGGAGAAATTTGCAAATATGAACCTTATTAGCACATAAAAACTATTTTATAGCATCATGGCATCTTCTTGTTTACATGTACATGTTTTTTACATGTAAACAACTTTTCTCTTTAAAAATCAGAAGTCAGAATTGTAATTACTGAGTGAACAGATTTAAATTAATAGTAAAAGTCATTTGAAAATTTTTCTTTTAAATTTTGAGCCTGGGATAAATATCCCTGGGTAGTTATTTGTTGAATGGTTTTAAACAGTAGGACTGCTTTTTCACCTGCAATTCGCTCCACTCCGTGGCCAGAGAGTGCTTTTTAACATGCAGCCTGAAGAGTGAGGGAATCAACATGTTTTATACCAAACCAGAATGCAATAAAGTCCGGTGTGTTTGAGGTCATTCGAGGGCAAGATAAGAAACCTATTAGCTTTCTTCTACAGGGACTTGGAGATAAATGAATCCAAACAATTTACTTCCCTGCCTTCTCCAGATTATTTGCTGGTAAAACGGATTGATAGTCTCTCACATAAACACTCCCATGGTGCAGACCACACTGCCATTTCCCTCCCTTTTCCACTGTGGCACTGGTGGCCGCATTGAGTTCAGTTTTACTCACAGTTATTGGTGCTTTGAGATCATCTGCCATCTAAATTTAATAGTCTCGGTACTGAATGAGAATGAGTGACCCTATCTGAATGCTGGTGTCGATACCCTCATGTCTTTCAGGTAAATACAATATTGTATCAAGTGGTGGGATTTATTTCCTTGCAAACTAACAAAACTGAGGTTAGTTTCTAACTGAAAGGACTATCATGGGAAAATGTCTTATTCTGTCTTTCATATCTTCTTTTCAACATCCATCTGTTGTTCATTACCTTCCATTCAAGTACTTTGCACAGTGTTGTAGGCCAGATAGAACCTGGGCTTTGTGGTCAGGCCTGGTTGGAATCCTGGTTCTGCCTTTCATCACCAGTGTGACTTCAGGCGATGTGTTTGTCTTTTCCAGGCCACAGTGTCCTTGTCTATTAAACAGGTGAGATGCAGTGGGCTAACACTGACACAGTTCTCTCGTGATGGTCTAGGGACACAGAGGGCATTTGGTACATGAGAGCTAACGGGAATCTGTTAAGGGATTTCACTGGAGTTGAAATGTTTAAGTTAATGAATGAATTAATTTTTTTTATACAAGAAGTAAGTTTACATGATTTCAGCTAGCCACGTTTTTTAAATACCCAAGATCAGTGTACTAAAATAGTGTAAAGGAGTAAAATTATGATTGATCGTACACGCTCCTGGAGTACACATTGGGAAGAGGTATTATTTCAGAAAAGGTTGCTGACGCTCAGTTCAGGTTGTGAAACACTGGGATAAAAGATCGATTTGCCAGAAGACACATCAACACTTTTGAAAGGCAATCCTGAGTCTTTCCAGGGATACATAGGATAGGCAACAGGACCCTGAAGTCCCCTTGAAAGGATGGCCAAGCGGCATGGGTGTCTCGAGCCCACCAGGGAGGTATCCCCATGCAAAACGATGCTATCATAAACTTTCACCAAGTTCTGTTCAAACAGGACATTCCGCTGATGACAGAAACACCTAAGTAAGGATTAACAGAGGATTATGTACATTCTCTTTATTGTGATTTAGTTGTGTGACCTTTTCAGAGTCTCAGAATTTGTTCCATGGCTTCAAAATTGCTGCTGTTATATTTATTATGAGGCGTTGCTGTTGAGAATTAAGCTGAGTTGAGCAAGTTATCCTGAGTCAGTGCCTACTCTTCTCTCTCAAGATCACTACTCGGCTTATTTTCCTTTCGACACTATGATCTTTGTATTATTTTTCAAATATATTTTATTTAAAATTGATTGATTGTGTGTGTGTGTGTGTGTGTGTGTGTGTGTGTGTGAGAGAGAGAGAGAGAGAGAGAGAGAGAGAGAGAGAGAGGTGTTCAGGTGTTCATAGAGGCCAGAAGAGGATGTTGGGCCTTCTGGAACTACAGTTCTATTGTGGGGGTGCTGGAAACAGAACTCTAATGCCCTGGAAAACAAAGCACTCTTACTGTCGAGACGCCTCTCTACCCCTATTTTTCAAACATAGACCTAGCAAAATCATTTACAAACCAGGTATGACTATTTCTAACATGAAAATACTATAATATTCACATGGGAGGCATATTGGAAAAAAGTTCTCTTTGCTTTGCTAATGTAGTTTAAAAATTATCTCCTCTCCCCCTTTAGACAAGGCTGGCCTTGAACCCACTGTAGCTTGGGGATGGGCTTGAATTTCTGGTCCTCTTTCCGCCAGCTCTTGAGTGCTGGCATTAAAGGCATGTGACTACACTCCTTGTTGGCTTACACAGTACCAGGGCTCGAACCCAGGACTTTGTGCGTGCTACGCAGTCATTCTACCAAGTAAACTACATTCTTAGCCCTCTTAAGTAGCTTATTTTAAAGCTTTTTAACTTAATATTGTAGTTTAAAGATAAAATCTATATTAGAATTAAAAGAAAATAATCAAAGGCAAAAATCTGAGGCGCACGTGTGCTCACGGACTTTCTGTGACTACAAGATGTAATATATAAAGTCTACAGCAAAAGTGTGTGAAAGCATTGATCTGTGACTTTGACCCACCATTATCACTCCATGTAGGTTAACACGCTAAATCCCTGTCTGCTGGTAATTTCCTGGGCAATCTGTTTTAGCTGCTGTTTGCTGGGTGCTAATTGGGGGACTTTCCCACTAGTCCTCTGTAAAATTCAATCAGTCAGAGATCAGGAAGGACTGCTGGTGTTCTCTTACGTTTGTGCCAGCCACCATTGGGTTCCCAAGGTCACACACCACCATCCTGGTCACATTTTCCATCTTGTATTCACAGCTCAGCGGCCTCAGTCCCTACAACAGGAAAAGAGCACCGTTATGGAGTTCAGGGGCAGAATGAGTTACATCCTGTTGCATGCAATGTGGGAGGCCCAGAGCTCCCCTTGATTTCAAACACCTGTGTGGGTCATGCTGCACCAAGTTAATCCAATCTGATACCATCGACTCAAGAGCAAAATCCGGAGGAAAAAGAACAAGTTAAACTTTAGGAGAAGTTGTGTAAGCACATGCTTTGCTGAGGAACCAGAGGCTCGGAGAGTACTTATGTGGACATTTTGTACTTTCACTGTCTTAATGTTAAACTCAGAACAGTAAGATCGAAAAGCGATCAAACATGAACAAAGAGATTTATTCCTGACGTTCCTATCACAAAAGTGAAACTATGAGGATGCATACACAGTTGCTGTGTCTCTATGGCCATTTGCAGAGGAATTGCCTTGAGCCCAGCTTCTGACACATCACAGAGGAACCCTTTGTTAGATCTTGTGTGTCAGATCCTTCAAATATTTAAGATGTAATTTTTAAAAATTGACTTTTTAGGTTAGCATACAAAGGAATGAGTATTTTCTTTCCTTTTTTAAAAAAAGTATTTGTTTTCTTAGAGAGAGAGAGAGAGAGAGAGAGAGAGAGAGTAAGCACACATATGTTTGAGTGACTTTGAAGGCCAGAAGAGGGTGTTGGATCCCTGGGTTTGGAGTTACAGGCATGACACTGTTGTATTCTCTCTCGGCCCTCACAGAAGCATTTTCATTCCTATGTGCTATATACACATTGCTTTCGATAGCCCCCACCTGTACTGTACCCCACTTTCTCTGGTGAATGTTCACGGTTTGTGTTTAACTGGTTCTTCCTCTCTATGCCCCTCTCTCTACACCCAATACTGATCAGAACTTCTGAATACTCTAGCTTGAGGAGGTTCCTGTTTTCGTCTGAATAAGTCTCAGTTTTCCTGAAGATAATGGGGTGCAGAGACCCTTCTCCGCGGCCTCTGCCCCTCCCAAGCCCACCCATGTCTTCATGGCTGGGTGGAAATTCACCCTTCACTTTCCACTCCAACTCCTTATCTGTCTTTCCAAACCTGACGGTGTAGCTGACAATGTCTTACATTTCTCCATCATTTCATCCTAAGTCATTCTTTGCCATCAAATTGTGGCCTGCCCCCTTCATCCCCAAAGATAATTAATATATGAATGGCTTTCACAGTGGCGCATTCTTTGGGGAACATCCGGGAAGTCAGTAGATGAAGGTTTCTACTATGACAATCCCTTACTCATCTAGTACTGCTACTAGGATATTATATAAGGAAACAATATGAGGTTTGTCAAGGAAAAGCTTTAGAAATGTTTCTCCATTCCTTTCTACCTTGGGACACCACCCCCTCCCCAACCCTCACCCAAACTAAGAAAAACCAAACCAAAAATCTTCTAGTCTCTACATGAGGAACTCTATAGTCAACACATTGAGGCTGTAAGCATTAGCATGGCAGGACTTCCGGAAGCTGTCCCTGTCTTAGTGTCTGGAGCGGAGTTTGCACAAAGCATCTGAGCAGGGTAGAAGCAGTTCCCACATTGTCCCCTAAAGAGGGAACTACAAGGAGGTGCCTAGTCTAGCATCTCCCAGGTAACCACGCAGAGTCTGATGAGCGGGAAACCTAGTCTAGCATCTCCCAGGTAACCATGCAGAGTCTGATGAGCGGGAAAGAGCCGAGTGGCTGCTACTCGGCTGAACTCGCTTTCACGCAAGGTTACAAATGCCGTGCAGAGGGCATGGTAACTTTCTCGCACAACTTTCCAGAGCCGGCAATCTCTTTACTCAAAAGGAGGTTTATTGGGTATTCATCTTTACAACTCGCAACCTAGAGTAACAACACAGAGATGTTTCATGCTGAGATTATTAATCATGGAAGCAAAACAAAATTAAAAAGCTTTCGAAAGTATCCATGTTTCCCCTGGCTACAACTCAGGGATTTAGTTTTTATAGTTAAAATGCTTGACTTGTTTGAAGGTGGAAGATCACATGTACTTTTAAAAAATTTATTTTTAAATTAAAAGTATTTATTTTATTTTATGTGTTATGAGTATCTTGCCTATATGTATGCATGTGTCCTGCATGCCTGACACCCAAAGAGGCCAGAAGCAGGCACTGAAATCCCCTAGAACTGGAGATATGGATTCAAGTTAACATGTGGGTGTTAGGAACCAAACCCAGTTCCTTAGCAGCAAGTGCTCTTCACTACCCAGCCATCTTGCCAGTTCCCAAAGATACCCTTCCCTCAGGCTTCCTACAAACAGTTCTTTGCCATCAGTTGAAACATTTCCCTCCCCCTCGTGTCCCCTTCACCCTCTTTCTTTTTCTTTTCTTTTTCTTTTTAGTCTTAATTTTCTCTCTCTCTGATGAAAAAAGAAACCATTTTTTCCTAGACATTGCTGGATTGTTTTTCTCACTGGTTCCAGGAACATTTTTGTTCTAATCCATTTCTGGCTCATAGAGCATTCTTCGCTCCCTTATTCAGTCACTGAAAATATTTATCTTGGGGCTGCTACTTTACCAGGTAAACAAGACCCCACGCCCTTATTGAATCTCTAATCATGACAACAGTTCTATCAGGTGAATTATAATAAGCAATGGAGATGCAATTACAGAAGAATTCACTGTTTTTTTTTTCTTAGTTTGTTTGTTTTTTTAGTTAGAAAGCAAATAGAATTTACGGAAGGTATGCATATGTGTTTAAACAATCAGAGAAGACATCCTGGAGGAGGTAGCATCTAACTAAGCTAACGAGGAAAGGGCTTATTGATAGTTCAAAACAGGAGAGATTTGACTGGTTTTGCAATACAACAGCCAAGTAACTTGAGCACACTGCACAAGTCTGCTTATGTACAAACTCTAGAACAAATTTGATTCTTCTCTATAAGGTTAGCATCAGGATCAGGCAAATTCAATGCTTGCAGGAGTACAGAGCAGTATCCAAACCACAACAACTGTGTAGTGCATGTTGATAATCTTCATTATTAGCTGCCTGCAGTTATTAGTAGATTATAATTATTATGAAGACCCGAAAGATAAATATAAAGAAGTCACTGGAGATGGTAAAGTTATAGTACTAGTGTGTCAGTGCACATTAGAGGGATGAACCAAACAGAAATTCACTAGAGCTAGAATTTAGGTCATGGGGCTGAATGAAGCAGCAACTACTAGGGAGGCTGAAGGCACAGGGACAAGGAAGAGCATGAAAGAAAAAAAATATATAAATAAAGAAGAGAAATAAAAAAGAGAAAGAAAGGAAGGAGAAAAAAGAGGGAGAAAGGAGGAGGGAAATATGGAAGGTAGGAGAGCGGGAGGGAGGGAGAAAGAAAGGAAGAAAGAAAGAGGGTAAGGAAGAAGAGAGGGAATGAAAATAAGGAAAGGAAAAAGAAAAAATTGGATACAAAAAATTATGTACATGTCTAGTCTCATGGATTCTTATTTTGTTATTTTCTCAATTTAAAAAAATTGAACCAAACAGCAATCAAGTATCTTTGAAACTTAAAATCATTATGAATTTCTATTCAAGAAAGTGATTTAAAAGTACATACACTCATCAAATTGTGTACTGAGACTCTTCCTGTCAAATCCATCCTCACTGGCAGGCAGGACAGTTAGAAGGAAAGTCTCCCTGCTCTTCCCAAGAATATATGCAGTTGTCATGTCATTTTTCCTCCCTCACTGCAACCATCAGCATCCCTTGATATTCTAATTTCTCCAAGGAATGATCGAAAATGCTCCCATTTTCTCCTTCCTCTAGTTATGGTGCTTTTATGTTTGTCTCTGTTATTTCAGTAAGTAATAGACAGACGGTGAGTGCAGCTCTCACCCAACACATCAGGGTGTTCAGTGGCCGTTTTAAATTGAAAATGCCATCTCATGATAAAACCTCTGCAGGCAAAGAGAACAAAAGAGAAGGAAAGGCAGAAGAGATGGCTCAGGGGCTAAGAGCACTAACTTCTCTTTCAGAAGACCTGGGTTCAGATCCCACGAGCCCCACTAAGCAGCTCATAGCCACTTGAAACTCCAGCTCCAGATGATCTGACGGCCTCTTCTGACTTCCACACACATATCTACACATACATACACACACATACACACACACACACACACACACACACACACTAAAAATAAGTCTTTTAAGAGGAGGAAAAAGCATGTCGCCTACAAATACTTACATGATATATAAACAAATAACAAACATTTAACTTAAGTGTATTTTTTTAAAATACTTCTGGGTTCCCATCAAATTTTTGTTTTTATTCCCTACGCATCATCCCAGAGACCCCTGACTTTGTTTTTAAAAAACCTCTGTTTTAGAATGTTCTTTTACCAGAACATCCATCCAGTTTGTTGTTCATTTTGCTGCAATGGAAAACACCAGCAAGCCCTTATCTGTATCTTTGGCTATGAACATTGTAGCAGGCATCATCCATAATCTCAACCGAGACTGATGTTTCTTCCTTCCTTCCTCCCTTCCTTCCTTCCTTCCTTCCTCCCTCCCTCCCTCCCTCCCTTCTTTCTTTCCTTCCTTCTTTCCTTCCTTCCTTTCTTTTTTCTTTCCCCTCTTTCCCTCCCTCCCTTCCTTCCTTCCTTCCTTCCTTCCTTCCTTTCTCTTTCTCACCCCTATTCTCTATTTCTTTTGACAGTATCTCCCTATATGTACAGGCTGGCCTTGAACTTGTGATCCTTCTTTCTCTCCCTCCCAAGTGCTAGATTATAAGGATACACAATCACACCAGGCATTGTTTCTGTAACTTTTTAGATGCTCTTACAATGACCTCACATCAGACAGATTACTTTCCATGACATTGCTCAACCATTAGACTATGAAAGCCCCTTAGAGAATGTGGTCTTGAAAAAGTGGTGGACACATAATAAATTTTAGTTAAATAAATCCAACAGCAAGCATTTATGGGGTGCTCATGCTATTCCTATTCCTGAGAAAGAATGTGAAACTTAGTCTCTGCCCTTAATTGAATGTCTTGAACAGTTCTGAAACAGGGGACCTGACAATCTCTCAGACATTTATAACAATGTGTTTGGTTTGTTTGCTTGCTTATTTGTTTTGGTCTTTTTAGTTAGTTTGATATGTAGCTCATGTAGGTCGTCAACTCATGGATTCATTTGCCCCAGCCTCCTGGCTGCTGGATTAGATATATGCCCCCACTGGTCTATTTAGAATGTTTTTCCAGACAAAGCAATTAAGAATACTACAGGTTCCCAGGACACACTGGATGGGAAGAGTCGTGTTCTGGTAAAGATCCAAAAGGCCATAAATAGCAATTGTACCTTTTCAATAAACAGTGACATTGAGGACTGGCACACCAGGAAGAAACAGGCCCTACTCTGCTCGCAGGCCCAAAAATGTGGACTAAGAAGAAAGAAAAATGAACTTGTTTCCTTTGCAATTTCTGTTCAGCCTGTTATCAGTGCTCAGCAGGACTGGTTGGCTCTTCTTCCATCACCAGTAATAAAAACCAGGCCTCCTGTGATCCGCTTGGAACTTAAAGGAACTCAAACCAAGGCTCACAAAGTCAGTGAGGAGAGGGGGTTAGCCTGGGAAATGAGTCATCTGCCTCTTTGGCTGGTCTTTGCTTTGCTTCAGCTCCTGGTCTTTGGCTGATTCATCTTCATACTGTGGCAAAGAGAGATTCTGATACTTCATAGCCCATCTCCCGGGCTCATTGCTAGTCTGAGCTGACAAAGGAAGGCACCATTCTGATCTCTTTTGAGAGGAGATTAAGCCTTGTTGATCAGACTTAGTGTTTATGTGGATTCAAGCCTTACCTTGCTATTGCGCTCAATCCCAACATAATCTGCTTCCTCAGGGATCATAACGAAGAGTTCAGCTTCGTAGGCTCCTTCTCCTTCATTTCTTGCATTTATTATGAGCATAAGGTGATTTTCATCCCCGATAATTATCTGATGTTTATCTCTAAAAAAAAACCCAGTTTAAAAAGAGTGATTATGTAGCTCAACATCACATGCTTCATGAATCTATTTTGGAAATTTAAATACTGTGTGCCTGTAATCTAAGCACTCAGGAAACTGGGGTGGGAGAATTGGATTTTGAGGCGATCCTGAACTATTGAGCTACATAGCAACAGTGTGTCTTCAAACAAACAAACAAACAAACCAACAAAGAAAAAATAATGATTTAGGAGGAAAAAAAGAAAAATTCAAACACAAGGCTAGGACTGAGAAAGAAGGTACCTGGTCAAGAAGGGCTGGTAGGAAGATTTAAGGGAACAATTTCTGAATGGGGAGGGTGGGAAAATGTTCAGTGACGTGCAAGCAACTATTTAACAATTTGTTCTAAAAAAATAAAACCGATACATATCATTTGTGGATTCCAGTGTTGTGTCCTCCCACCTTGACCAATTTGAAGCTATCAACACACTGTTCAGTCGGCTAACAAAACTCCTGCAAACTTAACATTTGACTTCGGAGCCAGAATGAAGAGCTCCCAACTCCTCCATATCACTCAGAACACACATTAGGGAGAGAGCAAGCTGTAGGGAAAGAAAGAGGGCGGGTTTAGAGACAGCAATAGAGGGAGGACACACAGCAACACGGATGAGAAGAGGGAAAAAGAGGCAGGCGACACAGGATCGCAAGTGGCTGATAGAGGGTTCTAAGGTATTTTAAGAAGCTTTGCTTACTTTGAACTCCAAATGAAATCAATATTTAAAAATGCCTCTTCCACTCCTCTCACCCCCCCAAAGCTATTGCTTTTGACACTTACTAAATTATGAACATTGGGACAAGTCCCCTTGAGAGATTACCAAGCTGATTCCAAACACTAGCAGTGCAGGAGTTCCTGGGAGAGTGGTGTTCATCCCACTTTTCCACCCAGGGGTGTCTCAGCCCTACTCCAATTTCTTTCCACAACCCAACAGGGCAATTACCAGCTCTGGAGTCAGGCCTTGCCATCACAAGCAGCTGTGAAGCCCTTTTATTCTCATTTGACTCTCTGACACTTTCTGCTTGACTCCCTGGTGTGTCTTTTAAGTCCTCCCCCAAGTAAATTAAAATTAATTTTGTTTTGACAGTTTTAAGGAGGCCTTTGAATCATGGGGTGCTGCAAAAACAAGTTTGGTTAAGGTGTGGACTGAACCGGCTTGTCTGAACCCTTTCTCACTTGACTGAGGTAGGTAAACAGAACCTGAGCCACACCGCACATGGATTTACTTTCAACAAAACCGCTTTTGCTCCCCCCCCCCCACTCTTGCTGAAAGATGAAATGGCCCAGGCAAGATCTCAGGGTCTGTCACTTGACACCAGTGACAGTGGACTGACCAGATCAGAGGCCAATCCAAAATGTGGCCCCTCTCAAGAATTCCATGCCGTACTCCCCTACCCCCAGTTCTTGGGAGAATATACTTTCCCCAAAGCAGCTTTAAGTAAACACCCATAGACCACCAGGTGTGATGCACGCGTTTATTTATTTAAACTTACGGTCTAGCTGACAGCTTCAAGTCGGGGACACAGAGATTGTCTTCTCCACAGTCCACCAGGATGTGAGCCTGTGTTGAGGAAGTGAGGCATCAGGAAGAAGCTGAGAAAACTCAAATCAGACCCTTCCCCTTGAAGATGCTAAGCGATTCTATCAGCTAAACCAGAACTTTGGTTTCACTGTGCAGAGGCCTCCCAATGCCATCTGCTGTGATGTTAAGTGATCTCTGGATAGAGGCACATTTCCTTGCCCGTTTCCAGTTTGCTCTGAAGTGTCTGTAGAGGATGCTAACTGCACCGTTCTTAGGATGACTGCCTGTCTTGCTTCCATTGCTACTACATTTGAACAAAGCAAACTGTGGTTGCATAAAGGGAAAGGCTTCCAAAATAACAATGAGGAAACATGCTCAGAGCAGGTCTCTACTGCTGTGTATCTCTGCACACAGATGGGAATGAGAAGGGCGCAGGAACAACCCTCTCCAGAGAATGGGAAACGCCTTCAAGGACTTACCTGCTCAGTAACTACGTTGTCCCTGTAGTGATTCAAAATGGGTTTCACTTCCAGGCCATCTGTAAAGGTGGAATCATCCAAACTGTAGTTCAGGCTAATGTTGATTGGAGATAATTTATCTCGGAATTCAGTTTCATCCTAGGAAAAAAAGTCACCAACTCAAGCCCATATCACTACAAGATATTAGTCTATGACAAGCAGGCAACACTAGACCCCCATCAGCGTTAGTGTAGGACAACGTTCACAGCAACAAGCTGAACTGGGTGCTAATATATGTGGTCTGCAATAGATAAGATATGCTCAGTGATGACATCACCTACAGCCAAGGCTTCCCTGGGAGCTCCTAGAGCAATGGTTCTCAATCGGTGGGTCACAACACCTTTAGGGGTTTAATGACCCTTTAGCAGGGGGTCGTATATCAGATAACCTGCATATCAGATATTTACAATATGATTCATAAGAGTAGCAAAATTATAGTTATGAAGTAGCAACAAAAATAATTTTTGGTTGGGGATCACACAACATGAGGAACTATGTTAAAGGGTCACAGCGTTAGGAAGGTTGAGCGCCCCCACACTGGAGGAAATCCTTAGGGTACCACGGACCCCAACACCTGAGTCCGCATGAGTCATGTCACCAGTAAAACATGCACCACAAGTGCCAGAGTACACCATGCATCGGGATGTTTGTTTTGGTGAAGTTGCCAGAAGCTTCTCGTGGGTTCAGTGGAAGAAAACATTTTACTCTTGTTCCCCCTTTTTTTTTATTTCTTTCAAGTTGTTTCAGTGAACTTTAAAACATCTTCAGCACATTTGAAGATGTCTTAGATAAAGGAACAAAAGTCCTGAGGTGAGGAGAGGGCAGCCAGTACTAAGCTCTGAGCATGCAACCAGCATCCCAGATGGGGGAAGGGGCTCATGACCTGGCTCTACATTCTCAAGGGTAGCTGTGGATCTTTGGTCCTCACTAGGATTCTCTGTTAACTAAGTCCTAATGGGAAGAGAAGAAACGGGACTACTGGCCACCGTAGGACAACCGGCAGCATGGCGGTGGATAATTGGGCCCCAAATATTTGAAATTTTAAATTTCATGAGAATTTGTAAAAGCACATCACCTTTAAAAACACAATTACAAATTATTTTTAATGAAAGTTTACTTGTCTTAATGTTTCCCCAAGCCAGCTCTAAGTACATCTTGATAAAGTCTAACAGGACATACTCACATAGGATTAAAAAAAAATCAAATAAATTGTGTTGATCTTTTATGTATGGGGGAGGGAAGGCAGTTAAAAATAAAAGTCACCTGAGTTAAATGTTATTATTAAGATTTTGTCAAAAACGAGAAAGAAGCCTTAGAAATGAATAGCAACAAATCATTGGGTTAGTTGAAGTCAGGGTCAGCAGGAAGTATTCAACCTTATGCTAGAGTTTCCTCCCAGGAAAATGAGACTAGACAGATGGGATGTCTGTGGCAAGTGTGGAGGTTAACTAGATAGGAATGGTTGGAATCTAGGTTCCAATGTGAGAAGCCCCAGAAGTGATTTCTAGAAAACTTACTCGAAGGTAAACGCTGAAATCCTGGCAGTGGAGGGATCTCTGTTGCCTTATCACGAAGGGGAACGTGAGATGGGGCTGGTGGTTATGGAGGAAGAGAGTCCGCTTGATGGCTCCTTTTTGCTTCAGGAAATCTAGCTGCACCTCAGCCACCAGAGCTAAAGGACAGAGAGAGGATGAACAAAGTCACAGGAGGGACAGCACTGGGCAACCACAGTGCTGTCAGGGGTAGGGACTTATTCAGGGAAACCTTTTCTTTTCATAGCTGGATCAAATAACACATAAGTTGAAGAAGTATTAAAAAAAATATTGTCCTGTATATAACTGTTTTGGGGCTCTGCATGCATGTGCGGTGTATGTGTGTGCACATGTTCATGTGTTTATATGTGCACGTTTGTTTATGTGCATGTGGAAGTCAGAGGTTGACACTGGGTGTCTTACTTGATTTCTCCCACCCACTTATTTTTTGAGGCAGGGTCTCTCACTGAGCCTGGAGTTCACCAGTTTGTTTAGAGTGCTGATCAGTGAGGGCTAGGCAGTGCCTGTCTCTACTTCTCCAGACTCGTATTACAGAGGCATCTGCCACATTTGGCCTTTATATAGTACTGATTCATATTTAGGCCCTCATGCTTGCACAGGAGAACTTTACAACTAAGCTTTCTCTCTTGCCCATATTTTGTAACTTAAATTATATACATCTATATAACATATCACTTTTCCAAAATTATGTTTTTAGTTGATAATGCCCTTGATTAAAGTAGTATTAATTAGAAAGTTTTAAATGTGCAATAGAAATATGAATTTTAATAAAGGGTCCATTAGTTTTCTATTGTCTGGGCAGAGAAATATGTCATGTTTTCTTTGCATAGATACCGTAAAAATGAAAATATGCTCACCTATTGTATCTGAAATGCTCTGGCCTGTTATAGACGCACAGACTCTTAGAGAAAAGCTGTGGGAAAACAGTAGTCAGTAATTTTCTGGTTAGTAAAGTTCTGATTCTGAGCTAGGAATCTTCCTTCCCCTCCATCCAGATAAAATGAACACAACATTTCCTTCTATATGCTTAATTATATACACATATGTATGTGCACACACACACACACACACACACTCCCATAGCTTGACACAATACTAATACAATTGGCATAGGTAGCTTTTCTTGAAAATAGTGATAGAGAGTTAATCAATTGATTAATACCCCAGTTCCTTTATGCAATGAATACATATGAAGATTTTCCTTGGGACTTGGGAAAGCTGGGCCACACAGTGGGGAAAGGCCATGGAAAAGCATGGAGAACAGCAAAAACATGGATGCACGTGAGGGACTTGAAGAGTTTCAGTGTGGTTAGAACTCCCAGAAGATGAGGTTGGCTGGTTTGGTTGATGGGTGCTGAACAGGGCTTTGGAGTCATGGTAGGACCTGTGAATTTAATCCTAAGCATGGAAGAGCATGCTGGTCTTAATGCCAGTCAGTCACACTGCTGGGAGGAGCCTGGAACTTGGGAGGCGGAGGGAGAGAAGAGGTGGGAGAGAGAGAGAGAGAGAGAGAGAGAGAGAGAGAGAGAGAGAGAGAGAGCTAAAGCAGCTTACTCAAGCCCAGTGTGCACAGTGATATGGGTATAAAGGCAGTGCCAGCTGAGTTGAAGACACTCATTGTGCCTTCAGTGTGCACTAATTGCCATCCAAGAACTCATGGGTGATTGTCCCACGACCTGAACACGTCCTGGTCTATGGCCACAGACTGAATGAGAAATCTCTACTTATTTTTGTCTGACTTTATCAAATATTCTCACCTCCCTCCTGAAATAGCCTAACCGCCAGCACTGCAGCCAGGGCCCGTGTGCATTGCTAAGAAAGTACAGACACGAGAGAATAGACGATTGAGTGGCAGTCTTAAAGATTTTACTGATAAAATTCTAGTATGATTGGAGTGTTTCTATGGAATTCAAAGGAAATAAATACGCTCCACCTCCAATCATGCTTTAATTAGATGTCAGCTTCCTGTGTCAAACGTAACAAAAACGTGTCACAGCTGGGATTCATCTATCTCCATGACCTTAGTCAATGTCTTCCTTCAGGGTAAGTAAATCTCCACACACCATTTAGCCAAGCGCTTCCTGAGATGTCTGTGCTATTCCAAGTGTTTACACCACTTCCCCAGAGAAATCACAAACTGCAGCCCATTTCTCCTTCAGTTAGAATTATTCATGGAAGGTGGGTAGGAAATTACATCTTTAAATTTTCTGGCATGGATTTTTTTTCCCCATGCCCAGCTCTTCCGTAAGCTCTTGGTATGTGCCGCCATTGTCCACTAACCTATGTTTTATTCACCGTTCCTCAGCATAGACAAAGCTTTGGCAAAATAATTCCACATTTATGGTGAAATTATCAACATACAAAATTAAAATGAATTTACACACAGTAATTGCTTTATCCAACATGAAGCAATAGAACTTTCACAAAGTAAGTTTCGGCTGTGAAAAAGGATGTTGAGTCTTTGGCAAGAAGGGATTTGATAAATGATGCCAGCCGAAGTCTTTATCTTCGTTTATAAATTATGTCAGAGTGCATTTATATTTCTTTCTTGGTTCTCCCTTTCTGTTACTTCAGAATTAACAATTGGACGACTTTAACTTTTTCATTCAAATTTAACATAACTGCTACAGCCTGCTGAATTATTGATGGTAGCAGTTCAACTTCAACCCACCAGGCTAAAGATGGCTCGAATTAAAAAATCTTTTCAACGTGGTAGTTTTTCTATAGTTCTTCTCTAAACTAAAAAGAAAATTTCAAAATTCTACAGTAGTGGATGACAATATCCATTCTAAGTAGAGAAAACTATTTGCTATCTATATCTATAGATGTATATATTGAGGAACCAGGTCTATTCTCAAGCCAATACATAATTATGAATTGTGTCAGGCAAAACTGTGAAATACAGCTTAACTTGAAATATAATTTTAAGCTATGATTTATGTTCAAATTCAGCAAAGCCCAATAGTCTCAAAATTTATTTATTTATTTATTGATTTATTTATTATGTATACAATATTCTTTCTGCGTGTATGCCTGAAGCCCAGAAGAGGGCACCAGACCTCATTACAGACAGTTGTGAGCCACCATGTGGTTGCTGGGAATTGAGCATTGCTCTTAACCTCAGAGCCATCTCTCCAGCCCCTAGTCTCAAAATTTTTGACTGAAAAAAAAATAAAACAAAGCCAAACAGAAACTACATGGAATCAACTGAGTGCTTTTATTGAGAATATCTGAAGGAAACTCTCGGCAGACAGGCTGCTATACACAGAAGGCAGGATTACACAGCATGATCCTCATGCTATTTGCTACCCATGAACTGGTGGACAATGACTTCACAGTATAACTCTGTTTGTGGTTGTGTATGATGAGGAATGAGATAAATGTGAAATCTGATTTTAAATACAAAGCCAGATGGAGGAGATGCTCATGGTCCTGTGCTTGCTGCATGATCCCCGGGACCTGGACTTGGATCTCCAGCATCCAGACGAACCCCCCAGGCCCAACGGCAGTCATCATGGCTGGGTTTGAGGGTGGGAAGAGTACAGAGACAGGGGACTCTGTGGGTCAAGACCACCTTGGGGATTGAATGACCCTTTCAAACAGCTCTCATATCAGATATCCTGCATATTACATATTTATATTACGATTCACAGCAGTAACAAAATTATAGTTATAAAGTAGCAATAAAAATAATTTTATAATTTGGATCATTACAACATAAGAATTAAGGGGTCTCAGCGTTCGGAAGGGTGAGGACCACTTCTCTAGGGTTTATGGCCAGCCAGGGTAGCCTAATTGATGAGAGCAAGGTTTAGTGACAGACCCTGTCTCAAAACTAAGATGGAGACTGATTAAGGAAGATACCCAATATCAACCTGTAGCCTCCACACACCTGTGGTCATGCATATGCGCACACATACATATCACATAAGCATTTCACACATGTACAAAATAACAATGTAAGTACAAAGCGAACAATCACTATTTCTAATTATCTATGTATTATTGTCCGCAGAAGTACTTGATGTGTGTTTGTTGGGGAGGACACATGCCATGGAGCTTATGTGGAGATCAGAGGACTATTTTGTAGAATCGATTTTCCTTCCACCTTTGCTCAGGTTCTGGGGATTGAACTCGGGGCCCAAGGCTTGTGTGGCAAGGGCCTTTACCTGTTGAGCCATCTCATTGGCCCAACTATTACCGAGTCAACTCTACTTTAAGGATAAAAAGTATAAGATTTTACATGATATCATTCATATCTGACAAACCTCTTTTATTCAGATTGGAGAAGTAGATAGCTTTTTATGTTTATAAAATAGAAAAAAAAGTTTTTTCACTAGTAACCAATTTCTTAATATTTATTATGTTTAATTTCACTTCTTTTTTTTCTAACTGAGCAATGCCAACAGCAGCTATTTTATAAAATCAGGCAGCTGACTGAAGAACACAAAAATCCACGTGGAAGGAAGTGAGGAATGATTTGTGACTGGAATTTGCAGAAGGGATTATCTGAAGTGCAAGTTCATGCCAAATCAGGCCAGTGTTACAGCAAAGATGCTTTATAAGTACTCTGGATGAACTGCATGAACCATTCTACGTGAGTCAGCTGTTTGCTTCCTGTCTTCTGTCTGGTTGGTTGGGCTTCTGAGGACAGAACCCAGGGCACTCTACCATTGAGAAATATCCTCAACCCCCAACTTTGTCTTTAAATATTCTGAAACACACAAAAACTTTTACATTTGAAAATTAAGTATCAGCCAGGTGATGGTGGCGCACACCTTTAATCCCAGCACTCAGGTAAGCAGAGGCAGGCTAACCTCTGTGAGTTCAAGGCCAGCCTGGTCTACAGAGTAAGTTCCGGGACAGCCAGAAATACACAGAGAAACCCTGTCTCAGAGAAAAAAAAAATAAGTATCTTCAGAAAAGGATACAATAGAATTAAGCAACAGTTGTATAATTTATCCATAGGACAAATTACATTTTATCTTAGTAACATGACTCCAACAAGGAAATGGCTGCCCAAAGGAGAGGGATTAGGGGAGGGGCTATTCGCAGTTGGTGGCAGCCTGGACCACAGTAACTTTTCCTCAGCAGTGTGAGCCCTGTTGGATTTCCAGGGCCCTAGCGGATGACACCATTCATGCCCACGCATTTATCAGCAGCACTAATTGGGCTCAGTGGGCTAAGTAAATAACTTTAAAAGAAGTACATTAGATTGTGAGGGAGGTGTGATGAGGGTCCTGGGGGCACTGGGAACGGAGCGAGGGGTGGATACGATCAAGATACATTCTATACATGTAGGAAAATTTTCAAAGATTAAAAAAAAATGTTTTCTTTTCCTGAGCAAAAGGAATTAGTCCTATATTGTTTTGAAAAAAGACCTCAGCCTCTTTCTTAAATTCATAATCTTTAGGAAAAAAATCATTTATTTCAAAATAAACACATCTATACTAGAATGTTGCCATTATGCTTGACAGAATGCAGTGTGGAAAGCCGTGGTTTTGAAGGTGTGAGCAGAGGGCTCCTTGGAGAATATTAGAGTCTTAACGCTCACAGCCAAATAGCGCTCACAGTTCCTCTAGTGTTCGTTTAATCACACCAGGCAGCGGGGAAATGCTGGCTTCTTTCACGTATTCTCTAGGATCAGGTTTTCATTATACTATTTTATGGTTTAAACCATTTTAAAGTTTGCTCAGGGCATTTCCCAACCACTTTCAAAGGCAGTTAAAGGAGAGGACAAGCCTTCCCACACAGGGAACCCCTCACAACAGGATGTTTCCCAAAGAATTCTTCGGGAACCTAAAACTCTCTACCCATCCCCCATAGCCTGGACTCCCACAGGAACTCCTGTCAAAAGGCCATCAGCGACATGCTAGGATGTGCTGGAAACAGCTTCTCAGGGTCAAGACCAGATGGTCTTTATTCTGATATTTTCAAGAACCGAACAGTCACCCTGGAAAATGACTCTCAAAGACCTCCGTTGATTTTCCAGAGGAAGTGTCCTGGTACCATGGTCCAGCACAACATCTTCTGATGTCTGGGGCCCCCACACTAACAGACAAACTGGTGTTTTTTGGGGGGATGTGTTACAACCCAGTTTTATATGGTCATTTCGTGTGACAGACAAAAGCTGAATATGCCGTGTTTCCTACTGTCCCTTTTATTCTTGTAATATCACAGTCACAAGAACAGGTCAGTGTACGAAAATCCCCTTTTTTATAGCATTGACCTTCTGTCTAGTTGTCCACGCCAAGTTACAAAACTGCTATTTTTAGTACATGAAACTAAGTAATCCAGACTAGTTTATTTATTTAAAAAAGAGAGACATGATAGATTTCAAAAGTTGTATCCACAATCTATGCAAAACTAAGAGTCTTTTGGTATGTTTTAGGTTTGGTTAACAGTTAGTGTGCCGAGAAGTTTGTTTAACTGGGAATTTCCCGACTGTTTTTGGTCTTTTTTTAAATCTCAGACCCGTAGGTTAGAGCACTGGCCTCTGTCTGAGCCCACAGTCAGAGCTCAGCATCACATCAGCGCTCATCTGCAAAGACCGGCTCTTTGCTGCTCAGTCTACGCAGTCTGGAGGTCTCAACATCCTCTGGAAGATTTTCCCAGATATGCAGAGTGCAGGACCCCAGAGTTCTACCCCGGACTTTCCTCATACAAATCCGCATTTTTAAATAAATCAGATCCAGGTGATTGGAGCCCATGTTAGAAAGTGTGTAGCACTGGGCTAACTTACCAGGCTACAGGTGTTGGGAATTCTGGAAGCTGGCAGGTTTTATTTTCAAGGTTGATAATCATCGGGTGTAGCAGGAGCCGGGCATCCACTGTTACAACTGGCCTTGCTCTGTAGGGAGAAAGCCGGGACATGAGAAACTCATGAATTGTGGAGGGAATCTTTTCCTCATGAGAGGAACCCTCCTAGAGGTCATTGCCAACATATCCCGCCTTGCACAATGAATTCTGCTCTTGGCATGAACAAGTGGGCACCCTGTTCAAGTTATCCCTCTAAATCACCTGAGAGCGGAGAGCTCTAACAAAGGATGCTGGAGGGCCAGTACAACAAACACATTACATCCATTGACCTAATTTCTTTATGGAGTGGACTCACTATACTGTGATAATACAGTGTGATTATTATACAGCTTCATGATTTTCATGGGACCCTGTGTCCATATTTGAGGAGATATATATTTTATTTAAAGATTTATTTAATTTTATTTATATCTATGTACACATGCTGGTGACTGTGAACTCCAGAGAGGGCATCAGATGTCCTAGAGCTATGGGTTGTTGTTCCCATGTGGGATATAGGAACCAAACTCGGGTCTTCTGCAAGGACAGCAAACTCTTTTAACCACTAGGTCACTTCTTCAACCCCGAGACACATCTACTCAGAGTTGAGCCTTTTGAATTTTTTTGGCTCATTGATAATTTTTCAACGTGATTGGTAATTTTCTAGCCAAACCTTGCAGTTTAAGAACAAATGAAAGTGGGTTTATAGAACAATTCTGTATTTCACTCTGACAAGGGGTTCTCAGTCCTGTCTGCACAATGTAATTACTCGGGGAACTTTCAAACAAACACAACACCCAGACAACATCATGGGTCAATGGAATTAGAACCTCTGGTCTAAAGGTCTGGGTTGGAATTTTAAACACATTCTCAGGTGACTCTAGTAGTCATAGCCATATCTGAGGTGGGGAATAGACGTGATTGCCATTAGAGCCGCCCTAGAGAAGACAACAAGGAAAGAGAATGAATCATGAAATAGGAAAGTGGCGCAGCTTTTGAAGTTTCTTTATAAGAGACACAAACTGGGAGCCAAAGTTTCCAGAGTTACGTGTACTCCGATGCTGTGTTGAGTAGGGTTCTTCTGACAGACAGAGGGTCAGGTCTAGGGGTAAATGTTGTGCAAATACTTCAAGCAGTTTCACAATAACAGCATGGGGCCACTGGGATATTTTACAAGCCTCTGGATGTTATCTGTATGGTATTATTTTCAAAACTGTATTATCTCCAGTTCTGGGGGTAAGGATTTGATAATAAAGTGATATTAGGCATGCAAGAGATTTGCTATGGCAATCACCTTTGAGAAGAAAGGGGGGTGAGTGGAAGAAGTGTGGCAGGGGTGGAGGATGGAGAAGAAGATTCTGGCATGGACATTGGGGTGTCCTTGGGCAGAGCTCCTGTGACAGGATTGTCTCCAAGGACCGGCGTGCATTTATATCCTTGTGCCAACAATAGGCTGGGAGTAGCTCACGGAAAATATGAGTTTGGCACAGAGCTGTTGTGGATTTGGAGTATGGCAACAAATCAGGGTTCTTGGTGGTGTAAATTTACAGCCTTAGGAAGCCAAGCCTCATACTTCAGAGGTGCGGGGAGTTTCAGCTCGCTGATGCTCTGTATTGTAAGTGAGAAGAGCTGGCACAAAACAGTCCCTGACACATTTATATTGGGGCTGAGGAAGAAATGTTGGTGTGAGGAAAGCTAACCTTAGGGTCTGTCTGGGAGTTAGAGTCACCTTAGCATCACATGGCTGGGACAGTTGAACATGCGGGTCTGGGACACTTGCACGCGCAGGTCTGGTGCATGCGGTCACCTATGACTTGGTCTTGAAATCCTGATCTAGTTCCTTGGATTCATTTTAAACATTTTAAGAAAGCTCAACCACCTAACCAGCTACTACTCAGTATAATTTGCATTCAGATTCTCACTGAGTCCTTTAAACAGAAGTAGCTGACAAAGTAAGTAAGGATAGTCCACTTTATAGATACGAACCAGAGGCTTAGAAGTGATAAGATGGTGATTCTCAACCTGTGGGTCATGACCCCCTGGGTAAACCTCTGTCTCCAAATGGTTCATAACGCTAGCAAAATGAGTTATGAAGTAGCAACGAAAATAATTTTATGGTTGGGGTCACCATGAAGAATGGTATCAAAGGACCACAGCATTAGGAAGGCTGAGAACCATTGCTATGGTTTTCCCTGGAATTACAGAACAGTTCACGTCTGGAAGGGTCAGGTTCTGAACCCAAGTCCGTTGCACTAATGCTGCAGAGGGCTTGCTGCTGGGAGGGATGACTCCTGGCATGGTCTAGTCCCACCTTCCTGTCCGCACTTGGATGTGAGGGTAAATAGCCACTTCTCCCTGCCACGGTTCTGTCCTGCATGTATAGACACTGATGATCCCCAAAGTACAGACAGTCCAAGTTCAGGTCCATCTAAATCATGGGCTGTTTTCTCATTCCAAGAGTTTAATAGTTGACTCCATGGCAGTTACATTAATAGGAGCTAGAGGTTTGCTTATAAAGCCTGAGAATAAAACTATGTATAAATGAGAGAAAGGTGGAAAACAGAGGGAAAAATACACCCAGAATTTTTAAAAGACATAGAAACATTCTTCAGGATAAACAGGGGAATGGGTCTTTGGAGTCTTTAAGGCAAAACTACCAAAATAGGAAAATGCATTTAAAAGCAGAAGAATATTTGCATACCAGCAACCACATACCTGTAGACAGCCACTTTCCCCTTTCCAAATGCTCCTACAAGTAAATCTTAAAAGAAAGAGAAAAATCAAAATACATGCATAATTTTTTAAAAGTAATTGGGCATTCCGAATCTGAAAACCCCAGATCAGAAGTGTCCTCCCAACCTGAAACTTTTTGGGCATCAACATGATGCAATAAGTGGAAAATTCCACACCAGGAAACCTTGTTTGATGCACAAAATTATTAAAGAAATTTTATAAAATTACCACCAGACTGTGTGTATAAAGTATGTAAAAAATGTAAATGCATTTTGTGTTTGTGTTTGGGTCCCATCTTGAAGATCTCTCAGTGTGCACATGCAAAGATTTCACAACCGGAAAAGAAAACAAGCAGAACCTAAAGACTTCTGTTCCAAGGCTTCTAGCCAGGGCGGCTCAGCCTTGTCTGCTCTAAGCTCGAAATCTGAAGCGGTGCATGGACTGTCCTGGGGGCCGGCTACAGTGAGAACCATGAAAGCAGAGGAAGAATTCCCACTCAGTTAAGACGGTTTGGAAGAGTGTGGGGCTTCAGATGACAAACTGGCACCTGAATGAGTGGCTTCCAAATACCTTCTGTCTTAGATATGCTTGCGAACTCAACATGGTGTCATTTCCCCATATGTCAAGGCAGACGACCCAAGAGAAGGCAAAGGGAAAAGTACACACTGAATGCTGACTATAAGCCTGACTCGCTGTATGTGCTGTCTGATCTCTCCCTTTCCAAGGACAACCCTAGGAAGCAAGAATCATTGCTGCAAATTAGCACATTCTGAGTGTCATTCCGAGACCAAAACCTCAGGAAAACCTTTTCTGTTTTTTAAATATAGCCTCTGGAATAAGAGACTCAGGATTTGACTCTGAGGCACTGAACATGCTATTGTTTGAGAAAGTCAAACACAAGCCATCTGACAAGAACTCTGGAATTAAAGAAACCACTGGAAAGGGGGCTGCAGCTTAGCCAGCTTCTGTCTTAATCACTGACACAGGATATCTAGGTTCCTAAGTCTTCCAGATTTAAAAATCATCTCAATGATTTATATTACAATTTCAGCCTCTCCGACTATTAATGCATTTCTTTTACTGTTACCAGAACATGAAATCTTCTTTGTGGTACTCACAGGCTCTACCTCACCTGAGATGGGTACAACCTGGGCAGCCTCACTTGCATCTGCCTCTGTTACCATGGCAGCAGATAGACAGCTCTGTTACACAAACCCATTCAAGAGGGATAGCAGGCTTTGTTCTTGGCACTAAGTACAGTAAAATATTTATCTATGAATATTGGACCATCTACTAAGGAAAGATGAATTTTGAAATTTTATTTGAAAAGTTTCAATGGCTAAGATTCCTTATTCCACAAGCATGAGGACCTGAGCTTGAACCCTCAGCATCCATGTAAGACATCAGCCATTACTCTACATACCTGTAACCCCAGCTTTGGGGGAACAGAGACAAGTGGATCCCAACAGCTCAGTGACCTGCCAGCTTAGCAGAAACTATGAACTGTGAGAAGGCCATAAGTTGGGCAGCACCAGGGGAAGGACATCCAGTGTCCTTCTCTGGCCTTCTCATGGTCATGTCTGAGCGTGACCACCCATACACTCACATGCACCATACACTCACATGGACATATCATTATCACACACACACACACACACACACACGCACACGCACACGCACGCACACGCACACGCGCGCGCGCACACACACACACACACACACACACACACACATGAGATGAGAGAGATGAGAGATAATTAATGTGATAAAAAGGGAAAGAACATGAGATGACAAACCCTTACAGGGCAGGAAGCTGTGAGTTAGCACAACGACTTCCTCCCATAGTATGTGTTAAAATAATTGAGAAAGGAAATAAATCTTTGCTTTCGTGGCCTTAGGCACAGAGCCACCACACAATCAAGGCCCACAGCTTCCTGCTAAATAAGAGTAAGTGCAACTACTATTGTCTTCTAAGGATGCGCAACACGAAGAACTGCCCCTTACACAGGCAGGTTGTTGGAAACCAGAATGGAGTTCTGCTGTGATTTCGCATGTGCCCTTGGCTATACTGGACAAAGTGTACACATATTCCCCCAAGTCTAGAGAGTGACATGGAGGCTCGGTCACAGTTAGATTGTCATCAGAGCTAAGAAACCCAGAGACAAGCTCCTAGCAGTGACAAGGAAGAGGATCGTCCCTTTAGGCACTGTAAGTGCTCTGCTTCAGGAAGTGAATTTTTTAACTCTGGAAAAAGAAAACTAATGGACAAAATAGGCTCCAATTTTCTTTGTAAGGATATAGCCACAGTTGTTCGGAAGCCAAGGAAACAGTTATTTACCACAAAAGCGTGCTTGTCTTTTGAGACCCCACCTTGGTATCATGCCTGCTGGCAAAGGCCAGAGGTGTTCATGCTCAGGATCTCCAGTTGGGCAGACTTTTCTAAGGGAGGAGGAGGATTTGCTGATTTCATTTCTAACTAATCTGTCTTTCTAAAGGATGGGACTGATTTTGATAAACAGCATGTAGGTTCTCCCTTTTTCTCTCTGCTTCTCTTTATGTATTACATCTATGTTTGCATCCACCTACCTATCTACATATCCTTTATGTGCACAGAAATATGTTTGTGTGTGTATACACATTTGTATATATATATTTGCATGCACAAATATGTATGCACATCCAGAAACAATACTTTGTAAGCACTCCTACACAGTCCTGATTAGTGTGAGTCCGTTTTACCTTCCCATCACCTTATTCTCAGGAGTCTAACTCTTATCATCAAGCTTGATTGCAAGCACCCTTCCCCACTGAACCATCTCACCGGACCCTTTGTCTAGGCATCGAAACGACAATCTGGAGAGAAAGTAATTTTGCTACTGATCTGTAGATCCGTAACCGTATAAACTTTCTCCTCATTCCCTCACTTCTAGACAACAGTCTTATACTATGAGCTCGTGCTTACTTTCTCCCATTGGTAAATGTCTCAAAGGCAAGTCTGAAAACAAGCAGGGGAAAAATGTCGCCCTTCTCCATATATGCACATTAGCTGTTTTCGTTTTGTTTTGTTTTTCTGGAAGAAATAGCTGGCAACTGAAATCAGTTCTTTCCACTCAATCAGAAAATGTTCTCCAAATGCTTCAAGGCTTTGTCACTGCTTCTCTGGCCTTAGGAGCTGGGTTTATTTTCCTCTGGATGGGAGGACAGAGGACTTTAAAGAAACAAAAGGGGGACTTAGCCGAAATGCAGGATCAGTTGTCAAGAACCAAAATAACCCTAAAATGTGAAGTCATCAGAGCTATGCTGTGCCTATCTTTGTAGTCTCCAAAATATTCTTTTAAAATAAGGAGGAAGGGAAGCACTCCACTTTCCGAAGGGCTGCTTGGACTGCAGGCTTTCTTCACACACAAGGAAGGGGAGCCTGTGCTGGAGGTTTGGGGCAGGTGGGGAGCATGCAGTGAGGAGGAGGGGAGACTTCGCAGAAGAAGGGCCACACAGGAGGGACAAAGAGAGGTGACAGTGTTCGGCTAAACTTATATCAAGGGTCATTTCCTTGGTAAGTCTCTGTCATCCATACACCTATACTGTGTAAGATCAGGCAGTCTTTCTGACCAGTAATCTCCATTCTGGAACCTTCTCCTTGTCCCATCATCCTGAGGAATACACAAATCTGAAGTCAGCTACAACAAAGGTCATCAGACAGTTCTTTTTGTATTTTGGAAGTCAAAATAATTTACTAGGGCCTGGGAGTTTGTTAAGTGGACAAAGTGTTTGCGTTGTATGAGCAAGAGAATCCAAGTTCAGACGCTGGGAAGGTTGTTCCTGAGGGTTGTTGATCAGGTAGGATAGCTGGACATCTGTACTCTAGGTCCAGTGGGAGACTCTATTGTAAAACTAAGGTGGAGAGTGACAGAAGAAACACCTATCTCTGGCTACCAGGTGTGTGTGTGTGTGTGTGTGTGTGTGTGTGTGTGTGTGTACTCTGTGTGCAGCAACTCACACACAGGGCTTCTTAATTTAGTATACTTTGGGACAATGAAGGGTCCATAAGAACATCCAAAGAAATTTGGAAAGAGGGAGTCCAGTGGGTAAGAGCATGGTCCTGCTTCATAACCCAGCACCCACATCCAAAGCCAGTCATGACTGTCTTTTCCATTACCTCCAGCATTTAGGGGCAAAATAAGCACCTAGACTAGCTGAAATGGCAAGCTTCTGGTTTAGTGGGATACCCTGTCCCAAAGTAATAAGACAGAGAGCAGTGACAGGATTCTTGATGTCCCACACTGGGCTTGAATGGGCACACACATCCTCTATACAATAAATAAAAAAAATGAATCCCCAAATATAACATATATGGAAAGGTAGTAGTTGCAGAAAAAGGTTAACAGAGCTGAAGAAGGGGCACCTTAAATATTGAGAAAGTGAAGAAATCATGCAGGCATTCCCAAATTATAATTTTAGCAAATACACCCAAACATGTTTGAAAGAACGGAATAAGCAGGAAACTATTGCTACCATGTTGTCACCTGATCAAAGGTTAGCATTCTTTTATGTTTTCCAGAGTGTGTGTCACCTAGTTAAAACTAAATGTTAGTGGTAATTGTTTATACCTAATCTGTAGCAAACACATACAGATGGACAAAACCATGAACACATTCATAAAAAAATTACAAGGGGAGAATTCATATAAAACATTTATTGCCAACAAATACACAGGAAGATATTTAACTTCCCTAGTCACAAAAGTATTGCAAATGAAGGCCAACAATGAGATACTATTTTTAGCTTTTTAAATCAGAAGGATGAAAGATTGGCACTGGGGAGGTAGTGGAGGGCTATGAGTTCATATGCCTGGTTTATGAGAGGGTAAATGATGGAATTTTTTTGCAAGGTAGTTTTTTGTTATTGCTGTCCTTTGTTTTTGAGATAGGTTCTCACACAGCCCAAGCTAGCCTTGAACTTGACACACAGCCAAGGATGACCTTGAATTCCAGACCTCACCTCTAACTCCCAAGTGCTGGGATGAGGGGTGTGTATCACCGTGCCCAGTTAATGTCACACAGCCCAGAGTTGCATTGTCTGTCTGGCTAAGAGACTCCAGAGTTGTTTTCAAGTGTGGGAAATCACAACACATAGGTGTATATAGATGGTTATATGTGTAGAAAATTTCTCTTTTACATTCTAAAACCTTTGAAGCCCTGCTTTATTTTGTACATTTATTAAGTACATTTCTGTTTTGCCATGGGTCTCCTGGATGGAGTCAGAGACAGTTGTGAGCGGCCATGTGTGTGCTAGAAATTGAACCCAGGTCCTCTGGAAGAGCAGTCAGTGTTCTTGACCACTGAGCCATCTCTCCAGCCCACTGAAGCCCTGTTTTAAATGCAGTGTTGTCAGGTAGAAGTTTGCTGGATGAAAGGTGAAGAATTAAAAGTTCCAAATCCTGCTTCACTTTACTACTGACTGCTGCATGACCTAGGACAAGTCTCCATTCCATAACACATCTCTAATGGAGCCTTTGAGGCTCCTAAAATGAGAAGGCAAAGTGCATAGCAGAATTTGTTGGGCTTAGATGAATGTTATTCTAGGTTCTCATGTCTAATCCAAGCCTTTCCTACTTTGTATTGCTGCCTTTCTCATGCAGAGGTGTGTGTGTGTGTGTGTGTGTGTGTGTGTGCGCGTGCGTGCATGTGTGTGTGTGCGTGTGTGTATGAGAGAGAGGGAAAAAGAGAGAAAGAAAGAGAGTGTGTGAATGTTTGTGTGTATGTGTGTGTTTTCTTAGCTTTCCAATCTGTACATGGACATCGGTCAACTTCTGTGACTCAACCTATTGACTCTTATCCATATTTTGGGACTGTTGTTGCCCTTACATCATAGAGTATCTTCCAGACCCTGCTCACCACTTTCCCAGGGTCCATTTCTGCCAGGCCTCTTCCTAAAGAATGCAAATTACATCAAAGACAGTTAAGTAAAATCTGGGGACCGATCATGATCTGTTCCTCTACACAGTGAGAGCACTAAGAGAGATCCCAGCACTGGACACCTGTTACAGAACGCTAGGATTAAAGATGGGAGTGTGTAAGTCTAGAAACAGAGAAACTGGTGGTTGTGGAGCAGAAAAACAGATCATGTTTGTGGGAAGCCAACATTAGAGTCTCCTTAAGTTTGGCAAGTGTGTTAATCTAAAAATAGACAGAGGCTGCTTTTCTTGCTATTTTATCACAACACGCGAAATATTACTGAGAGGAATGTTATGAGTTGAGGAAGAAATGTTTGAGAAAAAAACGCAAGATTTTATCCCAGAAAACAATAATGCTAACAATCTGTCTGAAATGCTTCCAAATGAACTCTGAAGAAAAACATTTATGAGCTTGAACGTGGTATTAGGTTGCGGCATTGTAATTTACCAAGGGTTTATTTTCCCTTTAAAAAAATCCCACAAAAAAATCAGAGCAGAATATCAAACAAAGAGTGTGCCTTATGAAAATAGTTTTCTACATGCTATTAACATCCTGTGGTTGCAAGAACCACTCATCCTCCACTTTCTGCTCTCATTGTCACCCGACAAATCATCTCACTATGTCCTTGTCACGGGTCACACTGATGCACAGTATGTGTGTGCGCAGTGTCCAGGCAGCTGCCGAAAGTCCTGGAGAAAAGTTTGCTTCTACAGGACTAGGGTCCTTTTTCAGCCTATAGGAAATGAGTTTTCAGTCCCCAGAAAAGTCGC
This sequence comes from Microtus oregoni, assembly GCF_018167655.1. Lineage (NCBI taxonomy): Eukaryota > Metazoa > Chordata > Mammalia > Rodentia > Cricetidae > Microtus > Microtus oregoni. The sequence continues at coordinate 22,015,790 of NW_024543094.1, forward strand.
AAGCTTCCAAGACACCCCTATTCAGTGAGGGAAAGCTCCTATGATTAGAACATTATGGTGTTTTATGTGCTTTTTAAGTATCACAAACTGAAGTGTATACTTTTAGAAAAGACATGAAAGAAAGATTTACATGTTGGGGAAGGAGAAGGGGTTCAGAAGGAGTTGGGGATAGGAAGGGGTAATGGGGGAGATTGAAATACAGTATATATATACATATATATATATATATATCTACAAGTATTTTTAATTAAAATCATAAAATAAAAAGATCTCATAATGTCAAAATTTTAACTTCCTTAGGAAGCACCTTGGAGTGTGTCTATATTAGCGAGTGGGTAGTTAATTTAAAGTGCTATCCCGTAGCAGGCTCTAGTCCCATATGCCTGGTGCTATAAGAGGAAACAAGCAATATACATAGTAGACCATGAACATATCTGGGCAACTCTATGCTCAACACAAACCAAGGCAAGGGCTGTGGAAGGAATCAACTCCACTACTATCTTGCTTTTGTATTTCTTGTCCATAAGATTGGGAGGAAACACATGGGGTTTTGTTGCTTTTTGTACTTTTCCTTGGCCCAACCCATCTGTGGTTTGTAAAATTACAAATTCCAGACTGAAGAGGAGTAGAGGAGACAGACACGACATTTATACCATCGGCTCCATGCCCCGGGCACCTCATTCTTCTGCATCAGCTACAAGTCATGGTGTGCTGACCTCCCAGGCCCATCAGTGGGCAGGACATAGGTCCCTCTAGTCTCTGGACATGCAGAGGCCAGTGTACAACTCACCAAACTGAGGCCAAGGCTGATAGAGTACTAAGTGGTACAGTGCTTACTTAGCATGAATACACCCCTTGCTTCCATCCCCAACATGAGAAAAGCAAAACAGAGATAGTGAGCCACATAGGCCAGGACCTGTAGCATCAAAGTTTCTAGGTGTCACTTGGCTTTCCTAATTGTTCCTAAATCTATGACAATGACACTATTTGGTCCTTCTTTAGCGCATGCCTGGGGGATGTAAAACATGGCATTTCTGTGGCTTTCATGGCTGGAAAGGAAAACAAGCAGAAGAGAGACTCTGAGCATCCTCAGATGAGCCCTTCCTGTCTCACCATGCCTTCCAAGGCTTGGCCACATCCTGGCTTTTCCCTTGTTCCTTCACTCCTCTATAAACATGGCTTAAGACTAATGGCTTTTAGACAAAGATCCCTAACATCACAGGGATATAGACAAATTATACAGGATAAATAGCATATGGAAAAATGTCTCATTAACAATCCAAACAGAAAGGGTTCAAGAGGACTTTACTGATTATTTTTTAAATGGACCATTTCGGGGATAGGGATCAGTTCAGCAAAGTGCTTGCCACACAAAGATGAGGACCCGATACTCAGCACCAGTGTAAAAGTCCAAGGTAGTGATGTGTACCACCTAGCCCAACTGAATCAGTAAGTCTCAAAAAATAAGTGAGAATGAACAAGACATCAGCATCAAACTCTGGTCTTCACATATGTACATGCATGAGCGTGTATGTGCGCACGTGCACACACATACGGATCCTCTTATAGGAAACTTTAGACTTTAACTATTTGAGTCATCATCTTAGGACACAGGACTGAAGCTGAAGCAGAGAGCTCAGACCTCAGCCTTGAAGCCGAACACCATCCTGCCACCTCCACTGGAAGCATTGAGAAATGGGGATAATTAACTGAGCAGTCAGGATAATTCTAGAGTTTTCAGATTGCCTCCAGAACAAGCTTGAATGGTGAGGGTTAGTCTGGCTAACTTTTTCTATGGTTAGATAAGCAGAGGTTAACACATGCCAAGGCAGTAAATCTGGTCCATGCTGATGAAGAAGGGAGAACATGGACTCCTGGCTTCAGCTGTGGTACTCTTTACATTACCTGGTATGATGGATAATCTCGATCTTGAGCTTGGTCAGAGAGAGAAGTAGCTAGCTAATTAGTAAAGAATACTTGTGTGTGTGTTTATGAGGTCATTTCCAGAGATGACTGACTCTGGGGTTTTGATCCTATCAATACTCGATCCATTGAAGGATTACAATTTTGATCAGAAATTGAAAAGAAGTGATACCGTGGGAGGTATCTTTGGAGGAAGCAGATTCCCGGGGCTTTAGATCTGAGGAATCCCAAGTAGCAATCTTGGACACTGAATCTTCCCATGGACCAACCTGTCACCGCACTGCTCTGCTTTCTGCCTACTCTGGTAGAGACTGCTTTTCCATCTCTCTCACCATATGGACCAAGACTAAGAGAGTCAAACAATTATATCCTGCTCTAAGTTATTTTGTATTTTGTCATCGATGTTAAAAATCTAACCTAGCCCTGAAGCATCTTGAGCAGGTAATGAGCCTGTCTGATAGAAAGCCAGGAATAAAGGCCAAAGCTGCCAAGAACAAACTGGCACATTAAGTGGAACCCCCAGGAGAGAAGTGCTGAAGCTCATTCTCATTATCTCTACTTAGAACCTCAAGCTCATTCTACACAGAGATAAAATAACTCGCTAAGTTTCAGTAGAGTTAGAAGCCAGTGGTGAGTTAAAGAGAGAAAGGGACAGTGGTTCATAGACAAAGACATGTGCCTGTGAGGTGGTTGGCATATTGATTTGTGTATTTATATCATTCATTCAGGCAACCATTCACTTATTCAGTTAATTTTCACCTGGTGTTTTTTTGTATCAGCCAATGGTTTGAGCACCAAGACTCCGAAGTAACCAAAACCATATGGTTTCAAGAAGGACATTTATCAAATAATCACACACTTATGTAGTTTCCATCTGTGATGTGTGTTTCTAGGAGGTTTCAACAGTCAGGGAAGGCTTCATGAAGAAGTGACATGTGACCTGAGTTTCTACGTGGAAAGAGAAAATACGGGCAATTTTCTGGCCAGGGTGTGCCAAGACTTTGAAACAGAAGGGCTGGGAAGAAAGAAAGAAAGAAAGAAAGAAAGAAAGAAAGAAAGAGAGAAAAAAGGCACTAAAATAGTATTCATTTTCATATTAAAAATTTAAATCATTTATAGAAAGAATGGACAATAAGAGGGAAGAATTAAAGTGAGATCCTAAAAACTGCTCTGTTCAGGTTTATTCTAGTTCTTCCACATGCCACTCTGGCCCCTAACAGGCTTCAAATAAGTTGTGGCAAGGAATCAGGATTTTACCAGTTATGTCTTTACAAGCAAGAGCAAGTGTAAGTAATATCGCATTTTACTCAGTGATACCATGGCATTCAGAAAGAAGCCAGTATACACTATGGGTATTTAGAAGGAAGTTAGTTCAGATTTAGACTGAGAGATGACACCTTGCGCACAAATGCAGTAACCATACAGTCAGACTCCTTTTGTCTGGGGTGGGAAATGCCACAGTTTTGCTACTTTCAAGTTGAATATAATTTAAATATACTAGAGAATAGACTTTGGAGTGAATTGTTTACCAAGTACTTACGGAAGTTTTAGCTTAGACCCAGAGTCAGATGTGAAGAAGTTACAGATCATTTAAAGACTAGCGATATCGCTTTGGATGGTGGGAGCACTATTTCAACATGGCCCCCTCCTCAGGGGCAAACCGGGAAGGCACACTATTTCAACATGGCCCCCTCCTCAGGGGCAAACCAGAGACACTGTTGGGAAAGGTGACCACAGCTCCTGTTCCTTGGGAGCCATACCCCTTGATTTTTGAGAATGGCTAAGGTGTCCTGTCAGTATATCCCAGGAATCATCCTACCTCTGCCTACTCAGAGCTGGAATTGTGTGCCTACCACTGTGCAGGTACCATACTGTACCACTATGCCTGTTTGGTTGGTTGGTTTTATTTTTGTTTTTCACATGGGATCTGGGATCAAACTCAGGTATTCACACTTGCAGGGCAAAAACCTTTTTAAGTGAGTCATTACCCCAACTTTGATATATGCATGCCGTAATAAGAATAAAACTGTGATATCTGTTAAGGGTTATGCACATTGGTTCCTATACTGTCTTCTGAAGGATGGAGAGTCTTGTCAATATATCACAAAAAGTAGGGAGTTAAAATATTTATGTGTCTGGACTGGAGAAGAATGCTATGCTAGGTTCATCTCAGCTGTGCCTCAGGCAATTGTAAAACTCTCATCACCTGAGCATAACTGAAAGTCAGAATCAGTCACTGTAGATAACTTTACAATGGGGAAATAGGCACATGTTATAAATACGGGCTTTTCTTTTGCCCCCGATAGCAGTAGCTAAACATTTGCGAACACACTTGCAAATGTAAGAGCATATTTGAAGGTTGAAGAGGTAGAAAGTAGATAAATAAACATCTTACTCTGTTTATTGCAAAGACTGAGGTTATTTTCTTTTTCTTTTTTTGAGTGAAAAATAATGATGATATATTAGTGACTTTAAAGTCCCCAAAGGGTATGTTTTCAGAATTTTCATACCATTGCACGTGTTGTTTACTGGTAATGTTTCTTAAACAAAAATGGTTCAAAATGTTTGAAATCTTTCTCAAACCCCTCATAAAATACTTTCTTATGAATAACATTGGAGGTTGTTGATCCCCAACGGATATTTAAATGAATGCCTAATTAAACCCCACCGTATGCTGCAGGTCGAAGCTCTTGCGTTTCTTATTACTTAACCCAAGAAGTCTGATTAGGAAAGGGGCCTTGCCAGGGTAATGGGTGTTTCCTAGGTGACATAATTAAAGGGAAAATACTGCTGAGAACACGTGTGCCACTGGCAATATGCTGTCCTTGTCAGTACACGCGACACCTTCGTGGAGTGCAAAGCAGCCCAGCTCTTAAATGAGGACTCTTTTGTGGGTCTGGCTAGACTCCCTCAGCAGCATCATCATCGTCACTATCTACAGTCTGCAGGCGCAAACCCCAAACCTCACACGGACATTCAATAGTGCAGCCTCTGACACCTACCCTGTGCCTAGTTTACTTTTTATGGCTTTAATAAGCATCATGACAAACACAATTTAGAGTGGACGGGGCTTATTTTAGCTGACTGGTTATACTCCATCATCAGGAGACTTCATGGCAGGGCCCTGGGGGCAGGAACTGAAGAAGAGACCGTGGAGACATGTTGCTTACTGGCTTGCTTCCTCTGTCCCTGCTCAGCCAGCTTTCTTATAAAATGCAGAAGCACTTCCCTAGGCTTGGCTCTCTTATATCAATCATAAATTAAGGCTAGCCTTATCTACACAGGGAGCTGAAGGACAGTCAGGACAGACAGAAACTGTCTAAAAAAGTTTTCAATTATTTAAAATGTCAGGGATATTTTCAAGTATTAAACACACTATACCTCTCATTACATTCCGAAGGCAGTATCAATTATTTAACATATTCTTCACAGCCTTTACATATCTATCTTATCTTAACTTCCCTTTTCTCTATTTCTGTTCCTATCAGACTGGGCAAAATTGCTTTAAAAGTAAAAAGAAGATAGTTTTCCCTTTTGTTTTTATTGAGTTTTTTTCTTACACACAAGAGGGTGTGTATCTAAGTTATTTTCTCATGCACTAATAGTGACAAATTAGACAGTGTTTTATGTATGCAAAACAGAAACCATTAATATTCACTATTTATGCCAAGTTCCTTTTTAAAAAATATCTGTGCCTTTTAGACCTAGAAATGCGTGAGTCTTTCATCCTCACTCAAGCACTCCTCAAACAATTAATTCACAGTCCTCTGTTCTCTGATACCATGAAGGCTTCTTGAAAGTAAGAAATGATTTTTTTCAGATGATGTTCATAACATATTGAAGACATATGACCCTCTGCTGGAGTCTCATCTGTGTCCTCTTCCATTCACTGTTCCAATCTGTCTACACCAGGAAGTCATCTTTGTTGTTATCACGGTAAGAACTCTTGACATGCCATCTCTGAGTATTTACTCCAGCTGTGCTGGATTCTTCTGGGTTATTTCTTCATATAACTGCATATATATATATACATATATATATATATACATATATATGTATATATATATATGCAGATATATCCCATATCTTGGAACCTTGTTCCTTGTTAACTTAACTCTTCCACAGAAAGTATTTGATTATCTTAGTAGCACTGTGGGTGTTGTGTGTGTATGTCTCTGTGTGTATGTTTGTGGATGTGTGCACAGGTGTATACACAACCTCAGTGGTAATCCTTCAGCAGCTGTTCACCTTGTCTTGTCTCTCATTGGTATTGGACTGGTTAATCAGGATAGTCTGACTGACATACAGCTCCAGGTACCTGCTTTTTCCCCCATCCCCACAGCTGGGATCACAGACATTTGCCACTAGGCCTTTTTGATCAGGATCTAGAAAATTAAATTCAGCTTCTTTTGCTTATACAGCAAGTTCTTATGACTGAGCTTTCGCCCAAGTTGCCCTCCTCCCAATTCACCCACATTTAACTTTCTTAAAAGTTCTCTCCTATTCTGCCTTGTATCAAAGGCAACTATTGGAAGCTTTGTCTCTGTGATTACAGTGATTCTTAAGGGCATAGAATATGTCCACAGAGTGTTACTATTTCACTTGTGACTAATAATAGCAAATGTACTAGGTACTTTGTGCATATTACCTAGCTTAACCTCAAAAGTTCTACTTTTAAGGAAAGTACTATTAGGTAATATACCTGTTTTCATAATGAACTGGGGTTCCAGAGTACAGTCACTTGTCAAGGTCCTATTGCAGCATTGTTACCTCCGGGCTTAGAACTCAGGCCCAAAGAGGTGAATCACTATTTAATTCAATGCTGTATCCTCTTTATTTAGAATGGTGCTAGGTACTTAGAAGATGTTTATTATTTATTTGTTGAATAAATGAATAATTGCCCTCCTAAAAACATGATCTCTTCATATCACATGATCAATATTCTTCTATCATTTTTAATAGTAAAGAAAATTAGTGGCTGTTCTAGACATTAGCTGAGCCTGAGTATCTGTTATTCACAATTGAAGTGAAGAAATTCTGACTCACCAAGTTAAGCTATGTGTTAAAACATATAATTTGTTGATTTCAAATAGTATAGATAGTTTGGGGTGGATAGAGTTTGTGGGACGGGATTACAATGGACAGATGATGTGGGCTGAGGTAGCCCAAATTCAGCACATTGTAAGTTTTGTCTTTGGCATTCTAGTGGCCATGGGAACACTTGGTGTCCAGATCTTGATTGACAAGTAACACTCTTTAAGGAAAAAAAGGAAAGAATGGTGGCTTCTTAACGAATGGTTGGGTACAAGGTCTGCAAAGAAAAACCACACACACACACACACACACACACACACACAGAGAGAGAGAGAGAGAGAGAGAGAGAGAGAGACTATCCTAGAATATCATGTGGTATTTCAGGGTATGGAAATATTCATAGAAAGATGAACAATTTTAAAAAGTCAGTGAAACCCATGAGAAAGTTCCCCTTGTCACTCAAGGTGAACAAATTCAGCAACATAAATGGGCATAGGAATGAAATATGACAAAATAATAACTATCTATTAGTGAATATTATAATAAATCAATGTATATAAATAAATGGTTATATATATTTCTATATTAGAATTACAGAATAAATTTAAATACAGCTTAGTTTGTCAGTAATAACTCTGCAGGCAGGGCTTATTTATGGATGCTGAGATTAGTGAAGAAACATAGGAGAAGGAAACAAGATATTTCCATAGTCTAATGGTATTTTCCTAAATATACTCACTGTGACAGAAAACAAGCAACTTTCTAGAAGGAGAACCTGGATGACAACCCCTTATGCAAGTGAAAGAGGTCCAAGAAGACAATGGCATCACACTCCCTTGACAGAGTGCACCCAGAATAGCACAGCCCCACTGGGTGCTATGCTTGTCAAAGAGATGGCCTCAGTCTAATTCTAGGTGAACATCTGACAAAGCTAAGCTCAGTCCTCTTCAAATGTCTGGTCAATACTCTTCAAAAGTGCCAAGGTTGTCACAGTAAATAAAAGATAAAGGGAGTGTCAGAGACTGAAATAAGAAGACCTGACCAAGTTCAATGTGGGATCCTTCAGTGGATCTGAAGTGGACAAAAGGATATAAGAACTAAAAACAATCAAGTCCTATTGAATTTCTAATGGGTCTGTTTATAGTTGATGGCTGTTGAATTAGTTATGTAGGCGTTGCTCGTAGGGACTCTGAGTAGGACACATCTATAGTAAGAGCTGTGGGCCTCTTCCCACAGCCTGGCTCCCGGCCGCCTGGCTAGCTTATGCCCCGAAATAACAACACACAATTGTATTCATTTAAACACTGCCTGGCCCATTTGCTCTAGCTTCTTACTGGCTAATTCTTACATCTTGAGTACCCATTTCTATTAATGTAATTGTGTTCCTAACTTTTCTGTGGATCTAAAACTTTCCCAAAAGTACTTAAAAACTTTTTATAATTTCCCTAAATCCTTTTTTTCCCCCAAAGTCAAATCCTTAGAGACACAGTATTATAGAGGCACCTGAGTGGGGGACAAGTGTGTCTTGATGTGGTTATAGAACCAAATCGCTGAGGGTCAGACTTTGGAGTAGCAATTTAAATTCCTATTTTACTCCTAGACAGAGCAAGGCTCAGAGACAGGGAGCTGCCAGGGGAGATGGGGAGACACAGCTCATAAACGGAGGCCTGTTACCTCTCTATTCCTTTTGGCTTGATTCAAACTCCAGAACATGTTCAATTGAATTAATTCAACTCCATTTAAACTATAGGCTATGTTTACAAGAATTGCATTATTCTAATTTCTAATGTATTATAATGGGTTTATGAGCATCATGCCGCAGTAAGAATGTCACATTTGCCTTGAACACGTGCTTGGCACTGTGAGAAGTGAACATAAACTTTCACCACAAGACTTGAATGCAGTTCAAATAAGCTTCAAATCAAGGGTTTCAAGGTCCTTAAAGTTTACTGAAGATACACTATTCCCTTTGGGTCAAGTGTCACTTTAGTTCCCCTTATGTGGAGGTTGGTCTAGCTTACTTATTTGCTTACATTGCCCTCTCTGTGTGTCTCTGTCTCTGTCTCTCTCTCTTGCTGCCCTATGCCTCTCCGTCTTTCTGCCTGTTTCCCTATCCCTTTATCCCCTCCCTCCCTGCTACCCTTCCTTCCTCCTACTCCCACTCTCCCCAGCCCTCATTAAAACAGATGGGCCATTTTATTTCATTGAGTGTAATTGTCTGAAATGGCTTCATGATAAAATCACCGTATATTAGGAGCCTGAACAAGACAAAGATAGTCTTGGCCCTCGGCCCATGTTTTCTCTGGTTTTTATTGCTTGTGAGATTTGTGTTCCTCAGAAGAGTCTGCACTTCCCTCCTCCATCCTGTGCTGCCTGGCCTATGTGTTTGGCAGGCTGTGTTGCTATGCAATCGTAGCTAACAGGATTAGGCGAGATCATTGGATTTTAGGATTCCCAACTGTCACAGCTGTTTCTTCTCTGACATGTTTTCACTCAATTAATGTACACAAGATCCTCTGGTCAGCCCTTGGCTTCCAGGGAGGACCAAACAGAAACTTAAACACATCCCCGATTTACTTTTTAAATGAAAATATCTGTGATTCCTATTTATATGTATGTGCAACTAAGAAATGGGATATGTCTATTATAAATGTAAGAGAAAAATAAACACATTATTTTTTATAATCAAGTCTCTATACTTCCGCATCTCAATCTCCCCTCCCATGGTCTGGACTTTTCCCCACTATCCTGCGTCAGTATTCGAGTTATCTTTACTCTCACCTCTTCCTTACTCTTTTCTACTCCTCTGTATTAATCAGAGCATGTCATTCCTGTGTTTTATCTACCGTTCATTGACACAATTTAGAAGTTCGTTCCTCTCGATTTCCATAGATGTTCAGGTCTAACTGGGATGTAATTACGTATTTAAATGACTAAGGAACTGGAAAATAGGTGCATTTTCCCTTTCTCTGCCACCCAGCAAAGCATAGGCATCCTGAAAGAAGTCCTTAACCCCTCATCTCCCCACCCAGGGCTGGCAGTGACAGGTGGATTGTATCATCACAGGGGATAGCGACCCACAGGTTATAGGGGAAATTTCTGCTGAGAGCTTGCTACCTAGGGAGCTCACAGTAGCTGCAACTTGACTCATCTTCCTGTTTGAGGGGAAGGAAGCAAACATGCCCCTATAAGTTAAATGAGGGAACCAGAAAGTTTGTTTATTCAAGCCAAAGAAAAGAATGTGCCCGAGCATTGCAAAGGAAAAAGTGGATCCATAGTTTTAAAAGTAAAGAGGAGAGTTACCATTCCTTAAATGTTCTATGTAACCGCGATTTAATTTCATGTGATCTCAATTTGTGTCATACAATTTAACCGACTTGTGTTATATGCACCTGCATATACGTAGGTGTGCATGCTCACAGACTAGACAAGGACAATGGATACCTTGTTCTGTCACTGTATAACCTACTGCTTTGAGACAAAGTCTTTCTAGAGCTAAGCCGGCAGCCAGCAACCCCTGGCAATCCTTCTGTCTTTATCCCTATAGCCCTTGGGCTGCCTGTGTATGAGTAGACACTGCCAGGTTTTAAGTGGGTGCTGGAAACTTGAACTCAGGTCTTCCCACTCATTCAGTGAGTTCTCTTGGCCACTGAGCCATCTGTCCAGTCCTACGCCATTTGAGTTTTACATCCACACATTTGTGTCTAATTTTATATGTGAGGAAGCTAAGATTAAGACATTTTCTCACTTGTACACAGCTGAAAAGTAGAAGAGTCACATCTTCAACCTGGACAGTCTGCCTTCAGCCTAGTAGAATACAGTTTTTCAAAATCCTCTCTCGCCGAACACACCTGTGACAAAGTAGTTTTGGCTCTGCCCATGACAACCAGATTCCATTCCTATTTTAAGAGACACCCAGTATTTTGTAAGAATCTTGTCCCAACTTAGAAGTACAAATGAATACACACAGCTCTACAAACACTCCTAGGAAGTAGAAGTTCACACAAGTCAAATGGCCCCTTGAGTGTCAAGCCAATCAGTGGGAATCTGAACAGGGGTGTTCTGAATTCAAGTCCCCATTCAGATGTGCTCTGCTAACTTTACTTGGACAATACTGGTTTGACATTTTTCAAAATAAAGTAGGGTGTCATTAAGTCTTACTGCACAAACTTGTGCCCTACACACACACACACACACACACACACACACACACACACCCCACATATATCTGTGTGAGAAAGATTTGAGAATAGTATTCAAATGAACATACTCTACAGCTTGTGCACAGTTTCTAGCATGCTTGGGACTCTTAATGATCAGTAATTACAGTTGTAGACTAGGATTGGTTTTATGGCTGCGAAGGTCAGTGCTGGGTGGGAGGGGGAGAGAGGCCTACTGGCTGCCAGCCTAGCTCCAGGTCCAGTGAGAGATTCTGTTTCAGGGGAACAAGGCAGAGAGTAATAGCGCAGGTCACTCACTGCTCTCCGAGGATTTACAGGTCACTTGTATCAGCACACACATGTGCATACACCTCCCCCCATACACACACACACACACACACACACACACACACACACACACAGTTCATGGTTATTATTGCAAAAATGTTAATAGCACAATTGGCCCCATGCTTGCTCAATTCTCCCATCCCTTCTTCCAAAGATAGGGAATCAGTGACCTTGCTCAAATACAAGACATTGAATTCGAGCATATGACAATCATCCCTACCCTTTCTCTCTGAAGAAAGCAGTCAAGGTGTATCAAGAACATTAGTTTACAAATTGAGACAATGCGTATGTCCTGCCCTGCCAAAAGGAGGTCTAATAGCAGGCTGCCCAGAAAGGCTATGTAGCAGGCAATAAAGACAGTTGGAACCAACAGCGCTATACCGCTGCGCCCAATGGTGTTCAGTGAGGGGCAGTGTTCATTTCATTCAAACCAGAAAATCAACCCCCCTGTAACCCAATCAGTAACTTCAGTTGTCACCACTGTTGGTAAGCACCGTTTTTAGTTGTTTTCCAATTGGTAAGAACTTCAAGGATTGGCTTGTTCCAAATCTGGAATTCCGAATCTGTTTGTCTTTGTGTTTCTGTTTGGCTTGGAAGGGAAGGCAGGAAGAATGTGCCTGTGTGTGAATACTCAAGTGTGCCCCTGGCCTTCCCTAGGGGAGGAATTCCCTTCTGGATTCTGCCCTCACTTACTCCTTGACTGGGTGAAACCGGTATGTGTATCATGAGCATCCGTCTTGATTTTGGCACTAGCTCATGTTCTGGAAGTAATCAGGGACTGACGGTGACTGTTTATGAAACTACAGGGCCTGTGCATTTTCTTCTGGCAATGCATATAATTAAGACCAAATGATTATAAAATTTCTAAAAGCTAGTACTATTTCTCTCATAAATATATATATACACATATATTTCTAAATGCACAAGCATATTACTCAACAGTTAAAAATTTTGTGAGTGTATTTTATTCTATTCTATTCCCCCAAATCTATACTTTCAAAACATAAGTATTTCATGAAGTTGCAAAATTTTACATTCTATGAATTTCCTGGAGAAAGTCAAGAAAGCCAAGATATGTAGGCTGGGAGATGTCTGGGTGGGTAGAAACGTTTGCTTTTCCAGCCTTAGGATATGAGTTCAAATCATCAAAAAGAACCTGAATATGAGTGTATATGTGTCTATAACCTCAGCATTGTGAACTCAAAACAGACGGATCCTATGAGCTCCCATCCTACTGAAAGCAGCCAGCTTTCAGCTCATTGAGACCGTGCGTTGAGGCAATAAGGCAGAGAGAGAGAAAGAGACAATGAAAACACATGACATTTTACTCTGGCTTCCACACATGTACACACACACACACACACACACACACACCAATAGAGGAGGAGGAAGAGACAGAGATTGCTAAAATAGAAGATGGTTTTCTTCCTAGCGTGAAGGCTGTTTGTCATGCCTTGAGCATCTTATTTGGTAGAACTGAGCAATGGATGGTCAGCAGGTTAAAAAGGTTCTCATGGTCTTTAGCAGTGCTCCAAATGGCAGTTTACAGTTGTGGAATCTCACTGTGGCTGAATTGCCACTCAGACTGCAGCTCACAAAGCCCCTGCTTCAGTGCGCATGTCTTCTGGGCCTGCAGTTGGATAAGCTCCATGCTACCAACACACCACACCCCCACTCTGTATCGCCACTGGATGACCAAAGACATACCAAGTTCACTGTGTTTACAAATCATCACCTCCGCCGTGGCTAGGGAACTCCTCAGTATTTACTCTTTGAATTAATGGAATGCTACCGCCACGTAGCTAGTTGCCAAGGTCTGTAAATTGGAAAAATCACCCTTTCCTGTGCATATAACAGTTACTCACCTGCTAAGATGCTTTTCATCTGTCTATGTCGTTATGGCACACATTGTCACAACCAAGATCTAATCTTCCGCTGAACTGATATCATCCAGGCCCCTCACCCCAGCCACCCAGTTCCCTCACTGAAGCTAGTGTAAACAGGTGTGGCCTTTTTCCCATCACTGCAGCAGAGATGTCCACACGACTTCTCATGCCTTCTCTTCTGCCTCCTGCCCTGTAATTTGTCCGTGACTCTGGATGCCTCCACTGTTTCAGGATACTATATGTTCTCGTCTCAGTTTCCCTCCCTTCCTTCCCTACATGGTTGTTTCATACTCAGCCCCCTCATGAGGTCAACTCAGAGACCCTCTACAAACAGCGAGGGGCAGTCCCCAAATGAGAACGAGCCTCACTTCACCTATTACAGAAATCTCTGTCCTTTGCTGTAAGCATTGCCTATAGTTTTAAGTTTGGGGAGGCAGCAACTAGTCCAGCCACAACGCAGTGTGTAGTCCCTATAGCAGAGCCAAACATATTGTTTGACAGAATCAAGTGTCTTGATTATCTTTATCCTAAGCCTCTCAACTAAAATAACCAACTTGGAAACAAAGCTGAGAAATTTAAAATCAGTGTTTCATTTCAAGTAATATTTTTCTTTAGATTGTTTTGCTCATTTTTTATTATCATTATTATTCTCTGGGAGTCATTTTGTTTTTATTGACTTAGGTAGGGTTGCCCTACTGGATGCTTACTGGGATGCCTGCATAACCTACAAGCCAATTCTTGTCTATTTTGTCTCTGTCTCAGTGTCTGCCTAAGTTCCTCCCAGAGGACTAAGATGAGTTGCAGACTTTAAGTGGATTCAAGTAAAATATGTCATCCTTGGAGTTGAGAGCAGAAACAGCTCAGCCAGTGTACAGAGAAATTTGGTCTAGAGAGGACAGGGAGCAAGGAAAAGGGAGGAGAGGAAAGGTCCAGAGAGGAGGATGAGGGAGAGGCAGTGATAAGGAGAGAGCGAAGGAGAGGAGAGAGAATACATGAGAGGAAGGGGAAAGAGAGAGGAGGGGGAAGAGAGAGGAGTCTGAGATTCAAAAGATGGGAGGGAGTATGGAGAGGAGAAGAAAGGAAAGAAGAGGGGACAGGGAGGGAGTGGAGGGGAGAGAGGGGAGGAGAGAATAGAGGGGAAAAGAGGAGCAAAGGGACAGGGGAAGGAGAAGAAAGAGGAAGAGAGAAGTGGGAAGTTAGGAGAATGAGAGGAGGAAGAGATGCCAGTGGGGGAGGGAAAACAGAAGAAAGAAAGGGAGGAAGGAAGGAAGGAAAAGAAAATGGAAAAGAGGACAAAATGGTAGAGGAGGGAGGAGAAAAGAGGACAGGACAGAGAGGAAAGCAGGGGAGAAGAAAGAGAGAGGAGATGATAATACATTCTAGGGCTTGATGAGTTCCTGCCTCTGTGTTGTCTTCAGATAGTTTTCACTTAAAAATTACTGTGTGTGTGTGTGTGTGTTAGCACACATGTAGATATCAGAGGACAACTTGAGAGAGTCTTTTAACCTTAATATAAATGTTCTTTTTCTTGCCTAAGCCAGATTAATACACTTTGACTTTTAACTGTGTTAGTGTATTTTAAATGATACTCTGGCGTGGGAAGTTCTTCTGTATATGTGTTGCTTTTATTAGTTAATAAAGAAGCTACTTTCAACCAATGACTTAACAGAATATAACCAGGCTGGAAGGTATATATATATATATATATATATATATATATATATATATATATATAGAGAGAGAGAGAGAGAGAGAGAGAGAGAGGGAGGGAGAGTAGGCAGAGTCAGAGAGACGCTATGGAGCTGTCAGAGGAGAGAGACATGAGCTGCTTACCTTGCCAGTAAGCCACAGCCACGTGGCGATAAACAGATTAATAGAAATGGGTTAAATAAAGATGCAAGAGCTAGCCAATAAGAAGCTAGAGCTAATAGACCAAGCAGTGATTTAAACAATACAGTTTCTGAGTGATTATTTTGGGGCTGAGCAGCTGGGAATGAACTAGTGGCCTCCTCCAACAACAATACTTGGTAAAACATTAATTTGAGTACACAGATAATTTCTAATAATTGTGGACTGGTACATGAAAAATAAGATGTGCCTTCCTCACTCAGTTCTTCTAGATGAGACTGTAGCCTATGGTACATTCATCCCTTACACTGGTAGCAACAGCACAAGAATGATCTGGAAAACAGAGGTGCTGCTTAGCTTGCTGTCCTTGTGAGGAGAAATGAAGTGTGGAAGACTGGATGAGGGTTCCTGCCAAGTGAGAAAACTACACCACTGCTTCAGTGAAGCAAAGACTCTGAAGTGTGCTTTGAAAAGTAGAGTGCTGACTTCAAGACACACATCCCTCAGCATCTCCCAGAGTTGGCCAATCAAAGCATCCAAAGGGTACCATGCCTTCAGCTTTTATAGGTAGGTTCAATAAGTACCTAGCATACCTGCTAAGTTCCAGAACCCCAATCCAAACCGCACTCCCTTACAACTCATCTAGGTGTATTATGAAGCCCAGTCTTGGCTGCTTGTTGAGAACTTGTGAAGAAAGACATGGGGAAGATTCTCAGTTTACTCCACCCTCCTCCCCTGTCCTACTCATTTGGAAGGAATGTAATCTGATAGAAAAATTATTTTATGTTAGCCCCATTTGACCCTGGTTCAGCCTTCACAGGAAGCAGGACACTGACGGATTGACACATCCTCTACTTCCTTGCCCTGTAGAAGGCACAGCCATTCTGCCTGTCAAGTTCTCTGTTACTACCAGCGGGGGAAAAATGTTTATGGCAGACATTATAAATAGCCATAACTTTCTCAATAAACTGAAATTGCTACGTAAGAGTTGGATTTAATTAATCACCTTGGCATAGTTGGAATAGAAACGGCATGAAGAATCTTGAATTTTTAATTAGTCAAAACTAGAATACATTATGTAGGAAACCCTCACCCCATCAAACTATGAACCATCATTGATTAGTATTGTATAGCTTAAGGAAACAAATGCTTCTTTGGCATTTCCACAGGTAACATTAGCACACAGTATAGTCCCAGTCCTCTCTCAGACCACCACTACAGCTCAGCCAGTCTTATGGAAGGTTTCTGGAAAACTTATAAGAAAATATAATCTTGTTTTGCTTAATCTCAGAGGAGAAACAAAAGCTAAATAATTAAAATCAAGGATCTATATTTGCCTAGTCAGCTTACTGAACTTCTTCCCCAAATCAGAAAACATCCTACAGATGGAAAACTCCCAATTAGGAGAAAGGATAGCTTTAATAAATAATCAAAGTTGTTCATCAAGTATTAATGATTTCTAAGATTTATTAAGACCATCATAAAAAAAAAAACAACATAGGCATGACCAATGAGCCACGAAACCAAAATGTTCAATGCTCTCTGCCAAATGTTCTGATTGCCAAGCTGATTCTTTAGGACAAACCTATATTTTTGTGGTGTCTGCAAAATATGAATTATCTGCTTGGGCTGTGTGGGTTGCCATGCGCCCTCATTATGGAAAAGGCAACGAGGAAGAGCTTGTGTTTCCTATCATGAACCATTTTGTTCTTTCCCTACATTAAACTAGTCAACCTGTCTTTGGAAATGCCAAGAGTTGGTTGGAAAACACACTCTGAAAACATGCAACTTACAGAAAAAAAAATCGAGGTTATACACTGACTAATGGTAACTCTGAGCTTAAAAGGGAATAACAGGTTAAAATAAATCGCTTTAGTCAGGCATCTGAAGCCAGCCGAATGTCAATGGAGACCACATTACTTTGGGGTTTCTATGAAAACTTAGGTTGCACAGTTGACAAGCTTTGTGTCCAAGGCAGCTTTTAAAGCCATCTTGCCTTTCCAACATTGTCTCCTGACTCTAAAGGGGCTGTTTGTTTTGTCTTAAATGCTTGTGAAAGTCCCTCTGGAATCATACCAAAAAACCTGTGCCATGTTAAACTTGACCTTCATCTTTTATGAGAGAAATGCTTATGCATAATGTATTTTCCAGAGGATGGACTCTTGCCAGGAAGCAAGAACTCATGTGGGAAAAGACAGTGAACCTTACCTGGGTAATCATTCTTGTCTATGTCTGCATCTCCTCTTAGAGAAAAGCCAAAGCCAGAAGGGATGGTGTGTGAGTCCCACATTCCCTGCAGAACTTGGGAAGGCTTGGTGTGTAAGCCTTTGGGGTTGCCATTGTAAATGAGCACTTCACCTCTTTGGTCCTTGCCTGCAAAGGGCACGCCGATGGCGATGTCTACAGAGAACAAAGGAAATTTAAAGAATAATTAAATACAATCAAAAGGCAATGTCATACGACCCACATGGCCTTTTGCATTTTCTAAAGGTTTCTGGAGTACTGTAGCAACAGAGAGGCCCCATTGCCTCCCGTCAGTGTGATGGATGTCGGCTGAGAGGTCACTGGGTGCTGCAAGCAGCAGGTAGAAAGCCAGTGAGATTCTCAAAGGCCCTGTGTTTGCAAAGTCTGTGTTTCAGAGGAAGGTAATGGACACTTTGAATAGAGACACAATTAAGGAAATAGTAAAAGCAGTAAATGGTACAAAACATCTTTTTTAAAATTACTGATACAGTGGAGAGAGATGACATTGTTTTAGGCTGGAGTGGTCAGGCATTGTGTCACTGTGCCTAGCATAGATACTGAAATTTATGGTCACAAAGAAACCAAGCATGTGACTATTAAAAAGGAAAAGCACTTCCTCCCCTTCCAGGAGAAGTAGCCTGGAAGAGGTGGAAGGAGGGCGGCTCATCTGAGTAGCAGAGAAGGAAGAGAACTATTTATATGGGGCCTCAATGTTGTACCTTGAAAGGTACAGCCAGGCACTACCATGTGTCAGGGAAGGGGCAGACCAAGTTAGTTACCGGTAGTTTTAGAAATTTCTTCTTTCAAAGATCAAAAGCTCCATTTTCACAGAATGTTTTATTTAATAGTTCCCTAATCTAATGAACTAAAAAAAGCCCATCTTATAATTAAGGGTACTAGAAAACCTAGATTGAAGCCATATCACCAACTCTCACCCTAATATGAAACATTTATCTCCTGCCATATGGGTCATTAGGAAAGTCCTGAATATTAAATAGAAACTATTGTAGTTTAAAAAGAAGTTTCCAAACAGTAACAAATGAGTTTGCCACATGAGGAACCTCATTTGTTGGTGAAATGACCCACTGTACATATGAGGAGGTCTATAAATCCACTTCCACTGACCTTCTGAAGAGAAATGATCTAACAACGGCATTATAGAAAATATAGACATTGCTGTGCGTTTGGTGGGAAGGACCACTTTCTGCACTCCCACTAAATCCATGACTTCCCAGCTGTCCCCAAGCTTAAGCCCAGCTAGTTTGGCATTATTTTGCTTGTTTTGTGCTCCAGACCACCAAGGCTCAAAACCCAAGAGATGCTTCTCTTAGCTTTTAAGAGCATCAGAACTGGCTTAAGGGCAAAGACAGCAGAAAATAGGATGAAAAAGACAACTGACACAATTCGGCATCATGCCTTGCTGGGGATAGCTGTCTTAGGAAGCAGCAAGCCAAGCTACTTTGAGGAGAAATGTCTTTTTCATTCTCTCAGAATAGCATCTAACATGCACTTGGTTTTTGCCTCCATTCCAGAGCTTGAGTCAAGGGCCTCCTACATGCTAGGCAAGGGCTCTACTGTATCCATGACCCAAGCATGTGCATTTGTAGAACTCTCAACATCCACTCTTTACTGAGAAATTCTTTTGCAAAGAAATTCTGAAACACTTGGTACTGGTGCCTGCGACTATCCCTCTGATGGGAATCCTCCCTATGCTACTTAGGGACAGAAAATTCCTCTTATACCTTCTTCTTTGAATGATAAATACACTGTATCTTGGTTCTTCACCTACATGTCCTGAAAATGTTCACAATTTTTTATGTGAGCATTCAGTATTTACTGAGATAGTATTTAAAAAGCATCTATGGATTCCTTACTTAAAGAACAATGTGCCCCAGATAAGAATTTAATACTATTATATCTCCAATATGGAAAGGGCCTTTGCAATGACATTTGCTGACCAAGAATTAGCCTGTAAAACAGGCATAACCAATATAGTTTCTGGGGTTTTTTGTTGTTGTTGTTTGTTTATGTTTGGAGACAGGGTTTGTTTCTCTGTAGCTTTGGAGCCTGTCCTGGAACTAACCCTTGTAGATCAGGCTAACCTCAAACTCACATAGATCCGCCTGCCCCTTCTTCACAGATGCTGAGATGATAGGCATGTGCCACCACTGCCTGGCCATATAGCTTCATCAGAATACAGTACTATATCTGCTAAGCTACCAATGTGTATTTATTCCCACTCTATTCATAGATAAATTTCTATATCTCTCAAGCCACCAGTGAGAAATCATACATGACAAAAATCTCTATGCAACATCTTAACTTTAATTAATCAAACCATGCAAACTTAAATTTATCTTGAGATTTTTCAAAATTTATTCAGAGTCAGCAATAATAAACCACCCCCACCATTAAGAATCTTTTAAGTGGCCATATTTTCTTCTTGCAACAGTAACACAGCCTTAAGATGCAAGCAAGTCCCATACATTGCTCTAATTACCGTTGTATCCATCTTGGTTCAGGTCCCCCAAGTGGGCCACAGCGCTACCAAATCTCCCAAAAGTCTCTGTGCCGGTGAGGACCTGTGGGTCTTGGAAGAGGAGGGCACTCTCTTGTAGGTACAGGTAGACCTGCCCTACTTCTCTAGGGTTACTTTCAAATTCACGGTCCATAAAGAGGGGTGCCCCGATCAAAATGTCGTCCATTCTGCAGGGAACAGAGAGAGGGGACAGTCAGTAGACAAGTAGACAAGGTTCTCTGGTGTGCTTGTGATCAACCAGAGGAGTCCTCCTCCTCTGGTGTGGTTCCTTTCCCGAGGGCCATTTTACAACCATCGGATTTCCTTCATAGCTTTGTTATGTCTACAGAGCAGAATGCCGGAGAAAAGAAAGGTTGTTAAATTATCACATTGAACTTTCCAACTATGCGAAAAATGACTGAGAAGCCACAGACATTTCATCCTTTCTGGCTTGTTAGTGCATTTCCAGAAACTTCGCACACATGGCAAACCTATCAAACAGACCTGAGCAGGTTTTCGTGTTTAAGGACCATGAGAGTTTGTCTGTAATTTATTGAACTGACCCCGACTTCTTGAAAGTCACAGATTTCAAATAATTTTTGTCCTGTCCTTCCCTTGGTTAAATAAAAGAAACCAGAGAAGTGATTAATGCTGGCTGGAACACAACTTTTTAATTACTGATGAGATAGGCAGTCATTCTGTGTATGTCATAGCTAGAATCTAATAAAAGATGTTTTTAAGAATTTAGGGGTGAGTTATAACTACTATGTGTTTAAGAAACAAAAGTGGCTAGAGGCGTCTTCTTCACAGAGGCAGACATCACTGAAGGGACAGTACAGGGAATTTTCTATTTTGCCAGGAGACTTCAAAGTATTTGATTTGATTTTTTTTAAAAAGTTAAGAAAATTCCTGCTAACCAAAATGTATACTTTGACCTCTCTGAATGAGCGCTGCTAAAGTGTGTCTGAAGACAAGTCTATCTTGGCAGACGCAATAGTATGAAGTTACAAGTTTACCTTTGACTCCTGTCTATGCAGCTCAATGTTGAGGTTTGCCAAGTTACCTAATAACCTGAATGCTCTCAGTCACATAATTTAACGATACATTGCTATGATATTCCTACTAATAGTAAACTATTAATACAGCAAGTATATTAATATCATATAAAGTGTGATAATAACAATGCTTTGGTATGTTAGTATAAATATATAAAAGTGATATTAATATATGACAAAATTATAATATAATTTTTAAAAAGTAAGGAATGGGGTGGGAAGCTTTTGAAAGCCACATACTTTATTCCTTCTCTTCCTTCTCTTCCTCTTTTTATTGTTCCCTCCTGTTTTCCCCCTCCCCCTCTTCCCTCTTTCTCTTCTTTTCTTCCTTTATTTCTCCATTTCTCTCTCCTTCCATTCTTGCCTCTTCTTCCTCTATATTTTCCTTTTTGACATAATCTCCTTACGTAGCCCAGGCTGGCCTTGAACTCATGATCTTTCAATCTCAGCCTCCCAAACGCTAGAGTTATAGATGTGCGCCACCATGTCCAGCTTTAGAGCCAAAATCTTTCAGAAGCTCTAAGTAGTGTGACTGTCTCACTATACTGACTTCATCTTCCTGACCTCTCCCTGAATTCAGAGCTCACCTATAGTAGCAGTTCACCATCTATTTCTCAGGGCTCTTTTCCTTCTGTTGGTTTATCTTGCCCAACTTCGATGTGATGGTTTTGTTTCACCTTATTATATCTTATGTATTTAAATGAATGAATGCAAGCCTTGCTGCTAGGGTAAAGGTTAAAAACTGAATTATATCTCCTGGAAGAGGAGGAATCAGTTTTCTTTAATAGAGTGGGTATATAAAGCACTTTAGGACAGGCCTCACATAGTTGACCTACATACAGTGAATTTCATATTATGTGTGGGCTTTTTTATTCGGCTAAAGTTTGGTGGGTTTTTTTTGTTAGTTTGTTTTGTTTTTATTTTAAATGTGGTTTTATTTTGTTTTCTTGGCTGTGTTGTTTTTTTGAGAAAGAACATCAAGTAGGGTCGGTCAGGAGGGGCAGAGGATCTGGAAGAGTTTAGGGAGGAGAAATAACATGATCAAATTATTTTTAAAATTAAATTGTTTTAAATAATAAAAACATAATAAAACAAAAAAGTGTATCGTGTACACCTGCTAGGTTTAAGACTATAGTGAATAATTTCAAAAGAATAGAGTGCTGAATATTGGGTGAAGTCAAAACTCAAAGAGGATATACTTTCAACTTATCACTCATATAATCACAAACAAAGCAACTTGAAAAAAATAAAATTAGGATCCAAAGTAGTGCTGAGGTTATGGACAGAGGAGAGGCTGGCGCACAGAAGGAACAAAGAGACACTGATACGTGGAAGTCTACAGGATCTGGGAGGAAGCATTCCAATGGCCATGTTGAGAGTGAAGGAAGGCACCAATGAGCAGAGGCAGAGAACACTGAGTGGTGGAGGTGAGCTCCGTGACTTGAGCATTCTAGCATATTCAGTTGGAAAGGTAAAACGTATAAGCAGTCCTTTGAATTCAAAAATTGAAAGATAATCATGTATACCAATATTATATATTCTAGTGTTATTGTATGTAATATTATGTAACACCATAGGTTATTTTATGATCATGTTATATTTATATAACATACAATAAGAACTTTAAGCCAAAACCTATTAAACTTGGGCAAAATGTCAGAAAAGATACCTTCTCAAAGAGGATACACACATATGAGAAGATGTTCAATATCATGTCGTTAGGAATTAAAAATTTAAATAATGAGGCACTACTGTAAATTGCTTGGAACAGCTGAACTCCAGATGCTGTTATTGCCAAAAGTTAGAGTGGCTCTGGAAATATGCAAATCAATACAGCTGCTCTGAATCAATCTAGCAGGTCCTTACAAAGCTACACATAGGATGGTCACATATGATCTCACATATGATGATCTCACTTGATTTACAGTCCTCTTTAGTTTTCCAAGTGAACTTGATATTTAACGCACACATGAAAATCCGCATGCAGATCATGGCAGCATCACTGCTAAAGCTTGGGAAACAACCAAGATGCCCTCAAAAGCCGTGTTACATCATCTAGCAGAATGTTCATCAGCAAAGGAAAGGAATGGGTACAAAACCATGGAAAGATGAAGAAAATGACACTTACTACTGATTGAAAGAAGCCAGTCTAGAAAGACTACACATTTCAGGCAAATCCCAAACCGTGGAAACTAGGAAGAGCAGTGATTGCAGGAGTAGGGTAGGTGGAGGGGTCAGGAAGAGGTGCCTGGGGTTTGTAAGGTAGTGACGCTGTAATGTCGCCTGTGGGTGACACGGGAATGATGGATACATGTAGACACACACATGGGAAGAGTCATAGGACCTTATAGTAGAGAGTGAATCTCCCTGCGAACTGTGCCCTGCTGTAGTCAGTATGCTTCCTCCTCTGTAGAAACCCACACTACACAGGGACACGATGCTAAAAGCAAGAGGAAGAGGAGGGGTGGGGAGGGATGTGTCAAAGCTGTACTTCCCCATCAGTTGAAGAGCTGGGCAGTGGTGGCGCACGCCTTTAATCCCAGCACTTGGGAGCCAGAGACAGGTGGAACTCTGAGTTTGAGGGCAACCTGGTCTACAGAGAGCTCCAGGTCAGCCGGGGCTACACAGAGAAGCCCTGTCTCTCTGTCTCAAAAAAAAAAAAAAAGAGCAATTGAAGAAAGTTGAATACAGATGAAATGAGAAAAATGGGAATTTTGGAATAATATTGATGCCGATTTAGACCTAGGACTGTGGTAAGCATGTGTAGCACGGTGAGGAGCTGTATTTGTTAAATGTGGACAACACAGAAGAGACTGCTTCACTGGATACCATTGCAGGCATCTCTCCCTGCTCCCTCTTGGCCACCCTAACTCCTTGAACAATGACATTTAACAAATGGCAGGTGTTATGGAGGACTTGGGCTGTCTTGCAAGGAGAATACCCAATACTTTTATTTTATACCAATACAAATAGGGCCAATGAGAAGCCAAGGACAATGGCATGGGGTTTTGATCCTACTTCATGTTCTGGCTTTGTGGGAGCCTGGCCAGTTTGGATGCTCACCTTCCTAGACATGGACAGAGCTGGGAGGACCTTGGACTTTACACAGGGCAGGGAACCCTGACTGCTCTTTGGACTGGAGAGGGAGGGGGAGAGGAGTGGGGGGAGGGGAAGAAGGGTGGGAGGAGGGGGAGGGATATGGGAGGCTGGGAGGAGGCAGAAACTTTTTTTTCCCTTTTCTCAATAAAAAAAAGCAAAAATAAAAAAATAATAAAAAAAATAAAAAGAAGCAAAAAAAAAATCATTTGTGTCCAGAAAGCGAAGTTCATTTCCTTCTTTGTTGTGCAAGAGCCACAAACAAATAGAAGCAACTCTGGAATGGTTGAAGCCCAGAGATGCTTTTGGAGCAGGCTACCCACAGTAGCAGACACAACATACTGAAAAACACGCCTACGCGGTGAGGAGGTGGAGGCGGAGGGACTGTAATTCAGGACTGGCTGTTATTTTTGTTTTAGATTCTAAAACCTAAGAAGGAGTCCTAAACAAACTTTTCTCTCTCCCTCCCTACTTCCCTCCATCCCACCTTTCTCCTTCCACCCCTTTCATTCTTTCTTCTTTTAAGCAGCATCTGTCTCGCCCAAATTGGCCTGAAACTCACAATCCTGCTGCTTAG
The DNA here is from genome assembly GCF_018167655.1 of Microtus oregoni. Taxonomy (NCBI): domain Eukaryota; kingdom Metazoa; phylum Chordata; class Mammalia; order Rodentia; family Cricetidae; genus Microtus; species Microtus oregoni. The sequence goes on from NW_024543094.1 coordinate 22,040,479, forward strand.
CCTTCCAAGTGCTGGGATTACATGCTCACAACCAACTTAAGATGTTCCAAATACATGTCAACCCGCTCCCCACACAAACAAGACTAAAACCATCACATCAACTTATTGTGCCCCATCTGGAGAAGAGAACAGGGATCCTTACTTCCAGCCCCTGCTCTTGTACCAGGGTGCCCTGGCTGGCTGTGTTTCTGTGACTGTCACATAAACGTGAAGATGCATTTGTTAACCGTCTAACTGTGAGTGCGGAGCCTCAAAGTAGGATACACAAAGTTACTAGTTCTGCATCACAGAGACTAACAGAAGCAATTCCTCATTCCACAAAGAAGGAACAAAGCCATCTAATTGGTTCCTGTGGGTGTGGTTCTGACATGGGTCGCCAAAATTGGCCCAATACTTTTGTCCTTGTAAACCCAGGATTCTAGAAGTGGGAAATGATCACGAGGGACTGGAGCATTCGTGGAGCGTTTGAATTACAAGGTAGCATGGTGAGAGCATTGATTGATCTTCTTAGAAATATATTTCCCTAGATGTTTAATTATGTCTATTAAAATACTCTAAATATCTTTAGTTTACACATATGCTCTCATAGAATTAAGAGACAATTACCAGCTCAGATTCAGCTGCCACAATATGCTTCAAAGACTACTTTTCACTTGCTATATTATCTTACATGCTTATTTAATTACAGTTCATGTGATTGTTTAGGCTAATGCTTTAAAATCTTGATTTGCAACCCATTAGAAGATTATGAAATAGGAGTCTGCAGTCGGGATCCAGACACAGAGCAGGCAAGATGTAACTGCCTCGCAGAAAAAGGTACCGAGCCATGTGGCTAACATAGACAAGAATAATGGGTTAATGTAAGTTATAAGAGTTAATAAGAAAAAAAACAAAAACAAAAAGAGTTAATAAAAAGCCTGAGATAATGGGCAAATCAATTTATAACAAAAAAAGATTTTGAAATAGACTGAATGGGTTCCCAAAACAGATTTTTGTTTTAAAAAATGATTATAATAATAGAAAACAGAGTAAATGCATTATACAAAATGAGGATAAGGAGTGTGTGTGTGTGTGTGTGTGTGTGTGTGTGTGTGTGCTGGGGTATGATGCAAATGTATTTCCTTTCTAGGTAGGGTGCAAGCTGGTTTTGAATTTGTTATATAGCCAAGGATGACTTTAAACTTCTGATTTTTCTGTTTCCACTTCCCAGCTGCTAGGATTACAGGCATATGCTACCCTGCCTGATTTTTTGGGGTACTCTAACCCAGAGCGTCTGCACACTGGTCCAGCACTCTACCACCTATAGTCCCTGCTGGCAAATGCCTTTGATATTATGGACGATAGGTACTAAACTCTGTGCTTTTAATGATAAGGTCTTGCTATGTAGCCAATACTGGCCTTGAACTCATGATCCTCATGCCTCAGCTTTGGAGCATTGGAATTATAAGAGTAAGCCATCGTATGTGGACAAATCCTTTACTTGTGTGTTACAATTCAAGTTCAAAAATCTGAAGTACTTACTAGCATAGATGACTTTTGATGACCATCTGATCAGTAACGGTGTATGGCAGGCTGGTGCATATTCCAAAAGAATACGTATAGAAAGATTTTTAAATATGTTCAAATGTTTTTAATAAGGTAGTTATGAATAAATGGTGTTAAAGATGTGTTTTTACTTAAACTATTTCCTTTAGTGGTGGTATAAGTGAGATTTAACTTCCTTAGGATAGGTATTTCATGGAGGTAAGATAGCGTATCAACGTCATTTTATCGGAAAGGCGTTAAGTTTAAGTATGTTCTACTTAAACACCTCTGTGAAGCATATAGGTTTCAATTTTCTCTCTTATTTATGTCTAAATCGACTCTGATGACCTAATATAATGAAAGGGTCAACATCTCTTCCTCAAGTGACATGTGAAACAGGACATCACAGTTACCATTTGTGATAAAGCATGAGAGAATACACTGAGAACATCAAATATGAGGCATCAGAATATATATTTCCTGCAGATGAGAGCTATCATGCTAATTTAATATAGGAACCCCTTCTTTTTCTCCAGGAGTAAAATTTGTATGCTAATACCTAGCATTAATATTCATAGTGAATTTGCTTATTAAAGGAATTCAGAACAGTGGGCTGCAGAGTTGATATTAAGGCAACCTAACTGTGATAGGCACTAGGAAAGGCAGGTCAGCTAGTTACCCTAGTCAAATGAACCTAACTTATAACCTTTTTATGTTTTTTTAATTTTCTACCTAATTTACTCATAACAATTTCTCCTATGTGAATAAAAAATATTTGGACTGAATCCAGCTTAAAATTATAAGCTACTTTCTTTCAAAAAGTTTCTCTACAAAGTGTTGTCAATTTCACTGATGGCTAAAAGTCTGTTGAAAGGTGTCTCCTTTGGTCTTGTCCAAGCTATAAACAATGAGTGTGGAAATATCCATGGCTTCAATTTTAATTCTCTGAGTTTCTGAAAAGGATAAGTAATACTCCACAGTTCAATTACTACAATGAGAAATTAAAACAGATTCTCTTATCTACAAATATAATGAAAATTACTGTCTCCATTTTCCATTCTAGAAATTCATAAGAAAGTTTACATAGATGAATTCATAGTATGAGCTGCATCAAGAAACAAAAACTGAGGTTAGTTCTGTCAATCTTTATATATCATCATTCAAAAACTATGACAGACTTGATAATATTCCCCACCAGCCAGTGCGTACTCAACTGTGTGGTCTAAATGTTTGGAATCCATTTATAATACTGGTAGACTTTTTTCTAAATAAAAATATTTATCTGTGGTGATGAATATTTGTAAGCCCAGAACTAGGGAGCCTGAGATAGGAGGGTCATGAGTTTAAGGGCAGCCTGGTAACAAGGCAAAAATCTACCTAAAAATAAACACATGCATTATATAAATGCTTATGGTAAAATCAGCATCAATCATTACCTTGTCATCTTGCATAATGTCACCTTGTTTTCTTTCCTGATGTTTAGATTTTGGTAAGAACCTTGGTTCTGTTGTATACCAGATGAACATGTGTGTTACCAAGCAATCTTCATTATCAGTCTCACACACAATGGTACCTAGTAATCTTTTGGTGTGGAAAAAGTCTAGTTCCGTCCAGAGACAGACAGACAGACAGACAGACAGACAGACAGACAGACAGACACACACACACACACACACACAGAGAGAGAGAGAGAGAGAGAGACACAGAGAGAGAGAGAGACACAGAGAGAGAGAGACAGAGACAGAAGACAGAGAGAGACACACAGAGTAAGAAAGTAACACTGAATATGTATGTGTTAAAGGGGTGTGGCCCTCCTAAACATGCATCACCTACCTAAGTAATTTTCTTGGCTCTCTGAGTAAACTATATAAACCACTACCATTGTGATCTTAGATATCACTTTTGTTGTCCAGCTCTATCATGGATCTGCCTTTGATCAATCCCATTTGCTTCCAGAATACATTTATTTGTGATGGGACCTTAAATTTCACAGTATCCAAGTAATTAAAAACAGCAAATTATTAGAACACTGAAAATCTCTGGGCCCTTCATCTGTGAGAAAAAAATCCCCAGTAGTTCACAGGAGAATGACTCCCGTGGAGGCAGATTCCTTTTCCCCTCCCTGCGATGTTATGTAGCCATGTCTATTAAGCACAGTGGGATCTATACCTTTCATAATCCAAGTTCTCATCATTCTTCAAGCCCCTTTATCATTTCTAAAATATTCCAGAAACTCCCACCTCTGGGAATTTATACTCTTGCCATTTGGCAGGGAACTCCTTTCTACTTATGGCTTTCTTGGTTCTCATGCTACAGTCCTGTCTTGGTGTTATCTTCTCATACAGACTTTTATCACGTGTTTGCTTCGAAACAGCATCCTTCCCAATATGTCCTCTCTGTTTTCCTCTACAAATTAGAGTCAGTAGAATTCATTTTATAGATCAGGTTTAGATTCAAAGTAAATTGGAGCAGAAAGTACTGAGGTCTGTGTTGCTCTCTGACAGGTCGCCTTCTCTACCCCTGTGTCTCCTATTATAGAGGACACTAATGAAACAACAAACCAACATTCAGGAATAATTATCCAAGTGCTTAGTTTACCAGGAACTCAGGGATGTTGCCTTTAACTTTATGGGGTTTAGCGACTAGGCAACAACTGTATCTTATATGTTTATTTTGGTTGATAGTGCTCTGTGTTCTACTCCTTCTTCCTTTCCTACCGTCTAGGATCTTGAGCAAGAACTGATATTCTTACAGCTTTCAATTTGCAGAATAATCATTGCAATATACAGTACATATCTTTTTCAGCTTGGCTTCTTTCACTTCGTAATGTGAGTCTTTCTTTCTTTCTTTTTTTCTTTCTTTCTTTCATTCTGTCTGTCTTTATCTCTCTCTTTCTTTTTCTTCCTTCCTTTCTTTTTTTGAAAGCTCTCATCTTTTATAATGCAGACTAAAGCCTTATTTTCTAGATTTACTATATCTTGTTTATTCACTTGTCTACTGGAGACATCTTTGTTTCTAGTTCTTCTGAAGAAGATACCACCATCTGACAGGCTCTTCACTTGACTTATTAATTTGGAGTAGTGTCTCCTATCTCCCCAGCTCTAACATGATTTTCACGGTAGAGCAGCACTCAGCCAATGCATAGTGGACAACAAAAGCATGTCCAACAAGAAGATAGCAGTAAAAGCATTTTCAAGAATGAACTGATTGTTCTCCATTCCATGTCACACCACGATATGTAAAGTATATTTCTAGTGTTGCTAATGTGAGAGAGAAATAACCTATTAAAGATCTATCTAAAGTGATTGGCTCTGATCCTGGAATACAATAAGGATCCTTCAGATACTTACTTTGTACAAAAACATGTCATCTCTGTGAGAGCAGAGAGTCATCTGTCTCACTTGTACGGTGCTTTGGGTGCCTGAGAATGATACCTTTTATACGAGATTCTCCAACCACATTTGTTACATGGATGAACAGTACATCTCAATTTAGAGGTTCTCCCTCTCCCTTCCCCTCCCCTCCCCTCCTCCTCCTCCTCCTCCTCCTCCTCCTCCTCCTCCTCCTCCTTCTTCTTCTTCTCTCTCTCTCTCTCTCTCTCTCTCTCCTTCCTCCTCCTCCTGTACTCCCTCCTTCCCTTGCTATATACTCTGTCCACCCTCTACACTCTAGTGTTTACTTTGAACTCACGGTCCCTGCTTCAGTTTCAAAAAGGCTTATGTTACAGACCTGCACATTCACTGCCACCCTTGGCCAAGAGTTTTGTCTAATATTTTGACAAATTATCTCTTAAGTGCTTTGATAAAACAAAGGGGTGTGCAATCATTTACTTTTGATCCAGTTACTTCTATGCAAGCACAGTTCAGTAGTGGAGTATAGTTCAAGCGCAACTGTAATTTGCTGCCACGATTTGAAAAATAAAAGTATTACATATTCTCTATGGACTTTAGTGATATGCTGGCTAGAGCAACATAAGGAGGAAAAATTCATCACTGTGAAAAATCTTGATGATTATATCCCATGGAGGGAAAACCTCTAGACACAAAGAGAAATAGGTGAGCAAGCCCTTAACTGTGGCTGTGGTGTCTGAAGGACCAATGGCTATTTGTTTAATAATATCAGAGAAAAACCAAACAAAACTGTCCTCTTTTTAGAAGTGGCAGATGTGGAAAATCTCAGCAAGACATAAAATAAGATGACAGAGTTCTTTATTAGATGCATCCTCTTGTCCTGAACCAACAGTTAAAACAAGAGGGCCTCTATCATGTTCAGGAAGCACAGAGGGATGTGTTCTGTGAAGGAAATATGTAACATCTTTTATGTATGCACATAACATACAGCAGGGAGGAAGTGCTTAGAAACTTACCCATCATTGTTAACATCTGATACCACCACTGTGTATCCGAAATAAGATGCCATCTGCAATACAATAATAATTTTTGTGTTCAGGAAGCCATGTTTATAGTCACCTCTTAATTATTCATGAGAAATGACTTGCACTGTGGTACATTTTTGCATTTAAACACATAGACCCCTGAACTTGTTCCAAGTGTTCAAGTCATTTAGTCTAACCTCTGGCCTAATGAATAATTCCTTCCACAATAACCCTGACATCCGCTTGCATGGCCTCTGGATACATTAGGCCTCTTTAATTGGTGGACACAGCTGTTAGGAAGGTCTTTGCCACTTGTAGTTTTTTTGGGATATCTATCTATTGCTTTGACTTAGTTTAGCCATCTTGAACTCTGTAGAATTAACTCAACTCCACCATGTGTGGAGGATTTCAGGGCATTTTCAGATGCTACACTGTCCGACACTGAGATTCCACACACAGACTCAAAGAACATATGGTACTTGTAAGTACAGTGGTAGAAGATCTAAGCAGGGATTGCACTATCTGGTTTGGCCTCTCTATTATTAAATCACAAAATGATTTTGATTTTAGGGAAATTCACAATTCACCAAATTATAGTGAGATCATAGTTAATAAGACTCTTAAATCTTTTCAGTGACTGGAAATGCTGTAGAATAATCTCTCAGTTTCCCTCAGAGCTGTTTTTAAACAGTTTTATAATTCTTTTCTGTCTAGCTCACCATTTCATCCCACTAATGCTGTTCTTCATGTGTGTATGTGTTTGTCTCCACGCTCATGCATGGATGCGGGTCCATGTGTATGCACATGTGGGTGAGGTCAGAGGTCAACAGTTGGGTGTCTTCTCTAATTGTTCTTTACCGTATTTTTTTTGAGACAGACTCGTACCGAATCTGGAGTTTACTAATTAGGTTAGACTGTCTTGGCAGCATTTTCTTTCCTCTGGTTCCCCAGAAGTGGAGTTATAGGCTTTTACCATTGTGCCTTCCCCTCCCACGGTGGGTACAGGAAACAGAAAATCAAACGCTTGTGTTTGCAGCACAAACATCTTACCGAACACTCTAGCTTCATTTTTGTTTCTTTAGTCTACAATCTGATATTTTAGCTGATTTAATCTCCCACCCGCCACTAATTCACTGAAAATACAGCCCACAGAGACTATGTTCCAAGGAAGGCAGACTTCAGTTTGTATTGAGCTTTCTCCTTCCTGCAATGCCTGAGCAATGTGTGGACCAGAATATACTCCATTGTGATATAAAATCCCTGCAGAAGGACCACTGAAATTTACCAACCCACCCACCTTCAATCTCACCCCAGCCTCATTTATCCTACCACCTAACAAGATTTCAGGAGAGGAATGAAATTCCTTTTTGAAAATTTTATAGCAAGGGGTACCTGAGCCCTCAAATTTTGACAACATAGTATGAAAACTCTTTTTATCTATTGTAAACCTTTCCTAATTGATTCTCTGGACATGTCTCATCTACAGGGCAGGGTTACCTTCAGTGCTTAAAAAAAAGTGGAAAATTTCACCAGGTCACAATACCTAAAGAAACATAGGAATCAGACCATATTTGGTTGGGAAAGTGGTAGCATCCTATATTCAGACCATTGAACTGTTCACAAGAGCGTCTCAGTTAAGGACAGGGTATAGAGATAAATGCCTAGTTTCTTCAAGGAAGGGACACAAGACAGCAGTGTTTCAGGACTTATATAAAGTTGAGGCTCAGAGAAAGGCTTTGGGTGTAGTGAGGAAGAGAAGCAGAAGCCAGTGCCATCCACTCTGGCCAATAGGCCAATAGGCCCTGGGAGCAGCAGGTCTCCTGTCACAGGGAAGTAGGTTCTGAGAGCTTGGGTACATTGAACACCATTTACAATAGAATGAGATTGTTCTGCCATCTCATCATCTGGTGAGTTTTTGCTTTTGAGCTTACAGTCTGCTGTGCTGTAGAAACCTGGCTTATTGGCTAGCAATGAGGGAAGCTACGAATCCTAAATACTAAATGCATCCGGAGACTCTTTCCTTCCTGCAGTCCTTGACAACACACATAGAGAAGAAAGAAACCCAACTTAAATTTCTTTGCGTTTTAGCCAATCTGACAGGTGTAAGATGATATCTCAAAGTTGTTTTGATTTGCATTTTCCTGATCGCTAAGGAGGTTGAGCATGACCTTAAGTGTCTTTTGGCCATTTGAACTTCTTCTGTTGAGAATTCTCTGTTCAGATCAGTGCCCCATTTTTTAATTGGGTTAATTAGCATTTTAAAGTCTAGTTTCTTGAGTTCTTTATATATTTTGGAGATCAGACCTTTGTCAGTTGTGGGGTTGGTGAAGATCTTCTCCCAGTCAGTGGGTTGCCTTTTTGTCTTAGTGACAGTGTCCTTTGCTTTACAGAAGCTTCTCAGTTTAAGTAGGTCCCATTTATTCAGTGTTGTCCTTAATGTCTGTGCTTCTGGGGTTATACCTAGGAAGCGATCGCCTGTGCTCATCTGTTGTAGGGTACCTCCCAATTTCTCTTCTATCAGGTTCAGCGTTTTAGTATTTTTTCCAGGAATTTCTGGATTAAAAGGGAGGTTTTTGATTTGCTCTCTCTTCAGCATCCCTCCAACACACACACACACATGAACACATGTATACATATCTACCCAAACACACCACTGACAGGAAGCTCTCTCCTTCTTTGAGGACTTTCAGGAATTGACATCAAATGGTCTCTTTGCCATTTCCAGCTAGTCCCAGCATTCAGAGCCAGGTATACCTGTGGTTGTCATTTATCACTAGTAATTACTTAGCCACCTCATTAAGACCCTAGTCTTAAAGGTTTTGTTTCGATTTTCTCTTTTTTTTTTCTTTTTTTTTTTTGAGAGACAGCAAGAGAGAGAGAGAGAGAGAGAGAGAGAGAGAGAGAGGGCATGAAGTTGGGTAGGTAAGGAGGTGAGGAGGACTAGGGAAAGAGGGAGGGGAAGGAATATGATAAAATATATGAAAAATTAAAATAATAATAATAAACAAACAATTCTTTCCTTTAAAAAAAGACCCTGGGTTATTCCTTCCATGACTTGAATTAAGTCTTAGTCTTAAATGCATTATATAGTGGTCAAGGGTTTATTATTCTGACAGAACATGGAGTCCTTTCTCTGCTACCAAGAGGTTCCCTGTGGCTTGCCTTTCTTATACCTTGAAAGACCAGAGCTCATGCTGGGCCTAGTGGTTCATGCTTATAGTCCAAGCATATGAGAGGCAGAGGAAAGGGGAGTTTGAGTTACATAGTGAGACTATCAAAAGAAATAAGAACTAGAGGTTGGGTTAGCTCAGATAGAGCCCATAGATAATGTGTTCAAGGACCTGTGTTTCATCCCCAGCACCACAAAAACATAAAAAGAGCTCAATTCAGGTAGCTAGTATTAACTTCATAATGTGTGCTTAATTTTGTAAGTGGATATGGCAAAAAAGGAAACCCTTAAAACTAGAAGATTCTGGACTAGAGCTTGTAGTAGGTGTCATGTCTTTTACCAGAACCCTTAGTTCTGACTTATATCTTGCTTGCTTATAGCCCCTGTAGCCCTGAGAAACGTCAGATTTACCCAACTAGTTCCTGTGTGAAAGCCTTCGCGTTCTCTGCCCCTGGCTTTGCTTAGGCATTTCTGTTGTAGAGGCCTCCAGCCTTTGTACTACCCCCACCATAGTGTATAATTCTATACTTATACATATTCTTCAAACCACTATCTGAAGCTGAGTCAATTGAGGTGCACCATTATATCCATGTTATTTCCTGAATGAATGACTACATGATATGAACATTAGTTGTTTTGCATTAAAATGTCTTTCCCTAAGACTGGATGTGGTTGTAAACATCCATAATCCCAGTGCTTGGGAGGGTGAGGCAGGAAAACTGCAGTTCAAGACCAACCTGGGCTCCACAGTGAATTCCAAGATAGTTTGAATGAGGCTCTGTCTCAAAACAACAACAACTGAAAAGTCTTTACCTGCTCACCAGTAAAATTCTGAATGAAGGTCATATCTGTGGAGTTAATGATGGAGACCTGAAATTGCAAAAGCAAGACAATACATCATCTCACAGAATCGGAGAAACTGTTTTTAAACAATTGAAACTTAAATCATTCAAATTTCTTATGAAATGTAATAGTTGGTTAGCCATGTGTAGAAGTTGCAAAATTATAGGCCACCAAGAATAATTTTAGAAAAAGACAGTGGAACTTGCTTATGATTCTAAAAAGGGAAAATAGGTAAATGCAAGGATATGGGCAATAGTTAACATGTTGATCAGTTAATTTGTCTGAGCTTGATTTTGTTCTAAACAAATATCTATGCTTATGCTATTATGAGGACTGATAAATGGCTCTTTGGGAAAATAACCTTTCTTAATGCTATTTACATAGAATAATGTCACCTTTAATTCTATTTAGCCAAACATAAACCTACAAATTGTATATTGCCTAGACCGTTTTTATTTTAATTTATTTTTTGATACAGAGATTCACTTAGAAGATAAACTGATCTGGAACTTCCTGTGTAAGACAGATTGACCTCAGACTTTGGATTCTTCTGACTTATCAACCTCTTGGGTGGTAGAATGATAGCACCGCCATGCCCACCTTAAATCCTCGTGTGACTGCATGCATATGTTTGTATGGGTGCAAATGAATATGTATGCATGTGCATGTGGAAGTCAGAGGTCACCCTCAAATGTCATTTTTTTGGGAGACATCAACCTAGTTCTTTTAGGCAGCATCTCTCTTTGGCCTGAGGCTTACCAGTTGAACTAAGCAGACTAGCCAGCAAGTCCTAAAGGGTTCAGCCTGTTTCTGCCTCCTTAATGCTGGGATTACCATGTCTGAGTCGTTTTACATGGATTCTGAAGATAAATTTAGGTCCTCTTGCTTTCACAGTGAACACTTAACTAACTGAGCTATCATTCTCATCCTGTGAGCCATTTTTGTGTGACCTCGTTCTATGCATCTTTTTTTCTAACTTCATGGTAACCAGTTATGAGGGTCTTAAGTATTATCCTCTCAAACCTAACACTTCAGAATGTGCAATACCTTTGTAGAGGAATAAGTTAGGGACTTGGAGAAAAGTTCACCCTTTGGGTAGCTTTTGTGAAAGGAGGAAATACAAATGTAGAAGAAAATTTTCTATGTTTTGGATAATGGTGATTCTTTGCAAAAAGTGCACCCCACATTTTTGTTTCACATGGATCCCCAGAAACCATGCGTCAATATAGTTGCATTTATCTCCTATTGGGATGAGCAGAGAAATAGTACACTTCTGTGGTCGGAACTCATTAGTAAGGAACATTTACAGTGGCTTACATGGGAAAAATATTTCAGTGCACAAAGAACATGTGTGGGCTATACATTGATACTCACGTATCCAAAGTTCTGCGCTCCTCTTGGAATCCCAGCAACCAATTCTGGGAATAAGAAGAGTAATTTAGAGGGGGAGCCACATTAATTGATTAATTAGTGTGCTTATATATGTGTATTCATGCATATGGGCTGCACATGTAAGCAGGCATCAAAAGGCCAGAGTAGAACCTTGGGTGTTTTTCCCTCAGAAGATATCCACCTTATATTTTTGAGACAAGGCCTTTCACTGGGACATGAAGCTCATGAAATTATTTTGGCTATGTGGCTGGCTGGTGAGCCACAGAGATCTGCCCGCTTTTGCCTCCCCAGCTCTGGAATTAGAAGCACAAGCCATCACATTGTCTATGTTACATGGGTTCTGAGGCTCGAGATCAGGTCCTTATGCTTGAATGAGCTGTTCTTTAACAACTGAGTCTTCTGTTCAGCTCCTAGTGTATTTAAAGCTGTTTAGCGGTCAAGGGGAAAGATGATGGGGCCATGGAGATGAGTGATGGAGAGGGTAAAGTTGGGGCTGTGGAGATAGTGATGGAGAGGGTAAAGATGGGGCCATGGAGATGAGTGATGGAGAGGGTTACAAGGGTTTGCACTTGCTTTCTTCCCGATATTTCTTTACAGATGAGAGAAAACAAACAAGCAAAAGTCACAGTTTGAGCTGCTGCAATTTGCGAACTAGACAGTATACTCCTCTGCCTTTTAGGATTTCCTCCCCTCTTTGCGGGTCAGTGTGTGATCTAAACGTCACAGAGGCTTTGCTAACTTCCACTTTGGGAACCTCTTTTATACTGCCACAAAGATACATCCTTAGAAGGTCAATCATGCTGAGGCCCACATGTGGAACAATTGCTGATTGACCTTGAACAATCCTGCTGACCAAGAATTCCAAGTTAAGAATTCACATTTAAAGTTCATAGAATTAGTTTTCTTCTCCTCATTCTTCTTTGTCTTGCTATTTATTTTGCATGTGTGTGTTTGTATGTGTGTGTGTGGTGGGTGTGTGCATATCCACAAGTACATGTAAGGAGGTTAAAGGTTGAAATCCAGTATAGTCCTCTATCGTTTTCCATTTTAGTTTTAGGAGACAGTGTTTCTCATGGAACCTAGAGCTTACCCTTTTACTAAGACTTTGGTCACTGAGCCTCAAGGAGTCCCATCTCTGCCCCAGTGCTGGCATCACAGGTGTTTGCAGCTGTACCTTGTTTTTTACATGGGAGCCAGGGATTCGAACTCAGGTCTTCACTCTGTGCATCAGGCCCTTTGCTCACTGAACCATCTTCTAGTACCTCAAGTTCCCTTTCATCGAGCTCCCCCACTTGCTAACGAGCACAGACAGCCATGGATCCAGTGCCCTGATGAACGTGTGAGATGTCTTCAACAGTGCCTCTGCTTTACAAATCCTCAGCTCAATGTCTGAGTGCATTCTCTAGATATTCCTAAAATCCAGTGGAAGCTACTGATAGCCACTAGAGTGGTTACACACCCTGCTGTTTCCTTGGGCGGGAACTGAGTGTTATTTTGGACAGTTATAGGAGCCCAGTGCCATGGAATTGAAGAAAATCATTCACACACTTTGCACTCCCCTTTGTTAAACCATGAAACCAGTAGTAAAACTTTTGTTTTTGTTTTGTTTTTGAGACAGGGTTTTGCTGTAGCTTTGGAACCTGTCCTAGAACTAGCTCTTGTAGACCAGGCTGGCCTCAGACTCACAGAGGTCCATCTGCCTCTGTCTCCCGAGTGCTGGGATTAAAGGCGTGCGCCACCACTGCCCAACTTTAAAGATTAGACTTCTTTAAAAAATCACTAGTTATTCAGATCTGTCCCTGATGACCTCCAATCTACGGAATCTTTCCTATAGCTAATCACTGTACTGCTTTATTAATATATAGAAGTACATGATTTAATCTTTGCAAGCATCCTATGAAATAAACAATACTATTATTATTACCTATATTTGAGAAATAAGGAAGTGGAAGCCGGGACGGTAGATAATTTGCCTCAGGTCTAAGAACTAGTAGCAATGAAGGGTAGAGAGCTAAAGGTCTGGAGCCAAAGTCTGTGCCTTTTGTTACCACAATATACTGTGTTTATTTGTTTATTTTTGAGGCAGGATCTCTCTGTATAACCCTAGCTACTATGGAACTCCCTGTGCAGATGAGGATGGCATTGAGCAAATAGAGAGCCACCTGCCGCTGCCTTCCAAGTTCTGGGATTGAAGGCGTGCTCCACCACACGCAGATTAATATACTGCTTTTTCATGTCAGAATCTGAAATCGACTCAAATTCTTTCTATCAAGCTACTTATTTTATGAGTTTTTCATGAACAAAGTATTGTCTAGTCTTTCAATGGAGACAAATAACAATAAGACATGGGTTTTACATTCAAGAAACCAGACATGAACATAGCTCGAAAAGAAAGGTAATGGAAAAGGAGGCTCATTAAGAATTAGCTTTTATTTAAAGAGGAGCATTCCTTTTTAGAAACCTGATTATTTTGAACTTTTACCAAACTGCAAAAACATTTATAGCGAATTTTGATTTGTGTCCATGTGAATATGAAACAATGAAAAGATTTGTTATGATTCATAAAGATAGCCATATTTTATTTGAGCTTGAACATCTGTGCTTTAGTCAAACTCATGTAGTAGGGAAAAGCAGTTATTGTTGGTAACAAACAAGATGGAAACTGGCAAATATTGATTGACAGTTGATTCGTTCAATACATTTCACTAGTTCAGTAAAAGCTCCTGTTTCGCCTTGAATGTAGCATGCATTTTAATACAATATTCAACATGGTCATTCAGGCCCCATACCATTAATATTATTCAGATTTTAAAGCAAACAAGAATCAGAGAGGTTGTACTATCCTAAAAAAAAAATACTGTTTATGAGGTCAGAATTTAAAACTAACTCAAATTCTTACTCTCAGGCTATTTTCTGAGTCTTTTATGAAAAGAATATTGTCTAGTCTTTAGAATCAAGATAAATAACAGTAAGACATAGGCCTTAGATTCGAGGAGACAGACATGAACATAAATATATTATATCATCAAACCATTCTTCCCAAGAAAATTTACATGAAATAACCAGTGTGATTTCCTTCCTTTTGTTTTTGTTTTGTTTTAGATGGTATTTCCTCCTCTGCTTAAATCTTCTGTTATTTCTCTTCCTATAATTTTAGAGCTTTATGATCCATAAGACCCAGTGTGAGCTGATCCTACTTCCCTTTCTCTATTCCAATCCCTTAACCATCAAAGTATAAAAGTCTGGCTAGGCTGATGGATTTCCTAACTACTTCAATCTTTTATACAACTTAGCTTGTAGAAATCTCCCCTCATCTACACGGGTAGGCACCTCATTTCCACAGTCTTTACTCTCTATGCGTAATGCTAATCACTAGTGCTAATCACAGTTTTTGGCAGGTGTTCTGTCTGTCAGACCCAGTATAGTATAATCTCTGAGATTAAAGACAATTTGTTTATACACACACACACACACACACACACACACACACACACACCTATGTGTATATGTATGTATGTATGTATTCCATCTATATAAATTCTTGTGTAGCAAAGAAAATCAATAACATTTACAATAAGACTTCTTATGCCATTTACCGTTACTCCACACTTTTAAAATGACAAGTTTAACAATGTCTCTTACCTTGCTGAGAGTCCCCAGTGAATTCTCCAGCAGCAACTGAATAGCCTAGATTGAATAAAAGAAACAAACAAATTGCATTTGGAAAGAACTGAGTTGTAATTTGAAAACAATGAAAGTTCTATCATGGTGCTATTTTATTTCAAAACCTCTACAAATATCTAAACAAATAAGGACTCGTTAAGCGGGAAAAAAATAATCACAGAAATATTAACACTTTCAGACTAATTCCCAGTTATAAAGAAGATCTGCCACACAGATCTTAAATAAAAACACAACCAAAATAAGTAAGTCAGATTCTTAGATCAGCCTTCAAAGAATGGTCCATAACCCCCTTTAAGGGGGAGTAGCAGCTGTTGCATTTTAAGAGCTGTAAGTTCATCACTATCAAGCACAATTCCTATGAGATATCCTTTGTGTTCAGGTCTTGCTGATGATCATCATCATGAACTACTTCTTAATTCCTTTCATGATTGTGGCCCACAGATGTCACTGAGCTCAAAAGCAAGGTTCCATTTACATTGACAAAACAAAGCCATAATTTAACTTTTCAGTGCATAAAGCAATCAAAATTGGTTGGATACCAAAGGCGAGTATCAGTAATGGTAGAAGGCTATTATATGGCTTACACATGATACAATTTGAGAACAATCTTGAAGCTCAATAAAAATCAATTTTAAAAAAGAAAAGAAAGATTCTTTTGGTTTTGTAGAAACTGGACAGGCCTGCTATCACATTGCCCATAGCACGAGCAGAAGCCCTGCTAATACAAATGTCTTCTTCCAGTGATCTTTTATGAGAATGTTAAAGCACCTACAAAATGGCAGCCCAAGTCATGTATGGGATATATGTTATCTGGGGAAAAAAAAGTTGTGGTGAAAAAGAACATGTAAGGGTCTACTCAAAATAATAAGAAAGAAAACATTCAAAAGACGTCCGCTAACATCGGATAAATCAGGACCAAACATTTCACGTATATTTAATTTGCTTGCCTCGTGAGAAAGTACCAATACCTGGAGCAATGGTTCTTACCAAGGTAGCTGTCATCGTAGGAAGCTGGAGCCACATCTGTTTGCTTTTCTCCTGTCAGCTTTCTTAGAATATCCTTAAATGAGTAATTTGCTATGATATCGGCTATGCTGGCAGTGATCACCTGACCTGTGTGTGAACAAAGTAATACGTCAACTGAATGGATGTAAGGGAGGGGCAGGCTCTTACTCAGCAATCCTGGAACCATACCGCACACTCCTGAATGTCTGCCCCAAGAACTGTCAGGCAGAGGTCAGTTATAACCGAGTGGGTAGAACTTTCCAATCTAGTGGAGGCCAGAGATAAACGGCAGTGTTTTATCCATTCTTCCCCGACTTTTAATGTCTATCCCCTCTCTACCTTCAAATGATACAAGCATAAAAGAATAAGGACACTTGCAAGTGAAATTTATATTTAAATTTGCATTCTAGAGTTGAGGGTGGAGTTCATTTCATCCACTGCCTACTTAGCACGCATTGGGTTCAATTCCCATCTCAGCATAAAACTGAGCAGGGAGATGCATGCCTCTAATCCCAGCACTTCAGTAGTAGAAGCAGAAGCATCAGAAGTTCAAGGTCATCCTGGACTATGCAATGGGTTTGGGCCCTGGCAGGGCTACATGAGACCTTGTCTCAAAAGCAAACAGCAAAACAAAACAAAACAATAATGTTCAAGCCAGAAGGAAATTTATCATCAACCAAGTCATACATAAATATCTATGCTCAAAGAACTTGATGCCATTCTGCAAAGTCACAGTTTTGCTAGCAGTTCTAGAACTGAAGTCTCTTTTGCATTGTAATAAAGAGTTTTGTTTCCTTGCAAAGAATCTATGTGGAACTCTCTTACTTGACAAATTGTAAAGATCTCAGCTAAGTTAAAGGAAGGATCTAATAAATCTTCAAGGCATTTACATTTGTTGCAAAACTATATAAAGGAAACATAAAATTATGATAATAGAAAGCAGCTGTGTTCAATGAGATCTAAAATTTTACACACACAAAAAAAAATATTCATGACCACCAACATTGATAAGAGCATTGGCTCCCAAAACCACTTTCAGGAGTCTTGAGATATGATTGTACTGGGACACATGAATATCTAAAATCCATCATTATATGGAAAAGTCTATGCATCAGAATATTTAGTGTGGACATCTAAGGCAAAAATGTTATCCCATGCCCTTTGAGGCAAGATGGAAAATATGCTTTTTAAAGCATGATACTTAACATCCAATCTAAAGCTACGTTATTCTTTGGGAATTCCCAGTCTTTTCCCAAGAAAAGAATAAAATCCAGTCAAACCAGGTTGTAAATATTTCTGAGTAATAGGGATGAATGAATGCTTTGATATCAAGATAATGAGATTTACACACGAATTTAGGAAGAATGTCAAACTTGCCAGTTTTCTCTGACTTTCAGCTCTGCATTCCCCTTCCTTCCTTCCACAGCAGGACAATTCCTTGTTTTTGTAAGCTAGGTCTGTAAACATCTCAAGCATCTATAAGATTTTAAATTCTGCATCTCAGATAAGTTTTTCTGTATTCTTACATGATTATTAATTCATGTGAGATATTTTTCTACTTTAAATGACAAAATTAATTAACCAATTAATTAACCAACATGAAATTAATCAAGATTAGAGAAAAATATGTATATCCATAAAAACAATTTTCGGTTTACATCTATCTCTGACCCTGACTCAAGATCATAAGTCCGTGAGTGCTAGCACGGTTCCCACAAGCCTGCTGTCTGTTCTCAGCACCTAACGCAAAGCCCGGCATAACCTCAATAATTCTTGGCAGAGCAATAGGTAGCAGACTGAATGACACTTCAGAGACATCATTTGGACAATGAAGGGCAAAGTGCAATGATGCTTCAGTCAAGAAAGTGTGAGCAGAGGTTTCCATCGTCACTAGAGAAGGTCAGCGTTTGTGCTACTGCTGTTCCCCTGTGTTAGCAACAACACGGGTGCTCTTCTCTGATACGGAACATACCTTGCCAATAAAAGCTTCCGGGTCCTCCCACTATGAGGTCTCCATTCTGCAAAACAGAAGCATCCAGGGAACTTGTGGACAAGAATCCAAGTGTTTTAAAGAGCGTTGAGTCACTGCTGACAAGCAGTGCTCTAACAGTTTATTTTTCGCAAAACCACACTTTCTTGAAGAGGACTTTAAACTGCTCGTTCTTAAAGAGGACTTTAAACCACACTTTCATTATACCTGAGGCCTGGAGGTTGTTTTCTTCTCTTCCCCGCTTTCAATTATTTAGTTTGTTATGCTAAATAATTTTAGTTTGACTCAGTTAGGCATGTTCACCTTGCTCTCTTGAGAACATATAAATTTGGGGGAAAGGGCTGTCACTGTTGGAGCTACAAGGCCTGCACATTGTTTGCAGCTGAATGGGCATAGTCTTTTGAAAACGTTAGTAATAAAAACCCAAAAACTTATTTCAGTTATTTTCAAGGCAACAATGATGCATATATATATATATATATTTCCAGCAAGATGGCTCTCTGCAGGCAAAGGTGTTTATCATCAGCTCTACAATCTGAATTTGATTCTTAAAACTCACGTGGTAGAAGAGAAATAGTCACCAGGTTTGTTGTCTGAGCTCCTCCACACTCTAAAAAACCCTTCTCTCCAATAAGTAAAGAAATGTAAAATCATATTTTTAAAAAAATCTGTAAACACACCCTTTTTCAAAAGAAAAACAAAAACTCCAGATTAGCAAGTGAGAGCAGCCCTGTTCTCTAGCTTCGGTCTGTAACTTGCTGGGGAAAAATGTCAAAGCGAACAATCATAGAAAATGCAATGACCAATAGTGAAACAGAGAATGTTTATGGAATTTCTCTCTACTAATTTCAAAAGCATAGAATCATTTTCTTTTATATATTCATCAAACGATCTCTATTTTCTGAATGACTATATACATTTTAATATGAATATGAAATTAAAGGAGCCAATTACAGCTAAGTGATAAAGTGACAGAATTATAGATTCTTGTAATTTTTTAGAAATGCATTTTTGATTAATCCCAGTACTCGGGAGGCAGAGGCAGGTGGATCTCTGTGAGTTCGAGACCAGCCTGGTCTACAGAGCTAGTTCTAGGACAGGCTCCAAAGACCACGGAGAAACCCTGTCTCGAAAAACCAAAAAAAAAAAAAATTCATTTTTGAGATTTGCTTTCAAAATGATTAATGCTGGGAGTGGGAAGGAAGAGTCCCTTCATTGGATGCTTTCCCATACTATTATCATGTTCATATATTTAAACAGAAATAAAAAGTGAGTAGGAAAAAAATAAAAAAATACTCAAGGAGAAGTTGCCAGACATGATATGCTCCCAAAGCTTCTCTGGATGTTATTGTTTGTATCGGAATGACAGACAGAAAATCAAACAGTAACCACAATGACAGGAAAATTCATCCAACCACAGACGCTGAGAGAGCAAAAGAGTTACCTTATAGAAGTCCAGACTAAAGCCTGCTTGGCAGTAACCTTGGCCCTCAGGATCAGCATTGCCTGGAATGATCAAAACAAATAGCCACTATAACATCATCATTTCGGAGAAGTATTTTAGTAAGTAATACAGATATTTTTTGTTTTCCCCATATACCCCAAATCAAAGAGACCATTTTGTGTTTTATTTTTTAAATGTATTTTAGGCAATCTTAAGTATGTTTCCATCTATTTTCTGATCCTGACTCTCACATCCATGCAGCAGTGAAATCAACGTGAGAGGTTATGACATTAGTTCTACTGAGCACAAGGCACAGAAGCCCTTCTCCAGGTAGGGAACATGTCAAAGTATGGATTTGTATTGGGGTGCGTATGCAGATTCATTTCCAAAATAAAACCTCCATCTTCTGACTATGTCCCCAAATGTCCATGTGGCAATAATGTCTCCTTCGTCCCCTCCTGTCTGCATTTCTCCAGTGACAACGTGTGAAGATCCCCCGAGTGCCTGCCTTCTGCAGAGAAACTGCTAAAGATTTCCTTTGCCTTCTTCATGTACAGGCTGGCCTCATACTCTCTATGCCGCTGAAGATGAGCTTGCACTTCTGAACCTCCTGTCTCTACCTCCCGAGTGCTGGAATCACAAGCGTCAAGTAGTCCATCCTATTAATGTAGCAGTAGGACCCAAGCCCAGGTTTCCCAACTGCTACCCAAGTTCTCCACCCACAGAGCTGCATCTCCAGCTCTTACTGCCATCTCATTCTCTTTAAAAGGAACATGATTTTAAATTGTTATACTGTGACAGGTAGGATAATTTGAAAACTGTGTTGCTGGTTCTCATGGTCTCACAGGGGCATTGCAATGCTAAAGTTTGCAGAAGCAAAACCCTCCTTCTAACATACTTGAATTATAGACAAAAATTAAATAGGGGAGACCTCTTTGTTATCTCAGTTAGATGAAAGCATGTTAATGATTCCACGTGTCTTACTGAGGATGTCATCTAAGTGCTACTTCAGTGAGAGAAAGGAGCCAGCATCACGGTAGGAAATTCCAATTGGCTGGGCATGCCCCGTCCCAGAGTATCTTTCAAACGCACCTGGTTCTTCTGGCTACCTAGAAACTTATCCATCTTCTTTCTTCCAACCAGTTCATAGCTCTCTTTTTTCCTATTGTCTCTCCTGTTCTGTTTGTTAGTTGAAACAGTGTCTCATGCAGCCCAGGTTGCCCTGGAGGCTACCATGTAGCAGAGAATGGCCCTGAACTCCCATTCTTCCTGGCTCTACCTCCCAGTCAGAATTACAGGAATGAATCACTACACTTAATCTTACTCCGTTTTTGTTTAAAATACCTTACTACCCGATACAGTGTCTTTCACCAAATTCCTTCTTTCCTTTACACCTGTATGTCAATGTCTTTCACCAAAATCATTCTTTCTTTTACAAGTGTATGTTAGGATTGATGGTTATGAATTTTATAAGGTTCCCTAAAATCCCATCTATATAACCTCAATTTATGGGGTTCCAATTTTCTAGAAGTTCCATGATATAAAATTTCTACCCATACAGAAATATATGACTTATGATGTAGTCTATGTGAACCCATGTAGATTGCATTGGTTATATTTAAGGAATGATTTATAAACACACAAACCTTCTTTAAAATCTACTTTTGAAATTGGTCCTTTATTTTTAATAACATAAATTATTCAGAAGAGAAGAAACCTGACTAGTTTTTACTTTAAAACAGGACACCAAAATTTTTTTTTAGATCTCTAACTGAAAACGTCTTTGAGAAAATAATCAACTCCCAGTGTTTGTTTTGAGTGGCAATTAGAGAAGAGTAGGGGTTCCTTGCTCAGCAAGTCTCTTTCCCTTTTCTCATTGAATTGTAATTTATGAGACCCAAAGGAGTCTTTCTTCCCGGAACCTCAGAGTGTCTCTAAACAGAATGCTCCAGTATAAACTCAGGGACCCAGGGACACGTTCATTCATTGCCAAAGGCCAGCTGCTAAAGTGAAACTGAAGGGCCGTGAGAACCACCTCACCTGAATTATGAATGACCATAAGAGCAGACGGCATGCCATTCAGATAAACTGAAGGGCCGTGAGAACCACCCTCACCTGAATTATGAATGACCATAAGAGCAGACGGCATGCCATTCAGATAAACGAGCAGGCTGCCGCCCGCACCACACAGGGTACCCCCTGGATCTGTGTTACAGGAGGAAAGCAAGACACTTCCTTCAGTTCCCTTTTGAAAAGGATATTGCTGATATTCCCCGTCTGTGATATTGACCGTAGGCTCATGAACAAGCAGGCTTTGTGTTTGTGTACTGTGAGCTTCTCAGCCATGGCAGGAAGCCAGCTCTTTGGGCGATCTGGAGACGAGGAAGTGTGAGGGTATGTTTTAAAGGCCTTGGTGTGCCCTAGAGCTAAATGTTTCCTAATGAACTCTCCCACAACTCCGCCTAAGCTCCATTTCATATCGGCTCTGCATTATCTATCTCTACCTGGGAAAATAAGAAATAAAGAAACAGGCAAAACTCTTGGACACTATAGATGATACGCTTAGAAAATAGTTTAAGCTCATGCTCAAACAGGCACCCAGCAGGTTGAGATTCTGTGGGCTATGACTTAGCCCAGGCTCTCAGGTCACAAGGACATAAAATAGGAGGACAGAATGAGACACGGTGACACTTCATGATAGCCAGAAGAGTCTCGTCATCAGGGCCAATGGGTACATGAAGGACACCATCGTTTGCTGTTGTGAGGGAACCTCCAGCAAAGCCCAAGGAATAGGATGCACACAGATGGAAGCCTTGGTGAGAAGTCTAGCATTGAATCTCTTCAGGGCAATAATGCTGGCCACTTATCTGGTTTGGATTATGGCCACTTCCTGGCTGTTACCAGTGTTGATAATTCCTCCTTTCCCCAACTCTCAATGCCCTCTACTGGAAAATCTTTCCTGTTACCCTTTCTGAAGATTTTTTCTTCTCTGTGTTCCTCCAGACTCCGGTCATTTCTTTACCTTTTCCGTTGATTATAGACCTAATTATTCACTTATATAACATTTTACTACTTGATATTGTGGTATGAATTTGTTTCTTCCCTCACTTTCCTCCCAGAATGCCCATTCTTTGGACGCTGTTGGTTTGCTTTCTCTAACTCCTTGACACACTCACTCCCTGCATATAGAATAGCTGGTGCAATGAGTTCAGTAAGCACGTGTTAAATGAATAATGGAGTTTCATTCTCAACAAAGAACATTCATTTTAAATCTGTTTAAGACCATGTCTTTAATCTCGGGCCATTCTTCCAGCTCACACCTAGGAAATCATACTCCATTTCCTGCCAAAACCCTCACAAGAAACTCGGGTTTAAAAAGTTCAGGTTTGGATTGGAGCGATAAATCCCAGTGGCTTCTTTATTAACCCTTTAAAGTCCCTTATCCATTCTTTGTCTTCACTGTTTTATCCTAATATTTGCTTACTGCCTTCCCCAAATTGATCTTGAATCAAAAAATATATTAATAAGTATGTAAAAGAGGGAAATTTTACTTGTACTTTTTAGGATGATCTCTAATAACTTTAGACTGAGTCTTTAAAAAAGTAGCATTCTAAAATAAGTTACTCTATTATTCTTTGCAGTGATATTTTCTTCTCTACAGTGTGTTCCCATTAATTAGAAAAAGAAGAATAGAAAGTACCTTTGTTGTTTCTCCACATCTCACAATGATCTGTCAAAAACTTGGAGAAATAGAATTTACGAAAGAATTCTGAGCTGATAATTGGTAATCACACTATCAGTCAGGACTTCCCAGAATAATTCAGTGCCAGGGCCCCTAAGGAAAATGTTTGCTTTGAAGGAAACATTGCAATTGTGTGGTGGTATATGCTTGCTTTCAGCACTTGAGATGCTGAGGCAGGAGAATAAGTAACCTGAGGTCAGCCTGGTCTCCATTGCTAGCTCCAGGCCAACACAAGAGAAATAGAAAGGATACCGTCCTGGAAGAAACCTAGGACTGCTGAATGAGATTTGGACTCTAAGTGGATGTAGTCTTTTGAGAATATAGAGGATTCAGCATTTTAAGCAAAAAGTATCCTGTGCATATAACAGGTACACAATTACCAAACAAAGCAACCACCATTAAGAATGAAGGCTACAGCAATGTTGTAGCCAAAAATGACTCCAGCCCGATCACCCTGATACTAACATGCTTTCATTAACAAGCAAGCTGGCCAGTCAGTGTCCTGTAGAACACAAAGTGGGGATTTTCCATAGAATTTGTCAGCTAAGGGTCACAGTTACTCTCCCAAATACTATCTAGAACTGACTTTTAAATACAGAAGAGTCAGCAACATAGCTCATGTGTGGATGCTTATTGCTAAGGCTGGTGATCCAAGACTCACATAGTGGAGAGAACCAACTCTTCATGGTCCAACTTCTATACATGTTCTGTGGTGGGTATACTGCACATACACATAAAATAAATAAATTTAATAAAAAATAAATAAATTGTGGTTGTTTGAATGAGAATGGCTCCCATAGGCTTATATATTTGAATGTTTGGTCCTCTGTTAGTGGAACCGGGAAGGACTAGGAGGTGTGGCTTTATTGTAGGAGTTAAGTCACTGGGGGCAGGCTTTGAGGTTTCAAACCAAAGCATTCTGGGAGCTCTTGCTCTCTTTGCCTCCTTTGGGGATCAGCTGTAGTCTCTCAGCTACTGCTCCAGCACCATACCTTCCTGCTGGATGCCGTGCTTTCCACCATAATGGTCATAGACTCATCACTGAAGCGCTAAGTCCCAATAAACTCTTTTGTCCTCTAGGTTAGTCATGGTGTCTTATTACAGCAATATAAAATATGACAGGCATAAACAAATATAGAATAGATGAGCAGACATCTGAATCGTAGAGACCATCTACCACAGCTGTCAAGCCTGAAGGCTTTTGAGCTAAATTTTACTTTCAAGGAATAAAAACAACTTACTGTTGCGGCAAGGAGAGTGCTCAGCATAAGCACTGAAGTTCTGAATCGCTACATAGCATGTGCCAACAGGGTCCTTTGCTGGGTTAGGTTTCAGAGTTCTCCAGTGATACAAAGGGGCACAGGCCTGTGGACACCAAAGGCAAGAAACACAGTATTGATGCAGGTTTCTCAGATAATGGCTTGATTTGAATTGCTGACTAGTGTAACTAGAGTTACAGGTAATTGTATTAAGTTGTTAAGTGGACTAACTGGCCTTCAACTAGTTTTTAATAGTAGCTCATTGAAAAATTATAAAAAACTATATATAAACAAACGGATGATCTTATTCTATGGCAGAATTTTTAATTAAATAAAAAAATGGCGGTGCACGCCTTTAATCCTAGTACTTGGGAGGCAGAGGCAGGTGGATTTCTGTGAGTTCAAGGCCAGCCTGGTCTATAAAGTGAGTTCCAGGACAGCCAGGACTGTTATACAGAGAAACCCTGTCTCAAAAAACCAATAAGGAAAAAAAGAAGAAGAAAGAAAGAAAGGAAAAAAGGAAAATTATTTCCTAAAAGTCAAAACCTCACATTTCCTATTCATTCAAAAAAAAAAAAGCCTTTGTGACAGCAAACAACATTCAAACACTAAATGAATTAACACTATGTCCTAAAATAACTCACTCCTTCCATTGTCTGGTCATTAGTTTTTTTTTTAAACTGCTTTCAAATCAACAGATTTATGCAGGTTTATAAATCTCTGTTTTGTGGGCTGCCTTGGTTTATCCCTGAAGCTGATCTTATGACTTTTAAACAATAACTGTCATAAGTGTCATAAGTGGGCTACCTCCTTATCATAGCATTTTACTAGTTCCGATGTCATGGTTTTTATTCATGAAAAAACTGCAGGTCAAAGACCAGTGAGGAGCAGCAAGCATTCAAAGAGCACATGCTAATGGCAGACAACACATTTCTAAGGTATTGTGACCACTACTCTGATTCTACATGCTCTGATAAACTCCAGTGGCCACAGATAACCTTCTTGATGGAGATGAACTACCCAGTCATTCCATAAATATATGTTCAATTCTAAAATGGCAAAAACCCTGCATGATATAAACTATTCAATGATTATTTCCAGGTAAAATACAAAGCAGGACCTTGGAGAAGAATGCACACGATGTAAACATGCGCTCACACATTAAGACCTTGCTCAGAATTTATTTAACTGCTAGCCACACTAAACATGGAGCTTTGCATGTAAAAATCTCCCTAATAAATAAATGTGTGCTGAATGAAATTAAATCCACACCCTCTAGATAGAAGCTGAAACACAGTTGTATAGCAGATTATTATGAATTAGTTCTTACATGTTGGGTTTTATGGTATGTAATTTGTTATATCAGATACTTATTTGATGACTTACTTACATGTTCTAATTTTAGGACTCTGATGAAATCAAAAACATACTCGTTAAATTATGCCTTGCGATGCCATTTCAAGGACTATATGAGGGTGAAATGAACCGCCTTCAAATTAGCTAGCTAAATATCAGGGATTTTACTAGCAAAAGTTAATTTAAACAATGAGAAAAGTATGCTTCATTCATGGCATGATCTGGTTTCTTCTTCTTTTAGTTAATCTGTTTTATAAAATTTAGCACAAAAAATTGCAAATAAAATAAACATTACACAACAAAATTAACCAGAACCAACGTCTATACATCTCAACGAACAGCTAGAGCAGATATTCTGAAGCTGTGGAACTTCACCTTGGGTTTTATACTTTGACTACTAAATGTACTTTTAGGCAGGTATCCACCACCAAAAATAAAAAAAAAAACATGTGGCAAAATTAGAACTAGAAAAACAAATAGATTTATATCTTCTGTCATGACCTCTGTCCAACAACTGCATTGAGTCCTTTTACAAAAAAAACCCTCCAGATATATCAAAAAGTCATTCCTCAATAATGTAGACACATAACTCTTAACAACAATAAGAAAATAAAATCAAAGTCATAGCTAGCATTTGAGAGATGAGAGATCCAACCTAAAAGTAGGGTTGTTTGCTTTTAAAATCATTAATGGATTCAGAAACATTGGTCAGCTGGTATTTTTAAAGAAAACTTGTCCCACAATAATAGATGAATATTTAAACAACCATAGAGTCATTTTTCTAGATATATTTTCTCTGGCTAGCGGGGGATCTGCATGGGACCAATTTTAAATAGCCTTTTAAATTGATCTTGAACAATAAGGTGTTTACTCCTTCAGGGTGTCGCTTTTAATTTTCCATTTTTCTTAGTAATTTTTAAAGTGTTTGCAAATATCTGGAATTTTAGGGAAAAAAGATTTCATTTCTTATAGCTTTGAGCACATTTTGTAAAAATGGAGTCTTTAATTTCAGTCACTGACCGTCTGGTTTTATACACCTCTATTCTTTAAGCAGCCAGCACATCAACCAGCTCACCCCTCTAGGAAAGTGTGTAGATCCAACATGAAACTGTGGGATGCAGAAGGCAGGCAGCTCCCCGAGCCGTTCATACTCACCACGACTTTTCCTTTGTGAGCTCTCACTGTTGCTCCAAACCATTGGTTTGATTTAAACTCTATAGGTTCCTTGGTTCCATTAACTCTGATTTTCCTGTTGTCTAACAAGAAAAACGAATGATGGCTAGTTTATTAAGTATGACAGCCAATTAAAATTACAGCAATCAATTGATACATTAAGACACCAGAAGAATGAATACCAATCTTTCTTAAACTTGTCTAAAAAGTTGGAAGAAGAACAAATATTTCCAAGAGGCAAAATTATCCTGATATCAAAGTTGAACAAAGACCCTACAAGAAAAGAAGCACATGCCTTCATTTTATCTGTGCAGACAAATCATTGCCAGTGGTCAGCATTCTGTCGTGTTCAAGACTCTCGATAATTAGGGATGTCAGAAAGAACACAACAGAGGCTATATATCACAAGTTAATACAATACTCTGTTGTGTAAAGTTAAAACCTTAAATCTAGGATCAGAGAGTTTGTGTGTGTGTGTGTGTGTGTGTGTGTGTCTGCTTTTCTGCATGTGCACATGTGAACAGTGCCTACCAGGGCTGAAGGAGGGCATCCGAAGGCTGGAACTGGAGTTAGAGGCAGTTGTGAGCTTCCCCATGTGGGTGCTATAAACTAAACCTGGATCCTCTGCTCTTAACTGCTGAGTTATCCCCCAAAGACCCACCCTGTCCACATATATCCAAACAAAATATTAGAAATGTATAGACTTATAAGACAAGAAAAAGAAAGGAAAGGCATCTAAATTGGAAAGGAAGAAAATAATTCTCTGTGAAGATAATATGGTCTTATGTGTACAAAACACAAAATGCTCCAGCAAAAAAAAAAATTAGAAATAAAGTTTTGAGCCAGGCAGTGGCAGCACAGACCTTTAATCCCAGTGTTTGGGAGGTAGAGGCTGACAGATCTCTGTGAGTTCGGGGCCACCCTGGTCTACAAAGCAAGTTCCAGGACAGCCAGGACAGTTACACAGAGAAACTCTGAAAAATAAAAAGGGATTTCTTTTTTGTAAAATTGCTACAAAATTAGCAAATCAAAATCAGAGGCCCGGGGATATAGCTAAATGATAGAGTTGTTGTTCTGAATATGTAAAGCCCTGGGGTTATATTACAGCAACACATATACTTGTGCTCACGTGTATGCACACACACACACACACACACACACTAGAAATCAGAATCGACTATAGTGTTACAAATTTATAATCCAGTTCTGAGGAAGCTGAAGAAGGAGAATTTGTGGCAACCTATGCTACATAGAGCTTTCAAAACCATCCTGGGCTGTGTGGGGAGACCCTTGGCATCTACAAAAATATCAGTACCATTATTATATACTAAAGAAGAATTATCTGTGAATGAATTAAAGAAAACAATAAAACACAATAGCATCAAATTTTCTGTACTAAATTTGTATCAAAAGCAAAACATTAGTATGTCAAAACGATAAAATATGGATGGAAGAAGCTGGTGAAGACAAAAATCAGTGGAAATGATAGACTGCGTTCCTCTTTGGAAATTTTCTAACGTTAAAGTGACCTTGACACTCAACATGATTACACACTTGATGTAATCTCTATAGAAACTCTAGTGAGGTTTTCACAGAAAGAAAAACTCATAATGAAAAGCAAAGATCCCACATAGCCAAAGCAATCATAAACAAAATGAACAAATCTGAAGACATCATTGTACTTAACTATAAAAGACTGAATAACCATAGAAATCAAAACACCATCACCCTGGCGTACCATGATGGAGCGGGCAGAGATAAACTCGCACATTTTCAGTTTATCTAGCTGACCTGCAACAAAGGTAGTAAGAACATACAACAGAATAGACAGCTACTAAATAAGTGGTTGAAACAACTAGACAACTCACATGCAGAAGAAGGAAATTCAGCCCCTATCACACACAAACCCACATACAAACCCTACTCAAAAGATATTCCAGCTGTCAACTGCCAGAGGAGTGAAGAGAAAGAGTTCTTGGCGTGGGTCTCAGCAAAGATTTCTTTGCACATGACCGCAACAGCACAAGCAACAGAGGAAAAATAGACAATGAAATTTTGTCAAATTAAGTGAAGAAACCATCTATGGTGTTGAAGGAAATATTTGCAAACCATACATCTGATAAGGGAATATCTCAACTGTATCAAAAATTCAAACGACTCAATAGTAAGACAAAAATAACACCAATTAAAACTGAACAAAGGACCTGAACAAGCATTTCTCAAAAGAAGATATAAAAATGGCAAACAGGTAAATGAAAATGTGTTCAATATACTAGTCATCGGGGAAATGGAAATTCATATCACAGTGAGATCATAGGGTCTCATATGATAGCAACTTGTGATATCAACTTACCTCAGGGGGAAAGGGGTATCATTAAGACTGGAGCAAATTCTGGTGCGATTGTGAGAAAAGAAACCTTTACACCAGGTGGGTATGAATATACATTGGTCTATCTGTCATGGAAAATAATATGCACATTCTTTTATTTTTTTCCATTTATTTATTTATTAAAGATTTCTGTCTCTTCCTCGCCACTGCCTCGATTTCCCTCCCCCTCCCGCTATCAAGTCCCCCTCCCTCTTCAGCCCAAAAAGCGATCAGGGTTCCCTGCCCTGTGGGAAGCCCAAGGACCACCCACCTCCATCCAGGTCTAGTAAAGTGAGCATCCGAACTGCCTAGGCTCCCACAAAGCCAGTACGTGCAGTAGGATCAAAAACCCATTGCCATTGTTCTTGAGTTTTCAGTAGTCCTCATTGTTCGCTATGTTCAGCGAGTCTGGTTTTATCCTAGGCTTTTTCAGACCCAGGCCAGCTGGCCTTGGTGAGTTCCCGATAGAACATCCCCATTGTCTCCGTGTGTGGGTGCACCCCTCACGGTCCTGAGTTCCTTGCTCGTGTTCTCTCTCCTTCTGCTCCTGATTTGGACCTTGAGATTTCAGTCCGGTGCTCCATTGTGGGTCTCTGTCTCTGTCTCTGTCTCCTTTCATTGCCTGATGAAGGTTAATATTCAGGAGGATGCCTATTATGTTTTTCTTTGGGTTCTCCTTATTTAGCTTCTCTAGGATCACTAATTATAGGCTCAATGTCCTTTGTTTATTGCTAGAAATCAAATATGAGTGAGAACATCCCATGTTCCTCTTTTTGGGTCTGGCTTACCTCACTCAGGATAGTGTTTTCTATTTCCATCCATTTGCATGCAAAATTCAAGAAGTCCTTGTTTTTTACTGCTGAGTAGTACTCTAATATGTATATATTCCATACTTTCTTCATCCATTCTTCCATTGAAGGGCATCTAGGTTGTTTCCAGGTTCTGGCTATTACAAACAATGCTGCTATGAACATAGTAGAGCATATACTTTTGTTGTATGATAAGGCCTCTCTTGGGTATATTCCCAAGAGTGGTATTGCTGGGTCCAGGGGTAGGTTGATCCCAAATTTCCTGAGAAACCGCCACACTGCTTTCCAAAGTGGTTGCACAAGTTTGCATTCCCACCAGCAATGGATGAATGTATCCCTTTCTCCACAACCTCTCCAGCAAAGGCTATCATTGGTGTTTTTGATTTTAGCCATTCTGACAGGTGTAAGATGGTATCTTAAAGTTGTCTTGATTTGCATTTCCCTGATCGCTAAGGAAGTTGAGCATGACCTTAAGTGTCTTTTGGCCATTTGAACTTCTTCTGTTGAGAATTCTCTGTTCAGCTCAGTGCCCCATTTTATAATTGGGTTGATTAGCCTTTTACGGTCTAGTTTCTTGAGTTCTTTATATATTTTGGAGATCAGACCTTTGTCAGTTGCGGGGTTGGTGAAGATCTTCTCCCAGTCAGTGGGTTGCCTTTGTGTCTTAGCGACAGTGTCCTTTGCTTTACAGAAGCTTCTCAGTCTCAGGAGGTCCCATTTATTCAATGAGGCCCTTAATGTCTGTGCTGCTGGGGTTATACGTAGGAAGTGGTCTCCTGTATGCACATTCTTTTAAAAGTTGAAAATGGAATGACCACATGATCCAGAAGACCTTTTCCAATGTCTATATCTTCCTCAAAGGAGTGTGTCAATGAGCTAGTCTCACTCCATGCTCATGATAACGTAACTCACAGTAGCCAAGATACAGAGTCCTTGTTAGTGGGCACCAGTAGATAAATGAATAAGAAAAGTGGTTCAAAAACACAGTAGATCATTTGATCTGATAAAAGAAGAACGTTTGTAACCCAGACCTAGAAAGACAAATATCATACGTACTCACTCATAAGTGGCTTTTAGACATAAAGCAAAGAAAAACCAGCCTACAATTCCCAATCCCAGAGAACCTAGACAACAATGAAGACTCTAAGAGAGACATGCATGGATCTAATCTACATGAGAAGTAGAAAAAGACAAGATATCCTGAGTAAATTGGGAGTATGGGGACCATAGGAGAGGGTAGAAGGAGAAGGGAAAGGATGGGAGGGATGGGAGAAAAATATATAGCTCAACAAAAACAATAAAAAAGAAGAAAATCCTATTATTTGTAACAATGGATTAATGATCTGTAGTATATTTTGTCGGACACACACACACAGTGCATGAGCACAACTGTGGCTGGGATACAAAGGAAGCAAACTTACAGAAACACACGGTGCAGTGGTGTTTGTCAGAGGGTGTGGGGGAGGCGTGGTCAAAAGGGAACAAGATGCAGCTAGGAGGCAGACGTTCTGAAGATTTATCAGACAATATGGCGCCCAAAGTTTTTAATGTTTTTTTATACACTGGAGATTCTAAGAGAATATATTTTGAATGCTATTATCAATAGTAAAATGTTAATGATGCTAGGGGACTGTTGTTTGAATGAGAAATGTCCCTCATAGACTCATGTCACCTATGGTTCCAAAGGTGATGGCAATGCTTGAGGAGGTCGTTGTACAGCCTTGCTGGAGAAGGAAGGTCACTGGGGGAAGGCTTTGAGCAATAATAGCTACAGCCTACTTCTAGTCCCCACTGCCCTGCTCCCTGCGTGAAGATGAAACTCAGTCAACTTACTGCTCCTGCTCTTGTATGGATCCCATCATGATAGACTGCTTTACTGGAAGCAGGAACCAAATAAAACTATCTTCTCAAAGTTGTTTATGGTTAGAGTGTTTTATAACAGCAACACACAAGTAACAAAATCACTGATAGATACATTAAGTAGTTTGATTTATGTTTTCTATAGTATATATACATCTATCAAAGTATCACATTATATACTATATATATATATATATTCGTACTACCTGTCAATCTAAATATATTTGAAAACTAATTTTGATACACTGGGAATGTCTCTTTAAGGGTAAGTTACAGGATGGTTTTAGGACTGAGACTATGGCTCAGTTGTAGAGTGCCTGCTTAGCATGTGTCAGACCTAAGTTTGATCCCCAGCTCTGCAAAACAATAGCATACATGAGGGTGGCTTTCATTATACACAAGCACCATGAAAATACACTAAGATACCTCACAACTTAAAGGATGCTTTTCCTCACCTTTCACACTGCAGAGATAATTCTACCTCCCTCACAGTGTGGGTTCTGAGCATCCTGAATGTACAAACATACAAGTTACTGCTGATAGGACACCAGATCATTGTCCTATGATCTTTGAAGAAAGCTGGCTAGTTTTCAATAATAACAGAGGTAAAATCCTTCCCCTGAGGCTAGAATGAGTGCTCAGCC
Source organism: Microtus oregoni (assembly GCF_018167655.1). Lineage (NCBI taxonomy): Eukaryota > Metazoa > Chordata > Mammalia > Rodentia > Cricetidae > Microtus > Microtus oregoni. The sequence continues at coordinate 22,073,116 of NW_024543094.1, forward strand.
ATTAAGAATACTTGCTACCCATCCAAAGCACAAGAAGCCAATTCCCAGCTCCCACTTGGGCCACTCAAACCAATTACCCATAACTTCAGTTTCAGGGGATCCAGTATCCTCTCCCGGACTCCATGGGCACCCATTCACACAGGTGGTACTCACCCACGTAGAAACACACATACATCACATAAGAAAAATAAGTCTTATAAACAAACACCCTTCTCCCTGGCCAGACGAGCACCAAATGTCTCAGCATGCATCAGAAGCCATCATGAAGGGACACTCAGGACTTGGCTTTTAACTGAGTAGCACGTGTCCATAATGCCACAGTTTTCCATCCCCTTTGCAGATCTCGGCCTGACAGGTGCTAGATAAGGAGAAACTCAGCCCAAGTGTAACACACTTCAGGTCCTAATCCAAAGCAGCGATCAGTCCTTTCCCCCTGCATCCTAGTTAACTGATGGGCCCCTTGGCTTCATCTGCCCGGCTCCACGATACTCTATAGTAATAGCTAAGGAATTCCTAAGGACATTTGTCCTCAGCCATCTTATCTGCATGTGTTTCCTCTCATACAGATTTTTATTTTTCTTTCTTGCCTCTCAAATAAATACATTACAAAATGAAATTTTAAGCTCTATTAGGTAAAGCCAAAGTAAACACCTAATTAAGACTTCAGCCGAGTTTACTTATGACTACAGACATTTTTTAAAAGAATAATGTATTCAGTCTGAATCTAAAACTTACTTACATTGTGACATGTTAGTAGAAAATCATGAATTTCCTTTTCAAAAATCTTAGCTTTGATGTTTCTAGGGTTTTTTTTTTTTTAAGACAAGTTCTGGAAATTTTCACCCAAATGCACACAACGAGCAAAGAACCGCGGCATCATGAAGCTTAAAGCCTGAAATGGAATTCATAAACACCGCCGTTGATGACTAGGCAGATGGGGGACCAAAAACTCAAGGCCAAGGAATCTTGCCTCCACTAACTGAGTGGTCTTGGCTGGTTGGCTCAACCTTTGGGAGTTCTCAGTCCTTCTGTTTGCAGGTGACCAAAAGTCACCAAGTTCATAATCAGGAGTTGGCATGAAAGATATTTATAAATTGACAGTCATATTAAGCAGAATCTTCTAGCATCTGACCAAATGTACATAATCCTTAAAAAGTAACTAATTAGAAACTCAGAAAGTCAACCTCCAACTAAGAATTAGAAAGGAACTCACAGACACAAGCATAATGGGTAATTACTAGTGATTTGTGGGGCTCAGGAGTAAAATAGGTGACACCTCACAAGATTGTCAATGTGGCTTTGATTAAGCATGGGGAGAAAGTACTGGAGCGGCTTTGAAATTTCTAACCTAGTAAAAAGGAGACTGGCGACTCACTCACAGTTAAAAGAGATCCCCAATGGACTTAAGAGACTTGGGCTTATGTAAGTAAGGAAGGAAGAAAATTATGAGGAACATAATTCCGGTTCCAAGTCTGACTTTGTGTTGTGGGACTGAATTATGTGACTCTGTCTGGGTGTCTCTCAAGTATTTTTTTTTTGTTTGTTTTGTTTTGCTATTACACTTTGAGCTGAACGATAACTTTATTAAGAGAGAAAACTGTGGTTATTTGGAGAAAAAAATTTTTCTAGTTGAAGAATACCAATGAATGAGTTTTGTTGATTCCATTTCTAGCTTAAGCACTGTAATAGAGAAGTTTCCTACTGCATCACTCTCAATTTTCCCTGATCTGTTCTCAGTATGTTATTCTTTCATCTATCCTGAACATCCATAAGCCGTCTTTTAAAAATTCTGTTTGGGTCCACAAACTGACAGCAAGGCCCCTTTACAGAAGGCAACACCCACACAACTCATTGAACATGGAGAGATTGAGCCTGAGCCTACATAGAACCTTTACCCCCATGTTCTGGTGTCTATGACATGGAAAGGTCCCCTGTAGGCTACCAAAAGAGAAAATTAACACCAACCCAAATACAAAACCTTTGGTCTACAATCTGCCCTTGCAAAACTTGCTAGGGCAATGGCAGCACAAACCTTGTGGAAGTAACAACTGAGGTCTGGTTTGACTTAAGCCCACTCCATGAGATGGAAGCTGCACCTGACAATGCTTGGGTGATCAAAAAACGGAGTCTAGCTAGCCTAGAGACCTAGGGTAAATCTAAATATTGTTGACCTTTTTTCAGAAAGGTAGCAATAATAATGACTCCTTATGATATTCTGCTACTCATTGCTCAGTGCCTTATTCAGCCATCACCAGAGAGGCTTCCTGCTGCAGTAGATACAGAGACCCACAGCCAAACATTATGAAGAGAGAGAGACCTTGGAACACAGTGCTCTAAATGAGATGTCTCCATCAAATCTCTCCCCCACCAGGGCTCAGAGTATCCCATGGAAGAGAAGGAAAAGGATTTGGGGAGACAGAGGATGGAGGATACCAGGAGAAGAAAAACCTCTAAATCTACTGAACAGAGCTCATATGAACTCACAGAAAATGAAGCAACAATCACAAGATCTACATGGCTCTGTACCAGTCCTCTGTGTATGTGAGTGTGTGTATATATATATTACAACTTTCAGTTTAATATGTTTATGGGGCTTCTGAATCTATAAATGAGTGAGTCTCTGATTCTTGTGACTTCTCTTGGGTCTCTTATTTTTCTGTTGGCTTTTCTTATGCAGCTTCAATATGATGGCTTCAATTTTATCTTATCATATTTCATTTTGTTATAAAACCATTGTTTGGGGCTGGTGGTGTTGCTCAGTGGGAAAGGTACCAGTCACCGAAATCTGAGTTCTTTCACCCAAGTCCTGGAATCAACATAAAGGTGGGACAAAAGAGCTTGTTGCACAAGAGTTGTCCTCTTCTACTTGTGTGCCCACAAACACACACATCATATATACACACACAATAAGAACATAATTTAAAGTAGCTAAACAAATAAAAATAAAAATTCTGTTTCAAAAGGGAGAAACAAACTTGATCAACAAGTAACCTAATGAACTGAGCAGATAGCTCTTAGAAGACAAAATAAAGATGGTCAAAGATCATTTGAAAACAAATTCTACATTTTTAACCACAAGAAAAAGGCAAATGAAAATTGCAATGAGATTTCAGGTTGCATTAACCAGATGGCTGTCGTCAGGAAAACAGATGACAAATGCTGGCAAGACCGCAGGAGAAATGAAACTCACACACACTCTTGGTTGTAGTGTAACATGGCGGGGCTCCTATGGAAACCAGAGGCCACATGATCCGGTGACACCACTTCCGGTGTTTACCAGGATTCTAAGTCAGCATTCACAGGGATGCTTGTACAGTCATGTTTATAGCTGTATTATCCACAAGAGCCAGGATAAGGGAAGTCTAGATGCCCATCCACAGGTGAGTGGATAAACAAAATGTGGCACAGCCACACAATGAGTTTTTATTCACTTGGAGTGTGAAATTATGTACTTTGTAGAAAAACAGGTGGAATTGGAGACTATCACACTAAATGGGGAAAAAAAGAGGCAAAGAAAGGTGAATATCTTTTTTTCTTATTTGAGGAATCTAGACTTAAGAATAAGAATACATATGAAAGTAGAAATAGGATTGCAAAAAGGGAGAAAGAGGTCTAAACAGAGTGGAGACAAGGACAGTCATGAGGAGGAAGAAAGGTAAAATATAACATTGTTTCATTATGAAATATCAAGGTAAATACACATGCATGCATTTATGACATGGAAACAGAAAGAGTATTTGGGGAAGAGAAGGGGATCAGTGAGAATATTGAGGAGGGAGGATGATGATGGTTGGATGGTTTTAGTAAGGTACAATATTATAAGCAAGGAAATGATATAATGAAATCAACAAATTTATTCACTGAAATTTTTAAAGGTTATATATAGGAATAAATATATACATATATAGAGAAATACACATATGCATTCAATAATAATTGATGGAAAGGGGGCCACGAATTTCAAGGAGAGTGGGGAGGGTACAGGGGAAGATTAGAGGGAGGAAAAGGAATGGAGAAATGTTTTGATTAAATGACAGTTTTAAAAATTATAATTTTTCTCACTTTAGTTTGAGCCTGGTGAAACAGGCATCTACTCCTCCTGCTTGGTAGGCCAAGGCGGGAGGCTCAAAAGTTTGAAGAGTTCCTGGACTTCAGAATGGGGTGAAGCCCAGCCTGGGCACCTTAGTGAGACTTCCTCAAAATAAAAAGTAAAGAGAAAGTTGAGAACAGAATTCATTGGTAGAGCCTTTGCCTACCTCATGCGATGCTCAACCTCCATTGCAACAGAAACACACATTCCAACCATTGTAATTTCACAATATTTCTGGTAAGTAATACATGTTCGGTTGGTGCTGAAAGTGATCTCTCCTAATTTCTCATTTTTTACTTCAGATCGAGATTCTTTCATGCCAACTGGCATGACCCAGGGTGCCAAATATCCATCTGCCACATACTATCTACCTACCCTACTATCATACCATATCTATCGACCACATACTGGTGCTCAATGAGCCTCCCATACATGGAAGATGGTTTTGATATAATTGACCTGACCTTTACTAAAAAGAAGCCTCAGGCAATAGCACTCACTGCTCATCACCGTTTCTACCCATCCAGTCTCCTTTTACGGCACGAACCAAACCCTGGAAAACACATTTCTAGGACTTTCTTATGAGGAGGATTCCGGATGAACAAGAAGAGGGAAACGGGGAGGCTGTTCCTTTCTGATAGCACCTGCAGACAGACTCTTAGTGGTTGGTGGCAGATGTGATGTTTCATCACGTGTCCAAGCCACTCCCAGATGTCCTGACATCCACGTCTTCGGTGTGCCTTGGTCAGCTGAGATCATGTTCTATGATCTCCACACTTTTAGATTCTGTAATCCATGGAAGCTGCTCTCTTTCCCGGGGTTTACACGTCTCTGAGCTGCTATATTAATTTCGTCCCCAATCATAACAGGCAAAATGGACTCTATTTTCCTACCCATATCCAAACCCAACCCTAATTGATGCATTAATGACAAAACAGAGCATTTAGGGCAGATTTCATGCCCTTTGAAGCAGAAGAGAGCATTGTCCACCCCACAAACCTGAAAAAGGCCTCTCAATCTTAGGAACTTTCTAACAGATTATAAATGGCAGGTGAAACAAAGTCCAAAGACAGGAAACATTAGCCAAGTAACTGTGCAGAATTTAAAGTTTTCTAAGTGAAGGGAAGTATTTACAAAGTTAATAAATAATAAAATTTCATGTGATTTTTTTCCAAGAGAAGCAAAAATATAACTAATATATAAAGGAATTCTCAAGTCACTTCACAAAAAATAAAACTTCAATAGGAAAACCACTGTTGGTGAGAATATAAACTAATTCAATAACCATGGAAATCAGTATAGGGATTCCTCCAAAATCTGAGAATACCTCTATCATATAACCCAGTTTGTACTGCTCCTAGGTATTTACTCAAAGAACTACAGGCCAATGCATCACAAAGATACCTGCACATCCCTGGAGCATGGTTCACAGTAGCTAAGTTATAGAACTAATCTAACTGTCCATCAACAGAAAAATTTGGATAAAGAAAATGTGGATATATACACGGGAGAGTTTTTCTGTCATAAAGAAGAGCAGAGTTACTTAAATGCTGGCAGAACTGACAATATCCCAGATTTCTTACATTCATAAGTGTTACAAATCCTTCTCTGCTCATACCAACTTCCTCCTCTAACTGTCCCACCATCAGGAATTGTGTGCGTGTTTAAAATAATACTGGAGTGAAGGAGACAGCTCAGGCAATGAAGTGCTAGATATGCAAGCAGAAAAAACTGGATCTGATATTCCTCAGCCACGTGAAAGACGTGTGATGTGGCATGCCTCGTTATCCCAGCCCTGAGGAGGTAGGAACAAGAGGGTCCTTTGATTAGCTAGTCTAGCCAAATTGGCAAGCTTCAGGCTCAGTGAGAGATCCTGCCTCAAAAACTCAGGTGAAGAACAAGTAAAGGAGACAGCTGACCTCTACCTCTGGCCTCTGCATGCACTCAACACACATGCCCCAAAACAAACAATCTCATGAAAAATATATATCCAGGCTCTGCATCTGTCAAGGATCAGGCAATAAATGTCTTAGGCACTGCAGTCTTCCACAGTTCTTTATTACAACTGCCCAGTACTACATTCGGAGTCAAATCAAACCACAGCCAGAACAGAGGAAAGTGCTGACAGAATTGCAAGAAAATTTTAATGTATGAGCACAGAAATTGAAAATCCATATTATTTTTATGTGCAATAAAATTTTCTTTAAAGTATTAGCCACTTAAAACTTTGATAGTACTCATAGTTTACAGACAATGCAAAATAATAATAATAAAGAAAAGAGAGCAAAATCTAGTTATAGTTTGTCAACATTTGATAGACTATTCTTTTAATTGATAAATGGCATTCTGTAATCTGTAGGTAGGTTAGTGTGTTTGTGTTTTGCATTTACTAAGTCTGTGAGAGAGCCACAAATGGCTAGCGAGCTAGACCGATGTACATGTATATAGAAACATAGGTGCATGGGTGAACCGGTGGAAGGACAAACATAAATCTAATCCATTCCTTTAAATTCTAATATAGTAATATATGCTACTAGATAACCACGTATGTGTATCTATCTATTTCACCTGCATACATGTGGACTCTAAACATCCTTGGAAAAATCTATTTCATCTGATAAAGTAACTGTAATTCCCAGGCCCACCAGCAGAGCAAGTGAAAGGGGCATCTGCTATTCAGGACAGCTAAGGTTTTCCTAAGGACCTGGACAGGAAAGGACATCTTATTTATTTATTTATTTATTTAATTTATGTTCTTCCAATATAGTAACTTTGATTGCCTTTATATGTTTGTG